>NC_141769.1:11492500-12742500 GCF_051362555.1 Lingula anatina
TCTTTTATTTGTAAGAAGATTGCAAAAAAAGCACAGCAGAAGCAAGTGATTTTGAGAACTTGAAAAATGATGCTGATTACTAATATACTTAAGAAGCCCCTTGAATCATGAACCAATAACTTATTTTTTTGTGTAGTAGTAGACCTGACCTTTAAAGCACAGTGTTATTATATTATTCATATTATTATACCAAAATTTCAGCATTATTATTGTGGCAGTTGATGATGATGTGTTTGTATTTCCAGACGGACTCAGTCAACCTGTCAGCAGACGAGCAGTCCATGTCCCAGCAGTCAGTGACTGGGTCAGAGATGACCCCCACTACTAAGGACCGTAAGCAGTTGAAGGGCAAGCTGCAGGAACTCCAAGATAAGAAGCAGAAAATGGACAGACTTCTCTTGGAGCTGCAGAGTTTAAGGAGCCAAAGAGATCAGATGAACAACGGTATGCTGCAGATTGAATTTCTCATTAAAGGAAAGGCTAAACAAAAAGCATGTAAATGCATGTGGCAAACTTTATAGCTATTTGTTGAGTTTAATTTCAGCATTGTCATTGAATAGCAAATATACTTTTTACAGTTCAACTTGTACTGTAACAGTCCAGTCATGTCATTATGGAACTTTTTTGAAAGTTCCCTGTAAAAATCACATGAAAACATTTGTTACAGAAGTGGAGACTGGAAGCACCACCTCATCCCAGATTCGTATTAGTCAATCCATTGCAGCCACAGCCAGTGCCAATGAGACAGCTAATGAAGCCAATGACATGCTGGAGATGCTGGATGCCAGGCATAAACTCAAGTGAGACTCCTTATAGCATTATCCCTCCACTTTCAGCCACAAGATGTGCAACTGTATTACAAATTAAAGAAAAAAAAGAGAATTTGTTTATTGTTATTTAAATAAAAGTAGGTATTTTGATTAAGTGAAATATTGTTATTATTAAATAATTGAAACATCACTGAAAAATGTGATCTTATTTTACACTTAAGAAATAACTTTTGTTTTGTTACTAGGAAGCTTCAAGAAGTTCGAGGACGCCTGAACCAACTGCGTGACTTGGTCCAGTACTACCAGACGGGAAGAGAATTCATCCATGAAGATGGTGGGGAGGATGAGGATGCCTCTTCCCTTCCTGCATTCAGTGACTATGAGGACCCTGAACTGATGAAGAACCTCAAGTAAGTGCAATTTTCAGTGCTTAAAGATCTAATATTTTGTATAAGTCTTTGTACCAGTTATCCCTCTCCTCCTTTTGGATAGCTATTAAGATACACTTTTCTTTTTCTTTGTGCAACTGTTGATGATTTGTTCACAGGAAATTCGCCACAAAAATAACTTTATTCTCTGAATTCAATTCCCTGTATTTCTCAGTGAGAGGTAATTTTTTGCTTGTAGGAAATTAAAGGAGCGAGGCACTCTGTCTGACCAGTTGTACAGGTATGCAGCAGAGGAGTCACAGTCCACCTCACAACAGATGACCACCACCACAGAAGACGAGACCACAGATGAGACGGAGGAGTCTGCCTCTGTTCTCAGCAGTAATCTCGGGGCCTATGGAGACGATCCTGAAATACAGGAGAAGGTCAAGTAAGTACAAACGGAGATGTGCAATGTGAAACATAATGTAGAAGCAAGAAGTAGTCACATTTTTTGAGCAAAAGACAAAAAGCATGGCAATTGGTAGAAATTCAAACAATTTTTAAAGATGACACATGTTGATGGGAAAGATGTTTTTAGAAAAAATTGTTTTTAGAAAAAATGTTATGATTTGACTTTAAACATGTTTAGTGCAATAGTCAGTATGATGTCCAGTTAATGTTGTTATGATGTAGAAAACTGAAGTTTGCAGTGACTTACCTAACTTTATATACCAAAAAGCTGTTGCTTGTATAATAATTCTTTGTACATATCAATAAAACCATATCACCTTTCTCTATATTATAGAAAACTGAAAGCTGCCAAAGAAAAACTGAAGAGACTCCAGCAGCTGGTGGCCATGGTCCAGCAGTCCCCTGAGGCTGCCCAGGTCCTCCCAGATGACCTGGCCGAGCTGGCGGCCAGCATTGATGACCTGGAGGATGGGGACACCTCTGTTATGTCCTCCCAGGCCACACAGACACAGGACGAGGATGGACAGGACTATGGGACCATGGCCAGGATGGAAGAGAGGTAGAGATCTGCTTTGATGACTCAACCTCTTTTGACAGTGTTTATAATTTGTTTTTTGTTTGATAGAGAAGTCATGTAGTTAAATGGTTTTCAGAAAGGTGCTTAGTTTTAACTTTGAATATGGATTGTTTTGTGATCATGATTTGAACCAGCAGTGTTTTTTTTTTATATTAAAGCACACTCATTGGTAATTTATTTTGTCATTGTTGTTTTTTCTGTTTTGTTGTTAAGTTATTCTCTACTAGTTGCAAGAATTTTTATTTCTAAACCAAACCCTTAATTATTATTGTACCACCAGCGTTAGCGCTGGCGGTACACATGGTTTCGGTCTCGTCCGGATCGTTCCGCCGGCTCCGCCGGCTCCGCCGGACGGCTACCGTTACCGCTTCTCCTCCTAGACGGTAAGGCCCCCCATACCCATCTCATGGATTTAGGTCACCTATAATCTCAACTCGTTCCACGTAAAATTTGGGCTTTGTCGGTATTGGGGTCTGGGTGTGGCACTCATTGCAATGCACCCTTGTCCAAAAATGGCAAAATTAAATGCTAATTATCTACCCTACGGAAGGAGTTACGGGAAAAATTTCTACAGACGGCTTTCCAAAAGTCATATGTGTAGATTTCAAATATACCCTCGGATTTGACCTTTGACCTTTACTTCAAGGTCAAATGGGCCAAAATTTTCAAAAAAATGAAATTTTTTACGAAAAAAAATTTTTTTGCCCTGTTATTCAGACACCACACAGACTTAACCAATAATATTATTGGAAAGTGTTACCCTTCAGGTCATCTTTCATCTCCGTGAATTTGGGGTCAATCGGTGCATTTTCACAGGAGTAGCGGCCATAAGATACCGAAACTGAAAACTGTCTCTAATTCGGGAACCGTTAATGCTAGAGACCCATTCTTTTTTGCATTTTGTAGAGCATGTAAAGCCCAACACTGGAGGTGGTCTCGGTTTTTTTGTATTCCATACGGTTTTCGAGTTACGCTGTATCAGAAAGTACATATTGGTGGTGAAAGGAAAATGTACGGAAGCCCACTGGTGCCATATGTAGAAAAAAAAATTATCTCGAAATTTCGAGATACTATTTTGAAATTTGAACAAAAAAATTTACCACCAGCGTTAGCGCTGGCGGTACACATGGTTTCGGTCCCGTCCGGTCCGTTCCGCCGGCTCCGCCGCCATGTTACCGTTACCGCTTCTCCTCCTAGACGGTAAGGGCCCCCGTACCCATCTCATGGATTTAGGTCACCTATAATCTCAACTCGTTCCACGTAAAATTTGGGCTTCGTCGGTATTGGGGTCTGGGTGTGGCACTCATTGCAATGCACCCTTGTCTAAAAATGGCAAAATTAAATGCTAATTATCTACCCTACAGAAGGAGTTACGGGAAAAATTTCTATAGACGGCTTTCCAAAAGTCATATGTGTAGATTTCAAATATACCCTCGGATTTGACCTTTGACCTTTACTTCAAGGTCAAATGGGTCAAAATTTTAAAAAAAATGAATTTTTTTATGAAAAAAAATTTTTTTGCCCTGTTATTCAGACGCCACACAGACTTAACCAATAATATTATTGGAAAGTGTTACCCTTCAGGTCATCTTTCATCTCCGTGAATTTGGGGTCAATCGGTGCATTTTCACAGGAGTAGCGGCCATAAGATACCGAAACTGAAAACTGTCTCTAATTCGGGAACCGTTAATGCTAGAGACCCATTCTTTTTCATTCATTTTGTAGAGCATGTAAAGCCCAACACTGGAGGTGGTCTCGGTTTTTTTGTATTCCATACGGTTTTCGAGTTACGCTGTATCAGAAAGTACATATTGGTGGTGAAAGGAAAATGTACGGAAGCCGACTGGTGCCATATGTAGAAAAAGAATTATCTCGAAATTTCGAGATACTATTTTGAAATTTGAACAAAAAAAATTATCTCGAAATTTCGAGATACTATTTTGAAATTTGAACAAAAAAAAAATTATCTCGAAATTTCGAGATAGCATTTTGATATTTGAGCAAAAAAATTTATCTCGAAATTTCGAGATAGTATTTTGAAATTTGAACAAAAAAAATGCTATCTCGAAATTTCGAGATAATTTTTTTTTTCAACATATGGCACCAGTCGGCTTCCGTAAAAATGTGCAGTACGGTAATGGATAATAAATTTTGAACTCCGGAAAAATAAAACATAATGCTTGGCAAAGCAGACAACTTGTGGTCAAAAATGACATTATTTTATCAAATTTAAACTTCTGCAACTTCAGAGAACCTCCCATTTCAAGAACTTTGACCAAAATGACCTTTTCTTTATTTTAATTAATTTTTTCTGTAGGAAATTTATGGCACATTATGGTAACTCCAAAATTATAACATTTAGTCCCTTATATCTCCAAAACTGGCAGAGATAGGTCCATAGTTACTATTGAAGTTGAATAGGAAGTCATATACTGGCAATCTTACTGTGACCTTGACATTGACCTTTGACCTACTTTTCACCATGAACTGAACTTTGCAAATTTTGCTTCCCTTTTATCTCCAAAACTGGCAGAGATAGGTCCATAGTTACTATTGAAGTTGAATAGGAAGTCATATACTGGCAATCTTACTGTGACCTTGAAATTGACCTTTGACCTACTTATCACCATGAACTGAACTTTGCAAATTTTGCTTCCCTTTTATCTCCAAAACTGGCAGAGATAGGTCCATAGTTACTATTGAACTTGAATAGGAAGTCATATACTGGCAATCTTACTGTGACCTTGAAATTGACCTTTGACCTACTTTTCACCTTGAACTGAACTTTGCAAAATTTGCTTCCCTTTTATCTCCAAAACTGGCAGAGATAGGTCCATAGTTACTATTGAACTTGCATAGGAAGTCATATACTGGCAATTTTACTGTGACCTTGAAATTGACCTTTGACCTTCTTTTCACCATGAACTGAACTTTGCAAATTTTGCTTCCCTTTTATCTCCAAAACTGGCAGAGATAGGTCCATAGTTACTATTGAAGTTGAATAGGAAGTCATATACTGGCAATCTAAATGTGACCTTGAAATTGACCTTTGACCTACTTTTCACCATGAACTGAACTTTGCAAATTTTGCTTCCCTTTTATCTCCAAAACTGGCAGAGATAGGTCCATAGTTACTATTGAAGTTGAATAGGAAGTCATATACTGGCAATCTTACTGTGACCTTGAAATTGACCTTTGACCTACTTTTCACCATGAACTGAACTTTGCAAATTTTGCTTCCCTTTTATCTCCAAAACTGGCAGAGATAGGTCCATAGTTACTATTGAAGTTGGATAGGAAGTCATATACTGGCAATTTACTGTGACCTTGAAATTGACCTTTGACCTACCTTACAATGAACTTAACTTTGATTGCACCATTTTTAGTTATATATATTTTTTGCATATTTTGAAAATTCTTGTTGATTGCATTTTTACAGCTTGTCAAGCACAAGACTGGTGGCTGCACCCCTTATTTTGTGTATGTGGGGGTCTATACGAATGCGCTTGCTCCAGCTGGTGGTACAATATTCGGAGGCGGTATCGCCTCTCTGATCCTCTAGTTTAAATGTCTTTTTTCATCAGCTCCAGAGACCAGTACTACCAAGCTAAGATGAAAGAACAGAAGCAAGAGCTCGATGCTCTGATGGAGGAGAGAAAGAAACTCATGGCAATACAGTACCAGTTGCAACTACTCCATGAACAGTTCCCTGATGTAAGGAAATTATAACAGCTAAGATAAATTTCAAATGAGAAATCATTATAAAGCTGAAAAAAGAAAGATGTGTAATTTTTCTCTAATTTTGAGTGAAAAGTAATAGATTTGGCTGTATTGTAAAATATGTCAGTGAGACGCCCAAGTGCCTAATAGACTGTACTTCTTTCTTGGTTTATCTTCTAAGGGCTTCACCTAGACTGTTCTTTTGTAAAAGATGGTAAGAAGATTGGTTGAGTTAAACATCAGAAAATATTTTATATTTTTGTCTTTGTTTTCTGTTCTAGGAGGAAGCTAGTCCCAACCCTGGCCATGTAAATCGCCAGGCACAATCCAAGGGTAAAGAAAGTGTAACTTTCAAAGAACCAGAACTCGAAGAAGAAGTGGGTAAGTGTGCATGTTAAATCTGTTAAGTTACATTATTTGGTCACTGTTATAGATTTTAGACTAGCAAAAATGGTCAATAACTACTCACTTATATTATTATTATGGTTGTTGTTGTTGTTGTTGTTGTTGTTGTTGTTGTTGATGATGATGATGATGATGATATAGTTAAGTATGACATATAAGTTTTCCTATTATGGGGTATTTTTTGATGGTTTTAAAAATTGTAAACAGAAATTTTTAACTCATAATTTAAGCAAATGACAATTGGTACTTCAAATGATATGAATAAGATAACAATGACACTAACAACTATCATAATCATATCACTGTAACTGTTGTAGTGAGCATGAATGATGAGCTTTGGGGCAAGATGCGTAAACAAAGAATGTTGCAGGAAGAACTCAGACAGAAGAAAAAGGAACTGGAAGATTTGATGAGGAAAGATAGGAATAATAAAACATATATAAGAAACCAAGATAACCAAAGTGATCTTGGGTATGGGTAATGATCATTTCACATTATTTGTAGTAATGATTTTGACTTATTAAAATGAACAAGAAGTTGAAGATAATAGATTAATATATCCCACTTTATGTCTTTTTAATTTGGAATTAGTGTCACCTTAATAGTATATCCACTGAAAACACAATTTTTACTTATTTAGATTTGAAAAAATTTGGAAGTATTTTTTAAGATTCACTCTTTGGAAATGCCTTTATTATCCCTGGTGATATTATCAATTGTTTATGTTCCAGAAGTTCTTATATTATAATGTATCTTTCAGGATGAGTGTCCAGAGTGCTGGGGATGTCACCATGGCAACATGGGGAGGTTCCACTGTAGATAATCCAGAAGATACATTTGATGACTATGGACAAGATGATGATGATGATGATATTGATGATGGTAGGCACTTAGAATAAGCATGCTTAAAAACTTGATATGCTTAGACTAACTTATATGGCGGTTTAAATTCATTTGGAAAAATCTAGGTCTGATTTAAGTGAAAAAAGTGAATTTTTAATTGATTTAAGCTTCAGATGATTTAACTTTTGCTGTTTGTTGGTCAGAATTTCTAAGAGATAGAGGAGTGAAGTGTCATACACAGCACTTTTTATAGTGTGGAATTTTGCCTGTTGATTAGGCTACCCAAGTGATGGTATAGTCCAGGTTGAGGAAGAAGAAGAGGCACGTGATGATGATGATGACAGAGGAACATACACTATTGATGAAGAATATCAGCGGAGAGAGCGTCAGAGAGGGGTGTTTGTACGACCTCCTGTGATAGATGATGAGTCACCCAGTGATGGAAGAATGAGAGGTGGAGCCAGGCCCAAATTTGACCCACAGGGTAAGTGTACAGATGAGGACTTTCATGATAAGTGTTGACATTTAATAAATACCTTTCAAGAGACTGGGTTTCTGTTTGAAGCTCTGCAGTCAAAAATAGGTTGTAGAGTACTGACTATATTCACTAAGGTTTTGCCTGTTTTAATCTTTATAAGCATCAGAATGAAGAAACATGTTGTTCTGCCTATCTTATGCTACCATACATTATTATAACATCACACTTTATCTTTTAAGATCCAAGAAACAGAAACCCATGGTCAAAGTCCCCCCTGAGCAGTGGAATATACCAGCGTGGCTGGCCAACTTTCAGTGAACAGAGGCGACAGAGAGCACAACAACAGGTGAGGGATTAGCACTGCCACAGTGGCAGCAATAGAAAATGATATGTGAACTGTGTGTGCCTCCATAGAAAATTGGGGGATAAAAGCAGGATGCAGTTTAATAAAATTTGTATTTTGGTTTATGCACCAAATTTGTTTTATATTATATTATATTATATTTGGTTTTTAAGACTTATAAAATTCATGAAACTTATAAGTTTCATTGTTCTTTGGATTGACTGTGAGAGAATGGTTGGTTTTGGCTCTGATACCAATCTCTCTCCAAATAACCAAACTGAGTCACTGCAAAGCCTAGACAACCAAAGAATGATGAAGGGGTGCTATTTCAGAATTACCGGTCTGCTGAGGAGATCATAAAGGAAGACGAGGATAATGTGGATGATGGCCAGCAGAGCCAGGACTATATTGTCACATTGCAGAGACAGCTAGAAAACACCAATGACATTTGTAGGACCTTACTACAAGACCAGCAGGCACTCATGGAGGCTTTGTCTACTGCAGGTATGTACAAGTTATGCTTTATGTTTAATGTAATTTCAGTGAAACCAAATACATGATAACATTCATGTAGGACCAAACTTGACAATTGTATTTTCTGAAACAAGAACATACTCATTGGCAAAAGACTTCAGGGAACTGCCCTATTTGCTCCTAATTTGCTTGTATTTTCACACAGATTTGCTCTCCTTCAACATTGATAATACCATATCTGATGGCATCCTCAATGGTATGATGAAATATCTGGTTTTAATGATGGGAATTATACTTTTATTTTAAGTCCCACATTCATTTTATTTACTTAACAATAGCATTCACAACTTCACTTCACCCAGCATACATTTAATTCTTCACCACTCTCATCACATATATTATAAGTTGCCGTGTTTGCTTCCAGGTATCAGCATTCCATCCAATTCCTACAGGAAGACTGCCTACTCCGAGATGATCCACCACTACAGAGACCAGATGCAGCAGCAGCAGCTCCTGTTCAATGTGAACCAGATGTACTACCAAATGTCCCAGCAGCAGGCAGAGATACACAACCTCCACCACCAGCTACAGTCACTGCTCAGAGGAACTGGGGATGAGGGGGAAGAAGAGGAGGAGGAGCTAAGGTTACATCCAAATAGTGTTGGACCCTGGGGGTATCCCCCAATGAGCCAGCAGCAGTCCCCCCTGCTGTATCCCCCTTACCCCATGATGAATCCGTCCCCAGTATTTAGCCCAGACAATAGATTTAGTCCGTACGTGTCCCCTTATGCCAGTGGCATGTATCCATATTATCCAGGATTAGAGCAGCAAATGAAAGGGCAGCCTCAGAAGCTGTCCACTTACTCTGATACCATAGAGCCATCAGAGGATGAGAACCCCTTTGTCATTCCGTCCGACCCCAGGTACCGTCCATCACACCCCCCTGAGCCTGCACCTCCACCCCCCTCATCCCCTGTACCAAAGCTGAATTTGAGAGAGGTCCTCAAGCCAAGAAAAAGGTGAGAAAGGTTTGTTTATGGACCAACTCAAAGAAAAACTTAAGGGGAATGCTTTTGTTCTTTACTAAATCAAGCTGACATAAGTAATGGATTTATTTTGAATCTACTGGTTTTGTTTATGTTGATATCAGCTGCAGTTTATATTACAGTCTATATGTTCAGGAGACTTGTGATAAAGTATTCATTAATTGTAAAGTCTGTCCAAAATCAATTTACAGGAGGAGACAGGATGTTGAGGATTCTGCAAGGTCAGAGTTGTCTGAGAAATCTGGGTCAGGTAAGATTGCAGTAACTGTTGTTGTTTAATAAGGTAAAACCTCATGTGATTTAACACATTGTATTAAAATGATAGCATATGTTGATCAGTGTTAATAATTGCTTCTGGCACAAACTGTGTAGACCATATTTCATTCAAGTTTTATTAAGTTTAAAAAATAAAGGGCTTCATTTTAAATTGACCTTTTTGAAAATATTTCAGCTGTGATAGGTCAAGTATACCCTACCCCTAGTCGCGCCAATGCTGCTGCACGGTTAGCCAGTCGCCGTCAGCCTCCTCCTGAAGAATACCGTCCAGGTCTTAGCGCAAACATCAGTGGGACAGCCTTCATGGACACTGCCTCACTGTCCAGCTACATGTCCAGTCTGCCTGGTGGGGAGTCCTCTGCCAGGGAACAGAGGGCCAAAATTAACAGTGAACTGTAAGTGAAACTTTAAAAAAGAATTAAATCCATGTATATTTTTATTTTTCTTTTGGTCAAAGGAAATCAGTTACATTCTTATCAAAAGTATAGTAATACTTTATATAACTCCTGGGTTTATGATATTTCTCTCTTTTAGTGAATCTGACACTCCCAGTGAATTCTCCCTGTTTGAGGCCCTGCGTGAGACCATCTACTCAGAAGTAGCTACTCTGATCTCCCAGAATGAGACCCGTCCACATTTTCTGATTGAGCTGTTCCGCGAGCTCCAGATGCTGAACTCTGATTATCTCCGGCAGAGGGCGCTGTATGCCATCCAGGACCTGGTGACACGATTCCTGACAGAGGAGAGCGTTGATGCCAGTGAGAGCACACAAACGGTATGCAAATTTAAAACTAGTGGATCACAAAGTAAAAAGGGAGAGAGAAAAAAAAAGAATTTTAATAGTAAAAAATTAGAAGCATATGGTCTTATTTATTTCTTCTCTAAATGACAAAGCTGTTAACTTGGTTTGGATTCTGGATCTTTCAAGTGTGAGTGTCTCTTTTGAAAAAAAAAAGAAAGTCAACAACACCAGATTTTAAGTTAGATGAGCCCAGTAGTTGCATAGTTTTCACTTAATTGTAGTGCTGCCTTACATTGAGTTAAACTTTTTGGTTTAGTATTAGTTGGTCTGTTCTGTTGTAGCCTCTTCCTCCCTGGTTGCTGGTAGCTGGCGCCACTGGCGATGAGCAGACACCCAGTGAGTCTCTCATCACTTCTGATGAGGAGGAAGTCAGGGTAGGTCGTAGGTCAGAGGTCACACATCCTGAGTGTCAGAGCACTGAACAGCAAAGAATTGCAAATATACACATTAGAAAAGTGACTCAGCTCAGACTAAGTGAAAGAAACTTCACTTAAAATACATTAAGACTTCTTGATCCTCACATGGTGGTATACTGTGTGAGTCACAGGGTTGAATACCTGTGGTGACTATTGCATGCTGTTGTAAAGGTAGTTCAATCACAAGTTCTCTGACATTCAGTGGAGATACACAATATAAGATGTGCATTCACTTTATTTCAGTGTGATGGAATTTTACTCCTCACAATATTTACTTCATTTTATTATTTTTGCACTTATTACTTATTAATCTTAAATTCTAGTTTTCTATGTGCTCAAGCATGCTTTAGATCTGTGCACAGTCCCACAATATCTCAATTTATTTAATCGTGTGTAATTTCCCCCTAAACTCAATTGGAATTATTTGCTTCCCCAGGCTAAACTGTATGAGATGGAGATGGAAATGGCCAAAGGCAAGAGCAGTGACCGGTCAGCTGCATCACTGCAGTCAGGTTCTATCCGTAGTGACCGCTATGACTATGTGGAGAGGGCAGACACCAGCAGCACCATGTCTACCCCTCCCTCTGGCACCTATTGGGACTCCCCCTTTGCTCAAGACTTGGGAGAAACTGTGATACATTTGGATAAGGTGAACTATTTCTCTTTTTTGCTTGAATTATATGATAAACAAAGATGTATAGTGGTCAAATAAATATGTCATTTAAGGTCAAAGACATTGAATGTGGTCATTCAAATTCGTGCCTGAATTGAAATGAAGAACAAAAGGGGGCAACACTGCGGGGCAGAATTTGCTTGTAAACTTTTGTGGAGGGAGAGAGGGTGATTTTGAGCAGAATGCCATTGAACACTCAAACAATATCAGATATGGAGTAATGAGTAAGTTCATTGCAGTAAAAATTATATATGAAACAACCATTTCCTTTGAGGAACTAGATAAATATTGTCCTGTTTCCAGGCTATGCAGAAGGTGCGTGACTATGAACGGCGTATGCAGGAGGCTGTTGATAAAGGTCAGGCTGCCAATGTGGCTGGCCTAAAGGTGAAGGATACTTCCTCTGTTGGGACCAGTAGCTCAGCACAGGATCCAGGCAGTGAGAGCTCCATATCAGATGTGCCAGTGAGTATTCATATTGATGGCTTATATAGATTATTACTGCAAAGTGGCTGTGTCTTTCTGTTTAACTTTTTTGAGGCATAGCACAGACAGGATGTTGACTGGGCTTGATGCATGAGTAACTGAAGAATATAAGAAAATTAAAGTCAAAACGGCGAGAATTTGCAAATGAGAAAAATCTTTTTAATTCAATTATCAGCTGCAATTAGAAAAAAAAATTACTAATATGTAGCAGTTACCAGATCAAAAAAGTTGTAAATTACACTGTATTGACAAAATACCAGTTGCAACAGGAAATAAGGTCTCCACTTTTATAACTCTGCATATCTGCAAATCAAAAGCATCCTAATTGTATTTTCAGTACCCTCGTATTGACACGCAGCAGTTAGACCAGCAGATCAAGAGCATCATGACAGAGGTGATCCCAGTGTTAAAGGAGCACATGGAGGACGTGTGTTCCACCCAGCTGCTGGCTTACATACAGAGGCTGGTGCTGACACTGACCAAACAGCAGGACGATGGCCAGGAGTTTGTACGCTTTTTCCACAAACAGCTTGGTTCTCTGTTGCAAGATTCTCTGGCCAAGTTTGATGGAAGGAAGTGAGTTATTATCTGATTAAAATGTTTGCATGATGTAAATTGATGTGCATTGTTAAAAAAAGTCAAGACTACATTATAAAACTAATGAGCATTTAAAGAGTGTAGACCACCAAAGAAAACAGTAATTTTAGAAGGGTACCAGAACAAAAACTTCTTTTAAAAATTTAAGGAAAAGGTTAAGTTGAAATTGTAGGCACTTCTTTCCATTCTGGATAACCGTCTATCAAAATTAATTTCATCTAAATTCTGTTATTACTCTCAGGCAGACAAAGAGACAAACCAACACCTATAAAAAGTATCTCCTGTTGGCAGAGTTAATAAAGGTATTATTGGTTATCCATCTATTCCAGGATGCGTGAGTGTGCTGAGGACCTGCTGGTGGACATGTCAGAGGTGTTGTTCAATGAGTTGGCATTCTTCAGACTGATGCAGGACCTGGATGAGACCACAGTGGAGGTCAGGACCAGGGCTAAGAAGTGGGCACAGGTTAGTTTGGGTACTGTACTCAGCATACACACATCTCAGCAACTCTGAACTTGGCCAACATCTGATAATTTATTTTGAAGTGCTGAATATGTGATTTGGTTTGCTGAAGAAAATATGCAATAAAAGTTTGTTTAATTTTGTGTGTTCTTCATCAGTTTGTGAAAATTAAATTACTTTTTTGAAATACAAAAATATTGTGGACTGAAACAAGCCATCTTTTATATTGAATATGAATATGAATATGAATGTACTTTTCTTTGGACTCTCAGGAATCTCAGACATCTACAGAGACCACTGAGGATGGCTTGCCAGACCAGGATGAGACTGAGGACAGCAGTGAGGAGGAGGAGGAGGAGGAAGAAGAGGAGGAAGAATCTGAGGATGGGGAAAACACAGCACTACACGTGTCACCTAAAGAGGAAGAGGATCTTGGCAAGGTGAATATATTTGAATATGTGCAGGTTAGAATAAGACTTAATAAGAGTTATGAATTTGGTAGACTAAAGAGGTTTGATATAGGCAGAGTGATGCTGCTTTTTGAATAAATTAATTTTGGATTGATGTGTCAGTGCATGATTTGAAAATTTGTAATGGCAAGATGTGTAATGACTAAACGCAATCTGTTAATTATATTTGTTTTATTTCTCTCTTTAACTGATGATTGAGATATATTTGTCATGTGATTTGTTTGCCATGTGATATTTCTGTATTTCAGGCCTATGGTGATGAGGTATGTTCAGTATTACATTGTTAACATTGTTTTATATTCCAGGCTAGAGATGATGAGATGGCCTATGCCACAGATATGGGGAGGGAAGATGATGAATCCCTGTCACAGACACCCATCAACATAGAACTGGCTGTCAGTGAGACCAAACCTTTTACTAGGTGAGAATAAAGTGAACTGTTGCTTGTAACATAACTATTTGACTATGTTTACTTCACAGTTATTGAAAATGATGATCTATATGTGGAGCAAATGTGATAAGAGTGCAATTCATGATGCATTCTTAAATGGTGGATTTTTGATACACACAGTACTATATTGGTTGGTAAATAAATTTTGATACCAAAGAAACAAACGAATGTTGATTTTTACCTGGTTTGCTCTGACTAACCTTTGTATGTCCTATCAGGATTGGAAGTGATGAGGATGAAGACGAGGAAGAAGAGACACAAAGTGCAGACGACCCTTCAGAGACAGCAGTATCACGAGAAGAAGAAAAGGAAAAGTCATCAGGCGAGTCCCCATCCCCGTCAGGACCAGATGCCTCACCCTCTTCCTCCAATGTCACGGTGATTGATACCACAACAGCAGGGACCTCTGGTGGTGATGTTGAGAACAGAGGCGGAGGAGATGCGGAAAATGGAGCCACTTACATGAATGGAGAGGTGAGAGGGTGTCTGTGTATTATAACCATGCAGTGTCTTTGATGTGGATATTGCCCTTTCTTTTAATGATATTGGTTCGATCTTGTATATCAGAGCATTTCTTTGAAAAATCTGATAGAAGAGTCACATTTTATTTTTATGTATCATTTGTGGAGTAGATGTAGTTTTTCAGGTAGCAGTATTGCAGTTTTCAAGATGTTTTGAAATAAGAAGGAAGATTTTTAGAAGCTGATAAATTTACTGATTATTCTTTTTCATTCAGGTTGTTATTGCAGAAGAAGAAATAGAAATAGTAACTGTAGATGATCTGCCCCCTAAAATGTCTGGACTGGAGAAGGTAATTCATGTTCAAATATTTATTTATATTAATACTCTATTTTTTCAATATTGCTTTCACAGAAAAGGACAAACGTTTGAACATTTTGCAGCCATTCTGAAGATATATGGGTGTAAAAGTAATATTTGGCACAAGAATCCAGCATAAAATACCTTTAAACAAGATCGTCAACTTTAAGTCAAATGTAAAAGACAATAATCTTGGAAAAAGACTTTCTTTAGCATAGCTGACACTCCATTTTAGCAGGCTCAGGTTGAGAACCAAGTGAATGAAGAAGCCAAGGCAAGTTCTGGCACTGCAGCAGTGTTATCCACCATGCCCTCTGGAGAGGAGGAATTGGCAGGGGACGGGGCTGCCATCAGAGAACCGGGTATGTGTCCAGAATAACCTTTTTTACTGCCTGGATTGTATTTAGGCTTTAGGCTACCAGTTGGATAAGTCTCTCTCTACTTTTAAAGGAAGTAAAGGAGTTTTTTTGTAGAAGAAAGTTTGTTGAAAATAGCTACATTTCAAGTTTAAAAAAAGGGAAATTCAGTGGAGGTAGGTGAAGGGAGTCTGCATCAAGTTAGATCTTTCAAGGCATCTTGGACTTGAAATTCAACAGCCTGACTTTTGTACATTCATAATAAAATACAGTCATAATAACATATTTCAGTTTTTTATGCTATTTCATAGAGAAGAGTATTGAAAGCTGCTTAAGTTGTAGACATTTTGTAAGATTGAAAAGGAATACATTTGCACCCATTTTTAGGGAAAAAAAAGCATGCGTCAACCTAGATGTACAAAAGTGTGTTGTGGCTCTGAGTTAGTTGGCTAGTCTGGTGTGGGTAGTACATTGTACGTGTTGCAATTGTATGTTACTACAAAACCTGCTTTAGGGCATCATCAGTCCAGTATATATGTGTGTGAAGCACATTGTAGGGTTCAAAACCACTGTTTTTCATATTTTGCCATGTTTAGTGCAAAAAGGGTGTTATAAAAGACAAAATTATGCATACTTGGCACCATATGGCATTGTCTTTCAAAGCATATACAGAGAAGCATTGGCACAGAAGCACTGTCTACTCATCATATGTTTAATCTGCATTCTGATGTATAGTGAATGACTAAGGCAACTTGTGTACAGTGTGCATTTTGGTCTGTCATTTGTTCTATGGTGTGTAGTAGTACTAAGTCAAGTGTTGGTTCTATTTATTTGTTAGGCACCTTTAGCCCAGTGTGTACCATGTATGATGAGAATAAGGTGGCATACAAACACACACCAAAGGGAGGGAAGTTGATGGCTAGCAGCAATCAGCAGTAGAAATACAATACAGCATGTGAGTGCACTTGTGTAGTGTTCCCCCTCCTCTGCTGTTGACAGGGATGTGATGATTAAGCTATTATCCCCTGAAATAAGGGGATTTCACTTCTATTCAGTCTCATCCTTGGTCAACAGGTGTGTAAATTTGTTTGGCTTGCATGCATGTCCCCCCTCCCCACCCCACCTTCCAATCCCAGTTTTGCACACCCTTATACCTCTCCCCAACACATAAAAGCTAGCTTGCAAAATGTCATTGGCAAGCAGAAGTGCACCATTATCTCAAATACCACATGACATAAAAAAACCCAAAGCTCAGCTAGTTTGAAACTTTTTAAAGTTAACCAAAATACCAAAATATCCCCACCGGCTGTCTCTTTATGCTTTATGTACAATACTAGTAAGTAGCTAACTATCATGGTCTTGTGCAGAAAGTAGAGGTGTTTGGCTTGCTGACAATGAATTCTCTGAACTGGTTAATGTGCATGGTCACAAGTTAGAGGGAAAACAAATATTGCTAGTCAGTTGAGGACACTAAAGCCAAGTCATGTGTACTTGCACCTGTCACTGAATGGGGATTGAATTTCAAAAGGCATTTTGCATGAGATTTCACTTTTCATTCAAGTACAATGTCTTGACCTTAGATGTCTTGGCAGCACTTTTGCACAGTTAATCAGATAACACAAAATACAAAGGAAGGAACAAGCTAGAAAAGGGGATCATTCAAAAAGGATGTGGTGTTTGCTATCAGTTCTACTGGATTCCTATTTAAACATGCTTCCTTTGCCTGAGAGCACAGGAAAGGAGTTTAGGTTGGCCAAGATAAGAAAAGAAGAGTGAAAATTGGTCAAGTTGTTTCAGTGTTGACATGGTGCATTCCTGGTGTTAATAGGTATAAACTCATATTTTCAAATGTCTTTATCTCTTTTATTTTCCAAGTTCAGATTATACCAAATATGGTAATTTGATTGAAAAGTCCTTGTTTTATTGCATAGTAATAAATTGTATATATTGTATTGTTCTGTTACAGAGTCTGAGATGCCCCAGCCTGCACAAACTACAGTTCAAGAGAGTGCAGTGTGATGTGAACCAAGGTTGTGATCCATGTGTATGGGACCAGTAGCGTGTGACTGTGATTCAGAGACTGTATGTAGAGGTGAAACTTATCCCAGGAAGGAAGGGAAGCTATAAATACAAGTGTAGGAATAGGAGGAAGTTCTGTTTAGTGTTGACATTGCAAATGTTGAACTCTTTAAAGTTTTATCCAATTTGTTATTTAACGAGTTGTGTAGGAATATGGAATCTATTGGACATGGTGTGGTGTTGGAGAAATTAAAGTTTGTTTGAAGTTGAACAGAATAAATACAGGGATCAGATTCAGTAAGAGGGAGGTAAAAAAGATAAACAGTTTCAATTTGAATTAAACAGAACAGTGTGCCCCAAGTGAAAATTGCAGTGATAAAATGAGGTTTGACTATGGTTTTACCAAATTAAATTTTTTGAATGGTTATTTTATAACACTTAAATTTTATTCTTAGTGAATGGGTTTTGGGAGTCGAAAGTTCCTATACAAGTGTGCTGGATGAATTTCCGAACACAGCAGTTGTAGAAAAGTACTCCACCCTCAGCTTGTTGAGATTCATTTGCAATATAGCTGATTTTTTTTTTTTTTTTTTTTTGAAAGGAATTATTGCCACATAAGATTGAAGAAAATTAGAAATCCATTATTGTTACCATGAAGTGCATTTAATATTATATTGTTATAACAGCATATCCCAGCTGACGGCACATGTACAGTAACATGCACCCAATGACAAATTATTTTGATCATTTTTATTTTAATTTAGATGTGTGACAGTGCTTTCCCAATTAAATTTATAGTTTACATTGAAAAAAAGATGGATTATTGATATCTTAATTATAATTATTTCTTTGTACTTTTTGAACGATGTTTTATTATAGTAATATTAACTGTTGTTGTGTGAGCTGAGTATTGAGAGAACAGTTGTTGTGTTGAGATGTATCAAACACAGGAATAAAGCATTCCAGTTGTATTTAGTTAAATTAATGTTTCCTTCTATTTTTACTGCCCCATGTTACAGTATAGGGCTCCTGCCATTAAATACTCTCACAAAGTTTTCGTCCCCATTATTACGTGTTGTAAGATGGTCAGATGACATTGGAATACTACAATATTGAAAAGAACCTACTTAAATCTCTCTCCCCCCCCCCCCCCCATCCCCCCACCATTTAACCTATGTTATTAAGGTTGTCATTTGAATTTTTTTCATCTGGGAATTCAAAATATATTTGGTATGAAGGTTCTCACTTACAGTGAAGGATACAACATATAGTCTTTAATACAGATAAGTTATAAAATACATAAATATTTTCTATTATAATAGCGAGAAAAGTTAATAAACTAAGTATACTAATATTGAGCAATGGTACAAAACAAAATTAAACCGTTTTCTTTTTCAATTGCACAATACATAATTTAATGTAAGTACACAAGTCATTTCCTTAAAAGGTGAGTCTTAAATTCTTTTAAATTGTGACCCTTTCTAATGTTCACTTTTACGTTTCAAGAATGTTTAATTAAACAGTCATAATATTACAAAATATAAAAGACCGTCTGAAGATGACATTGTTTTTCTTTCATTTCTTTTTGTGTCATATTCAAGAAATAAATTCCACTTCTGATCACTGATAAGCTGATAGCAAAGCAATGTACAGCACAAATAATATTTAATTTACATCATTACAGTGGTAACAGGAACTTTGTCACATAAATAGGGCAATAGTAAACAATGTCTGACAATAATACTGGTCCCTGTCTGTAGTCCCATGGTGGGCTGCACCTCATGCCATCTCTACCCATGAACAATTTCATATGTCAGCAGTGAAATTAATGTAAAGATGCTACATAGATCATCTCACCATCTTTATCATGATATGTAAAATTTAGACACTTTGAATAGAATACAATTATTAAAGTTTAATGTGCCTTGTTACCAAAATACTCTTTCAAATTCTTTAATGAGAACTGGGACAATTTTTCTGGGACTGGTAATGCTTTAGCAAAGTGCGCCTTTTGTTCCCTAAATTCCACTTAATCAAAAAAATTTCCATCTTTTCCTTCCATAAACAGAGTCTGAAATATCTGATTTCAGAACCATGTGAGATCTCATATAGTAATGTTATTCTTGATCTTATTTACTAATAGAAAGCAATGTGAATCTGCAAGCAACAACACATAACTTATCTTGTTGGCTACATTTATCTAACTGTAAAAAATTGTGGTTTAACATAACAGTAAAAGTATTCCAACAGCAGTTTCACACTGTTTTGTTCCATTGCATTTTCTCATTCAGTGCTCTATGTTGGGCTATATGCTGAAAATATGGTCATTTTGGCATGTTAGTTTTATGTCAGGCACCCTATAACAATGCATCGTATTGCTTTAATAAGGATAAACATCATGTTCTTAATGCCTCTGGACGGCAACATACACAGAGTTTGCATTGTGATCATCCTGTATTTCTGGTTGAGTTTAGTCAGCTAATTAGTTTAGTCAGCTATGGGTTTGATAAGTATCACCATGCTCTTAGAAGGCTCTATATCCTGCAGAGTAACTTGGATGTTCAAACTGTTCCCCCTAGAGCATGCAAATGTTCCAGTGCGCTGGACTTGGAGTGGTTTCTCCTGTTCATTGTGTATAAGAATTGTGGCCTGGACCTTGGCCTCGCCATTCACCATGGCCGAATCATGACAGTACAACTGTAGAGACCAGGTGTCATTGTTCTTTCGATATGTTATTTTCCACTCCCCTTCTTTTTGTTCATTCGGCACAGGGCCTACGTAAGTGCGCACATCAACCTGTATTCCGAACCTGAGAGTGTTCTGAATGCTGACTTTGTCCACCTGCAGATCAATATAGTCACGAGGCATGTAAAATATGTCTGCAAAACTGACCCCAAGGGTGCTCTGTGATGGGCACAGGGATCGAAACCTGTAAGCACGGCCGAGCAAGTCTTTCAGTAAATCTTTACATTCTTCATGACTAGCCAGTGCACTTGTCTCTACTTCAAACAAATCCCTGACCATCATCTGAGGGAACCTCACCAGGGGGAGCATTTGTTGTGCATTGTCGCTGATATTTGCAATATTACTCTCACTGAGCAACCAGCGCTCAGCTGCATGGTACATCATCAACTCATTCTTGATGATCAGTTCATGACTCTGCAGAATATCGCAGACAAATTCCAAATCCATAATCAGCCAATCAGGGGACTGTATGATATCTGCAATGTTCCAAGTTATAGTCTCATGGCACTGCTGGACCAGGTCGGTCAAGTTTAAGGCTTTGGCCCACGAATACCAGTTTAAAGCATTGGTCACTTTGGGACTACGGGAGTGATGAACCATATACTTTGTAACCAATTCTTTTAGGGACCCTACTCCATACTTGTCTGCCAGGCACAGTATGCCCACAGCACTCTCTGGGTTTATTGACACGCTCGCTGTGTACAGGTACTGCAAGAAACGTTCAAATGCCTCCTCACACTCCACACTTTCATTAAGAACCACTTCACTATCTCTGGTACCACTTAGCCATTGTTTTTCGTATAGCATACACTTGAACACTTCGCTGGACTTTGCCAGCACAAACTTGTGGCCGTAGAACCTTTGTTCGCCCACAGTCAGTATGACATCACTGAGTGCCTCTTGGTTGAAGAACTGGGACACATTCTGTATGAAGTCACTTTCGTCACGAAGGACTTGGTTGGGGTCATCTTCATGCTCTTCCATGTTGCCCTAGAAAATAAAGAACAGTAATTTTACCAATACTGGATGGGCAATAAAGTTACAAACAGAGGCAAAGAAAGTCTTGACTTTTATTTCAGATTGTTTTTTTTTTTTAATTTTCTTTAAAAAAAAAATCCTTTTGCTTAAGTATTTCCTTTCTTTGGTATTTCCCTGTAATAAATTGCCTCTGAGAATTGCTAAATGAAGATAGGAATTTCATTTCATTTTTTTTCTCAAGAATGTTTTTTAAGTTTAAGAATTATTAAGTCCAAATATTCACTAACTTATAAATATATTTCTATTTCACTGATGCTGTTAAAATGAACAATAACAAAAATTTGTTTCAAAACACTTGTGTTTACATGCCATCCCACAAACTAAAGAAATGAGCCTGGAAAATAAACCACAGATCACTCAAGAAAGTATTTTCAAATAAAGGTTATATGTGAATGATGATGTGCAATCTTGGACAACAATAGCCCCACAGTACTGTTATGGCCTAACAATATGTCACAGCGCTATAAAGAACATATAGAAGCACCAACTTCACCTCAACAACGCATATGATTGATAAAATGCGTGCGGGCAGGTATTAGCTGTCAGAGAGCATCTTAAATGTATCCATCAAATGCATTAATATAATATCAGCTCCTACACATTATACCAACAACTAATGAGCAAGTAAAACTGGCATGAAATAGTTGTCGCATCCCTTAAAACAATTTTAATATTCAATCATAAAAAGTATAATTTTACAATGTAAAATAAAGCTAATTTTTGATTTGCATGATTTTTCACGCTTCATAAAAAAGAATGTACAACAGTTTGTGTCTGAAAAACATTTTATCATTCATCATATTCAATCTTCTTTGGTATAAAATTAGTTGTTTGGCTGCATTTTTTTCCCCAAAAAACAACGGCTTGCAAGAAATCCCTACAGTGTGCTAAAAATATGTAATCTCTGCTTTGAAGTCTGTCTCTGAGTCTGAGAGATGACTCACGTCTCACATCTGCTGTATGATAGATCACTTAACTATGTTCAGCAAAAGGGGGTAAGAAACACATTAATATTCACAGCATCAGGTCAATAATAGACCTTGTAATACAGACAGCAGTCTATGCAAAGATTTTCCCTCTGCCTCAGGTGATAGGCGTCAAATTGCATCACCACTTGCAGAGCCAAGCTGAAAATAAGAGATCAGATGCAGAAGAGTATAAATTACATCTGACCCAGAAATCTAAATTTACTGCTGCAGAAAACAAATGTGTTATGTATAGATTGTAGGGCGGTGGCAGCAAGCAGTCCAGAAACTGTAGGGAAACAAAGCATTTAACAGCCAGCAAACCCAAGAGATTATAAGGATTCTAAACATTTTATACCTATAGCTGGAATAAACGGAAGCACACAGCAAGCGTACAATTGGCAACCACCACAGGCTTTTACAAAGCAGATAGTAAGCATTCCTCCAGGAGTACTAGGAGTAGATCAGCTAGCTGTAAAGTAGACAGACCATCCCTGGCAGCATCATGGTAGTAATGCTTTATATCTCCTCTATCTCTGCTAATATGGAGACCAAGAGGAATCAGAATAGAGTTCAAAATGTGCTGGAAGCAAAGAAGATAACCCACCAGGTCATAGATATTGCTAACAGTGATACGGACAAGGCCTTCATGCAGCAAAACAGCCGATCCCGAGATGACAACCCACCCCTCCCCCCACAGTTATTCAACGGGCAGGAATACCTAGGGGACTTCTTTGACTTTGATGATGCAGTAGAAATGGGAACTCTCAATGCTTTCTTAAAGTTATAAAGATAGAAAAATGTTGTGCTGATATTATGCCCTAAGGACTGCCCAAGAACATGGTTAGCAGAATGTTTTGAAACAATGCTACTGACTTTTTATACAACCAGAAACAAGGGACTATTGTCATGGTCTATAGCATTTAAAAAACGTTGGCACCTATACAGCCAGCCACATGATGCTTTATATTCTTCCTACAGATGCAAAGGAATTCATTTAGTATACTGTTTTGAAAACATATGCTACTGATACATGTATGGATTAAACGCCAGATGTCAGATAAAACCTATATAATAATATACAAATATAATTGCATGATAATTTATTTTTCCAGACATATGATGCTATATGGCTTGGAAGTGAACCATGGCATATAAATTCTGCAATGCTTGTGCCTCTTTGGTAAACATCTCTGTGTGTATATCTTATTCAAAGGAGACAGACAATGTATTATTTCACTTCATTCTACTGAATCAATATGGAAAGTAATTGAATGTGCAAGCCAAAATCATATTGGCAGCTATAATCAATTCTTTAAACAAAACACATATTGAGCAAATGCAGTAGGAACCACAGCATCAGACTACGCCATCCAGACTTAAAAATGAGAGCTTGAATACATATGTGCCAGTCAAATCTGGGAAAAATAGCTGCAAGAAATATGCTAGCCAGCAAACAAGACATTCTATGCCGTTCTGACATGAAAATGAGAGCTTGAATACATTTACGCCTGTCAAGACTGGGAAAAATCTGCAAGAAATATGCTAGCTAGCGAACAAGACATTCATAACAGAGCAAGCCTGCCAGATTAATTCCATATGATATATAATTATAATACTATAATAAGTTTCATAAAATTTCAATCGCAAAACAGGATTTCAAGGCCTTAATTCACAGTGTCAGGTCATGAAGAAGGCGTTTCCTAAAGATTGCAATCATCACTTTCAAATAAATGATGCTCTTGTTTTCTTTTGCGAAACCAACTTTGCTTTTCAATGCAGTTATAACCTACTTTGTCTTGTTATGTAGATATCTTGAGACAAATAAGCAAGTTAAATTGATGATGCTAAACTTTAAAATTATATGACAAGTTATGACTTAAAATTATGTTGCAAGTGTTTTTATACTGTTACTTCACAAACATTGGTGCTGTTTGAAAAAAATACTGAATTACTGAACTTTTTTGATATCCAATTCAGTAAATATAATATAGGGTGTTTTGGTGCTGTCTGAAAAAATACTTAATTACTGAACTTTTTTTGTTCTCCAATTCAATAAATATAATGCAGAGCATTTAAAAACATCTTACACATTGTGCTCGAGTTTCAGGTTCATTTTCATTTTCAAGCCTCTAGAATATTAAAATATTCTTCTTATTGCATATTCCATTTACAGCTTCTCTTATCACAAGCTGTGGCAGATATATTGCATGCACATTTATCAACAAAACACCCTGAGTTTCGGAGATCACTGGGAACTCACCTCCATTTTCAACATGCCTCTGACATTTCCAGTTACAGACATACCGAAATCAGATGTATAATCTCTGAAACACAGGGTTTTTGAGAGATTATATCTGCTTTCAACATGCCTGTAACTGGAAATGTCTCAAACACAGGGTGTTAAAACCTCCCACAGGCAAATCATACTGAGCCAAACAACAAACTGACACAGCTACTTTACAGACAACCTTTCACATGTAATAAGTTGGAGTTCACCATGAGGTTCGGGGTAATGACCATGCATGGCAGCAAGTATATGATTGGACAGATTTTATATACAAACATCCGTTCCTCATTTCTGTAACAACTTAGAAGTATAGGTGCTAAATAACTGTAGTGTGAACGGGTATTAAAATTGTTCCAAATGCATAATATTTTTACTTGTATTTTCCTTGCTTCTTAAAATGTGTGGAATATGATGACATGACGTGACATAATAGCCTGGTAACCATCCGTGTATATTAAACCCCTAAACTAGTTGTTTAATAATTGATTATTGTAATCATCATGCATTTGTTACCTTTTGAAAACTAAACTGAACATACTGGGGTATATACGTGTTCCAATATTGGAAGATGACACAATATCTTTATAGCTGTCTCACCTATCAGAATATACTACCACAGCTGCCTACCACATTCATTTCAAAACTAGGTTAGGAAGATGATGGATCACAGGGGCACCTGTCATTACTTTGTAACAGGTAGCAGCTATGTACTGGCTGTATAAATACACTATAAATACTAAAGAACATAAACTAAACTAGTTATTTATGAACGACAAATTTTTGCTTGGTATTAATTCCCACTGTAAACCCAATCACATACAAACTAGCATGTGCTAATTTTGGTATAAATGTCAGACTCATTTAAAAAAAATCATCACTCCTTTCACCTCTGCATTCCTTTCTTCTTCTTCCTCTCTAGCTGCCTGCTCACTGCCCTGCCTGGACTGCTGACCACCCCCCTCCGGCTCCCTGGCCACACCCTCACCACTCTGGGGTTCATCTTCAGATCCACGTGGAATTGAAATGCCCCTCTCTTCTTCCCCTGGGTCGCCTGGTCCCTCCACATCGCCCTCCTCTGCCTGGTCACCTGGTTCTGGTAGGTCAAGGGGGCCTTCAGGTGGGTCCTCCAGCTCTACGGCAACTAGGTCATTCACTGGACCACGAAAATAGGGGTTGTTCGCCATATTTTGTCTCTACGTGAAAGTTATACGAACACTTCCATCAACTTCATCTGGATTTTTTATCACCGTTTACGGATGTGAACATTTTGATTATTTCTAGTCCTCTGAAGGTCACACTGTTGATGAAAATTTTGTCATACACAGTATACGTCTTTCTGACAAGTTGTTACAACAATATGACAGATTGCCAAGTATTAAGCTGCTCTCTAGGTCTCCATGTACAGCAATGCAAATATGTACAGAGTTTATTGAAAAGTACCTGTAGAATGACTTATGTATATGTCCACTGCAATGCCGGTCCACCCATGTCCCACAGCTGTGACCTAGTTCTGTTTACCTGTACTGCTATCAACACAGGTGTGCTAGGAGAAACACTTAAACAAATAAATCTACCTGAGGCTGGCACCGAGCCAGGGAATTGTACTGGTATCATTAAGTATTCATTAAGGCAGAAAACAATGCACATAATAATTAAAAGGAAAGCCAGGACTGCATTTCAATATCAAATAAAATATTTTCATTGACATTTTCATACTTTTGGAGAATTTTAATAATCAACTACTAAGTTTATCCCTTAAAACATTTTCCTGTTTAAGACAACCAGCCAAACTCTACAGTACATGTTCACTTTAAAAAAAAATGACAAAAGATACTTAATGTGTCAAATGGTGAAAATAATCACACATTGTTTTTGACTATTTAATTTTTCTGTTTTTCTGCAGTAACCATTTCATTTTATCAATCAATTTGTCTTTTTCAAGGAGAATAATTGTACAATTTAAAAAACTGTTCTTGTGTTATGTGCCAAAATATATATCTAACAGCCAAAATAAATTAGTTTTTCACAATTTTTTTACAATTTACAAAAACGCTACATCAAGGGATAACAAAAAAAAAAAAAAAGGTTACCATTTCAAACAGTTTCATCCCCAATAAATAATTTAATAATATTATAAGTAAAAAATAGAATTTTGTTTCAGCAATTTTACTATCTGAAATTAAATGAAACCAAATTAACCTTACATACTACTGTCTTTGTGAAGTGATTGCAAAAAATCCTAGGCAGCCTCCTGCACATTAATACAAACTGACATATAAAAAGTACAACTACAGCAATTGTGTTCTCACACTGAAAACTACTCAATCATATCTGTGCAGCAGTGACAGTGTGATCTGGACCATTACATACTGACTGTTTTTCAACTGGGATTACTGTTTTGAAAAGTTTTAGAATCATATGGGGGGAAAATGAAAATGAGTGACTGGTTTACCCTTTTGGAAAATCAATATTTGTATCTCTCTCTAAAATAATAATAATAATAATGATAATAGCTTATTATTATTATTATTGTTTTTCTTACATTATTATAACAGATTAACATGCCTCCTCTTGTTTTCAACCTGCTCGTATAATCACCAGCTTTTCTGTATTCTAACCAATGCCTATCTATTTATATGACTGCATTCAGCAAGAGTCCCATGGAAAGTTGGCTTAATCTACAGAAAACTATGGTTTGACAACCAAAAAAAGGCCTGGTCATACACAAATTTTGGAGAACAAAATTTAAAATTGTTTGTTTAATGGGACCACAAATCCAAACCAAAGTAATTGTTTCATTTGGCTCGACTCCTGGACTAATAGTCATTTAAACCTGTCTTTTCAACAACAGATAACATCCAATTGACCTTGCCAGTGCATATATATGGCATTTTTCCCAGTAATAACAATTATAATGATAACTGTCATTCACTTGTCCCCCTTACCTGTTTCTCTGGTGCAGGAGAGATGGCATGCCAAAACTCATATCTGATCATAATGCTACAAACTTAAATAAATCCACTAAGCTGAACTCCTGAAACATCATCAATATGACAATGGATTTGCTCAGTTTTGTTCTTATCAGCCAGGTTCTTCACACAAAGAAGTCTGCGATAGTCATATCAGCCGTCATATGGCTATACTCAGTACAGTACACATTGCCCAGTGTATTGATCACTCCTTTGTCAGATTAATATCCACACACAGGTTGATTATATGCAAATGATCTAAATGTAGCTCCCGATAAAATAGCTGGAGTACTCCTCACATATAAAAAGGACAAAGTTAAACAGAGTATTGTCTATCATATGAGACATAGAAAAAACAATATGCAGATATATATAGTGTGATTGGTCAACTGATAGGTCCACTCTTATCTCCACTGACCACCTCTATTGTATGGTAAGGCCTTCAAATGAGGGCTTCTTTATTATAATTTTCAAATTCTCTATGGATTAAATATATTTAACAGTATCAAAAAATCAGATAAAATATAAAGTTTCTCTTGGTTTTTTTTATTTAAAACTGATAACAATGCATGATGGATTTAAATGACTAATTTCAAAAGAAAAAAAAAAAGAAAAAAATATTTACACAGGTGCAAAGTTTACTCCTTTCAACCCTCACTCTGAGTTGTAATAAAGCCATCAATCTACATTCCATTTATAATTCAGAAAACAAGCAAACATATAGAACGAGTACAATAGACCAGACTTGTCAATACAAATGTGGTAAATTCAACTACAGATAGGGAAATAATTATCTCACTGACATATATTGGATAAAAAAACATACTGTGCTTCAGCAAGGAGTGTATACACAGCATAATTGTGCAAAGAACCTTTCATTGTCCTTTAAATATAAGTAACATTAACTTCCAAATGTGGGAAATTTTTTAAGACATCAAAATATCTTTTATGCATTGGCACTTACTGCCTTTTTCATTTGTAAGATAGGGTATGCATCTTCCAATTTACAAGGGTATGGTGTGGGGCATGCTCCACTAAGGCATATTGCAAGTAAGTACACAGTAGATTTACATTTGTATGCATGGGCTTGTTATCTACAAACCAAGATTAATTTCACCTATTAAATAGGCTTTGTTTAAAAGATTATTCAGAAAATGTTTCCCTTTGATCCACATTTACTCAGTAAACCTACCAAATTTTAAGAAAGCATCAAAGGACTATTCAAGTCATATGTCAAGTATTGCATACTTCATACATGTCCATTCTTGACATTCTTTAAACCCTGGTCCAAGACCTACCCTGGACCTGGTCATCTAACTGACCACTCAGTGACCAATTAAAGTATATCAATGTCCAGTAAGCAGCTAAAGCTACTGTACTGTTTGGTTAAGCAGCAGGTGTGTTTGGAGTCAGACAGTTCACCTGGATGACTCTTCACATGCAACAATTTTATGACAAACACTGTGACCAAAATTCAAACAAGGAAAGCACTCAGAGAGCTCAGACCTCCGCCAAGGCAGCAAAGTCTCTATCCAACGCCGTTTCACCCCTAAATTTTCAATATTTTTGATTATTGATTATTGACTGATTATTGATGCGGATCACCACCAAAAACTAACCATCTGTTCCTTGGCCCACTTCTGACAGTTCCTGAAAATTTCACCAAAATCGGTCCATAACATTTTGAATTATGTTGATGACAGACAGACAAACAAACAGGGGTGAAAATATAACCTCCTTGGCAGAGGTAATAATAGCCCTTTGAAATGTCCCCAGAAAAAATAGTCCAGAATGACAATTCATCTTGGAAAGACATTAAGCTGTTGTTTTCCATCTTAATGAGTTGTACCCTTGCCAATTTCACATTCTTAACAGTTCCATGGTCTTGTAAGTTCATCTTTGTTCAGGGTAGCCCCTGAGTAACTTTCCTATGCTAGAACACTCAGGTAACACATAATACTGACTGACTAGTCTCACAAAAATACAATGTACCAGTAGCATCTTAAGTGCAATATGGACATTTGCCCCACTGCTGTGCTTATGTCTTTAATGTTTATAATAAGCAACTTGAATACAATTCAATTACAGTCAAGCGTGTAATAAATAAATTAAAAGTTAGACTGGTACATCACATATGTACTGTACCTCAAAGTGATTTGTGTAATCACAGACTGTGTGAAATTTAATCTGAAGTCTAAGTTCTTCAAGATATAAAGCATCAGATTATGCCCTCATTGCGCAATGGCTGGGTATCATAATAACAATGAAATAAAAACACAGGCTATTTGTACTAAATCACCTTTATTATTATATGTTCTACAGATATATGATTACTCATCCTGAGGTTAAATATGATGCAACCTTTACCTGCATCCTGGTGTCTTTCTTATAGACAGTGACTTAATTGGCCTTTCAAGATCACATTACCTGCTTTCTCTAATTTAAAACTAACTAAATCCTTCCACCTGGTTTTCATCTCACTGCTCCATCAGATTGCTATATAAGGCTCACAAGCTTGAACAAGTTACACTGTTCATTCAATTACTACCATGTAATATGTCTTATTCAATACAACTTAAAGAAGAAAATGAAAGAGGGAGAGCAATACCAAATGTCTTTCATTTCCATTGGCATAGTGTGATGATTACTTGTACAAGATATTTCAACCATTTCTCACTGACAATATCCATTCCCCTTATATGGTGATATTCTTATATAATCTTGTGTCTATGCCTTACAATCAGGCACAAATGGAATCTGCCCACAAACAAAAGTTTAGTTTATATCCGTACTTGTATACCTACATTACTGCACAATAAACCCATTCACCTCACAAAATTTAGTATTTTAACAACTAGTGATTTTCATAAAAGAATGAACATCTGAACAGTTTATTTTGTGGTTTTTATTACAATATGAAAGCACTTCAGAGCACTGTTTGGGTCTATTCACAATTAACCTTATTTCTCTATGAATAGAGGCGTGGACTTTGTTTTCTTAGCTGTTATGTCAACAGGAATACACTAACTACAGGTGCCCTTGAAAACATTTAGAATTGCATGTATGTGCTTAAATTCACCAATCAAAATCAACCATTTCAAATACAGTTTTCAATATCGTCTGGTTTTCTCTCACTGTGTAACAATTCATTAGAAATAATTCTAGCTACAAACAGAATAGAAATGAAAGAGATTTCTACAAACAGGGGGCCATAATGTGTGTATTAAAGAGTAAAACTTAAATAAACTAGAAAAGATAAATACACATGCAGGTGGTGCATTAAAAATTTCAATACTGCTTTGTGAAAGTTTGGATGAAGGTTATAATAAGCCCAAATTAGCTAGAGATGTTTTCTAAGCAACGCTCAAATGGTTTGAATGTCCTCTTTGTATAATGGTTTCTGTAAAAATTTATTCAAGTTAAATTAATAAGACTAAATCACAACATCCCTCATTTCTAATTTTTCATCTGCAGCAAAATTTTAATGCAGTGCATGTCAATCAGTACAATCACAAATGACAAAGGCCATCCCAGTTTAAGTGGTCTTATAAGCCTATTGTCCAGGATCGAAGTTAGGCTCCAATATCATTTGCCTAATAACAATATATAGGCCTACTTAACTTAATCACAATTTTGTCTTTTTTTAGCACAAACATTCATTCATGTTTCCTTCAGCATTTTCCAGCACTGTGTTGACATACAGTCATGTTTTTGGCAGCACATATCTCCCGCCATGCATCTTTCATACAGCTTATTTCTCTGAGTTAAGTAACGTCCAAAAAATATACGCATATGTCAATGAACTTTTTCAATGCACTTGGCAAACAGCCCATGTTGACATCGAAAAGATCTACGTACAGTGTCAATAAGTCAGCATATATTAAAACAGTGTTTGTTTCGCATTTTCTGATTTATTATATTTCATATTGAAAATGAAGACTCTGCTGTCATTTTACAAACCTTAAAAACGCATGCCACATACTATGGCACATGTCCCAAAAGCTTAATTGGTCGCTGGATCATCAGGCTCGCGCGTGCTTGGCCACTCGATCAGCTGTCAGGCGCAGGCATAAAAAGAAGTCTAATTTTCACGATTAATTAGCCAAAATATTTTCTTCAACGAGTGTCCACTAAAACTACAGACTAGTGACTTACCTATCGTCTGTTATCGTAGAAATTGTTCTTCACTCTGAGTTTTGTTGCCAGTTGTCTTTGTTTGACATACGATCAGCATGTGATTTTTTCAAGCTGCTTTGTTTTGATCTCGGCACAAATGAAGTCTCGCGAGATTTAGACAAAACGTCATCCCTCACTTCTCTTACTCTTTCTGCTCCACGTTAAAAAACCGGGACAGTGTTCAAGTAACATTGATAAGAAAAGATAAAGTGCTTTTCCTAACTTATTAAATCAAACTGAAACCTTATCAATTGGTAAAGTGAACCAATAATTTAAATCAATGAGAAATGTGCACGCAAGTCAGCATGAATATACATGTAGATTTGAATGTTGCAGCAATTAATTATATAACTAATTAATAAATAATATTATACAACATGATTGTAATTTCAAGTACAGCAAATCAGTATAGCTTTATGCGACTCAACAAATCTGTAACTGAATTATCAATCTTATTTGATAGACATGGCAATGCAAGTGGCTAGACTTTGAGGTACGTCTTAATCAATAATATCATATTAGAACATTAATTTTTAGGACTTTCAAGTTATCATTTAAAAATCAAGTTTTTTTCAGTTTGTGTGAACATTATATGGTCTTTTACAAAATGCATTGCACAATGTCTATTTTTCATTTTCTTGCCAACAGGCAAATTATTTTAAATTGATCGAATCACAACACATTTGTATCATGGCCTTGTTAAAAGTAATTTGTTTTATTAACAAAGATTATAACTTATTACAGCCAATTCAGTGCAGATGTTTCAAACATCATTTCAATTTTATTTTAAACACAACCCATTAAAAAGTGTCATGTATTCAAGCAAAAAGTATAAATAAACAAATACATAAATCATAATCAATAAAGAAATAAAATACAACAAACAATACAAACATTTCTTTCTACCATTTTCTTATAAATGTAGTAACAAATCATGAACATTTTATGCACATCTATTATCACCCTGTATTATTTGATAAGTCAAACAAATGTAAGTTATAAAGCTGAGATGATAAATACCAAATGGCACGAGCTTTTTCTTGAAACAATATCTGAAACAAGAGAGCAAAATAGGAAAATCATATTTATAAATTAACAATAATTAACAAACAAACAAAATTTTGTCAGCAATCATTAATCTAACAATTCATAACTTTCTTTATCTAAACTCACAGATATTTATTTATATATATATGTCATGGTCAGGCATATGTTATATAATTGAAAAAAAAAATGTAAAATTGAAAAATACATTCGCAGTTGTTAGTATACATTATAAAATAATCCTCTGGTATGTCAACAGATGAAAATATAGTTTTCTCTTTTAAACATTTTCATATTTCTTCAAAAATTCTCTGTGTGTCATCACTGTTGCGAAACCAAATGCCAGGTTTTTCAAGGCAGCCTCGTGGTACTCCTTTGTTGAAGTGGCATTACAGTCACTGAGGAAAATGACGTTGAAGTCATTGTTGAAGGCCACACGAGCAGTTGTTTCACAGCACAGGTTGGTCATGGTGCCAGTGATGACCACAGTGTCTACCTCCAGTTCCTGTAGTTTGCTTTTCAGTGGGGTTTCCCAGAATGAATCATAACGGCTCTTTTCTGTGATCATGATGTCATCTTCGACATTCAGGACCTTCTGTAGAGCTGGGATGATCTGCCATTCTTCAGTGCCTGATTAACACAATTAAAACTTTTGGGTAATCTCAGGGTAATCTGAATATCTAGTAATATGTAAAGTTACAAATAAAATCACATACGGATATGCCAACAAAACAAAGAAAGTAAATGAATTTATAAATGAAATTAAATCAAGGGTTTAATAAAAAACAAATATAGTACTGCCAGTCATATTTGCTTTATAATTTGCAATTATCTTACCTTTGATAATAGGGTTGTTCCACCACCTTGACAACACAGAGGTCATCTTAGGGTCATCGTGATGCTGGGTAAAGACCACAGGGAGGTCCTTGTTATGGAAAAGCCTGACCAAACTGGCAATGTTTTCTATGATTTTCCCATTCTCTGCAATTTCTTTAAACCGTCCTTGCATGTCAATCACCAAAAGTGCTATTCTCCTCGACATGGTACAAGCTGTAATTCTGCTAAAAATACAAATGAACAGACTTGTCAAAATAAGCTTTAAACTAAAATTCAAAATTAAATCCCTGCATACCATCAATAATACTGGTGTGGTAAGTGGGATTGGTTGCCCAATTGTTTGTAATGACTTTCTGCCTAAGGAAACCATTATCATGTTCAACTACAATTTAAAACTTTACTGCAAAGAAAGGGGGGAGGCAGGATCATACATACACACATACAGGAACATAAGTGAGCAAAGAAAAACTCATGGTTAACTTTACGATTGCATATGGAAACACTTTATAAATTATTGCCACGTACCCAAACGGTTGTAAAATGAAATATCTCAATCTTCAAAGCCAAGACGTAAATACCATCAGCATTATTACTCTCTATGGATTTAATTGATAATATCCGATGGAATATACCTGCTACGCAAAGGCTAGTGGACGACCTGAAATGTCCAAGCACGCGTGCCAAGGTTCTTGTTTACCTTGGCGTAAAGGTCTTACAACATTGGGAGTGGCAGAGGGGAAAATGATGACCAAACTATCCATGTAAATAAAATATAATAAAGCCATACAAAATAGGTAATGAAGACATACATGGTTATTGAAAAATAAATCAATGTATTTGAATAGATAAAATTTTATGTTTTCACTCTGTGATTATATGGAGCATGTCACACAAGATGTAACAAACAACACCATTCTTTCTCCACCCCAAAACTGAGGACCTCTTTGATCACCGTTTGCGCCAGAGATCTCGCGAGAACAAATATGGATGCGCCCATGTAGCTTTGGGTAAAATCTGTATGTCTATCTTATTTGAATTGTTCACAGTGATTACGAAGACGGTGGCCCGTGTATATTAAATCCTGTAAAGTTTATGTCATGGCAGACTCATATTCTTTGGTAAAAGGCGGCAAACTTAAACTGAAAGGACACAAAAGGTAGGTCTTATAAATGTGAGTGAGAGTCGATCTTTCAACGCTTGTTACTAGTGTTAGTGTTATATGTCAAGTTTAAGTCAACTTTGAATTAGACGGAAAAAGTACAAAAATAGAACTAAAGATGCATATTGTAGTGCATCTCTTTGTGAGAATTCAACTTGCAAACAACGACTTTGTGGCCTAAATATTCAATTTATATTTGACTCTCCAATTATTTACTATAATATATATACAATCAGGTTTTATAATATGTCCCCAAACATTCCCCCAAACTACTGAAGTCATTATCTGTATCTACTTACCTATAAAACTACACATCTTTTGCAATTTAGACTTTATAAACGATAAGATTTCTCAAATGAAAGAGCCTGATGTCAGTATTTCTTTCTCAAGTATGCAGGAAGATCAGCATTGCGGTCCTATAGTAATGGGCAAGTTATTTAGTACTGTACTTTATTGTTCAATAAGAAATATGATAAAAATAAATGTAAGAGCAGGAGGGGATTTGTTCAATTGTTTGTGAAAGAAAGATATTATTTTATTAGGTTGAGGAAAAGTGTTTGGCAGGAAAATCCTGAATAGGATATATCTCCGAGGGTTAATTTCCATTGAAACTATTTGTCTCCGTAGATCAATTCATGCAACTCCCTGGGAAGTCTCACTGAATCCAAGTAGTTTAACAGACTAAACAACCTCCTTTTGTTTCCAACTCGTATATCACAGCTTCTCTGTACTTAACTCAATGCTGGGAGGAGGCGTATTTTAATAAATTTGTTAAACTTATTGCATTCTATAAGGGTTCCATGGCGTGGATTAGTCTATAGCTCTGTGATGTATATGTACAAAGTAAATACAAAATGTAAATATATACAAGTGCTAGATTGCATCCTTAACTAACTTTTAGACCTGCACTGTCAAATTTACAGGACAATATTTTATATTTAACCCAAGATATCTTAAAAACTATAATTATGCAGTTACACACTTTTTTGTTTGTTTGTTTGAAATTTACTATTATTGGTAAATATAGGTTTACAATTATTTACCACAATCACAGATTGTTCATTTCTCCAAGTTTGTAATGGGCCTTAGGTCCTTCTAAATGTTGGTAATTTGAAAATATTATGTTAAAATCTATTAAGAAAAAAATGCATTAATTGTCCTGTTATATTTCACAAAGTCACAAGAAACACAAGAAGGAGAAAAGGAAGAGGAAGCGAGATGATGATTCTGATGGTGAAGTTGTGAAAGATGAAGATGCTGTGAAACATGGTAAAGCATCAAATTATTTTGTCTTATTAATACATAACTACACTAGTCTTTTGTTAATGCAGTGATATATTGATTAAGACTTAGTGCAGTTGATGTCTTTCTTATTGTATTTTATCTATTGGATTGTTTGATGTACATAGGGACTTAATGGTGACCATTAGAATTTTAAAAGAAAAATGTGTTTAGTGTCACCCAGCTTATCACATCTAACACAATCACGTCCACAATCACATCTTACCCCATGACATTCAGCACTTTCACTTCAGTTTGTTTTATTATGGAAATTTTTGGTTTTCCAGGTGGCTGGTGGGAAATGAAGAACTTTGAGGAAATTGCTAAGGCAGGAAGCAGTGCTATTGAAATGGGAAATATGGCTTATATGTTAGCTTTAGACAATGGTTTGTTTACAGTAGGACCAACACGAGAGATAGGTAAGATGGTGTCTGAAAAAAAAAAAACATACAGACATCAGTTATAGGTAAATGTGGCGTAATTTTTGTGTCACATCATCGAAAAATCATAGCATAACATAGCATAACATAGCATAGCATCATAGCATTTATTTGTGACAGAGGGCCTCAAGTTGGATATGGCTCAAATGGAGAAGTGGTATAGGCTATTTTTTCTTTACTGAAAATGACAGGAACATTTTTAGGAATATCATTTGTAGTAATTTGCATACCAGTTATGCATGTACTACAGCCACATTTTATCTACTGGGAATCACAGTCTGTGTCATAAACTTTTAGCTTACTGGCCATTTGAACCACCACTTTCCTAAAACCTACTAGTCAGAATCAGGATTCACGCATCCCAATAATAATTGCAATAAGACTGGACATTTTCCCCTATTGCATTAATATTAGTGATAGTATGAAATCATCATGTAACAGTTACATTTCAGAAAGAATTAAAACAAATTGAAAGTACTTTTGAAATTTAATATAAAAACTCTAATTGCCATGTGCGACCAAGAAATTAACACCTTCTGAAAAATCTATTGTTCCATGCAAAATTTTACTGGTTGCCAGCTTAGTTCCAGTGGCTAATGTCACAGACAGTAATCCCTTGATCCTCAATTGATATTTCATAGATGGCCTCACTTCATTTCAATTCAGGAGAAGGTCCCAATCCTGAAGAGATTTTGACAGCCATTAAGGTTACAGACACCAAGATTGCCCTGAAGTCTGGCTATGATAAGTATATCTCAGTGGACTCTGTTGGAAGAGTTGCAGGCAGATCTGATGCTATAGGTTCCAGAGAGCAGTGGGAGCCTATATTTCAGGATGTAAGATTGTTATCCTTAGAATAAGATAGATAAAATTGGAAAAAGTAGATTTAAAGTTTCAAAGAAGAAAAGAAAGACAGCATTTTCTTTGAAAGATAAAGGTAGGTATTGTGTTACAGGATTAGTTTTGATTGTTAAAACTTGTAATTTTTGCGTGATTGTTTGTTAAGTTGATAATACTGTAAAATGAAGCATGTACAGAGCAGTGTTGAATTTCACAAGAATCTCTTATGATTGTTTAACATTACAAGGTAGAATTGGTTAACTGCAGTGTCGCTTCTTGCATTTCAGGGAAAACTTGCATTGCTTGGCTGCAATGACTGCTTTGTAGGAGTTGATGAAGAAGGAGATGTAGTTTGTAAGAGCAAAGTTGCTGGGGAGAGTGAAATTGTCAAGGTTGGTGTTGTTTTGTGCCCTTTGATATTTGAAACATGATTGGCACAGTTGCAGCTAAAATGCAATTTTCAAATAGTACTTTTGGAAATGATGTACACAGTAAATAATTTAATCATTAAATTCTAGCAATTTCATTCAGCTGTTGCTTTATTGTGCTGTTTTCATGGACTATACGTTTGACATAGTTTTGTCTTTATTTGCTTAGATGCGCTGTTGCCTGTCTAGAGAAGTTGATCCAAAAGCCAACATACCATTAGAGGAAAGAGGAAAGATAAAAGATGCTGAAATCAACTATGTGTAAGTACATTGTGATATATTTAAATCTAAAGCATGTCAGACTATGTCATTGTATATGATATCATAGATTGTAGCTAAAACTGAAAAAATGATTGCCAGAAAGGAGAAAGGATGAGATGCTTACACCAAGTTTGTGTCTATTAGCCACCATCTTTTATAAAATTTCCTTATTTAATTTTTAGGAAGAAATTCCAAAGTTTTCAAGATCGAAAGTTAAAGATATCGAAAGAGGACATTAAAGTTTTGAAAAAGGCCAAGAAGAGCGGAGAACTCCATGAAGCAATGTTAGACAGGTGGGTTATTTATTTCTAAAATGTAAGTGGGGTTTACTTTCGTTTTAGGGGACTTGGTTGTGTATATGATTCTCTCTTCCTAGCTACTGTAAATGTTTAAGAATATCTCGGGGGGATAATGTGTGTTAGTATTGAGACATTCCATCATACAGTGGTATTAGAAAACAGTTATTTTAATATGTCATAGAGATTATATAATTATCTAAATATTTTAATTTCAGGAGGGAAAAAATGAAAGCTGACAGATACTGCAAGTAAAAGGTTGAGGCCATATGTTCTTGGAGTTGACAATTTTTAATTCTTTTAATGTTGAAATATGGACTGCATAATTCATCCTGAACTGCCACCAAATAACTTTTATTGCAGAAACATTTGCATATTTTGTAAACCCCTTCATCATTTTATTACCTCATATTCTGCAATGTAAGAGTTGAATATGGGATTATTAAAAAGACTAGAAAAGCACTCGGAGAGCGTAAACAATGCCATGGACCCTGCACTGATAAATTGCACAAGGTCAATGTCATTGGTCCCATCTGGCACTAGCAGACATGGGAAAACTCCCTATCATAGCCGTCACACTGCCTGAAAAGTCAGAGGTCCTCCCAAGATTTTTGATAATACAGGTCCTCTGGACTGGCAAAGTTTATGTGAAAATACAATAAATCAAAATAAACCACATGTAAACATAGGCTGATGGAAATGAATCACCAGCTCAGACCAGCACATAATTAGGACCTGCAGACTTCCCCATGTCTGGTGTCATGTGGTGAAAAATCCTTTTAAAATTTTGGATTCAGACAATTATCTGGACCAAGGATCACCACCAAAATCTTATCACTTTTAAAAGCTAACTCATTTCTGATCTATCCTGAAAATTTCATAAAATTCCATTTTTAACTTTTTGAGTTGGGCTTGTGACAGATATGCAGATACAGAAGTGAAAACGCAAGCTCCTTGGTATCACTCATAGCAAAAATAACAGTACTAGCACTTGGTTGCAATATAGTTTTCATATTTTATTGTATTTTTGTACAGATATCTACAGTAATAACAATAAAGATTTATGTACAAATGTTTAACATTTTACATTGATCTCAAGTAAACTATGGTTACCTGGTTTTGCAGGCATTACCTTTCACCAAACAAAAGAGAAGCATACAATGTTCAAGGTGATGTAATGTGTAAATCTCACAAAAACCACAGCTGGAAACTTCTCCAGTAGGAATTGCAACTTCTCAATATATGAAGCCAATACTTTTTGGGTAGTGAACTTCATAAAAAGTTTTTAATAATTCTAATTCACAAATTTAAATTGATAATGTACTAAAATTTCACCACATCTTTGAAATTTTGGACCTAATTATAGTATGGGCCACAGGCAAACAAAAATTGACTTGGAATTTATTCTGTAAAACAGCATCACATTGTTCAATGTGATATCACATGGTCAACATGTAACACTAGACTGTACTTGGGTGTCATATTGGCCTAAAGTGATTGCCACTAATTGGGAACTTTTAACGACTTTCAACATAACATGCAAACAAAAGCATGAAGTCACCATATCCATCAAATTGAGAGAAACTTTGAGAAAATATTTTTTTTTTAGTCTAAGACATATTTTCATAATTTGTCAATATCACCATGGGCAATATTTCCATCTGTTATTTTTTTCACAAATCTCACAACATGATTATAAGAGTCGAAATATATTGAGTGGCACCAAACATTTTAAGTACATGCAGTTTGCAAGGATTTACCAATGTTTATGGAAATGTATAACATTTGATCAAACTGAGCAGAAATCTTAATGTGTAGATTGCACTTTTGATATTTTTTAGCCTTTTCCATCCCACAGACTAAGTTTATAACAATCTTTCCTTTTGACTCATATCAAGAATATTGATACCTTTAACTACTAATGTCTGTATGTTCTTATGTGTCTGACTTTGTACACAGTGCATAGCATGAGGTAACAATTATGTTTCCAGTATGCGTACAATATTAAGAATATAAGGTGCACTTAGACACAGAAGATAAATACATGTAACTTTTCCTCCATATAAAACTACCAGGCTAACAGATGGACCACATATTCAACCACCTTTGGTTTAACAGTCTTTCTAGAAATCTGCACTACAAATCATTGAAGGCTAGTTCATTTAAACCATTCTGCCAACCAAGAAATGTTTGTAAAATCTGCATGCCACTCTCAATGAAAAGAAAAATCAATGAATGTGTAATGCGAGATGTTACAAAAATTTACACATGCTTCTTGGTTTACGTCAGCTACACATCACTGTGAGCAGTTTTGTGCAGAGGACAATCTCAGCAAATTGAACCATTGGTAAGTTAATTTGGTTATCTTACAATGCTCTTTAGTCAAAAGTTGCTTTGAATTTATGTTCTTGTCTAAATGCACAAGAATGTACCTATCTACTTTATATTAAATCATAAGGAAAAGTGCCCTGCACATGACACAAAATTATGCTTAAATCTTATAACTGGGGAAATAAATCCCAAAACATTCACTTCACAGTAACACAAGTTAATAAATAGGTATAGCATTACCATGCATCAAAAATAGTCCTGGAGTCTTGTATATAAGTCTCCAACAAATACTTCACTAAACCAAACATACAATCAGGGTTGTCACTTTTATACTTATTTTATGCATTGTTTTCCATTTTGATTAACCATTTGCTTAGATTCCAAGGTCTATATTCTTTTAAATAGCATGATAAACAGAATATATCACATTTTCAAATCTAAAGAGTTGGAAACATTCACAAATCACCTTCGTTATGAATCATTTCAGATATGGGACATTAATCCTTGTTACGTATAAATTTCCATTACTAATTTCTCAAAAAAAAAAAAAAAATTCACTATGGCGTATCAACTGGCAAACATCACTGGTATACATGAGACATTGCAGAAACTGAAACCTTCATATTACCCCTTTTATAATAATCATCACCATAATAATAATAATAATAATAATTATAATAATAATAATAATAATAATAATAATAACTTAATTGTATTAATTTTAGCAGGCTCGGAAGAGCTTTGTGTTAGGTGGTCATTTAAAAACAAATAGATATTTCATGTGAACATTTTCAGAAAAACCTTTAACAAAACTTTTTGCCTTACAACAAATTTCTTAAATAAATACTGTTTAGTATCACCATTGAAAGTGATATAAGATTATAATGTGATACACCTTGATAATAGAGATAATTGCCACAGTCTATTCATTTTAAAGTTTTATCTTAGTAAATCACAATTTCAATGAAGAAATAATGTGATAAACCTCATATTTAAATAGCTATCACTGATTTTAGCGTTTGGTTCAAGTTTTTACAGCATTTACAGTGAAATATCATAATGGTTACATCCCCCTTCAATAAAATAACTTCCACAATATTAGGAAAACACTATGTATATGAACTCTTCTACTTAAAATATCACAAGCTATTCTTCCCCCTTCTTTTCTTCATTCTCTCGATTGATAAAATAATATGTATCCAGACTCTGAATTCTTCTGAAGGTCTGATGTCAAGCCATAGAAATCTTCTATTGCAGAGGCATCTATTTTCTGAAAGGAAAATAATAATCAAATATATAATATGTCATTATGTGCATTTGTGTATGACTTGATATAAGTGAGAAGTGTGACGATGTAGATAAAAAAATAGAGAACTTTTCCGTGATCAGATTAACTGAATCCAGGACATATGTGAAACCTAAAGCTCTTTTCATTGATTGAAAGTCAAATAATATCTTATTTGAGCTAAATGATTGCAAAAATTAGCTAGTATTTTACTACATTTTACAGCATAAAATATTCTACTGTTTATCTAGTGTTTTTCATGTCTTTATATATAAGTAATCTATCAATATAACTAAAATGCAAATTTTAGCTTACATCTACAATATCGTCATCAAAGAGCAGCCAAAAGCCATGACTCTTTACAATGCTGATATAATGGCCTCGGTTTGGTCCACTCCCACAATGCACTACGACAGCTATCAGGTCGTACATCCTATCTGGATTGTAGGCATCATCTGACTGAAATATCAAATAAACTATGAATGACAATTGATGACTGGAAGTTATCTCAAAGTTCTCTGTCTCTCTCCTGACTTTTCACATCAACAAAGCAGTAATTCATAGTAATTGTTTCCTTGAAAATATGAATTTAATGTGAAATTTTGCTAAGGCATAGATTTGTTTAGAAATGTAAATAAATGCTGTTCAAAAAACAATTTGCTTTAAAAGTGATCATCTTATGTAATTGACGAGTTATTTGACAATGTTAAACATCATGCCAAAAATAATTTAAAAAGTGTTTGACTTACAGTGTTAAAGAGTCGTAACTCTAAAGGAAACACAACTCGATATGACAACTTGGTATATCTATTCAACTGCTCCATGTACTTAAAACGCTTTAAATGTAAAGCTAGAATCTGGGGTAACTTTTTCACTCGCATCCTGAAAAGATGAGATAATTGCAGCTTCACTAATAGTATAATTTTCAATGTTTCATATGGAAAATAAGCCACGATATAAAATTAAGAAGAGTTACAGAAATCTACTTAATGTTTTGCTAAAGAATAGAGTACTTGTGATTGATACTTAACAACATAAGCATAAACAAATCAGTAAAATTGTGAATTGAGGCCTCTTTTGGGCTAAAATAATGAAATTAGTTTCAAACAAATAAGTGCTTATGTTACCTCTTTTGAGCCTCCTGCTTACTGCAGCAGACTTCACAGTAGTATTTGTGCTCACTACACAGGGTCTCTGTGTTACTGAACTCTCTCAGACAGTGAGTTATGGACGTGTTCTGTTCTACATCTACGGACAGGTCCAGGAAGTCTTCATCTTTACTGCTTACCTAGGGGTAAAAATATGTAGAAGCCATTAGCTATACCTAAACCAATGTTTTCTAGGGGTGATCCAACTCTTTGAAATGCCAAATTAAACTTAGCCCAGCATGAAAACAGCATCTTCCCCATTTAAATTAAGACAGTTTTTATACGCATACCTAAAACAAATATCAAGTTTGGGGAGTTTTTCAGAAATTAGAACAAGGTAGAAAGACTCAAAATAATTCAGATGTGACATGTTGTATACTCACTGTCTCACAGTTAAGACATCTGGTTTCATTGGTTAGTGTCCCCTGAAAGATGTCGTGGACCCAGGTTGGTTCAGGCTTGCCATTACACTGATGGTTGGGGTCCACTGGACCATTTTTAGGTTTGGTGCCTTGCTTGTCAGCTGAAGGAAAAAAAATAGACTGATGAGATATCTCTAACAATTGTGCAAGCAACGTTTGCCCAACATTCAAAATAATCATATTCAGATAATTGTTTAAAGAAAATGTATATTTCAAAATATTTTAGCTCAAAAAAGAAACTATGACAAAAGCAAAGGAATTCACATTTTCTTTGAAATATACTTACTGTACATGCAATGGACAATATATGATTTTCTACACAAGGTCTTGAATTAATCAATAATTAAAATTACCTTGAAGCAAGTCAGCTATTGTATTCAGCAAGTAATTGAGAAACTCGTGAGCATCCTGTTGCATATAATTGTCAAACACCTCTGAAAAATAAAGAAATATCCCAGTCAGGGAAAATCAGAGTATCATAACTATTATATTACTCTCATAAAAATATAAAACATGCTTTTTGATTTTATTTCATTTTTGCAAAGCTTTAACCTAGTTCAAAATGTGTTGTCAATTATCAGCAACTTCTTATAGAGGAGGAGATTAAATTTTTAAATTAAGCCACACAATGGGCATTTGATCTTTATATAGCAAAAAAACTTTTCTAGATATTTCTGAATCAGCAATTCGTATCTGCTCACCAATGATTATTTTGTACAAAATCATTAACCAAATAAAATTATTATCTATTACCCTGTTTTTGAGTTTTATGTTTACAAAATTTTCAGCTATTCTGTTAATGGACAAGGAAGCACAGCCTGGTGAAATATTGTTGTGACAGTGACACAAAAATTAGATAAAGAGAAGTCCAATTTTTTAATAATTTCTCAATAGTTACTTAACCATTACAGCTTGTGTACTCACCATTCTCCTTACGTAGCCTTTGTATAAACTTCTTTGGTGCAATGGTTCCCACCTTTTTCTTCTGTGTTGCAATGCTGTAGAAGAGATCTCCCAGACATGTCAAGAGGCTCTCTTTCTTCTGGTTCTTTTGTTGTTGTTTATAATGGAGCACCCTTTCCCGGAATGGTCGGCAAAAATACAGGGCTTGTAGCACCGAGTTGCAATAGCAAGTATTGCCAAACTGGAAAAACAATAAATTTTGGTTCAATAAGTAAATATATAAACATAATCATACTTCAATATAATCTCTGCTTATGATGCCATAAGGATTGCTGTAGTAATAAATCTTGAAAAACTCAGGACATATTTTTGGGCTTTGCTCGCTGATAGCAACAAATATTTGCAGATAAATGAAAATGTTTTTCATGTAAATGCTAACTTGCAACCCTAAGAGGCTGGATGGCATGACAGACTATTCCATGTTTTAAAGTGGCAAAATAACTGACAAAATCTGATACATAATTGTAAAATTAGCAAATTTTAAAACACAAATACACAATACCATCAAAAGTAGAAATAAATGCAGATAAAAAAGATAACAGATCTGTACAATGCTAAGGCAAACAACTGGTCAGAAAAAAATGTGGATCTTGAAGTTAAAAAAAAAAAGATAATTACAAAAGAACTATTTATAAAGAAATACAGTATGGAAAAATTTTTTGAAGCAGTGCTGTTTTCACATTTTTGTTGATATGCAACAATATAGAACAAAAGCACCATAGACAATCAGCACATAAATCATAGTCTACAAGGCTGTCGTAACTTGATTAGACTATCTAATGGCAACACTGCCTTCCAATAAGATGAAGGGCTATTATGCATTCCCTATATACTTCCAGAATAGACCTAAACACAATTTAATGTGAACGGAGCAGGCAACAGCATGTTTGGTCCATTTTGGCATTTCAGTTTCTGTACGAGTACATCTGCAATGAATTTTAGTCAAACGTTTCTTTTTTGACGGAACTGTGGAAACAATACCAAGAAGAATTGTTCCTTTTTTTTCCCCGTTCGTTTTGTATTTAGCCAAAATGCTATTAATTGACTAATTTACATTTCACACACTAATACTGAGTCTTCATTGCATTCACATTTTATATCTTCATATATAATCATAAAAATCTGATGGTATTCAAGAAATCTTCCTTTTACCTTCCAGCTGGTGACAAAAACAAATAAATCTCATCATTCATCATACAATAACCTAATTTCTACCAATAATAAGTCACAGGAGTTAATTTCTTGTGGTCTTTATTGAATTTTCCAATATAAGTAGGATAAAGTGAACGGATGCATTCCTTGGCAAGGCAGTAGATGTGTATCATTTAAGCTTTTCTGTACTTTATGAATAATTAACTGTTGCAGAAAGTTTATTTATAACCAGTGTATAGATAAATGTTGCAGGAAGTCAAAGTCAAGCAGAAAATGAAGGTTTACACACCATAATAATACATTTGCAATCACAAATAAGTTTGGCCTTTAGTTGACAAATTCTCTACAATTAATTTTTTCTTTGGCCTGGCACAATTATAACCATATATTTTTGCTTATTATAGACTTGAGCTAATTTGCTGCTGGTTCATACCCATTAACTTCTCATTCTATGACTGAATGCCTAAAAACCAAATGCAGGGACTTTCTATTATAAGCAAAAAAAAAAAAAAAAAAAAAAAGCCAATAATTGGATTGTTGGAATGGTGTTTTCCTTTTCAAACTGCAAATATCCACAGTATTTTAAACATTAGCAAGAAGGGCACCTATCACCTAATGTTCTTTTCACCATATATTCACTTCATTACTAAACATTGACAGCAACTGATGGACAAAATGAACTACCGCATCAATAAAACAGCTACACCTATCAAATGGTAAACATAATAAATAAATAAATAAATAAATAAATAAATAAATAAATAACCAAGCATCATTTATGTCTGTAAAGTACTGCCCTAAGGAAATAACTGCTTCATTAACTAAAAGGTATGATATTACTCTGTAATTTGGCAAGCATAATGACTGAAGTTCTGTGCAATGCCAAACAAATATATACTATAATTACCAATCTTTTACATGGGCAAAAATGTTTAAACTTTTAAATGCATAATTTTTATAATCAAGAAAGTTGTATTTCTGTATAGCATTTGTGGTGCTTTTGTAATATAGAATAGAACTACAGAGCAGCCTTTTTTAAATATTGTTGCTACCACTCAATAGGAATGTTATAATTTTAAGAAATTATGACTTACAAAATACAGTATCTGTAAAATTCACAATTTTCCCCCTTGAAAAGATCAAATAATCACCATATATTCCAAAACAAATTTCATTTCAGACTTGAAGTCAAAGTTCTTCAAAACTGAACAGAATTTTCAGCCATGAAATATTTGGCAAATAATGCATAATATTTTATCAAATCATTGGCAATAAATTAATTTCTTAGATCACATTTTTTCTTTTGTTTCAAACTTGAAGGTTTTACATCAATTGCAGACTGAAGAAGATGTCATATTGACAAATACTGAAGTGTCTAAAAAATAGTAAGTTTATTACAAAAGAAAACCTGTGGTCTTGTACAACCTGGCAAATTTATTTCAAAAGCAATTTATTATTTCATAGCGAGCCTGTCTTAATTTCTCAGGGCTAAACAATGTCTCAGGCAACTTAAAATGAATTCCCATATATACAACTAAAACCTGAACGAACCCTTCAAACTCAACTCAACTGATTACCAATCACTCTCCCGATCAATACTTGCATGGACTATGCTTCAGGAGAAGATGCCTTTCTATGACTAGTTAAGACTTGGCTGAACCATTTTTGTATAAAAGCTTTTCTACTCATTTCTGTATGTCAATCTCAATTACTTTCCATCTGTTTTGCAGTGGCATTTCTCAGTACATGGTTTGATGCAGTGCAAATCAGCTTCTGTACAAGAAACCACAGTAAAAATTGTGCTCATTATATAACGGAGTTTCAACTGATTGCTCAATCAACCACAAATTACATCCACTATGTACTCCATCACTATTCATGTACAATGTGGTAGATCAAAATGTTTAACAATGTGTGATAGTATACTGCAGGTTTAAATACAAAGTTTTTTTTTCTTTTGTTTTTATCATCTTCTTCAAGATACTAAAACTTTTGGATAACAGGTAAAAAATATATACTATAAAGTGAGAAAACCATATTTCAAAATAATTTGAAAATGCTTATGTAAAACTAGTATGTAAATATTTTAATGGCTTAATCATTGTCAACTCTAGCTTAATATTTTCTTGTTGCAAGAGAGTTTAGCTTAATAGTTCAAATGCAACGGAATAAAGCTGACATATCCTAACATGTTACGTGCTACCCCAATACATCTGCTTGGAATATTATTCTTCCATTTCAAATCATCAAAGAAATTAAAATTATAAATCACAAATAAATTGCAAACTGGCAAATTAGGTCAATTTTTCCTCCTTATTTCCTCCAATTATTTGTAGTTTCATTTTATGTCTAGTGCTTTTTTTTTTCAACTGGTTTTTCAACTATACATTTTACTAGACATATCACCTTGAAAATCCTCATTGTTATGGTATCGATAGCATCTCCATTTCTTCTCAGGACAAAAAAATTGTCTGAGTGACTAAAGGAAGATTTAAGAAACAAATGCACAAACTGGCAGAAAGTTTAGACAACAGCATCAACAGATTTAACTGATAAATATATATATATATTATAAAATTAGATTTACAAATACTTACATTGACTAGTCCAAAGTAGTGTTCATTAATTGGGAATTGGTCTGTTCCAATCTCCTTTTCTAGCTGAGATGCATTTGCACCCTGAAAATGACAATATTATATTTTAATTTATACAACCAACATCAGCCATTTTGTGTTCTCCAAGATAAACGTCCCTTTAATTAAAATCCTTAATTGCAGAAAATACAGTACATTTAATTTGGTCATAAGATCAGAAGCAACAAAAGCTAGCAAAAAGTGCCAAAAGATATTGGGTTGGCTCATGTGTATATATAATACACAAAATAATTAGGGATTAATTCTACCACACACGAGCACTGGAGTAATAGGTACATCGGAATGCACTAAAGGCAGCACTGGCCCATATGTGACCAGTCCATTGAGGCACCCCCTTTGACAACCTATTCAAAAATCTCCATTCTCCATCTAAATTTTTATACTATGTGAAAGTACGAAAGTACAGAACTTTTGGGATCTTATGCAACAAATCCCTTGAAAGGCGAAATATTTGTAAGGTGATAAAAATGCACTCAGAGATCAGAGCTTTCTGGCTGAAATGTAAGGACATATTTGCCCTAATATGGCTCTGTAAAAAGTGCGATATTTCTTTTAACTTTAGAGATAGTTTTAAAAATCCAAAAGTATAACATTTTGGCCCTTGAATAGAAAACACTCCATTTTAGTTGTATTGGCTATGCCTGGAAAAAAATATGACTGAAGACATAAATAATTTGTCATATTTCTATAATTTTGCTTTGGTCTGACAGATTCTGTTTTAGTCTGCCGGATTTTCATGCTTGTCTGACAGATTTTCTAGACTTTTGTAAAGTCTGTCTTTTAAAATATATTTCTTATTCTGACTTTTTCCGATACACCTATAAGAGAAAATATTTTCATATGACAAAGAGTTAAACTCAACTCTACCAAACTATTCAAGAAAAAGGCTGTCTGCTTTTTGAAAGATTGGAACTAATCAAATATTGAAAGACTGAATGGTACAGTTGAGCTATATACATATTTTACTTGTAAAGAAATACACAGCCAGACAAGCTAACTTTAGATCGTCAAATATATGTGAAATTACTCACATAATACTTTTTATCATATTATAAAAAGCGAAATCCCACAGGGTTTTTAAATGATAAGTCTGACACTGAAAGGCCTATTTAAATGTTAACGTCATCAACATAACTGGAAATTATTTACGGAGGAAACATGATTAAGCAATATATGCCACTTTCAAATTCACATCACAAAGCCAATCCAAATACAATGGCAAAGACTAATAAATTTATCAGGACATTCAGACTGTCTTCAGGCCGGGGCGTACGATGTATGCAGGTGCGAGTTAGGTGTCAAAATTTCGGCTACTGGACCCCAAATAAGATTATGATCATTTCCATTAAATGTGCTTGAAATTTCAACTTATTATATTGACATTTTTGAAAGATCCGAGCTCTACAGAATGCACTACAGCAAATGTTTGTTTAAGTGTTCAGAGCTGAGATATCTTACCATTTTAACGCAGAAATCGGCGATCATCCTCGCACTTCAACATCCGCCATATTCCTTCCGCAGTAAACATTTGGATCATGGGAAATATAACCTTTTATATATCTAACTTTTTGTATACTATATTTAAAAGAACTTGAAAATTCTACTATTCTTAACGCTAAATTATGTCTCTCATTACCAATAAAGCAGATTAACTTGAAAAATTAGATTCTCGTGCTCATGTCACGTGATCGCCCTCTTACCCGTAGCAGCCATATTGTGAGTGGTGCATGTGTCTTTCGCCTCAAATTATTCTTCTTTACGCTGCCCAATCGCCCTTAATAACTAACAATAAATTAAGACATGTTAACAAGAAACATAAGTTTACTTTGGAAACGAAAGTTAAAGTTTCTGATGGTATATTTTCTCTTCACGTGTTGGCATACATTCAACGTGTAACAGAGTGATGGAGAAATGTGATTCAACTGGGAATGTGGATATACGCCGGCTGTGCAATAGCTGAGCATTGTGATGTACCTGGGCTGTATAAGGCGATACAATTTGAAGGCGAACATGACAGTTGTATTTAACATATCGTAAACGTCAAAAATACGTAATAAAATAATGTGTGAATCAATGATTGCGATGTGCGGGTTTTGCAAAGAATGGATAAAACATTACCTGAACGAAGAATGTTAATTATCCATATCATTAATATAATATGTTTTGTTTATAAGTTGTATGAACCTAGACATTTCTTTCTCCAACATTGCACTCTGGCTGTATTATTTTATAAGATGTACATCATAAATAACTAGTAGTGGGTCTGTTTTCTAAAGGTTAAATGCACCTGTTTCTGTACTTGCCAAATTTTCCCTTCAGGTGTCATCATGACGAACACAAAAGGCATACGTCGTGGCACCCGCTACATGTTTTCGCGGAAATTCCGCACAAAGGGTGCCATTCCCTTGTCAACATACTTCAAAACCTATAGACGTGGAGATATTGTTGACATCAAAGTAGGTTCTTTTCTCAAATTTTCTTTTTTTTTTTGTGGAAGTATCATGTTATTGTCCATTTGCATTTAATTTTCTTCACTGGCCAAATTAGCAAATGTAATAAAAGGCCAGGTATAGATTTTTCAACGTATGAACAACAATTAAATTAATTTACAATGTGTGTTAATTGTAATTACCTTTTCATTTCATTTTTGTAGGGAAATGGTGCCATTCAGAAGGGTATGCCACACAAGATATACCATGGCAAGACTGGTCGTGTTTATAACGTGACTCCCCATGCTGTGGGTATCATTGTCAACAAGAGAGTCAGGTAATTAAAACACATGAAATCTTGGTGGATTGAAGTCGATTTAAAGGGCCACTCCCATGGATTTCCCCACCAAAATGAATTTTTTAATGTTCTCTCCATGTGTTTGAAAACCCCCCACAGTCATATCCATGTCCTGTAAAGCCTCTTACATTTCCAAACTCAGACTTGAAAGATAATAAAACCCTATAGATAAAATTTAATCTGAAGCGTACCTTGTGACATCATTATCTCAGCCTCCTTGGGTAGCCATTGCCAGCAGGCAATGCCTGTATTATACATGGCACAGGGCTGCCACACAAAACACCCCTCCATTTTTGTGTGTGAAAATGAGGCAATGTGCATGATGGCAGATGCCGCTACTTTGACTGGTCAGTCATTTTAAACTAAAGTATTAAATGAAAAATGGAATAGAACATTGAATCCAAGTGCAGGGAGAGGTCGAGCAATAAGTATTGAGTAGGAAAAAATTGCTCTTTACCCCAGGAAAATGCATTTTGGTGGGCAAATCCTGTGGGGTGGCCCTTTTACATGAAAGTACACTGATATTTCATCCAGTTTGGGAAAGAAAAATGTTTTCAGGTGTATTACTACAAAAAATGCATAGAATTAAGAATTGAAAAAATTTTATATATTTTAGAATAATATAATTTTCAGCAATTGATGAGGGAAGGTTTGGTTCCTTTGGTTATAAAATTGACACCAATTTGCTGTATTTCTGCTTTCAGAGGCCGCATTATTGCCAAGCGCATCAATGTGAGAATTGAGCACATCAGACACTCTGCATGCCGTGTTGACTTCTTGAACAGAGTACATGAGAATGAAAAAATAAAAAATGAGGCTAAGGAGAAAGGAGAGGCACCTCCCCACTGTAAAAGACAGGTACAGTAGTGTAAAAATAAAAATAATGGCAATAACTTTTTCTTAATGCAAATTTGATAAACTCCTCTGAGGTAAAATGGTAAAGAATATAGCAGGAATGAGATTTTTTTTCCAATGTTTGAAAGATTTCTTTTTGAAATTTGAAATCTTATTGCATATTTTCAGACTGTTAGACAAAATTGTAATTAATATCTTGAATAAGTCTGTTTAGTACCTTCTCCAGAGTTTTATTATAATTACTTATTAAGATAGAATATTGGAAATGTCATCATGTTACAGGTAAATGAAGTTCATGCAACAGTGTCATGTTCTCTAGTTTTGTATCAAGTTGTCGGACCAAATCACACAGGAGGTTGATATAAATGTTATCTGTTGGTTTTCATTTCCCCAGAAGTCTTAGTATATGTTTGTATTCATTCCAGCCTAAGAAGCCAAGAGAAGCTCACACAGTCAGGACCAGATACAACAAGCCACAAACCATTCAGCCCATCCCATACGAGTTTATTGCATAAATAAACATGGACATGTTGGCATTGTAGAAAAATAATAAAGAACTTTGAATATAGGAAAATGATTTTGTTGTGGTGTTTTTGTAGAGAGAATTTTCCCAATGTCAAAGTTTCTTATGGTTTGCTGTGTGAAGTTTTAAAGCAAAATACTCTAAATGAAGGGGAGAAATGAGGATTTGCTGGATTCCTGTACAATTATAAGAAATTTGCCCATTACACAATTCACATAGGGTGTTTTTTGCTCAGTATGTAATTATCATTAAACATAAGAAGATGGCATAGATTCCCTGTTTAGCCCACATAAATCACTACTACTAGCATCCTTCATAACTCTCTTAAGGTCAACATCGTGCCAATGAATAAATGGGATCAAGCAGCCAAAAAATGCTTTAAAAACCTTTTTCTCACTGTGTAAGGAAATGTCCAACAATACAACAGTGAGATGATAATGAGAAAATGCTGAGTAATTGTTCTCTCAAGCCAGGAGTTGCTGCATTTTCTCTGGAACTGAGACCTGCAACATATTCTCTTGAAATTATTCTCTTCAGCCAAATGAGGGGGAGGGCATTCACTACATGATTATCTTCTGCTTCCAAAATGGGCAAATTTTATTTCTGAATTTGTGACTGGAAAAAAAAACTTGACCACGAATAAGCCAGACTTACCTTACAACTTCCACTGAAAAAAGGTTGAACCACTTTTTTGACAGTTTGTGGTCCTGATACAGCTAAACATGTATTTCACTAGCAAATTCACATGCCAGTAAGAAATGGGACTATTTTAAATTAAATTCTGCCTACTAAACTGTCAGTTGTCTTGCAATATCTGCTGAATAGTTAATATTCTAAATGTAAGAGTTACAGCCCATTTGACAAATATCAAAATATCAACAAACTAAATGGATTTTTGACACATTTATGTAAAAAATTCATACAAACAGTGTCACATACATGCATAATTTTTCAAAATATAAATAGAGATGCTACAACTGCATACTGACATGAAAGAAAATCTTGGTAATGGTATGGTTATAATATTGTAAAACTTGATTCCCTACATCCTGATTCAGTTACATGTTCACAAGTTTAAACTGCCAACGAGATATTAATAAATGTTCAAAATTATATTGAATTAGATATTTTCAATAAAAAATCAGTATATGGATGCAAACTACTTTTTTTACATACAGCAACTTAAACAACATGACACGTGCATCATGTTTGACTTATCCTGGACCATAAATAATAGCATACAAAAGGAAAGTCTTATATATTACATTTTTGCATCTTTCACTCTTAGTATAAGCAGGCTAGTTCTGTTTATTTTATCAATTTGGGAAAATCCTGCTTTCACTAACAGGAGTAAAACAGAAAATGTGGAGGAATGTCAGTTAACTAAGTTGAAATAACGTTTTGAATAACAATAAAATCTATGGCATTTGAGCACAACAGTCTCCCTGCTACTTATCACGTGGTAGCTATTGTACCTCCCGTCCACCAGTTCTCAATGCTGGACAACCACACAACTTTATATCATGCTGTTGATAAATCCTCTGTATCAGTTGCTTTAAACAGGGATTCCTTGCATTTATTGCCTAAAACTTGCTTGACTGATACTCTTCTGGGAATGCAAAAACATGTCTTCCATCTCCTTTAATCTTGGGCAAGGTTCCAGCATTGGGGATCACATTCCATGACAAGGACAGTGTGACATTTTTATTGCCTCTGAAAAGAGTTTGTGGAGAATTTGTCATCTGAGTTAAAAGCAAATTAAGAAGTTGTGAACATTGTTTGCCAATTCATTTACTTCTGCATATTTTTAAGTGCAAGGTTAAAGGGATAATAACTCTTTATTTTGGCCAAAAAATGAATTTTCCTGGAGTAAACAACAATTTTCCCATACTTACCAATGGTTAATGAATTAATTTTTACATTCAAAGTAAGTCCCTGGTTTTTTTCGAAAAAGTTTGGTTTTTTGTTAAAATCTCTTAAGAGATTATAACAGAGTATATCCATCAATGGAGGTCACGTGGTCTGAAGACAAGTCAGATATCAGAATAATAGCTATAACTGCCGTTTTTGTGGTAAAACAATATATTATATTTCTATGAGTTATTCACAATGCTTTTATTGTGAAATATAGATTTCATACAAAGAGTTATTATCCCTCTAAAATGATAATTCTAGTGGAGTAAGCTAAATGTGTATTAATGCAATTTCATTAACCAATTACCATGGCTCTTAATTCCATTTGAGAATTGAGTTATAGATGTGGCTGCGAAGAAATGACACTATCTAGGAAATAGGTCATTTGCCAATGCACTGTAAGAGAGGGTATATTACTTTTACATCATCAAGTTTTACATCTACCAGACCCACTCGCTCATAAAATATCATACCAAATACTTACTTTAACCCATTACCATCATCCCAGAAATAATACTTTGTGTTCATACTCCTGTAGTCTAACACAGCATTTTCTCCTCTTTTGATTATTTTATCCCATAATACAACCTGGTTTACCTCCTAGAATAAAAAGGCCAATATTTTTATTGTATAGATTTTCATCTAGTAGCACTTCATATGTTATGTTCATCAGATTACCCATCAGATTATCCAAACTGTTCTAAAAAAGGTTGCAGGACTTAACAAAGAGACTGGAATAGGTTGCCTGTCAATTATTGAATTTCAATTTCTTTCTATCAATATCACAATTCTTTTTTTCATGCTTTTATTTAAAATCACAATGAACTTTTTGTTAATAGTTACTGAAGGTATGAGTTAAAATTTGTTCAATTCACTTACATTGCTTTTAGTCTGGTACTCAGCTGTTAAATATACAAATAGCAGCTTTACATTCCAGTTAAATATTGAGTTCAGATGTAACAAAAAGTAAAGGAGAAATACACACTCATTGTCAAACAGCTAAGTCTAAAAACAATTACTTGTATTTAAAATCGTTTGCTGTTTCTAAATGTTTTTTTTCTCAATTTTGCTAATTTTAGTCTGTCATTAAAACGATACATTTCTAACATGGATGTTATTGACAGAAGAAAAATCTATAAAAAAGGAAATAAAAGGATATCTGCTTGCAGGTCAAAGGTTATGAAACCCAAGTCATTCTTCTCCCTAGAGGCACTATAGTCTGGTACATTCTTCCTGAAAAGAAACAAAAGTACTCTAAACTTAAGGTTTACATTATATAATTTTAAAAGTTCCTTTTAATACATAATTGAGCAATCATTTCCAATCTAGTCATTTTCTTTATCTACAAACTGAAGCAAATTTCATCTGTAGCTCTGATATTTACATCACATGTTAGCTACATGTATACAATATTTAGGTACACAAGTACAGAGTAGCATTTGAGTGAGGGAATATGGGGGGGGGGGGGAGGGAGGAATTTACTGCAGTATGAACCATTAATTCTCCTTACCACAGGTTAAGCCTCATATCACACTGTGCATTCAATATTTATCGACATCATGCAAATCACTTGGATTGTGTTTTTCTGTCAAAATTGCATAAACAAGTATTAACTAAAAAAATTTTGTACAGAAGTCATAACCCAGTACTGCTGATACACTATTTTGTTCAGCACACAGCTATTAACAATTTATTTATTGATGAATAAAATCTCCAAAATGACCCAAAGATGTCGTGGCAATTTCAAAGACATGCTTGTTAAAACAGTTCGTTAAACTGCAAAGATCATTTTCAATCGACTTCTCACAAATCTCAGGCACACGTCATCGTAAACATATGGCCATCAAAAGCCATCACAACTTACACTATGAGTTTAGCTGTGTTCATCGTCACTGGTGCCAAATGATCATTGAAAGCTGTTGTCAGAAAACAGCCAAACGTTAGAGCGGCCATTACACTCAATGTGAAGGCGAAAATAGTGTTCGCCCGCGATAAAAACGTGTTCATCTTGGATCACCGGCTTCTCCTATCCTCCATTCATTTACAACGAGAATACCGCAAATCCACGTGTAGTAAATATATTATTGGTCGTGGAGTCAGGTGGTCTATCATGTGACAAATCACGAGAATCAAAATGGCGCTGCCCGTTGGCAAGAAAATGCTGCTCGCTGTTTTAACACTGTGTGCTTTAGTTTTTGATAGTGCAAATGGCATAGGATTTCATCGCAGTAACTTGTATTCGCGTACTAAGAGTATTTTGTCACCAGGCACTTACAGGACTTTGTACATAAAGACAAAGGTACATAATTGTTACGTTGATTACGCTGTTATATGCCGCTTACGGCTGCAAGAATTGCAACGATTACAGTAGCATTTTCTATATTTTGTTTTTGATTCTTTTGTATATGATAAGCGAAAACCAGAAGTTGGAGGACTGCTGTTACAACTGCTGACCAAAATTTTAGTTTTGGAAGTGAAGTTGGTGACTGTGCAAATATGTATCTGTATTTTTAAAAAAGTTTATTATGTTTTACTACACTAGTAGTTCGTTTATGTTGGCTTATCTAGCAGCTTATATTTTCAGGTTGATCACTTCAGTTTCACCAATGATGACACATACATGATGAGATACCTGGTGGCAGATCAGTTTTGGGACCAGAAGGGTGGGCCCATCTTCTTCTACACAGGAAACGAGGGAGACATCACCTGGTTCTGCAATAACACAGTGAGTTCCAGGGCAATTGCCTATTTTAGATGTTTTATTACAGGGTTTTTGATGTTAATGTTAATATATATAATATTTTTGTGAAGATATGTACATAGAAGCAATCAGGTTTTAAAATCTGGATTTGCAGCTTTGCGTATGTAATGATGTAATGGAATATTGTTGTTCTTCAGGGCTTTATGTGGGACATTGCTCCAAAGTTTAAAGCAATGCTTGTGTTTGCAGAGCACAGATATTATGGAACCTCAATGCCATATGGCGCAGAATCCTATAAGGTAGGGTAACTAGCACCGAATGTTATTTATAAACTTACAATAAATTGTTTAAGCCAAATATCCATCTTTCTATCCACCCCTCATCCGTCTATCCATCCTTTCATATTATTGCTACTTTTTAGCGTTATTTATTATGCGCACAGATTTAATTTTATTTACCCAGGATGTTCAGCACCTAGGATATCTTACCTCTGAACAAGCATTAGCAGACTATGCATTACTCATCAATCACATGAAGTCCACCATACCTGGAGCAGAGAATAGCCCAGTGGTGGCATTTGGAGGCTCATATGGGGGCATGCTGGCAGCATGGTTCAGGATGAAGTATCCAAGTGTTGTTGTAGGGTAGGTTGTTTATTGTGGGGTTTTTACAGCTTGTACTGAGGTATGGCACTGGTCATTGATTTCTTAAATATTTTAGAAAAATATTTTGACTTAAAGGTATCAAGAGATAAGAAAAATCACATTGTAGTTAGTCATGCATCATTCATACAACTTTATATTATGATGTTTCAGGATTGTGCAACTTTATTGTCCTAGTAGCCTGTTTTTCAGACTCTGATTAATTTTCTAAATCTTTTTCTGGTTTCAAGTAAGTGAATGCCCAAAAATAGATGTGTTCTTTTCTCAGAATGATATATGATAACTTTTCGTAAGTTGAAAAAATTCAACCTCCCTTCATATTTTCACACTTGCATTATTGCTACAAAATATCATCCCATATGCCATAGGATTTCCTTTCTTTATTCCTTTTGTGTTAAAACTTCTTCAGTGCTCTAGCTGCTTCTGCACCCATATGGCAGTTTCCTGGTGAGACGCCTTGTGAAGTTTTTTACCAGATTGTATCCAAGGACTATGCTATGTCCGGTCCAGGCTGTGCAGATACCATCAGGGCTTCTTGGAAGGCAATTACAAATCTTGGCCAGACAGGTAAGTCAGAGTTGGACATATTCTTTCATTATTGTACCACCAGCATTAGCGCTGGCGGTACACATGGTTTTAGTCCCGTCCGGATCGTTCCGCCGGCTCTGCCAGCTCCTGCGGCTCCGCCGGACGGCTACCGTTACCGCTTCTCCTCCTAGACGGTAATGGCCTCCGTACCCATCTCTTGGATTTAGGTCACCTATAATCTCAACTCGTTCCACGTAAAATTTGGGCTTTGTCGGTATTGGGGTCTAGGTGTGGCACTCATTGCAATGCACCCTTGTCTAAAAATGGCAAAATTAAATGCTAATTATCTACCCTACGGAAGGAATTATGGGAAAAATTTCTACAGACGGCTTTCCAAAAGTCATATGTGTAGATTTCAAATGTACCCTTGGATTTGACCTTTGACCTTTATTTCAAGGTCAAACGGGCCAAAATTTTCAAAAAAACGAATTTTTTTATGAAAAAAAAATTATTTGCCCTGTTATTCAGACACCACACAGACTTAACCAATAATATTATTGGAAAGTGTTACCCTTCAGGTCATCTTTCATCTCCATGAATTTGGGGTCAATCGGTGCATTTTCATGGGAGTAGCGGCCATAAGATACCTAAACTGAAAACTGTCTCTAATTCGGGAACCGTTAATGCTAGAGACCCATTCTTTTTTGCATTTTGTAGAGCATGTAAAGCCCAACACTGGAGGTGGTCTCCGTTTTTTGTATTCCATACGGTTTTCGAGTTACGCTATATCAAAAAGTACATATTGGTGGTGAAAGCAAAATGTGCAGTACGGTAATGGATAATAAATTTTGAACTCCAGAAAAATAAAACATAAGGCTTGGCGAGGCAGACAACTTGTGGTCAAAAATGACATTATTTCAGCAAATTTGAACACCTGGAACTTCAGAGCACCTCCCATTTCAGAATTTTGACCAAAATGACCTTTTCTTTATTTTAATTAATTTTTTCTGTACGAAATTTATGGCACATTATTGTAACTCCAAAATTATAACATTTAGTCCCTTATATCTCCAAAACTGGCAGAGATAGGTCCATAGTTACTATTGAAAGTGAATAGGAAATCATATACTGGTAATCTAAATGTGACCTTGAAATTGACCTTTGACCTACTTTTTACCATGAACTTAACATTGCAAATATTGGTTCCCTTTTATTTCTAAAACTGGCAAAATACGCCCATAGTAACTATTGAACTTGAATAGAAGTCATTAGAGGCAATCTAAGTGTGACCTTGAAAATGACCTTTGGCCTACTTTTCATCATGAATTGAAGTTTACAAATTTTGTTCCCTTTTATCTCCAAAACTAGCAGAGATAGGTCCATAGTTATTATTGAACTTGAATAGGAAGTCATATACTGGCAATCTAAATGTGACCTTGAAATTGACCTTTGACCTACTTTTCATAATGAATTGAACTTTGCAAATTTTGTTCCTTTTTATCTCCAAAACTGGCAGAGATAGATCCATAGTTACTATTGAACTTGAATAGGAAGTCATTAGAGTCAATTTACTGTGACCTTAAAATTGACTTTTGACCTACTTTTTACCATGAACTTAACATTGCAAATTTTGGTTCCCTTTTATCTCCAAAACTGGCATAAATATGCCTATAGTAACTATTGAAATTGAATAGAAGTCATTAGAGGCAATCTAAGTGTGACCTTGAAATTGACCTTTGGCCTACTTTTCATCATGAATTGAAGTTTACAAATTTTGGTTCTCTTTTATCTCTAAAACTGGCAGAGATAGGTCCATAGTTGCTATTGAACTTGAATAGGAAGTCATATACTGGAAATTTACTGTGACCTTGAAATTGACCTTTGACCTACCTTACTATGAACTGAACTTTGATTGTACCATTTTTAGTTATATATATTTTTTTGCATATTTTGAGAATTCTTATTGATTGCATTTTTTACAGCTTGTCAAGCACAAGACTGGTGGTGGTGTCCCTTTTTTGTGTGTGTGGGGGTCTATACGATCGCGCTTACCCCAGCTGGTGGTACAATATTCGGAGGCGGTATCGCCTCTCTGATCCTCTAGTATGTATGTAGTTTATTTGAAAATGATTCAAAAGATGTTTTTTTTTTCCTTAGCCAATTTTCTGATGATCGAGTCCGTAAATGAAAAAATTATACAATCATGGTATAAACTTAGTTGATTTTGCTTGGCTTATTTTGCACACATACATATGATCTCTCTCTCTCTCTCTCTCTCTCTCTCTCTCAGTTGCTAATATTTTTTTAACAACTTTTTCACTTTCTCACTTTCTTTTTTACTAAAATATTAGCCGATGAGGTTGAATTTATAATTTTTTTTTCTCAGATGCTGGAAGAAAGACCCTCAGTGAGACATTCCACCTATGTAAGCCACTTAAGACCACAGCCGATGTGAATGCCATGAAAGCTTGGCTGTCAGAGACCTGGGGAAACCTGGCTATGGTGGACTACCCTTACCAAGCTAGTTTTCTCGAACCATTGCCAGCTTGGCCTATCAAGGTATCGTATAAAATCATTAGGTTGAAATATCTGTTCCATTTCATACCTCAAAAAAAAAAAAAAAAAAAAAAAAAAGGAAAGAAAAAATTGGTGTTAAGGTTGGTGTTGAGATGCAAGGATTTGTTGAATTATTGTAGATTTTTCAGTGTCTGCTGTATTCTCCAGAACTAGGGAATTGACTGCAGTTTTTCTAATTTGTTCAAGTAATTTTTTTTATTAATCTTTAAAAAGTCTATTCATGCCATTTCTTATACATTTCTTACTTCTCAATTTGATTATTCTTTTCATTCAGGTTGCTTGCAGTCATTTAGTTAATCTTACCAAGTCCTCAGATCTTCATCTTCTCTCAGGTATTTCAACAGCAGTAGGAGTGTACTATAACTACACAGGGCAGGCTAAGTGCTTCAATATCTCACAGCAAGGAACTGCTGACCTGGGAGATCAGGGCTGGAACTTCCAGGTAAGAAATTTGTAAGTAAACAGAAAAAAAACAGATATTCAGTCCTTTTTCTCAAAATAAAACATCCACGACTTCCCTCTAACATCACCCCATATGTTTTGGAGCACTGCCACTGACTGTTGAGAGAGAGCACAGTTGTGACCAAGTGTGCTCTCTCTAACACCATATTAGCTATTGATAACAACAAAGCATTGCTGATATAGAATTGGGTTTCCAGTAGACTGCAAATCTCTGGGTAATCTTATAGACAATCTGTATTTTAGACTACTATGTTACTACATTAATGTTGATGTCTAAAATAGATGTGGCATTTTTTTTTTTTTTTGCTCTATTTCAGCCCTGTCTGGTGGTCTCTGTCAAAATTATTCATGCAGATTAGTAGTTTCAACAGGCAGTGAAGAATTTTCTGATATCATTATTCCTTATGTCCTTTTTCCTCTGCACCGAGACTAAGTGCAGGAAGCAAAGAAATATAACATAAGCCTACACACAACTTCTACCTTCCTGATATGCCAAATACTTTTTACTTATATTACCAAGACACTGATGTATTGACAAGCTGTTGCAGAACAACACGTGCCCATTCTTACACATGAGGGTAATTTTAAGGCTGCACATATAACTTCCATCCTTGGGCATATTTCCTATATATTTCAGACTTTATATATTTCAGGCTTGCTCTGAGATGGTGATGCCATTGTGTACTGATGGTGTACATGACATGTTTGAGCCTCAGCCCTGGGACTTTAATGCCTTTGCCAAGGGCTGTAAAAAACAGTTTGGTGTGGTGCCAAGGCCCCAATGGATAAAGACCCAGTATGGAGGAAAGAATATTACTAGCGCTTCCAATATCATTTTCAGGTAAACGTTAGTACTTCAAAGTCTTACATATTTTTGAACTTTCGATTTTATCTCCCAGTTGAATGATTTTGCACAAGTACATTTAAAGATTGTAATAGAATTTTGAATTTAAGTAACTGTAAAAAATGGGATTTTATCTAAGGTGTCATCTAATCATTTAATTATCAAGTTTAAGTTTATACACGTTTATTACATCGACAAATTTTAAATCTGTTTCTGTACTTAAAGTGACACAATGTTACATGACTGACATACATTGTTGAGTTTAAAAAATTGTGTATACTTTCATTTCAACTGAATGTCTGGCAGTCTTCACCCTATTAAAATGTTAGATAGATTAAATGTGCAGAGTAATATTGATATCTGTATACATGCCATTCCCTCTTTTTCACACCTGTTCACTTTTTGTTCACGATTTGCTTCACAGCAATGGTCGATTAGACCCATGGTCAGGTGGGGGTGTCACAACGTCCCTCTCAGACTCCCTCATAGCCATCATCATAGAGGAGGGGGCTCACCATCTGGACCTCAGGGGAAGCAATCCTCAGGACCCTCAGTCAGTCATAAAGGCCAGGCGACAGGAGATGGGCATTATTAAGAAGTGGGTGCAAGGGTGATGCACTACATGTACAAGTACATCCTAGATGCCATAAAAATTGATTTGTTTCAATTAATGTGCCAAAATGGTTGTATTTGAGAAGTCATTGCATGCAGGATTTTGCTGGTGGACTTGCATTGAGTCAGACCAGGAAAACTAAGTTTTAGTCACTACAGCTGATTCATTCATAGAAACAAAATCTGCACATTTTTTACTGTAATTGATATGGGAAGTTAATCTTGTGGTTATGTAACTTTACAACTTAGTCACAAGAGCAGATACTCATAGAGCAGTCTTGATTTAACATAAGTTTTAGTTTTTTGTAGACATTCTGTCATATACTTTCCATGACCATTTTAAACAGCTGATACATTGCTCAGTATGTTAAAGTATAACAGATTGAACAGCATTTTTTTTTTTTTTGTAATATTTTGAGAGCAAAAAGGTAGAATAACCAATATGAATTCTTAACATTTCATAAAAGAATGTGGAAGAGCCCAATGAATACTTATGTACTTATTGGTGATTTTTTCTAACCAAACAAATACAGAGTTTCAAGGTTTTACACTCTATACTCAATATTACATAATCATTGTTACACATTCATTGTTGGATTAAGCACATTATTTGTATTGTTCTTTTAAAGAGTATTAAAATACTCTGTATTTTATATCAAACTATGCAAAATGAAAGAGTGATCTGTGTGCATGTCTTTCAATTGTCCAACACAAAAGTAGGTCTATAATACTTAATGATTAAGTAAGGCAATTGCCTTGTTGCTGAGCAACAAAGTCTAAGTATCAATAAATCTAATTTTTCCATATTAAAATAAATATTTATCATGCAATATCATTCTAATAAAAATAAGTTGAAATTCTTCGTTGTTATTATATTATTCAACAAAGGTAGATCCAGGCATAATTGTGTTGAATACCTAACACATTTTGAATAATTGTCAAGTCAAAACTGTTAACAACACTCCAAATGACAAGATGTAAAAATGTGCCTTGTAATCAATTGATAATAATGTATATTTTAGTTGTTATCACTTGATGTAACAAAAACAAAAGCATTGAATCAAACAACTAATAGGAGGAATGCATATTCATTGTATTAACAGAAAAGTATTTATACTGCATAGTATGTTGATTCCCACTACATGTACCACCAAAATGACTATACTAAATCAAAGGTAAACAAATGTAACAATGACACAGCACTATCCTAGGCATTTGACACTTTGAAGAAAAACGTGGATATTTCAAGACCTGTAATATAAAGAGCACAATGTGTAAGCACTGACATTACTTCTACTATTATAAAAATAATTATTGCACTTAAACCACAAGTCAATGCAATTTAATCACAAACTTTTTACAATTTAAGGGATTTTTTTATTGGGTGCAGTCCTACATGTAAATATACTAACATCATCAGGAATGAGATACATTATCATTTTATTTCCACTAAAACATCCCATAAATAACAATCTCAGCTGTTATCACAGAACAATGACACTAAACTTTAACTGGTATATATCTAAAAAAACATATCTCAAATATGTTAAAATAACTTAAAATATTAAACTGACAAATGCCTCAAATAGCACATATCTTAAATATGATAAAAGAATTTACTTTATGCCATTATATGTATATCAAGTTGACACAGGCTTTTAGTAAAAGGGGGCCCAGAGTAGCAAAACATCTTCCACTGTATCTATGAATAGCATTTGAAATAAATAAATAAATAAATAAATAAATAAAGTCCCTGGATCCAATTCTGATTGTACATAGGATTTGTTTAACTGCATGCAAAAAAAGGTGTCATTTTGGTCCATCAGGTGGAGGAGGACGAGGTGGCTTTTTTAATTCCGACATTGTGACAGTATGTGTGCCATTCTCTTTAGCAACCTTGGCTGTTTTGTAATCTTCTAAAACAGCCTTTCCAGTATCTTTGGCAGCTCTCTTGGCTATTGCTTTGATGCCCATTTCCTTGACATTGTATCCAGTCATGACAATGTGGCCTGCTGTGTACAAAGAATGCTCTGTGGCACTGCCAACTTGCTCACCATATCTAAAATTATCACAGTCAATTCATTAAAAATACTTATAAAAAGCTAGTTTTTTGTTGTTTTCACATGCCTAGATGTTTATTTGTGATGACTGTAAATTTTTGGAAGTTTGTGTAACTGACTTTGACACATATTTATTGAAGGTCGATTGCATACAAAAAACAGAAAATATAATTTTGGTCAGAGACTGATGCTATTTAAATGTATACCAAGAAAGCATATAAGAGCAAATACTGAAAAGACTGACAAGTAAACTTACTTGTGCTGAACAACATCGACTGTCTGTGTAGCAATGCTTTTTCCAAGAGCTTTGGCTGCAACTTCTAATCCATTGTACACTGTTCCTAAACCTAAATATAAAGAGTTATTTAAAGATAACGTGTAGCTTACTTTAACAGTTTTCAGCAAACTCAAAGAAATGACACTAACTTAAAAAAAAAACTTCACTTCTTCCTACCTAAAAGCTCAACAGATGTGAGAGACTGAAGCAGAAACCCAATAATTCTTACTTTACATAAAGTAAAAATAACGACTACTCTTGGACACTAAATTAGTGTACTGCCAAACACCAGCTAATCAGTGACACATAATCCAATTTTCATTCAAACTTGCCTTTTAAGCCCCCTCCTGCCACTTCAAGCACATCGTCAATCTTCGATCTTCCCTCCTGGTCACTATCCTTTAACTCCTTGGGTAACAGTCGGGTGCCATGTTTCTTTATGTGTGGTGCCAGCTGTCGGCCTAACAACATGGTGGCCTCACCAAGTTTATTCACTGTAAATGACAATATGGAATTGTCTTTACATGTGATGTTTAATGACTCAAAATGGCAAAATTAGGATGGCAATAAATTCGCTTTTAAATCTCATACAAATTTTACACTTTTAAATCTTATATAAATTTAACTTTGTCAGTCTTAGCCAGAATACATAGCCATTTTGTTTATAATATCCTAAAAGATAATAAAAAACTAAACACAATGATTGAAATTGTTTAAGCCATAACTCAATACTGATATCAATATTCACTTTGAAGATTTTCTTATCAAAAAACACATCTTAAGCATATACCAGTCTATCAGCATTCCATGACACTCACCAAGAAATCCACTGACTTTGACAGCCACCCCAGTCCCTTTCCTGGCATACACCAACCCTTTTTGTACACGGGGATCTACATTTGGTTGTTGTTCTTCTGGTTTCAAATGCTCCTTCATCTTGACTGCACCCATCTTCAGAAGTTCTCCCCCTTTCTCTGAAGCTTTTCCTAACCCCCAGGACACCCATTCTGCAGCTGCAACATTTCAATGTTTCTTAAAAGAAGCCCTTTCAGTGAAACCAAACACAAAGCTTTTTGAGTGATAACCATTGAATGATTTAAATGTACTTGATAAAAATATTTAAATCTGGCAATTTTAACATATTTTTTAATGACATTTAGAACTGACAGCTGAGGAAGAAAAAAACAGTAAAACAAGGAGTCTCACAAGTTTGCATTAACTGACCAAAAACTTGAATTAAAATTACATTTGATGAAATAAACCAGCTGGAATAAACACCTTAATATACAATTATTCTGAATAAATGGGAAATGTGAAGTTGATTGTCAGTGAAAAGTAATGACATTAACCTTAAGCCCCTAGTTTTTGAAATGAACTCGTGTATGCTGGGACAAGTAATGTATTATGGGAAGTTTCAAGGCATTACATATTTTTTTTTACTCAAAGTGTCTACCATAATACATCAATTAACACTGACAATATTTTTCTGTTATTGTGAATGGATGGAATTACCTGTGACCAGTCCTCTAGATATTTTTGCACTTGTTCTGTCTTCCTCAATTATTCCTGGCTCCCTAGGGGCCTCACTAGGGGGCTCTGGTCTCTCAGTGGGAAGGGGCTCCTCTTGCAAGGCAGTCAGGGAGTGGAGAATCCCTTCAAAATTTTCCCTCTCTGAGGTTGGCAAGTCTGGGGGCAACATTAGTCCTACAGCTGATCCTGAAAACAAAACAGACTACAGCAATATTCACAGTCCCATTAATGACATACACCAATTGTTCAATATTACATTCTTCTTGGAATTCAAGCCAGGTTCAGGCCCATAGGTTTCTCTCCTATTTCTTTTCATAATTTCATGAAAGTTCCCTTAGTAAAAATGACATATAAATATATTAAAGTTTGGAACATTCATCATATTTTTATTAATACTAAAAAATCATTGAAAAATAAAACACTTGTACCTACCCTCTTGAGCTGAGAGAACATCTGGAAACATATATGCCCCGTTCCTGGCATGAAGAACTGGGGATCTCCCTGGCTGAAGAGGGTACACCCAATCTCCCACCTTAAGGAAACCCTCAGGACGGGGTATGCTGCTTGCACCTTGGGGCTCCTGTTCTTTAAACTTAAATATATGTAAGGCTGCTGGGTAGGAGGGGGCACTGACATAACCCTGGGGAGTTATCCAGTATATTTGAACACCCTCTGGAATTGAGTATACAGCTTCAGCATTGGTTTCCAGTGATGGTTCACCATTTTCATTTGCCATTATACTATCACCAAGAGCCTCAAATTCATCCTGAGAAGCACCAAACATGGAAGCTTGGTAAGATGGGGGTGGGTCATCTATAGCCATGGCCACAGCCTCATCCTCTTTCAAAGCTTCAATCCTACTGTTTATCTGAATCTTTGTTTTTTCCATTTTTTGTTTCAGCTGTTTGACATCTTCAAACTCATCTCCAGTTCCATCACACTGTATGGACAGTGCCCTGTCCAAATACTGGCAGCCCCGGGTGTACAGCTGTAAAGCCTGGTCTTTTTGTCCTTGTTCATCATATGTAAGTGCTTTGTTGATTTGTTGAAATGCTTCATTGTGGTATCTGTAACAATGAAATACTTGATAAAGGGTTCAAAGATAAAATAAGTTAAAGATGTTCATTTCCTTTAAGCTTAGTTGTCCCATTTCTTTTGAGGCTTGACATTCAAAAATCCTAACAACAATAAACATAAGTTAACGCCTTAAAACAACAAAATGACACAGAGATGACGGTTTTACTTTAAAGTTAATTTAGGGAGCCTGCCATACCGTTTCACTTTCTTTATCTTCTCCTGTACCAGAGCAACAGTGGTCTGAGGTGCCATAGGAGGGGGCCTAGGAGGGCGGGATCTTCCTGGGGTACACTCCATCTGAGATATTTCAAAGTTCTAGTCAGACATTGCTTTCAAACCATGCACTGAAAATAACGTTTGACATTAATACATGTAGACTACGTACACGTAACGTTATGTCTCATTTGACACATGTTGATCGAAGCCAATAACGTTAAACAGATATTTGTGAAAAAGTGCTAAGAATAGTCAGATTATTCTACTAATGTTAGTAACTTGCTCGTTAAAATCTCCTGTTAAATAAATTCTCAGTTAGATTCTGAAGATGCTTAACCCATTACAACGTTAACTGCGCCGTTTCATTCTGTTAAAACGGAAAAGGAAAATAACGTTAGCCTTAACGTTGATCAAACTTTTCAAAGATAATGTTATTTAGTCTAAGCACGAAAAGCAACTCATTTTAACGACAAAGGTATTACCTTTTCAATCCAGTCTCAACATATGCTTATCTTTAAGTAGAAGAAGTACACATTAAGGAGTGAGCCAAGGTCTTCATGCGATTACTCATGTCACTTTGGCAATCAGAGCCATTGGCGGATGTAGCTTATCTTGGGTTCATACGAAATAAAGCGTAATTGGATATCATTTTCCCTGCAAAATACTAGTTGCAAAATACTTATAAAATATATATCTTGTCAGAAACCATGTGCATTTTGTTTATTTATGTAAAACTTCATATATTGTCTACTATGATAAAATACGTGCAATAATAATGGACTAAAATATCCGGGATAATTCTTATCATAGTTTTGCTCAAAACATAAAACTTGTGACTCTGTGGCACTTGTAAATAAAAAGTTATAAATCAAGGGGAAGATGTGATCTACCAGCATTTACTGATAGCTTGACTACGGGTCTTAATCAGTTATGGGCTGGAGGCCAGAATGGACAGGAGGATGGCGAAATTGGATTCGACCGTTGGTGATGTCCATTTATTTTCTTGTTCTAGTGATAGCTCTCCCCTTATGTGTCTGGGAACTCCAGAAGAATGGGGTTCAGTTGCATTTGCAGGCCTGGTTTGTAGGCGGACTCTTTGTCATGATGGCAATACCCATCTCCCTGTGGGGGATACTCCAGCATTTAGTTAACTATACTCAGCCTTTTCTACAGAGATACATCATTAGGTAGGTACCGTAGTGTTGTTTTGTGTACATTGAATAAATCCTATTAAAACAATTGATAAACTATAATAATAATAATAATTTTTAAAAAGGGTAAGCGAAATCTACTCACAGTATAGCTATTATCAGGGGCGGATCTAGAGATATTTTCTGACAGTCTTCCGAGTTATCTTTGTTGATCCATGCACCATTTTGACCGTTTGACAAAAAACATACGATACACGTCAATGTAAACTTGAAAATCTGATCGTCTTCCGGAAGACCCAGAAGACGGCCTAAATCCGCCCCTGATTATCTAGAGAATAAGTTCTATTTTAGGCTGTGAAATCTATATTTTTACTGAGGTTATTTTTATTTGAAATTAGAACCAAGTGAAAATACCCTAAATTAAATTAAACTTTAAACATAAAAAAGTTTTAAACTTAAAAGTTTGTTAAGGTAGTTTGATTATTGTTTTTGATAATTCGGTTATAATCTGTTGTAATCTATATATACTATATCTTTTTTTAGAATTTTATGGATGGTTCCTATTTACGCATTGAATGCTGTAAGTACTGGTATTTTGCTAAAATAAAATAAAAATAAAAAAATCTGAAGTTCCGAACATATGATTTTGTCAAAATGAAATATCAACCCATTTGGAAGTTGGATTTTTGGGCACCATAATCATAAAAATGTATGACATATTTTCCTTTTTCTTACTTGTTTTACCATGAAGGCTGTTAGATCTATTTAGTAAATTAAAACTTTTATAGTATCAAATATGAGATGATAATATGATACCTGTAAGTGTAAAATATATTATTTTCAGTGGTTTGCACTGAGATTCCCAGATGAAGCAATCTATTTAGACACACTCCGTGAATGCTATGAAGCTTATGTCATCTACAACTTCTTTGCCTATCTCATGAGTTTTCTTCGATCTGAATTCTCAAGGCTAGAGCATCATCTGGAGTTGAAACAGTCAAGTGTTAAACACATTATTCCATTCTGCTGTCTGCCTTCATGGGAGAGTGGGGAGTTAGTATACCAGTGTTTTACCCTTTTAAAGTAATTAGAAGAACTGATTCTGAAAAAAAATTTTTTAATAACTGAGAGAAGATTGCCAATGGGCAATTGCACTTAAAAGTTAATTAACTTGTATGAAAAATAATCAATGAATTACCTTGAAATGTTTTCAAAATTAAGATTGTAAATTGATTCATGTCCAACCTTTATTAGTGTGTTTCAAAAAAGCAAATTCATCATGATTTAATTTCAGAAAATTCTTAACCCATTGTAAACATGGAGCATTGCAGTATACAGTCATCAGACCTATTACAACCATCATAGCTTTGTAAGTAAACCTTGATTCCTCTGGTCAAAATATTCATGTCATTAAGTTATGAAATATCAGCATTCTTAGAATATATCTGAAATATATAAGCTTATGTCTACTGAGAGTCGAGGCAAATATGACACTGCAAATTGGATGATCCATGCTTTATAAGTTTATAAACAAAAGATATCATTTAATAATGATAATTGAGTAGTTGAATGGAATGTGGATTGTAATATTTTAATTTATGATGATTATGAAATTTTACAGATTTAGTTCGTTTAATTTAAAATTATGCTATCAATGAATTGTGAAAAGTGGTAGCTTCAACCAGAGAGTTGTGTACAACTCCTCACTCTAACTGAGATATTCTGGAAAGGACATGTGGATGAACAAAATTCACTTGACTGAAACAGATATTCTGCTAAGATGAGATTTCACAGCTAAGTGTACATTGTTATTTTTATAACACTTTTAGAATCTGTGCTCTGGCAGGAGTTTATGACGAAGGCCACTTCAGCTTCAAGAATGCATGGACCTACATAGTAGTGATAAATAATGTGTCCCAGATTGTAAGTAACTCTTTTGCATAATTCCACCTAAAGTCTAAAGATATGAATATTGCCATAGTATATTGTTTCTGAATTAGCCAGTTTGTCTTGTCTTAAAAATATGTTTTCTCTCCATATGTCTTGTCAAAATTGCAGTATAATAAATTGCACTATATTATGTTATGAATTGATATGTATGGTTTTGACATTGTTAATCATATATATGTATGTATGTATGTATGTATGTATGTATGTATGGAATACAGGCCCGTAGCCAGGGGGGGTTCGGGGGGTTCGAAAGAACCACCCCTTTTCCTGGGAAAAGGTCCACTCTGGGTAAAATTTGATCTAGGTACATGATGTTTTTATGGAAAAAGGTCCACTTTTTCAGAAAACAAACCCCCCTTTTGAAATTGCTGGCTACGGGCCTGGAATAAATCTATCTAGAATGGTGACAATGAACTTTTAGTCTTGGGACTTAGCTGACCACTAATGTTTCATGGCGTAACCTGCCTGAAGTGTATGGCCGGTGATCTAGATAGATAAAATCTGAAACCATGATCATGCTTTTAGTCATTTTAACTTAACTGGCTTATATTAACAGTCATGTGATTTATTGTCAGCTTTTAAGTTCTCAGGATTGGGTGGTGTCTTGTTTGATAATTGGTCACCAGCATAAAATTTATATTAGTATATTTTTAATTATCTTCTAGTGGGCCATGTACTGCCTTGTGTTATTCTACCATGTCATGAAGGAAGAGCTAAAGCCCTTGAAGCCTATATCCAAGTTCCTCTGTGTGAAATTTGTTGTTTTCTTCTCTTTCTGGTATGTAGGCCACTCATATTTCTTATCTACTGAAGGAGAACCAGTAGCCTCATAAAATTCCAACATGGTTGAAAAGAACAAATATGCCATCGGGATAATTTTACTGGGTGTTGTAAACTTGTATGATTGTTTTTAAATATTTTTTGTTATGCTTGCCAGTAAAGTTGAATTTTTATACCTCTGTCATGCTAATATATACTCAACAAACCGTGACTTGCCAACATAAAATAAAAGTTTATACCTCCAATAAGCTATACTGCTGGGCTTAATGTATGTACAAAATTTAGTATTAATTTTAGTGAAAATTGATCATCAATGTACATTTATTGCTATCTTTATTTTATTAAGTCAATTAATTCTGTAGCTAGGTAGATTCCCAATGTGCCTGGATTTAAATTATTGACATTGACTTATATAAATAATCTTTACATGTTACATGTATATTCCAGGCAAGCAGTCTTGATTGCTATTCTGGAGGCTGCAGGTGTGATAACTCAGGACAACACCTGGCAGATGTACACTACAAAGACAGTGGCCTCAAGTATTCAGGTGTGTAGAAACTATCAGAATGAACAAAAACCTTTCTGAAATTGTTAAAACTATTGAATGATGCCCAGCTAATTAAAAAGGTAAATGTTTATAATTGGTAAAGGAACAAGTGCTGATTGATTTTGATAAAAAATTTTATCTGAAAGATAAACATTTCATAAATATTTGTGGTTAAGAATATTTCAGAAGCTTAAATGACTGCTTGTAAGCTTCAGAATGAAAAATTTAAAAATGTGTCTTGTCATATACTATAATCATATGGTACTCGTAATATACGAAGTATGTGTGAGCTATAAAACTGCTGTAACATATTGGCATAAAAATCACTTTATGAAAAATGCTACTTCTTTTAGGATTTCTGCATTTGTATAGAGATGTTTATTGCTGCTGTGGCTCACTACTATTCCTTCCCCCATGGACCATTTGTGAACACGGCAGTTGAGCCAGTGCCATGCTGTGTGTCTTTTATGAACATGTTCAATGTGTCAGATCTCAGGGATGATGTGGTAGAACACGTCAGGCATGTTGGTAAGCACACTTAGTAATAAAACCAGGGAATATATCGAATATACTTCCCTGATAAAACTAACACAGGCCAGGTTTTAAATGGAGATGGGAGAAGAAAGAGCAAGAGTGAGAGATCCCTTTGTAGACTTTTGGCTCGATTTATCTTGTATGTATGTACAGAGTGCAGGATCGTAGCCAGAATTTTCAAGGGGGTGGGGTCTTTTTCTGAAAATGTGGACCTTTTATTGTGAAACCTTTGTGTTTCTTTAAATTGTTTTTTCAAGTTTTATATTAAAAAAACCTAAGGTGATGGTAGTCATTTAAACATATTTAATTTGCTGAAAAGTTTTGTAGTACCCTAAATGACAAAAGTTTTATACTTCATGATCTGCAATAAATATCATGTTAAAACAATGAGAAATCGCTGCATTTCAATACAACAAGAAAATTAATTACTTATTAGTAGTACAAGCACGATGTATAAAGCTGAGTTTTTCTTTATAATCCAAGGTGATGCAACAAGGCATTATAGCACAAAAGGCATTGCTATTTGACCATTGAGTGTATAAGAAAAAAAGGTAAAATTCTAGAAAGCTGGGCTTGTGCACCATTATCTGCCCGTAGATCAGTATGTAACGCTTTCATACTATTCAGTCTGTCAACTCACATAAATTCCTTAACGAGTATGTATGTACATTGTTTTACAGGTAAAACTGTCAAAGGGACCATTAGACCGGGCCATGCACGTAAAACTTCAGAATTGACACCTCTTTTATCATCAGACACGGATGATGGTAAAGTTTATTTTAGTTTTTTTTTAATTCTTAAATAATGTTATCATCATATTAGTGTGCTGTTTTTTTTTGTTTTTTTTTTCGTTTGTATGCATGTATGTATCGGCTAATATTTTCCCGACGAAAGAAACGAGTCGGTCAATAGGGGAAGAATAATGAGTTAACTTTATGTTTATTGTAATGACTTAATTTCATCCAGTTCCTCTTATTGAAATTATTAATCATTTTTATTACAGGACACAGTTACCTTGGAGACTCATCGGCCACAGCGTCAGACTTACACGATAGCTACCAGAAAAGCGGTACCACAGCAAGCCTCAACAATTATGTGAACTTTGGGGAAAGTGTAGACTCCAGACAGTTGAAATATCAAAACCTTTCAGAAGGACATGTAGTGAGAACAACCAGTGACCCGATCCTGGAAACGCAGCAGGACAACAGCGGCATCTCACCACAGCAGGACCACGTTTTAAGCAGTAGCACTGATGAAACTAGACCAGCTTGTGGTTTACTTGAGACCAATACTGCCTTACATAGTGATTTACGTGATATCGTGTCTGGCGTTCTTTCTTCCGAGGATGATTCGCGAGAAACAACGGAGAATAACTTGATCAACTTGGAAGCTAATTCAGATAATGTTAATGCTGTTACAAAGACCGACATTCCTGTGAATGATGTAAACGTTGAAGCAGGCAAGGATGAGGAAGAAACTTCCCCTATTGTTTAATTATTTTTATAGTTTAATATTTATTAAATTTCAGTTTACAAAACACGAAAAGTGCCAGAAACTCGTAAACACATGGATACACGGATAGCCTTTTTGATTACATTTGAATTTAATTTGAAATTGCATCTTGTTAAGGTATCTACCCACTCCAAAATACAGTCGTGAAAAAAAAAGATTAAGACAACGGTTACGCAAAATAAATAAAGCTATGTTACGGCTTCCTGTTAACAACCTCTTGTGCATTTTGTGATGAATTTCATGTGGCGCATATACACGAACAAAAGAACATCCATGCACATAATAAACTGGATTAAGTAATTGAATAAACCACTTTGCTCTGTTTAATTGGAACATGCCTACTTGTTATCTCCGGTCACCAGTGTAGAAGACTACGTGTCTGCATGGTCTTTGCCTCACGGCCTTTTTCCGTCGTTCAACTTGATTAGCTTGGGTTTATTTCAATTGTATTAATGGCGTTTGTTACTTAACTGCATCCAAAGAAATCATCAGCCAAATGCAAAATGAACGTAGAGCGGTCACAGAGTTTATCATGTCGCCAAAGTCTTCCACGTTCTTGAATTATAAATTGTTTTGCTTGAATTACCTGTGATGAGGTTAAAATGCAGTATGATCTAGAAACTAAAGATAATCGATAATTTTTACAGAAGTTTTATATTTCTTAAGGATTTAAATTTCACTTTGCTCTGTTCTGTATTTGCTATAACAGTGTGCAATCGGAATTGCGTTAGCCTCGTGCGTATTGTGATAGATTCAGCCTTGCACGTAAAGCATTAATTAGTTTATGTGAATAAGCATTTTCCACCTTTTGGATTTTGACAATCGGTGTAGAAATTGGCGTGTGAGTTGAATCTGCAAGTCACGGTATTTTTTTTTTCAACTTTTAAGTCAATTAGTTTGGAATTTAAAAACTCTAAACGGTATTGGTCATTCAAATGCATTTAAAGATACACCGTTCCAAGTGGCTGCATACAGTTTCTTGAGTTTATCGTGCCGCAATATAATAATGCCGGTCTGAAACTCAAGTCTGGTTTTTAAAAGTAACATTTTTGTGTAACTTTTATGCATGCTTAAGAAACATTACTTCGATTCATTAGAGTAATTACTTCCACTTTGTGTTATCTTGGACGGAACGTTATAGATTCCAGCCTTTGGCTGTCTCTATCGGTGAGAAACATGCTCTCTTCGCGTCACAGCCTCTTTCAGTCTTTAAAAATCAATTAGGTTGACTGGCGTTTTTAAAGGATATCAATGGAATTCTTAATTCACAGGATACTGATGGCACCACTGACTGACATTAATTCGAAAACACCACTATAACATTATAATGTGAAACGTTTAACTGTGTCCCTTTCATTACATTAAAAAAAATTATACTGCGATATTGAACTTGTTATCTCTCTCACACGCGCGCGCGGACGCCTACATTCTCTCATTTTGTGGAATGTCTCTGTTATCGCTTGTTTCAAAACCATACTGGTGACGCATTTTCGGGTTGAGGATTTTCATTTTAACCAGCTGGGAAGCTATCTTACAATCTCAACGGTACATAGAAGTTTAAATTTATCCCTACAACATTTCTTCGTTTCCAAAAATATTTAATGGGTTATTTTCTTTGATGGGCTAGCATCCGCACTGAGGAAAATAGCAGTCGGGTGCAGAGCACGGGTGGAACGCACGCTTACTAAGGCATACGAATGGCGATTTTATTAAATTTGTTAAAAATAATAATTTACCAATTTGATCGGACTTTTTTGCATTATAATAGACAAGGGTGGTTTTTAAAAGTCGTTTTGTGTTGAGTTTATATTTATATTCCGATCAAAGTGTCAGCCGAGTGAATTAAGTGCCACTTGCACCTGTGCTGGTGGTACTCTGAATGTCAGTATCTGGTGACGAATTTCTTTCGTCTTCGTATACTGGCCTCGCAAACTTCCAAATTGATTTTTCCACAGTTCCTTTCTCCTTACTTTTTACCCACCATGGCATGCGTCTGTTGCTCTACTGCTTCAAGTCGGATACAACTTAAACAATCCAAAACTACAGCGTTCACCTGAATAGCTCCTATGGCGCCTCCCCTTTGATGACATGGGCGGGTCTAAGCAACAAGCTCCCTCGCAGTTATCCAATAAACAAATAACTAGAAAGTTATAAGAAATGGTTCATTTTTAAACACACAAACAAACAATAAAATTAACAAACGAAGCCCTGACTGACATTATCTAGATCTGTATTACAATTTTGCACATTCTGTAATGGAACATGCTTTCAAGAACAAAAGTGATCAAGCATTTAAGAGATAATCCCCGATCTATGTCCTTATATCATTGGAAACCTTGCAAAGGAGCAGCGGTCAATTACACCAGCTGAATGACCTCACCCTTTGCACTTACGGTGACGCATGTTATAAACGAGATGCGCTGCTGGACAAGCGTCACAAAGTTGCAGTTAGTGAATATCAAACATATCCAAATTGTTTTCGCCAACGGTTGTGCCTCCATCACAATGAGCTCATCAAGCATTAACATGCTTGTGCTCTTTCTTCTCTGGACTGCAGCGTTCGGACAACAGAACCACACAACAAAGAGTCAGTCTAAAGAAACAGCGAAAACAACTGTCAGCATCCGTCAGTCTACACAATGCGTCAGAGGGAAACTATGTAACACGACGGTTTCAACTGCCCAGGAGTCACCGACCTATACCAGTAACGAGAAAGAAGCGGGCAATGAAGTGTTACCGACTAAACAAGGCGTGAAAAGTGATATACCGTCGTTCTTTAAGAACACAATCCCAACTATCTATCCCCCTTTGCAGAACGTCCGCCGGAACGTCGCCAAGAGATCGGTGACTACGCAGACTACGCCCTCTCCATTGAATACAACTGATCGTCCATGGGGCATTACAGGCAACCGTACAATGAACAATCACATTTGCGCAGCAGTGTCGAATGAAATGTCTGTCAGTGTGCAGGCGCTGTGTCATTGTGACGAGCTCTGCAATCTGTTTCGAGATTGCTGCGAACCGCTCCATTCCTGTGGGAATAACTCAGTACCCCAAGGACAAGCAATACAGAAGTCTGCTCTGAAAGATAACATAGATTGCGTATTGCAGTCTACAACCACCCTGAACGGAATTGAAAGTGGGTATTTTTGGATGATAACTTCTTGCCCAAGTAATTGGTTGAGCAGCACCGAGCGTAACTTTTGTGAAAATGCTACCGAAACCAATGACATTGACAGTTTGCTGCCAGTCTCAGATCCAGACACAAAACTGACTTATCAAAACAAATTCTGTGCAACCTGCCACGGTTCGACGAACCACCTCAAGTGGACGCCTTTATTCACCTGCCGATTAACTTGGGGAGACAGCACGGAGCTCTATCTTAACTCATCTAGCATTGATGATATATTGATCCACATCAAGTCAGATCCGGGCTGCATGATTTTCTATGTTCCACCACCGTCAGTTCCCGGAAGGCAATGTGTTCCGAACGGAGAAAGTCCAGTTACGTCAATTTTGTGGAACACCGGTAGATTATGTAAACGAGACGCTGATCCAATACACAAAGAGATGTGTTCTGCAGGGCCACTCTCGCTAGTCTACATAAAGAGAGGGTCGCACGGAGCTGAACTGTATGGCAGGAACATATATTGTTGGCTTTGTCTCTACAGTTTAGGTTCACCACCAATTGTACAAGCGTGCTCTACTCCACGTAAGATGTACATCTTTTTTATATGTTTTTTCTTTTGTTCTAAAAGAGGACAGATCTTTTTAACTGTGAATTAATAATTAGTTACACGCGGTTTCCTAGAATATATTCATTTCATTGGTATCAGGTAAGAGATCCTGTGCGACTGGGTAGTCAGGTGCTCCGGTTTCTGTGGTCAATGGCTTACACCCCATTTCCATAGAATTTTAGATCGATCTATCCCTGTGGGGAGTTTCACTAGATTACTGTCAGCTTGGCCGGCTTAAGCGTCTGTCCCGCCTACTAAAAGCTGTAAGGGGGTTATTAACTATGGTGCCCGCACGGCTGACTGCAATTTAGCGTGAACCCCCAGGGAGTTAGGTCGATCTAAAACTTAATCTTTAGATCGATCTAAATCTCTGGGAAAGCACCCTTAAATAATATTTAATATTTTTAGAAGTTTTTTAGATGTCTATTAATATATGTCTTTGGTGTTACACAAAATACCATTCTAACCATTCCAACGTGGTTCTGTTTTCGTGCAAAAGATCAACCAAATTGAGTCTTAGTCTAGTTCTAAAGAAAAAGAAAATAAAAAAAATCGCCATGGTTGTAGACCTGGCCTCCGTGCCGCTGTGAAATTTTGATCTTGTATTTTTGTACAACTAATTTAATGTATATGTTGCAAATACTGAATAGTAATAAATGCTGCAAATATTACATAATAAATCATATTAAACCATACTAAATCCAATCTTTGTTAACAATCAATAAGTCTTGCTTACTGCACAATTCGATACTATGAAATAGAACTTTTCATCGATTAAGTACTAATAATAGATTATTTAAAATTATTTTTCATTCATGTAGCCTCAGGAAAGAGGACGTTTGCTCCAGTAGGGTTCACAATGATGCTTGATCCTTCAAAGATATACGCCAAACAATGCCTACCAAAAACCATGGTAAGTCTTGTAACAGGAACAGATATTCCCGTTAGTAATACAAATACGTGGTAAACTAAAATTATTCTGGCGATTTCCATTTTGATGACCATAGTCAATCACGCAATGGGATGAAATTCCGACTTTTGTTCAGTAAATTTCGAAAGAAAGTACCAACTATAACATGAAATAATATAAAATATATTTCCGGAGTGGACAACTATCTCTCAAATAATTTGAACATTTTTCTGATTTCAAACAAAACAGTGACAACCTAACACAGATTTAAAACTTTAATATGCCAAAATAATAGGATTTTTGAAATCGCTTCTATGTGAAAATAGATTTCATTGCAAATCCATTCCATTCCAGTCGGCATGCAGTACGGAAAATGAACGCTGTCTCTCCCCGGCACTAGCCCTTCTCAACGTAGGTTACCAATTGCAAATGGCGCTAACTCACAGTGGTTCTTTGAACATTTCTGGAGACATGCTTGGTGTTTGCAGGGTGTTCCGTAACTACTTGAGTTATTTTTTTCATACATCCAGTAACATTGCTTGGATGTTTAAAAATGAATGGGTACTGCAACCGCGCGGAGCATGTTCCAAACCCACTGTGGATCAGATGAAGATGGCGCCATATTCCAATGTTGTGGTGATTATGCACCGCATTCTTGTACTGCAAAAACAGATCAGCTGGTATTATGATGGGGTCAGAATGTTGGAAACATTGAAGAATCGCATCAACGATATCCTGCACGCGAAGAAAGCAACCGTGCCATACAATGGTGTCGAGTTCAATGTTAGAGTAATCCTGGATGACACAGTGCCTTGTGGTAGTAATGAGGGATCAAGCAAGGTTGAGCCACCCCTACCAGATAAGACCGCTGGAAATAGTGGAAATCCCCGCAGCTATACCCGTTGGATGGCATTCACAGTCATTTGGTTCACGTGGCCGGTTTTCGTCCACATTATCATATGTGAGCTTATAAGCTAAATGAACGGTGTGCCCCGACAGAACGCTTTATCGGTAACCAGGAGCGAAGCACATGTACATTTCCGATGTACGTTTCCGATCTGAGTTTTGAATATGGTTTCGTTTTGCATCATGTCATTATTTTTAGAGATAGAATAAATCCAAATTCTCAAAAGTTCGATAAACTTGTTGCCATCATACTATTATGTTATTTTATGAACAAAAACTAGTAAGATTTACTCAGAGTCTATCTCAGGACCCGGAGATAAGTGAACTACAATCCATTACCTGTTACCCTAGGTTCTAGATTCCGTTATTGCCAGCTCGATCTTGATTTCATATATAATCCATATCAACAATACCTAGTAAAAGCGAATCCATCACAAGGTATATATTTAACAAGCTAGCTTTTACGTTGCTCTGACACTCAGGGTATTACCTGTACATTTCCACCACATATGTTAATAAAGTTTTGAAAAAGACAATGTAATTTTACAACATAAGCCAAATATATAGTTAATACCCTGCATATGAAAAAAGAACGAAACTTTTTAACCAAACATTAGAAAAAGCTCACATAAAAACCAAAAATACATATGTAAAAGGAAATAATGCTAAATGCGAAGTAAACTTGACTCAATAAAATTGCTTCAGTTGCAGTTGCAAAATTTTGTCACCGTGATAAGAAAAATGACTGGCTTCCATTAAAAAAAAAACAATAACAAAGTTTGAAGAAAATATTAGAGCAAAGGTAGACTTCATATAAGAGAATTAACTTATATCACCATCATCCCCTTTTCTTCTTATGTAACAAACAGACCGCCGCATATCACGAATACCATGAATTCCACCCGAACTCTCACACGAATCGCATTCGCTTTTTTGGCGGGCACTGTAGAGCCCGCAGTAGTAGTATTAAAAGCCGTTTGCGTGTAGCTATTGTCATTTTCTTGGGACACCAACGTACTGGCCACATCTGTCCCCTCGCCAGAATCCGACACACATTCCCAGGAAAAATCTAACGCACACAGGGCAGTGGACCCAGCTGGAGAATTTCTTGCGCATTCACTTTTTGTTGCAAACTCTTTAATCTCTTTCGTCACTGGATTTCTCTTGGTACAGCATGAGCATGGATCACATCTGGAGATAAAATTATGAACGGGGACTATGTAAACAGAAACGAAAAAAAAAACAAGGCAGCAAAGCTGTCAAATGTACAGACAAAAAACAGAAAAAAAAGATGCAAAATAGGTCATTTTGTTAATTTTGATGCAATAATATATGCTTATAATAGCACAGTCAGTCAACACTGATTTTTAATCATGCACAACAGCTAACATGGTCAATAACAGGAGCAGATCCAGAGATATTTTCTGACAGTATTCCAAAGTATCTTTGTTGATCCATCCTCCATTTTGATGGTCTTCCAACAGAAACCCGTAAATATAAACTTTAAAATCTGACTGTCTTCCAGGAGACCCAGAAAATGGTCTCAATCCACCCCTTCAATAAGATTACAGTTTCAGGACCATGAGAGTTAAAGTTCACATGATGAAAGTCCCAATATATGAAAAATGATGACAGTGCATAAAATAATATTATAGCCTGTTTAAAGACATAAATACCAATACAACTGCTTATGTGGAAATACTGAAAATGTGCAGAGCCTCAGGTGGATGGGAGTTAAAAATCACATCTAAAAAATGCCAGTGTTGGAGAAAAAATTAAAAAGAAAACAACAAAAATATAATTCCAATGAAGCTGCTATTCACTGCTTCCTTATTATGGACACTATGTTATCTAGCAGAGAGCTTAACCTTTGGGAGTTTACAGGGAAATATCAACAAGTGTGCTTTATGAAATTTCATTTAATGGCCGCTTAATTAGGCAAATGAGTTTATAGCACTGAAATTAGCCTAGTGAATACCCAAGGGGAATTTACAGACTGACCACACAAATTTGTCTATCAAAGGTCTTCAGGCCCATAAGTCACACCTTAAGAAAAGCAGAAAACAATAATGTACAAAATAAAACAGGAGACTGCCAATTCTGATGCAATAATACATTATGTTTAACTGCACAGTCAACATCAAATTTTAATTATGCACAACGTACAGGTAACACTGATGAAAGTAAAAGCATAAGGCTACAGGCCCATCAGAGTTCAAGTTTACAATTAGAAAGTGCCAGAGTGAGAAAAATGAAAATTTCACAAAAAATTCATAAATTTAATAAAAATGATAATCCAATAGAGCTGGTTCTCTAATATGAACTGTATGTCAATCCTAAGAATCATTTTTGTAAGAATATTTAAAAAAATAGAAAGTAACACTTTACTTTACATAATATTAATGGTGGCAGAGCACAAAGTAGGTTTTTTGTCAATTTTGATGCAACATTACATAATGATTAACTAATTAAATACCACCAATTTTAAAATATCTACTATTAAAAACATGGACATTAAGAAAATTTGATTACCACTGGGCTTCATGCCCAAGGGAGCTCTAAGTCCCACATTGAAAATTGCAACATGTGAAAGATAAAAATTTTCACAAAAAACCTGTATTACTTCCAAATAATTAACTTATGAGACAATTTTTCAACTGAAGCTGTATTTCAGTCATATGTTTCTTTCCTGTAAGTGTGAGAAGAGCAAGTGACATGGTTTTCCTTTCACCGCCACTAGGGAGGCAGTGCCCAGAATAGGGTTTTGTTCAATTTTTATGCAATATTACACAATGCTTAACAGCATAATAACCATAAATTTTTTAATAATAAAATAAAAGTATCATGGATATTCAGAAAATGTGACTAGCCTATAGAGTTCAGAGTCATACTTTGAAAATCCCAAAATGTAAACAAGAGAAAACTGTATTGAAAGAGTTTATTTCCATTTTCAACACCTTTTTTACATAAAGCAAAATATGATCAATCAAAAATATGTTGTCAAAGCAAAAATATCAATAGAACAATTATAAATGTCCAACTTGCTCCATTCTGAAATTCTGAACATAGTGAATGGTTGAATCTGACAAACTGTAAAGATATGTTTTTTTTTCCATTTTTGACACTTATTAAACAATACACAATATCAGGTTTACCATCATTTTTTTATAATCAACTAACAATGTTGTTAAGATGCAGAAAATGTCAAAAGAACAACTTAACATATCTAATTAGTTCAAAAATGAGACTGTTAGCATGACTGAGAATTAAATTTGAGGAAAAAAACAATTATATACAAAAAAAGGCATAACTTCACCAAAACTTTACTGATCAAGCTTATTTTCAAAACTTAATCTGTATTTCAGTAACACTGATCACTACTGTGAATTTCAAGACAATTGGCCAATCGATTTTCCTTAAAATGTGTTATAGGTGTTGCAAATATGCTGAAAAAAAGTGAAAAAACAGCAAAACTTTTATAAAAATGCTCTGATCATGCCAATGTTTGAACTTGACTTGCGTATTATAGATATTCATCAGTTCTGTAAGTTTCAAGCCAAAAAGTAAAGCGGTTTTTCAAATATTGTGTTATCGGTGTTGCATAAATGCTGAAAAAAGTGAAAAAAACTGCATAACTTCAATATAAATGGCCTGATCATGCTGATTTTCGAACTTGACCTGCGTATTAAGAATATTTATCAGTTCTGTAAGTTTCAAGCCAAAAGGTAAAACGGTTTTTCAAATATTGTGTTATTGGTGTTGCATAAATGTTGAAAAAAGTGAAAAAACTGCATTACTTCCATATTAAAGGCCCCATCATGCTGATATTCGAACTTGACCTGTGTATTATGAATATTCATCAGTTCTGTAAGTTTCAAGCCAAAAGGTAAAACGGTTTTCCACTTATTGTGTTATCGGTGCTACATAAATGCTGAAAAAAGTGAAAAAACAGCATAAATTCCCCAAAAATGGCCCGATCATGCTGATTTTCGAACTTGACCTGCTTATTATGAATATTCATCAGTTCTGTAAGTTTCAAGCCAAAAGAAAAAACGGTTTTCCACTTATCGTGTTATCGGTAAAAGGCCACGGCGACGGCGACGACGGCAACGACAGCGACGACGGCAACGACGGCGACGGCGACGACAGACGCAGGTGATGGCTATATGTACAGACACATCTGTGTCTGTACATAAAAACAAGCAAATAGAACAGGTGAGAATATTGACGCACTGCACGTATGGAAAGTTGGAAAGATTAAAAATGAAGGGACAACAGCAAGCAAACTGAAAGCAAAGTGGCGATTTTTTTAAACCTTTGGTCATTATATGCAAAAATACGGTGTACGTCATGGTGAAAAACCCAAACAAATGAAATATACAGATGACAAACGGGACATAAAACAGTAATGAGAGAAGAAAATTAATAAAATTTTAAATAAATAAACTGAAAAAAATTTATTCAAGAAAAGAAGCTGAAGCGATCAATATTCACTTCACAGTGTATGTCAATCTCCCGTTGCCTTACATATAATGGTTTTTATGATTTAAAGAAAAAGAAAACAAATTCAGGAATAACTTAAATTTCTATTTCATGTGTTTCTCATTACAAGCAGAAAAAAATCTAATACGATGTGAAAAAAGTAACATACAACAATGTTTTTTAATCAAACATCGATAAATTGCAATGAATTCACTAACTAATCGATTTGCAAGAGAAATATCTAAACACTCTCATGCATGTGTATATTTTTGGCCACCAGGAATTAAATAATTTTTTAAGTTTATCTATGTTTGGAATGTACTTACTGGTTTGTCAAATGATTGCAATAATTTCCGTCTGGGCAGCTGGAGTTCCCTGGGTTACACGGTGCCTCCCGCTAAAATTACGATACAGGGAATCAATATGGTCCGTTCCACTAGTGTTAAATTTGTTTTACAAAAATTACCATTTTTTTTACGAAATCAGTGATACATTGGCTGGCATTATGTTCTCTCAATCTAATATTAAAAGTAAAGAATAATGGCGCATTACACATGGCTATCTCAGGTACAAATGAAATAAAAGTCAAAATTATACAAAGCGCAACATAAGAGAAAAAATCAGACAAAAGTACGACTGTATGACTTTTTGATACAGACGTTTTTGATGCGCTTTAATGATCATAATAAATTAGACACTATTTGTCTAAAATTGAACAGGTATAAAATGATGTGAGTATATAAATTTACATCACTACTTCTACATTACTGTGAAAATATACCTTCAGTCTTATTCGGCTCTTCTGATAGTCTTCCCACCCGGACACATGCAAGGAATCTCTCACTACCATATACGTAAAGCAAAAGTAAATGAAAGCCAACCTAAGACACATGCTGTACGGAGAATAAAAACAGAAAAAGACAAAGATACGGGAAACATTAACCAAAAAAGTTCCATTGTGAGTGGGTCTATATAAGTAGGTCTGTATACGTGACGTATACAGTCAATTAATATAAAATAAACATAAAATTGGAAAATTAACATAAAATTAGAACTATAACAGCCAATAAACATAAATTTGGAACAAAGCTACAAAATATTGCTAGATACAACATAGATCATGCACATGATGCATCTACTTTACAATACATGCAGATAACACATCAGACAGGAAACCTCAACTGCTGCAGGGTAGTTACACATTTACCCCACCCACCTCTCGAGCAACTTAATACCTCAAATATCAAACACATAGCACGGGAGTATTTAGCGTTAAAAAGGGTTTTGTAGATGGTTGGAATAATACCTCTTTAACCGCATGACAATATATCATGTTGAAAAAGACGTCTTGCTGAACGAGTTCAGCTGGCCAAATGACTGGGGTTATTTTTTTTTTCTAAAATCGCCACTCGGATATCTGAATAAAGTAAGGAATCAGGACCGCCCTTTGCAGAGCATACATATAAAGCATTTTGGACAGACGGCTGTTTCAACATGCTACCCAGTACAGTCACAATTTGATAACAGTCAAATATCATACACGTACCTTTTGTGACCACAGTGTTATTAAATTCTATTCTACTCTCATCAACTTGTTCAGACAAGGAGCGCCCTTTGGATGACTGTGAGTCCACAGGATGACTAAATACCTAAAATGCAAACACATTTGTCATTTAAAAATTTGGCCTTGGCTTTAATTCTTTGTAAAATTATACTGAATATCCCTAACAGCTTATACTGCACGATTTTCCTAAGATCGATTTTTGGCATATATATATACAGACTTGACATTTAATATGGAATATTTCAGTTTCGAAGGTATACCTAGGTAAAAATACGTTCTTTTTTAAAAAAAACTCCGATTTCATATAAGATTTGTGAATGTAAAAGTATGCAGTCATGTGTGTCACTACCAATTAACTGACTTTCATGCATGTTGCGCTGCTACACTGTGTAATTTGAAGTGATTTAATTGGATAGTGTTCCTTTGGGCTGATCAAAGCTTGGCTTAGGCAAAGCTTGGTTCTGTCAAAAAAGTATCCATATTTCAGCAACTACTGCATAGAAAAATTTGAAATTTTGCATGCAAGCGGCCAATTTTGCAGTGCGTAAGATGAGTCAAGAAGTGCATTACAAATTTGTTAATCTAAGGCAGAATGGCGCGAAAAAGACAGACATCACCAGACAGATCATAGCGCCAAACGGAACGGTCCCCACAGTTTTATAGAGTAATGCCCAGACTGATGTACCTACACAGAGGTGACCCCCAATGTATCAACATTTTACCTACAGGGTACAAGACCCACTGTCTTTCGGGATACGCTGCTGCAACTAAACAAAAAACACTTAGCCCGTTCAGAACGAGGGATAAATTGCCACTAAAATGCGTTTTTCAAAGCCCTTAGCGAACACCAAACTGGTTTTAGCAGGTAAGAACACCTAATGACCTCCGAGGTACCCACTGTATACAGCAAAACATCGTCGTCTGTTTCTCTAATGAATTGGGGGTCATGAACGATTCTGGGTAGAACACTGAAACTGCGTGGCTTTCTTTATTGAGGTCAGATTTCACCTGTAACGCCCAATTAGTCAAAACAGAGTTTACAGATATCCAGAAGAGGCCTACGACGAAGCATATGCCGGGTCTTAAATGACAAGGGTGATTGACAGCGTCAGTATTTGGAGTAGATTCCACATTGGTGCCAAAACACCAATGGTAGTCATCGACGAAAACCTGAACCAGATCAAATAAAGGGATGATCTCGGAACCACTTGACTATCATTTGATAGGGGGCACCTTAGGAACAATTCTAGGTTGTACGATGAGGTTGCAGGTTCACACAGAGCACTTTTAATAGCAGATAACTTACAGAACCAAGGGGATGAGCAGCTACCCTGGTCATCAAAATCGCCACATTTGAACCACATAGACAATATTTCGGTAGACCATTACTCACCAATCAACTGCCTACATGTCCTACAACAAAACTGGACCAGATTGGACAATTTCAGACCGATGCCTAGAATGCTATTCCAGATTGAACTCTAAAAACCTACCCTCAAGAAATGCCTTGCCGCTTGAGAGCGCTGGCAACAGCCACGAAGAGGCCAGGCGTAACAACGACCATTACTGTGACTAGCAACTGACATGAGGGTCTTTTGTGGAGCGTATTACCCTTTTACGGACGATAATTTGGAAAATATGGAGATCCAAAATATCTCTTTTAATGGGAGTCGTATGACATAGAATAGGCAATGTGTTTTTGTTTGTTTCTCTGGCGAATTCCATTAATGAACTGATGTCACAATGACATCAAATAGATAATTTAAAGTTATTAAAACACGATTTAAATCCTTATTTTCATTTATCAGTCCGCAAAATAGGAAAAAACTGATACAAAATTATTTCGAAAAAAATATTCCATATTAAATGTCAAGTCTGTATATATATATATATATATATATATATATATATATATATATATATATATATATATATATATATATATATATACAGGGCCGCAGCCTGAGCAAAATGCCAGGGGGGACAGTAAGCGGACACGAGGGGGCACGAGGGGATGTCCCCCTCCCACGGTGTGGAAAATTTTTAAAAACTGTATGTATAATACTGGATTCTGGTGCATTTTAACTGTTATTTATTGCTCAATCAGAAGTCAGAAATTGTGGGTTCATTTTGCCTGGGGGATAGCTCCCTAAGGGAGGGTGAGCTTTGCGGTATGAACTGAGTTGGCTAAAAACAGTACACCTTTCTAAACAGATTGTTGAATGATTGTCTAGTGGCCATGAGTGCATTTTCTCACAGAATTGAAAGCAACTTTGCAATTATTTTTTTTAACCTTTGCTATTATTATTTTTTTTGCACCTCAAATCCCGGGGGGGGGGGGGGGCAGCTGCCCCCCCCCTGCCCCCCCTCCCCCCCCCCCCCGGAGGCTACGGCCCTGATATATATATATATATATATATATATATATATATATATATATATATATATATATATATATGCCGTCAAATATTTCTTTAAAAAAATTAAAAATCCAGGGGATTTTTCTGACCCTGGCCTGGGCATAGGTCTGTGCAGTAGAAATAATATACAAACATTTGTCTAACATCTGCGTTGGAAATAGATTTAAACAAAACTAATTGAATTCTAGAGGAGGTGACGACTTTGCAAAAAGATAGCAAGACACTTTATTGTCGAACATGTTTTTTTTTTGCTGAAACGGGTCATAGCCCTGTTTGCTAATAGGGGTGAGGTCGATATCATTCTACTTTGTAGGCGAAACCTCAGACACCTGTCGCATACTCCAAACCCTTGATTATTTAATACATGTCAAAGTTATACTTAAAGAAAGCAACTTACCAACAACAAAGAACAAATTGCGACTAGCATTAAAAGTTGACTCGCCATTTTCTCTGCCTTGTGTAAAGTGGTAAATAGGACATTCAATGACGCTGAAAAAACCCCCACTTGAGAGTAGGCTATTTATAGTGGGGATTTTCCATTGTTTTTAGTGTGTGTGTGAGTGTGTGTGTGTGTGTGTGTGTCGTTCATGAGACAACAATTCTGCAACTGGCTAGCGCGTATAGTTTGATCTATACTTATGCATTACTAATTCCCGATCAAACTTGATATTGATTTCAGACAATCTGACACTACATTTAGCCTTGGCCGAATAAGACTGTGTATGTTAGAATGTTTGAGCGTGTTCTAAAACAATTACATACGCTGCTTATATGTTCATGTTCATACGTTGCAAAAAGAGTGATATCACGCTCAAAGTAATGCGAAGAATCGATTCTATATACAATACTCAGGGCACTTATACGGATCTCTTTACGTTAGCATTCTTAGTCAAGCAGTGACGCGTTGTTGGGTTATGCAACAACTTGTTTCGGCTGCTCTATTTGTACTGCCTGTACATTTATAAGAGCTTTGCACCAAGTTGTATCTATTTTTTCACCTTTACTTCACATTTTAATTGACATACAAGCTTAATAATGATTTAGATTTTTCGTGCTTTTAGTATTCACTGAGAAAAATATATAATGTTGCAACATGCGAATGGAAAATATTTTGTAATCACGCAAAGACAATGGAAAAGAAAACAAGTAAATGCGTGATCAGTACGGAGAAATTGAGTATAAATATTTGTGAAGTTGTATGAAGCGAGAGTCGGTGAATAACCATTCGAAAGCTCCAAACTGCTGTCGTCATTTCTCACTATAACAATAAACGTACAAGATGCTTTATCGATAAATTCTATTAACATAGTTATTCGGTGCATAACCTCAAATCACCTTGGTTAATTTTAATTTGAAACTGCATTTTGTAGTGCAAAAGTTAAATACTGTTTGTTGCTTCTTGGATTCATAATAGTTAGTTTCTTGTCATATGTATTTTATAATAATAATGGTCCTAACAGTGTTTATTCTGCTACCTAAAGTTGGATTGTACATGTACTACTGCTATAAGAAAAGTGATAAAAACAACTAATACATTATAAGATTACCAACATAAAAATTAATAAAGAAAATCAGTGGTTCAAATATTATATCATTCAAATTCTCTAATTAGTTTCAAAGCAACAGAAAATTTTGAGTGTCTTATGGATAAAAGCATTTGCAGAAATAACTATTTTGGTACAAGTATTCAGCGTGCCTTCGAGTTTAAGTATGTTTACTTATTTTCGGTAAGTAAATTGTTGTGCATTTCTCCAACAATACATCATTTGTTTTAAAAGTCCAATATGTTTTACAAAGACTGTAATTACTGTTTAATAAATAAATAAACATTAATTACAAAGAAGCTTGTTTTTATTTTTCTGTCAATAATACAATAGCCACCAGTTGTAATGGGTTAAAAAATGCTAACTGCTCCAACGTAAATTGACAACCACATAGGTAATCTTATACATTACAGGTCCCAGAGATAAGCTTGCTTCTTAGAAACAAATGTGCGCATCCTAATCACTTCTTAAAAGCGAAGCCCTGCATGTGTGCGTACACGTGTCTGTCCAAATTGCTGGGCAAAATGTTATTTCCTTGACAATGCCGTCCATGGTTTCACAGTAATAATGGCGTATGCCAATATACAGGATGGTCATCGATATTCTAACAATCAAGATTGGCATCAATGTTTAAACTACGATCATTTTACAAACCAACTGGACTTGTCTCTGACTTAGGCTTTTTCCGAAAAGTAAATTAAAACATGCTATATATGAAATTTAGTAAATTTAGCTTTGCTTAAAAAAAATAGGCGAGATTTTAGATTTTAGATTTTCCAACAAAAAATTCTCGCCAAAAAGTGCAAACGACACTGACTTTAGCTAGGCTTAATCTTGGATATTGGTGGAACCCCTTACCAAAGTGCACTTTGTTGATTTGAAGGAATTCCACCAATGTTTAAAAAACTCTAATTTAAGTCAGTGCTGTCAACATATTATCTTATCAATTATCACTTATGACAGAGTGAAACACACACTGCCAGGATACCAGAATGAAAACAAATCCTACACCGCTTAATTTTGATAATAATACGAGAAAGTTACTATTTCCTGGAGCCCACCTAACAATGCTAAAACAGGCCCGTAGCCAGCTATTTGAAAGGGGGGGGGTTCTTTTTCTGAAAAAGTGGACCTTTTACCATATAATCCCCATGTACCTAGGTCAAATTTTACCCAGAGTGGACCTTTTTCCGGCCAAAAGGGGGGTTCTTTCGAACCCCCCTGGCTACGGGCCTGTAAAATCTAATAAGCTTCAAATGCATTTCATGGCATTTATAAAAGGTGTAAACAATAAAAGCAAGTTTGGATAGATACGAGAAAGCTACTAGTTCCTGAGACCCACCAAAAAATAAATAAAACCTAATTAGCTTTAAATGCACTTCACTGCATATATAAAAGGTGTTACAGAAATACAAACATAAGCTTGAAATGCATACATTGTAATACAGCTATCAGCTTTTCTTTCTTAGTGGACATCTTAACTTCAAGTATAAAAATTGATGTTACATACATTTATACCAAACTTAAAGCAATAATAACTCTTCGTTTCGGCCAAAAAATGAATTTTCCTGGAGTAAACAACAATTTTCCCATACTTACCAATGGTTAATGAATCCATTTTTACATTCAAAGTTAGTCCCTGGTTTTTTTCTAAAAAGTTTGGTTTTTTGTTAAAATCTCTTAAGAGATTTTAACAGAGTATAGACATCAATGGAGGTCACGTGGTCTAAAGACAAGTTCAAATATCAGAATAAAAGCTATAACTGCTGTTTTTCTGGTAAAACAGAATATATTGTATTTCTATGAGTTATTCACAAGGTTTTTATTGTGAAATATAGATCTCATACGAAGAGTTATTATCCCTTTAATTCTTATAAGACATACCAAGTACTGTAAATATGTATTTGAAATATATAAAAAAAGGATTATAAATGTAGCCAATGGCAAGTGAAGAACTAGTCTACATATTCTAAATGCAAAAGCCTTGTGGATATAACTGAAAGAAATGCTATTAACTAAACCCCACAACCACCATTAAATGTTCTGATTACTCAAAAAACGTTGTAACAGATTACAACAAAGACCAATCTTAAAAGTGCATTGACGGGTGTGTATTTCAGGTTAGAAGAGGACGATTTTGGTGGCTTTTTATCTCTTCGAATCTGATCCCTATCCGTCACTTTGGACCGAGTGGTTTCCTTGAAACCCGTATTGTATGGCTTAGTGGTATCATTCTGTACTCTGGTGTCACAGACCCAGGAGAAATCTTGTGAACAGGCGAAATCAGCACGCGTTTGGGAGTTACTTGTACATTCCGTGAGGGGAGTTAGTTTCCTTGTTTTGGTTTTGTCATGGCGGCTCACAACATTACAACAAGAACATCTGAGGCACCTGAAATGGAATAATTATTATTCCAGTGATTTTAATCACTTATAATTAAAATTAAGTTAAAACATTTTCTTGTGAGAACAAGACAGACTGCTAGCACAGGAGTTTTTTAACTGTTGTACTGATATTGACCTCAAATTGAAAATTAAGGCTTACCTATTTTTCTTTTCAGAAAAGTATTCATGGGCCCCACATTTCTGAAACAAAAAATATGTGAATGTGCATTATAGTTCATCACAGCAGAAACAACATGTTGTGGTTTTATATTCTTTTGTACATTACAACAAGCATTGAACTGAGTCACAGTCAGTATGAGGAAATTTTCTCTCTTTATATGAAACTTCTGTAAAGATTTTTTGATAAGGTCAATGTATAGTTTATGGACTAATCAAGCAGAAATCATTTAAACATTATTAATATATGTATAAAATACCTTTTCTCAAAAATATGTTAGCACACAAAAAGCAGAATAAGGGAAAAAAACCAAACAATCTTTATTTTAGTGTGCATTCACAATGAACCAACAATAAATAAAATAAATGAATGAATGAATGAATGAATAAACAAATTTATAACTAAATAAAGTAGGAAAGAAAGAATAAAGAAAAAAGGAGGTCCAACACTACCCATGCATGGAACAATTCTTACATAACCATTGCCTATAATCATGTTCACCAGATAATTCTGAACTTGTCACGATTCCTGAATCCCACATGCAAATACAATATTGGCTTTCGCCCAACTCCACTTTTATTTTTTTGAGGCAAGTTAACACAGTTAATTATAAATAAAAAAAATATCTTTACACTCACATGCAGAAGATAATATCAAACTACTTTTTTACTATCTAAATCTTACCATCAACAGGCCTTCAGCTTCTGGTAATGTATCCCATTTCCTTTGTGATAGAGTTAAAAGTTATCATTTTTTAAACGCAAAACAGATTTGATTTTTTTCTTTCAGTTAACCTTTAAGTTATTGAAATACTTTTTTTGACAATCATTTTATCTTACCTTATTAATGCCATCTGCCAAAAGCTCATTCTTAGGGGCATTAGAATCTCTGTTCCAATCTGTGTTCAAATGAACAATAATATAAGGAAAATGCATGCAGTTAGCAATAAAAGACCGCATTCACAACGAGTTGAGCCATGGCTCTACAAAGTCACGAACTAAATATGGCAGACATACATGAAAGGAAAACCACCTAATCTTTTAATAGTCTTTAATAGGGGGTACAGTCATTAAATCTCGGCTCCATTGGGACGACACATGGAGAGGCGGGTGAAAGGCGGAAGACTATTAAAAGATTAGGCAGTTTTCCTTTCATGTGTTTCCGCCATATTTAGTTCGTGACTTTGTAGAGCCATGGCTCAACTCATTGTGAATGCGGTCAAAGTAATATAAATAATACAACATGTGATGTATAATAAAACCTACAATAGGGAACAAGCAAAATAAATCGATTGGAATACAAAATTAATAAATACAAAATAAAAAAGTTAACAGTACACATACTTGTAACAGGCCCGTAGCCAGCAATTTCAAAAGGAGGGTTCTTTTTCTGAAAAAGTGGACCTTTTCCCATAAAAACTTCATGTACCTAGATCAAATTTTACCCAGAGTGGACCTTTTCCCAGCAAAAGGGGCGGTTCTTTATAACCCCCCGAACCCCCCCTGGCTACGGGCCTGTGTAATTATGTCCTGGTATGATGAGGTAATTTTTGTGGTGGGTAAGGGAAGGGGTAACATCAACAGGGAAATACAAAACATTGTACAAAACAACAGCATGTCTAACTGCACATATATCTTACCTGGGTACTTCATGTACATGTAACTAAGCACAGAGTTCTGGTTTCTAGTTGCGTTCCTAGGGAGATAATGGCCATGTCTATGCAGGTGGTTGGGGCTACTGGGATTTCCATTTACCTACAAAGATATTGATAGAAGCTACTATATCCACTGCACTAAATATGAATTTTAATTTAGCAACATGATGTTGACTTGTACTGTAACACCCCATTTCCATAGATTAGATCGACCTACTTTAGATCGACCTAACTCCCTGGGGGTTCACGCTAAATAGCTGTCAGCCGGGCGGACACGAAAGTTAATTACCCCCTTACAGCTTGTAGTAGGCGGGACGGACATTTAAGTTGGCTTATCTGAAAGTAATCTAGTGAGACTCCCCGCGGGGATAGATTGATCTAAAATCTATGGAAATAGAGCCTTAGGTAGCATTCACAACGAGTTGAGCCAGGCTTTACAAATCCTGTGGACTAAATATGGCGGACGTACATGAAAGAAAAACCGCCTAATCTTTTAATAGTCTCTCCGCCTCTCACACGCCTCCCATGTGTCGTCCCAATGGAGCCAAGATTTAATGACTGTCCCCCCGCAGGGACGATGTTGGGGAGGCGTGTGAGAGGCGGAGAGACTATTAAAAGATTAGGTGGTTTTTCTTTCATGTACGTCCGCCATATTTAGTCCCCATGATTTGTAAAATCTGGCTCAACTCGTTGTGAATGCGCTCTTAGTTATTGATTGTCTAAAGGCACAAAGTCACAGTAACTATCACAGTAGCATTATAAAATCATATGAATACACACATAAGACCAAAATGACACTGTGATGAATATTTCAAAAGAACTCAATGGTGTTAAAATGACATGAGTTATAACCACTTTTTTGCATTTAAGGGGATCAATAGGTTGGATTTTTTTTCCATACCCGCTTAGATAATGAGGATATAAATATTGTCATGCCATGAGATAATTCTATTGCATCAAAACTGGAGATAGAATTTCTAACACTAGCTGATATATAATAGCAGCTTTTTTTTTTTTTTTTTTTTTTTTGAGGGGGGGGGGGGGAGAACTAGTATCAATTTCAAACAGATCCCCCTCACTTGTACAGCTATCAATACCTTTTTAACAGCTTTTTAATAAGTGCTTACAGAAAATAACTATCCAATGTCAAGAATTAATTTTCTTGTGTTTTATAAGTGCTGAGCCAACACAATGTCTTTGTTAAACGAACAAAGATATTCATTATAGAGGCTCATTTCTCCTTTCAAAAATATCAAAAATGCTAGCACCAGTCCACACCCTTGTCGTCAACTATGCAGAAATGAATGGGTGGTGAAAAGGGAACAAGGGGGTGTTTTGTGCTTTAAAAACGTATATTCTCATGGCAATAAGATTAAGGTAAGTTATTTCCCGTAGAAGAAATGGGGCAAGCTGCTTTGCCTTTATATAATTATCGTATCGAATTCCCTGCCATGTGTGCCTACACCACGTCTAATACGTGTAATAATTTTCAAATCTGAGTACACATTGCTCACTACAGGAGTCCTCATCAAACAAATCCAATTAATTCAGTAAGACTATACACGTGCCACTTTTAATGGTTTTCAAATCAAAATTCTTTGTGTACACTTTGAATCTGAAAAAAATCTCTTAACTGTTGAATTATTTAAGTTGGGAATGTATACTGCGCTGTCATATCTTTTCAGTTTCAGTGTAACACAGTGCCATTGATTGCTATATTTAGAAAACGGTGATTTTATAACGTTAACCATTGGGTGGGGCTTTTTTTCCTTACAGTCCCTCTTCATTAATAATTACTAATTCATACTTTTTCATTGTAGATCTACAATCAATGTGCCTGTATTATTTATACAATATAGGCCTACATTAACAAAAAATGACCCGGTCCTACTGGTGTAGATAACCATATAATTATCTGTCTTTTCTAAAGAGAAGCAAATCACTGGAAAATCTCCCTTGTCTTTTAAACGAACTGAAACGAAACGAAATTTAAACGAGCTTTATCTAAGTACTACATACATATAGTCTTACCCACTGTAAAATGATGGCTAAGGAAATTACAGACACTATCATCTTTGCCACCCACGATATCCTCGTGTTAAAGATAAAGAGAGGGAGATTTTTCAGTGAATATCCGAACTAAAAATAGTACTTCCGCTAAGCCAGGGTCAGTTCCGTTATTTGTGATCAACAGGTATGTCTGTCTTTATTTCCTCCAAAACATAAAGATAAGATCATGATATATGGAACATGCAAACAACAAGTCTAAACACCTCTTTCAGACACAGAGAAGAGGAAAGTTCATTTTGAGTTGGTGGATTTTAGGATTGAAGCCTGAAGCTGACAGGTTATATACTGTATAAAACTGCAACGAATACGAGGAGGCTGATGATGGAACGATTGGTGTGGCTCCTGTTGTTTTTAAGTGTCATATTCAGCCAGGCTGTCAACACTGTGGACGTCGATCCAAACGGTTATGTAGTATACTGTCCTTGTATGGGTACGTATTAGTACTGGGAAAATATGCTAGAATGATCGCCACAGGCAGATGCATGTACGCTGTTCTCCCACCATGACATCAATGTCGGTTGAAATTGAAATCTCGTATCTGTTACTAGTGTCATGTCGTTAACAGTTCTGAAATAATGACCATCGTCATTATTAGGAAAATGGCCTTAGTAATTGTGTCTCTTCAATCTTCAGTTTATTGTATTTCTGCTTTGCTTTGCAGTGCATGTTCATATACAAATTATGGGGTTACCTAATGAGCCACGTTTACTTAACCAGTGGGCTATACATGTATACAGTTCATACATGTATATATGGCAAATTGTCTTTCTCTCTCCCTCTCTCTCTCTCTCTGTTTGTAATGAGGAAGGGGGGTGATATCATTTACATCATATACTTAAAAATGTAGTTATAATGCTCTTAAAGGGGGACTGCTCATTCAGATTTCAATTTATAGGTCGCTTTGGGAATCAGGCAGATCACTTTCTCGGATCTCTGTCATTTGCTCATGGCTTGAACAGAACCCTGGTGCTTCCCCCTTGGGTAGAGTACAGGACAGGAGAAAGGAATTCTGTAAGTTTTAATATATCCTAGCTGTGATTTAATTGTCTGATTATTCAGTTTAAACACACTCCCATTCCTAGCCGTTATCATCTTACACAATGCTTGGATGAATAAAATGTTTTATTCATCTAAGCACAATGCATGTATTGTCAGACTCATTCAGAAGTAATTGTGTTAAAAATATCAAAAATATCCCCCAACTTATTGTCAGTTATATTATGCAGTTGCCGATCTTTGTAATGCTCTCCTGAAATTCAATTAAATTGCAAGCTCAGCGATGCGGGATTCATCTAGAAACAAACAAATGAGGGTCCTCTGCCTGTTCTGGAGGTTTTTAAATGAATACCCCGTATTTCAATATTTTTGTTTCCTCAGGTCCAAGTGCCCTTTGACACATATTTCCAAGTAGCTCCTCTACAAGACTACCACCGTGTTATGACAATGGAGAAGTTTATGAAGGAACTGGCACCTGTAATTTGGCCACCAGGAAAAAGAACAGGTGACTTAAGCTTCTATCACATTAGTGTCCTTTTTTCATGGTAGTATCTATTGGGGATGAGCACAAGTTTAGCTTTCCAGGTGTGAATAAACCAATGGTATAAAGGTTTAAGACATTGTCCAACTTTTTATTTTACATCTGTGTTTATTTTGGTGTCGGACATTGCAATTTAAAAAAGAAAAGCCACCTGTAAATCATCGAATAAAAACCACATCTATGATCTTATCACATTCTTTTATTATACTCAACTTTCATGTTGTTTAAAATTAGACCTCTTTCTTTCAGCCTTCTGCTACATGGCCAGGCCAGGTTCTACCTCGGAGGGTTGCAATGCTAAAGATGGCAATCCTTTTGGACCTTTCTGGAATACTTTCAATGTCGACTTTGATTCATCAGAGTTCTATGGTCCACTGTATTATGATTCACATCGCACGTCAACTGCCAAAGCATGGCATAAAAAGTACGCATTTGTTAATCTTGAGATTTATAACAGTTAAAACCACTTTTTCAAGAACCTCTTTCTTAGCACACTGGTGTTTTTGGTCACTATAGAATTTAATTGAGGTGATTCTGAAATGCACCTGTTGTGTGTACATGTGTGTACATTTACATGCATTTAAATGACAATGTATATGTATTACTGTGGATTTTTTTTTTTTTTTTTTAAACATCTTTATTCTCAAGAGGGTTACATATTGATACAGTATAAATAAAGGTGGCAATTCGCCTAGGCATTATATGCTCACCTTTGAAATTTAATAATAATAATAATAATAATAATAATATTCAAGAAAAAGACGGTGACGAGGACATGAATGGCATTAGAGGGGAGTGAGGGACAGGGCATGGGGGAAAGGTAATTATGGGGGGGGCAATGGGCCATCAGGAGAGAGTGGTAGGCGCCAGAACAGAAATGGAAGAAGATTCAGACATTTTTGATTAAGAAATCTGACACTATTTCGAAAATCTTGTCGTTTTGTCCAGATGTTAGTGTTTTATGGCCATGTAGGAAGAGGGATATCTTATCTAGTTGGGTTCTGAAATATGCATAAGTTACACCAAGTATATCTTCAACAGATTCGTAGAGATCACGATATTTCCTCTGTTTCAGTGGGCATTGAAAGAAAAAATGTCGGATAGTTTCGGGTTTCCCACATAAACAGTTGGGAGAAGCCATAGCTGTCCAGTTGTGGTCATATAGTTGGGCTCTAAATAACAAATCGACTCGGGCCTTATTTAGGATTTTTTCATTTTGTCTCGGAAGCTTCAGATGGGTAGTGGACATTGTTGCTGGGAAGGTTTCATTTCTAAGGTTATACTTAAGGGAGGATGCAGAAGGAAGATTTTTTTGAGTGGTGTTTAGTTCATCCCAGCTTGTCATCAAAAAGTGTTCGGGACCTTTGTATGTGAATTTAGAGGGAATTATGTAGTCTCGTTTAGATGTTGTCCGTAGAGGTAGCATGTATTTATTTCTAAACGGAATGAAATAGGTAGAGACATAGGAAGGTGCTAGTTGATTGTGGATATTGAACATGATTTTTTTCGCGTGGTTTCTTCGACGTTCCTCTAGTGAAACCCAGTTCAGCTGTTTCAGTACTTTGCAGCGATTTGAGCCAGGAAGGGCCCCCAGTATATTAAGGCCAGCTTGATACTGGAGGGAGGATAGCTTTGATAGGTTATGTAGAGACGCGGTGCTATAGAGAACATCGCAATAATCAAGCAAAGGAGAAATGTACGCATTGTAAAGTATGTTAAGATGCTTAGATCGTAAAGTTTTAGAAAGCGATTTTAAAGGATTTAGTGCACTTTGGGCCTTGCTTAAAGTATATGTAATATGCTCGGAACAGTCAAGTTTATGATCAAGAATAAACCCAAGGTGTTTGTGGTATTTTTTCTGTGTTATAGCCGTGTTGCATAGAATAAGTGGACTGTACTTTTCTACATTTTCTTTTTTCGTAGTAAAAATCACTTCATTGCACTTTTTTGGTTTAAAAAATAATTTCCACTTCACTGACCATGCTTCAAGGTATGAGATATCAGACTGGAGAATGTCATGAGCTCTCCTGTTGTCCGGGGTAGACGGGAGAAAAATCGAAGTATCATCAGCATATATGAAGCAGTGCGAGATAAGACCATCAGGTAGGTCGTTTATATACAGAAGAAATAGAAGCGGGCCGAGTATACTTCCTTGCGGAACACTGGTATTGATGTAGTTTGTCTCGGAGACCTTTGAAAGGGTACCGTTTATGCGCACTCTGATTTTCCTATTGTTCAGATAAGAGGCCAAGAGAGAGTGCAGTTTACCTCTAAAACCATAGGATATAAGTTTCAGCAATAAGAGACTGTGAGGTACGCTGTCAAATGCAGCAGCAAAATCGAGGAAAATACCTCTAGTATCAAGACCATTTCTGAAATTGTCCCTAATCAGATTATCAATCGAAAGCAATTGATATTCTGTGCTGTGTCCACTCAGGAAACCCGATTGTCTGTCATAGAGAAGTTTATTGTCCATAACATGCCTAATCATTCTCGTATATATGATCCGCTCTAGGACCTTAGATATAACGCTTAACAATGAGATAGGTCTATAGTTTTCTACGTCAGTTTTGCTGCCTTTCTTGTGCACTGGGCATATATATGCCTCTTTCCATATGTCTGGAAAGACGCCGGTTTGTAGTATCAAGTTAAAGAGGGTGCATAGCGGATAAGCAATGGATACACTGCATAATTTTAACATTCTTACTGTTATACCGTCTGGTCCGTTAGCCTTGGATGAGTCCAGGCTATTTATTATACAGCTTATTTCTTCGGGTGTTGTGTCGAGATCGGTTAAAATAACATCTGTTCTTTGTGGGAAAGTGATATTTGTATCACAGTTTTGATTATCAGAATGGTAGCTTTTGCCAAAGTGATTTAGGAAGACCTCAGCTTTTTCTTCGTCAGAATTAGCAACATTACCGGTATTTACATTTCCAATCACCGGAATTGACCGATTGAATTTATTACCCAGAAGTTTTTTCAATGTTGGCCAATAGTGTTTCTTACTATCTGTTTTAGCTTCAAGTGCTTCGATTAGGCTTTTATAATAAGAGTCTTTAGTTTCAGATATTAACTGCTTCACCAGGTTACTTTGGGCAACATAGCTGGCGATGTTTACTTGCAACGGGTTCAGTTTTACACGTTGGTACAATTTTCTCTTTCTATTTAATTCATGTGTAATTTTGTCATTGTACCATGGGTTCTCATTTCCACGTACTTTACTATGTTTTCTTGGGATATGTTTTTCAAATATGGACATAAGCGTATCGATAAATTTTTTAGTCAGCAGGTGGACATCGGACTCGAGTTTAAACATGCCGTCCCAGTCGAACTGGGTTATTTCGGTTTTTAGTCCTTCTGGCAAACTACACTCCAAAACACAAAATTACTGTGGATGGATGTGTGGTATTGATTTTGTTGTTAATTTTGAATGTAATCCGAAATGCCAAGCTATTTTTCTAATGTATTTTTAATTACAATGTATCCACAATGTTCCAATGTGATGATAACTGTATCATTTGTTCCTTAGGTATCCAGTAAGCAGGTACCCTGTATTAGCCTTCACAGGTGCCCCAGCCTCTTTTCCTGTCAACAAGGAAGATGTCTACCTTCATAAGTACTTGAAATGGTCCAAAGGTATACAGAGTAAAGCAGATGAATTCATTAAGAAAAATATTGGCACAGATTCCTTTCTTGGGATTCATTTGAGAAATGGTGTTGACTGGGTGAGTTGGGGTATACTGAGTGAGTTCTGTCTGGCTGTGTTCACAGCTGGACTAATTCAGACCAGAAATATCTAATTGCTTTATATGCATTTATTTGTAAGACGTGCTAGGATGCTGAAACAAACTTGCTTGTTTGCTTATTTTGGGAGTGGTGGCATTGTTTATGTCATTTTGTTGTCAGAATGAATTAGTAGTAAGCACATTTTGATCAGTATGCTTTTACAGTTATCCTTACAAGCTGATTCCTTTTTCCTTTTCCTTTAAAGAAAGCTCTTCAGAATACTTCAAAGCACTTTTCCTAAGTATTGATTTGTTATTTCATGGAATTCCATAGATATAACAGGGGCATATCCAGAGCTATTTTTCTGACAGTCTTCCAAATTATCTTTGTTGATCCATCCTCCATTGTGACCATCTTCCGACAGAAAACATTAGATACCCGTCAATGTAAACTTGAAAATCTGACAGTCTTCCGGAACACTCAGAAGATGGGCTAAATCCGCCCCTGTACCTGGGCATGATGATATATAAAGAAGAAACAGTAGGGGTTTCCCAAATGAAAAGACATTTTTTCAAATCAAAATAAATTTTATTGGCAAGTTTTAATCACTCTCTAATGATTATTAGTACCACCAGCGTATACGCTGGCGGTACTCATGGTTTTAGTCCCGGCCCGTCTCGTACAGCTCCGCCGGCTCCTGCGGCTCCGCCGGCTCCGCAGTCGGGCGCCGGAAACAAGTCACCGTTACCGCTTCTCCTCCTAGACCGCAAGGACCTGTGTCCCCATCTCTTGGATTTAGGTAACATATAATCTCAACTTGAACCCCCTGGTATTTTTGTCTCAGTTGGTGCATTGGTCTGGGTGTGATGCTCACTGAAATGCACCCTTGTCAAAATTTTTGAAAATTTGATGCTAAATATCTCCCAAACTGAAGGAATTATGGAAAAAGTTACTATAGAGGTCTGACCAAAAGTCATATATGGAGTTTCCAAATATGCCCTTGGATTTGACATTTGACCTTTATTTCAAGGTCAAACAGGCCAAAATTTTCTAAAAATGGGAATTTTCTGCAAAAAAAGAATTGTTTGTGCCAATTTTCAGAAACTACATAGACCTAAGCTTTCATATTACAGTGAGGGCTACTATTTAGGGACTCCCTTCATCTTCGTGGGTTTGGGGTCAATCGGTGCATTTTCACGGGAGAAGCAGTCATTTGATGCCGAAACTAAAAACTCTGTAATTGTGGAACTGTTTACACTAGAGACGTCTTGTTTTTTGCATGAAGTACAGCTTGTCAAGCACAATACTGGAGGTGGTGTCCATTTTTTTATTTTCCATACGGTTTAGGAGTTGCACTTTATTAAATAGTACAACAATGCAATATTCAGTAGTTAACATAAAATGAAAAAATACTCCCAAAATTAGCAGAGATACACCCATAGAATTTGAATAGGAAGTCATTAACTAGCAATCTAACTGTGACCTTGATATTGACCTTTGACCTACTTTTCATGATGAACTTCACTTTGCAAGTTTTCTGGTCCTTATATCATCAAAACTAGCAGAGATACACCCATAGTTACCATTGAACTTGAATAGGAAGTGATATACTGACAATCTTAGAGCACATTCCCATAGATTAAGATCGATCTTACTTGATCGACCTAACTCCCTGCAGTTAGCCGACCACACACAGAATTTAATTATCCCCTTACAGCTTTTAGTAGGCATGACAGGCACTTAAGCCAGCTAAGCTGACAGTAATCTAGTGAGACTCCCCATGGGGATAGATCGATCTAAAATCTGTGGAAATGGGGTCTTACTGTAACTTTGAAATTAGCCTTTGACCTTCAAATTGATCTGTGACCTACTTTTCATAATGAACTGCACTAAAAAAAATTCCCTCCCTTATATCTCTAAAACTGGCAATAGTTGCTATTGATCTTGCATAGAAAGTCATATACTGGGAAACTTTTACTTTGAAATTGACCTTTGACCTATTTTTCACCATGAACTGTAGTTTGCAAATTTTCCCACCCTTATAAAATATACTGACAGAGAAATGCCCATAGTTACTATTGAACTTAACCCAAATATAAACAAACTTTGAAATATTGTTTCCATTACAGTTAGAGAGGAAGTCCTACATTCACAATGATACTACATCCTTGTATTTGACCTTTTACTTTTTCCCACCTGATTTAAAAATATAATAATTATCTATAAAAAATGATAACCCTTATTTACTGCATTTCATGCAGCTTGTCAACCCCTCCCCCTTCTTTTTCCTTCCCATTCGAATGTGCTTACTCCAGCTGGTGGTACAATACCAGGAGGCGGTATCGCCTCTCTGATCCTCTAGTTTTATTTAATTTTTATTTTTTATTCTAGTCCAATGCTTGCAACCATGCTTCTGATAGCCCACGGTTGTTTGCTGCCCCACAGTGTCTGGGATATAACAACGAATATGGAAAAGTCACCAAAGAGTTGTGTTTTCCTTCGGAGAAAACTATTATCTCACAGGTTAAGAAGGTTGTCAAAAAACATAAACTAGGGGCAGTGTTTGTAGCTACAGATAATGATCCCATGTTGAAAAAACTAAAGAAAAGTTTAGAAAAGCTAAAGGTAGGTGTCAGAGCTTCATGTACTTTATAAGGTTATGTGTGTATGCATGTTGGCATGTTTTAATAAATGGGCATATACACCTGTATGTATGTATGTATGTGTTTTTCATACCCTCTGCCAGGGTCACAGATTGATTTTTCACTAGATATTCACAGATAGGTCTTTATCCAATTCTTAGCAATTTTCTCTACTGTGTCCATTGAAAATTTGACCATGTTTCTGACATGATATTCCTGCATTTTACAAGCCACTATTGTATTGGTCGTGAATGCTAAATGCTTGAAATACTCATAGAAAGTATAACATTTTTTTATTCCAGGTAAAAACAGTGGTGACAACTCATCCCAGTGATTCTCCACACATGGATCTGGCCATCCTTGGGAAGGCAGACTTCTTCATTGGGAACTGCGTCTCAACATTTTCTGCATTTGCTAAAAGAGAGCGTGATGCCAAAGGGTTGCCCTCAGCATTCTGGGCATTTAAGGAACAGAAGGTGCAGCATGAAGAATTGTAATGATTTAAGGACAATTTTAAAAACAGTGGTCAGCTTGCATGTTTCTGTTTTTTTTTCATTTGACAAGATAAGTGCTTTTCCATTTAGTGAATGATAATTTGGCAAAAATAAAGTCAAATATTTTTTTTGGTCTTCAGGGAAAGTAAATGACGGTGAAAATTTTGGTCAAATAATTTTGTGTCAACTCTAGTCTCAAACTTGTTAGAAACAAATTAGTGCATTTACTTGCTGATACAATTTTCTCGTCTTTTTTTTGTAATAGATTAAAACTGAATCTATTATTGGAAGTGGCTGCCTATTGCATTTGAGAAAAACAAAGTTGTATTCTCTATGATGAGGTTTATTTTTTAACACTTAAATCTTATGTAAACTCATTATTTGATATTTAATATTTACAGCTTTTTTTATTCTGTTGAATGGTGTTACATTGAGCTGGTCATGAACACATTGGATGGCGATTTTTGCCAGGTCGTTCATTTAGATGTCAGTAATAAAAGAGCATCATTAAAAAGACCAATAGGTACCCAGTATGTTCAGTCCAGTTGGATGATAACTTATTTCCAGTTTTATCTGCTTGTATTAAAAAACATTCCATGTATTTTTGTTAAATTTCAAATCTCGTCTTCCACCAATTGTTACAATGTCAGTTAAGCAGTTAGATGGAAATTAGTATGGTAAATACAACCATAAGTCATTTAATAAATTCTTATTATTATCAATGCATATGTTGTTAAAATAATTCTAGTGCCTGTTTGTCTGGATTTTATTTGAAATTTTTTTTCATTATTCCTTTAACACTGGCGTAGACAGGATATGAACAAGGTGGGGGCAGAGGATTGTGTAAAAAAAAAAATTATTTACCCCCCCCCCCCCCCCCCAACTTCCTCAGACTGGATCATGTCTTTTTATGAATTTTTGGATCATTATAAAGATAAAGGACAGAGTGAAATTTAGCTCCAAATCATCAAAGATCCATCTTTCTTCTTCTTCAAATAATCTTAACTATTACAAATCAATAGAGATAACCCTAGAACAAATTAGAGTTAGAAGGCACTTCCGGAAAAATTGCCTAATAATTTGATGCTGCTAGATTTACATTAGCCAAAGGTTTTGGCTGTATTGTTGCAAATTACTGGAGGGTGGCATATATGTATTGTGGCAGTTGTTATACAGAGGCACCTAACGCATTTGAAATGTCTCTGAAGGTATTTGACATTAAAACAATTGTGTTTTATTTCTCAACTAACCCACTACTGATACTCTAGTTGCACTGTTGTGCGTTCTGAATGAAACTATCGTTCTGCGTGGATCGATCCAACTCTGCTAGGACTCTCGCTGAATGCAATCAGCATGACTGAATGACACGCCACCTCGAGCAGTTTGGGAGTGATTAACTTTCTGGAAGTTTTTTCGCTTTATGGAAGTTTTTGTTACTTCGTTTTGAGTGGGACGGAATGCACACAAAAGTTAATCACCCTTTACTAGCTGGTTTATCGTTAGTTGTACAACTTTGCTTGATTTGAGCTGTTCCTCACCAAGATGACTGGACGTTCGGACTCGGTCAAGAACTACAGAGTGTCACTAAGGAAGGCCGAAACTCGGGAGTTTATTGAGGAACAAACGTATGAAAATGTAAATTAAATTATAATCAGGAGAAATCTTATTGTCCAATGATTAGGCTACGTAAAATAATAGAAAGAAAGAAAGGAACATAAAGAGACAGATAAAAATGACGAAAGGAAGATCTGGAGAAAGAATGATAAAAAGGAACATAACACAAGTGAGCTAAGGAGACAATGGCGTGAGCTATAAAATGACTCTTCGAGGATCTTGCAACAAAAGGAAAAATATAAGATTCAGTCTGCGTTGTAATTTTACTACAGAAATAACCATAGTGTTTTTATTCGATTGGGTTTTGACATATGGCATTTACATGTGCGTTAAACCTGTTTTTTAAAGCTACATTTGTGAATTACTGAGGAATTGAACTGTACAGTTGACCATAGACTGGTGCAAATATCCACTACCGGTACATTGACAGTCCGTCAGGATGTTCTTGTCCCAACTGCACTCGGTGACAAAGTTCTACTCGTTTCTTTCTTACTGTTTTTCGTCACTTTAATGACTAGCATGGGCTAAATTCAGTTTTAATTTCAGTCAAAAAATGGAGCATAAATCTAAGCCCACCTCCAGCCTACTTGTACAAATGACTATATTTAAGTGAAATGGAAGAACTGATTTCTTGCTCCTTTGTCTAATAGTTGACAGTCGGACGTCTGTTATAATGGTGTCTGCGTCCATAGTTCCAGTTGGCCATGAATCGTCTACGTTGTTCGGCCTCGCGGGCATTTTCCCTTCTGTCTCTTTCTATTTCGTAGGGACTGTCGTCAAATTCCCATGTAGACTCCCAAGGTCCCTGACTCTCGTACATTTCATCCATCTCATCCATCTCATAACGCCATCTAGAACTTCGCTTTGAGCGCAGGAAGGCCTTTGCAGATGCGGCGTCCCTCTTATGAAATTTGTGAAGTCGGTCTACGGAAGGAGAGGAAAAACGGTTACAATACAATGTGTTGCGGAAAGTTAGTAGATCACTAAATGGAAGTAAGATTTACTATTTCAGCAAACTACCTCTTAAAGAACTGACTGAAATGAGAAAGGTAACGCAATACTGTTAGATATTTGTTATTTTTACAAAAAGCTTGTACAAGTAAAGCGACACATTCATGCTTATACGTATGATTTTTATTACAGAAACTTGATTGATTTAGTGACTAATTTGTGGCAACCCATTTTTGCCATTTTAAAATTAAAGTGTATGGTCGAAGAGAAGACCTTAAAGCGAAGGATGATTGTGAGAGGTATCTAAGAAAACTTGTGTACTTCTCAAAGGCCACACCTGAAACGTGTATTTAGGTTGTCATATTACTGCCGCTAAACCCGACACATAATTGCACCTTTGTGTCAAGTAGAATGACTAAAAATACTGAAGAGTATGATTTCCCAAAAAATGATATTAGCGCCTATATTTTCTGCTTACCTCCTGTGCTCAAATTAGCAGGCCAAAATTTCGACCAGAAATCTGAAGTAGGTGCAGTTTTTAAAGGCCTTTCTGCTGCCCAAGAGTTTTAATTTCTTTCTTTCTTTCTTTCTTTTTTTTTTTTTTTTTGTTTTTGGTATGTGTATTTCATTTAAGTCGTTAAAGAAACTGACACTAGTACAAAAATTTATAAACGTCAGGTCTCTAATTTTGAACTGAGTCTTTCATTTCTAAAGTCGCACCGATAAAGAATGGTAATAATGATAACTTTCTTTGTTTATTTTCCAACTTTATTTCATTTATATTATTATTGTAATAATAAATTTTATGAAGTTGTCTATTTAGATTCAAGGGTTTGTTAATACAAGTATATTGACACGTGTTGCTGAGATATTCATTACAACCTACCCACAACATTTACATTGACGTGGTAACAAAGAATAATTTTTATAATATCTTAGAAAAAAAAACGTAAATCAGCTAACATGGAAATAATTCTCTTAATGTTCTAGTGAATATTGAATGTACACTGGAGACAATAATGCCAGGTTGGACAATGGTATAGAATAAGTAATTAATTCTTACTCTGAAGACTATCAAAACATGGCAACCTGGGTAAAATGTTGTAGAGCTTTTATAGGCAAACAACGTAATAAAACGGGTAAAATGTTCTAGATACGTGTTTCATTACCATAAAATCCTTTTGTACGTGACGATGCAAAACGATAACAACTATTTGAATGTTACACAATTAGCTTTATTTAAACTAACAGAGCAGAATAAGTGAAGCGCTTGTCTGTATGAGTTGTATGAACATGTATACTTCGTGTAAATATGCAGAAGTCGCGTGCCCAAATTTGCATAGTCAACCGAAAAATTAAGCAACAACGGTAAGCATTTTGGTATTCCACTTTTTCGACAAAAAAGAAAAAAACGATTAAGTCGTCTGTGCCTGGCAACTTGTGACAGAGCCACACAATAGCCATACAAGAGATGGTTGTTGCTTAATTGATGACCAGACCCCGTGTAAGTTTTATGCTTTTGGTCACGGACCAATACTGCTTGCTCATTCCGTACCAGGGCTGAGAAAAAAAGTAACATACAAATTTGTGTATGCAATTATGGGTAACAGTAGTTGTGATTGTTTTGAGAACTTCTTTCCGTCAGCAGATACCAAACAATAAGTCTCGCCTGCCATCGGCATCGTGGCTCGGTGATTAACCTGGGATGGAGCTGTGTGCTGTGAAGTTCATTGCCAAAAGATTCGTTTATAATTAAATTATAAGTGATAAAATTATTTTATAACAAACTACTACCGCACCATGTGGTCAGAGAGTAGCTTTCTAAGACGACATTTCCAGCGCATAGGGTTTCACCCTTATTGGGATTTGGAGTTTCAAAGAATTTTTCGAAAAGACTATCAGAAACAAATCTTATCGATAACTTCGCGCCAATTCTTTGGTCATTTACAGAATCTACTAACAACTTGTACACGTAGCAATCTCTCACAACTTGACTTCTGCATCGATCAGGTTGCGCCAAGAAGTTATATAGATCAAATACATTAAATTTAAAACAAACAAAATTATTTCTTTTGAAGATCCGATATGAAGAAGAGCATATCCGTCTACTAGAACTTCTATTGGTTTTTAAAGTTAAAACTTTTGATTCTAAATAGACTAATTGATAAACGATTAAAATGAATACAATTAACTAGGATAGAAGATAATATATATTTTGTGTCCTAGATTGATGTGACTAAAATAATGAACAAGTCCTTTCAAAATTACTTCGAGTGTGGGCAGAGAGCCGTCTCATTAATACCCGGATTAAAACGATTGCACAAAAAAAAAAAAAAAAACGCAGAAATAATAAACAGTCACATTCTGAGTTATGGCATTTTAAAAACGTCGGGCCATTAATCTCTGGATTTAACAGACCCTCTACCAGGGTCACAGGTTGATTCTTCACTCGATATTCACAGATATGTCTCTGGTTAATTCATGACACGATTCTCTTCTTTGTGGCGGTGAAAGTGCAGATAATTAATCTGCAGCTCTCTTCCCATTCTAACTATATTACTACCGTCAGATTACAGGACGCTTGCAGAAAATAAAATAGCATGGCAACAACACTTACCCTCTTTGTCGACACTTGCTGCTATGGCGTTGGTTATCAGCACTAGAAACAGAGAAAAAATGTATGTGAACATCGCTCACCGCGTTTTAATCGTTCACCAAACACGTGTACAAAAACCCTGTTCGGATCTACACACAACAGCCTCATTATAGTCTGGGCTTAATGATGATGCAGTACCCTGCCATAAAGTATGCACTACGAACTATGGTCTGGATTGCAAAGAGGATTGTAATCGTGTCTTTTTTTTCTGAAATTAAAAACTAAAAAATTGAATTGTTTTAGACCAAAATTTAATTACAGAATCGAATAAAAAGGAAAGCCAGACAAGAAAACGTTCAGCGTGACAGGATAGTGTATTGAACTTTCTTGAATAGTACCAATCACTTTATGATGCTATGGGCTAAGGAAACCTTTACGGTGAAGACAAAATTCTTGTAGAATTTGCTAAGAAAACCATTTCCACCTTTCAAATAATGAAGAATCGTTTATAAGGTGTAAACCAAAATATTGCTGCAAATAATAATTATAATTATAATAAAACAAATTCCTGAATATCCTAATTAAAAATCACAGTGATCGCATACATCTAAAGGCAGGAACATTAAACTGTATCTCCGCGTGGAGATAAGAGGAAAAAGATTAATAAACAAATTAAGTTGAAATAAAGTTTTCATTTTGGTAGCTAGTTAAGCCATGTACAAATTGCTAATTTTTTTTCAATTTACGTTACGTACCAACAAAAGCCATGATGGCAAAGGAAATCAGCAGCGACTTCTCCATCTTTGCTCGAAAAACGGCTCCAAGTCTGTTTGGGTCTCTCGGCTTGCGCACTAGAGCGAACACGCAGTGGGCTGTCTTAAATAATATGAGCTAACTTGTTTGGGGCGAATTTATAGGACAGACTCTGTTTTTCGTGCCCCATGTGACTTTAACCTGTCTTTACACATAAGTGGAATCTGATGTATTCAATCTTTTTTTACTGAGTAATGGAATTAGTTTACACAACTGTTGGTCTCCTGTACAACATAGTTCAAAGGCAATGAAGAGGAAGGAGTTTTAATGATTTTACTGCAATCTTCTTTACCACATTGAAAACCTGCATCTTCAAACTGGGGAATATTTTTTCGATGACAGTGTATTCTTCAAAGACTTAAGTTAGGTGAAAGAAAAAATACAGTAATACGATGGCGATGCAGTTGGTATGATGATAATAATGATAATAGTTTGTTTATAGTAGTACGTCGGTCAGAAAAATGTGCGAAACGTGGCAGTTTGTCAATTAAAAGGTTAGGACTTTAACTATAATTGGAAGGTTTTTTTTATTTTCATAAAGGATAATTCATAAAGTAAGAGCAAAAAAGTGTGAATATTTGAATTTAAGCGTTTGATCGACAAGTTAAAAAAACAAAAGGCAACAAAGCTGTCAAATGTACAGACACAAAGCAGAAAATAACGATACTAGTGTACAAAAAAGTTTTATTGTCAATTTTTCAAAGTCACACACTGAAAATGCCAATATGTTAAAGATAAAAATTTTACAAAAAAAAAAAAAAAATGCATACATTCAATTAAAATAATACAATTAAGTTGGTTTTCCAATTTAGGCTGTATTTTAGTTTGAAGAATTATTCTTTCAAGTAAGAGCATAATAAGTAACACTTTCCTTTCCTTTGTTTATTAGTGTTTATGGTGACATTGCAAAAAATTACCTTCTACTAGGGCCACAGGTTGCTTTTTTATTAGATATTCACAGATATGTTTCTGGCTAATTTATGGCCCATTTCTTCGCTGTCGTGTCAGAGAAAAGTGCACATAATTAATCTGCGGGTTTTTGTCAATTTTGATGCAGTATAACTTACAGTTAACAGCATAATCACCACCAATTTCTACATATGTACTAGGGGTAAAATGGACATAAAAAATTAACTAGCATAGGGCCTCAGCACCATGGTATTTTAAAGTCATACACTGAAATGACAAAAATGAAAAAAAAATTTAAAAATCGAAAATTCGTACTTGGCCTGTAATTTACCCCAGTTATGCCATAAATCACCCACGTAAGGTTGAGGGTAATAAGTCACTTCGACTTTCATAAATGGCGTTAACGATGAAAAGTGCAGGACGACGGCGTCGCAGACGACGACGACGGACGCAAGAGATGGCTACACGTGAACGTACAAACACACTGTATCTGTACATATGAAAACTCACTTTATTTCATGCTTTACGTAGCTGTTGTTTTCACAGACTGTATAAATAGTTGCGCGTATTCCACGTCTGTAAGCCATAACACACCAAAGCTCTAACAGAGGTTCGTAGTTTCAGTAGAAGCCGTCATGCTCAAATAATATGGGATGATTTTGGGGGATGATTAATATGGGAAAATGGCTTCAAAATCGTCATGCTCTTACCATGTTGTGGGATTTTTTTCTTGTGTTTTGAAGTTGGCAATCAATAACACTTTACCTGGCATCCAAATAAAATCGTATCTAATAGAAATGTGCCTGGAGAATATTTCAATCGCATACATTGAAAGGGGTTGCAACAGATAATGCCACAGATGATGTTGAGAGAAAATGGGAAAATTAACACCATCATTTTCTCGACTAATGCACGCTATTTCAGTATCAACCAAACATTATTCCATCCATTTTTTGTTAGGCAACCACTACTGCAAGTGTGTACCCTGGTTGCCCTTTTAAACTGAACCAAATGCAATAATAAAAGCCTTGGGTTAATTCCATTTTCATAATTATAACTTAAATTAGTCTATATAGTCTGTACACATGTTTCACATGTATGAGTCTTCCTTTTTAGTAAACAAAGTTTTCCCATGAAATGTAAACATGCTTGTCCTGGCAACTCTTCACGTGGCTCACGCGCGGACACGTAAAGACGTAGGCAAACAAAAAACAGCAGCGTTTTCTGCATCTTTCTTGCCTGCAGGATTCTATTATGGAATTTGATAAAGCTGCCTTATATTAGGTGATGTTATTTGTTGGGAATTGCTTTGTTTTCCTCCGCAACTGGGATTTACATTGTATTTTCAAGGCCTTGACATTTAAGGCTTATATCTTAGTAGCTTTCAGCTCTGACTTACTGTTGTTTTTACTGTGCGAATATAACCCTTTCGTAAAGCTTACTCGTATTTGTTTATTATTCGTTTTCATAAGCAAGTTATTATTATTATTATTATTATTATTATTATTATTTATTTATTTTGTAAAAAATTAAAGGCAAATCATTTTCCTTGAAACAAAATAATTGCTTTTATAAAAAGCAGATGTATCATCTAAGTTTTGATCTACGATATATCACATCTTTGCCATAAACGCGGATGGACTGTAATCATTTGCCAAACCACCTGGGTAAGAAACAGCAAGCAACCCCATACTGTTTCAAGTTTTAACACTGTTCCAAGAATAGCTCCTTCGACTAGCAGCGGTACCTTGGCAACCACGTAAGCGACCCGTAAAGGGGGTGTTCAGGCGAATTAAAAACTCACCAGTATGTGCCAGACAATAAATTACTTTAAAACCACCTCTTCGTATAGCAAACCTTTTTTTATTTTCCGAAACAGTTCGAAGAGGCGATAGTTGGCGTTAAAATCAAGCGAAATTAGGCGGGATTTTGCTGACAGTGGGGTCAGAAATAATAACAGACTAGCGATTGCGGTGCGCCTACGAATAAACCCTGACGGAATTCGTCTGAGGTTACTGATAGTTTTCTCTAAAGTATCCTTGAGTTACAGTCTTTTGCACTACAGTGCGAATTCTCCGTATTTTGTGTGCCACTTTTGTACTGCTTTCTTAGACGACATTCCCGACTCCTGGACAGAGTTTCACCCTTATTGCTAAAAAGTTAACCAAACCTCACGTGGATTCCTGCACAGTCTGGCATCATCGCTTTAGGCTTTCTCGGATGATACTAATCAAAATTATCGTGAACGCGGTCATGGACGACGGGTCAAAATCTTCATCCATGGCTTTGTCAGTTATGGGCATTTTACAAGTATTAAACAACTATAACGTTAAAAAGAAAATACATCGATGACTTTTGTGTGAAGGCAATGCCATAAAATCGGTTTTGTTTTTTCAGAAAACGTAACCAGCGTGTGTTTTGAGTTTTTTCCGACATGTTAAATGTTGGCTTTCGACTAGGAACATATGTGCACGCGTAACGGTCATAACATTGGCAGTTCTGTTTTTAGTTCTTGGGGGGCTAAAAATTGAAAACATTCTTTGTCCTGGAATCCAGGTTTAAGGCGAGTAGAACAGCCTGTTTCAAATAACCTCAGTAAGATTGCTTTCTCTCAACTAGCAGTAGCAGTCATAGAAGCGCAGGTTCAAGACGGTGTAGAGAATGATCGCAATCAGTCAAAAGTCGACTCCTTGGCCAAATGCTGTGGATTCAGCCGTAAAAATGTGCAGTACCGTCAGACTACTTAAAGATAATTATAACAGAGTGAAGTCGGTAAAAATCTTATTATTACTTACAATTCCAACACGAATGAAAAGGAATTCTTAAGCTTTGAAATTCCCGATTATTGAGATTCCCATTTTACTGGTATTTGATTTATAAAACTCCTTGATAAGGGATTGAGGGTGTGGCTTCAAAGTACTATTCTGAAATATTTATTTTTGATAAAAAGAAGCCCTCTACGAAATATAATGTCATATCGATTAAAATTTGCTGACATTCGCTACAATTTGATTCTCTTCAATATCTCTTTACATGCAAATAAGAACCCAGCGAACTTTAATATAAAATATCTTTAAAAAGGTAATAATTATTACTTTCAAATTTTAACAGATTGAAGCTTTTACTACAGAGGCATCATATATCTGCTGCGATAATAATAATAATAATAATAATAATAATAATAATAATGACCAAAGGCACAGAAAATTATAGTTAAAGGTCAAAGCCGCGTGTTCATCGATACAAGACTGAGCAGACTTGAGATCTCCGCGATCAAATATAAAGCATGCACACAAAAAGCCGTTGTAAAGTCGCATTTTTCAACCGCAACGTATTTGAACTTTTTTGTAAGTCACTGAAACGGATTTTAAAAACTTAAAAGTGCCAGGAGAAATAGAGTTTGGGTGGCTGTCCCTGACCATGCCTCATTCATTCTACATTTTAGGAAATATCTACATTAAGAACTTTTATTGGTTTTATCCATTTTAAGGTCTGGATTGGGAAAGATAAGTAGGTTTGTCGTATATTTTGACACTTGAAATGACTTTGGGTCATTTTCAAACGAGGTTAGCATACCGTCTATGTTAACAGGACTTTCCCATTGAGTAAGTAACTTACTTAGTCTGCAAGTACTTCAAAGAAGAGAAGTCACAAAATCAAAAGGTGGATACTGGCTGCCGTGCATAGCTTGGTCGAAAAGGTCTATTTGTAAACTTTGTAAACAGCCTTCCTATTACACGCACAATTCGAGATGCTGTACATGTATATGTGCGATGTAGACACTTCTATGACAACACACTGCTTAATCATCATAGTTGTTTTATTGATATTTTGTAATACAAATCTTACAAAATGACAACGCAAGGAATGTTCTTAAAGCAACGAAAAACAATGTTTTGAGCATGTCCAGAATACATGAAACAAGGATGTAAAAAGTCCTGGTTTAAAACACACAAACAATATTCTGCCAAACTAAAACCTAACATATCATTGTACTGATCTCCACAGATACAAAACATCTACAGTAATTAACGTTGTAACAACATTAATCAGTTTCAAAATAGATTGACTTATCCTAATTAAAGGGGAATTTGTTAACCAGTCTTAGTTCATTTAAAAATTCTGCCAGAGAGTCAGTCAGTCGATACGCCAGCAGAGGACTCGCTTTATACGGCCACGCAACCAACCAAAGTAAAATCAATAGACTGGATCCTTTTTTTTTTTTTTCATAATCCACAATATGTTTGCACCACGTGGCTACATGTACTACATCAATGCTCAAGTATCCACGTGATAACCACGTGACCCCAGCGTGACGTAACATTGTGTACAGGTAAAGCTTCCTAACACTCACCAAAGTTTGGCATTAATCCTTTTTCAAATCAATAAACAAATGGAAGTACTACTTTTAACGTTTAGGGAGACGTTGAGGCATAATGACAGCTTGTCAGAAGTTTTCTCAGCGGGCAGTGTAAATGCCACGTGTGTTCAGTAAAATGAGCCTACTCTATAGTGATAAGTCACCACTAGAGACATATTTACATTCAGTTGTGATAGCCTTACTTCTTACCACACTATATCTAAGATAACCTTGCCATGAAACCTGACCAACCCCATTGCTATGCATGGCAAGCAGCCTAATGGCAATGGTGGTGGGCAGGATGACTTGATGAGAATGGCCCCCTATGCTTAGAAATTAAATCATAAGTTTGATGAGACAATATGACATGAAATTTATGTAAGTTAGTGTGCTGCAGAGCCCGTTTCCATGTTGTTACATATATTGATAATCTATGTAAGTTAATTAATGAAACCTATATATATATATATATATATATATATATTAATTGTGTTAGTTCAAGAAAAAATAATTTGTGACGTGACAGATTCTCCAATGATAGAGAGTCCGGTCCCCATTAATTTGCACATGTAAGCCTTGCCCTAGATTTTGACCCAATCACGTCAGGCTAATCCTAACCTGCATAATTAAATGGAGGGTGGACTCTCTGTTATACGGAACTTAAGTTTCATCACAGTTCAAGAAAAAATAACTTACCTACTTTCTAAATTAAAGAAATTTTACTGGCTTAGTTGTATATGTAAATAAAGGAAAAATATAACACATTACAATTCATATCTAGTATCATTTCAGGTCCAACTTTGATCACAAACAAACTGATTGAACTCACCAAATGACCAGGTTACATTTCATGCATGGACTAAAACACAATCAATGCCTTCAGCTGTGTCAGTGAGGCAGTTAAGTCTATCTCCAATCCAAAACTGTCTTATGTGAACATATCCGGTAAACACACAGTTAACCCTGTCAGTCACTGCACAGTCCATGCATGCTTCTTTATGTATATATTTTTACAAGAGCTTGATATCTTTAAAAGTCCACTGCACTCTTTATACAAAGTCTGCACAACTGAGTAAATGCACAAAAAAGTATACACACATTCAAATGAACTTTTGTCAATTACACAAACAACAGGTGACCAATGTGTTATACACTTGGGTTTTTTCTCTACTTGAATACTACTAAAAAGCTACATCTATATATGTGAACGTGTGTGGTTTTGATTTTTTTAAATGCTTATTAATAATTATTTCTCAGTATGTTTATGCACTGAATAAATATAAACTTGTCTTCAGTTCAGGTACCCTGTCACAGTTTACACTTGCTCACATCAGGCAGAGGAAGAATACACAAATACATCTTGATAATCAGAATATGCATTGAAACATACTAGGTTTTAGATCTTCTGCATTCTTCCATATCCTCATTTTAAATACACATGCTAAAAATAAGGCCGATATTTAACTGTCAAGTTTAAATCTCATTACAAGATAGTATACATGATGTCTTTTAGATAAAGGGACTACTGGTGCCTAGAAAATTTGAAACAAGTGTTTTTTTGTCCTGTACATGGTACAAAAACTTTAAAAATAAGGAAAAACATTATCATGTTTAGGGATGAGCAGGTGGGTTAGTTATTACTTTTAATAACTACATCTTTGTATGAAATACACCCCATTTGATTGAAAAAAAAAATGCACATCTAGGATTTGACAGAAAACAACATTACACACCTTTCATCAACGTAAGACTAGATCCAATAAAAAAAGATGCCTAATTAAAGTGTAAAAAGGAATTCAGCTGATAAACTGACTTAAACACAGCACTGGTAATGACCTTGGTAAAACTAGTGTAGATCCTAAATAGTGCATCACATCACTGGGCATGTCAGACCTCAAAGATATTGCCCAATTTCCAATTTTTTTACTTGGGATAAAAGAAATGATCGTGTAGATACTGTGTACGTTTTCTTATTCACTTCAGGCACATCTAAAGACTAAAAAAATCATTTGGGTGAAATATTTCATCCCATTTACCAGCACATTAAATCCAAGTTTGAGTTAGTCTAGGTATCATAGCATACTTTTAATACCAAATCTGTAGAGTAACGGCACCTTGATGTGCACTAGTTTCTAGATCCAGAGAGCTCCATCATCTGTGCTCTCCTGCATTAATTGTCAGTCCACCTCCGTGAGGTCCCCAAAGAGTCCTCGCACCTCTAAGGTGGATGCCACGTCCATGACCAGCCTGTGGAGCGATGCCTGGTGGAGAATCTCATCCTCTGGAAGTGGGGGCTGGGTTGTGGGGTAATAACTGGGACCCTGGGGGCAGAGAAAGAAATGTGTTGTTAAAAAATACTCTTTCAAATGTTTTCTGAAAATCTGCATTGAGAATAAAGAAAGAGTCTTTTGTTGGTGTTTACAATCTGTGAATGTGTAAGCTGACTTGTTGCTTAATATATCTCCTATCTCGGGTAGCAAAAAAGCAAAAATTACTTCATCAACATGCTTTTGATAGTTCATTGTTCAGATATATGCTTATTGTGATTGTTGCGTGTGTGCAAGGTGTCAGTGTGTGTTAAACTGACACTTCTAACATGTTAAGTGCCACGTACATACAGTGTGTTTGTTGTGACAGTGCTAAGTATCACAGTGTGTAAGACAAACCAATGCATTCAATGTGATAATGCTCTCTTACCTTGAACCCTCTGTGTAACCTTAGAGTTATCCAGCAGAATATGAACCTCAGCATCAGAAGCCTCAGAAAGTCATCACCATAAAACTGCATAAATGCATGATCTGAAAGCAAAAGATAATTCTTTACCAATAACTAAATTCCCTAAGTGCTGTCACATCCAATCTTACTAAAAAAGTTTGCTGGCTGAAAAAAAAAGCTTATATTTCAGATAGGAAAAAAATGGAGGACAGACAGATATTAAATTAAGAACAAAAACAGTCTTTTTGTCAGAGACTCACCTAATGACCTTGACCTAGAAAACACCTTGCTAGCTTCGGCCATGAACTTTTCAATGTGGCCTTGACATTTGTCCCACAGTGCAATAGGAATGTCAACGATGCTGCAGACATAGCAAAACCCCATTAGAGGGCTGTGAAGGAACATTGTGAACAGATTACCTTTTTGATGTTGATCTAAAAGAAAGGATTTATCATGTATTATATGTAGCACCTCTTCTGCAAATATATTTTGTAGGTGTTTTTTATTCTATCGTTGGCTGAAACAAAAGATATAACTTTTTCTCAAAATATACTTCAGCATAGCCAATAATACTACTACTACTACTAGTACTACTAGTAAAAGAATTGTACTGGCGGGTGAAATTTGGCTTAAATGAAACAACTCTTGAGTCAGTAGTTCCACATTGGGATCAGTTGCAAGTGGGTTTCTGAGATTGGCCAAAAAGTACATTTATTTATTTATTTTAGTTCATGTACATGATTGTAAATAATGAATATTGTTTCTCACCTTGCATTGTTGCAGGCACATTTTCTGGTGACAATAAACATGCCATAGGCTGACCAAACAAATTTGGGAAGTTCTGAAGAAGATGAATCACTATACACATGTAGATTTTATTTCATACAAGTCTATTTTATAAAGTTAAAATATAAATTTGCTATATATGTTTTATATTCCTGTACATTCTATTGTCAGTGTTTTGAAAAGAAAAATGCGAACGCAGGTACGTTTGCCTTCTATCTCTCTCTCACACACAACCACACACATACACACACACACTACATTAATAATCTCAGAAAGAGAAAACACAAAATGTTTGCAGCTACCAGTGGGCAATCTCACCTGAAAGGCAGTACTGTTATCACTGTCAATGATAAGAAACAAAGGCTTTCTGGTGAAGGGATAGACATCTCCTGGATGAAGACTGCAAGAAAAAACTTAACATTTATAGCTGGACAGTCAGGAGATCAAATATTTTTAAGAGAAAAGAACTTGAAACTGTTTAAGACTCAAGATAAGATTTTCATTTTTTTGGTCATTTTCGTTGCTTTTATTTATTATTTCTGTGCTTTTATTTGCATTATCTATTAGTTATGGAACACAAGTGTGACTGCAATTTTAATTAAAATATCAGTGCTTAGTAAGCATGGTATTGAGCATATTTGTCCTTCCTGCAAAATTCTTAGACTGCATTCCCATAAACATATCGTAATCAAATCAGCTTGTCTGATAGGACCCTTTGAGTAACTTGACTATCATTAATTATCCACTAGCAGCTTGAGTAGGTGTGCCAGACATGTGAGCCGTTTACACCATAAACATATCGTATTAGCTGGATCGTTCTTACTCTACAGGGCTTCTTTCTCAAGTCCTTTCAGAGAAATCAGCTTGTCTGATAGGACCCTTTGAGTAACTTGACTATCATTAATTATCCACTAGCAGCTTGAGTAGGTGTGCCAGACATGTAAGCCGTTTACACTGAACTCAATTTAGCGAGAATCCCTGCAGACTTAGATCAATCCAGCTACTACGCTGGGCTTATAAGAAGCCCCCCTTAGTTTTAGGTCACGTTCAATCCCAATAACAAACTGTATACCCACCAGTGCATCTCTTTGATATGAGCAGGTCTTTTTGTTCTGTTGTTGAAGGCATCTCCTTCTCTTTTGTTGTTTGTAACAACCCCTCCAAAGTCAAATGCCACTGAAAATTTTGTATAACAATAAAAACAATAACCATCATTCATGGTCCATATGTATATATTTTCATGCACTGTCAGGTAATTAATTCAAAATGCTTTAAATCTTTTCATCATTTGATGAGTGGAAATGATCCATATTTAGTTTTCTTCTGTTCATCAATGGTCTTAATTTAAAATTAGTTTTTAAAAAATGGCAAGAAACAAGTAAAATAGTGCTTCTCCAGATACCATTACAAAAATGCACTCACCATCTTCTGTCTCTTTCATGTTCCCCAAACTACCATCAGCAGACACATAGACTAACATAGCGCCCCCTGGGGGCAGTTCCTTGAACCCTGATGCCAGGAATGTGTATAACTGACTAAAGGTAGGTTTATACAGGAGATATTTGTGAGGGTTGTCCCTTTTGTTGATTTTATCTCCATTTTCCTGCAATAAACAGATCACTTGTCAACTCAATAAGACTTTAGTATTCTTGAATGCAAGCTGTTAGCTTCTGATACATAAATATTTCCAACAGATGTCCTTTTACATATTCTTGGCATTTGCCATCTAGTATTATATAAAAAATTCATCTATAGCTCTACATTGGAATATCTGAATTAATTTATACAATTCTTCAACTCTTATATCAAACTCAACAAAGGAAGAGACTTACAAATCCAGGTTTATTCCCTGGGGCTGGGGACTGGTCATAGAGCTGATTGGATAAATCTTCCTGGGGTTCTCGCTCTAGGGTCTGGAGCATTCTGAACATGTCTAATGTAAGTTCACTAAATTTTACCTGCAAAAACAGAGATACATGCATTTCTTTTTAAATTTACTGATTACAAAGAATCTTACATATCCATTTTAACTACTCGGTGTGTGTGTGTGCGCGTGTGTTTGTGTATGTGTGTGTGTTTCTATACAAAGGCATCTGAATGTATCTGTCGTCTTTTTTTTCTACTTTTGTATTATATTTGCCATGAAATGTGTATAGGTCAAAAGCTGCAAAAGTGGTAAGGTACCATCATGATCTTAATCAGCTATTATCATTTATACTCTTATCCACTGTTATTATTGACATAATCATTTAATCTCTCTCCCCCCTCACACCTGTTCGTAACAATTGCCCACTATGAGTATCTCCTGTAGCGTGAGGTAGACAGAGGACCCCTGCTCCATAGGTGGCGTGTTTAGTGGTGTAAGGCGATGTGATAATACAATAGGTGAGGAGTCCACATCTACAACATTGACAGGGACATCTGCCTACAGATATCAAAGTAAAAAAATTATCACAAGTTAAACAACCAGGAATTAATATATATGTAGAATTTTAAATATGTGTTCCTTTTATGCATAAATTTTATAAAGGCTTGGAATTTATGTTGTAGATAAATAACCTTGGTTATACATAGGATACCATAAAATTGGTATAACTGCACTTAAAGGTTCCTTTATTGTTCTCATCTCACAACAGCAAATGATTAATGCATGACAAAATAACATATAATTGTGTAAATGTGGTATCATTATTGCACTCTTTCTATTTTCAACCAACTTTCCAGGAAATAATATCCCTGTTCAGTGAAATGTCAATAAGCCTCCTTTGAAGTGGCTCAGTTTGAAGCACTCCATTAAATGTCTCAATACTTCATCAATTGATATTGGATTGAGGAAAACCTAGCTATTATAAATAATCTGGCAACAAAATTGATATTTTCACACAAAAAGCAACAGTTTATCCCATAATAGTTCTACCAGTTCTGGACCTCAAATTCTTTCCTTCACAGAGGTTGTTTTACTGTTTTATCATAAATGGTGGGAACAGGCATTTTGATAACATTTTATGTTAGACATTTGAATGGCCTCTGCACACACAGTCAGAATTCATAAGTGAGAAAGATATACTTAATTTACTGAAAATGCACATGTAACCTAGTAAGGTTTCTGAGTAAAATATATAATAACCTTGAAAAATTAGCACTGATTTCACTCTCTTAGAAAAAAAAAACTCACATAAAACACTAAACTGCTGCATTTCAACTTTACAAGAAACTAACAAAAATTCCCAATCATGTCATAAATCAGTTGCAAGTAAGAAGTCATATCAAAATAAAATTTTTTCTCAGTTTATTTCTACACCATGGAACTTCAAAATGCAGCATGTGGATAAACCACACAAGCTTTTTATCTAATATGTAATACATGAAACTCATACATAACACAATATGCATGCAAAACCAATATCTTAAGTGATCAATCCCTGTCATAGCCAATATAGGGGAACGTATCAATATACTGCTGGATGATAGCAGAGTACTGCTTGTCAGCAAGTCAGAATTAGTCTGAATACTTGAAGGAAATGATACGTTCAAGTAAAAACTTCTTACTCATGCATCTGTTTCCAATAGGGAAAAAAGCTGTGGTCCAAAAAAGTCTTCTTTTGTAATTAAGTAGCAAAAATCCAGCTGTAAATATTTCAAAATTGCACTTTAAGCTACATAATTCTACTACACAGTATTTCTATTTGAGATAGCTGATTTATGATGCTCTAGACAGAGTAAAACGGATACTAATCTAATACTTCCTAGTTCACCAAGGATTGTCATTTGCTACATTTAGCAAACAGAATATGAAAAATAACCAATTACGAAAAAAAAAAGAGTACTGCAATTTCCCAAAGGTAAAGAAGTCATCTGCAAATCTACGTCTTCATGCCACTAGTCAATAACTTACTCAAAATTTCATATGGTGTCTTGTTAATAATGATGCCTATTTCCAAAGCTGAGGAATTCATTAATATGGGACTTTTTCAGGAAAAGAAATGCATGGTGCATACGCACTATAAAGTATAAATGTTCTGACATGATGAAAGTCAACAAAAACGCACACACACACATACACTTATGTGTCAATCACTAACAAATTTGATGCATGTAAATATATCCAATATTTATTTGTACTACCATTGTCAAGTTTGTTATATCCTGATAACTATTTGAATAGTCTATTAAAATTGACACACTGGAAATTTTTAACTTTAAGAATACATGTACCCTGCTCCTCACAGTAAAATCCATGCAGAAGAACCCTCATTTTGACCAAAGAAGATAATAAGATAGAGCATACCAATATTAATACAATAGAGGTCTAATTAAAAACATCATGCCTGTAGGTTCTTCATACAAGAGCTGGGTTCCTAAAGGGCAGATTCACCTTTTGGCCAAACTCATAAGCGATCTGTTGTGTAGGGAATTAATCAGACAAGACCATGAATACTTGACAGAGCACCCTTGGTTGAAATAACCAATATGTTGCTGGTTGCCAGCATTTAGGGGCCTGTCTTTAACCACATACTTATACAGTCTATAATTTGATAAGCTTCCAGCTTAGAGCTAAAATTAGATCACTTTCAATCGTATATGTGGCCATTTGTATGGCGAGTCTTCTGAGACCTATGGCTCTTTACAGACCCATAATTTCCTTTATTAATGCGGCGAAAATGACTGGTTGCTCACAGGAAGGCCAATTACTTGCCAGACAAGCCCAGAGAGGGTATTCAGTAGTCTTTGATGTTTGGTACTTGGCTATGACTGATCTTTACATCATCATCAGCAGCAAAGGGACCATATATATGTCAAGGACTGCCATAACAGTTTTTCTCTTCTATTTCTGGAGTCCTTGCTTTAGGAACCTTGGTCAATAGATGACTAACTTTAATTTGTTCCAAGTTTAAATTGAAAAATCAAAGTACCAGAAGCTTAGGGTCAATTTGTCAGAGCTATTGAAGAAAATCATCTTCATTAAAATCCTTTGAAATCCCACATAATCCATGACTTTTGAAAGAGTGCCATTAAAAAAATGAAGGGTGATAGCATATAGATATTCACAAAAAAAATACAATATGGCATATTCAGATATAAAATCTGTTGGTAAAAGGCATGATTTAATAAAGATGACTGAATTGGATGTTCTTTTTCTTTAACACACACACGCTCACATCCACACTCACTACTTACACATGTATGACAAGAAATAAATACACTATTGATTTTCATCCCTCCAAAGCTAATTCTAGAAGAAAATTGAAAATGAATTGAGATAATGTGCTGTTTGCTCAACATGACACCCTAAACTTAGTCGAAGATATCAATTTTTAGATTCTAGCACCACACAAGTCTTTCTCTTATGTTTTAGTCAAAGATGCCTTTCTTTTCCAAATCAATAATAAAAAGCAAAAACTGATCTTTTTTTAACGTTTAATTAAATAATATTTGTCACTTGTAAAAAAAGCATATGCCTGGACCTGTCAAGTTCTGTAAATTGTCTCCAAAGGAATGAGCCAAGTCCAACTTAACTTTTCAGTGGCAGTGAAGTGCTGACAAATGTAACTATGTGGGCAAACACAGAATATATCGTGTTGTGAGATTTATAGGCAAGTTGATGGGGAAAAATGAAAAACTGAGCAAAAGCAGAAGTATGTATGTAAAAAGCAAGTGGCGAAAGAGGAGGGAGCATCTGACAGTCAACCATAAGTGTTATGATGTTGAAACCACACAGCTAGTTTCATTATTAAAAAAATGCAGTAAATATATTAACTTTTTCGTGTAAAAAATATATATCTCCTTTAAAAGACATCTACATATCTTTTTTAGAATAAAAAATATTGTAACAAATACTTTCACATAAACCTTGGCTTTTTAATCATCAAGATCAAACTTGGATTTGAAATAACACTAACACTGGTATTTTGTCCAAACACTATAGCAATCACAACAGAAACTGCAAATAAGTTTTAACTTTAACCCCCCCCCAAATGAGACATTTCTCTTATCAATTTCATTGATACATTTTCTCTCTTTTGCTGAGATGATCAATTTCCTGCTGGCCATTCAACAAATGAATATAGACCTCCCACAGTATGTGACTGTTAAGGATATGCTTGACATTAGAGCAGAATGCATAGGTAGTATTCATAACAGAAACAACATAAAATGCAAATAGACATCATAAGATGAGTAGATACCTAGCAGCCTCTTTTGGGCATTTGACAGGCAACTATTCAACTGTCTTTTGGACTCCCTATTTCAATTCTGGATTGTCAATTTTTTAGATTATTGTTATAGGGGCTAAAGGTATATGGTAGAATAGATGTCCCAACTTAGTAAGAAAATAAATTTGATTTCCTTTTCTTCAAATTCTGGCTTAACTCTTTACTTGGGCCTTGGTCACATCTTTAAATTTTGTGTTATATAATGGCATCATCAGGTGGCATAAATTAGTCTGATAAAGGAAAAATCCTAAATACCACTGGAATTATCAGTGAGAATAATATTGAGTTAATGCTGGTACATACCTCAATGAAAGCTTTGATCTCCCCAAGAACCAGTGACCACTCCAGCTGGTCCTCAGGTTCATAGATCTGTGTGTAGTCTTCTATTTGTTTTGCAAGTTCCTTATAGGAAATGAAAAATAAATTTAAAAAAATCTTATTTCGACCTACATGTTAATGTTACCTGATAACTGTTCCAGGTCTTAAACATGTCATCATATTGCCAATTTAATTCATTCAAGATTCAGATGTCTGCAGCACAGCAGTAATTCTCACCACAGGGGTCAGTATAATTAAGAGCCCCACATGTCCCCCAGATATCAAAACCTCTGACAAATTAATTTTGTTGTCTGGTGACATGTTTCAGACATAATATTAATATGTCCCTACATATTTCTATTATTCACTTTTATTTTCTTTAGCTAAACCCAAAAATCTATTTCCCATTGATCAAAGTGTGTTCTTATGTGCATGAGTTGAAAGTGGAACTTACCCTTACTAAATCCCTGACAAGTTTCATTTTTTTTAGCAGTAAGCATACCACAATAAACCTAGCATAGTACCGTAATTTCTTCACCATAAGATCGGGCCTAAAATTAAAATATATATTCATAATTATCATAATCATTATCACTAATAACTATTAACAAAACAAAACTTTGCATATTTATAGTGTGGCAAAAAAGTGTAACTTAATTAAAGTTTTTTTTTATTTCAACTTTAGGACCTTTCTAAAGATACATTAAAAAAACACACCAAAATTCTAACATGAATTACTAAAAACATTATTTCTATCTAGTATGCAACAACAAATATTAAAATTATACTGTGAAAGTTTCTTTTTATGTACTCATGAAGAAAATTTACCTTTCTTCTTTGTTGGCTTTGGAATAGTAAGCTCTCATTCTTATAGCTGAGTAAAAAGAGAAGGCCTCATTCAAGTAGTTTGTCTCGCTGGTTCGAAGGCTGCAAAACAAGAAAAGATTGACTCGTAGCATAGTTAATCAAGGCAGAACACAATTTTCTCACACTTTTACCTGGTGAAGATCTACCAATAACAAACTGGAATTTTGTGCAGCAAAAAAAGGATGACACAGAAGTGCGAAAGTCAGGGATAATGGATCTATTTTAAAGAATTTGAACCGCTATAAACAAATTAAAATTCAGAAAAAATAAAGAATCTCTATAAAATCCTCAAATCTAAACATTGATTCATTTCAAAGTTCTGAATTCTGGGTTGCATCCAAAAAATATAGCTTTTTTTTTTTCAACAAAAGGCACGGTTTCTCTCATTTTTATCAATGGCTACAACAAATTTTATTCCTGTGTGAAATAATACTCCCATTTACAACATGCAACTATGGTTAAATAAGAGCACAAACCTAAATAATATCTGTTCAACCTGACACTGATACTATTTTCATTAGACACACTCATTTATCTATGCATCTTGAACACAGAAAACTATCATTTACACTACTCTCAAAGCATATCACAGACAGTGCACAAATGCCAATATTGATCCATTTGTTTATTAGGTGCATGTAGGTAAAATAATCTATCTTAAGGTGTATTTCCAGTGATGATGGGTTGGCCTAACTAAGCCTGTTCTAACTCAGCAGGTCATCTTAAGTCAAAACAGTTTACAACTGTGCTAGAAGCAGCATGTAACTTGGGGGTGGGGGGGGGGTGGGGGGTGGGGGGGGGTGGAGGGGGAATGGGGCATGGACAGTATTTAATAAATGGGTATTGATGTATAGGACCACTGAACCAGATGACCTGGTATAGTCCTTCTCCATGGTAGCAGATATGTTTTGACTTCAATTTGCATATGTCCCATCTGAGCTGCTAATAGTATTCCATATGTCTGAGCTTGCTTTTTGGAACTACAAGGAAAAGAATAACTTCATTGAAGCCAAGTACATGTATGTCACTGAGACAGTGACTTTGTGAAACCACAGCAAATTGGGAGCATTCACATCGGGAAGATCCGAGGTCTAGTAAGGCCGCGACTATCTGAATGCAGTCCAAGCAGCAATGCCATCTCCTTACTGCTAGTATTGTAGAAATTATAAGGCTCCCAACTCTGTCTGTTCTACTAGTACACCTATAAAACTGAGCTTGAAAATACTCAAAATAACTACTTAAGAAACATCTTAGAAAACTCTGAGGATCACAGGCATGATTTTTTAGTAAATACAGTACAGAGGCATCTAATAACTCACAGCTCATGATCAAAGAGCATGTAAAAATCAATAGATATTGTGTGACAAGGAAAAACTAGTATCCTCCATTAGTGGACTGTCTGTTAAAAACCTATGCTGCATATCATCTCTAGTTACCCACGAAAGGTTCAATAATCTTATTGTATCATTATGAATTTATAAGCTTAATGCTATATGCACTTAAAATGGTAATAAATAATCCCTCCAGTGAAACAATTAAAGCCAGGGAGAAAGAGTTGATATAAGGTGCTGATACAAATAACATGAAAAGAGTGGCATTTGTAAAATTACAATGAAAAATTAGCAAAGAAGACTATTCATTCCCTTTTATTGGTGCAGAAAAAAAACAAAAAAAACAAGGTTTTGCTAGAGATGAGCTTCATATGCTAGGAACTCTCTACTGCCACAAGTGGCAACTGGTACAATGTATATCAAAACTCATATCTTTTCCTGTGCAAATGGATCAGAATATCCGTTTCTATTGAACTGAAGTATCCTCTATGCTGTATTGCTTTTCCTTCATATCTATGATAACCCTTGTAACTATAAGGATTCGGCTGAGGAGTCTGTTACATATTACAGACAATAAAAGCTGTGTTCACATCAATCTTATCTGAAATGGTATTGGTTTTCAATGTGGCTAGTAGACAAACAAGGTTACTCACCAGTTATTCAGAAGACTAGCATTTCTGCTAAATCAGAACATTTTTTCTTTAGATTTGTTTTTTGTTTCTAACGTTTTTTTAGGCAGGGGGAGACCAACAAACATGTGTTAAGTGACCAATCAATTTGACTAACAACATCATTTACTACTTTTTTTATCAAAACTTGTGTAAACTGGGCATCAGTGAGGCTAGGACATTCTCCAGGATTTGCTATCATACTTCAATGGAACATTCTGGCAATTTGTTTGGATCTCCAGAGGAATTTATTTCCACATAATACACATTACACCAGATCCTAGCTACAGTACATGTATTTGGTAGACTTGCATACTCGTAGACCTGGGATTGGATCTTAGTTTCATGTGCCCTAGATCTAGGGTAATAATTTTCTTTGGGATGAAACAAGATATTCCCAAATAGCCTAGCCCCAACCTCTTTCCTAGAAAAAAACAATTTGCTAGAGTACTTAAGAGACATCCACTAGATATAACAATAATAATAATAATAATAATACAACATCTTTAAGAATCTGGGTTATTATCAACCAACTATGAAAAATAAAGGAACCACCCATGTGATCATACTCTCTAGAGAATTGATTAGAACACTGGAGAGACTTTCAACTGCAGTGGCCATTCACTCAAAACAAATCTTCAAGAAAGTCTCTGCACAACTGCTTCTTGGAAAAAAAAAAGAAGACTTACTGTGTATACAGCAACTAATGACTGTAAAGTGCATGCGCTACAGACTTACATGTACTAGCAGTACATGTAGACACCTAAATAGAGCATATCACAAAGATGGAAAAAGCTATGAGGAAAAACGAAAAACATTTACAAATTGCTTCTGATACGGTAAGCAATTAGTTAAACAGATGTACTTTTTCCAAATTATAAGGATGTGTTTTAAAGCTGCCAAGTTTTGAGAGCTTTCTCTCCTATATAAATAATAACAATTCGTCAAAATATCATTATATTTAAGAAATTATTTTCACTAGTTAAAAATATCCAAAAGTGAGAAGGGAAAGGCTGACTTACAAAGAGTAATAAAAAAGTCGTCCTGTCTTGAAAGACATTTTCCCCAAAACTGTCAATTATTAGCTAACAATTTTTGTTTTAACATTAAATAAATAAATGAATAAATTGAAAAACAAACAAACAAACAAACAAATAAAAAACCACTTAAATTTGTTTTTATTTTCTTTTTTAATTTTTTAAATAGAGAAAAGCTGACTTACTAATAATGATAGTAGAGCTGTCCTATCTTGGATGCTATCTCTCCTATCTGCCATCTCTTCAACCCATACTTTGTGTCTAAAGTTTGTCTAAAGATAAGACATACCAACTGACATAAAAATTGCATTAAAAAAGAATGAAAATCTACGATTTGGTCAATTCCATGCTTCATATCTGAAAGTTAAATTTTTGAGAATGGTTTTAAAATGATAATTTTTGAGCAAAAAAAAAAAAGTATTCTTTTTTACAATGTGCTTATGGCTAAATAATTTGACCAAACAATAAAATCAAGCAAAATTATATTTGCATGAACCAAGTTACAAATTTGTATGAGGCCTCATTCACAACAGCGGACTAACAGATCCCTGGATCAAATATGGCAACCCACTTAAAAGTTTGCTGCATAATCCCCTCATGAACACTGAATAGATTCCCTCTAGGAGTACACAACAAGTAGTCAAGTGGGTTGGCCATAATTGATCTGCTAATCTGTTAGTCTGCTGTTGTGAAGGCAGCCTAAAAGTTAGTGAGTGATGGACTTTGCACAGCATATAATTTAAGTATCTTCAATAGTTTAAAACAACAAATAAAAATTGAAGTGTAGATTGAAACAAAAATGAAAACTCTGGAATATTCTAAAATTGGCTAAAAATCTACCTGGGTAAGAAGAGCAAATTACAATGCTGACAACAAATCAATCAACCAAAATCATGACAAGGTGAATGAAGCATTTCAACCTATCAGTATGTACCTGTTTTGTTGTTGAAACTTCCACAGTTTTGTGTAAACATCAAATGTTCTTCCAAAATAAGACTGCCACTGTTTATGTCCATACTGGGGCAGATCTCTGTAACAGAAAGCACATTTAAAAGATGGTGTACCATAAGATAATAAGCATATACCTGATAACTTGTTACTTATTTTATAAATATATATATCTGTGTGTGTGTGTGTGTGTGTGTGTGTGTGTGTGTGTGTGTGTTTGCAAACATGTGGGAGATTGTGTTTGGGTGTCTTATCATATGACTTAAAACAGCACTCTAATCTCAATCATCATATATTTCCCATTAGAGCAACTCTCCAATACGCCTAAAAGCATCCATAGCAGCTTCAATGACAATGATATATAAGACTGTGTGTACATTTAATATATCAGAAGTAAATGTATATGTTTTGCCAACAATATTCTAACCATGTTTACTTATCGTACGGTAATTATTCGATCTTTTCAATGGGGGAAAATTTTGAATTCTACAGATACTGTATTTTTAGTCATAATTTCTTACACTTAGAACATTTCTACTGAGTGGTTACAATAAAATTAAAAGCAATCTACCCTGTAGTTCTATTCTTTGTATTAAAAGCATCATAAATGCTATACTGAAATACAGTTTTTGTGATTATAAAACAATATATCTGAAAGTTTGATTTTTGCCAATCGAAAAGATCAAGTCATTACAGTAATTCCTGGATGCTACAAATAAAAGAGACAAATGTCAATATCTGTGAATAAAGCACTTGGTAATGTAACAGTTAGAGCTCTATAGTTTATTATATAAACACATCATTTATACATGTACTTTTCTGCTATAATAATAATCTTACACATTAGTAGGCATTTTTTATCAAAAATAATCTTAATAAAATATGCAGAATGGTTCCATTAATCATTGGAGAATACCTGTGGCACAATAATAAATATCTGTCTGTCTATAGGAAAGTCTGTCTGTCTATTTACATATCTTAGGATTCATTCCCAATGAAACTATTGTTCTACGTAGATTGATCCAACTCCGAGAGGACTTAATCAGACTTACTCAGATAAACAGATTAACACACCTTTTCCTGGTGTTAAGTAGATTACAGAAAAGCGGGTGATTTTATGAGTACGCTGGAAACAAGAGGAGACACATCATTCAGTGAGTCAGTACATTCAGTGAGGGTCCCTGCAGAGTTGGATTGATCTACGTAGAACGATAGTTTTTACTGGAAATGAATCTCAAGTCCACATTTCATAATGCTGTCTTGAAGATTCCTAAACTTAATCTAGCATATGGGTTTTCCCCAAACACTTCAGTACAAAGACTTATCTACAGAAGATGCCACAGAATTTCATTAATTGTCAAAGAGACTATATACTTCCTGTGCCACATATCTATTTGATTCTTCATAACAAAGACTAATAACCCACTATACAGTAAGTTAATTTGCTCTGTAGTAAACAATATTTTCTTTAGTTAATATTTCAACATCTTATGCTGATTTAGTTAATAAATTTGCTCAGTTGCAGAAAAATAAACACAGCATGTACAATTCCTCTTGTTTTCCTCTGGACAGTATCCTCTGTTTGCCGACATGCACCAACATATTATACCAATATCAGCAAATGTCAAAATATTAAACCTAATTTAACCACTTCAAGAGCCCTATAATTACGCCAAGTACTACTTGCTGTAAAGTTTCCATGCTTGCAAGTATTATTTCATGGATAGGGAATGACACTAGTGGTAATAAGAGGATCACCTCTTTATGTTGTTATTTTTTCAAATCATGATTTGAAAAATGTCACCTTTTAAATGTACAGGTAGGTCAAAGTGTTAACACTCAAGTTTTAAAAGTAAGAAGTAAAAATGCCATTTCCTTAAATTTTACAATGTGGTTAAGTAATGGTGCGGGGGGGGGGGGGGGGGGGAGGGGGGGTAATTATGCAGAGGAGTAATGATGTGGGGAGGTTAAGGGGTGTAGCCACAACAAATACTTGTATTTATTTAGTAACTACAGTACATGTAGCACCAGCAGTTGCCCCCTTGGTTTCAATACAATAACTAGTCTAAATTTTTATTTTACTACAGCAGCTTCTTCAAGATCAATATCATTAAGACAGATCTAATTAATTCAAGGTAAACACAATACTTACAGACAATGAACTATTATCTCACAAGAGGCCTAATGCAAGGGTATGTGCTTTCTTTGCCTTAGGCAGTTACTGAAGCTGTTAAGTGGTTTATTGCATGTTTTCATATCGTCCAAAGAGATTTGGCATCTACTTCTGATTTATTTCGACTGACAGTACACCTCTCCGTGGTCTTACCAAGAGCAAGCTTACTGAAAGTCATGCTATCATGCTGTAGAAACAAACGAGGAAATAAAATTTAATTTACTGAACTATTTAAAGTTACACTCCGCAGGTGCCTGTCCAAGCTTGGAGCAAACACTGCATTCATTTTTTGCAGCGGTTCTGTTTTTTCACGTGCATTGAACATTGGACCAGGAATATGATACCAGCAAAGAACGACGTACCTAAGTCCATTGAAAAGTTGCTTAGACTTCTCCAACAGATGACAGAACTCGTTGACAACCTTTCGTTCCTGGTCGTCCATCTCCATGATGTTGCTGTGTTGACAGTCGCCTTTAACCTCCAATCCTATGATAGCCTAAAAAATTGAACCCACAAAATATATTCCAGTGTTTACCAGTGAACGTTATATACGTATGCAAAGCCTAGGTTTAATGCGCTCTTTAGTGTTCGCTATGAAGAAATATATGGAAATTAATCAATGTTTGAATCGTCGAGAATATAGACAAGTAAAGAAGTGCGCAGGTGCGGAAGCTGTCTGCTACACGTGAATTTCTATGGCCGGTTGGTGCTTGTATGATACATTTGCAAATTGCGTGTATTTGCGTACTCGATTAATAATTATTTGTGTTTGAAAATTGTTATAGCTAAACAGCCGATAAGCATTTTATCTCCTGGGTAGGTAACCGATTAGAAAAAATTCAATCTCATTTCTAGTTACCGAATAAAATAATCATCTTGTACTTTTCTCTGTCAGGCTTTGAGATTGTGAAGAGCAGCCGGATAAGAATCTAAATACTCTTTATTCCTAGCACAGACTTCAAACGTCTGCTCCTTTTCACGAAACTAGTTCACGCAGACATCTATGGTGTGTTAGAGACTATAATTCTCTACCGAAAGTCATTTTAAGGTAAAAAAACATGTCCAAACTAAGTGCTTTTTCTTGATGTACACTGTACGTGTTTATTTTCATTAACATTATAAGATTTTAATAAAAGTTGTTGTAGGCATGTGGCATCTTGAACATAGTAAAAAAAGTGTCATTATTGAGTGCTTCCATTGTTGACACAATGTGACACATACTGGTACTGTATTGCCTTGCTTTCCAGAAATATAGCTTCAAGTACTCAGCCCCTGAACCAGTTGTGTTAGCACTCCTATTTATGCATAATTTGTGATATGTGCTAATGCACGAAAGTTAGAGGTAACAGAGAGGATATGACGGCCTGCTAGGGACTCAGCTGCATGTTGGGAAGCCTCAAATCTTTTGCTTACCTCTCACCTCCTCCAGTTGCACACTGCTGAAAGGTCAACCAGTCTTGTTGTCAACACTACTGTGAATTAAGGTAAGCAGGCATGTAGCAAGCAATTTATAAAGAAGAGGGGTTCTTTTTCTGAAAAAGTAAAGCTATTACCATCAAACCATCATGTACCTAGGTCAAATTTTATCCAGAACAGATTTTTTTCTACCTGGCTCTCGGCCTGGTAAGATTCAAGTGCTAATCTACCAGTAATGCTCCAGTCAATTGCAAACATCCACTGAAAACTGAAACTATGAGACATTTAAATGTGCGAGGTATGTCAGGTATTATTTCCCACCTGGAACCAAATGGTTGAAAGATCACTTGGGCTAAGCATCACTGCGTGTTGGTTTGTTTTCTGGCACATAAAATCCTTGTGTCATTTTATGGCCTGTTTCACATATTCAGAAATCTGTTAATGACAGTCTTCAGTAATTCAATAATTACTGGACAAGAAAGTAAATTATGGCTAGATTTATTAGGATGGGCAAATGGTCTTTTAAATTTCTGTAAGGTATTTTGATGGGCCAAGTTTATTTGATGTGCCTCTCTGTTGTGTAAAAGTACATGAAGAACACTTTTTGTAGATTATATATTGAATTAAAATAAAGGTAAAAAGGAAGCATCATTGCCTTGCATCTGTGGCTGCTTCGTTCTACAGCTAGTCAGGATCAAATGGTTTTAAACATCCTGAAAACATTGGCTCGTGTGCAACAACAGAAAGTATGAATGAGAAAATCTTTTTGATTAGATAACATGTAGCTGATGTAATGTTTTTTTTTTAATTTTTGTGTATTTGAGCATGAAAATGGGCTTTTTTTTAAATAATAAGTGGAAAAGAATTAACAAAAAAAAAATCTATCTCCAGAATTTTAAAGACATTCAGTTGAGCCATGGCCGGCCAGAGTGCACCTCCCAGTATAGCTGTGGACTCAGTGCTGCTGAAGAGTGAGGAAATGCCCGAGGGCTCCGAGACTGTCCAGGGTTATGACTTCAACAATGGCGTAGATTACCACCAGCTGCTGAAGATGTACACCACTTCAGGGTTCCAGGCAACTAATTTTGGACTCGCCGTTGAACAGATTAATAAAATGGTGATTATGTTTGTGTCAGGTTGAAATTCATAGGCAACTGATATTAGCCAAGAACTTTTGTCTCCATTCCCATAGACACCATCAGTCAACGTAGATCGGCTTAGCTCTGCAGGGACTCTGGCTAAGTACAATCAGCTTAACTGGATGACAGGCCTCCTCTTGTTTTCAACATACTTGTTTAATCACAAGCTTTTTTTGTATTCTACTTAATGCCAAGAGGAGGCATGTGATTCAGTTAAGGTGATTGCAGTCAGCGAGAGTTGGGTTGATTCAAGCAGACAGTGGTATCTAAGAGGATTGGGACTTGTGATACATGTATGACAGAAGAACCCTAATATTTCTCTACGTAAATGCAGTGTTAATCCAGTGATGTAACTTATATGCATGAGGCACTTAATGGAGTTGTATATGGATGGGGGATCGGGGAGACAATGCTTGTGTTACTGAAGCGTATCATGTTGATATTAAACTGGATTAATGTGTCTGTGAATGTCAACTGAATATTTCATGCTGTTTTGCTTGTTTGTTAAAATTTCATGTGGATAAGAAGAGAGATATACCTGTATATTTGGTCTTAGTTTTTTTTTTTTTTTTTTTTTTTTTTTTTTATCATAGCATTTGAGCAATGTCTGTTTTTCATAGAAAGTCATGCCTGTAGCCAGCAATTTCAAAGGGAGGGGGTTCGTTTTCTGAAAAAGTGGACCTTTTACGATAAAATCTTCAAGTACATAGATCAAATTTTACCTAGAGTGGACCTTTTCCCAGCAAAAAGGGTGGTTCTTTCGAACCCCCCGAACCCCCCCTGGCTACGGGCCTGAAAGTAGTTATTAGTATTTAATTGTACACATACCAGGAAGCAGCTGATAAATTTTCATACATTTTAGATTGAAAAGAAACTAGAACCCCTTCCAGAAGAAGTGAGGCAAGAAGCTAATTTCAACCCTGTTGGTCGCGAGAAGACTAACTGCACTATATTTCTGGGGTATACATCTAACCTGATTTCCTCAGGAGTCAGAGAGACCATCAGATATCTAGTGCAGCACAACATGGTAAGCTAGTGGATGAGGACAGTGCTTTGATGGCACATACCCTTAGGTTTTTTTGTTTTTTTTTATGTACAGACACAGATGTGTCTGTACATATAGCCATCATCTCCGTCTGTCGTCGTCGCCGTCGTCGTCGCCGTGCACTTTTACCGATAACACGATAAGTGGAAAACCTTTTTTCTTTTGTCTTGAAACTTACAGAACTGATGAATATTCATAATCCGCAGGTCAAGTTCGAAAATCAGCATGATCGGTCCATTTTTAGGGAAGTTATGCTGTTTTTTCACTTTTTTCAGCATTTATGCAACACCGTAAACACGATAAGTGAAAAACTGTTTTACCTTTTAACTTGAAACTTACAGAACTGATGAATATTTGTAATACGCAGGTCAAGTTCAAAAGTTAGCATGATCTGGCCATTTTTAGGGAAGTTATGATGTTTTTTTCACTTTTTTCAGCATTTATGCAACACCGTAAACATGATAAGTGAAAAACTGTTTTACCTTTTGGCTGGAAACTTACAGAACTGATGAATATTTATAATAAGCGGGTCGAGTTCGAAAATCAACTTGATCGGGCCATTTTTAGGGAAGTTATGCTGTTTTTTCACTTTTTTCAGCATATATTCAACCCTGATAGCGCAATAAAAGAAAAACAGATTGGCCAATTGTCATTATTCTCACAGGAGTGGTCAATCTTACTAAAACGCAGGTTGAGTTCGAAAATCAGCATAATCGGGCCATTGTTTTAAAAGTTATGCTGTTCTTTCACATTTCCTCAATTTTAGTTTTTAGGCATGTTAACAGTCTCATTATTGAACTAATAAGATACGTAAAAGTGTTTGTTTGATATTTCCTGCAACTTTACAACATTGTTAGTTGATTATGTAAAAATGATAGTAAACTTGTTATCATGTATTGTGTAATAAAGTGTCAAAATTGGAAAAAAAGTCATATCATTGCAGTTTGTTAGATTCAATCATCCACTTAACTATGTTCAGAATCTCAGAATACAGGAAATTGGACATTTAACACTGTTCTATTGATACTTTTCCCATCTCATCAATTTTCTTCGTTGAACATATAAAAATGGCAGTAAACTGTTTATTTTGTTTTATGTTAAAAAAAGTATTAAAAATGGAAATAAACCCATTTCAGAACAGTGCTGTCTTGTTTACATTTTGGCATTTTCAAGGTGTGACTTTGATATTCCATGGGCCTGAAGACCTTTGCTAGTCACATTTCCTGAATATCCATGATACCAATATTTTATTATTAAAAATTGATGGTTATTATGCTGTTGAACATTATGTAATGTTGTATCAAAATTTGAAGGAACCCCTATTTTGGGCACTGCTCCCATGATGACCATTTAAGGAAAATGATGTCACTTACTGTTCTCAAACTTACAGGAAAGAAACATGGGACTAAAATACAGCTTCAGTAGGCAATGCAGTCTGTTTGCTAATTTTTTTTCTGGCAATCTTACAGTTTTTCGTGAAAATTTGATTTTTCACATATTGGCATTTTCAAGGTGTGACTTTGAAGTTCCATGGGCCTGAAGACCTTGCTAGTCACGTTTTCTGAATGTCCATGTTACTAATATTTTATTATTAAAAATTGATGGTCATTATGCTGTTAAACATGTAATGTTGCACCAAAATTTGAAGAAACCCCTATTTGGGCATCGCTCCCATGATGACCATTTATGGAAAACCATGTCACTTACCTTTCTCAAACTTTCAGGAAAGAAACATGGGACTAAAACACAGCTTCAGTAGGCAATGCAGTCTGTTTGGTAAATTTTTCTGTCAATTAAACAGTTTTTTTGTGAAAATTTAATTTTTCACATTTTGGCATTTTCACTTAGAACCTCCACGGGCTTGAAGACCCAAGCTAGTCACATTTTCTGAAAATCCATGATACATTTATTTTATTATTAAAAATTGATGGTCATAATGCTGTTAAGCATTATGTAATGTTGCATCAAAATAGAAGAAAACACAATTTTTGGTGCTGCTGCTATGATGACCATTATGGGAAAACCCTGTTACTTATTACTGTCAAACTTTCAAAAGAGAAGCACAGGACTAAAATGTATCCCGAGTTGGAAAAGCAGTCTAATTGGCTTCTTTTTCTGGAAGTTATACATTTTAGTGAAATATTCATTTTTATCGTTTTGGGATATTCATTGTGGGATTTGGAGCTCCCATGGACATGAAGCCGAATGGTAATTAAATTTTCTACATGTCCGTCTATTTATAGTCAATAATCAAAAATTGGTGATAATTATTCTGTTATTTATTATGTAATGTTACATTAAAATTAACAAAAATATTTTTGCACTGCTACTACAAACATTATGAAAAGAAAAACTGTGTTACTTATTATTATTGTACCACCAGCGTTAGCGCTGGCGGTACACATGGTTTTAGTCCCGTCCGGATCGTTCCGCCGGCTCCGCCGGCTCCGCCGGCTCCGCCGGCTCCGCCGGACGGCTACCGTTACCGCTTCTCCTCCTAGACGGTAAGAGCCCCCATACCCATCTCTTGGATTTAGGTCACCTATAATCTCAGCTCGTTCCACGTAAAATTTGGGCTTTGTCGGTTTTGGGGTCTAGGTGTGGCACTCATTGCAATGCACCCTTGTCTAAAAATGGCAAAATTAAATGCTAATTATCTACCCTACGGAAGGAATTATGGGAAAAATTTCTACAGACGGCTTTCCAAAAGTCATATGTGTAGATTTCAAATATGCCCTTGGATTTGACCTTTGACCTTTATTTCAAGGTCAAACGGGCCAAAATTTTCAAAAAAATGAATTTTTTTACGAAAAAAAAATTATTTGCCCTGTTATTCAGACACCACACAGACTTAACCAATAATATTATTGGAAAGTGTTACCCTTCAGGTCATCTTTCATATCCGTGAATTTGGGGTCAATCGGTGCATTTTCACGAGAGTAGCGGCCATAAGATACCGAAACTGAAAACTGTCTCTAATTCGGGAACCGTTAATGCTAGAGACCCATTCTTTTTTGCATTTTGTAGAGCATGTAAAGCCCAACACTGGAAGTGGTCTCGGTTTTTTTGTATTCCATACGGTTTTCGAGTTACGCTGTATCAAAAAGTACATATTGGTGGTGAAAGCAAAATGTGCAGTACGGTAATGGATAATAAATTTTGAAATCCATAAAAATAAAACATAAGGCTTGGCAAAGCAGACAACTTGTGGTCAAAAATGACATTATTTCATCAAATGTGAACATCTGGAACTTCAGAGCACCTCCCATTTCGAGAATTTTGACCAAAATGACCTTTTCTTTATTTTAATTAATTTTTTCTGTAGGAAATTTATGGCACATTATGGTAACTCCAAAATTATAACATTTAGTCCCTTATATCTCCAAAACTGGCAGAGATAGGTCCATAGTTACTATTGAAGTTGAATAGGAAGTCATATACTGGCAATCTAAATGTGACCTTAAAATTGACCTTTGACCTACTTTTCACCGTGAACTGAACTTTGCAAATTTTGCTTCCCTTTTATCTCCAAAACTGGCAGAGATAGGTCCATAGTTACTATTGAAGTTGAATAGGAAGTCATATACTGGCAATCTAAATGTGACCTTGAAATTGACATTTGACCTACTTTTCACCATGAACTGAACTTTGCAAATTTTGCTTCCCTTTTATCTCCAAAACTGGCAGAGATAGGTCCATAGTTACTATTGAAGTTGAATAGGAAGTCATATACTGGCAATCTAAATGTGACCTTAAAATTGACCTTTGACCTACTTTTCACCATGAACTGAACTTTGTAAATTTTGCTTCCCTTTTATCTCCAAAACTGGCAGAGATAGGTCCATAGTTACTATTGAAGTTGAATAGGAAGTCATATACTGGCAATCTATATGTGACCTTGAAATTGACCTTTGACCTACTTTTCACCATGAACTGAACTTTGCAAATTTTGGTTCCCTTTTATCTCCAAAACTGGCAGAGATAGGTCCATAGTTACTATTGTAATTGAATAGGAAGTCATATACTGGCAATCTAAATGTGACCTTAAAATTGACCTTTGACCTACTTTTCACCATGAACTGAACTTTGTAAATTTTGGTTCCCTTTTATCTCCAAAACTGGCAGAGATAGGTCCATAGTTACTATTGAAGTTGAATAGGAAGTCATATACTGGCAATCTGTATGTGACCTTGAAATTGACCTTTGACTTACTTTTCACCATGAACTGAACTTTGCACATTTTGGTTCCCTTTTATCTCCAAAACTGGCAGAGATAGGTCCATAGTTACTATTGAAGTTGAATAGGAAGTCATATACTGGCAATCTGTATGTGACCTTGAAATTGACCTTTGACCTACTTTTCACCATGAACTGAACTTTGCACATTTTGGTTCCCTTTTATCTCCAAAACTGGCAGAGATAGGTCCATAGTTACTATTGAAGTTGAATAGGAAGTCATATACTGGCAATCTAAATGTGACCTTGAAATTGACCTTTGACCTTTTTACCATGACCTGAATTTTGCAAATTTTGCTTCCCTTTTATCTCCAAAACTGGCAGAGATAGGTCCATAGTTACTATTGAACTTGAATAGGAAGTCATATATTGGCAATCTAAATGTGACCTTGAAATTGACCTTTGACCTACTTTTCACCATGAACTGAACTTTGTAAATTTTGGTTCCCTTTTATCTCCAAAACTGGCAGAGATAGGTCCATAGTTACTATTGAAGTTGAATAGGAAGTCATATACTGGCAATCTGTATGTGACCTTGAAATTGACCTTTGACCTACTTTTCACCATGAACTGAACTTTGCACATTTTGGTTCCCTTTTATCTCCAAAACTGGCAGAGATAGGTCCATAGTTACTATTGAAGTTGAATAGGAAGTCATATACTGGCAATTTACTGTGACCTTGAAATTGCATTTTGACCTACCTTACGATGAACTTAACTTTGATTGTACCATTTTTAGGCATATATATTTTTTGCATATTTTGAAAATTCTTGTTGATTGCATTTTTACAGCTTGTCAAGCAGAAGACTGGTGGCTGTGACCCTTATTTTGTGTATGTGGGGGTCTATACGAATGTGATTGCTCCAGCTGGTGGTACAATATTCGGAGGCGGTATCGCCTCTCTGATCCTCTAGTTTTTAACTTACAAGTATGATTTTTAGGAATGGCATGCAGTTCAAATTAGAAAGCCAGCTCTATTGGGTTATCATTTATTATTGAATTTATGCAATTTTGTATGAAATTTTCATTTTTCTCATTCTGCCATTTTGAAAGTGTGAACTTGAACTCCCATGGGCCTGAAGCCTTATGCTTGTAACACATTTTACTTACGTCAGTATTACCTGTTGAGCATAATTAAAATTTGACGTTGAATTTGCAGCTAAGTATAATGTACTTTTGCACCAGAATTGACAGTAGCCTATTTTGTGAATTGTTATTTTCTGATTTTTGTCTGTACATTTGACAGCTTTGCTGCCTTGTTGTTTTTTTTTTTTTTGTAAAAAAAACATAAATAAAGTGCTTGTGTTGTATACATATGTTGACACATTTCAAAGATGGACTGAATTGGTGGAAGTGGTGGACTGAAAGGTGTAAAATCGTAAATGATATTGTTCCCAGAAATGGCCAAATTCATCACTGAAATAACTATGTGTTTTGTAGTAAACAGAGTATGTTGATGTTGTATAAATGACTTTATTTACTTATTCTCATATTGTTAAGTAAAGTGCAGGGTTGCCAACATTATTCAGTGCACAAAATTTGTAGATCTGTTGGTTGACCTGCTGGTAATACATGTAACAGAATTACATAAGGGTACCTGAAATCCGAGATAATTAATATTAAATGTTTTGTATAGTACACCTGAATACATAGAGTTTTTTATACTGTGGATGTGTGCTTAAAATAACAATTTTACTGTGTCAGGTGGATGTTTTGGTGACCACAGCTGGGGGTATTGAGGAAGACTTCATCAAGTGCATGGCTCCAACTTACCTAGGGGACTTCCACTTGAAAGGCAAGGAGCTGAGAGAGAAGGGCATCAATAGGATTGGGAATCTACTTGTTCCTAACAATAATTACTGTTTGTTTGAAGACTGGATAATGCCAATCTTAGACCAGATGCTGGTAGAACAGCAGGAACAAGTAAGAAGTTCAATGCTGATTGCAATTGGTAATAAGAGGCCAGTCCCATTTAGTTTTATTGTACAATTTTAGAAAATGATCAATTTTTTTAAAATTTTTGTGCATCACACTTTGGTTTGGTAAGTAATTAGCTATCGAGCAAAAACAGAAAAATAACAGTGGGACTCTAGATATATATTAATCCGAAAGAAAGGTTTGAGGCAAATATCATTGCATGTTAAAATTTCCCTTGGTTACACACATGAATTTCTGCTGTTTAATAAAATAATTATTTCTGCAGAAAGTGAACTGGACACCATCAAAAATGATTGCAAGATTTGGCAAAGAGATTGACAACCCACAGTCTGTTTATTACTGGGCCTACAAGGTAAGACAAATCAATCACCATGATTAGATATTAATTGTATACTAAACATTTCCTAAAAATGTATCCCTTTTGGTACTTGCTCCAGAATCATTATTGATATTTACAATTTTTTGCTAGGAATTTTTCAAGCAAAAATACTAATTTGAGGTGTTTAAATTTAAAGCATTTTTTTTCATGAAGTAGCACATGCCATGTATTTTGAGTGCTCACACTTTATAAGATAATTAGTGATGTTTTCAGAGATTTACTTTGTTCAAACAAAATATTTCATTGTTCTTCCAGAATAACATTCCTGTATTTAGTCCTGCTCTTACTGATGGCTCTTTAGGAGACATGCTGTATTTTCATTCCTATAAAAACCCTGGTCTGGTTCTGGATATTGTTGAAGGTTTGTGAACACAAAAAGCTTAGTTTTCTCTTTTACAAGGTTAAAGTACAGGTGTAATTTGTTTGCCATTGCATGTTGTGTCTATCCCAGAGTGTATTGCAGTAGGTTGATTTGAAATTTTTAGATTGTACATGCTTACATTACACATTCTTCTACATGTATTTCCAGACATACGTCGGATGAATAGCCAGGCGATCTTTGCGCAAAACTCGGGAATGATAATTCTTGGTGGGGGCCTGGTGAAACACCATATCTGCAATGCTAACATGATGGCAAGTATATAATAAATATGCTGTCAAAAACTATGATCAATAGCAATGTCAGGGTTTCAGGAAATATAGATGAACTTAAGTCTAACCTATAAATACAGGGTATGTAACATTTCTGTAACATCTGCTATATATCTGTCATTATATCCATTACATGTGGTTATTATTTTTTCCCCAGAAATAAAAATCACATTTTGATAATGTTTTATATGCAGTAGCTTTTATACCCACGTGTATTTGTGGATTGGTGTCAGTAATTATTGTGATTGGGAGAAGATCCAGTGATTGTGTTAGGTTGGAAATGTAAAACACATTCAAGATGCTGTATGCATTCATCAGTGCCATACGCATACAGTTACATATAAAATATAGGGTTTCCTTAGTTTATACTACCTTAGGAATAAGGCACTCTTTGTGCAAACTTTTGTACAGTCCTTATATTATCTGATGTGGTATGGTATTGGGTTGAATTTTGAGATAGAACGTGCATATTTTGAAAGTTATCATGCATTTAATTTACTTTTGACTTGGTTTCCATTTTTCAGAGGAATGGAGCAGATTTCTCATTATTTGTGAATACTGCCCAAGAATTTGATGGCAGTGATTCTGGAGCTAGGCCAGATGAGGCTATCTCCTGGGGAAAGATAAAGAAAGATGCTAAACCTGTGAAGGTACATTTTTTCAGAATATCAACAAATGACCGTTTTTGTGTATTCAACTCTATTTATACCTTTATTTATACACAGGTGTGAGAATTTTGTTTGTCGAATTTTGAATTTTGATGTGTCGATCATGAGTTTATTTTATCACAAAAATGGACCTTTGTTCTGTGATATTATTCTCATCTCTCTTATACATATATATAACAAACTACAATGCAGAATCTTTATATTTACGTATGCAACTATCAGATAAAAATCCATCTTGCAGGTGTATGCAGATGCCAGTCTTGTGTTTCCTCTGCTTGTTGCTGAAACATTCGCGAGGAATTTCCCAATTAAAAACGGAGATAGAAGTCTGGGAGAAGGCACATCGAGCAAGAAAAGCAAACTATCTTGAAGAAGGAACTTCGACCAAGAAAAGTAAATCATCTTGATAGAAACTGAATTATTCAGGAATGAGCCCATAAAGTACCGCCAATTGCTAGTCAAAGGCTTAGTTCTGACAGAAGATGCAGTTTCATTTTACTCTGTGCAACAATATATGTTATATCGTCATTAAGTTAAACCTTCAACAATTATTGTCAGAGAAAAAAGGGAAGTTTCTGCCTGCATCATCCTGTTAAGCTTGATCAAGTCTATGATGTTTAATAACTACAAAGACGAGTATCTCTAAGGAGAGGAAGAGCACTTCATGAAAGGTCTTCAGAAAAAACTGATTTGTCATAATTTCTGCTTGGTCAGCAGGTTTTAATTAAATGCTCTAATATAAATACATTTTAAATGATTACATGGTGAGTATTCATTCATGTATTACTTGTTTTGTTTAAGATAACATATGGGATATTTTATGTAAAGCATATTGTTTTCATTCTATCTATGCATGATAGCATCTATATAAAGTGTCTGATTTTTATTCGCAGTTAACCCAATCCAAATGAACATTTGATTATGGAAGGAGATACCAGTACTGCTACTGAACATTTTAAAATATATATTCATTTAATATAATAATAATAATAATAATAATAATATGTAGCCTCTCATACTCTGAAAACAGAAATGTTATATAACAATTTTTATTTAAAAAAATAAATAAAAAGCACCGACTCGGGTAAAACGTGTTCATTATATTTTCTTTTTGTGTTGTTTGTGGTCCTATATATTAATCCTTAGAAAAGAAAGTATGTCACCTCAAAATTAAAAGGAAACTGTCAATACTAAAAAATACACTTTTCGGAATTGCATATTAAAATTTAGGTTTCGAAGACTTGTTTCATATAGTATGGATGGCTTTTTTCACACATTTTGTTAAAGTGAAATATGCTTATGTTGACAGTCGTAGCGATAAATTTTTTTAGAAAAAATTGTAAATCAGAAATAAGCCCGTAGGAAAGAGATAACCGGAAATTGAGCCTCTCCTTCCTCCCCATTGCTGTAAACGACGTGAAATAGCACATAACTCATAACAAATAAACGTTGAAAGTTTATTTCATGTTTTTAAAACATCAAATAATGGTAATTAAAAACAAAAAAAAAATGCTTAACTGTGAATAAAGTGACAAAATGATACACAACGACATCACCTTTGGTGTTACAATTTTACAACCTATACACATGTACATACAAGATACATGTATTTACTTCTTTCACTTCAAAATAACACCATTACCATTGGTAAGCTATGGCTTATTGGAAGGCACTACTGGTAGTGCAGAAACAATTTGTCTAGTTGAAACTATTTTCAGCCAAGGTAAAATGCCTGTAGTTTTCACTTATGGTGGACCTTAGTCTTTCCATAGAGACATACACGTTTGTTAAATTTCCAGCGTGAACGTCGTTCAGAATGTTCATGTATATTTTGATTATTACTGAAGAATCCTTCATGAGATCTTCAAAACACACGCCTCATTGCGATCTTGATTATTTCCTGAAGTAACAAAAGATTGTGAATAATTCTACAGTTTTCATTTTAAATGAAGTGTGCAAAGGCCATTTGTGAGAAATTAGAAGAAAAAAAAACGATGTTGAGTCTTCTCACCATGAAGATAAACTATGTTAGTTCTTTAAACATTCTTCTCTTGCATGAAAATTATGCATTTAAATTCGAAGAAAATGCATTCGAAGTCACCTCTCTCTCTCTCTCTCTCTCTCTCTGCGTGTATCTGTTGATGTTGAGTGGCAAATAAAGACATTTACGAGGAAATCTGTCAGTCCAACGGTTACCAAATTATTATTTCATAATGCCAAATTTGTACTTAAATAATTTTTACAATGATATACAAAGAAACGATCATATCCAATCTTACCTTTATGTTAAATCTTCCCCGGCAGTCATGACATCTAACCATGGAGACCAAATTTACCGAAGCCAACTCCCTGGAATATAATAATGCAAGTTTTATAATCTAGGGAGATTTGCAAATAAACGTTGATAAAATTGCTTAAATTGAATAGTATACAGTGTGTATAATCCGTATATTGATGAATTATGCCATTGTTTTGAATGTAAAAGTCTAACGCTAGGCAATGGCAATATATATATATATATATATATAGTGTGTGTAGTTAGGCCTACTAGTATATTATAAGTAACATTTAAAAGAATCCACGTTTCTGCCGACTGCTTCCAATAAAAGAAATTATGAACTTGAAACTATCTTAGATAATAAGTTCATCTGGATGTATAACCTAGTATTTTTATTAAAAAATGGTGGAAAAAAAACTTCTCTCGAGCTCCTTAAAGTTTACAAAATGCTTTCAAGGAAAAAAACTAAGAACTCGAATGTATATATTTTGCTAATACAGTAAGATATTATTTTAAAAACAAAGTGAAGTTTCACTGACCTTGCCGAAACCAAGACCGTAGCCAACACCGCCATAGCCGCCGAGGCCGAATCCACCGATACCAAAGCCCTTGCCGAAACCGCCAAGACCACCGTATCCGATGCCCTTGCCAAAGCCTCCGATACCTCCGTAACCGAGGCCCTTGCCGAAACCGCCAATACCTCCGTAGCCGAGGCCCTTGCCGAAACCGCCAATACCTCCGTAGCCGAGACCGCCGAAGCCGCCGAAACCTTTGCCGATGCCGAAGCCACCAATGCGACCGATGCCACTGCCGTAGCCAACTGGATATCCCTTCAGGCCTGGGGCGGCATAGGCAACGGCGGCGAGGGCCAGGAGGAGAGCGATGCACTTCATCATCTTGACTGTGGAGGTTGTTACCTTTAATGCAGTAGAGTAATGACAGCGTCTGTCCCTTTCCCCTTTTATAGGCCCCAGCACCCTGGTGTTCAGTGCGTGATGTTAAACATTTTCCAGGGTGTTCAAACTAAAGGCTTTGTATGTCGAGCGCAGCTTCTTGTTAGTGAATTTGAATATTTAAATCTTCTCACCACAGTACGGAGGGTTTTACCTGTATGTGGAACAATGTTCGCTTTTCATAGTGAAGATGGGACCCTATGTGAGGCCCATTGTAAAAATTTACGATACGAAGATAACAATGGCATTTCATATACGTTTTGATTTTGAGCTGATTTGAAAATGGCTAAAATCTAATTAATTTTCAAAGGCATGTGGCCGAATTTTTTGTATCAAAAGAAATGAGCCTAGCCTTTTGTTATTATTAAAGAATTAAAAAGGAATGTAAAGCTCGAAATGAATTTGTAAAGAATATTGCAAAACTTTATAAAAGCGCTCTTCCAATTTAGCAAGCACAAATATAATTCCGACAAAACGAATATTATTTTAGAAAATAAAACGTTATGAAAACACACTTTTGGACTACTGATGAAATAAAGAATGAAGATCAGATTGAGTTTTAAGTTTGTAATTATGATTTTTTTTTTTACAAAAATGTTGATTAAAACGACCCAATCACTATTGTAACATGAAACTCGTTTTTGACAGCTTTTAACAATGTACAATTGGGGGTGATTAATGGTACAATTAATAACACCTTGTTAGCGTTCGTTATCATCTTATCATTTCATTTCAACGCGCATCTCACGTGTTCGCTCTTGACACGGGATAATAGACACTGTTTTAAGCATACACTATATGGTCTGATGAGAAAGAAGACGACCAATAGTATACGTGTAATTAGCACTTTGAAGTGGGGACGTCCATTTCAATTAGCATTTCATTCATAATTGTCTTAGGCAATGGTCCATTCTTTATCAGAAAATTCACCGACTGACAAGCTAACTTAACAATTTGAGAGCAAACACCGGGTTGAGGTTGAGGTTCCTCTGCTTGTTGCTGAAACATTTGCGAGGAATTTCCCAATTAAAAACCAAGACAGAATTCTGGGAGAAGGTACATCGAGCAAGAAAAGCAAACTATCTTGAAGAAGGAACATCAACCAAGAAAAGCAAATCATCCTGATATAACCTGAATTATTAGGGAATGAGCCCATAAAGTACCCCCAATTGCTGGCCAAAGGCTTAGTTCTTACAGAAGATGCAGTTTCATTTTACTCTGTGTCACAATATACACATGTATGTTATATCGTCATTCTGACCTAACCTTTAACAATCATTGTCAGAGGTAAAAAATGGGAGTTTCTGCCTGCATCATCCTGTTAAGCTTGATCAATTCTATGATGTTTTATAACTACAAAGACGAGTATTTCTAAGGAGAGCACGTCATGAAAGGTCTTTAGAAAAAAAAACTGATTTTTCGTAATTTCTGCGAGGTCAGCAGGTTTTAATAAATTGCTCTAATATAAATACATTTTATATAATTATATGGTGAGAAATCATTGGTTTATATATTACTTGTTTTGTTTAAGATAACATATGGGATATTTTATGTAAAGCGTATTGTTTTCATTCTATCTATGCGTGATAGCATCTATATAAAGTGTCAGATTATTATTTGGAGTTTGCTCAGTCCATATGAACATTTGATTATGGAGGAAGATACCAGTACTGTTATTGAATATTGAAAAAATGCATTCGTTTTATAGCATAACAACTATATATAGCCTCTCATTCTCTGTATACAGTGTCATGTGACAATTTTTATGGATTCAGAAACAAAAAAAAAACAAAAAAATAATAATAATAAACATATGTTCATTGTATGTTCTTTTTGCGTTGTTTGTGGGCCTACATTAATCCTTAGAAAAGAAGGTTTGTGACCTCAGTTAAAATAAAACTGTCAATATTAAAATATACACTTCGTATTACATGTAAAATAAAATAATCTAGAGCGGAAAGCAGTTGTATAAAGACCACGGTTCTTAGGTTATGAAGACTAGAGTAGATATAGTATGAAAGGCTTTTTCACACGTTATGTTTAAGTTAATTCTGCTAATGTTGACAGTCATAGCGATAAATTTTATAGAAAAAAATGTAAATCAGAAATAAGTCCGTAAGAAAGAAATAACCGGAATTTGAGCCTCCCCTTTCTCCCCATTGCTGTAAACGATGTGAAATAGCACACAACTCAACAAATAAAGGTGGAAAGTTTATTTCATGTTTTAAAAACATCAAATAATATTAATTAAAAACAAAAAAGTTTAATTGTCAATAAAGTGACAAAATGATACACAACGACATCACCTTTGGTGTTACAATTTTACAGCCTATAAACATGTAGGCCTACATACAAGGTATTTACTTCTTTCACTTCAAAATAACACCATGTCCATTGGTTAGCTATTGGCTTTTGGAAGGCACTACTGGTAGTAGAGATACAATTTGTCTAGTTGAAACAATTTTTAGCCAAGGCAAGAGGTCCGTAGTTTTCTCTAATGATAAACCTTAGTCTTTCCGTGGAGACGTACACTTTTGTTTTTTCGAGCGTGAACGTCGTTCAGAATGTTCATGTATATTTTGATAATTACTGAAGAAGCCTTCGTGAGATCTTCAAAACGTACACCTTATTGCGATCTTGCTTATTTTCTGAAATGATAAAAGATTGTGTATAATTCTACAGTTTTCATCATATATGAAGTGTGCAAAGACCATTTGTGAGGAAATAGAAACAACAATGATGTTGAGTCTTCTTACCATGAAAATAAACTGCGTTACTTTTTTAAACATTCTTTTCTTGAATGAAAATTATGCATTTAAATTCGAAGAAAATGTATTCGAAGTCACCCTCTCTCTCTCTCTCTCTCTCACTCTCTCTCTGCATGTATCTGTTGATGTTATGTGGCAAATGAAGACGTGCGGGGAAAACTCTCTGTCCAACGGTTACCAAATTATAATTTCATAATTTCAAATTTGTAACTAAATAAATTGCACAATAATATACAAAGAAATCATCATATCCAATCTTACCTCAGTGTTAAATCTTCCCCAGTCATGACATCTAACCATGGAGACCAAATTTACCGAAGCCAACTCCCTGGAATATAATAATGAATGTTTTATAATCTAGGAAGATTTGCAAATAAACGTTGATAAAATTGCTTAAATTGAATAATATACAGTGTGTATAATTGATGGATTATGCCATTGTTTTAAATTTAAACGTCCAACGCTTGGCATTGGCAATATTTTTCTGTGTAACTAGTGTATTCTAAGTAACATTTAAAAGAATGGTTCTTCCGACTGATTCCAATAAAAGAAATGATGAACTTGAAACTATTTAAGATAATAAGTTCATCTTGCTGTATAACCTAATATCTATATATATATATGTGAAAATGATGGAAAAAATTTTTCTTGAGCTCCTTAAAGTTAACAAAAATGTATATGTTTTGCTCGTACAGTAAGATATTATTTTTTAAACGAAATGAAGTTTCACTGACCTTGCCGAAACCAAGACCGTAGCCAACTCCGCCATAGCCGCCGAGGCCGAATCCACCGATGCCAAAGCCCTTGCCGAAACCGCCAAGACCACCGTATCCGATGCCCTTGCCAAAGCCGCCAATACCTCCGTAGCCGAAGCCCTTGCCGAAACCACCGATACCTCCGTAGCCGAGACCGCCGAAGCCGCCGAAACCTTTGCCGATGCCGAAGCCACCAATGCGACCGATGCCACTGCCGTATCCAACTGGATATCCCTTCAGGCCTGGGGCGGCGTGGGCGACGGCGGCGAGGGCCATGAGGAGAGCGATGCACTTCATCATCTTGACTGTGGAGGTTGCTACCTTTAATGCAGTAGAGTAATGACAGCGTCTGTCCCTTTCCCCTTTTATAGGCCCCAGCACCCTGGTGTTCAGTGCGTGATGTTAAACATTTTCCAGGGTGTTCAAACTAAAAGCTTTGTATGTCGAGCGCAGCTCATTGTTAGTAAATTTGAATCTTTAAATCTTCTCACCAGATGAAGGGTTTTACCTGTATATGGAACAATGTTCGCTTTTCATAGTGAAGATGGGACCCTATGTAAGACCCATTGTAAAAATTTGCGATAAGAAGATAACATTGGCATTTCATATGCAAGTTGATTTTGAGCCGATTTGAAAATGGCTTAAAATCTAGTTAATTTTCAAAGGCATGTGGCCAAAATTTTTGTATCAAAATAAATAAGCCTAGCCTTTTATTATTATTTAAGAATTAAAAAGGAATGTAAAGCTCAAAATGAATTTTGTAAAGAATATTGCAAAACTTTATAAAAGCGCTCTTCCAATTTATCAAGCACAAATATAATTCCGACAAAACGAATATTCTTTTAGAAAATAGAATGTTATGAAAACACACACTTTTTGGACTACTGATGAAATAAAGAATGAAGATCAGATTGTGTTTTAAGTTTGTTATTATGTTTTTTTTCACAAAAATGTTGATTAAAACGACCCAATTACTATTGTAACATGAAACGCGTTTTTGACAGCTTTTAACAATGTAGAATTGGGGGGGTGATTAATGGTACAATTAATAACACCTTGTTAGCGTTCGTTATCATCTTATCATTTCATTTCAACGCCCATCTCACGTGTTCGGTCTTGACACGGGATAATATACACTGTTTAAAACATACACTAAATGGCGTGATGAGAAAGAAGATGTCCAAAAGTATACGTGTAATTAGCACTTTGAAGTGGCGACGCCCATTTCAATTAGCATTTCATTCATAATTGTCTTAGGCAATGGTCCATTCTTTATCAGAAAATTCACCGACTGACAAGCTAACTTAACAATTTGAGAGCAAACACCGGGTTGTCCAAGAATATATGAGGAGGTCTTACGTGTAACATCAAATAAATGCCATTCGCGCTATGTGCAGTTTCTTTTCCCTCTGTATCAAAAATTATGGTACCTTGCATGGTTTGACATGGTTTTAGCAATGCTTCTCAGAGAAAGATAAAGAACCTGTTTTTATTCCAATTGTTCCCATTTATCTAATTCGCTCTAGTTGTTTTGCTACATGTATACACAATGGACAATAGAAGTGTCGCCCCCTCTGAATCAGAGTAATCAAATAATAATCAAGTAATCAATAATCAACGTAGGCAGATCTTGAGTAGTTATAATGCCTGATCCACATTTTTTTGTGAAATTTGATGTAAATAAAATGATACCAGGAGCATATCATTCCACAGTCATTTATCTCCCCCAAAGTATTGGTTCAGTAGGGGTGACACTTCTATTGTCCATTGTGTGTATACTAGTTTATTAATGTCGTAGTTAGGAAATTTACTTAAAGAGGTCGAAGAAGTACTGTTTAATAAAATCGAAATTACTCCTGAGACACAGGTTGTATAGGCTTATAATGCAAAGTGTATATAAACAAGAATTCGCTGTTAGTTAATGATGAAAAATTCTTTGCATTAATCTGTAATATAAACTGAGAGCAAAGATATTGGTCAAGTTTTGGAGAAATTTATTGTCCAAAATCAGAAACTTAGTTGAAATCGTGTTTTTTTTTTTTTTTTTTGGCAATTCTTTTTCCTTTGTCTATGTGTGATTTGCGAAAAACAAAAATTATCCAGTCTATTATTACAACACTGTTCATACATTACTCACAACATCAGGTTTCTGATTAATAACCACAAACTAAATGATAAATAATTGATCACAGTAAATAAAGTTAAACGTAAAATTGTCGTGTTACATGTATATATGGCATTAATTTAATTTCATGGGAAATTAAATAGATTTAAAGATATAAATTACTTACAAGAGTAATGTTGTAGTCATGCCACACTGCATACTGATCGTTTGTTTCAAAAATGCTTAACGCGCTCATGGAATGTCGATGAAGATAAAACAAAAGTTATGAATATGATTGAGGACTATCACGCACTGAAGATACTATAAAAAAGAAAGACGCAGATGCTGTCATCATTCGACTTAATTGCCGTTGCGCAGTAACTAAGCTAACCCCCACAGTCAAGATGATGAAGTGCATCGCTCTCCTCCTGGCCCTCGCCGCCGTCGCCTATGCCGCCCCAGGCCTGAAGGGATATCCAGTTGGCTACGGCAGTGGTATCGGTCGCATTGGTGGCTTCGGCATCGGCAAAGGTTTCGGCTTCGGCGGTCTCGGCTACGGAGGCATCGGCGGTTTCGGCAAGGGCTTTGGCTACGGAGGTATCGGAGGCTTTGGCAAGGGCATCGGATACGGTGGTATTGGTGGCTTCGGCAAGGGCTTTGGCTTCGGTGGCTTTGGCCGTCTTGGTGGTCTCGGAGGTTACGGTGGACTTGGTTACGGCAAGGTAAGCAGTTTATTTCATTCTTAGGTCATGGACATAAAATACAAAAAGATTTAGTTTTGAGTTAATAATTTGCTTTATTGTAAGAAAACAATTTATTCAAAAGATTGGCTATTTTATCTCAGTTTCTCAGCATTGCGGTATTTACTGTGCTTTCGAAGTATAAATATGAAGAAAAAGACATTTCATAGATTAAAAGTTGTGAATATATTTAACTCAACAAATTGTTTCGTCGTTTTTCAGGGAATTGGCTTCGGCAAATTTGGTCTCCTTGGTTAAATCTGTTAAATTTGCGGCCGAGTGAGGACCAATCGGTAAGTAGGCTATGATGTTGCCTTATTTTTTTATTTCCTGTGGCGTAGTCAGGCAAGTCTATTTTTTATACCTGACTTTCTGCTGCAACCTAGTGCAGGTTCTACATGCATTAAATTCGGGCCTTGTATTTGATGAATGTACGCACGTTTGTGAAATACAGTATTATTCAAATGTGTTTTCTTTGGTTCATTGGAGAGAGATGGAGGGGGGGGGGTCTGATAATGCCCGTCACTGAAAATAAAAATTATATATCATAGTAAAGTTCTGTTAAAATGATATAGGGATCTTCGTACACTATTCATTTTAAAAGTCACACTAAATTGTATTATTTCTTATATGTTTGAAGAAAATCATATTGTCGTTCTAGGACTATCAATAAATATGCCTTGTATTACCAAACTGTTTACAACGCTATTTTTTTTTTCAGTCCGGACTCTTGACGAACACCCTTTTGTGAGTCCCACTGGAGTTGCATACAACATTTCTAATAACACATAATATACCATATCATGTTTGGGCCTAAGGACGTCCAGGCTGATAAAGAATGACCACGACGTGAATACTGACACACAGCAGTTGCATTGAATACGTCAAGACTAAGATTTCACTGCCGTCTTGACTTGACTGAGATGTACGCGAATTGATGCATACGAACTTACTGTTAAACATACACATTGTTATTGATTTTATTTCATTGAATTTTTGTATGAATACAATTCTTGTCCAATTTTCAAATGTGAATTTTTTCTGTTACGAATTTGTGTTGAGACAGGAATAAAAAACCCTTTTTGAAAATATACTTCCAAGTCTTACCGTTTGCTTTCATAGTGTTTTCAGTTTATTTTTTATTCATGACTGAGTTATAATAATAATAATAATAATAATAATAATAAAATATTTCTTCTTTTTCTTCTTATTATTATAAATGAACGACGCCTAAAATGGGAGGGAATAGATTAATAGAAATACGTGTTGAAAGCTTTCTATATAACCAGCACTGTTACGATGTTCCTTTTTTTTGTTCATACCGTATCTGAGAGCAAATCATTGGTGCATATTCCTCCGAGAAATGTTACTGGTTTTTATTGCCTTTACGAAACTTCCCATGTCTAATATGGGCTTCATCTTTTCGAAACGTTATTCAAGTATCCATCTACTTCTATAAAAAAAATCTAAACACGTATTCTGTGAAATATGGTGCGTGAACATTCTCCATTAAGCTACGGGTAGTTGACCTCTGTATCTGTAGTAAGTGCATTATTGGTCAAAACCAAAGAAATTAAGAGAGGCGTTGATCGTAAAGATGCTCTTTAACTAGGGGTGAACAGAACTTCGGTTTGTTCGCTGGGCCAGGTCAAGCTTTTGCAAGTACATTATAAGTATATTATACAAGCCACGCCCTTATGCCCCGGGAACGCATTTGCATAAAAGCATACTTACTTTAAATCATATATTGTAAAAATGTACGAGTGTTTTTGACAGCTAAGCATAAATATTTGCTCAAAAGTAAAATAAAACTATTTATCATATTGCTTTATTTACCCGGATTCAATAATGATGCATTGCAGTTATGAATAACCATACAATAAATAAAGAGTATTTTAAAGGCAAAATGCTTAAGAATTATCAACCGAAGGCTAGACAAAAACATGTGCTGACAGTATCTGCTAAGATTATTGAAGAAATCTAATATCTCTTACAGAGTGTTTTCAACTGTAAACCTCAACGCCACGATCTCCAACAGTCACTAACGAGTATGCAGAACCCCAAGGAAATGTCAATTTGAAAGGAAATAAAGAAGAATTAACTTATTTACTTTTTCAATGTTGTTATGGATATTATATTCTTATATTTTTTCAAAGTCTGTTGTACGACTGAGGGGTTCTCGTAACATACAATTCAGGAATATTGTTTAACAGTGTATCTATGTACATATTCCCACTCCCTGTAAGGGCCTTCCTAAATTCTTTACATTTCATCACTGTCGAGAGATAGGAAGGGATGTACTTAAGTAGGACTTTAAAAAGGACGATTAAAGGGAAAATATTTTAGTCTGTAGACCAGACAAAATGTATGCTACTGCTTTCTCGGTGTCTCGCCATGTAGTCATAGTAATTGATATAGAAGTGGGTGGATTTAAAACAAAGAGATCACTAAGGAGTAATTAACGTTTGGATGTGGCGACTTTCTTTCCATAAAGTTCTTCACCCATGTCTACAAAGATAGACTTCGATGGCCCAACCTGAAACAGAAAGGGACCCACTCTCATCAGTTTTTTGATTGTAGGTTTAAGAGATTGGAAGAGGAATTCCCACGCTGTAAAAAGACATTTGAAACTTTAAAATTCACGTACACCTTTTTTATCATGGGTGTTTTAATGAAGAAATGGCACATTGCTGTGTAAACTGCTGAAAAACTGTTAGAATGTGTATCAGTCGGACTGTACCATTGAAAAAGTTGACCCCTTTAGAAAAATAAATGGTCGAATGCCCACAAATATTTTTTTGGGGTTTTATCTTCATTTGAAAACGGTTTCCCTCTTTTTTTTTTCGTTTCAAAGTATTCACTTAGTTTACCTTTCAAATTCATATGCGGGCTTGTTGGATGAAAATATGTTGGATGACAATATTGATGTGAACTTTGGCATATTCAATTACGAGCGACAAAAAAGAATTAGACAGATGAAACAATAGTGACTTCAAATACACTTTGTCACTACATGTAACACAAAGCCACCGCTTTCTCTATCAGACTCTAGATTCCGGCAACCTAAGATCCCTATTCAAAGGTCAACTGGTCTTTTCAGTAATTTGGTCTGGAATCACCGTGATTTGCTGACCTGCTACCATAAATCGTAGTATAGTTAAATAGATAAATTGCACATGTTAATATACTATTAACTACAGTCACCCTGGGAAGGGCACATACTAAAAACTTTGGCGTGCGAATTAGTGATGGTTATCAGCCCTTTTCTAGAAAATATCAGTCGCCATGAAGCTCGTCCATTACCATGATTACAATACGGACTTGTTAAATAAATTACACGCGACAGTCCACCTCATAAGTTCATATGATAAATCTCACATGTCACGCGACACGTAGAGACTGTGCCAGCATAGGAACAACGTCTTCTCAGATAATTCAGGACTATTTATACATTTATAAACAATAAGACACGGCCCTTTTATCTGTGGATCATAAAATCCATAACGCCCATTGTAAGTTAATAAATACATCGCCATTCACAGACACCGTGTCGCTCACAGAGATCTGTTTGCATGCAGCAGGGAGCAGCAGGGATCTTTTGTAATAAAATAAGGAAGGGTCCAAAACGTCGTTAAATCATATTTAAATCTATTCACTTATCAATTATAATTTGTTGTTATACAACAATTTAGCTATTAGACTGTACACGCACAGTGCAGACTATAAAATGACCAGCGGAGAACATTCCTGTCACATTTAGCTTCAAGGTGCTCACACTGCTCAGCTAACCAAACTCTATATCCAAGATGATGAAGTGCATCGTTCTCCTCATGTCTCTCGTCGCCGTTTCATACGCCGCACCCTTCGGCGGTATCGGTGGCTTCGGAGGCTACGGCGGCATTGGAGGCTTCGGAGGAATCGGCGGCTACGGCGGTCTGGGCGGCTTTGGCGGTCTCGGAGGCGTTGGTTATGGTGGTATTGGAGGCTTCGGCGGCTACGGCGGTCTGGGAGGCTTTGGCGGAATCGGAGGTTTTGGAGGCTTTGGCAAAGGATTTGGTGGCTTTGGAGGCTTTGGCAAAGGATTTGGTGGCATTGGATTTGGTGGCAAGGTATGTGTCAAAGTGTGATTTTAATGTAATATCCTCATTTAGATATACATTTAGATTGATAAGGTACGTTGTAAATTTGGTCCTTATTCTTACTTACATAATTTACATAATTTCTTAGAAATAATGACATTGTGTACTTACTGAAATCAATGATAAAATAGACTAAAACAAACATTTTAGTGTTGAATATTGTCCTTTCCTCTAATATATTTAAATCACCTTTCAGGGATTCATTGGTTAAGCAAAGAGCGGAATTACAGACACAGAAAACAGCATCAAATGGCAGCAACGAAACCAGCGATATTTCACATCACAACTTTGTAGATGTATGGCTTGGATTAGATAACCTGATTAAAATCATTGGGTGCCACGGGTCCAAATCACACCTTTCATAAACTATCCAGAAAGGGAATATTGCCCTGAACAATGTATGCACTAGGACCTTTAAGATTAGTGCATTTTCGTTCGTGCCAGTACACATCCAGGGATGAAACTGTACACTTCGCACGCTTTGATTGAAGTGGTTTCATGTGCCAATTTAGACTACAGTTATTCTTTTTTACATAGATATCTGTCTTCAGTAAGAAGATAATTGGTAAACACATGAAGACAAAAATAAATTATTTTGAAATATAAGTTCTGTTCACTGTTGTATTATTGTCATAAAGAGAAATGCTCAGTATCGGCGAAGAATCACTAAAATGACAAGGATGGAATACTGAATCACCAATACTCAGTCATATTCATACACACTCAAGCACAGGCACTAGGATTGGACACAAACACGAGTGCACGCGCGAGCGCGCGCACACACACACACACACACACACGAACTGAGGAAGACAGCCACTGAGCTGTTGAAAGTTTCATACGTAGTGATGAAATTATCTAGCTCATAACACTGTATGTAATTATAGTACTCCAAAATTGTTTAGCACCTTTACATATATGTAAACATTGAAAAAATATCAGAAAAAAAAAAAGATTTCTACACGAAAAAAAAATAATAATAAACAGGATGCCTCACGCTCTTTTCTTTTTTTTTTATATAAATTCAACCAATCACAAAAATGAAGTTCAAGAGAGAGCTTGTTTGCCTTTAATTCACCTTAGTAATTAAATTGATATCAACGTAAAAAAAGTACGAACAACAAAGAAAAAAACACGAAATGTTGATAGCAGCCTCTTTAGTTAAAAGGAACGTTGAGTTCTGTGTATTCGTGCAGAGGTTGACTACAATTTCTTCATCAGAACGGCTTTGGTTCTTTTTCAAATGTTTTTCCCCCGTGTTCAGTGTGGTCACTACTTTCTCATTCGTCCACACATAAAAGATATCCATTTTTCCATATTGTCATTGGCCCCATTCAGAATAGGGGACTAACTAGTCCGAGGGTCAATTATGGCCGACCCACTTGAATATTAAAGTCGCAGAATCAATGGCGATAATCACAATCGCGACAGTCGTTACTTCCTGGCCTACTTTTTGCCGTGGATTATCGGAAGGATAACACTGAGCTTTTTGCTTAGTTCGTTTCTAGCACACTGCGTAAGGGTGCGCCCAAGCTGGATCAGGTCTCTCGGACTAAAACAAAAAGAAAAGGAAGTATACCTTTGTAATCTTTTTTCGTTCGTCTATTTTGATTTTGTTTTAAGGGGATCGGATGATGGAGAGAGAAAGAGAGAGGGATGAAAGAAAGGTTATATTATGTAAAGTCAAAATTTTAAATAGACTTGAAGTTAAGTGCTAACAGGACTAATACTCAAATTTTGCACTAGAGAATTCGATTAAGAATATGCCATGTGTAGATGATGTTGAAGCCTTGGACCCATCACATATCAATATACATAACTTATCGCGTTATATATCTACCGAAGACTTACTGATAAACGCGTTTTAGCGTATCCATGTTGTTCTTTATGGCGGTGCAGAACCCCCTGTTTGCGTTACACTCAGCCAGCATTTTCTCCCCGTACTGCTCTAGGGCATAACACTGGTTGGAGTCAGCGCGGTATTTACTGAGGAATTTACCCATAAGACACTTGGTTGACTCGTCCGCAAACTGCTTGCCCTGTATAGATGAAAATAACAATGACTGGATCATGGAGTGTAGAACATGTCAGCAGCTTTTTGTCGTCTACCAAATTATTTGCATGAGGCTTTATAGAACTGTTATTTATTATTCTATTTATTTATTCAATTGTTCATTCATTTTGTAAAGACTCAAGCTGATACCTTTGTATGTCATATTTTCAGAATTCTCACAAAGACACCTTCTGCATTAAAATTATTCATAATTACATACAATCTAGGTCTACTCGCTCACGCACTCGTGCGTTACATACACGAGCAAGTTATTAACTGAAGTCATACACATACTAATACGGAAGGGTATTGCTGTCGTATTAATCTTATTGTGGGATTTAGAGATAGTATCTCTTTGGAGTTTCGATTAAGTCAAAAAACAAAACAAAAAGGCAGCATTGCGCTTCTGAATGTTCTGAAATTTAAGGATACTGACCCGAAATTTCGAGTTACTGACCCAAAATTCGAGTTACTTATTCGAAAACTCAAATAGAATTAAAACAAAATGACAACAAAGTGCTCCTGTAAACACACGAACATATGTTTGGAAAATTTTCTGTTACAATTATTGTCTGAAACTCTGTTGGTAATTAGAAAGAAAAATGGAGCACTGATCCGTTCTTGCCTACCTCATCATCAAAGCTGTCGTAGTACTGCTTCAACCTCTGGCACAACCTTTTGCCGTACTCTTCTGAGAAGTTGTGATCGCTGGAGCAGCGCCATCTAGCGTGGAAGCAATTCCAGAATTCACAGTCTCCATCACGAGCATTCTGTTCGCACATGGGGTTCACATCTGGAGAAGAAATAACAGAAATAAGTCTGATTCTCTGCCTCCACAGCTGTTTTTTATATTGTGCAAAGCATCTGACCAACAATAAATATCTGGCACTACGACGTGCAATTAATGAATGAAAGGCAGAGGCCACATTTTCAAACACTATGCAAAAATGAATAAATAGTGATGTCAAAAAATCATGACAAAAAATCAGATAAATGCAATATTTCTATGTACTTGTGAATAGTGGCTGAAGGTGCTGTCTTCGAACAAGTTTGACCAGCGGATAACTTTGTTAAGAAAAGAGTGTCCAGAAAAAAAATTAGGCTCTTTTGTGATACACATGTATTATATTTGGGAGAGACAAAAGCATGAATGAGACATCTCTAGCTTAGACGATTCAGGTCCTTCGAACTAAACATATGTATGTATGGTAGGGCATTGCACTCCCAAATTCTAGCCCCACGATAGATTTTAGCGACTTACCTTCCGATGGATATATAGTTGGGCTGGATCCGAACAAAAAGTGGCCGTTTACTTGATCACAGACAATCAGACACAGTGAGAGAATACAAAGAACCTTCATCGTGTGCTGCTTTCCACTGGATCTGGACTTTGGTATGTGTACAGTATTCTGTAAGACTGAGGCCAGTTCTCAATATTGACGTCTTAAAATAACATCCGTAACATAGATGTTCCACTTTTCAGGCTCATGACCCCATTTCTGGATTTTGTTGCTTTTCCCGGCTTTTCCTGTTTCATATAGCACTGTTCAGTGGCTTTTAGTACATTTAAGCAAGAAGTTGTAGAGTAGAACTTCAGCTTCTTGATTTAAGACATTCGGGCTCAGTCATAAATATTTGCATTGTACACTGTACTACTGCTACTTTGTTGTGGAAGTCGTTAATGAACAAATGTTACAAAAATGTGTTACAGCTGATCGATGTTATTATATCATTATGCTTCATTAGAGGCAATGTCCGGGGGAAATGAATTTAAATAATGATATTTTATTTATCATATCTAGATATTGTCTGGTTATTTAACTCATAAAATGCAAAAAAAAAAAAAAAAAAAAAAAAAAAACGAATCTGTGTGGTTTACAAAAATTATCTCTATTGTGTTATTTTAGGAGAAGCATGATATTAATCTAAAATTTAATATTAATTTCAATTTAATTTTACGCCCTTAGTTGCCCCCCCCCCCAAAAAAAAAAAAAGTATAATTATGGGCTTCCTTGGGCATATTGTCAGTAGTTCATTGTTCACATGACAGGATGCAATCTTGATTTCCTTGAGTGAGACTGCTGCGGCTGGTCCCATCTAACGCATTGTCTTGGCAAGCGAGTTACACTGGCATCGGTATACATGTATTTAAATAATAAAGCAAAATGCTTAAAAAAGGATAAAAATTCTATTTATTTACACAAATAACACTATGTATAGTTTATGACAAAACATCAAGAAGAAATATGATTGTCTACTTCATCGATATTTATGATATTTTTATTCAATTTTATTCCTAACACTGGCATTAATCAAGTGCGTTTTCTAAAGTATAGATGAAATGTCCCCATTCTTAGTCGTCTGTATAGATAAAAGTGTCCTCTGAATAAATTGGACACTGGTGTATTCAGCAGTATCTCACTGAAAATATTTGTGTGCAAGTTTGGGGTGTGGTTCATTTAGGCATTTTGGAAAGTAAATAATGCTGTACAATAAACACTAACAGAGGGGTTCAAATATATAACACTGGCAGCCAGTATAGCTGCAGTTTGTCGATCTCTCACGCTACGAAACGTAGAACACGTTAAAGGGAAAATATTTGCCAGATGTTCTCAGTACAAGGTTCTCTTCTCAACACTGCTACAACACAGCTATCTTGCATATGTGTTGTCGGGGTCAACACGTGGAAGAGAATTCGATTAAAATTGGTAAATTCATGTTGTCTCACACTAGGTAAGTCATTCTATCAAGTCCATCGTTCTCATAAAGAACCGGTTTTATTTGCTCTTTCCAACGTTCTTTTTTAGTGAAAGAATCCTTTCGGGTGTGTTGCATCTTGGCACGTTACCCTCATCTTGCGGTCATCCAGTGGAAGAAGCTGTTCAGCTGCTGGAGGTTGCACGTTTGGAGAGCTTCTGATACCTCGCCCTGAGCGTCCATAACTGTCTTGATGCTACAAAGAAATCATTGGAATTTGACTTAAGTTTGTAGACAGTGTATTAAATAACTCGTTGCCAGGTAAAATGATGATGATAAAGAAGAGCAATGCAATGCTATTTTTAGTCGGGTGAGGCGTATTTTGCGTCTACATGATAATTTTTCATTTGAATCCCATTGGTGTCACAGTGAAATGAAAAATCATGTCTCTTTAAAAAATCAACTGATCTCTGTTAACTACGCATATACGGAAAAACTATGTTCACTTCTGCCGATTTTTTTGCTTTACATGTTTACTAAACTGAGTCGAGATACACATAATAAAATTCCTTTACAACATATGGTTTTGATTCAGTAATTTCATTACTTAGCAATTGGCTATTCTAGCTGGGATTTAGAACATAACATGACCAAAAGCAGGATGGAATTCCGTTCTTTTTATTTGCGTTTGACGTTATCTCCCGACTTCTCCGGCCTGTGCACGCTGCGTTTCCGCAGATTTTATGTAAGTCCAGATATGTCAGATATCGGGTCTGATCTCTTAAATGTAGGTGGTAATGGGATAAATAAGAGGAATAGTGCGTATGACTGCCTCAGTTACTAAACCAACTGAAACGATCGAAAAAACATCACCTCTTGTTCTCAATGTTTAGACAGCATTTTCCAGGGTTGTCCTGTTCTCAAAAGCAAGGGGTGTGTGTGTGTGTGTGTGGGGGGGGGGGGGGGGGGGGGGGGGGGAGTTAAAGTGTCTGATCAGATAGGATTCCAACAAATGTTGTATTTTCTTTCCTTTTTACACGTATTTCGAAACGACCTTCGAAGGGAAATTAAAAACAGAAGCTACCAGCTCAACTTCACAGCCTAACAAGATGCATATTATTTCCCTATGTACAAGATGTTACATATTATACAATGTAACTTGGGGTTCCGAATAAATATCTAACGAGAGAGAGAGAGAGAGAGAGAGAGAGAGAGAGAGAGCCTAACCTACCCAAACATCTGCTGGAAGGCGCGTTTTTCATCTTCAGAGCCTTGCAGTAGTTCACACAGGTTGTGCTGAATGAAGCACTGTGTAAAAAGCTGTTGCCCAAACTCCTTGATAAAGAAGCAGTTGTTGGTGCCTGATTGGTATACAAGAGACAAGCTTCTCATCATGCACTTGTTGAACTGCGTGATCAGCTGGCGGTGCTGTAATGAAAAAGTACAAAATATATAACAATTAATTATATAATAAATAAATATATATAATACTTCAAAATAATTAAGAACAAAGGATACCTATATATGTGAGGGCACGGAAACTCAAGTCTCACTTTTCAGTAAAATATTTCGACTTCAAATTAATCGCGTATACTTGAATGTAGTGTTCTTTTACTTTCATGCCAGTGGTGAAAAATATTGTTCATTGCCAAAGTTTATCTTGTTGCTGATGCAAAATAAAAAAAAAGTAAACGGGCAAAGAGAAAAAGGAAAAATGGTCGTTAAATATGAGAACAAATAGGACATTTCAGTAAGTCAATTAGTTAATCATAAAGTGCATTCAAGTGTATCAGAAGTGCATCAAAATGTACCTCGTAACCACCAGCAAAGCGTCCCATTCGTCTGCAGCTGAACTCGGCGTCCCTGGCGTATTGGAATTTGTCGCAGGTGAATCTTTCTCTGAGGCAGCGATAAAACCGGCAATGCCCGGCTTCGGCTTGACTTAGGCATGTCGCGTCGACTTCTGAAAACGAAACAAAAACGGAATTTGGTTAGATATAAACGTGATTCTGAATGGTGTCATATTGTATCATCCTTTAATATTAAGTGTAAAATTCTCAGTTTAGGCCATCTTACGGGCAGAAGGTAGATGCATGGGGCTCGTTTAGTTTTATGAAGCTTTACGTCCCATAAGAGCCTGCACGTTGGCCTTTTACCAGGTCAGAACGGAAACTAAATCGACATGATAGTAAGTGAACCGAGTGAAGTCATCTCTTCAAAGTCGGGAGTCACCTCTTGGCGACCTGCCCACCCCGACATGTAGAGAGTATTTCAACTACAAATTGTTTGAATACATTACGATCTCACACACTACTCTGCGCTGCTACTGGAATGTCAAACACTCCGTGAGGAATGGGTGCGTCAAAATGTCACCGAGCAACACCAATGTCAACCTATGCGGTGGTCGTCGCAGTGAGTCACCGAAGAAGACACTGTTAACATTACCTTTGAGTATTCACTCGTTAATCTGGATGTTTCAAATATCTTATTTACGTTACCTTAATGCACTTGCTTTAGGTAGCCCGATAAAATGGGTCGGTGTGAGTTTTATTGTCAAATATTTCTGTAACAATTTTGAGTCCTCCAATGGTATACTCTTACAGCCAATACTTCTGAAGAATCTTTTTAAGCATCAGTGATTCATTAACCTAGATCTTTTCATCACATTTAATTAATAAGTCATTTATGACCCAGTCATCACTCGTAAAGCGTTCACAGGGTTAACAATTAGCAATGAATCATTTAATGGGTAGTAACCACTGACCGAAAGAATCCAATTTCCTAATATCAGTTTTAATAATTGGATGATTAGGATATTCTTCCGGTGTTTGACAACCACAATAATACTATAACGTACGGAAGATACACACTATCCGTGGCAATTTGAGAACATTCAGCTCCTAATAAAAGATCATCACTATTATCAAAGTGCTGTTAACAGGTATTTTATCATCCAAGTGCTACATGTATTGTACATAGTCATGATGTACAAATGTATGAACGTCCGAGGGTACGTGAATAAATCATCCCTAAATAAGTTGATACAGTAAAAAAAGGACTGGCACTCAAGAAATCCCCACACCACGGTCGATTGTCTTCAACGGCAATATAAAAATTGGTTCAGAAGTATTTTACTATTTTTTTCTGAAGGTTATCTTTCATGATTAAATTACGCCCCCGTCTTGTCCATTAACTGCTGTTTTTAATGCCAGTGTTTCCATGCACTCTGCGTGGATTGCTGTTTTCAGGACTGTAATATTATTTACGGTCGTGTATGTGTATGTTCACACCACCCACGCTATGCATCGTTCAAACACACTGAGGTTCATGTACCATTACGGTAAAGTGGACATAATAGGCACGGGGTTCACTTCACATTTCATATATCATATATATCAGCTTTTCCAAAAGTAATACCCATTCAGGCTATAGTAATTACTGAATCCAGTTTTACGACTACAAATTTCTCATATATATGACATACGAGGCTGGGAAGTATTCCAACACTGAAAAAAGAGCCTCGCATTAAATCTTTGGCACAGTGTGCAACAGGTCAATGCCCCACGCTTAAAAAAAAAGGGGGGAGGGGCTCATAAAGGACAAGACATAGAAAGAGAACCCCTTAATTCCCTCTCTATTCTCGTTTTTTTAAGTTTCAGGGAAAATAGAATTAAAAAACTCCACCAATGCCAGCTAACCCAGTCTTACCTTTGGATGGAAGGATATACTTGAATCTTTCATCTTTCTGTGTTGTGCCTCTTGTGAAAAAGTGATCCTCTGCTGCCGCGCATATTGTGAATACGGCAAGAAATGCAACTGTGGCTAGTTGAAATCCGTTCTGCATCTTCTGTTTTAAATTTGATTTTTACTTGAACAATAATAATCTAATCCTACACGTGTGCCCTTCTCACTTCTGGTCGTTATCAGAACACCTGCACCGAGTTGGTCTTAGTGAATGGTTTACTCTAAGCAGCGCAGCCGTCATTTATATATATCATAGCCCTGGAAGTGGGTCAGGGGAGTATTTCCTCCATATAAGGAAACTGTGGGCGGGGCCACATAATGTCTCGGGGGTCGTGTGACAACCTACGTCGGAAGTGTGTTACCCAATCTGCAACTCGTCACTGGGCATGGTTGAACGATTATTGCGTTGCGTGAAAGAGTATGGCGTTTAATTGTAATAAGAAAATTGAATTGAAGCTCTTGAAATTGCTTTTTATTTAGACGGAAACTAACCTTTGTTCTTTTTCCTTATTTATTTTTTCGGTATAAGCAAAGAGAAATCCACGACGTTTTTACGTCATTAATCAAACATAGTATTCAAGACGAGCACCAAAGCACTCGACGTTTCTATGTGGCGCTCAGACGGCACGAAATTAGACCATTCCGACGAGATCTTCTACAAACAGAGATAGTTTCTTTTTTGTGTTCAATACCTCAACTAAAACTAAATTTTTAAACGGACAAGTTACAATAACACATGTTAACCAATCTAAATCTTTTAAGGACACTATTGAGTACATGCGTTTGTAGCTCATTGATCTAACGAAGTAACTTGAGTCATGTGTGCTGGCTATGAAATCAATTATGCGACCACAGACATTAATCGCACGACAGAACTTTACTATTTTTTACTCATCTCTCGTCATAGTCAAACAAAAATTTTCCACATGGAAGAAAACTACACGTGGAAATTCAATTAAATGGTTCACCCTTTAGAAAAATACAGAGCCACTTCTGCTATTGTTGGACAGCTTAGACCAAAAAGAAAAAAATCGTCGTGAGGAGGAATTCGTAGTCAAATCGCATGACACAAAGATTTGTGATAGTTCTCAACGTTTTGGGAGGGGAGTTTTGAATAAACGAGAGCAGCTTAGGCTAGCACCGCTCCTACTCCACAAACATACGCTTAAGTTGCTCATGGCGCAGTAAAAAGAAAGTTAAACAATTGATAAAAAAATTATCTATATCCTTATTAATACTCACGTGTTTTTAGGGTTACAAAGTGAAAATACCCGTGTTATGTCACTTATATTGATCTAAATGATTTCATTTTATTGAGTTAAGTATACTTCAATATAGATCAATAAATCATGATTCCTTCATTTTTATTGTCCATTTTACGTAAGGGAAGAAAGAAATTGTCCACATCATAGACGTAATGATGCAACCTTCCAACTGAAGGAACTCGATTGCCCCCTTACATTATAAAGAATACATAGTTGCATTAACCCAGCTTCTCGGCCACGTTCACTCGTTGTCCTCTTCATAAAGCTTCCCCCACTACAGCTAATAAAAGTACACCAGAAGAAAATCTTCAGTTAAGGCAAACCTTATACAAACGTACTGACAATCGTCCCTGAAATGTTGCTATTCGCTGGCTATTTCGTGTGTGTGTGTGTGTGTGTGTGTGTGTGCGCGCGCGTGCATGTGTGCGTATGTGTGCATGTGTGTGTGTGTGTGTGTGAGTGTGAAGTAGGAGGGTTTGAGCATTTGACACTTTAATGTGCAATCTATGAAGTATTCTCGTGCAGTTAAAATGGTGGCATAGTTTTCATGATGTAGTCAGTAATTCAACAAACCATGGCCCACTAATTTTACTCGGCTGTTAACTGTGCAAAGAGTCCGTTTCGCAGGCACATAACTGCATGTAGAACACCGAGGATCTCTAAAACTATCCTAGATCCTACCTCTCATATCCTTTGCGTTTAACTAACAACTATCTAAGGGCCTGTTCGTGCTTTTACTACGACCACAGCTATATCGCGTGTTCCAGGTTCTTACTATGAGGTTAGTTGGTAAATCCATCCTCACACTATGACTGACCGCTACCGTGTGCACCACAGTGACCATATCTGGCCACAGTGACCGACGGTTAGAAAGAAGACTGATTCATCCACTGTCCCGAGCAGGTGCCACGACATCTTTAAAAAGCAATTTCGATATTGCCCATCTTTTTACCGTGGGTCAAACAGTGTGTACTGCGTGTGCCTTTTTCTAGGTGTTTCTTTCAATAGAGCGGTCTCTAATTTAAGATTCTGGTTGCAGTGAGACTTTTTTAATAAGTCAAATGGAAACATAAATAAAATCAATTTAATGCGTGAAGTGCGATTTTTAAATTGTCCCTACTTCCCCCCTTTACCTCGAAACTGGATCATCTAGAAAAGTAATTTAGGGTGCAGAAGTAACCCGGAATGGAATATTTGTGCAATTTGTAACATTTTTGTTTTACGCTTAAATACCACAGCAGTGTGCTAGACCTAAAAAAACTTTCGCGTGAGCAAGTCATGCCCACGAGTTGAATAATGTGAGTGACAGGACCATCTAAGGGAAAACAGTGAGTTGGCAGCCTTTCCAACATCTTTGACAGAGAGATACATCGGTGGCCTCAATCTCTGCCTTGAGATACAGTTGTAACGGGACACGCCTCCGGAATATTTTACCGCACTAACCTAAGCTCTATAAATTTTTATCTTAATAAAACAGTAAAATCCCCATGGTTCCATGGAGGAGGTGCAGTTTTCTAGCTCTCTCTTTAAAGGCGTCTGTCCAGAAAAAAGCACGGAAATTACAATTGCACTCAATGTTGCAAAATGTACTTCAAGTACATTAAATCGGAACACACGGTTCGCATATTTGTCTGGATTGAAAAGCAAAAGTACGATACACATGTAGGCCTACTATAATAATTTGCCCGAAATCAGGAACAGGTTCAGAGTCTACGCATAGTTGTAGCTTCAGTCATTTGACACACTCCCGTGACTAAGTAAGGTCCAGCAACATTTTCCGAGGTGTATCTCAGAGAGTTGGACATGGTTTTGGTCAGTTATCCGGATGTGATTCATTTTTTATTAAGACATTTTAATTATTTGTTATACTGCGTCCATTAGATCGGCTCCTCGAATATTCCTTGTTCCAGATTGCGAGCGTTTTCTAGGAGTGGATTGCACGGAAGCCGCCTTGTGACCACTAACGCATTTTATCCAAAGCTGAGGAAGTGATAAATTTTGCTTCCTTGTGTGCACACGAATACATATACGTATGGTGTATCATAAACATGAATTATTTGACCTATTATTGATACTCCTCATCAACATCACGTATATTTCCTTCCTGCAATCAGTTAGATTGCCCCATTCGTACCAAGTTTGTGAAATATGCCCTCAGACTCGAGAAGAGGTCAGCCGTTGGTTGTTTCTCCGGCCACACAAATTTATTCTCATACATTGCACTTAAACATTTTATATCTATGTTTATTTCTATATCCAATCGAATATATCATCTACACATTTACAATATGATTTCCTTATTTACTTTTCACTGAGTGCTTCGTGTCCCATTTTTGTTTTGCTTTTTTTTACGAAGAAGTAGAACTGATGTACTAAAAATTCCATCCATTACTAAACCAGTTAAGATAGGTTTGCATATTGTTTTAAGTTGCCATGGGGATGTATGACAACTTAAAAAGTGGTGCGTCCTGGAATGTTGAAATAAATGCAAGTACTCCATTAAGATGAAAACAAGGCTTTTTAACTGCACTGCTAAAACAATCCCTCTATCTGCCTTTCACAGCAACTATAATAACATCGTTCTTTGAAGGTCCGATAGTCACCGTTCAGTTGTAGTATTTGTCTCAGCGATATTTGTATCAGCGAGCACATCCGCCCATCGAAAGCGGTCATCATTCAATAAGTCAGCTAGCTGGTCATTGTGAGAGGCGTAAAATTCTCTCAAAAGTGTCCTAGTAGAATCCCACATTTTTCCAATGGTGCTATACGACTCAGTTCTAGAATTAGTTGGTGCTCTGGCTAAAATCTCGTCTTCTTCCCATGGATTAAGTTTTTCTGTAAAATAAAAACAAGAAAAAAATCAAGTGTCTTCCAAAACGTTAAAGTATATCTATTTTCGGGGAAAAATACGACTATATTGACTAAACTATCAAGCTAAAATTTACGATTTGAATTAACAGAAAATTGAAAAGCAAGCAAAAGGTGCCAATAAAAATCACCCATTCAAAAATTAAACAGGCCCGTAGCCGGGGGAGGGGTTTCGAAAGAACCGCCCCTTTTGCTGGGAAAAGGTCCACTCTGGGTAAAATTTGATCTAGGTACATGACGTTTTTATGGGAAAAGGTCCAGTTTTTCAGAATAACCACCCCCCTTTTGAAATTGCTGGTTACGGGCCTGTTAAAGGTCACAATGAAACTTTGATTATTTTACGGTGATCGGTAAAACGCAAGCAGTGGTGTCTTTGGTTATTTAAAAATTGTTGCCTTGAATCATAAACTACGCTTATAGACACTTTTCATAGGTATGTTGTTGTCTTAAGGACACCTTTCCTTCCAAATAGGCCAAGTTCGTGTTTATGATTTACAGACATTCTGCTTCCTTTGACAGTAGGAACGTGACGACTACTACTACCACTACTCGGGTTCAAAATTGCATTCTTAATGCACGCTCAGTTCTACCCTGTACTTCTAAAACAGATTCAGTGCCCGTCTCTTAAAAAATTTGAAGAAGACTCCGGCACACGCGTTCATTAAAATAACAATCATTCGCACTGTTTGTTATTTTTATTTTTCTAAGCAGAAGGAAGTGGTGGGGTGGGATTTCTAAAGGGACAGTAATCATTATGAGCAACTATCCTTCTCTAAGATCCCACGAACCCTACTTCAACTGAAATGTTCTTGTTTTTTTACTGTTTATTCGACACGCTTTGAGTGATTAGCTACTTGGGTTGTTTCAAAATATATGAACATAGTCATTGTACTTACTTAATCCAAGGAATTCATAAACTTTATTTAAACTCCCTCTCATGTCGCTATGGTAGTCTTCTAAACGGAGGAATAAAAGTTGATCACGTGGAAACACGTTAAGGAAATCTTTCACGAACACGTGGTACAGACCCAGTCGAAGCCGAGCTACCTGGAAATGACGTAGGAGCAACTTGTAAATGATACAGGTCATTAAACGTGATCCCTGCATTAAGTAGATCTACGTGTTTGTAGCTAAATTTTGAAAAGTTAAGAGTGTCTTCACTGTGTTCCTTTGCTGAATAATTTAAGTATTTGAAATGGTACTTTCTGAAAAAAGTGTTCATTGGTTACGAATATCTTTTGAAATAAACATCAGGTGAATTCGTCTGTTGCCTTTATATCCCTTTGTTTTGCAGTGCTGAAGACAGTTTGAGGGCATTTTGGTGTGTTTTGAGACATGATTTAATGTGAAGGTTGTAGGATTTTCAAGCACGTGCTATTTGAACTTACCGCCAAAGGTTTTTGGTGGTTAAGTTCTTTGCTATATACACAACTCCTGACTGAATAATGTTTAGTACAGCTAAGAAATAGAAGGACTGCGGCTGATGCCCACTCGTGGAACTTTGCTGGAGATTTGCCTTCACTTTTTACTCCTCCGGTAAAAAAGAGGTAGTCCGAATATAGCCTGAAATCAACATTTTGAGTGAATAAGTGTTCGGTACTGTATTCTTCATAAACAAAAAAAGTGATCTCCATAAATAAATCTATTTTCACTTTATATTGCCTGAGAACCTGACGTAAATAACACATTTGCCTTAAATACAATTGATACTGTATACAATTAAAACTGTGCCTTTAATCTGTTTGTAAGCTCTTATTGTTCAAAATTATTAAATAGGCCCAGTTTTACGGACACTTCTTTAAAGAAAAGTGAATTGTGTCAGTCAAGCCGGTAGAATTCATTATAACAAAGCGCACCCTCATATTAAATGGGCGTTTAGATGCTTGAGAGACAAAGTCGCCATCTATTGGTTGAAAATGTGGGACAGTTGAATAACTGAATAATTGTCAACACGCAATCTCGCCATTGCTGACAACGTTGTTTTCACTAGTGCCACTATAACTCTTTTATACATTATGCATCAGATCTATGTGGCTAAAAACGCGCTTGGTTTTATGACAGCTTGCAATGAATAATTTAAACAAATAACACCTTTATTTGTTCTTTCACCTATTATAATACTGAGAGCACATTCCAGTGTTTCACCCGTTTAAAGGCTCATGATAGATATCGAGAGTTTTTAGAACATAGGAAACGTGTCAGAATGCAGTGTTTTCGATTGCTTATAAAATTGTAAAAATTGACATTACGCATTAAAAAAACATACCTAAAGATGTATTAATGAAGCAGATCGCGTAGTTAAATCCCCCCTTTTATTTTGAAATTTCATGTTAGTGAATTTATCAGTTACTAGTCAACCTGGTTTCAGTAGAAGGTTTCAGTCAACTCAGTGAAGCAGGTCGCGCAGTTAAATCCCTTTTTTTTAAATTCCATATAAATGAAGTTACTAGTCCACTACCGGAAATAGGATTAATGAGTGCATTCTGCACAGCGGACTAACAGGTCTGCAGATCAAATATGGCCGACCCACTTGAATGCTTGTTGCGTAATACCCGCAGGGAATAAAATCAGTGTTTAATCGGGAATTAAGCGGCAAATGAGTCGCCAAATTTGATCCGCCGATCTGTCAGTCCTCTGTTCTAAATGCGCTCAATGTGAATGTACCCTCTACCAGAATGGCAAATTTATATAGGGAAAAACGGAAAAATCCCCAGACACAATGACAAAGAGCCAAATGACTGTCTATTTATCTAGAGACATATCAGTGAATATCTGTGAAAAATCAATCTGTCGCCCTGGTAGAGGGTAATGTGAATGACTCGTGACTGGAGAAATTCTTAGTTACAGGTACCTTGCGGTAGGCTCCCTGAAAATGGCGATGATTTTCACGCCAGGCTGCAGATATCTCATGTAATGGGCTACGGTGATGTCAGGCTCGTGCTTGCTGGCGTTGTTTCCCCTCATTTCTGGCCAAAAATCGTTGTCAAAGAGGGTACTAGTGCTGTAATCACCTACAGACAGAAAAAAACTTACGTGCAACTTAGATATCAGTTTTACGTAGGTTTTTGTTGTATATCAGTTTTGTTTTAACCATTAATGTTGTTATCTGTTTATTTGTCTATTTATTGTTAAATATGTGACAAATGAAAAGGACTTAAAATGTTTCGTATGTATTTTGTGTTTGAGTGCATCTTCCTGGGTACGTTTGGTCAACAGTGATAAAAGAGAAAATTTGGAGTAGAACTGGACAATTGAAATGGTTTTTGTCTGTTGCCTACCAACAATGGAAGGATGAAGATGAGAGCAATTGGAACAAGTGTTGTCCTCAATCTCCGATGCAGCATGGTCAAATATGTCCAAAAACTCGCCAAAACTCACTTTTTCCTCGAGGTTCCCTTTGTATGAAATAAACAACAAAATACTGTTTGAATGTATCCCATACTTTTTCTCAAAAAATTGTCTGGTAATTTTTCCTAATATATGCTATTTCAAATACTGGCATACTAAACCATGTTTATATAAAATCACTCTTTCTCTTCTTTGCTCACCCCTATTCTCTTAAATCTCTCTCTCTCTCTCTCTCTCTCTCTCTCTCTCTCACACACACACACACACACACACACACACATACACGCACACACACACACACACACACACACACACACAGACAGACACACACACACATATACCTTTGATTCGTATGGCTAGGCGGTTCCACCACTGAATAACCTTCAGCAGTCCGTCTGTCACATGGGGGTGATCTTTGATCCTAAGGTAGAGGTCGGTTGTGCCACACTTGGCGATACCAGCCAGGTAGAAATAAGGAAGGCATCGAAGTCTTCTCCCCGTCTGCACCCATTTCGGTGTTAGTTCCAGTTCCATTTTGTCAAACTTCATTGGCATCACATCCTTGAACGGGTGGTTGTTCCTGTACCAGTTGGTGTCGTAGGCGCCGGGGAGAGGGGCCTCCTCGTACCAACAGGGGTTCTTGAAATCTGGATTGAACTTGGGCTTTTCCTTATAAAGGAAAGGCGGATCAAATGAATAAATAGAAAGGTAAGTTAAAAAATGAATGGAAAAATAAATAAGTATAGAGATAAATAAAAGTAACAAAATATTTCATTGAAAATCACATAATAGCTGTTTCGTATTTTTCTTTAAATCTAACGCAATGTTCATAAAAAACGTAACATACCTTTTAGATTTTTTGCTATACCCACCACCACCTTATATTTCGAAGAATTTTTACAGAAAAAAGTGGGAACCTACTACATGTATTTAAGTTGTTGTTTCACGTCCCTTGTTCAAATATAATTTATGTAAGAAATGCTCTCACCTGTGAAAGCAAAACTTGACAATTCTACTTTCACGAAGATAAGCTTGATTTTACTTTTAATTACTACAGTCACCAATTCGTCTCATTGATGAAACGAAATCGGGACTGCATTGCAGAAGAGAAATGGTTACGCAAGATAAACCGCAATTTACGCTTAAGACGTGTTTCAAACAAGTTTCATCCTTCTTTTTAAATCTTATTTTGCTGTGTACAATATTTACCAACATTACTCGAGATTCAAATAGACGACATTTCCCACCTACCATCATTATCATGACGCGCTTCACTACACATTAGACGAGTGACGTCTATATGTCTGAAACCGGTAGCGTAAGTGGACTCTACGTACTGTACGCCCTACTTGAATGTCAACTGATATCAACCGATTTTAGATTTTTTTAACAGTCTGAGATCAGAAATGTTTTGAAGTCGCAGGGCCTGCTCGGCGTTGCCGCATTTCCGAAGAATATTCAATCACCCCTATCATAGAATACCATATGGTACTTAAACTGAATTCATGCAGTGTTGCAATAAATTACTTAAATTATGTCATCTTTAACATATGATTAAAAAATAATCAACGGATCCTTCCCGTGCCGATAGAAATATCTTGCTGTGACTATTCCGATTTTCTTATTTATATACGCAAGCTGTACACAAGTCCCGGTGCATATTTAGAATCTCATTAATACAACCCACACGTAATGCAAATAAGCATTCAATTGCAATGCTATTAACAAAACAGATACATTTATAATTTGACGTACAAGTATCCAGCAAACACAAAAACGAGAGACTGGTCTGATCTGTTTTTTAGAAAATAAAAATTTGGTTGGATTGATTGCACTTGTCGAACTGTTTGAGCAACTAGCGTATATTAGCTTTTACCACTAATAGGCCTACATGTACATGTAGGTTAGTTACCCTCTGGTATCACAGGGGCCTCTAGTATAGACTGTCACAAAATTGAAGAAGATTCAAGAACTTAACCAATTGCGACCTCTGTAGTCAGAGTGTATAGTTAGGTATGTATAGTTATGTATAGTTATGTACTACACCTTAGGAAGAGAATTAACCGTTAATCCCATTGCACTGTTTTTATATCATATATGTAATTGGCATGCGCATGCTTTGAAAAATATGCTATTAGAAGTCCATGCCCACATGCCTCACTTTTGTTTGATTATACAACGCAATCTTGTGTTTGAATCATTTAATCATGTGTGTTGCTGCAGAATACAGCTGTATGGTCTTTTTCATACCGACCAGAATTTGATCAAAAGAAATATCAGCTTTATGTAGTGCCAGGTTGCTACTCGATATGTAGCATCTACCCCTGTTGCTTCATTTGTAACAGTGCCAAAATTCACGGTTTTTTGTTTGTGTTTTTACCCTGAAAATGTCCATGGTTTCGGTGGAATTTCTCACCCCTCTCTGGGGTTACCCCAGGAAGTTGGTCAGAGGGTGTTGAATTCAAGTATTTTTTGCGATATTTATTAAGGTCATGAGTTGAACCAAAAGAGATTTATGCACTAACAATGCGCTTAAAATCCCAAATCTTCAGTTGGTCCCTTTAACAATTCATCTTGAGTATAAAGATGAAACTATTTAATATGTATCTCTCTGACCACGGTATGAGGGTTAAAAGGGGGGTGGTGAAAATATGTGTATGCGGGCCATTTGAAGTACATGTACTTTCTATTAGAAATAAACTGAACTGAATAAACCTTTCTCCCTGTCATCTGTTCCATGTCCAGGATAATAGCCTTCTTAAGTTCCTCGGGTAACAGTGGTGGGAATAACTCCGTATCTTTTCCTAATTCACCAAAAATATCCGTGTCTGAAGGGGGTCGAGCGGTGGGTCCGTTTGTTAACAAGTTTTTAGTCACAACAGCCGCTTCTTGGATCTGCTTGGTTACTGCTAATGGCAAAGACGGTCCAATTGTTGTTGTTGTTGCTGTTTCAGACCCAAGCTCTTTCTCGGTTCTCTGTTGGTGGTATTTATCTGTATTTTGGCCTCTGTATGTAGGAATCTTACGTGAGATGGATGATGATGTTAAACGCCCTGTGATAACGCAAAGAAAGTGAGTGCATGGACTCTTGAAAAGGGACAAAATTAGTTAAAAGAAAAATGATGAATGGACTCTTGAAAAGGGCCAAGTTTAGTTTAAAGAAAAATTATGACAGGTCAATTAGAAACATTTTTGTCTCAACTACCTGCTTTGATGAAAATATATATTACAAACCATATTATGTTGAAATATGAAATTATAAACTCTGGTCTTTCTCAGTAGGTCTTTTGTACCAAGCCCCCTTAAACTAACATGCCTTGCGGATTTGCAGATGCGAATGGAAATGATACAAATAAAATAACATCTTTTTCATTACTTACCGCTGTATCCAAGAAAAGCCAGAGTAATAAGCTCCACGCTTAAAATAATCACGAAAGCGACCTTGCATTTTTTACGCGTACAGGTCGAGAAATTCCTCATGTTGTATCCACTATATCCCAAACTTGGATGGTAAACCTAAACACCCGTATCGGCCACAAATCAACGTGGCAACCAAGTCACGCCTTCAGAAACAAATATATTATACAAATGGCAAGTTTGAATAATCTAACACAGGCCTCCATGCATTAATTATACAAATCATAATGCTCAATGAGTAGAAGCTCACATATCGAATATAAAAGACAACTAGATGATATTGTTCTGCTGTTTGCAAAGGAAACGTTCACAACATTACAAATATGCCTCTTTGACTGACTTGATAGATATCAAGCAAGCTGTTTATTATTTATTACCATGGTTTTCTTCTTGTTCGCGATATATAGTTGACCAACAACAGTCCAAAGCCAGGTTAAATATAATGATTTATTCATTTTCTTCATACATATATTTTGAAAGGATCTAAGCCACGATGATAAGGCAGAGTTCTTCAGTGTTTTTTGAAAAGTCGTGAAAAATAAGAAGTATTTCTACTGATGCTATTATTATTATTACTGTGAAGTGGCGGGTGTAGACTTTATACACGTATACCCATGTGAAACGTACTGTTGATTCCAATAGATTTCCTTAAAAGTCAACATCGAGAAGCTTACACTTTTATCTGACGTTGTTTTAAATGTCTAGGATATTTCATATTATCAGATTTTTTTGTTATACAAAATTGTGTTTCCTCCTGTCATTAAATGGCGGTTACACTGTTAGAGAAAAATTCAACCTTCTAATAATTAGAAAATTAAGTTTTTTTCGAGCGAGAGAGAGGGAGAGAGAGGGGGGGGGGGAGAGAGAGAGAGAGAGAGTGTCCTGGAAATGGTTAAACTGTGTTGCAATATACAGATGTTGCGATCGGTTGTTTTTGTGCTCTTGAATCACAACTAACACAATTGCATTTTTCTCCGTGAAAGAACCCGGTGTCTCTTTTGTTTTGGGTGATGGCAACTGTGGTCATTCCAAAATAAAAAATATCTAAGGACATATGGAAATTCAAAGTCAAACCAGAAAAATTGCATTTTGTGAAAAATAAAAAAAAAGAAAACCTCACAAAAATCATATTTTAATTGGAATAAATCCAGCCCTATTGGTTTCTTAACCAGAGCTGTATTTTAGTCCTGCAACACATTCCGGTATATTTAGGACTAATTAATTGCATTATTTTTCTTGTATGTTGTTCGCGTTTACAGTGCGCAAATTCTAAATTCTTTTTACATTCTATTTGTACAAGTTCTCTGTCATGTATATCTAGTGCATATGTAGAATAGTCCGTGGTAATGGTGACAGCTACTAGATATTCCCTTCCTCTGAATGACCCAAACCACTACAATTACATGACAATAGACAGGTGAGTGAACACTATTTATGCAAACTAATAACTCTCCGACAGTGTTGACTGGGCACAGTATCAGTTCCTAGTGTATTAAGCAATAGAGGAATTTAAGACTTATGAATGATCGACTGCATAACCTGTGTCAGCCAAGAACTGAAAAAAAAATGGATTTGACCAGCTAACCTGTAACATCGATGTAGATTTGCCTTTCTTGTGAAAACGATTTCAACAGCAACTCATCATTAAAATGGCAATACGTCATAACAGTTCTAATTTACATAACAATAAGTTGCTCAGCGCAGTGCGAGCTGTCATCCTGTCATTTGACAGCGGGACCCAGTATGAGGAGGACACGGGATGGATCTGGTGAATTACAGGGCCAAACATTTCATTCTGTGCTGAAGCAAATGTGTCTTGTGAGTAACGTTTCCTCTAGTACTGAAAGCGGGGATTTACAGTAACCTAATAGTTATTTACACTTAAGAGAAGCAGACTGTGGTAACATTCATTACGTAGGATTCGCCGTTTATTTGATGAGATTGCTTGTTTTTAGACTTGTTTGGCTTTATTCGTTTTCTAATAATTTGGACAATTTTTTCCATTCATCTGAGACTTTACTTTGAGAACGCTTTATAATAATGTAAGTGGTCAGTTCCCTTGTCAGTTTGCCAAGGATTGTCAGTGTTATAGAATGTAGTGTACAACAGTGACTGAAATTTGGAAGCATAAAAAATTTTGATTCTTACACTTCATACCCTTTTGCATTCGATTTTTTAACTAGGCGTTCAGCTAGCCTCAGTGCGATTTTCTCAACATGAGCACATGTCTATTTTCAGTTTAATCTTTCTCCAAATTTTATTGTATTGGAATATTGAATTATGTCACTAACGTTATTTTCATATTTCAGAATTCCCTTCTTCTTTGCCGAGATACTTCAAAATGCACATGGAACCGACAGATGCTTGCGTAGCCTTCTGCCTGGCGACTACTTGGGAGTGGGATACATGCACGTACATGTATGCACAGGCAAACCTTGTACGATAAAAATCGTGCATGCTGATACTGCGATTTAAAAAAACAAAACATTAACGGTCTACCAGTTCAAAATAATTCTGTACGTATAGAATTGGTATACTTAAAATTTCAAAGTATTTGCACAGCTTTCTTTATTAAGTAGATGAATAACTGTATGATATTGGCGATTATGGTATACATTGTATAAGCCAATTTTTTTCATCATGCGTAAATGCCATCATGAGACACTTGTGATAAATAAACAATTTTGCCTGAATTGTTGCGATTTTGGGGGAGTGGGCGGTTTGATCTAAAAGATACAGCTGAAGTAAATGTAACATCGATATGAGATGAATTTTCAGAACCTGTTATCTACCCGATTTAAAATTATATCATTTGCTTCTTTAGATTAAAACAAAAAAAAAAAAATTCAGATGTTTGTAAATTGTAACAGTTGAAATAAACAAGATGTATCTCTGCACTGAGTTCTCTTATTGATATACTCTGTCATGAAATATGGACTTAAAAACATTGCTGCTAACTGCTAAATTCCAGATGCTATATATCCGTTCACTTAAAGAAGTTTATTTACCCCTCGACCTTTTCTATTCACCGTGGGTCGCGGGAGGGGGGATTTACCATGACGTTTGGATATTAATTTAATCAAGTTTGGCGCAAAATTAAGTGATTATTTTTGCAAGAAAGAAAATCGTGATTACTGTTTTTTAAAGGCCATTGTAGTATGATTGGAAAGGTTTCATCGGAAAAAGGATGGGTCTATTCAATTTTAGGGTTAACGGGATAAGTCCATTCCATTTGAGGGATGACAGGTGGGGAGGGTCCATTCCATTCGAGGGGTGTCAGGTGGGAAGGGTCAATTCCATTCGAGGGGTGACAGGTGGGGAGGGTCCATTCCATTCGAGGGGTGCCAGGTGGGGAGGGTCCATTCCATTCGAGGGGTGACAGGTGGGGAGGGTCCATTCCATTCGAGGGGTGACAGGTGGGGAGGGTCCATTGCATTCGAGGGGTGACAGGTGGGGAGGGTCCATTCCATTCCAGGGGTGACAGGTGGAGAGGGTCCATTCCATTCCAGGGGTGTCAGGTGGGAAGGGTCCATTCCATTCGAGGGGTGTCAGGTGGGAAGGGTCCATTCCATTCGAGGGGTGTCAGGTGGGGAGGGTCCATTCCATTCGAGGGGTGACAGGTGGGAAGGGTCCATTCCATTCGAGGGGTGACAGGTGGGAAGGGTCCATTCCATTCGAGGATGTCAGGTGGGAAGAGTCCATTCCATACGAGGGGTGACAGGTGGGAAGGGTCCATTCCATTCGAGGGGTGTCAGGTGGGAAGGGTCCATTCCATTCGAGGGGTGTCAGGTGGGGAGGGTCCATTCCATTAGAGGGGTGACAGGTGGGGAGGGTCCATTCCATTTGAGGGGTGTCAGGTGGGGAGGGTCCATTCCATTTGAGGGGTGACAGGTGGGGAGGGTCCATTCCATTTGAGGGGTGACAGGTGGGGAGGGTCCATTCCATTTGAGGGGTGTCAGGTGGGGAGGGTCCATTCCATTTGAGGGGTGTCAGGTGGGGAGGGTCCATTCCATTTGAGGGGTGTCAGGTGGGGAGGGTCCATTCCATTTGAGGGGTGACAGGTGGGGAGGGTCCATTCCATTTGAGGGGTGACAGGCGAGAAGGGTCCATTCAATTTGAGGGGTGACAGGTGGGGTTAGTCAATTTTGAGCATGACAAGTGGGTTAGTTTATCAATTGTAAAGAGGTGATTACCATTATTTTGTATCAGTAGGTGTGCGATTCTTTCAAAACACAAACACAATTCATTTGCTATTTTATTTTCAATTCTTTACACGCAAAAGTGATAGCGATTACTGATAATGAGAAAGTACAACTTTAGTGTCAATTTTACAGAACATATGAAGCAAAAACAAAACAAAATCAAACAATATCATCTCAAGAATGTGTACATAAAAGCAGTGAAAATTGTTATAAATGTCATGAAAATATGTAAACAAAGACGTGGAAAGGAGCAAGCAACCAAAGAAATTAATCTTTAAGGCACCATAGGAAATTGTTGATTCGAAATGTACTATTCACACGTCTTATAAAGCAGATTAATATAGTTATATTTATACCATAATATATTTATACGCCTCTTCATATATTAAAACTACTATTATCATTATCATCATTATTTCATATCAAAATGAAAACAATAAAAAGGTGTTATACAGCTTTAATTCAAATTTAATTAAAAAAGTGCGTGAATAGGCCTTAAGTCCCCGAATGCGAACAAAGGGATGGGTGGCTTGCAGGCACATGTCGTATCTTGGTGGGTTTCTGAAATGAGAAAAAGTCAAAGATGCCTTTATCAAAATGATGATCTGAAATGACAAAATGATGTAACTAAAGACTACCCCGAAATGATTTTTAAAATATTTAAAGAAAAAAATAAGGATAATCATACAGATTCAGTTATTACGACTGTAATCACTTGTTTCTCTGGTTAAGTATCCATCCAGAGAACGTCAGCAAAATTTGTGAAACTATTCTTATTTACAAAGTATAATAATAATAATAATTAAAATAAGAATAATAACAACAACAATAACAATAATAATAATAATAATTGATTGAGTGAGTGGAAAATATGCTGTATTGTAGCTAATTTTTGGAGCAGAGCACGTTAATTTAAACGACTGTCAAAAGATCTCATTTACAACTGTTTTGAAAGAATATATTAGATATAAATAAAATTTCGACGACAGTACAATAAAGTTTAACTGTTTTGTTTAGGCCGAAATGTTTTTATGTAATTATTCGTGTGATGTATAAACAACATTTATTCATTGTGTACTGATATTTCTGTGTATGTGTATATACACGTGTTCATTAAAGCACTTATAATTATATTTTACAAAAATTATTTTTGAGAGCTTCTTAATTTCGAAGTGAAAGAAAGAAAAAAAAAAACGATTCGTTCAAATCTCATCGGAAACAATTATGCTACATTTATATGTTAACTTTCGCCTGCACCGCAGAAACAAAAAAAAAAACAGTGATTTCTTTAAATCGCCCTACAAATTCCAGTGCTGCTTACAAACATTATGTATAACACATGAAAATTTACCAATACTAATTTAATATAATAGAGAAAAATGAAATCCAATTGAAACAAAGACACCTCAAACATCAGATCCCTCAAACAAAAAAGAATTAAAATTCTCCTAAAGTTATCGGAATTTTGATAAAAAGTGACATTCAAATTGTTAAAATCTGGCCACAAAATTTTGCCATGAAATTGATATTTAGGCTGCTGGGGCCCACTTACCATTGGAACAAAAACCTCAAAACTGTAACAAGCACTATTAACTATGTCATGTCATGTCAAAGTCCTTTGTTGTCAACTTATCTTTTAAAAATTAGTCAATTGTTCAGGATCATACATGTATATACATACAGATTTCTTTCTAAAAAGATGCAGAGCTTCAGATTTCAAGTAAAGTTAGATTTCAATCAAAGGTCAGCTGAAAGCATTGTTCCCAATCCCAAGCATTCTAATACTTATCCAAAACTAACATTTTGACAGACATATTATAACACAGAAACGTGTGTTAAAGACATCTGCTGTAACTTTTCTTTAACTCTTCTGCGCCTTAAGTTTCATTAAAATGTTGCTGGACGAAAAGTGATACTTACAACAAGACGTATTTAACAAGGAATTACCTTGCGACCCTGCCTTCCGTCCCCTCACGTCTTCACTTCACGGCATTCAACTCTCAAGTGACTAGGCCTAGTTTGGAAGACAGCTCGCACTACGATGACCAATCAGTTATTGTTATGCAAATTGATACAGGTAGGGCTCATTTTAGATGAGAGGTTGTTGCTGACGCTGTTCACGAATGTTGACAGTCTAAATAAATGTAACTGGAGCACGCTTGTTCTTGAAATAAATCACCTTTTTTTTCTTTTTTTTTTTTAGAAACTTAACTTAAAGATGAGTCTTCATCCATACGCTTTCATATCCCCGTAGTTTACCACTCGCACAAAACTGAACACTACGGGATAGGAGGTGCTAATACGTACGAAAATTGGAGTGCGTGCTGATACAATTTTGTACCGATAAGTCCATGTGCTGATACTCCCGTTACCGACATCTACACAATAGAGCCTTTAAATTAGAGTGCCTTTGGATCCAAGTAACGGTAGATCCGAAATAAATACCGCCTCAGAAATACCGCACACCTATGAATCCACATACAATAAAATCTACATGCCTAGTCAAATACCGATAGATTTTTTTTAAGTTGCACTAAAATCTTAGGATCCCAAGGGGTCAAAATGTATAAGTAAGCGCAGCCATAGTGGTGGGCCTGCACACACTACGTTTGTCGTCTAAATATTAAAATCACTGAATGTTTGTTCTCGTCTTATCTAATAGTTTGTGCAGGAACATTAGAAAATGTGTACAAGGGATGATTTTTTTTTTATGGTTGTAAACAAACACTTTGAAACAAATACTTAATAACAATAATAAATCTAACTGATAAAAATGGCATATTGCCGAACAAGATGGTTATCTTCCAAATAAATGGCCACTAACTATATTCCAGCATAAGTTTTATCAGATGTGCATAAAAAAGTAGACAATGTTTCAAAAGGAACGGCTACAATAGAATTCATAGATGATCCCCAAACGTTACGTTTTCCTTGTAGGTCCAGCCTCTTGGTTGTGCTCCCCCTCCCTCCCCTCCTCCTCCTCCTCCCTTAAATAAGCAGCTCTTTCAAACAGCAATAGTCTGCAATAAATGGAAAATTTTGATTCGTCTTATGCACTGCTTTAGGTCTATTGGCTCTATCGACAGAGAAGTTATATACCCTGCTTGAATTTATGAGGACGGCAGGCCTATCTATCGATAACACGAATTCATGAGCACGTACAAGTCTTGGGATGCTTGCTTTTCCTGATTTAACCATGGAAGTTTATCTTGTTGGATAAACTTCATGAAGGAAGTGGATTCTGCCGATGCGTTTTCTAGATCTCCTCTAACACAATGGATGAATTCCATCCATACACTTGTGCATTCCGGTATATAAAAATCTAGCGGTCAAGTCTGTTACCAGCGGTCAAGTATGTTACCGCACGGTAACCGTAACTCCTTGAGGCAATTACGAAGACATGTTGTCTACTATCGCAATGATAAAAAACTCCAAATCACCCAAATCCGACGGATTTTTGAACCCGAGCTGTTTTTTAGCCAAAAGAATCATTCCTGTCAGTTTCGGAGAAAGCAATGCAGTTTTTCTTGTGTTAACGAGTAAAGTGCACCATGATGTCGACAACATTATGCACTAAGATATAACAAACACGGGAATTAATTTCCTCATGTAAACTTTTAGTATTGTTAAATAAAATCGTAATACAACAAACAAAAGAAGAAAAGAAACAACAATGTTACGTATTTGTCTCCATTTTTTTAATTTTCTTATATTATTATTTTTTTAAATTTTGCCATGGAATAGAAAGTTCATTGATGTCTGCATTATACTTTTCGAGGGATTCAACGTTAAAACCCCCAATTCTAAATAACACCGTTTCGAGTAGTGAGTGAAAGTCTGAAGTTCTTAACTCCTGAATTCAATCTATAATACCGATTTCAAAAGAGCTATATCCTTCAACGAATACTAAAGTAACAATTATACCGGTATCTCGTAAATAGCAAAGATCTAACAACCGTACATATTTACGGCACACGCCTTAAATATTTTCTTATTCAATTTCAAAACCTTATAAAAATTTGAAACTAGTAGCCTGTTTGTTTATCAAAATATAAACATTCGTTGTTAACAATGATTTGTAAATTTAGATAGACTAGCCTTTTGAGGAAGGGGGCTTTTGAGTAGAATGCCCAGCATAAGAGCAATATACAATTTCAAATAAAGCAATTTCGTATCATCTATATTATGCAAAAATCTAATCAAACAAACATGAACTTTGGAATTTCATTTCAATCACCCAACAAAAATACGAATTCATTAGCAAATTTGTCACACTTATCCTTACATAATCACCCACTGTTACTTTAGAAGCACTTAAAAAAGAATAGGAGTGAGCGATCTCCACGTCCTTGAAAAAGAAATAAGAAAATAACAATGCTGAAATAACATCACGAAATAACAGTGAAAATGACGTGCATGTCGCGATGCAATGGTAACAATAATGGCATAAGGATATCAATGGCAAATGACAGTTGCAATGCTATATGACGATTGATTCTAAACAACTGAAATCTATACATTTTACAATGGCAAAAAAATTTGTTTTAAAAAAATGACTAAATGTGTTCATACAAACAAAGTGCACAAGGAGAGAAACATCGAGTATAACTTATTTCTGACACGATCTACACCAACTTATAAGGTTAATGAAAACAAACTTGGAAAGTAGATTATGGATATATCAGACATACATTTCTTTTTTCTAAAATAAAGAGTACAAAATATACTTAGGATTAAGAGAGATCTAATCCCCATTAGAATAATACATTCATTAGACCAACAAAATGACTTGAAAACAAAGGACAGCGAGTTTAACTTAGTGAACAACTCTCACAAATACAATGAAAAGTCTTTGCATTGTTGAATCTCTCCACTCATCGAAATTGGACCTTTAAACTTAGAATAAACACTATCTGGATATGTGAGAAACGTGCTCAAGGAAATAAATGCGAGTTAATACTAAAAGTATCAGAATTCACAAATAATTGGTCAAACTTAATACAAAGAAGTAACAATGTAGCTACATGGGATAATAAAGCCTCTTTTTCTCTCTTTTTTTTTTTTTTTAATGTGGCCTCTGGAGTATCACAGTCACACTTGCATGGCACTACGGAGCATACTCCAGTCAATCGTCTGCTTCTTAAAAATGCTCCATCATTTATACTATCTTATAAGACTACGATTTTTTTATCATGCCGAACTTCTCCTGACTGTGAAAGTAATATATCGAGGACAATTTCTAGAAAAAATATTCAATGTGCAAAACAGGGCCAAATTCATTTAATTTTCAATTTGAAGTGAGAAAAATAAGATTTTACTGAATTACATTTTGCACAGCAATGTCAGCTTCCATCCCCCACAGAGTTTTAACTCCGAAAATCCCCCCTGATTCATTGTGATGATGGAGCATCTTTAAGACTAGACAGCTCATACACAGCTCACGTAAGACCAGACCATAAGTGACTAATGCTTAGCTATATGTAACTGCCTAAACTGTGTTACCATGGCAGTGACTGTTTGGATACTGAATGAATGTTCGTATACAATATCATGTTCAATATAAATTGAGCAAATATTAGTATGAGGCATCTCAGGGCTGTTGATATACACATCACCCTGTAAAACACAGGTATCCGATGCTTGGATAAGTGCACCGCTTGAAGGGCAGTACATCAAGCAATCCGCTGTGTACTCAGGGTGTGGTGCACACAATCAGCCCCTAGTTACCTATTCAATAATGGTATTTTCTAACAATCGTTATCTCCAATCAAGCTTGATTACACGAAGTTAGTTACTTAACATTTGCTTTTGTTGTGTGTGTCTCAATTTTACTCAGCTGTGGAGCAGTAGAAAGAGCTTTGAAACTTTAGGGCTAATGATGGCCAGGCAGCCACCTCTACAGCACAGCACAGCACCCTGCTGCCCTCACCGGTAGAACAAAACTCTTCAGCGCTGCACCCCATTTCTTTAAGTCCTCTCAACCTTTGAGCAGCCATGAACCTCTGAATACAAATACAAACATGATCTCATTAGCTGGTCCCCTCATACATTCAATTTGATTTCAGATTCGTGCATCAAACAGTCCATTTCGATTGCGCTCTTTTCATCCCTGTCACAGTCACTGCTCCCACTATTGCTTTCCTCGTCGTTTATTCCCGTGCTTAGGGAGCTACACGTGGAAAGGTCTTTCACCATACGACTCCTCTCTGCGGGAGGCAGTGTTAAGAGGTACCTCTTTCTGTGGGATAACACAGCTGGTCCCCACTCTGGGGCAGGTCGGACTAGCTTCTTCACACGCTAAAATTAGATAGGGAAGAATTAGCCATCATATGTTATCTTCTCATAAATAAAAAAGATCAACATATTCAACATACCACCAATATATATATATATATATATATATATATATATATATATATATATATATATATATATATATATATATAAAATTCTTTCATATTTCTTCCAATATTTATCTCTCTACAACACTGTCCCAACAAACAATGTTTTTTTTGTTTGTTTTTTTGTTTTTTTAATGCATAGTTGTAAATTTCTCACCACTAGATGTATACATACCTCTACAAAAGAACCTTCCTCCCTCAAAATCTTAACAATCATGACAATTGGTACTGGCACCATGGAAATGGATGCCATCACCCAGCCTAGCCCAACGGCCCATTCAGGATAGACAACATCGCCATAGGTGACAGGAGTGTGCATGGCCAAGCTGGCGATTAGGATGAACTGAAAGGTAGAGACACATATGAGATTAGTGTGGAGAAAAAAATGTAGAAAGTACAAGAAGGAGCTTTGTTTAATTTGAACTTAATTCTAATACACATGCCAGAACATGAATTTGTTCAAAACCAACCAATTCAAAATAAAAATGCTAAAAGGTGCGATGAATTCAAGTCAGAAAGCTATCTCATGAAAAAGTTGCAAAAACGTTTGAGATCTCGAAAACATAAATTGTTTTTTAAAAAGTGTTTAAAATTTGTAAATCATTACCACAAACAAAAAAGGCAGATCTGTTAAGTTGTTTAAAAAATGCTACATACCACAATCACCAAAGGAGTGACGTAACACCAGGCATACTTGTATACAATTGGAGGTTTGTACCCAATCATCAGCTCAATGTCCTTGTAAAAACGATCCACACCTGGGGAGAGGCAATAATAACTATGTGTAAACAAGTCATCATTCAAGAAAATTCAGCAACTCTGGCCAATAACCATTTAAAAAATGGCAGAATAAATTTTTTAAAGAGATTTAGAATTATAGAACCTTAGAAATAAAAATAATTTTTATTTTTACCGTAAATCCAGGCAATGACCATGCATTCCAAGAAGGAGAGGATCATCAGGGAGAATGTGGCGCAGTACCAGTCCATGATTTGTAGAATGTAGATGCCACCCTGAAGATAACAAAACATTAGAACATTAACACACACACGATCTTGGTTCACTCTTACCCCATAACTGTGAGCAAACCAAGGTTAAGACAACACTTACAGATAGCAAAATGAGTTGAAAGAGGCAATCATAACTAGCCTCATAGTACAGTGAAAATGAATTCAATCTAAATGCCAGTGGTCAAAAATCCATTGATATAGGTGGCATATACATGTGCACAGTACACTCTCCCCCCCCCCCCCCCCCCCCCCATCCCATCCTCTATAAACCTACTGGAACATGACTACCCACTCAAATTATAATTCAAATTACATCTTAATAAAAATGGAAATAGTTAAGAAACAGACTTACCTGCATGACAAGTGGTATGCCAATCAGGAATTCTACAACGCACATCACAGCCGTGAACAGCATCTTTCTCTTACGCAGAAGTTTTGGGAACTCGTCAAGAAAAGCACTGGTCATGGTTTCAAACATCCCAAACTACAAAAATACAAAGCAGAGAATAAGCAGGGATATCGTTATAAAGGGTGCATTTACATTTGAAATGCACAGCAAATATCGAACCTTAAAAGAACAGGCAGGAGCCAGGAGTTGCATTTTTCTTATTATAATCAGTTAACCATGATCTTTGAGGTTTATGACAAGCGTTCTCAAATTTAGGGTGCATGAGCCCATTATTGATTTACATGTTCCACGGGAAAAGTTCCCAACTCCACTTCATGACAGTTCTTTTAAAGTTTGATCTTATACTTATCGTCGAAAATTTGCACATTCTAATCGAAAGGTTAAGACTTAAGGCAAAAACAAAATTTTGTTAATAATTTACTTTAATTTATTAGATCAACTGTGAAAGAGATTTAACGATGTGCAAATTTTCTCTACTTTACTTCTACTCACAAGTATCATAGGACCTAATCAGGAGCAAATCCAAACAAATTTAGAAATTTTTTGGTTATTTAATGGCCAGAGATTTCAGTTTAAGAACAGAGTTTGAGATTTCAAAATCCATCCAATTATACTTGTGAGTGACATATCAAATGCATATAAATAAATATCTTAATATAATAACAGATGCATTATGCAGTAAGGCAAAAATGTAGCTCTGTTGTTCCGTGTAAGCAGGGGTAAAATTCTTGTTTTTAATGTGACCACAGTTTCATTGTAGCAAAGTCCACATTTTAGATTTTACCCAGTCAAAACTGGTTCATTACCATTCCCTTCCCTACCCATACGTTTCTATATACATATCCAAGCACATTAAAGTTTAATGTGAAGAAACTTTACCTCAAATCAACTGTGTCACTATTATTTTGCCAAAGTGCACCCTGAACTTAGTGCTATTCTCTTCCACCAAATAAAATGTCCTATTCACATTGTAGCAGCGGCAAAATGAAACGATTGCATAGACAGCATTCTATTTCGATTCTTTTGCTTTTTTGTAGAAGGATGAACAAGATGCATTCTTGATATGGCACAATTTGTTTTCAGTATGTCTATAATATCTTAGGATATTTACTCAAAAAATGTAAGCAAGATAATATTTTCAAAAACCTGTCATCAAAAGGCACATGTCAGAACTGAAATTAAAAATCTATTTCTTTCTTTTTTTTTTTTTTTTGAAAAATGCCAACCAGAATTTCACACCAAGTTAATCTCCCTTCAAAATGCTAACTTCATATCAGTGAACTGTCCATGAGCAATTTTCCCTGCTACACGTAAAAACAGACCACATACAAAAATGCTGCATTTTTGCCTCGACTGCACACATACTTTAAAGCATGACAAAATGCAGCGAGGATTACAAGTTTAACTTAGAGTCAGTCACATTACTTTGGTTGTTGCCGCCGACGAGACTCTTGAGGCAGCCCCCACAACACATCATCCGCTGGGGTGGAAAAAACACATTTAAGTCGCGATGAAATAAAGCTGACAGAGCATCTCACGATTGCAAATCATCAACTGGAAAAAAATACTCAAATTTCTCATCCAAAATGGGTATGCCGCAACAGAAACATAATGCATGAATCATATCATGCCTCAACATGAATTATTTTCAGTGCTGTCTGCACAAAATGTGATTTTTCAGAAATCTGACTGATGATTAATACCCTGAATATTTAGGACAATGGATACTCTGTCAGTTTACCCTAGCACATCCCATGGCTCTAAATGTTTATATGATACATCTCTAACACATCCAACACAATGTTATCACAAAATGCCTGATACCTTTCCTTTAAGTTCTTTACAATGACTCTTGCCAACCTCAAAGAAAATCAATATTTTTAGGCAATTACAAAGCCATGCGTCAACGTCTTCAACGTATTGCTCTGCTGAAGATTCTTTCTAGCTCTGCATAATATTGATTCCATGAAAGAAGTAATGAAATACTCATCTACAAAATTGCCAGTCTGTAGTATGAAAAAATCAATACAGATGTCAAAACTACACCATTTACAAAAGCTTCTTTCCAATATGACAAAAACATGGGTAAAGTAGTCTTCGGTAAAGCAAAATTACAAAAAAAATTTTTTTTTTTAATTCAGTTTTAGCACTAGCAGCCATGTGTTACACAACAAAGGAAAAATCTACTGCATATCATCAAGGTTGTGGTTGACGTGTCAGCATAATAAATTATGTGTGCAGATTTCCTGTGGAAATTTCCATCATGATCATACATTATTGGATTAAACATGACTAGCAGATGACGCATGATTACAGCAGTGGGAATAGCTTTAAAATGTTTATCAGGAAATGCACTTTACCTTACCTTGATCTGCTACAATTTCATATTCAGTAAAAATATTAGTCAACCACGTTAACACATAAATTTGCCAAATCTTGGTGTCTTTGAGTAAAAAAAAAAAAAAACAGCAAGACATAAAATTATGTCTAACACAATAGTAGCTAATTTCAAAAGTAAAAAATATCCTTCAAATTATGTCTCAGAGAAAAAATGACATGCAAATCTTACTTTAACACAATACTAGTAAATTATATTTTACATGTATATAAAGGGGAAAAATACACATTTGCACAAAAAAAATGAGTACAGAACTCTTACATATTATCATCAAAAAGGTAGGGCTATTAAAAAAAAATCACAGATATACCAGCATCTGCTTTACAAAAAACATGGTAGAAAAATATCTACACAAAAATATAACCAGACTCCATTACATGTGATTAATAGTTTGCTGATAAGGCATTACCTTTGTTTAAATGTGAGCCACAGGATGTTTAGTCTTCATTTTATCTGATGGTTGGAAAGCAGGACATAAAGTTATATGATACAAAAGTGATTGTATCGTATATAACAGTATCCAGAAACTTTCATCCCTCAAGATAGAAATCAGACAAGCTAAAGAGTAATAAACCTGCTTCTTCAATGAATATAAAACCATAAGTTGATGAAATTTGATATTACAGGTTCATACAACTACATTATTCATGATATAGAGGCACCATATGATATCAGTGGATAAAATATTTCAAGATATGGTTTTGATAGCGATATTTTCAGCATATTTTGGACACTGCTGTCAAATAGAGTCTGCTGAATATAAAAATCCACTTCTGTTTGAACCAAAATACAAAAACTATGGTTTCTTTTGCATTTTATTATAAAAATGGAAACTTCCAAATTGGGGAAATTTTTGGCACTGATATCATATGGATTTCCTTTTTGAAGAATGTGATAAAATGCCACAGAATCACTCCTCTCATTCCTATATACAGCACTTTCTCTTTCACATTCACAAATGAAAATGGCACAAGAATCTAGCAAACAGCAGTCACATTCAGTGTAACCAAATCTTTGAATCATTGAATTTTTCTTTGAATGTCTTTCAAGCATAAAAAAGTGTATCCAAATATTAAATGATTTTTTTAAAAAATAATTTCTAAAAAAAAAAAAAACATACTGTATTATTTTAATACAATACAGCACCTATAACCCAAAGCAAAAGCTCAATTTTGACTTTAAAATATCAATCAATTTCATTAAAAAATAGCACAAAGCAATTAAACATACACCTTACTTTTATACTATAACTTTTATAATATATACTAAAAACAGCCATATTCATATCATCATTATTCCATTCACACTCATCACATGACACTTAAAAAGCAACCACACAACAGTCCCTCTCTTACTTCACATGCATGGTATATAAAATCAAAATGTGCATAAATTTTATATGAGCCACCATTCCTAACCATTCTACACAGATATAGGTGTCAGCACAGAGAGCGAAATGGTCACAAAACTGGTAGCTTCTGGCGAGTTTAATAGTATACACCCAAAATATTTAATGGAAAGAGCTCAGACCACAGAACTGCACTGGTAATACCTTATTTTTGTATCCTATCTATGGGATGATGAGAACTTTCTACTGGTCATGATAGACCGACTCCATTTAACTACCCTCTCTGTACCAGGTGGCACCAGATCCACTCCTTGCAATTCCACTGTCGCACCTTCTATTTCACACAATTGTGCTCCACGTTTTTTCTTACATTTCTTCCATACTGCAACATCCCATCACCTTCAGTGGGAAGACCGGGGGGCATCTTTTTTTTTTTCTTTTTACATACACATTTTTCTGCCCTACAAACATTCATTCTCAGCCTATTCATATCAACACATGATGGATTTGCTTTAACCTTTCACAATGCATACCACTTGGCTACAGCCATTCAAAAGCCTAGGTTCTTTCTGCATCATAATGCTCATGAATAAAATTTTTCTTGTGCAAGAGAGAAAAATCTAACTGAAGTACTATTGTTAAACAGTTTAAAGGCTTTTTAAATCCCAGATGTACACTAGACAAGTAGATCATGTGAACAAGCCACCTCAGAATGATTTCTAGGGCAGATTCTTAAACTAAATGCTCCAAAACACAGAATGTTATGATAATGTGCAGCTGTGATCTGAGATCTTTTTTTTTTTTTTCATAATGATAATCTCTACCAAGTTGTAATGTTTGTCCATGGCAGTTAAATGACAAGTGACCATTTCAGACACCTCAAGTGTGACCAATACACCTGTGAAGAACAGTACACTGAGTCATGCACGATAGTTGTACAGAAAACCAACTGTATGCCCAACATAAGCAGCCACTACTCGTTTCCAAGAAACAGCTAATGGAATCAATATTATCAGCATGAGGGTACCACGATTCACAAGCTTTTTCAGGTTGCTTTTCACAAAGAGAATGTATTACCCAATTTTAATGAGCAAGCAAATAATTAATTGGAGATCTCTCTCAGATGCAGCTTTTAATATACCAGTTGGCAATTTTAGAGCTGCTGCTTATGCCGATTTGCACACAAATATATTTGTTGTTGTTTGTACATTTTCTGCATTGACCCAAGGTTCAACAAGATTAAGATTACATGTTGTATAAGTATCACAGAGCTGCTCTTTTCTTAAATGCAAGACAAAACTCACACCCAGTTTATAAAGCACAAAGGGGAAATTTTAATCATGAATTAAATTTCTTGTAAATGCTGGGTTATTGTCATTTATCAGAACTATCTTTGCAGAGGCCAAATGAAATGGGAGGGGAAATTTTGCTGTGAAGAAAGTGAAAATAACCATGTTTAAATATCAGAAACTGAAGTATCACTTTTCTTTTTACGTCCTAATTAGAAAAACAAAATGTTTTTGCCATTTATTTTTCTTTCAAAAAGACAACAATGATATTTCAATTTTGAAATCCTGCACTGTGTAGGGCAGCTCTGCTGTATAAAAGCTGGACTGACATGCCAATTTCATACTAAAATTAGCTTGCTCTATTATCTGGGAAGACAATGATATTGACGTCAAATCATCGATCTCCAAAGAAAGAGAATATAAAGTATTTAGTATTTGTTCTGCTTAATGTAAAAATAAATGTTGGTCAGTCCCACACAGCAGAGACATCTTATTTCAGTAAATTTACACTATGTATGTTTCAGGATATTTCTTAACATGTTTCAGGATATATATTTTGTTAAAAATATCATTCTCTTTTACCCCATGATAATAAGAGCAACAAAAATTGTCAGTCCTGCGAGATACACTTCGCAATATTGTGAAGTGATGTCGCCATGGAAACCATTTTACCTGACTGTCAAGACCAATGGTGAACAACATGAGAAAGAAGAGAACCGCCCACAGTGGAGAGATTGGCAGTTTAGCCAGAGCTTCAGGGTAAACCACAAACACAAGGCCTGGACCTAAAACAGAAAGGAAGATTAGGATAAAATTAAAGGGCCTCCAAAATATACTTACACAACTTTGACAGCTATAAACCTTTATAAAACTTTCAAAGAATGGATATCAAAGAAATCTTATTAAAATTGGTTATGATTTACAAATGAGCCAAAACACGCAGAGATTCATGGTAAAAATGATTACCTACCTTGTGTGACCACATCTTTGATATCTTGGCCAGTCTCGTGAGCCATGAAGCCAACGATGGAGAAGATTACAAATCCAGCGAAGATGCTAGTACCACAGTTAATGGCAGGAACAATCAAAGCATCTCTGAAAGTAAAAAAAAGGGATCTTTTGCTCAAGCATACATTATTTTCCTTTTTGTGAAAATTAAAATGGTACAACATATTTAAAAAAAGAACAAGATTTGAAAAATGCGCAAAATATTTCAAATATATAAAACACACTCATATTATTTAATAATTCTGTAAGCCACAAAGAGTTGGATAAATACATAGGCATAGAGAAAATATAAAAAATCCCAATGATAAAAGAGAATAGATGGATATTAAAAATCAAGATAAAATTCTTTTACACTTATTGAAAAAAAATAAAAGAAAGAGTTACAAAATTTAAAAACTTAACCGGTAAGCTTTGAAACTCATGTGTCGTATATATATAAAATGCAGTCTTAACTTCATGGTGTATACATGTGAATAATTCACTTTCTGTCAGTTTGCACATGCTGGTAGGTTTTACTCAAGCATTCATTTGCTACAATGCAAGCTAAGGGTATGGGAACCAGATTTACAAGAAAAAGAAAAACTGACTCTGATGAAACAAAAAGCATTGCCTTGTGGAAAATTTTTCATCACTTGTTGATGTTAATACTATCAGAGTTAAATGCCATGGTTAATATTTTCCGCTCCTTTTGTCCTTATGTTAAAGACAACATTTTGAGTGCCAGGGTAAAATTCTTTGAATATTTTATTTACATTTACGTCCTGAATAGTAGATCTTTCAAACATATCAGTCCCGCATTCTGCATCAATAATGGCATGTTCGGCTCAGGTGAAGCTTAGCTGTGGTATTTAAAATGTCCCGCATTCACATCAAGTCCCCAAGGGGGCATTAAACAGCACTCTACCCATTTTTTTAGCAACAGCAGCGATATTTGATGCCAAACATAACTGCCCTTCTATTGACAGCAGACTGAGAGGAATATCATGTTTAAGTCACAGATATGTTTACTGGACACCTCTGTGACAAAATTCAAAAAAGTTTTGTGAAATGATATTTCTTAATCTTCCATTTGATATTTCATTTGTGTATCAAGTACTTTATTAAAAATAAAATATCCCTGAACTTACTTCTATTCCAATTGTCAATTTTACTTTTTTTCGTTGATTCACCCCCCTCCCTAAAAAAAGTCTACTAATGCATCAAATCTGATTTTTCAGCACTAATTCAACTGTTATGGCTTCAGATTCTCTGCTGTGGCAGAATTAACAGATTACAAAAACATTACATAAGTTTATATAAACTTAATCTACACTGCATCAAGTCAAGTCACGTAGTATACCAAAATACACCACACGAAATTGCACCTTGGTCTTTTCATAACTTAACCTCATCAAACTTTGTTTTATGTGTTCAGCAGTCTGCAAATAAATTTGATAGCTAACTTCTCACAAGACATTAACAATATCAGAGTAGTTTTTGTTTTATTGTGTTAACCTTTAAGCTGTGTCTATTTTGGGTTGTCTTTCATATACTCTTGCATGTCAAAGGCGCGCAGTTGCAAAAATATTCACCCCTCAGAGGCAGCAGAAGAAGCCGAGGCAACTAATCAATATAGTCTGCATGGTATCAAGCTAACCACAGAAATCCAATACAGGCTTCCCAGAGGCAACTAATGGCAGACTGTTTTCCTAATAAAGGTTGCTGAACACTGTGAGCTAGCTAGCTATCTTCCATGGTCAGATGGAGTACATCTGGTATGTGCAGACAGTGCATTTCAGACATATCTACATGTGTTTTGACATTGTTATATTATGCACTGCGCAGCAAAACAAAACTTGACAGTCAGTAATAAATGACCTACAGGAACGATTTCCAAAAGGATCCTACAGGAAATTTCCATAAGGGATACGGGATGTTTAAATCTAAAACTTTTTAAAGCATCATATCATCATTAATGTACTGAAGGTAGAAAAAAAGCTGCAAGCTAAGTATGAAATAAATCTACAACTGCTGACATAAAATATGAAATTCCACAAAAATGCCGATAATTATTAACCAATTACCTAGATGAGAAGGGTATCTAGTGGGGGGGACTGAAAGGCTGACACTGTTCAGTGCCATCTCAAGTTGTAACTTGTATGGTATACTCGTCTCTTCACTTACTAAGTAATCTAATGTCAGGTTTTTAATTATTTTCATAGAGGCTTAGTACAAAGATTTAGTCCTATAAGCAGCTTAGAAGCCATACATATATAGCATCTTAATAAGATACTGGTTGAAAAACATGCAAGAAGCACTGCAAAGTTAAGACATCCGCTCTCACTAAAAATCTAGTGCTCTTTACATGGAAATAACGAATTTGAGAGACATCTTTCGGGGCCATGTTTCTTCAAAGATTTAGCTAAAGGAGACACTAATTTCAGGTCTTTCCAAACAGCAGTGTCTAACATGCAGGTAATTTTATTTAAAAAAAAACAAAAACAAAAAAGCATTATGATAAGCACTGCACTGAAAAAAATCTACAAAACAAACTTAATCAAAATCTAACAAATTTTCCTTAAGTTGTTGAAATAAATTTCATACATTTAATTTCTTTTTTACATCATGACAGTGAATGATATATTTACCTGAAGCAGTTGTTGTTGAACTTGTTGTAACTAGACATAGTGATGAGAGCACCCCAGGCTGCACCCACAGAGTAGAAAATCTGAGCTGCAGCTTCTGCCCACACCTGAAACATGAAAGGCAAGAATTCTCTTTAATAGGTAAAATTGTGAAACTACAACATTTGGAGAACTTGGCAGGTTTTTTTTTTAATAACCAAAAGAACAGTACAGTATTTGTCTGTTAAATTTAAACACATTGCTTCTTTTTTCTGAGATTGTAGCAGTGGTGAGTAATGGGAGGGAGGGGGGGGTACATTTTTAGTAATGTGTACAATGTTAAATGTACAGAAGTATTCAGCAAAACTGCAGACAAAATGAAACCCATTTTTCTTACTAATTCTATCAAGCTTAAGACAGCCAAATATAATTTTGTAAATGGGAATGATTAAATGCAGATAGGCATGCTATTCAGCTTACAAGGCAATTTTTCTCAAGCAGTGTTTTTCCTAGCACAATATCTTGACAAAGGAAGGTCACCTTCACCATATTGTAATCAACAGTATTTTCCTTTGTTTCCTTTTCCAGACAGATGTACTGGAGAGCTGCTTATTGAAAGCTTCCAAGAAAAAAATCCGTGTACATGCATTAGATATTCCATCATGCAGGCAACCTCGTGCTATATTGATTATTTGTCTCAGCGATGAATAATGGGAGTTTAGCAGATTGCAAATTTTGAGGAATTAGTCATTGCGTGCTGGTTTGGAGCTGCGCCTGTCTAATCCAGCCAGGGAGTAATTACCCATCAAGCACATAACTAACAGAATCTTGTTACTCAGAAACCCAAAATCATAAAACCTTGGGAACCTTATGAACAATTTCCGTAAATGATCATACTGCATGCAACACGTGCTTGAACCTGTCAACAGAGGTGCTATAGAAAATGGACCAAGTATGAACAACATGATGGACGTTGCTGTTTGATTTTCCACCGATTTTCCACACAATTTGAGATAATTTGGAGAAACATGTTGGTTCTGCACTGTAATCTATTATCATATTTTGGGCAGAAATGTTTTGTTGCTAAATACATTCAGAACAGGAAATTGAAAAGCTGGATGGTTTTGAATTGCACTGAAATCAGAACTGTTCCGAGAACTTGAAGACCTGTCTAAGTACCAAGGATGGGTCTAGCACTGATGCAAATATTTGTACTGAAATAACTCATAGTCTGAGTAAGAATGCCTTTGCATTTGAACCTACACTGGCATTCAAAACAACTGCTATATTTTTTATGCACTGAAGTACCTTAACCAAATTTAATTTAGACTCTAGGCAGCTTAATCTCAGAAATAACACGTCACAGGTAATTTTTTTTAAAAAAATGTGTGTGCATGTGTGCATTGTGATTTTACAAAAATACTTTCTATGAAAATGGAACCAGTGAATTTCCTTGTGACCTTTCTTAACTCGAGCAACTCTGTAAACGAATGCCTCTAATCTATAATTTATTCTTCAACGTAGCACATTTAACCTTCCACATAGCACCCTCAAATGTGGTGTGCATGAGAACTACTGCTATATTTTCAGACATTTTAATGCAATGGCCTATCTTAAGTATGTAATCTAAGATAATTATGGCTTTGGTAAAAGTAATTCATTTCTTTGTTATTCATGAAACAGCAAAGAAAAATCAAAAAGCAGCTAAATTTCAATTGATGACACAGCCACAAGCACCAAAAGTGCATTTTTGACGTTCATCTAAAATTCAGAATCCACAAGTCTCATCTCTGCTCCTAGCATAAAAGCTGAGTTGACAGTAAAGACAACATTTTCAAAAATAATTTTCTTGAAAATGACATGCCCTTTAAATAGTGGCATGTACATGTTGTTCTTTAAAAATACAAAAAGGTTATATAAGCTATTCCAATCAGTGTAGCAGTCCATATGTCTATCTTTAGAAGTGAAAATTTGAGTTAGGTGCTAGGACTTAAATGGCAATAAATAACACAGTGTGTATTTAGTCTGTGTAAAATGTCAAAGTAATCAGCACAGCACCCAGCAACGGGAAATGCAACATTTTACTCACTTTGAAGGTGCCCAATTTTGCAAAATCTGGAATGAGGTAGAACTTGATTCCGTTCAAGGCTCCTGGGAGGGTAACACCCCGCACCAGCAAGATGATCAGCACCAGATAGGGGAACGTAGCCGTCACATACACAACCTGAAGTTTGTAGTCTAAGAGTTCAATAGTGGTTAACTGGTGAAAAACACACAGAATAATCTTACAACTGGGATGACTGTGAACTTTTGAAGAAAAAAATGAACAAATAAAATGACAATTTTGCCTAGAGGAAAGAATTTTTTAAATAACAATAATGAACATACAGTACAACCTAAAATTTTCCACTGTCTGCAAAAAGATGCAACTTAAATACCAGGTGGTTGGTCTTAGACATCTTATTTATTATCTTGGATACTTGAAATTACCGGTATATGTACCACACAAAAGAGACCTTACATCCAGGAACTCATTTGTTCACTCACCCTGCCAGAGGACTTGACACCCTTAAACAGGCACAGAAACACCAAGATCCAGGCCACAATCAGAGACACCAGCAACTGCCAACGAATGTCACCAAGGTCATCGATGCCACTTGTCAGCTCCAAGACATGGTTTCTAGAAGGTAAATGACAGGTGAGACTGAATTCAAAATTATCTTTTAAAAGATATATTGAGAAGTAACCCAGGACCTGTTAATATTACACATGAATTTCTTTATGCTTAGTGGAGTTAAATATTGAAATTACTTGTATTTAATAGGACTTAATACAAGTCAGAGATAGCAACAAAAATTACAATGAAACGAGCGATCTTCAACCTTTTCTCAAAAACAAAGTCACTTACTGCCAGTACTGCTCACTGGGGGTCTGCTTGGGCAGTTCTGAGGCATTAGCAACAACAGAGGTCAGCACTGCAGACACTTCAGTGCCATTCACACTGAAGGTGGTGTTGTAAGTCATGACAGTCTCATTGGCAGCAGTCTGGTTGAGCAAGGTCTCATTTCCATTGTGTGCTCTAAGAGCACAGCGGTCATCGTTCCACTCGTTCCCACAGCTGGCCCAAGGCAGGACCGACCTGAGAGACATCACCAGGTAGTACAATGTCCAGGTGATGATGATGTTGTAGTAGATACACACGATTCCAGAGATGATGACCATGCCCCAGCCAATACCTAGAGTCGAAAAATAAATACCATCATCTAATGATGACCTGTGATGGCAACAGAGAAAAAATAAAGAACTTCTAGATCAGAATCAGAATTTAACACTGACAAAAACTTTCTTACACCCAACTTGTTAAAAAAAGGAAACCTATGAAAAACCTACCAAAAAGAAGAATAACACAATGTGGCCAAGATGAAATAGAGTGGAATATAGAAACATATAAATTCATAGAACCTTAGCTAAAATTATGAGGAATTTGGAAAGTTTTTGTTTTTTTTTTTGCTTCATATATAGGAAAAGGGTGCATCACACAAAATAAACACCCCATCCACCATGCTAATAGACCCTTTCAAATATATTAACATTAACTATAGTATGTTTTAACTTGATTGCACCAAAGGACAAAATCATCAACAAATTTCATTTTCGGACAACAAACAGTCTAAATTTACTCAACATCAAGGGTAAATATACAGAAAGCATATCAATTTACAGTGTGCTTATAAATCTTTTACGATTATATATTTTTTACGCATCACTCTTTTTGTACTGCAATCAATCAATCATTTCGTTTGTTTGCTTGATTTGCAAAGAAGTCATTGTAAACCATTGTAACATTATGAGTCAAAATTTAGCCTAATGTCAGCTACTGCCTGAAGCTCTTAAAAGGACCTTTACTAAGTGGAGTTGTAAGAGCAATGTTTCTTTTATGGTTTGTAATCTCTAAGCAAGTACTTTCAGAGCCTGAAGACGAAAAACCTGACGTCATGGATTTTTCCATCAAGCTGTTCACACACAAGCACTGCACAAACGTAAATCCAAGACCTCCAATACAAAGAGGCATGGACGTGTGTAATCAAGAGAAAATAAACCACCGTATTGATTGTGTGATTTGACATTTAATTATGAGAATAAATGTGGCAGACATATTAGTGCCGAGCCGGAAGCGGTGTTATATTAACTAACTGAATGGCAGACAGGAGTAGCATGGAGAAAAGTAACTGACAGATTTCGTTTAATAAATCTCACCTACAAGAAATATCAGGACTTATTTTTTTTAACACAAAGCAAAAAAATGAGAAATGTAAAACAAAAGTCTCCATATCCCCAAGTGAGTTGTTTATCCCATTGATGGAGCATGGTTGGAAGATCAATTTAAAAAATGTGTCTTATGTCGGAAAATCAATATGTGCTGTACCTTATACTAGTATTCGCAGCTTCTTACATCGCAAGTATTTTCTATTTGCCAAAAGTATTGTTTATTCATCACTTTCAGTAAGAGCAGTCAAATATGCAAGGATGTTACATGCACCGACAGTGTATAAGCACAGGTATAAGAAAAATCCCCCAGTATTTTCCTTCTTTATAAACTTTTTATATCTTAACATCTCATAAAAAGGGCAAGTAAATCAATATACATGCACAACACAGCACTTCAACCTTCAGCACTTCAGGTATCTGATAGGAAAAAGTGACTGAAAGTTTTGTGGGGGAGAAAAATACAGAGGAGTGGTCTTAAAAGTTTAATCCAACTCGAGTTCTTTACAGCCTGGTCAATCCTTGGTGCCATTTCCAAATACAACTTAATTTTTAAGAGTTCAGCAGGTCCACGTTCCCCATTAAAACCTGCAGAGCAGCAGCAGCTGATGCAAATTCCCTGCAAACTAATATAAACATATCTACCAAATAGAACATACCTTTGAAAAGAGGGCTCAGCTTCCATACTGCAGTGGGACTCAGGCTGGCAAACTGACCGTAAGACACCTCCAGGAAAAACAGAGGCATTCCACACAGCAGCAGGAAAGTGATGTAGGGAATGAGGAATGCTCCTAAAAGAAATCGTGAAAAAGGAAATCATTTACAATATATTCAAATGTGTATTGTTTTCAGGCATTTAAAGTGAAATATCTTTTTGACAATATTTTTCTGTTTGTTTCATACTTTCATACAACATAAGTACAAAGAGCCAGGTTGTTGGTTAGAAATATGATTATATTCAGGTATTTTTAGTAAGAATACCTGGTCAAATTTTCTTCAACAACTGCAACTGCATTCATTTTTTTCTGATTTGACAGAAAACATTCACTGAACATAAGATAATTTGGATCCAATAAAAGAATTCAGAGTTGGCAGATCACAAATTCAATTTTTCTAAAGAAATGCTGGTATTCCTTAAAGCTCTGGGGCAATAAAAATACTCAATAGCTTAGGCACAGGTTAAATGTGTTGAGTTTAAAATGCAAAAACAGGTGCAAAACTGATTTACATTTCAGGTGCAACTGCCATGAGTCACACATGATCAGCAGACTTGTGCAAGATATTTAAAAAAAAAGGGGGCCCCTTGTACATCCAGCCACTTCAGATTTGTGGCTGGCAGACGTAGTCAAAATCTAATCATCGTCCTTGAATTTCTTGTCTTTTGAATCTCGAGCATGTGCTCTTTAAACGTTAATGAGCAGGCAGAATGCAGGCTCATCTATATAAAGCTACCAACACTAATTGAAACTCTTAAAAATAGAAAATATCTTGGAAAAATGACATATCTAACAGAGGTAGAACTGTTTATATTATACATGTACTTACATGCAGACTTGAAAATTTAAATGCTAAATGTTAAGTGTGCAGCAAACTACACTTAGTACATCATCATCATTAACATTCCACCTTGTATGTACTGTAAAACATACCAAAATGTATCAAGTACTCTACTTTCATCAAGCTGCCTGCCATTTGGGATTCAGAGAAAAACTTTGTGATAAAGGGGTACATTCCCATGGTGCTATTTTCCCTGGAAGCTTTTCCCATAAAATTCCTGAGAATATTTTACTTTTTATATTTACATGTAGCAGAATTGCCTTAGCAAAAGTGCAGCGATAATATCATGATCACTTCTCTCTCATTACCATATGATTTCAGAAAATGTTTTGTAAGGAGGCAGGTGGGTTACGCTGCAATTTTTAGACAGGTGCCTTATCAATCAGTATTCAAATTACGGGTTCCTTCAAAGTTTATCATCCAGATTCAGATAATGGCATTACCAACACACTTGGTTGCATATCCCCTTTTCCACTTGTCATAAGGGGAGGGGGAGGATTTAACAGGTTGACTTTCTGGCAGGACAATATGTTTTGTGCAAAACTTTTCAGAACACAACCCGACTGGCAATGTAAATAAACATCTACTCTACCATCTACCACAGCATATTTCTGCAAAAGAGCTTACTTTAAAAATACATAGCTTATGACCATGATAAGTGAAAAAAAAAAACAAAAAAATAAAAAACAGACAGAGCTGTGTCAATCAAATGGAGAATTAGGCCCCACGCAGGTGCCCTCCATGGGAAAGTCCAGTTTCCAGACATATTATATACATTTCCAGGGGCAAGACCGCAACTTGGCATTAGTGTTATGTAATTCCATCAGCATGCTTTAACCCAAAAGGTTTCAAAAACATGTCAAGGTGACCTTTTGGCTTAGAATCGCCAGTCACACCTAGAACCAAGATCAGTTCCGCTTTACATTTTTTTGGGTCAGAAGTTTACTTAGTATGCTAAAAGCAAAGAAATTCTAAACCAAAACAAGCTTTCAGCTACAAGAGTTACATAATCCCAGAGGCATGGTGGAACTGAAAACCCTGTAAAACAAGTCTTGCTGTAAGCAGAATGTTGCCAGTAATGAACTTTTTTTTTTTTGCTTTTTTCACTTTGAATTCCTAATCTGTCTTGTCTATGCCACACCCTATGTTTTTGCAGGGGTTTCCAACAAGTTAAAATTTTCAGTAAATTAGTACGTTTACCATATTTTTTTCTTTTTCTATTTCTCTCCTTTGATCACCTTCTACATATTAGCAATTGCTGTTTTACCCTTAAAGAAATATGTTTGAAAAACTTACCTCCCCCATTTCTATAACACAGGTAAGGGAATCTCCAGATGTTTCCCAAACCAACAGCATAGCCCACACAAGAGAGCAGAAAGTCCATGCGTCCAGTCCAGTTTCCACGTTCAGTGTTCTCATCTCCACTCATACTACTGGAGCTACTGAACGTCCCCACGGAGGAATCATCATCCTTTCCATGAACCAGGCTGGCACCCTGTATAATAAAGATAATTTTTTTCAGTTTACTAATTTAAACTATACATTTTCTGAAATGTTCAATGAGCTATCCTGGAAAATACATTGAGATTGAATTGTTGTAATTTCCATTCAATTTGGTTGGTGTTATTGAAAACTCATCCAGGAACGGAATGACAGTCGAGGAAAAAAAAGAGTTGTAAGATACTGGCTTATGAACTAGTCGGTATAGCAAAGAAAATTTTCACCTGACTGTAAAATAGAAACCCTACTCTTTTGATGTTCAATATCCACTATAAAATTTATTAAGTGCCTTGTCAAAAAGTAAGAATTTATTCCTGCTATGTCATTTTGAGGAATTTACCTGGCATTTGCAAAAAGTAAGTACATTTTGGAAGCCATTTTCATTACTCTTTCACCTTTGAAATTTGCCCCTTCCTTCTCTTCAAAAATCTTTATGGGGAGGGGGAGGGGGTTTAAATTCTTTCTTGGATAACATTCATCCATGTATACGCTAATGCCCCTTGAACTACATAAGAACTAAAGTGATAAAATTTGTGTATGAAAGATGAAAAGCAATCAGTGCCATTGTACAACTCTGCACGGTTCTTATGCAACGTCTGCTAGTATGAGTCGATATGTCAATAGAAATTTGATCAAGCAGCTCATGTCAATAAAAATTGCGATTATTACATGTCCAGAGTGTTTGGAATAATTGCATATGTCAATTTGTAGTTTCTGTTATTGACCAATTTTGCATTCCCATCATACGTACAATTCCTTTAGACTTGTGCAACTATAGTAACCATCAAAATAACACTTCTCCTCTGATAATGAATTTACACAGGGGGGGTGGAATGGCCTTTAAACTTTACACTGGTAGTATATGTAGATGGAAACTAATATATTTTCCTTTCAAACACAAATCAACCCTAACAAACCAATGTTGTTTCACATATGATTCATTATTATTTATCTATCTTATACTAACATCAATGTTACAATATACTAACATAATGTCATCATATCTATTTAGGAAGTAATTTGCCCTTCCTTCCTTCCTTGCAACATTTTACTGATAAATGTCTGATAAAAAAAAGTACCGCCCCTCTCTACTATACTTAGTTACTTAGTGCTTAATCCCAATCAAGCTGATAAGTCAAAAGCCAAATTTTTCTGAGCTATGAAAAACTAACCTTTCTATTTCTTTCATGGCCAAATTTGTCACAAAATTAGTTCAAAATTAGATTTCCCTGCAATTATCCAAGTATTTGGATAAAAGGAATTCTATCCTAAAATGAGCCAAGCCAATGGCCAGGTATGTTCAAGGTTTAAGTTACCGTCAGGTATACAGGAGCTAATAGAGATGTTAACTATCATGCAAGGGTATCATGTTTGGGCTATTAAGGACAACAACAACAATGAATGGGCATACTTAAACCATTAAGATGCCTTTCTTATTCAAAGGAGCAGTGTGGAAAAAGTCCAGCTAGCAGCACTTTTCTGTAAAGGATACAATAATAAGGAGTGCTCTATTACTCATGACAACATCCTTGTCTGTAGGAGATATTTATGCTGTGTTTGGGGGCGTGAGGTAGAACAAATATGGACAGGTCAACTACAAGTGGACATCAGGAAAGGTGCTCCCTAATACTTTGACAACTGCCCATTAATTTGTCAATGCAAAAAAAAAAAAAATATATATATATATATATATATATATATATATATTTATGTAAGTAATAAAAGGGCCAAATAAAATGAAAATAAATATTTTATGAAGTACTTAAACTCTAAATATGTCCATAAACTGCCAAAATTATTCTCATAAAGATTCTTCTCTGAGAACTTACTGTTTTTAAAGAGACAAAAATGAATATATTTAAAACAGAAAGGAAAAATTACAAATTTGGAATTTTTCATATAGAACATAGACTATGTGTTATCAACATTTTATTTTTTTAGGCAGAGAGATTTGGGCTCATCTACCAACATAACTCCCATTATTTCTTTAATTTCTTTTGCAAAATTAATCAGCAGCCTTCCATAATTAATATAACATGATACCCGTGAACATCTGGCGCCGTGATTTTGACGTGTGGATATCGATGTGGGCGATTTGTGTGCCAGAGATAGACCTCAACGGTATCTTTAATCATTGAACGCATTCATACCAGAGTGTACTATAATAGTAGGTGAAGTTATTCAGACGAAAATAACTTGAAATCTGATCTTGTTTGCTAAGTTGCTTATCTTGTTCCGCTTTGCCTTACCCCGTTTTTATTTTCATTCTCATATTTCTGCCCTTTCTCACGCCCTTCTCAGAATATGGAAAATGATAATGAAGAGTTTTTTTTTATTTGATAAAAAAAACTTAGATAATTTATATACGCTAAGAAAAGAACTATTTCATAAACTTAGCAAAAATAATACAACGCAACAGTCACCACGCCCCAATAGCCACTTTATTAATTTGGCACCAGTGCCAGCATTAAAGTGTAAATTGACTTTCATCAATGTGCGCACAGTATAGAAGTATCAGGCGGAAAATTAATATTTAACGCGACAACTACGGTAAACAATAGGTATCCATTCATACGATCATCAATTACATAAAAGGCATGCCGCTCTGTAAATGAAAGGGAACGACTCCAAATAGTTAACCTAGTTTCTTAATTTTTCAACCAATCATTCACGTGGAACGCTGTATTTTTCCGTGACGTCATGATACGTCATGGGTCAAGCCATGTGGCTCATTCACAAAAATACTCACTCACCCCTGTCGAATTCCAAGTAAGACATAGTTAACTATGAAATAAAATGCTATCTCAAAGCTATCTTACAAAAGCCTTAACCTGAAAAACTTAACATCTTTGTATTTTGCCGACTGTCGTCTTGGAAATTTTCCATTACCAAGAGAAAGAGTGTAACATTATGCGGCGTGTACTGCAGTCCTCAGAATTCCACGTTTTCTCATTACTTTGCAATTTATTTTTTATTAATAATCAATTCTACTCACACTATTCATCAGAGTTACGCCCGATTTTTCATCATCCAACTGAGACAAGTGAGTTTTCTTCTTATCAGGCATTTTGGTTTAGTTTCCCAGTCAACAATCTTCAATACTTGTTTACGAGAAAATTTCTTGATTCTGTTTCGATGGCGGGCTTCTCCCATGCATTTTATATACACGGCTTTTCAATTGGTCACACTTTCAAAGGAGGGGAGCAGGTTGTGTAGTTTTGTTTAAAAAATAGATTTTTTGTTTGGTTTTTTATTTCTGCTGATACAGGCACTATACATAAAATTTGCAAAATATAAAAGATTATCAAGTATGTTCCCAATAAATAGTTAAGACCCGATTTATTATTTAACCAAAAGACTAATGCACCTCATATGGAAGAGTCCATTATAACGAACACGGTGATTGGTTCGAAATGTCACGCACGTAAAGTCATAATTAACATAACTGTTATTGATTTATATCCCACTCCCTTCTTTGCACATAATATTATTGATAGATCAAACAAAATCATAAAGGAGTTGCTATATGTATCTGTAAAATTTGTACTACAGTACCAGCCACTCACGAACTGCTCAATGAAGCGCAATGTAACGCTATCATTCAATTCATATAAATTGCTTTTCAACAATATTATTTTTTCTGTTCAAGTGTTCTGACAAGTTCGGATTTTGAAATAAGAGCTTAATAGTTGTTGTTAAAGAAGTTCACATTACACACAATCATACAAGGCTTCAGTGCCGTTGATTTATACTTTGTTGGCGGCAAAATGGGAACCCTGGCCCAGCTGCCAGCGGCATCATCATGTCACAGTTATTCCTACCTGAATAGGCGTCCTTGCAAACAACATATTTCTCGTATAAGCCTACTGATGATAATAATTAAGGCTCTTTGAGCTTCAGCGCCACATACTGGTATCATCCCCCCCCCCCCCCCCCCACCACCACCACCACCACCACAACAACAACAAACACACATAATATACATCGGATGCATGCCAGCCCGAAATACACAATTAACGGCCATGTAGGCCTACATAAGTATCTGCTGCAGTCGTTACTAAAACACCTGAAGGGCACAGGTCTGCGTTAAATGAAAAGCCATTGGTTTTGGTGCAAGCATATTTTGCTATTTATAAGTGTAACGTTTGAACTATTCTTCTAGTTCGTGTCGACCCAGCCAGTAGGTTATGTCAATATGAATGTGCACGTGAGATCTAAATTGTTAGGTATCCGGGTTTTCGCGCCAAATCTCATTTAAAAATCTAAAAAGGAAAAAATCCTTCTTACTTATTATATACTAGTAGACACAGATGCTTTTATTTGAGAGATTTTAACATGTCAAATCGGTGAATCGGGAAAGATAATTACTATTTATTATCTTTGCGGGATATATAGATAGGGCCTATATAAAAATATGACTTATTGACATTTTCAAGCGCGTTAAGTATACTTTTAAAGGAATGAATTATACAAACAAACACGTGCAAAATAAAACAGGCCACATCCCGCGATGATTCAAGACATTTACAAGCTACTCGCAGGCTCTTACTCTGTGTGCACAACATGATTACATTTCATCTGCACGGTCTGTAGAGATAAGCGTTCAGCATCAACATTACGTAAAGCAGCGAATAACTTCTACATGCTGAAACGCCCTCTTTTGATACGTATAAAGGGTATTCTCTCCAGCTGGGGGTGAATATTTCACTTTGCACACTCCTTCAAGCCTACAGAAATAGAGGTTTTGTGTCCCTTCTTCAAAAGCAATTTTACCAGCATTAAAATTGATGCTCTGGGAGTTTTTTTTTTATTACCGTGAAGACTTATATTAAAACAAGGCTGAAAGGTTCGGTTAACCATAAATATATGTTAAACCCCCTTACATAAAACTAGAAATCGAAGGAGCTCATATATCGTTACTACTCATATTCAAGTAGTTGAAATTACAGTGGTTATTCAGCTAAAAAAAGAGCTAAAACGAGCTAAAACTAAGTTTTTCTGGCTGCAACCAGTCTGTGCTGGTCATGGCTATACAAAGAAAAATCGATCGAATATGACGCATGGCTTAGCAACGCTGGTTATAATCGATACTCAGTAATACAAAGGGCGAATTTAATCGCGACCAGTATGTTACATGTATTATCGCCTTACATAGGGCCAAACAATATTCAAATTATAATAATTGTTATTATTATAATCATGCTTCCCTTCTTTTTCTAATATTACTTTTGTGTTTGTCCACAACACTGGCTAAAAAAAAAGATGTGCTATATTATATTATATTATATTATATTATATTATATTATATTATATTATATTATATTATATTATATTATATGTATAATGTACAATACAGGCACAGGTCTAGCACGAAGAGGACGGGTAATGATTTCCTCAGTACATGCATTGTGACTAATGTATGTCTTTAACTATTTGTGTGTTAGTGCAAAAATATTCCAATACTTTGTGGATGAAGACGGAGTCCCCCTGAATGTCAGGATCTTTTTGACATTTAAGCTTTTCCAAAGCCCAATGTTTTTTTCGTCTGCATTTTATCTTAAATTTCTGATTTACTATTAATTTTTGTTTTATTTTTAAGTTTAAAAATTTGCACAATATTACATGACTCTTTTATCTGTTTGGCTTAATTATTAAGGGGAGAAAAAATAGCTACACTTTCCCCGTTGCGATCGATATATCGATTTTAAAGATTATTTTAGACCGTTGTACAAAATAATAATGAAATGGAATTAAAATAAGGAGAGAAAGAGAGCTTTCTTTTGTCTGTTTTCCAATACTTTCTTTCAAGATTTGTCAGCAAATGTGTACTTTGTCAGCCAGAGCCCCCCTCCCCCTCCCGCCTCCCCGTGCACTTGGACATCAATCCTGGCCCATCAATCCACGTGCTTTTCTCCGGTCTTCCTAAAATTCAGTCACAAGAAAAGTTATTCAACACCATGCCGTCTGCTCTCTAGTTTGCGACATAAAAAGTGCGATGCTTAATTGATAAACAACTAACCGCAACTATTTAGACTAGAAAGACACTCCACATTTCATAGGAATGAATGCCAAGCTACAGATAAAAGGATGTTATAATTTCATCATGACCTTCAAGCGCTTTCTTTGTGAAAAATGGATGGAAAAGTACCTGGTCTAATCGTGACAGAACATTACTGAGATGGGTACAGTTATTCTTAAAGACCAATCGGACAATAGTTGCAGAACGGGTTTTAAAGAAAGAAAAGAGAAAAATATAAATGTTTTTTATTGCCATGCACGCTTTGAAAATAACTGTTCTACTATAATCTTGAATCAAAAACCAATTATTCAAAATTAGAGATAAAAAAGTACACAAGTGAAAAAAACTACGTAAGACCTCTTTCTTCACAAAGGTAAAATCACAAATAACCCTCAGTTGTAAGGAATTTTTTGCCACGTGTCTACAAAGACAAAATAGATGTAACCAGACGGTTTGTTTTACATTCCAAGAAAACGGCATTCAAACAGATGCCAAAAAGTGCGAACATTTGAGACAATATCGTCAATAATAGAACTTGGCGATGACAGATTGCGCTGCATCACAGAGAGTCCAGTAGCTGTATTTTTCCATGAGGCGAAGCACACAACAGTGGTCATACGATCATTTGATCCGATGGAATGTGACAAAAAGAGCCGAAGAATGATTTGAAAGGTCGTCTAGGTCTGGTAAATGTCTGCGTCTCTTTCCAACCAAGGCCTTTGGGAAAATTGGATAAGGGAACAGAGCCAACGGGTACAGTCTTTTGTAAAGACATTTTAGGAGAAAAAAATTAGAGCCCGTCGGAAAACATCTCCGCTGAGATCAAAATGTATGCAAATTCATTTATGCAATTGCTAACTTTCAACACGTGCTTTTATTACAGTAGCTTTTGTTAAGTTCGTTTGGGTGTCAGTTTGAATTAATTGAAGTCATTTTGCATTCTTCAAAGTCTCTCTCTGAAAAAACATTAAATCAAAAGTCGGGGTAATATGAGGGCTCACGTTTTCTAATTAAAGTAACTCTCAAGTAACAACCCAACCATTGTTTGAGGGGCCCTGTTTGAGACCCTAAACACTTCACGAAAAATACTTACCTAGACAAAAATAGGCTCTTACCTCTATTTAAAGTACTTTGTCAGCTGTATATCATAGCAAAAAAAAACTTGTAGTGTCAACTAAATCAGACATTCAATCTAATTGCGGTTACATCAAGAGCACTCCCTTTGATGTGAGGTCATCTGCGAGATTCACAGTCAGAAGAAGTTACTCTGCATGGCAACGGTTTTTGACTGCGTGTTAAGGCAAGTTCACACACGGGATTTTTTATCAAGCGCAAACTGGCAAATGATATTTAACGCAGCGCAGCGTAGTTGTGTTAATTTGCTAATTTTTTTCTTTTGTGCAAAGAATGTTCATGTAAAATTTTCTGAAAAATGTTTGACAAAAATAATAAATTGATGCATTGCATATCATCCTCTTTTCTGAAAAAAAAAATCAAAGAAAGGTGTCTCAACTATATTCCAAGCGAAGGAAAAAAAAACAATGAAAAAACCAAAAGAAAGCAAGGATAGATGTCTACTTTGTTTTGAAAATAACTAAATCATATCCCCAAATTTGTTTACAAAAAAGGGTAAATTCATAGTGCTGCGCAGTGTAACTGTCATAATCACGTAGCATTATGCTTAAAAAACTTTGTTAACATTTTCACCCCCTTTTGACCAAAAAAGTTCAAGAAAAATTGAAAAATAACAACACTTCAGTAAAAAGGCATATACAGTAGTTTTGGTGAGAAGAAGATTTACAATTAATTGCGTCGGAATAATCAAGATCAGATCAATATACAGTAAGTCTATGGACACGTTCATTTTAAAACCACCTTTTATCACAACACTTTTTTTTCCCTTTTTTTAAATATATTTTATAATTATATCTACTTTGAAAGATCAGGCTCACCTGCTGTTACAGTGGAATAAAGCCCATTTATACATTCCAGTTATATCATCTATATGATTGTTCACGGTCCCAAGGGTTTGCATTTACTAACGTGGCTGTTTTACTAATATTTTTGTTCCAAAGTAAGTGATTACTAGTGATTACTATCTCAAAAACATTAGTAAATTCCAGTTATAGATATTTCCATGTTTTCACTACATATAAAGCCAAATTCTTGTGAGTGAATAGTAAATTATATCCACTACCACTTTACATGTAAAACATAGAACTTCAATCCTGCTCTCGACCTCTTTCTCCTCTGTTTAATTCGATCTATGATAGATCTGTAGCGGTCTGCCTAGATGAAGAAATCAGCCCTGACGTACGGTTGTCTTATTTAGAGGACTGCTCATTTAGAGGGCCACGATTTTCGGTTTTTATCTTTTCGATTAGTGTGTGTGTGTGTGTGTGTGTGTGTGTGTGAAACTACAGTACGCAGCCGTTGCCTTAAAAGACCGAGGTGTAGCAGAAAACATGTTATTATGCTTAAACCTGTTCAAATCACCGGGTGACCGCCTTGAAAAAAGGCTGTGATTTTTTTACAAAAGCTATGCATGGCTTTTAAATCACGGTGACGCTCATTATAACCGAGAGGTCCATTTACACTTTGTGAGCCGTATGAAGTTGATCGCCATTTCATTCTTATAAATGTATTTCAGCACCCCATGCTTTAATTTTTATCTGCCGGTTTCACTTTTTCAAATTAGAGGCCTAAAACCGGTCTTCTGGCTGAAAAAATTGCTTGGGGCACTTGTTAAAGGTCTACAAAACATGCAATACAAGCTGTTTGTAATAATCTAGACGCTGACTTGACCTAATGGACTGGGAAAAGAAAGAGCAAACTCTGGGAGGGGAGGGGGGGGGGGGGGGGGGACAGCCTCCCCTCACAGGAAATGTGTAAACTTAAAAAGCAATGCGCATTTAGCAAATCGTCTTTTTTTATATCACCCCTCCTTCTAAATACAAATTATTGTTGGGAGTGTTTTCATTTTTTTATCAACTCTTTTAGAAACTAAATTAGAAAAGGTTTACATTTCGTGTCAAACTGGTATCCAATCAACAAATATGATAGTGTCTTGGGCCGCCGAGTGGCTCCCAAGTCCTGCATCTGTCGTGTGATTGTGTTTGTAGTGATTGTGGTGTGACGTATCTTTACTAACACAATAGACCTACGTTGGCTCCGATCATCTCAGTTCGAAGCAGACGTGACTGACGTGACTGACTTGACTCGTATTTTTAAAAGTAAAGTTGACAACTCACACCTACTGGTGGGAAATATTTCATGACGACGGACTAGGCCTATACTTCTACGCTGTCTTGCTTACGCGACATTTTCAAAATAAATTCAAACTAGCTCCTTTTATATTTTGGACCTTTTGAAAGCATGTCCAACGAATTAAAAAAAAAACACCAAGCGCAGACTCATATTTTCTTTTCTTCTTTGATTATTCAAAGACGATTCTTGTCGGGTTTTTTTATTTTATTTTTATTTTTATTTATTTTTATTTTATTTTTATTTTATTTTTTATTTTTTGTCTCCGGTGTTTTAACTTGACATAAAGCTGATCAAAGCTGAATTTCAATCACAGGACTTGGTTTATTTTGACATTCAAACTCTTTTCATTCTTGAGGGTTTCAAAAATTATACTTGAGAATGATAAAACTTTCAAAAACATAAATAAAATGATACACAAAACAAATGATTATTTAGTAGAAAAAAAAAACCCGTCTATACCCAGATAGCAAGACGACGTTGGCCCGACGTCGCTCGCCCAACCATGCCAACGTTAGCCCACCGTTGGCCCAACGTCCTCTTATCTGGGTAATATACCCGATCGATCCATTGCAATGTATTGTTAGGGCCTATAGATGAAGGCCTACTGGTACCAGCGGAGGATTTAATGGGGGGTCAGGGGGGTCCTGCCCCCTTCGATTTCTGAAAAAAAATCACACCTCTTGAAATTAGAATTTTGATTAGCATAATCATAGATCTAAAACGTACCAAATGGCATCACTCGCCCTCTAAAATACCAGACCCCACGCCAAGTAAGGGGGGGGGGGGGGTCCTCCGAAGCGAAGCCGATCCATCCCCCCCCCCTCGAATAATCCTGGACCCGCCCCTGGGTACGTTACTATAGTACCGGTAGTGGGCCTACATGTAGCGGTAATTTTTATTTATTACTTTTAAAACTGGAAGCAGTCGTCATTTTCATTCCTTTATATAAGGTAAATAAATATTTTCTGATTGACCTTTAATCCTCAGTTGTGTCTTTGCCCAGTAACTACATGTATAATCAGTGATAAATTGGGACGGTGTCCTCAGGCGACCTCTGTCCTAACCTTGTTTTTAGGGTTTGTCAGGGAATAAGGTCAAAACCTCGAACTGAACTAAGTCAGTGTAAACATTGACGAGGTCTCTTTCCGGCTTAACAAGCGTTCAGAGGTTGTACGGTTTTGCTGCATTTGGAAGGTGAGTTTTAGTTGGCATTGCTTGACTTAGAATCAGAAAGGGTAGTGTTAAATGGAGGTGCAGAAAATATAGTTTGAACACTGAGTATCTGACTTTGCAGTCGTTTTGACTGTGGTGCAATGTTTGGTTATTTGCTCTCTATCCACATTCGTAGGCATGTTACTTGGATATGTTGATCTCGCGTCATTCTTTTTAAAGATTGCATCAACTGAACCTACCAATCATATAGTAAGTGCAATTCTAAAATCTTCTTGCAGCCTAAGAAAAGGCGTCACTTTGACAACACGATTTGAAATTGAATTTGTGAATTTGGAATGCTAAGTGTGAATTCTTTACAACTCGAGATGTTGGTCTTGTCAAAGACAGATTTGATGATATTCATGGAAAGATAAGCACATAATCTACTGATAAAGTAATAGACGTATCAAGAATTGACCATTATACAACTTAATCCAACACATACTTCATAATATTGCCTTTAGCATATTATGTACTGGATACAAATAGCTAGACCTGTAAGTACAGTGCATATACTAGTACTCAGTAGCTTTTAAAAAATTGTGACATTCTAAGTGTTGTTTATTATTTTTATTTTTCAGCAATATTACATTTTTCTCTGAAGTAAATTTTAACTACATCCACCATGCCTGGAGGTTTCTACTGGAGTCGCAACATGATGGGCCAGAAGTTGACAGATGAGCAGATGCGGGAAATACCTCATGCAAATATGGAACTTTTTGGCCATGTCACCATCAAAACAGTCCAGGCAGGTGCTTTTCTTGGCACTCTTCTCACAGGACCTCTCACACAGGCCATTCGTGGTCCACGTACCCTAAATGCTATCATGGAGACTGCTGCTCGCCATGGTAGAAATGGAGCAATAATTGGACTCGTCCTGGGCCCTGCTATGACCTTCATGAAATGCAACAGCATGAATTGGGACGAGGAAGGAATATATGACAGATGTTACCGCCTTCGTTACAACCGCAACCAAGTGCGTGTGGATCGCGCAAGTGCCCTGGGTGCGACTGCAGGGTACCTTGTTGCATTACAGATGGGTGCGTCGGGGGCAACAGGGTTTGTGTTTGGGATGACAGGGGGCGTGGTCTTATCTGCAGTCTACAATTCCATGTTTTGTGAAAAACATGTCTAACTTCCTTTTAATGGAGATCATCCAGACTTTCGGCACTTTGTGACGAGACTTGAGAATCCACATGAGAAAGGGCTTACTTTTTAATTAGCAATAAGAGAGAAACTATGTCATTGTGCACTAGGAATGTCTTCTTAATTAGACATTAGTTCAAAAGATTAATTTGTGCTGTTGTGCAATAGACTGTAATTTCACATAACTTTGGGAAAACATCCATGGATAAAATGTGTTGGCTTAAATTCATTGTCACTCTGTATTTACTTGTCTGCCATTAATTATTTCTGATCTTGCTCTCTTCCCATTCCTGCCAAATCTCGTTGGATTTTATGCTAAGGTGTAAGACTTTGAGCCTTCTCCCATGGTCCTCATTGTTATGTTCTTTATGTATGCTGAAGCTTTATTAACAAAACATTGCAGATGCTATAGACATTATGTTACCCATTAGTTACTGGAACTATGTGGATAATATACAGTATATGTTGTTTTCCTGTTGTGATGCCAGAAAAAAAAAGGCTGAATGAAGATATCAATTTGACATTTTTAGTTTTTAGGTATACATAAATGCTATGCAAAATTTGCTGGAAAATGCATAGTCTGAATAGTATTTTATTGCAATATTTAATTAAAATTTTTTACTTGCAATATCAAAAACCAGCAGTCATCCCTTTGTTCTCCCCTAGGACCCCTGGATCCTAAAGGGTTGTTCCCGCCCTTACCACTGGTGACCTAAATCTTACTGTACACATACCTAAGTTGCCATAATGTATACAAGGTAGTAAAGGGTAGGTCAAATCCCATGAGATGTAAGCATAAAAATATAGGTGAGATGCAGGCCATTAGTGGACTACAATGTTTACCATCAAGCTCTGCAAATGGGTGATATGTATTAGAGGATTAACTTTGAGATGCAGAGTCAGATATGGGTCACTTCTTTATCTTGGAATGTTTTAAGCAATAAAGGGTAAATGCTTGTTCTTCATTAAAAATGATTTGATTGTGTACTTTGTCTAATTTTATTCACAGAGTCAATATTAATCTTTATTGTTAGTTGTTAAATCATACTTCTATTCATGTAGATGGGGAACAACTTAATGAAACCGTCTGTGAAAATATAGAGCTTGGCAAACTATTTTTTATATACAAGGATTGTAGTGCATAATATGACATATTTCAAAAGCTTTAAGTTCTGGTAACCCTTTGCTATAGAATTGAAGTTGCTTATTATGTGCAAGATGGAGTAAGTAGGACAAATATTCCTTTCGTGTGTGACTGACGGAATATAACAGTATTGAATTTCAGACATGAACTTTTCACTTGCAAAGGTATCAATTAACATATTGGATGGAAATATTTACACGGAATATACTTATTTTTGCAGTTAGATGTGTAGGTTTTCTTTTTCATTTTTATTTTTATGCTTTCTGAAAGTGTGTCAGTGTCACTGTCTACTATACATGTATAGTATACCAATACTATAGGATGGAAAATGAAAGATTCCAGGGGTATTGTGATTTTGAGATAACTTTATAAAATTTGTGATAACTGGCTTTAGCTTTTTGATTTAATATTTTGTAGTATGTTTTAAAATTGTTAAAATGTATTAATCAATATTAGTTTATTAGACTCTAATGGTAAACTGTTACATTTTCATCCCTCGATTTACATTATATTTGTAATAAAGGAACCCATGCTACAATGTACATGACTCTGGTTTTTCTTGTAAACATTTTTTTTTTTTTGAATTTGTATAGGTAATGTTGCTCTAGCTACTTGTAAAAACATGAGTTTTCAAACGATACCCTAATGGTTGGCCGTTTGATCTAGAGCATTGCATTGCTATACTAGTACTTGAGCACAGCTGCTTATACACAGACAGGCAACATGTTAAGACTATATTGTCAGTTTGTTATACTTGAGACCCCAAGTTTAACAGTGTTCTCGCAGTCTAACACCCAAAGTTTAACAGTGACCTATGACATGACCTAGGTGTGCTAGTTCTAATATTTAATGATAACTGCAACACTGGCATGTTCAAAATATTGAATTAAATTAAGGGAGCCCAGGGGGGTCATACCCAGTATATCCCTACCCTGATAACTTACAAAAAGTAGGTTATCTGCTGAATATTTTTTATGATTTTATTGGGTTTGAGGACTTTATGGAAGTTGAAGTGTTTTTTTTTTTTTTTTTTTGGGGGGGGGGAGACTTATCTGTGATTGTGAACATTTCTGATGTATGTTTTTGTATTTGGATTTTATTTCATGTAAAGAAATTTCTCATCTATTAACATTCGCACATGCATAATGAAAGGTGAAGGAACCAAATTTGTGTGCAAATTACTGGAATTTATAGTAATAACAATAAAATAATTAAACATGCAATTAAAACCTTAACAAATTAAAATTGCTTATGAGTCCAAAATTGTGAACATAAAAGAGTAAGATAAGGATTGAAAATTATATAAAACTTAATTGACATTAAAATTTTCTTCAAATTTTCCTGGTCAATTGCAGTTCTTATATCAGTAAGTAAAGCATTCCATAGCTTTGGTGCACTGCCGTTCATCATCCATGAAATTTATATATATCTTTCTTGAATTTCCTCTAAAAAGTAAAAAATGTTCTAGGAGCAAATAATGAAATTTGGGATTTGTAGTATAATTATGATGTTACTGCTAGAGAGGTTGAAGTAGCACCGAAACACATGTACAGGTGTATATTGTGGTTTAATTGTTCTTGACAGCTTTTTAAATTGCTTTTTAAAGTACAATTAAATAAAACTAATTTAGATGGCAGCGGCAGTGAAATTTAAGTGCTTTGAAGACGTTTAACTTTTAGCGTATTTGTGTTTCACTTTTCATGTAGCCTGGCTGCCTAGTTTTGGACTGATCCTCTTAATTATGAGCGTTTTTGGGAAAAAAAGAAAAGAAAATTGAAGAACACGTTATATATATATGAGCACCTTTCCTTTTACGACACTGTAGGGCATAAATTTTTTTAAAAATATTCTAACATATGCACAGGTGATTTATTTTTCAAACTCGGATTTAATTTGTGCTGTAAATTCCACACTACATTTTTCTCGCCGCCGCCCCCCCCCCCCCCCCCCCTTTGTAAGCGGAAGTCTTGCTAAATCTAACGCATGCGCATTTTCAGTATCCGGCAGCATGTGTAAAGCGAGAAAAACTAATGTTGAATGAGTTATATAGTAACAGATAAACAACTTGTAATTTGACACCTAGATAATCTGCTATGACAGAGAGAAACAACAACAAACTTCCGAGTAACTTACCTCAGTTACAGAATTTGATAAAACGAGATCCAGATTCGTATAAGGATGAGGTACGTATTGGGGGATATGTGGCAATATCATACTACTGTTCATTCATATGTGTAGTAGAAGTTTGAAGTAATACTAATAGTAGTGCTGAGGCTTTTGTCCTTATGTTACAAGAAGAAATACTTGTTTGAAACTGACATAAAATTACTTATTTCATTTTTATAAAAAGAAAATCAGAAAACATAAAAAATATAAACAGAAAAACATACTTGTTATCAAACCACTGTACTCATTACTGAAATTGACTTTGTAAAAGTTTTTTTGAAAGAGCTGATAGACTCTTGAATAACTTGATGTAGTGTGTTGAACACTACAGTAGTTGTACTTGCTCAGGTTGAGGTCACAGTTTTTAAGCCATATCTTTCAGACTCTTGGATAGGTATGAATTCTACACCAAAGCAGAAGTGCTAGAGTAGAGGCTAATTATTTGATCTCCTAGTGTCCTCTTTGTGCTCACACAAATAAAACTTTTAGTAGTGAAATTTGATGTCAACTGATAATCATCTGTTAAAGAATTAAGCAAAAATGTTTCATTTCTATTCACTTGTTTTCCAGTTTCTTCAGCAGTATCGCCATTTTCTGTCCAATATGGAGATATTTGCTCTTAAACCATCATCATATTCACAGACACTTGCAGAGCTAGTCATGTTTGTAGCACAGGTATAGTGAAGATGAGATATGTGTTATTTTAAGTTTTATATATATATATATATATATATATACACACACACACACACACACACACACACACACACACACACACACACACACATACATACATACATATTTATTTATTTATTTATTTATTTATTTATTTATTTATTTATTTATTTATATGTAATATTTTGTTTGGCTAAGTATCAATTAAATAATTGTAAGATAGAAATTTTAATGAGTAATCACTGTTGGGCTATGGACAATCCCCCGAGTACATACAGACCCTTGTTTACTTCTTGTAGGGACCTCATAGAGGTTCCATCTGTCCCAAACTGAAGTCCTGTTTCCTTCAGCAAATAATACCCTGCTGAACAAGACTTCACTTTGTAAAGGATGCTCAGAAATCCTTTAGTTATATTATGTTTCCTCAATGGAATTATGCTGTGCTAGAATTTGTATCAATAATCTTTTGTTGAAGGTGGCCCACTGTTACCCAGATGAACTGGCAAACTTTCCCCAGCAGCTGAGGGAACAGCTTCACAGGAATGCCACTGTACTTGACCCTGCACTCAGAATGGTGAGAGACTGGTTTTCTGGAGATTTGTGCTAAGTCTTTGTCTCAGTTTTTTCAGCCCATTTCTCAGATGGACTTATAAACATTAGACAACTACTAGTCAGAACCAAAATTTACTAGTACCAAGAAAGAGTCTGCAGATAATGGAAAATTTTTCATAATCTAAAACTGCATCTGAATTTCCCACAACAGTACAACACCAAATCTACTGGTCTGCTGTCACTGACCAGTGGCTAACATCATATGGTTGATTGCTGTCAGTCACTACTATAATTGGATTTGATGTAAAAGGTATATTAAACAAATTTTCTGGGAATCTTCAACAACTTTCTAATCGTTAGGTACCATCACTCAATCTAAACTGCCGCACATTCAACAGCTTGAATTCAGATATTCACAGTTACCAGTACACCCATATCTTTACCCCCTTGCTAAAAAAATATTAAATGTGTCTCTCTTTAACATTACAGACTTTTTGCAAGGCCCTTATTGCTCTTAGGAACAAAGGCTTGCTGCCTCCCATCACTGTCCTGGAGCTGTTCTTTGAACTGTTCAGATGTCAGGACAAGCTGCTGAGGAAGACCCTGTATAACTACATAGTACAGGATATCAAGATGGTCAATGCCAAACACAAGAATTCAAAAGTCAACACAGTAAGTAACTGGTTGTGACTTGTATGCTAAGCAAAACATGTTTCCGATCAGTTTTGAATTTTAAGGTTCATTTTGAACCACAAATGAAAATATTTATATTGGGTAATTTCTAGGTCATTGTAGTACTGTAGGAAAAAGAATGATATTTTTCATGAAACCCCCATTTGTGCTGTCTAAACATAAGAGACTTACAGTTCTCAGGAATGACACTTATAATATGCATTTAGAACATCATTATGAACATAATAATTAGTCTTTGAACATATTTAAATGAAATGTGAGTGTGGGTGTATGTACTGCACTGTGTGAATGGAGTCCTTATATGTGGAATATGTAACATTTCAGTCCTGTCTTACATTAGATGACAACTATTGGTTCAGTCAGAATTTTTATTTGTATCTCTTCTGAACAATGTTGACTGTTTAACTATTGATTTATTTCAGACTTTGCAGAATTTCATGTATACCATGTTGAGGGATAGTAATGCCATTGCAGCCAAAATGTCACTGGTGAGTCACCTATGGTCATGTCATGCATCACATTTATTTGTTTCAAAACACTGACATGCAATTATGCAAATTTTGGTCCCTTTCACAAGTTTGCTTCTAACTGTTTAGAGCAATCAAAATAAGCCAGTAATTGGCCAAGCCTGGGGGCTCTGTTAAGTTTGTTCTCTTACTTTATAGCCAGTTATGAAATTGTCAGTCTCTCAAAGCATTAATTTCTAATAAGTGAAATGCACAGTGTGAGAAGGGGCCATTTTTTTAACAAAAAGCTGTTGCTGCTGTTGTCACTTGGAATTTTAAAGCATAAACATGAATTTTATGTTATTTTAAATTTTATTATCTAACAATATGTCAAATTGTCATTCCTGAATCATTTTGATTTTTGCCATATCAGAGTAGCAAAAGGCTAAGAAAAGGAACTTGGTAGAAAACTTCTGTAAAAGTGAAGATATTGTGCAGTTATTGATAAAATAACGTTCATGGTGAAATAGCCAAATGGTAAATGTTTGATTTATTACGTTTTCTTGTCTGTTTCAGGATGTCATGATGGAACTCTACAGAAGAAATATTTGGAATGATGCCAAAACTGTGAATGTGATCACAACAGCTTGTCTGTCAAAGGTTACCAAGGTGAAGAAGTGTTCAGTGCTCATCAACAAAAAGTTGTGTTAAGATTATTTTAATGTAGTGGAGTTATATATTTGTATTTTTTTTATTAGCTTTACAGTAAAAAAAGCAACTTTTATCCAGAGTTATAATTTTATTGCTTTTACTTTGTGTTTTCAGATCAAGGTTGCAGCGCTAACATTTTTCCTTGGTAAGGATGAAGACAAAGCAGACGATGACAGTGACAGTGACTCAGAGGTGAGATTTCATTGAGATTTGTAAGAAAAATTGTTTGTGAAAGTTATTAGATAGCTAAGAGGCAGTTACTGTGATCATTGTATCCCTTTCATTTTTTTTTTTTTTTTTTTAGAATCTGTGGACAAGGTTTCACGGATAACAAATCTGTGGATACAATCACAAGAATGTCAAAACTGACTCTCATTCAACATTTTTAATTATTTTGATTTGTCTATGAATTATCCTTTCTGTTATTAGTTTGCAAATATTATCTTTTTTGTGGTATTTTTTTTTTTCAATGTTTTCTTGTAATGTCATTGATCACTGTTTTATGAGCAGCCTGACAGGAAGACAGCTAAGGAAGTGATGCTGGGACATAGGGTAGGCAAGAAAACAAAGAAAAGAGCCAAGAAAATGCAGAAGGCCCTTAGTGTCATTAAGGTAAATATGTTTCTGGGTAGACATAGTGAACTAATTTAAGGGTAACTGGTAGCTGCTGAATGTTAACTGCATTTGTAGCTTTTACTACATAATAAAAGCAAGATGCCCCAAATGAATTATTTATCAAGATTATTATTAACAAGCAATATAACCACAAGTTTTTCTTACCTTTTGATATTTTCACTTGAAATAGCTTTCAGTTAAATGTTTGTGTGTACTTTTTTTGTAGAAACATAAAAAGAAGAAGAAACCTTCATCATTCAACAATGCAGCTCTCCATTTAATACATGACCCTCAGGGTAAGGCAGGGCTCTATAAAATGAGTTTTAAAAAATATTCCCTTTTGAAATTTTACATTTTTAAGCACTGTTGCACCAAAGATATGAATGTTTGAGGTCATGGCATGATACCCTTGACAAATAATTGTAAAAAGAAGAACATTCAAAACATTGGTTTATGTGGTATGGACAGATGACACATTTTGAAAATACCAAGTTTTGTATTGTTAGGCTTTGCTGAGAAACTGTTCAAGGATTTGGAAGGTACTACAGAAAGGTTTGAAGTGAAACTGATGCTTATCAATCTTATCTCTCGGCTGGTAGGAATTCACCAGGTGAGTTTGTTATTAAATTCAAAGGTAAGAGTATTTTGACTGCATTCTGCTCAGAATGTTTAGACTTGATGCTATGTACACAACTTTGTTCGTCTTTTTCATCACTTAAATCTCTATTTTCTATGTTGATGGCATAGAATCATATCCAAAAGGCATCTTATTTCTTTTTATAACATTGAAAATAATATATTAAGGCATATGTTTAACCATTCAGTCCACTTAATAAAGCATGAAGAGAAAATAACAGTCTAAAATACATGTTTCCAAAGGAAATGTTTTGAACTGAGAGCTAATAGGTACTAACATTTATCGAAAAGACAAACAAAAAAAGATACATATTTTTCCTATTACATCTTTTTTTTACAATTCCTTGGTCTGAATGCATTTGGACTTTATAAACTATTAGATAATTAAACAAAATGTATTTATGTTTGAAGTTTTTCCTTTTCAGCTATTCCTGTTTAATTTCTATCCTTTTATACAGAGATTTCTACAGCCACATCAAAGAGGTAAGTCATTTTGTCAGTACAAGTGCATGTCATCAAGACAAGAGAAATGCCTTTAATGTAATCAAAACAAATGTATTTAAATAAATAGATTGTGGAGAGTGGATGGATACCCATAATTCTTCAGATGAGGAGGCTCCAGTTTGACTTTCTGTCTTTTCTCTATTAACTGATGAAATGAACTTTGTCAGTTTGATATTTATGAAAGTCACACTTATGCAGGGTTACAGTTATGATAGTAAATTTGCATGGGTGATAAAAAACTAAACAATAGTAGAGAGTGGGCTAAGAAGCTAACATTGACCTCAAAGTTTTCTCGTATTTAGGTAAATAAAACTAGTTGTCTTTGCATTCCCATTACATAGTTTTTTTTATTTACTATTTCCAGAGGTGACCAAGATTTTACTGTTTGCTGCTCAGGCCAGCCATGACACTGTGCCACCAGAAATTATAGAGCCTGTTCTCATGACCATAGCCAATAACTTCATTAGCGACAGGAATTCAGGAGAAGTAATGGCAGTAGGGTAGGTGTTAACACAGTTTAGTTGGCAGATTGTACAAGGCATTCTATTTGCCTAATGTATTCTGAGTAAACTGAATATTTTTTACTCAAATTCTTTATAATATTTATTTCAGCAAAGTTTACAAAATACATAAGGAAAATACATCAGGATAATAAAAATACATCAGGAAAATTTTTGTATATGTATTTATGTAAATATATTATATTTTCAGTTTAAATGCAGTTAGAGAAGTCTGTAGCAGGTGTCCGCTCTCCATGACAGACACCCTGCTCCAAGACCTTGTACAGTATAAAACACACAAGGATAAAAGTAAGAACTGATGCTCTTGACATAGTTATCATGTGTGAAGTGTTAAAGGAGTGAAAGTTTACATACCTACCTAAAGATGAAATATTTAATGATAATGTGTAATTTGTAACTGAAAAAAATAATTTATGAAAAAATTGGATTTGTTTTCGTATATAATTATTTCATTTTGAATTAGTTGAGATCTTTGGAAGAATATATTAACACCCTTTACTTCATGATTGGCAAAACAGCATTTTTCTTTCATTTAATGTTTTAATCTGGATTTTAACAATATTTCCAGGTGTCATGATGGCTGCACGCTCCTTAGTTCAGCTTTTCAGACAAATCAATCCAGGACTTTTACACAAGAAAGATAGAGTATGAAAATGCAGCATTCTTTCATTTATAGAATTTAGCTACACTCATTATTTTAATATGACAACTTTGGATTTACCTTATATCATGTAGTGTAAATTAGTACCTTTGTTTGTAACAAATCTTTCAGATGTTCGCTGAGTTACTAAGTGAGTTCTCATCACTTTGCTAATTTTGCAGGGCAAGCCCACCGAGGCCTCCGTGGACTTACATGTGAGGCAGTATGGGGAGCTAGATGCCAAGGACTATATTCCTGGTGCTGAAGTTATTAAACCTGAGCCAGACCAGAAAGAAGAGATAGAACAGGGTAAGAGATTAAGAACATCAGAATAACTGCCAATTGAAACTGTATTTTTGTTTTACTTAAAAATTACTAAGAAGCACTATTTGGTTTAAAAAGGTTTTCTTTCAAAAATGAGCATGATTGGAGAATTTACACAGAAGTTATTGATTTTCTTACATATTTTTTGCATTTAGTTTTGTGACATTTTCCCCATGGCCACAAGTACCATTTTTTGTGAGAAAAAAGTATTGCACTTGCATTAAAAGCCAGTATTTTATAGGATGTAGTTAATTGATTACTCTTTTTTCTGAACCAGTATCATGCACCTTTTTTTTTTCAAAAGTAAATCTTATAAGATTTTTTGATTTCATATATCTGACAAAAAGTGTTGCTCATATTGCAACTATGTCACATCTAACACAACTAAATGTGATGCATGCATTTTAAAGCCAGTACTTTATAGGGTGTTGTTAACTGATAACACTTTTCTAAACCAGAATAATTCTTGCATATTTTTATTTAATATTTATTATTTAAAATATTGACTGTCAAAATTATAAACAGATATATATTTTTGAACAGGAAAGGTATAATTTTTTATATATTGAAATGTTCCAGAAGACTGGGAAGATTGCAGCGATGATGACAGTGATGGCAGTGGAGAGTGGGTGGATATCCATCATTCTTCAGATGAGGAGGCTCAAGTATGACTTTCCGTCTTTCCTCTCTTAACTGTTGAAATGAATTTGTGTAAATCAATAGCTGCAAAAAGATGTTTTGTACCACCAGATATTTTGTCTAGTGTAAAATAATGTAAATTTATCAAATGCTGTAAATGTTGACAGATGTTCAGGTAAGGGTAAAAACTACTTTTTATAATTTCTGTGCACTTATTTCAGGATGCTGAAACAGAACAACTGAATCCAGAGGAAAAGTTAAAACGTGCTCAAGAAGTGTCGTCTGCTCGTATCCTGACGCAGGAAGACTTCAAACAAATTAGACTGGCTCAGATGAGAAAAGAGGTAGAGGGTGCTGTTAAGGGAAAAGGGAAGAAGAGGAAAAGTACGACAAAAACTGTGGATATTGATGCAGATGATGAACAGGAAGGGTAGGTATTATTTTTTATTTATTTTTTTTTTCACTGACATGATAAGATTATTTGCTGACTTTTATTCCTCCTTCAGAATGTCCAGGATTATTGATTTGTCCTAGGGGGTAAAGGGTAAATTATAATGAATTAACAAATCAATAGTTGATTTACTACAGAATTTAACAGAAAAAAAAACTTTCTCGTGAAGATGACGTTGGACTCTTTTTCATCTTAACATAACTGAAGTTATCCCGTGAATTTTGAAAATTCTTCAAATAAACTAAGTACAGCCTTTTAGGTTTAGAGAAAAGGTAAGTAAAAAAGGAAAAATAGATAAAATGACTAGATATACTTTTTTGTTATTTTCAGAGGTGATTTGGTAAAGTTGACTTCCATAGAGTTGGTCCACAAAAGACCCCGGCATGACAAAGAGTCCCGGTTGGCCACAGTCTTGGTAAGTTTTAATGTCAAGTTTATATATAGAATTCTCCAAAATCTTCAGGGCAGGTTTCACACGTGTGGTCATAGTCTAAGCACAAGTGTGATTTTAACCTCATTTTGAAACGATGCTTTTACATCATGCTCTTCCAAATTGCTTTCTTTTCTGCTGTTAGCATACTGAAATGGCAAAGAGAAGAAGAAAAAACGGTCATATGCTTTAATTGATTTGTTTGCACTCCACCTACTTAATCTCTCCCCCAGGCTGGCAGGAAGGACAGGGAGAAGTTCGGTCACAAGGAGAGAGCAAACCCCAGAGCCAGCACCACTAATAAAGAGAAAAAGAAAAAGAAACCATTCATGATGGTCAAACAGAAAATATTGAGGAAGCAGAAAAGATCGTTTAAAGATAAACAGGTGAGTGTTTGAACAAGAACGTTTATTTGCCATGCCATTCTTGTGGGGTGCTACACGTTTTGAAGACGTCATAGTGGGAAAAGCCATTTATTTCTGTATTTTTCTGGAAGTGAATTAACTGTGACCGTGAGGCAAATGAAGCTTTACCTTTTTCTTTGTCTTGTCTATAATTGAAGAATTTGTCATGCTGTTGGCATTTCCCAGAATTACAGGTTTTGTTGAAAATTAATTCATTAAGTAAGCAGTCTGATGCCCAAAAGTAATTTTCTAATCAATAAGTCCTTTCTGACGCGAAGCTCTCGCCTTATGATCTTACGACTCGCAAGTTTTAATTATTTTCCATTTGTATTCACGGGTCTTTTTATTTTCAGGTGGCATTGAAGAATTCTTTGTTAAAGAAACAGAAGTTCCAGAGGTGACAGGCTGTTTGCTAACCTCTTAGATGAAAATAACAGGATAACACGAGCAACATAGATAAGGGCAGGATCGGCATCCGTCGTTATAGAATTAAGAAATTGCTGAAAACAAGGGATATTGCATGATTTCTTGTTGTTAACCCATTGCACTCAGCTAGAACGGTGTCAACCTTTGATTAAAACAACGCCTGATCATTCCAACTGCTGCATTCATCCCGTCGACTTGATAATGATCAAATGACTGCGCTTGACTTTGAGCCCCAGACCAAGATGTTGGCTGTCCTCTCCGTAATCTCTCAAGAAGCGTAACTGTTCTCTTAGAATGGTCACTGTCGTTTTCATCAGATATCGGTCATATATACTCGATCAATATTTACTTTGCGACTTGTATTTAATTATCAAAATGGAATTACTATTTACTTAGCAATGGGTGTATCGTGCTTCCCAAACCACTCAATGATGCACAGCCGTGAAAGGTGGCAGGTTTGTATCAGTGGGGGTTCGAGGGGGGTTCACAAAGATTAGGGATGCTGCAGTCCTAAGCGAATGGCAGTCGTAACTTCGTTGGTATTTTTTTCTATGGCATTTTCCCGTAATTAAAAGCAATGAGGATGTGTAAATTGCTATTATATAGAATAAAACAATCTACTGGAGTCTTTCACTTAATCGAAGTTTGAATTTTTATTATAAAGTGCCAATTTTTGATGAAAATAGCTTTGAAATGTTTTATATGCTGGTCAGGTAAACTAACCAGTAGACAATGTTGAAAGAGAAGAATAACACTGGAAACGCGATCCGGGACACATAGTCTACTTTTTCTGAAGGCGTTTGTTTGTGTTCGTAATTGGCACTTTGAATTGTGGATAATCTGTCCGAGAGTTCCTCCTTTTCAAATTGAGATTCCACTGGAGTGATGGACTGATCTTTTTGTGTGTCCTGAAATATAACAGAAAACGATTTTAACTCTGATGAATCGCGATTCACTTGGTGCTGCATTGTCATTCATCTGATACATTAAAGCAAGTTGGGTCATTTACGAAAGTCTATATTTAAGTTATTTAATTCGGAAGTATATTGTATCGCAAGAGTTGGTCCGTTAATGAGCTGTGCAGTTCTTTCTTGAATAAATGTATTCTGTGAATATAAAAAAAATGTTAATTGGGGCTAGGGGGGTCTCCAATAAAGAAGTTTATCCCGACAGCAATGAAGGACTGGAGAAAAAATATTCGGAGAAATAAACTGGAGTCTGTAATCCACAAATTCTCACCTTTGAAATGTCACCGTTGGAGCTCAAACGGTTCAAACTTTGATGTGCGATCTTTTCTTTGTGCCTTCGCTCCCTTTGAAGCATCACATTGACCACTGCGTATTCTAACATAGAGCCCACCACGAACACCAGACAAACTGAGAGCCACACGTCTATTGCCTTGATGTAAGACACCTTTGAAATGAAAAAATATTACAAACAACAATATCACTTTGCAGATTTAGGAGACAGAATTACACTTGTTTTAACATTAAAATGAGATTGTCAACTCGCCTTTCATCGATCTTAACACATATATGAGAGAGGAAAGTGAAGGATGTGGGGGTGGGGGTGGGGGGGGGGGGAGGACATAATGAAACGAACCCATCGACGATATACATATTCCAAGTGGGCTGGAACATGTAAGAGAGAGATGGAGAGAGAGAAGCTCCAGTCTTGCTAGAAAATATGAGTTGTGTTATATACGTCCGCAATCACCTTTGGTAGACGGTCTTGAAGTGTCACGCTCTGGGTTGTCACTGTAAGGATGGTGACGATTCCAACCGTTGTCCTTGCTGGAACAGCTGTGGCATCTATCCAGAAGTTGACAAATGACAACAGGACAACGATGACACTCGGCAAGTAGACATTCAGGATATAGTAGCGTAAATCTCTGGTGACATGGAGGTCCATGTAGAGGCACGTGAACGATCCTAGATATGACAAGAATTTGTTCAGTCCGTCGGTGTATGTAACGTATAAATATCAGAAATCATTTGCCTTTTTAGCTGCGTTAAGAGCAATTACTCAATAAAGGAGCATAGTAAAAGTAATTTTATAGATTGTAGGTAAGCTTTAAAACGATTTAAAATAGGTAGTAAACGGTTCCAATTATTTCTTGGTTGAAAAGTTTGATTTGTTTATTCTTTAATCAGTAATTTCAAAATCGAAAAAGCCAATGTAATTTGCATACGAACTGTTTCTTTCAATAATGTGACAACGGCATTAGAAATAACGGACGGAAATACGTTATTCCTCTACAGTCTCGATTGCTCGAAACAGGTCCAGTGATAGTTTTTCTAATCTTCATAACTACTTTAATTACCTGTCGAGTAAACTGCGGTGCAGTCCCCTGTAGAAATACCGTCCAACTCAAATTCTGGGAGAGTGTTATCTAGGGTTTCGTCATATTGTACGCGATCTACCCATTTGAATATCAAGTCGGTCGTAGAGTGTGCATCTGTGGAAAAAACGGTGAGACAATCAAATGACCAGTCCAGTAGATGGTCAACCAACAAATAGTTCCCTAAGGTGGCCTATGACTGGACTGATGACTGTCGGACATCTAAGTTGACCATTTGGGTGGATAAAACAGTTGGGAAATCATTTTATTTTCGTTCAGTGAGCCTGTATGGAGATCTCCACAATTTAGTGATAGTTTGGAACGATGAAGTGACTTAGTAAACAGTATCGAAAGTAAATTAATGAAAAAGAAAGGTAATTATTGAGAAAAGTGGTTAATATGAAAAGCGACGTTAAATACGGGCAGCTGCATTTCATTATACAAAATACAATCATTGTGTTGCAAAATGTAAAACGTAACCAAAAACGGGTCTGCAAAAGGCCGCCGAAACACCTAGAACTTTTCATTGCAGTTTAATGAGAATACTGCAGGAATTAAGATGTTATACTGGATAGGTATAAGTACGTAGAAAGTCAAACCAGGTAGTATGGATACCTACAGCTCTCCATCTTAATCCGACATGTTTGATTATCCATCGGAAACTTCACCAGATCGAATTCGCAATTTAGTGTTGCTGACAATCTGGAAGAGATAAAATACAGAACCAGCCGAGAGGTGAATTTTATCATAGTAGCCTAGTAGGTTATGCAAAATGAGCACTGGCAATTTTTCAATACACTGACTATCATGAAAATATTAAATTAAATTTTAATTACATTTTAAAGTCTCAGGTCAGATATGAATTACCTCTGAGAGTAAAGAACGTCCCCCTTAGGCGATATTCGTATCATTAAGTTGGGTAAGGTAATGGTGTGAAAGGAGGACTTCTTCTCGTTTGAAAAGAACAAGTCGGGTACCCAGATATGGTTCCGCTGAGACTCAGACAGAGTCAGCATCTTGTCGTTGGTTGCGTTCGGGTGGGCTAGGCGGGGCTCTTTCCACATCTGTCGCAAGTAGAAATTTATGCCGAATTCCTGCAAAGAAATTTGATATAGAATCCAACAGCGTACTACGAATTTTCTAGGTGAAAATTATACTATTTGGTCAATTTTTATAAAAAAAAAAAGACAGAAAAACTGCAAGAAAGAAAGACTGAAAGGAAGACAGAAGGATTGGACAACCTGAGGATTGGATAACATTTGCAAATTTTGCGGTTTTGTGCCTTCGCTGTAGTCACGATTTGGTTTCGCTTTTCTTAAAATATTGATGGGATTACAACATAAAATGTCTAATTGGACACGAATGTTTGTCTGACAATCTTTGATTTTCCAAGTAAGAAGACTATTATGCTTCTAATGATCTAGGAATTCCATGTAAAGAGGGAAGTTATTCACGATTGTGTAAATGTACATGTGATGGAGTACAGAGAATATCTACAAATATCTATTAATAAGGTACTGATAAAACGCAAATAATTAGCAACAAATACACAAACGATCTCATCCCTTTTTCTTGTATCTCTTTATAATGTATATTGTATAACGCTACATTTAAATTTTCATTTATTTACTTTCATTACTATTATCCTATATGTAAAGTACATAGTACTTAGAGAGCCTTTAAGTGTAAAAACATTTCTGTGCTGAATAAAATTATTATTATTATTATTATTATTATTACTAAATACCCGACAGGCTACTAGATATTCGAGGGTTTATCTCTCGCTGAACTGTTTATTGAAGGTCATTAAGTATATAGGATAACTTTTCATATGATATCTCACAGACCATTTGTTCTCACGCTAACCTACCCCACCCCACCACAAGCGTTCCAAAAGTTTTCTGAATTGTATCTATGTGGAGCTGGCGACACCCCGTGGTTAAACTTTATGACAGCGATATCACTTCAAAGAACCAGAAAACACAGCCACAACAAAAGATTCTTTAGAAAGAGAGACAATACATTAATCAAGGCGTGCTTGCCTGTTATATATTTGATGTCGAGGGAGTATTAATTGTACAGTATCAGAATACGGTATTTCCTCGACTATGCCAAACAAATCTAATCAATTCTCTTCCTAGATACCACTTTTTGTAATGCCGGGAAAATTAAATACGTGAACCGTTAGAAACAAGTATAGATTATCCTAACTACCATATTAAACTGATTCATTCGTTAATATATTTGTTCAGTTAGGCCCATGTCTAAACTCAAGATCCTGGTGAGTTCCCGTGAAGTAGAAGATCAGTCAAAGCTAAAGCAAATCGTGAGTGGCACGCATTCAATTTGTTGTTCAAATTAACGATTAGATCACAATTGTCACGTTGGGAAGCCTTCAGCTATTCAGTGGATCAAACGAATGAACACATAACGGTTAGATGGTCGGCCATTCAGGAGTAAATGAAGATAGCCATGGACAGAACGTCTGTGTAACTCAGAGACAAATAATGTGTCTAAAAGTTTCATTTTGTTCTATCCCTTTCAAGGACCTTATTAGTGAAATTTAAATCGATAGAATTCAGCAAAATGTAATATATAACGCCACCAATAAAAAAGGAAATGATGTTGATGCATAACCTAAATCTAGTTTTCTAAAAGCAAGTACGTTTTATCAAAAAATTCATCCTTTTATGATAAACGACCTGAAATGATTATTTGTCCTTCCCCTTCAGATAGAATAGGCGAAGGGCATGAAGCATTTAATTGAACCGACTGGACCACGTCAATCTTTATTTTTCACCTCACGCCCAAACTCAAAACACTGTATGCAAACCCGACAGACTACCCTGAACCAATTTTTTATTTCATTTTCTTCGGTTGGGACAATCTTTTCTTTATTTCTCGTCATGAAGAGCCAGTGTGCGTGAACAAAGTTAACATGAATACATTTATACTTACCATGGCTGCCGCATTGATGTCGGTTATAGAACTGAGCAATATGTCGACAGTCACGACGGTTGGCTTTCCTTTTTTTTTTGAAAAAATAAAATTAATAAATAAATAAAACGTAACAGAATTCTGTTAAATCTTGATTTATGAAAAGGAAAATGTCAATTAAATATCAATTAAAAACAGGCACTAGTATGAAATAAATGAAATGAAATATAATAGCAATATAATAGCGAAGGGAGGTATTTCTGCATACAAGCTTATATGATATTTAACATGATTATTCTTGATCAACATTAACAGGAGAAAACATCAATATTTACGAAATATAACAATTACCGAAAATAATGTGCATTATTTGGGTTGAGGAAAAGTTCTCGTGTCTTTTACATGAGAATGTTTTACCTGGAAATCATTAAATAATAAAAGATGCCGAAATGATAAGTAACTCGAACATCCAATTCAGGGCAATACCTTCAGTGAACTGCGGTCTGATCCGCTTGTCGTATGTAAGATTCAACAGGTGCTCCAAGAATTCTATTTGTTCCATATACTCAGAGCTTTTTTCACTGGTCGCATTTTGCCTGGAATTGTCAATAAAGAATGATACATAATTTATCAAATTAATTGTTCCCAAAACATTTAGTCGCTCTCCTTGTTTTGTGAATACCCACTTTACAAAGAGCAGCAAACGATTTTTCTTGTTTTGATGTTTACATCTTGAGTCGGTTGGTTTGCTTCAAATAACACATCGCTTAGATAAATACCTATATTTATTTGGAGAAGAGAAAATTGCCTTTTAAAGCAAAGCTCATGGTCACGCCCGAATTGCTATCCTTTAAAAACTTCGTCACACCAAACTGGACTAAAATAAGTAGCTTTCTCTTCCCTCTTCCCTCTCTTCCTTCCCCTCTTCTACCTTCTTTCTTCCCTTTATTCCTCCCTGCCGGCACCCATTTTATCTCCCTTTTTGATTTCCCTCTCTCATTTCCCTGTTCCGAATTAAAACAAAACATTTTACTCTTGTTTAAATCTCTTAAACGCAACCTCCGTTTTATTTAATCTTTTAAATCTCTGAGTAACGTGGGAGCCTGGATTAGACATCGTATGATGAGGGGGTGACACTATAGTCTTCAAGCATCAACTTGCGCAACTCAGACCTAAAACTATATTTTGTTTAAGTCACCATTGGCGTTGTCTGAAAAATAAACCTTGGATTTCATATAAAGCATATAAAGCAGCAACTTAAAAAAAAATGCAACTGAAATGCTAAGCCAACTAGACACGGTGCCTCCCCTGCTTCTTTTATAATATTTTACTTGGTATGTGTTTAGCAACCTGGACAAAGGCTGCTATAAAGGTAGTGTTGAATGTAAAAAACCTTGACCCTTTCATTTTGATTTGTTGCATTCACGGAAGGCAAATAGTTCGTCAAGCGTTATGATTTCATTTTATTACTGTTGTTGAAATATTACAAGCCGTGTGAAAATTTAGTTTCTTCTGAAACGAAAATCACGTGGTTGTTTACACAAACGATTGTTCCTAACACTATTTTCCCTAAGACGCGACTTTCTATCAGAATTAAATGAGTCCGTCCTCCAAGTTGTTTCCATAACTTGTCCTGTGATCGATTGACATAATAATCACAATAATTTTAACACGAGTGAAAGGGGGAAGACATTTCATACAACTCCCACCACAATCACGTGTCATTTTACTTTATGAAAATTATCTTCACGTTAGCTAAAGATTTGAAGAAAATCCTCGTCGAAAAGCGATCAGACTGGAAGATGTCAGAGCTAAAGACGTGACAGCCGTATACAACCTATTTATTTTTATGATACTGTTATTAATATAATATGCTTTGCAGTAAAACCCATTTCCATATCTCTGAGGGGCCATTCAGAATGAGAAATGTTGAGTGGTAGCTGGTCCACGGCCTAAATATGGCGCCCCTCCTACCCCTCCCCACGCGTCGTCCCTCGACAGGTCGCATTGAGACGAGTTTTAATACTGTGCCCCTGCAGGGATGACGCGTGGGGGGGGGGGGGGGTGTGGGGGGGTGGAAGAGGCGGAGAGACCATTACAGGATTAAGCGGTCTTCCTGTCATGTAGGTCCGCTATATTTAGGCCGTGGACCAACTAGCACTCCGCTCTTCTCATTCTGAATGGCCCCTCAGACGAAATGTCCTAAATATATATTCGAAGAGAAACTATTATTGCAGTTTATCAAAGTGTAAGCCAGGTTGAATTCGCCTTGCTAATATGAAACTATAAACTATGTGAAATTATATATTATATCGTCCAATGTTCTATTGTCCTTACACTAAAGATGAGAAATGCAACGTTAATTTCAAAATAATGTAACTTGATATTCGAAAAGTACAGAGGTGGAAATCTTTGTGTTAAGGAAACAATAAATAAAAAGTATGTTGAAACGTTCCCTCGTAGAATAAACACGCTCTTAACGACGAAGCAATATGTTGATTTCTAGAAATGTTTTATTAATTCTTTAACCATGGCAACTCTCAAAGCTTTGACAATATAAACCAAAACACAATTTTCAACAAAGAAAATCTGTTATGATTAATGCGACAAAGTTATGAGTGTAGAATAAAATCAATTCACCTTTTCACATTGCCCAATCTCGCCTCCAATAAGTGTGAATCAAATGATTTTTTGTTATTTGTATATGGGTTACCGTTCTCGAGACTATTGTGAGAGGGAGTTTATGAGATTGAATGTCCTAGCTCCATTCGCATTCTTTGCCCGAAGTTACAATCACATACGGCAGGAATAGATTTAAATGTAATATGAAACCATCTCGAGCAAAATATATTGTCGAGTCAATAGAGTTTCAGAGACACCTGTAGCATGCCCACCTCACTTTTCTTGGCCATCAGTGCTATTGGTACTGTTATTTGCCCTTTTCAGGACAAACATAACTGGTGAACTGTTACAGGCCCCAAAGTACATTTTGCACTAGATAAGTGTGCTTGTTTCAGCTTATTCAGTTTGTGCTAAATTACAACTTGTTTTTCTGATCCAGCACCCTTTTTATCTTTACAATTTCACTTTCTCGATGTACTTATGTTGTGTTTCGTGTTGTACACGTGTATGGATTAAAGAATTTTATCTAAATTTCATAATAGATATTTGATACCACGCCCCAGACTGCTACTGTTTCCTTTTTATCTCTAGTAAGTACTCACTGGTCAGTGATGCAGAAATGCCTTTTTAGATAATGTGTATGATCAGCTGTAGGGTAGAGAGGGTACCCAGTTTTGATTTATAACTAATATGACAGGAGCAAACAATCAATTTAAAGTTTACATTTCTAAGCCCGCAGATGCATATCATTCCTCTCTTGGTCTGTTAGACACAGCTTTGTGTATGGACTGAAGGCATATAGACCCAGTGCCACCGTTTGTTTGGAAAGTCAGATTCGTCTTACGGATGATATAATCTCCTTTGCGACTACTGAAACGATTAATTTGTCCACCTGCTTAATCACCAGCAAATCTGGATATATTACAATATCACAACATTTGGCGAAAGGATAACAACGACAGTCTTACCACTAACTGTCATTTTGCGATACATATCTTTCGTGGAGTTGAATAACAAGTATAAGTCAAACAAATGTTCAAGCATTGTTCCGTTTCAAAAATGAGGAAATTAACCAATATCTTGAGTTTTCTTTCTTTTCACCAAACCCCTTACATCTTCCACATTTTTGTTCTTATTTACTGATGCAAAACTTTGATCAATTAGAATTATGATATGTTGCCAATTTCAATTTGAGAAACTGGGACATTGAACGCCATGACTCTCCTTATTGTGTGTCGCCCTGTTAAAGCAAGTTTATTTACTTAATCCTACTGCAAATTAAAAACAACACCAACAGATCACAGCACACGAAAGAATTTTTCTTTGCTTTTTTTAACGTGATCTTAATAGTCCACCCTATACATACATTTGACGGTCATATAAAACTCCTGTAAACAGGGGTAAAAAAAAGAAAACACTATAAGTTAATATTGTGACAGGAATTATAGAACTGTATGGTAGAGTTTGTTCCTTCTCCCCTTCTCTTTGAAATAACGCCAACAAAAGGTACATAAAAAACGTACTTACGCCTCAGTAAGCATGCAACAGGCACCCAAGACGTAGCCAAGCAGTAAGCAGCTAACGAGAAACCTCAGACGTTTCATGCTGTGGACCAATTTTCATGACCACTGTCACCGGTACCGTTCCTCCGATAATCTCCAATGGAGTAACTCGAGGTATTTAAATAAACGTGTATTTACATGTAGATATATATGTGCCCGTGGTTTGGCGAGCCCCTTCCACGTTCATCCCAGTCGGACGAGATTGGTCTTATCTAACAAAGCGCACGCAATCGATACATTCACTTGCACTGACGGGAAAAACTGCCAGGCGGCACATTATCAATAAGTGTTTTGAATTCAGTTGTGTGAGTGAGCAGCCATTGTGTGAACTCGACTGTCCGTAACGTTAAACGATTAACAAGTGGTTTAAATTGATTTTGATTGGTTAGAATGAATAATTTAGCCAAAATATCTATTTTGGATTGTATAACAACGCGTACGATATGGTAAATAATATGACGGCACTTGGTAAGACCAAGAAGTTATAAAGAGACTTCTTGGTAGGACACTGAAATGAATCTCATCTCGCCGTCTTCCCATTTCTTTAATGTGCCCCTAGATGAAAATTCTGATCAATTTAAAGATAATTTTATTGGTATGACTTTTACTAGTCATTGGACTTTTATAGACGTTGAACTTCAGCAAATGCTTTAATTTTAAACAATTCAGTGGCTTCAGTGTACCTTTGCCAAGTATTTCTCCCGATAATTGATGGTTCCAGCTGGCATTATTGTACAGAGCAGAGACGTGCTCAGGCCCGTAGCCAGCAATTTCAAAAGGGGGGTTCGTTTTCTGAAAAAGTGGACCTTTTTCCATAAAAACTTCATGTACTAAGATCAAATTTTACTCAGAGTGGACCTTTTCCCAGCAAAAGGGGCGGTTCTTTCGAACCCCCCGAACCCCCCCTGGCTACGGGCCTGCGTGCTTGTATAATTATTACTTTAGAACACACACACACACACACACACACACACACACACACGTATACTATTGGGTACACTATTTCGTTTGTAAAAATTGAAACACAGGTAAGAGACTTTGCAATGGCCAAGGACTGCGCCCTCTTGTTCGTGTTTGCGGTAACGTTTGGGATGGCATCTTGCAGTCAGCTGGTAAATAATTCACGCCCAAAAAACAGTTCCACCGATCATCATTCATCAGTGAATGAAATAAATATGAGGACATCTGCATGGTGTTACACCAAAGTTTTCTTTTGAAAAATGTATAAACCTCCTGGGATCCCCACAAATTGATCATGCTGCCTAACCGCCTGTGATGAATATTGTCTGAGTTTCCTCTTGCTGGGTCCATTATTGCTGTGAGCAACGCCAGAAGGACATTTTAAATGCCTTTAAAAGGGAGAGGTTGGTCATTTTTAACCCTGGACGATATATTTTACCTGTGCAGGTCATAGTGGTGGACCTTACACCTGTGTCCCGACTGAAAAGTGAGTTATGTTGGATGCAGTGCAATTTATTGGGAGTCTTACGTGTTATGTAATATTCAAAAGGGTTTCTACGTAATAAAATTAAGTGTACTGTAAGACAACATTAATTTTATCTGTAAGTGGTTTCTTATTCATCATTCCAACAACAGGCAGTGTAAGTAGAAAATGTTTATTCAGTGAAATGGCAAGAATAAATAATAATAATAATACTTTTCTTTAGTTTAAACATATAGTATATATAAAAATAACATTGATTTGATTTCACGATATTTTTGACTCAAGTGTAAAAGTGGCCCAATCCATATATTAAGACAAGATTAACCATGATTTATGTGATTCTGAAATGATTGGCAATAATTTGTTCCCAGTAATGGTGACATCTTATTCAATGATTTATGGGGTGTCTATGTCAGACAAGGACAGTTACATACTTATGTTGTAACTGCAAACATGAAAACAAGAAAATCTACTTACAACTAACTGGAGTGAGATTCGTAACAGAAGTTACAATTAACTGGAGTGAGATTCCTACAAAGTTGTGAAAGTGAAATTTTACTGAACAAGTATCGGTTAACAAAATCATAGTAGTCCCCTTCAAGATTTCAGTCATAACAATTACTGTTATGTAACTGAGACACCAGATTGTTGGTGTATAAAAATCCTGTTAAATAATGACAAATGAAATGACTGAAAGAGGTTTTAAATCCATCACCCACACTCTCCTTCTTACAAAAAATTGTACTCAGGAAAAACAGACCTACAATTAAAACAAATACAAAACTCCTGCACTTCTCTTGAAATACTGGTGTACGATGATATGCATAATGACGGATGCCGTTTTAAGTACAATTACGGCTCCAGAGTCTACTTTCCAAAGTGTAACAAGACACTTGTGATGGTCCTTGTGACACAGCAGCTGATGGAAGGAGTATTGCTTTTATGGCAGGTCTCATGGTGTATGAGTGAGTTGGGATTTATAGAACGATATACATAAATATATATGATATACATGAGTATATAAAACCAATGGCCCACTCTGCTTCCAAATCAAATCTACTTGTGCTAAAGTTTCTTGGTCCCTTTTCGTGATCACTATGGCAAGTTGGCAACGATGTTTACATCGCTCTCAAGTTGTTTGTTCAGGTCTCAACTGATACAGCTCATAGCGCTGTACACATTTTTTTCTCCATAACATGAGAAACATCTATTTCCTGTCAAAACAAGATGACTGAATTTCTCACATCTGGTCTTGATGGCCGTACTTAGTGTCAACTCTAATCTCCACTCTTTTCTTTTTATAGAATGACAATGTGGGGAATATTAACAGGTTTTCATGTGATTGGGTTATTTTGCTCTGTTCTCCCCGCAGACTACCTAAACACACATTCCAAAACTTAACTTGAAAGCCAGTTCTACCAAATTTTGTTGTGCTGAATCTTGAAAGCAGACGTAAACTTCTCTGGGGTAAGGATCAAAGAAGAGGCGCCTAAAATTTAATAAATAAATAAATTAGACAATTTAAAAAATTATTTTTAAACAGCAAAACGTTAATAAAATTTCAAAAAAGTAATTTGAAAAAAAGCAGTATTTCAAAAATTTTTTAGTACTTTGGAAAAAATAAAACTCTGCAGACACATACCCTACAACCCAGTATGTTAACGACGGTGCCTCTTTTTTCTTGTCAGTACGACTCTCTGGGGAACACCTGAACAGCACACCATGTTCTTTGACATCTATCAAGGAAGTGTCCTCACCCAGACGGCTCTTGATACCCTTGGTTTCTCTCTCCTGAAAGGAAGACAGTACACAGTATAGTCAATTAATCATAATCACATAGGATTCAGTCCTCAACATACAGATGGTTAATAAGTACTACTGATTAATGATGATGGGAATCTTTCATTAAGTTTTAATGTTAATGAGAAATACCATAAGAAATTCTTGGCAGCTTCTTACTATCACAAAGACTGTCACAGTATTGCATACAAATGATAATTATCTTAACCCATCAATTGGTAAGATGAGATATTAGTGAACCAGTTCATACTTTGATCATTAATTTTTAAACTTGATTAAAAATGTTTCACTTCTTGGGGCAGATGATGCTTATTACTGTAAAACACTGCGCAGCATCATGTTCCCTCGATAAGAGCCAATCCATTGTACCCTTACCCCCATAAACTTTTTGGCAAATTTTTACTAGTTTAATCAAACAGAACTTGGCGCACTAGTGAAACTACTAGTTCTATTCTAATTTTTCTAATATGAGAGACGAAAAAGTTATACATTAAGGAAGGGGGAGGGAGATATTACACTTAAACTACACAGTGTGTATTGACCTCATTCATATCATGTCAAACCCTATACACCTAACACACCCCAGTCTATTAAAACCTTACCTTCGCCTTGACTGCCTTCTCAAAGACCTTCCTGATGATGAGGCAGCATGCGTGGAAGTTCTGTACCAGCTGTGTGTGAAGGGCACTGCCCTCTAGGTCACTGACCTCTGCTCCAGTGGGGCACACATACACCCCCTCCATGCTGTCCAAGTGCAAGTAGTGGAACAGTGTGTTGTCAAGGCCAGCGGTCATTCTGCAATGGTCAAACCAAATTGTCTCTTTAGGATTTGTATCTCATTTTGAGGATGATCAGACACTAGCTCTATAATAATCTGATACAATTCTGATTGCAGTAAATCTACCAGGACTATTATAATGTGTTTTGAGTTTTTTCTTTTTGTCACTCTTAGTCCTTATATGCCCATCAATAGAAATATTTTTAAAAGTAAAATGTAGCTAAGATATTAAACAGTGGATCAAGCTGGTAATTCTGTAACTTACTTGACTGAATCCTGACGAAGGAGGTCCCTCCTCATCCCAGACATGTCATAGGCACCTGGCATGGTTCTGCTCTTCTTGCCAGTGTTCTGAAACAAAACAATTCTCTTGAAAAAAAGACATACAGCTTTACTTACTACATTACTTACATAGATAGTCAAGGTTTTTCTGCTTAGGCATGTTAGATGTCTTTTGGGTATAATGACTAATGCACATCTTTATAAGACTGACAGGATTCATCTTTGTACAGTGATTTACAAAACAACACAAAACATTGAATCATACTTAAATTCTATAAAATAGCAATTCTTCACATTCTATCACATATTTTCAAATATCTTTTTTTTTTACTTCACTTTACCTACCATCCTAAATCAAGTAATTCTATATTTAAAAAGAGAATTTGACACAATGGACATAAACAAAAGCTCAAATTTAGTAAAAGTTACAATTATCTAAATCATGAACAGATATAAAATGGTACCCTGAACAGCTGGTTGCTGCCTCCACTGCCCCCAGAGTCCTCAGAACCAGCAGACGGCTTGCGGTCAAATGTCCTGTTCATGACAGGGGTGGACCCCTCACTGGTGTCAAATGACTGGGTACTGTCACAATCAGACTCTGAAAGTAAACATTACCACTGTTTCAATACAGTTACCTACTGATCCAAATAATCAACAGATTCTGCAAGGTGTCACTTAGTTTTAAGACATAACATGAACTTGGTGTCTAGTACAGGGCATTTCCATTAAGATGAAACTTCATTTATCATTAAAATAGTAAAAACAAAGCCACTTGGACAAATAACATAGTGAAAAACCAAAATCTGTCAAATTTCACACTAAAAAAATTTTTTTGAACTTCATAAACCCTGTCCAATAATTTAAATTATCTAACATCATAATTGCACTGAAGGTCTATCAGTATCATTTTTTTTTTGTATCAGATTCAGCTGGAACATTCACGGTTAGACATTTAAATGAGCATCACTGGTCAATACCTGTTCTTGACCTGTCCAGCAGAGGACTAGGCTTTTTATTCTTCAGTATGGACTCTGGTCCCTGAGATTTCTTGTTGACTGGGGAAGCACCTAGAGCACAGAGCAGGTCACACAACCCAGGGTTAGTGAAGAAAAAGCACTGCCACCAAACACACAATATATATTTGAAGTTTACGCTCCATATATTGTTCACGTTAGAATAAATAAATAAATATAGAAAAGAGGTACCCTTGACTAGAATTAAGAGATTATCATAAAAAGCTATCTGTTTTCAGTAAAAAAAATAGATTAATAAATCAGTCCTTTGACAGTCTAAACTGTTTGGAAAAAGATCCATAATTTTAACTGAAAGCTTGAAGAACTTAATATGCTAGAGATAAATATGTTCAGCGTATGATACTGAAAGCTGTGTACTTTTGCTACATAATAAATACCAAAAGCAAAATCAAATATGTAAAATATGATGATATGTAATGTTATCATTCAATGAACAAAACATAAAACTTGATTGATTAAAAATACTCTAGTTTTTTTTCCCCACATTATCTGTTCATCTGCATAAAGCAGAGCTATTTATCAGTGTTAAGGTATAGAAAAAGACACATGCAATAAGGCTGTAAATTGCAACCTTATGACTTGGATGTCAAAACAAGGCCTAGATAGGATGGAAACCACTTTCTTGCACCCAGACAGATTCTGTGGAGACATAACGTATGCTGTGCATACAGACAAATAAATTACTGAGAAAAATGTCTGTTCATTGAATGATTAAATCATCCCCCATGTTTGCTTATGAAAAACAGGTTACATCAACCTGCAGTGAGTCATATCTCAGGGGGCCATGGTAGTTTGAGATATGCCACAATGTAGTTTGATACAAACCTGTACCTAATAAGTAAACAAGGGATAACTAGCTGTGGAGCATATACAAGTATAGCTTCCAGAAAAGTATACTACCATTTTGTACAAAAGACCCAAGGGAGAATTAAGAAAACTGACTTCTCATGTGTGATCTGTTTTATGCTCCTCCTACCTGCTTTAATGCCTGCTTTGGCATTTTGTTGACTGGAAGCACCTTTATTACCCTGGAGCTGCTGGTCTGCAGTGATCAGGGCGGGGAGAGATGGAGAGTGAAGCCTGTGAAACATGAAGAGATGAGAGTATAGACAGAAACCATATTACAATTAATGATTACATCTTTGGATGTATATTCCATATTCCATGCACTTTTCTATAAATCCCATTCAACAAAGTTGACTCAATATTTTGACTTGGCTTGAAAAAAACATAAAAGCTGTATGGTTTAATCAGAAAAAAGGTGCCAAATGACCCAAGTTGGGCCACAGCATTGTAACCTCAGTACAAGTAGATCTCATCATCAACACATACAACATGCACTCCAAACCCAGTGTTATGTTCCTATAAGAAACTCCATTCTACATTCAATTTTGAACCATAAACTGGTCCAGATGTGTCCTGTATGAGCACACATGTCCCTACCTGGCCTCACACTGTCCAGCCATGTCCAGTGTCTCCAAGTGGAGCAGAGTGGCCCTGGCCTGGTCAACAAAGAAGGGGTCAGGGGTGGGGTGACCTTCTATCCTGAAAAGGTGGGAAGAAAAACTGATTTCTTACTTAGAACATTTTTTAGTGTTGAACAGGTTGAGATTAACTTTTTTGAAAAACTCCAGGGTGTCATTTTATGCAAATCACTTTAGGATTTCAGACAATAATCTGGAGACTTATGGGGAAAATGTACGTACAGATAAATTTAACCATTCTTCGCTTTCCTGAATAAAAACATGAAGAGAGTAAAGGATGTTAATTTTTTAAGTTTTTTCTGAGACTCATGATTTTTTTAAGTTGTGGTCCAGGTGTTTGTAAGGCAAACCATGTTTTATGTAGGTAAAAATTAAAATTTTTACACCATAAAGAATTTAAGTAGTGATATCTTACCAGCCAGCACATCCTCCTGCCTCTAGCAAAACACATATCAGACTGTGTTTCTGGAACAACAACAATTACATCCCTTTATGTATCATTCTGACCACAAAAACCTTTGTTAAATACACATAAATAATAACAGGGTTTCAACATATGTTTGACATGTTTCAAATGTAAAGAAAGAATCAAGCTTCAGAGCAATCAAGCAATATGCTACAACCAACTGCCATATCTAATGTAGCACAATTGGTGAACTCACCAGTCCCACCACCAGTAAAAACCACCTTGCATCTGGTTCCGTATAACCTGGGATAAGGGGATCCGTCTGCTCATGACAGCGCCGCGTGGGGAACACCTCCTTCCAGACAACCACTTGCCCCACCTGGTGTTCAGATGATAACGCCAGCAGGCAGTAATACTTGGTGTATAGAGCGATATCCATGAAGTCTTCTTTGTGTAGGTGGTTGGCTATCAAGTAACCCTGTAGTCAATACAAAGACAACTGCATTATTATGCCAGCCCCAGCAGGCAGAAATAGTTGGGTAAACTGTGAATAGCCAGGAAGATGTCTTAGACTGAGAATTGATAATCAAGACACCCTTGAGAATGGATAAAAATATCTGTAAGAGGGTTTTACTATTATGAAAAGGGAGTCGATACTAAATTTTGTCTTGTACTGATCATTCTTAATCTCTTTAATTCATCTATCTTAAATTAGAATGTTTTACTGATGAATTAACCATTTTTGAAAAGGTAAAATGACAGTAAAGAAGAAGATTGTGGCTGTATTTTGATGGAAAATATGAATGAAACAGTGCTGAAGGAATACTGTCAGTACCTTATAAAACAGACAGGACCCCAAGATGGTGTAACTTCTTCTTCTGTCATAGTAGCTGTCAGACTGAAAAGTTAAAGATGGAAACATATTCAACATTTCTTGTACTAGACAAATAAAAATAGTTGTGTAAGATTGCCACCTATGCTTCAGCTTATTTCAAAATACAAACTGAGCACTTTGTTATTTCTCAGCTCTGTGTGATCTAATTTTCTTCTGTAGTTGTCTTTGACTCCTGTTCTAATACAATAATGTTGTTTTTAATACTTTCACTGTCCTGACAATCTTTCTACAGTTTAGTGTACAACATACACACAAAATTTAGAAGAATAAATGTATCGAATAAGGTTGCTTATTCCATGCATTAGCATGGATTCTACCCATCTTCAAACTTTGCATTGCAGGCATATTTTAAAATTTTATAATACAATAAATAGACATCTTTATTAGGTTATTATTTTGATGAAAATATTGGTAAACTTAATATCTTCTCACCATCTCAGCAAAATCTGCTGCTTCTAATTCACTGAGACTGTTGCTTATGTTGACTTTGGGTTCATCTGGCAGGTCCAGCCACCTGACTCCAGGCAAGGTGTCCAGGAAGCCATCTTGTCCTGTCTCCATACACTTCATACCATGCTGTCTCAGCTCCTCATTTAGTAGAACTCTCTGGAACAGGAGGCTGAAAAAATGGTCCAGCTTTTCTTGGTGCTCTCTCGGAACAAAAGCACTGAAAATATGAAGAGATGAATTATTTGATAAATATGTAACTAAAAATATCAAACTTGGAACCATTAATATTTTACCTTAGACATTTATTAGATGTAAAGCAGAAGTAGATACAGGGGTGATTGGTGCATTTAAATCTTTACATTATTTTTTTACCAAAATATTCCCTGAATTATCAAGTTTAATTTTTAACTTCAATCTTAATCTACAGGTATATTTTATCAATTAAAAAAAAAAACAGTCTAAAAGTTTTTCTCCTTACCCTCTTAGAGATCCATACAGCACCTTCATCATCCTGACAGTGTCATCCACTACATGGTTTAGTTGCTCTGCAGGCACTCTGTAATTGCACTTTACAAAGTCAGTCTAGCATATACTTTTATTTTAGATCAGCAGGGTTTACATTTCTATCTAAATTACTTTAACATCTACATAAAATGCTAAATACATATACTTTCTGCATTAAATTATCTTGAAAGTGTAATATAAAAACGTGATACCAATTTGTCAACCAATAAAACTTAACACAGCATTACCTGTTAGCAGGTACCCCTATGATCAATACTTCTCTGCCTTGCTTGGAGTATCCCACATGGATTAGCTGGCCTTCAACCAGAAGAGTAGAACTGAAATTTATAATAAATGTGTTGATAAGCACAATGTAGGCACCAAGTAGTTCAGAGCAATATGATTTAAAATCTATTTCTTACATACTTAAAATCATTTTGCTTATCTCTAGCTTAGGAATGGCAAAATATTTTTCAAGTTTGACAACCAACTACTTTTTTTAGCATTAATACAGTAATTTCACCTTGAAACAATAAAACAAACAATTCTACTTCATTTCAGAGAAAGATAAGCCTTAAGGGAATAATCTACTTACTTTTTGGCACTGTTATTTGTGACATCCACCAGCATGTGGCACAGAGTGATGAACAGCCCCCGCACCTGGACCAGCTTGTTATCCTGTCTTGGAAACTGGTACACTATATCCTCCTGAAGAGTGGCAAGTTTAAATTATAAACAGTTACAATTAGGGATATTTTGGAGATGCCTGTGTTATTGTAAACCTACAGCAGAAAATAACCAGTGGAGAATAAAAATATATTAGATATTCATCTTATCTCTAATTTATAGACACATTTATAAACAAAATTCACTCTTTTTTAATAATTTGGCAAGAGATAAATGAAAGATGAACAGATGGGGGAAAACAAGACCTTGCTTTACTGGTTATTTGAGCCATATCTCTTTACCTTCTCTCTCATACTGTCAGAGCTACCCTCTAGTGTTAAGTACATTGCTATGTGAGGTACATTCTTGAACTGTGGTATATATGCACCCAGTCTCTCCCCACTGACCAGCTTGACCAAGTGGTCAGTTGCATCATTGGTCTTCCTGGCCAGAGCTGGTCTGGACGGAAAGTCAATGGCCAACTTCTGAAGGGTTAGTTTGACCTGGAAGAAAGGTTTGTTAATATTAGGTATAAAATTATTTTCATCAATTCTCCAAGTTTAAAAAGTAAGAAACAAATAGACTTGCTTGCCCATCTCAGTGATAACATATAAAGCTGCAACTATACTCTTTGGTATGGATTGAAATCAAAAACAAATTAAACAATGGTTGAAATAATTTACTTTAAATTTTGTAGTCCATGTAATGTTGACCTTTTTTTTATAAATAAACTTTACTTTTTTTTTTTTGTTTCAATATATCAATTAAATTTTATTCTTAACTATAGATCTTCAACAAATACATAACAGACACATATAGTGCTTGAATAAGGCCAAACTTGGGAGTGTACCAGTAAAAGATAAACTGACCAAACTGCCAGGTAGCATTGATTGTGTAGCTAACTTAGTTACCTGTGTTGGTCCCTGTATTGTAGATATCACTGTATCAATGGAGTCAAAATCAACATCTAAATCATTGACTTTCATCAGCCAGTCGCCTGAAAATAGACAAAAAACAACTTTTTATGTTGCATATATCACCTCAGCATGTCCATGGTATATATTCTACCTTCATGTATATCTTATTTACTATATTCAGTTGGTTATACTTGAAAAGGGTTCTTTCTTTTTTTAACTTACAGAAAATCTGGTGAAACAGGATCTTGTCTTATTAGCTTACATAATGTTACATAAATAACAGATGGAATATCATTCTAATATTTTCCTGCAAGAGTAGCACAAACCTACTCATGCATTACTTATTTTACAAAAAGTTCATAAATCAACAAAGTTTAACAATACATACAACAGTTAGCAGGTCTATCCTACCTATCTTAATGTGTCCACACTTAATGGCTTCCCCCTCTGGGACCAGCCCCTGCACCATGATCCTGGTATCTCTGACCCCAGGGCCTCCATTCTCCACACCATTCCTCATGGGCTGACTGTCAAAACTCCCCGGGATAATCCCAAACACTGTCTCACACAGGGTGGCCCTACGGCCATAATTGTGTCTTCCTGGCTCCACATTGATGTAAACTTGTCTCCACAGCCCCTGCCCCACTACAGAGTCCTGGAATGTGACACTTCTAGGGGGAGTGCTGGTGTTATTGGACTGAACATTGGCGTGACCATTGAGGTCATCCTTTTTCTTGAGTCCAATAAAGCCTTTGATTTTCTTTATAGAAGTCTTTTCTTTTTGTTTTGCAGATCCATTTGTTTGTGCTGAATTCACTTCGTGTGAGTTTATACCTGAAAAACCACAAAAGATTACGCATCTTAATACAAAACTAGTAGTTAAATAATATTTCACCATGAACATCATACATATTATGTCTTTCAGATCAATTACAAAATCTTCATTCTGATTCCCATAATATCAAATGTATGCTTAATCTAATCAATAATACAAGTAATGCCTAACATCTTATAATTCAGCTAATGAAAATTTAAAACATTTTTTCGAAATTCACCAATGATTTTGTTTTTAATTTTAATCTATCTTAAACTATGTAGCTATTTGGCTAGAGTAGACCAAGACAGTGTTACTGGCCTTTTCTCTGGTATTTGAACTACCTTTACCTGTGTTATTGTGACCGTTTATATGAAGAGGCTGATGACTTGTGAACAGTGCCTCTTCTCCCTCAGGTGGCTCTACATAGAACAAGTCTCCTTTCTCTCCAACTTTATTTGCCCAGGCTGGCTCAAAACTGCTGTAATATAAAAACATATATCTAAAATGAGTATGTTTGTTTACTTGTGTTTACTCTTACTGTTTATAGACAGATGTCCCGTATTGTAAGTTTATTTGCAATTAGTTGGCAATAAATTGGTGTAAGAAACATGAATTGAACTTTCAAGGAAAATTGCAGTGGATACATCTGTGAGCATAAGGTACTGATTGGCAGTCGCTTTGGTATAAGAACACTCCAATCTTCTGTCATCACATTGTAATATATCACAATTTGTTACTTGCCATACACTTACACTGCTTCCAGAATGCTACAATATTCTTCAACAATACCAATTTCTGCAATCTTGAACCCATTATATAATAATATATGTGTATAATGGGTCCAAGATGCAATCTATAAATCTTTCTGTTACCTTGTTCCTCAACACAAAACACTAAATAGCACTTAATGTTTAGGATACTGAACTAAGTTCAAATAAACACAATTAAAATAAACCACTAAAGTTACTAAGTCGATTACTGTCGCCTCGGTGTGTCTTAGTTTTAATGTTGAACAAATTGCAGTCAAAATTAAACGATGCACATGCATTCGCGGCACTGTAAGCAAGTATTTAAATGGGTGATATCATTTTTATCCAAACGAAAATATGTGTTTTTGACACATGGTTATTGCTGGCGGTATTACAAAGCCAGACAGACACACTGATAAAACAAATGGCATTCCGAAACAAGTTGACATACTCAGAAAAGTCATCATCGGTGTAAGAGGACCAACTATCTTCCTCATAATCATCGTCGTCCACAATTTCTTCTCCCTCGTCTAACGGGCCATAGTAATCGCGCGGATATGACCTAACAGCCATTGCACTCAAAGAAGCAAATACATTCAAATGGATTTTACTGTCACTTCAAACTTTGTAAAAAGAGCACCTTCTTCCGCCATCTTGTTTACATCCGGGCACTTGGTAGTTTAGGTCAAAGCTAGCCGCTAGAGGTCAGTATTTGACAGAATGTTGACACGCCCTCAACAGTAACAGACAATGCACAAACGTATGCACGTTTAGTTCTAAGATAACCCCTGAACCCGAAATATATTTTGCTGAACGTGCCAGAAAACATTGGATAAAATATCTCGTGATGGATAAAGGGAGAGTGTCTATATCTTGGGCCCTTAGTATAATCAAAAGATAAACTTAATGCATGGAGGGAATGAGAAAAAGTACATTGTGGCAGGCTACACTAAAAAGTCTAAAAAATTAATCATCAAAATCGCAATCTGTTATTTTGATTTTAAGAGGGTGCATTTGCGTATGGACGTCCGCCACTTTTTTTTTTCATTCTTTTATTATTAGCATTCTTGCTTTTCGTTTACTTTAACTTTTAAAATGAAACGCTTCAGTTTTACAACAAAGTGGAAACACACACACACACACACACACACACACACACACAAAGAAAAAAAGGGGAAAAATCTGTCGAATTTTATCATTCCTAAAATCACGAAAAATTGAAAAGTAGTAAAACAGATTTCTGGAACAGAATTGGGTGGAATCAAATTTGGGAGACAAGCAATGTGGTTGATTACAAAGAGTATTAAGCAAAGGCCTAGTACATGTAGTGCTGTCGGGATCACTAAGACAAAAAGAAACATAGGAAAAGGCATTAATCTGGAATAATCACACAGGGTAACCATCTTGCAAGCAATTAGACCCATTCATGTGAACTCCACAATTTGTCCGATTCTATAGTTTTCACGTCTTATTCCATCACCCCATGATTTTCAGAGTTCTCATTGGACGGTAGCTTACCTCTAGTATGTGAGCCCTGTCAGTGTCCAACTGATCGTAAACGGCTAGTAGGCCTACTGATGTAAGAGACGAGCCTCTAGCAGACACCGAAAGTAAATGTGACCTATTGTTAATGACATGTTCAACAATAGCACTATATATTAACTGGTAAGCACTGGAATATGCCTTTCAAGTTTAAAATTCAAAACACATGGTGATATGTTGGGATCGTTAAGACACACTTCAATTCTTTAATGCAACCAAACAAAGTATGAATGAAAAATGCAGTCAGGGCAAAAAAGAAAGGGGTTGTCAAAGAAAAATGTATTGGAAATCACCACTTTTATTGATCTGTGTACCTTATTCGTCCAAGTCTAAAGCAATGTCATATAGGCCTTTATGTACATAAATAACGACTTCAAAATGGACAACAAAACTGACATGACAAATGTTAAAATGAGTGATGCTTGATGACAGAAAAGTCATGCATTCAATTACATCAACATCCGTTTTCTTTCAAAACTCCAGGCAAAAATGTTGCGTCAAGCCACAAAAGGCGGTACAAATACAACTCTTGATACCACAACTATGTTCAAATCCAGCAGGTCAAAGGGTGGGTTCCCGCTAAACTGATTTTTCAGACAGACCAAATATTTATTCAGAGCTCATACGTGAACTAAAACATAACCCGGTACCGTTTATTTCAATGCCGTGCTGTTTAGATACTTCGGCTAATGGGCCGGTGTGCAGAGACTTGTTGTTGCCTTTAGATTAAACAAAGAATATCATATCAAATATACAGGAAAATCAATGTTATGTGAAAGTGAAGTAAAGATACTCTCTCTCTCTCTCTCTCTCATCAAATTAAATTCGAACAATTTACTACCCTATAGAAGAAAAATCAGTTTCATTTTTGCCTGACTCTCTTCTTTTTATAATTTGACTATTACTACTATTCAGAAATAAACTCGCACGCAAGTAAAGGTCAAAGCCTCAGCAATTTGCACATATTCATATATTATTTTGGCGTTCTATCCTGCGGAAACAAAACTGCCACCTGCATGTCAGTTTGCTATTTTCTATGTTATTCTGGGAGGTCTAGCTAAAATGCTAGGGGCGTCTTCAACATTGCTAACAAGAATAAACTAACTGGTTGATCCCAATTGCAGCTAGTCATCCCTAGAACACTTACACTTGTATTGAATGTCACACCTGAAGACTTTTTCAAGTGACATTTTACAGTAACAGGTGTGCGATCAAACTTCCTTTAGTACTTTGCACATGGACATTTTTTACAGGTCATTCATATCATTATCTAAAAGGCATTTTGCTAAGGGTCACTGATCACTGTCTTTTGTGATGACAGAATCAAAGGTGATCAATGTGACATTGCTTGCAAAGGCTGAGAGAAATTTTGCGATATACTGCTTTAAGTTAAATTTCACTGCGCCAAGAAATTAACGATAGGTACATGTAGGCATAGTTTGCAGATTTGATAAAAAAAAAAAAAAATAGACGCCAAGCAAGAGGCCTAAGGCTTTACCTAAAATTCCTAACCTTATCGCCTTGTTTTTAACAGTATAGGCCTACTTATAATCTTAAAAACAGCTTGAAATTACTGAGAATTTCCCTAAAACAGAGACCGCGGCTCCTGGATACCTTAATACTTAAGTATATTATCTGATCTCAGCAAAACCAGAAAATAAAATTAAGTAAAAAAAAAAAAACAGTGTGAAGGGAAATTATATTCTTCTCGTTTAGATTCTTTTTCACACGTTCCCATTTCACAATTATGAAAAATACGTGCAAAACATGGCAAAGCAAGATGGCGACTGGTCGGTTCGTCGCTACACGGCGGTTGAGACAGGGGCTACTACTAAGGTGGCAATGCTTCACGTTTAACCACAAATAGACGGGGTCCGCACCAGGCAAGGTCAAATGTCCTCCTTTAATTGACAAGGTGGACAATTTTAGTGGGAAATTTGGCGTTCGGTTTTGACAGAGGTCAAACAGAGGGGCTGATTGAACCACGCAGAATGCTCGATGGATCAGTGGGCTGTGATCGTTGGACGTCCCCTACTGAGTCCTTCGGTGCAAAATTTCCCAACTGTTTTAAGAAAACAATGATCTTTGCATGTTCTTTTGTTCAAATCGAACCCAGCTTTTCCTTCACCTTCTAAACTGAATTCGATACCGAGGATGAGTTTGCACAGACATCCTTTTGTTACTAGCGATCACTGGTCACGCTACCGACAAGACCCTTTGATAAAACGAATGATCGACCTGTGTGGATGAACACGAAAATTTTTCTAATCGAAATATGGCAGGACAAAAGTGCTGTAAAAAAGAAGATATAACTAACAATGTTTAACCCATAACACACATATATATTTGAAGTAGAATACCGTGTTTGAAGCAGAAAGACTGAATGAGGCTTATCGCATTAAATGAGCGATTAATTCGTTGAAAGAAGCATATCTATAGATGCTGTCAAATCCGTAACATAGTGATACATGCGTGCTGATGCACAGACACCTCTGTGTCAAAATGAAATAATGAGCCAGAAATGAGGCAGAAATTCGACCAAATGACTTTATCACTCGAAAGGAAATATTTGATCAAAGCGTTTATAGATCTCACGTGCAGCTGAGGTTTTGAAATAAATACAACAAGCCTGAAGACTGCAATGAATAAACACGAATCCCTTGAATGTATACGGACATTTACGCCATTAAACTCGTCGCTTACACAGTTGAAGTATTCGATTCAGACTAGTCAGGATTAATGACGAAGAATCTATGCAAATCCACAGCTTATCCATTTTTGCATAACTATCTATGACTTACCACTCATCTCATGTGCAATCAGTTTGTTGTTGCCGTGTAGTCCCTACATAATGGGTTTGTCAACCTTTCCCCATCATTTCAACAGTAGCCCGATAAAACTACGCTCAAAGATCTATTAGTCTATTTGTAAATCACTTAGCAGAAGGGTATCGGGGGATGATTGGAGTGGGGCGTGTGTAATGCTAAGTGCAAACCAGGTGCTTCATATTGATAAGATCCGTGATCATCGTCACACAGACCTGGCCTCAGTTATTCAGCGATTTTTTTTAAACATTTTCTTTTTCAAAAATGAGATGTTTGCAACAGATGTGGGCAGCTACGTTCCTATGGGTGTGCTTACTAGTATGCCCCATACATATATTATTGATATATTTGGACATACCTACAAGATCGCAGATGACCAAATACATCTCTCTGGACTGCGAGAAATTATTGGCCAATAATTACTCTATAGCTGTCGGAGAAATGTCGGAAACTAAATACAATTATCCTCAAGATCACGTATTTTGGGTTAGAGGACACTATTAAGGTCAACTATACAATTAATACAACGTAAAAATCATCAAAATAAGATCTCACGGTGGAGAGATTACAGTTTACACAGCTGTGAGATTGCCTTAAAGGTGAAACCACAGTGACATTCAAATCGAAATGCTTGGACGCACTGCTAAATAAATGTCAAAAGTTTGGCTTCGCAGTTCGCCTCACCCTGAAGTTTAACATTTTCACACAAAAACAGACACGCAAAATATCAAATTCAAATATTCTGGCTAGTTTAAGCAAGAACGTCAATTGACGTCCTTGGTTTAAGTTTTCTCATTCCGTTTTTCAGCAAGAGAAATTTTGCTTGCAGAGAACACGAAGACGACCTATTTCACATGTCGATACGTTGAGATCCTTTGACATTAAGGTCAACTGTATTTAAGATAATGAAGTAGGAGCGCGAACCCATACCTTTGAGGCCTGCCAGGTGCCTATCTTTATCGATATCATTACTGCCAGTATGCTGGTATGTAACCATGGTTACTAACGGTACCATCAAAACAGAACTCGATCTTGGTTATGAATTTTGAGGACAGTATAGTTTGACAAATCGTGCACACGAACTTTCAACTGATATGATATCTAATCATTCAATGTGGAACGTAATAAAGCTATCTTATACTCTATATACCCTATTGTAATGTGCCTTGTCTGTTGAAGTTTACATTGGACTCTGCCAACGTGTTACTGTAAATCTGAGAAATCAGATTTGCCTGATAGCGACAAGTGAACCGCTCATAAACTATGCGTGTAAATCGGCCTAACATTTTCATTATTACCACCAAGGCACGTTCCGGTTTCTTCTCATATCTCCATATTGGTATTATCTTGATATATTAACATTTAATCATCGGTCATAATACTCTGATACAGCACGGGTCATATCACTGTCATATTACTAGTCTGCTACTGGAAGAGCACTGGAGCCCCACAGTGAACCCAGTAACTAGAAGTAAGATTTGGAATCACTTGGTGAAAACACGTGAAAAATTCAGTGATTTTGCCATTAGTTATTATCGCTTCTGTATTATGGGTTTCGTGTAATGCACATGCTGGTGCCGACTAATTAAGTCTCTAAATTAAAAGCAGCAATACATGTAATGTGCTTACAATGACAATAAATTACCTGCGTTATGCTGAAATTGTAGGGCGGTCTGCATCACCAATATGTATGATCACATTATTACTCATTATACTATACTTACAACACCGCCAGCCCGATTTCCTATATCCGCCCAAGCATACTATCCCTCTTAATGAAAGGGATATCTCACTTACCAATTTGTATCTTAAAAATACTGTAGCAGAGGATGAATTTCATTTTTTAGGGGCGTGTGTGCAGTGATTTTGTTTGCATGGATCTCTTTCTCTCTCTCTCTCTCTCTCTGTGTGTGTGTGTGTGTGTGTGTGTGAGAAGAGTGAGTGGGGTGGGGGCTTTTTCATCTTGTTTTTTAGGCCTCTCAATACTTTATCATAACATTTCATGTTAACACCCTTAGTTTTGGGAAATTACAGCGACTCTCTTCATTTCCATCCCGCTGCACAGACTTTGCCCAGCACATCAGCAAAAATAACTGAACTTTTCGCTTTACTTTTAACTCAGGGTACCCGGCGCGTGCTTGAATTACCACCGTTGCCTTCAGCAGCACTGCAATCCTATAAAAAGCGCTATCAAAAATTGGAAAAAGATTCGAGCAATTACAGGCACGCTAACGTCAGTCAAAATACCCGAAAGGGTGGAGAGGGTTATAGAACTTCTGACATCTTGCTACAGACGTCGAAGATTGAACTAAAATTACTTTCGCGTCGTGTTTCATCTGTACATACATGTCACCGTTTTTGTGCCAGTCACAGTGTTGTACTGCTATTGTTGCAGCTGCTATTGTTACTGCTCGTTTTTTTTTTAACACTGCATCTGTTATTACTGATTGACGATTCAAGCTTCCAAAACTCTGCACCATTGCTATAACCATTGCATGTTAGACAAGACTATCTAATACTCCCAAGTCTACACCCGTTATAATTACCTGTTAGCTAGTATAACACAGATATCATCAAAATCGTCATAATCCTTTTTTGGATTCTGAATATCTGTTAATCCACCAAACATCATGGGTCTAAGCTACAGCACGGCTCTTATTGTGACATTGTCCTTCCATTGCCACTGGTTGGTTTAACCATGACAGAACACGGTCCCTACGCTACTGTCTCTCCCTCCACCACCTAAATATGTCGGCCAGTTCGGAGATAGTGAAGGAGGTGGTTGAAGATTAATCAAGTAGATCCGACTCAGTCTGTGAGTGAGATGAATGGGGCACGTGCCCGTCGTGTGGGAAGGCTTAGCTACGCGTTCATTTCGACAGATCTTGCACAGCGTAAATTGCGCGTGATTTTTCTCCCCCTCTGTAGTTGCTGGTTATTCTGTAGGTTTTCTTTTTTTGTCCTCCGCCTCCCTCAGCGCTCGTCTTATCACCGCTGCACTTGTGCTTGCGTCTCACTGGCTCTGCGATGTCATGACGAACGCTGCCAGCCTCGCAAACAAAACAAATCAGAAAAAAAACTTTGAAGCAATGACACAGTTTTGCTGTTTGTTGCCTATTCTCTTCCGGCGGACAGACGCTACACGTCAATTTGCCATTTCCATGAGACGTCTACATTCAGAGTTTTTATGCTATCAAAGCCTACTTTGTGCGGATTTTCCTTCATTTACAAGAGTTAAGTGCTACTTATATCTGCAGGCAAGGTCCAAGCGAAAGATATGACGGTATTTAGGTGCCCTACACGTGCTACGGAGCCCATGTGCTTTTTTTCTAAACAAAATAACTCATTGCTGGCGACCAAATCAACCCTCGTATTGGAAATAGAAAGGTTTTACTCTGGTTGGTTTCACGCGCAAGGCTGCACACTTGACATGCAGAATATTAATACTGTCATCAAGCGGTTAAAAAGCTCAAACTTTTCTCCGATCAATCAATCAACGCCCTCGAATTCCTCTTTGTATTTTAAAATCCAAACCCGAGTTTCGAGCAGCCTTTTCCGTAAAATAACCCTCAGCTAATATCGCTTTCTGTCATCCATAAACTGTTCACTGGTTAGAGAGTGGTTTCCCCCATGTAAGTAGCCTAAGCTTGAGCAGTGGAGAGCATAGTCTAGGTCGTCGTTATGTAGTGGAGACGATGTGTCATTCCTCCTTCACTTGACAGCTGTAATACTGTGGAAGCGCAGAGAAAATGTTGATAAAAGAACCATTCATACAATAACGTGATTGCAAAGACCGTCAATCACGGCATATATCAATTAGTGAAGGTTCATCTTAAATATCGGAGTCATTGATTGCATTGCCAATGTAAGCCACAGACACAAAAAAACAGCCTTGTGAATTTCTCGTGTGATTTCAACAGTTATGTGTTTATAACCATTAGTTAACAGCACGTTGTGGAGCAGCTTTCTTATTTCATGTACACGATGTCTGTTCCCTACCAAGGCTAGGCAATATGTTCGGCTATTTTCATTGTAATTGCAGATCCTCCGCAAAGAAAGGATGGACTTTTTGCCTAAGATAACAGACTAAATTTCAGAGCGCTACTCACTGCGGCAATGTTGATCGTGGCATCATCAATCTCCACAGCAGAATGCCAGTAGTTAAAATTTGATTGTGCTGGCTGTAGGTCCACAGATCATAACTTTACCCATGCAAAACCTGTCATAATTTTTAAGAAACTTAATCGCCATATCCATCTCTGAGGATAGATGTCTTTTCCGGTGTGCACGTTCACGCAGAATAGTATCCTTAGTCAAGTTAGTCCTTTTTAACAAATACGGAAATCAGTCCATTGTCAGCTCTCGTGGGTACATTCTGAAGAACTCACCCGGTTCCTCGTGGCGTTCTCTCCCTCAATATGCATGAACTTAATGAAGTCCCCCGCACAGTCCATTCCGTGTAATATTGTCGTTTCATCAGTTACGCGTATTCGGGTGGAGTTATTGTAGTCCGGGAGCTCGTTAGGCGCCCTAAGCTTATAAGTACATACACTTTAGACTCTGTCAATGTTAAAGTATACAACTTCGGGTATTGAGCCTGGCTTTATAGACCTAGTGAGGAGAAGGTAGCGTAATCAAGGAAGGTAAATACCCACACGACCCTCGGGTACTGTACTAATTGTCATTCTGTGTGACGTAACGTGGGGCATTTCTACGGGGAGAAAATACTGTGTCTATTTATTTAACAGACACGAGAATCTAATTTCAGACCAAAGGGTATGGGGTTGATTGGAGGCAAGAGCTAGGGGTTGACTTTTTAAAAGCCCTCAAATTGCTTTGGCGAAATTGATATCCGTTTTAGCGTGCTTTTCACCTCTTCTCCTGTTTAAAATACATACTTGTATTTATTCGATTCGAGGACACCGAAATACCTTTCAGTGAGAATGAGAGGATAAAAAACTTAAAGCAATGCGGTAGGAAATACATTTAAGGAATGGTTAAAAAAATAGATGAAAATGGAAACATTATCCCGATATTCTGATTTTTTATGGATTGCATTATTAGATACGGCATCCAGCCTTGTTGGCTGAACGAAATCCAATTTGTTCGGGAAATTAAATGCCACTGATCTGCATGCGAAACAGACTAGCTGCACCCAGATGTTGTTGTTTCAGTATTAAGATTAGTTAATCGGAAAATCACTTATTTTTCAGGGGGATTCAATGAACGTATGTTTTTTTTTTAATTTACAGATAAAAGGAAAAAACCCTCACAATACCAACATCCATGACCCCAGTAAAGGGGCAGACGTCACTTCGTACCATAGCTGAACGTTATCAGATCTTTCTTTTTGTTTGATGCCCCATACAGACTACCCCAAGAAGAGTTGGGGAGATGAAGAAACACAGAAGTCTTAATTTAATTTTCTTCCGCTTAATACATATTCCAGTCACATTTCAACGGATATCACTGAATTGGAAAACTCTTTTTAACCGGTTTAACCTCTCTCTGGGTTGTCAAGTTGACGTGAATCAACGCACTTGTTTTCACCACTTCAATATGGAGTAGATGAGTGGCAATAGGAAAGACGTATTGAAAAGGATGACATAATATACTTCAAAGGTACTTCAAAATTGGAATAGAGTTGTTAAACTAGTAAACATCACATTAACCTTTAAAACTAATTAAAGCTATGAGGTTGGCCCTCTCTCTCTCTCTCTCTCTCTCTTCCTCTCTCTCTCTCTTCCTCTCTCTCTCTCTCTGAAACCAAATGACTCTAGGCCTAAAACAATTCCCCGTTCTCAACAGGACGCAAAAATCAAAGTTTCCGATTTGTATAACCACTACTGTTTTTCAATCAAAGTTACATACATGTTTTTCCATAAAGAAAGTCGTTTTGGCATAGAAGATACCCTAGCTTTTTTCGTAAATAAACACAAGCAATGAGGCTTGGGTGATTAGAGAACAGGATTAACGTGGAGTTCAAGCACCGCTGCTTTTTAATTTGGCTCAACTTTCGCAAGTTATGTGCTAGAAACGTCATGTGTTTCTCAATTAAATAAGCTTGAAATTAGTAGAGAAAAATGAGAACTGACTGTTTTTAGTGGGGTCGTTGTGTCAGCAAGGATTACTCTAGAGATGTTGAACGCTGTAATAACAATATATTTGTCACTGTAGGTAGTCCCCTGTAAGCACGTTTTCCTTCCATGTAGTGTTAAGAAATCTTTTTTTCCAAAGAGCACCACATAAAACGTAGTAGAGAATGTTTTCTGGTACATGGGCTACTTTTTACCATCTTAATATTTCGAGATTTTCGTCAAGAAGGCAATCGTCTGCATTACAAATAAGTAAATTCAATTTAAAATAGGGATATATATTTAAAATAGGAAGTATATTTGATCACCTATCGATATGTGTAGGCCTACTATATGTTTGTTAGGCATTCTCTCTCTCTCTCTCTCTCTCTCTCAACTCATATCCCCATACACCCTAGATTAAAAACCAACAACAGATATTTTTAAAAGATGCATTATCTGTGTTTACTTCTACTGAGGGTACATGTAAGTACTGTATAACTCTTTTTTGAAACTGGTGAATACTATTTTACATCAGACTGACAGGGACGAAGTTTTTTTTTCAGTTCAATCAAATTACTGTTACTACCTAAATGTTGTATAATCTAAACTAGAAAACAAGCATGGCATTTCCGGCTCGTGCGTATATAAGATATACTGTATAAAAACACTATGCCTGCCGAAAGTTCCAAGACACCAATGCCACAGCTCAGCTGCTTATACAGAAACTCTGGATCTCATCTAACGCAATTTATCAGTTGTATTTCGAGAACGCTAAAAGCCTACGGGAACACCTATTTTATAGTCATACTTTTCCGTAAAAGGAAGGAAAAAACAATAAATCTTTGTAGCAAAGCCGTTGTATCAATCTGACTATTAAATCTATCATTTCTATTTAAAAGTTCTAAGATGATCGATTTGGTAACTCATCAAAACTTAAAATGAACTCGTGTTGAACGCTCCTCCGGTGCACTGGTGTAGTGTATCATTTTAATGGCACTACGTACATTCTCCTGCCACACAATAGCACGTAATAAAATTGCTGCTTGGTAATCACTAAGCAAGAAATAAAAGGAGGCGTATTTACTTTACATCAGACTGACAAGGACATGTGTAAATAAGTGTTTTCTAGGCTAATATGGTCTGGGCTTTCTTAAAAAGAATATTCTGTGTGTAGAAGGGTAATATTATGTGATTTTTTTTCCATTTTAATGCTGCTAGTTCAATAGGTTCAGTAAAAAAGAAAAATATGGATATTATATTTTGGTAACGACGCGTTTTCTGCGCTAATTTGTTCGAGCTTTTAAACATTTACATCGAAGAGATTATGTTCTCTATTTCATTTTGATGTAGCTAGTTCATCGGTTCAGAGCGGAAAGAATAGCAATGCTTTTTTGTATATAGTAAGGAACCATGGTGATACACAAAAATATGTAATGACAATATTAACTGCTTTTTAATATTGGTTCAGTTAGTTCGCTTGCTTAGAATGGAAGAATAGTCAGGTTATTATATATATGTATGGAGGTACCATAATGGCCTTTTTTGTATATATTGCTTATATCACTGGTTTGCAAAAAAAAAAAAAAAAAAAAAAAATTGGCTGAAAATATTTATGTGCGCCTGCTGCAACAGCACTGCAAAATTCCCTTATTACAGCATACTTTTCATTAATTTCTTCAATGTGAGAGAGGGGGGGAAGTTGAGGCATTTTTTGCTTCCCTTCTTCATGATGATATTGCGGACCTTCCCGTGTGCGTGTTGTGTAAGGATACGGATTGATTATACACATATTTACTGTGGCTTTTTACTTCGTGTGGCTCTTTTGAACAAATTCATTTATCTTACGCTTCCTACTCCTACTCTCCTGTATTTGAATTCAAAACGGTGAATTGTGATGATAGTATTTCCACTTTATCCAATTCCTTCTTAAGTCTGACTTAAGTTATTCAGCAAAACTGTTGGGCGAGTAATCAAACTTAAGAGAAGGAAATCTGTCAATTTTATGGGAATTTTGACGGCATTTCCGCCAAAAAGTTCTTTATCGAACTAAAAAAACATAAACCGTTGATATTTATGTTGGAATGTCACAGCGTTGTACGAACCCAAACGCCTTTAACTTGAAAAGATAAAATGTGACGAAAAAAAGGAAAGAAAGCTATAACAATTTATAATTTCTAGTTAATGGGTGCCAAAAAAGTAGAACTACTGAAGTTTTTTAAAAAATGGGTAAAAAAAGAAGGGAAAAAAAGCAAGGCAATAAATATTTCAAAACTGATGGGTAACGCAAAAGAAAAAAAACTGACTGTTCTAATTCTATAAGAAATATGTATAAATAGGAGAATATATATTTAAAAAACAGTGGGAACTCTTTTGTCCGACTTCCATATGTTTTCAATGCAGCGTGACACGTGTACCATCCAATTTTGGGATATATTTGATTTGTTCTCGCTTGAGCGCGTGATTGATTTATGAGGCAGTGCCACTTCAAGAACACCGCAGTATCGTTTCAGCAGATGAGCGACATCGCAAACATACCCCCTCACCCTCCCCACTTACTAAAATAACCATGGTGTATACATGTTCAGTGTCTCAGTCTCTGGATTTCGGCCCGGAAATGTGAATTGGCAGTTTAACACGCACCATAGCAATCGGCATTAATAAACTAGAGGTAATATTTCAATTTTTTAGATTGTGGCTCTAGGACCAACCGCGCTAATATCTACGTCGTTTTGAAAACACAGGTGCGTGATTCTCGTTTATAGACATAGCCACAAGATAGATGGATGCCGGGTCAAGAGCAGGGTGTGAGCTGAGAAAGGATTTGTTGACTTTCATGAGGTCTCAAGTTCTATCCATACTAAAGCGGCAGAGGAGGTTCACAACATTAAAATACTTTCCTTAAAGAGTTTCGGAGCGGGGTGACAACAGGAAGAAAAATGGCATGTTTTATGAGTTTCATAAAAGCGATGAAGGAAAATGATATTCTTTCCATTGTGGGGCTATGTGATGGCATTGTATCAAGTCACTGCATTTCGCAAGCAATGATAAAGCGGTGCCAGATCCTGTAACCCCGCCATGTTTACCGCGGTTGCCGTTGGCGAGGCACGTCTTGTGGACATAGCACCTAGATTTGTAAGGAAAGCTACGAAAAAGTAACGAAATTATCCTGTATTTAAGTATTATTTTCGGTGAACAGGAGCACAAACAAAATAAAGATACTCAAACGATGGAGCTGGAGTCCCTAGAGTATCGACAGTTGTCAATATGAGAAAACACCTAATGCATGCTTTTTTTTTAGCTAATTAAAATTCAAAATAGGCACTGCCATTTATATTGATCTGCATTTCTACTGCATCATTTGTATCAAATTTGCATATAGAAAATTTTAAATCACTGTAAATTCTCCCTCCCTCCCTCTCTCTCTATCCCTCTCTCTATCCCTCTCTCTCTCTCTCTCTTTCTCTTACCTGCTGCGTTTTACGTCCAACGCTGACTTGTGTGGTGAGAAGTCTGGGACGCTGAGACTCCTGGTGAAAATTTTATTTTGGCGCTTCCGTGAGTAGTTGGTTACCCTGTAGAAAATAACAAAGAAAATCTAATTGTTTTTTCTTTATAAAAAATGTTGCTTACTTGCTAATTTGTGAGAACAAAACCAGTGTTTTAATAAAAGCGAGAGCTTAAACCTTTCAACTGCTGTTAAGATAGGCTTTATCTGCTATTGCCTACTATACAGTACAACATGCCCAATATTTGGATTATTGTTTTCTTATGTTGGAACCACTGTTGATGTTACTTTTAAATATTTCACAGCCAGAGAGGATAGAATTGAATTTTAAACCATGCATAATATTCGATTTTTGAAAATTTGCAAACAATTAATACCACATATATTTGAAACACTACAATGTAGCTACGTGCACTGCCATGTGAAATTCGCAGGTGTCTAACAAATTAGCTAACAGAAAGCTGCTAAAACATGTGTCTTGTACGTAATATTGTACGAGATCGATGGGGAGATAAACAAAGTATCAGCTGCCTGGAAATTAAAACTGCGCGGTTTTGCCTGCAATAATTGATCATGATTAAGATACACGTTTAATTTTAATCAAAAGAACGTAGTTCACGGCTTTCAAATCTAAAATTTAAAAAAGATTAGGTCTATTCCGGGAATCTTCGGCAATTTTGTAAGAATCACATACAGGTCCATGTATTTTAACTACTTAATACGGTGTTACCAATTCAATGTCCGCTTTCAGTTACGAGAAAGGAAATCCACAGTTCGTCATATCTCACAATTCAATCCTGTCTACAGATTGAAATAATTGTTTCCACAATTCAATTTGAGGCATGGCTCCAAGGCCTCTCCTTCCTAAAAATATTCATTAGTACTACACCTCACTAGGTCTTGTTTTCTGGACTTCATTGCATCTCGGATTGTTGGATATATGGAAACTTGTCCACATATAAAAAACTGCAAGAACTCCGTTTTGGAAATCCAATGAAAAAAATTAGACACGTTCAGCAATTAAAAATATCTACCACCGGTTCACGCGGACACGAGTACGGTCAAGGTCGATTGTCGAGTTACCGAGTTAGTCTCAAGAGGAATCTGAAGGGGTTCAAATCGATGGAATTAAAGTGCACCAATTACAACAGTCGACAAACTAAACTCGGGGCGCTTTATTTCCACTATTGATGAAATATTCGATATTTGTGTACAGAACGGAAATCCAAACAAGGTCGCGGTAGACCACCCCACAAATTGCAGGTGTAACAACTGTATAGGCGAAGGGAAATGTACCTCATTACTTTCACTAAATGAACCCATCGTCTATTTAACAGGAATGAAAATATTTACTGTATCAATCCTAGCGCCTAATTGAGAGTGTAGAATCTCATTGTTAGACCCATGGCCCGTGTTCGGTCCAATCTCTGTTTGGATTTTAGATCACTCTATTGGGTCTGATGAAATAATACAGCAAGATTGAATTTATTCGATAAGATTTTGTATGAAATATGAATAAATTTGTTTCATTATCCCTCGGAATATCACATAAAGATGCATTGATTATTCGTGAAAATAGTCGAAAGCAGGATGTCTATGATAATATACTGTTGGCGCGTATGTTAAGAAAAGCGTGCTCGTGCATTAAGGCAAGTTATCTTACCTATAAAGCTGGACGACGGGGTCCAGGGCAAACACAGGCAAAGTTCGAGGCTCTGCCGTCGGTAACACCCTTGGTAACGCCCCAAACTCAGCACAAGACACTGCGTTCCTTTTCATTTTCGCCACAAGACGACTTTAATCCAAATAATTTGATTCCCTCTTTAGTTCAAGCTTGCTCCGTGAATGTGAAAATTCTCTTCACGCGCTGAGAGCCTGAGCCTCGGGTCGTTATATCAATGTTTTTAATGAATTGTCACATCCCACACTGCCGATGACAATAGGCTGAGTTTACCTTGACGCGTGGTTTAATGAATTCGAGTATCTATTGCTAACTCCCGTTTTGTTCAGGGATGACCCCTTTCTTCAATCTCCTCATTTGGAAAATACTTCCTGCCCTCTTTTGCGATGAAAGGCTTTGTGAAGTTCTTCCCCTGAAAGAGTGACTAGGTTTTAATAGCAGCCCTTCACGGCCGCAGCTCATCGCGTCAAGTCAAACTTTATAGGTTCCAATAATGCTAGCAAACTTGAGGCCATACGATACTGATGAAATTCGCTGCTTCTCAGCTTTGCAGTTTCTTTTTGTTGCCGTTAATACCTACGGCGCCTCGTTTCAAAACCAGACATAGATTTAATTCTTTTCCAACGTCGTATTTTTTGTGTGCGCGCGTCAAGAATGTACTCGCTACAAGTAGTGCGATGTTGCCTGCCGTGTCCCCTTGTCTTCATTGCATCGTGTGTCCACGACTGGGTCAAGCACGCCGTCCATCATGGTCCATCGGTGGTCTGAAATAAAAGCCGAGCGAACGTAAGATTTGAAACAATGAATAAAACGGTCGTATACAGTCTTGGGGCAAGGCTGAGCGTGGTGGGTGTTTCAACAGAGCCAGTCATTTAAGTGACTGGAGCGTGGAAATAATTTGAGGAAAAACAAGAAGCACCTGCAGACTTAAAAACCGCAGATAGCAAGGAGTTTGTGGTAAAATCCGGGGGCAAAATGCATCACTTTAGCGTTTACAAAAATGCGCCAGAAACTGACAAAGTGTTAAACCAGTATACTAGACATACTTTCATATTCTATATAGAAGAATAGTCAGGACAAAACTATAACTCAAAGTCCAGCGAGACAAAACTATATAACTGTGAAGGGTAGGATTTTTTACATTGTCCTTCTGTATCAAATATTCGTATCAACAAAGAAACTTCGGCTATAGTCGCTATTTTAGCAATTCATATTTCTAGTGTATCGCTCGCTTTAAGTGACCCACCAAGCATCACATGATAAACAGTTTTCTGTCGAAACAATTTCAGGATAAATTTCAACCTTTTGTTGAGAACACCTCGCCATTGATGGGTTCTGTCGGGTTCAAAAGACCCTTTACAATTTTGGAAACTCAGACGGACGTCTCACCTGCTACACTTTCAGAAAAGATAGTATAAGGTCAGCCAACATTGCGTGTATCGGAAAAAGTTCAATTCTGTTTTGGCGACCCCAGGTGACAGAAACAACCGAAACAGAACCATCCCTCCTTATGTACTTTAAGATATAATGATGGTGTCTCGCTCTTCCTCCACTTCTTTTTTTTTTCTCGTTTTACAAATGCGAATGTTCGTCATGCCACTTAAAGGGATGTATAAATTACATGAAATATTTATATAAAATAAAAACAACAGTTTGGTAAATCTTATGTCGATTACCCCGAGTTTCAAGGTATTTATGGTTGTAGTTATTCTCCCACTCATAATGGGCCTTTGATGGCAATACTCAGAAACTGAGGGTGCTGTTGATTGAATAAACGAGACAGCTGTGAACAGATTTTGTATTGAATGAAATATTGCCCGCATTTTCGCAAATGATAAATGAATCGTCGAAGAGGGCCATAATTATATACTGTAGGTTTGATTTTGAAAGGCATCGTTTTCTTTTTCTATTGAATGCCTCTTCCTATTTTCTCTATTATTGAGATGCCGCGACAACAGCATCTCTTGAGTTAATAATATCAAGGAGAAATAGCAGTATACCGCATACATACAAGTCGAAGTAAGCTACTTCATTAAAAAAAGACCAGTTTTTAAGTTGACTTTAAGTCTGCCCTTTCGATGTAATATGACCCCCTTTTTAACATTTAGGAGTTATATGAAAAGAACATAACTTGGGATAATATTACATCTGTCACCCAAGGTCAACTTATCACGCAAAATTTCGATTATGAGATACACATGATAGGCCAAGAGAAGAAAAATAATATATTCTGAAGGCGCAAAACGCAAGAAAATCCATACAAATGAAACTTCCATTTGAAAACTGGTATTCAGCATCGGGGTTTATTCTGAAATGACTAATTCTTAACTCCTGAGATCAATTTTGTTATCGAGCTCTTGTCACTTTGGCCTTTACAAACATTATCGACCTGACGGAGAGTTACAATAACCCATGTCATCTAGCGGTAACATTGCATAAAAGAAAGCTACAAATATAAACACTGAAAACAACTGATGATTTATTGGAAAAGGGGCAAAATACCAAAGTTATTCATAATGTTTGACCCCGTCAAGTCACGTTTACTTCGCCTCCATTTCTGAATCCTTCTCCCTTCCCATCTCTTAGACGCGAATTCTAACCTCATGTTTTCAAATTTCACTGAAATTATTGACAATCTTCTGTTTTGTAATATGCAAGTTTTAAAGGAGAGAAAAATTCAACACTAATTTGATATCGAAGAATTGTGAGCGGCCGTAAATGGCACCGAAATTCGTGCACAATTGCTGCCAACGACTTCGTAATGCTTGCACCTGCCTGCATACGCAAACGGGATTTGAAAACACGATGATCCTCCTTCAAAAACTAAACTTGGCATCACTATATTACTTCCTTAAAGAAAACACTGCCATTAAACAGCTATAAATTTATCTATGCAATCTCGCTGAATACAATACGGATTGGCGGGATCCAATTTCATTGATATCTGTCGTTATTTGATGCCTCACCTTTGTTGCCGCTAAAAGATTTACCGCCCGATAGAAATTCAGGATAGGCCCGAAACAAATGAAAAGAGTGATACTTCACACAGCACCTTGAATCTCTTTGTGCATATTTTGTGGTGTTTTTTGCCCAGAATCAACTACCTTAACACAGTCGGTTGTAAGTTAAAGTAACTATTTGCATGTGCCCCATCAAATTAATATAAATACCAAACATAACGTTGTAAATATGCGCAGTGTGTAAACGTTTAAGTTTCTTTATTACAACTGAATGTTATTTTGCAATGCACATCTTGTACCTGTGAGAACATTCGGTCTATCGTTTCATTCAGTCCATGTTTATCAGTCTTTCTCCTCCTCTTCCTCTCTCTCTCTCTCTCTCTCTTCGCACATCTACACGTACTACTGCAACTTACCCGAGCCCGCTTGTGTCTGCGCCTGTCATCTCCACGTGTGTTCGTTTTTGTTTGTGTCGCATGACGCACCACAAGACACACAAATCAATGGGCGGCCACTGGATAATTCAATAAACCCATTGACGTCGAAAACACAATTCCAAGCGGTACGAGTTCGTATCAAAAATCACTACGTCTTTCTCCGGGACTAGACGAACAAACGCAAACCTATTCTAGTTGATAAAGGAATAAACCGAATACCCGCATTGTGTTTGCCGCATGTTACCTTGTATATTGTTACCACAGTGTTCGTTGGTATGACGGATTTTTTTTTTTTCAAAAGGAACACCCCAGTATGTTTTTTACCAACCCTGGAACTGGTGAATACAGAAAAAAATTGAATTATTTAAATTATCCATACGAACAATAGAAATATATACATAGCTTAAAATCTTAAGCGCATCGATGATATTTTAACACGAACGTACTCGCGCTTCCCAAAGGTAGTGAAGAGACCAGTTACGTGTTTCTTTGTTCTATTTTTCATTACGTGTGTTTGCATTACCCTTCTAAATATCACTGGCTGGTTGAAAATCTCATGGCGCAAATCAACATTGCTACAACCCGATAATAAACGGTTCACCGCGTAAATGGTGACGACAGTGCGATAAAAACCAATATTCATAACAATACCTGTCTTATCTGGTCGACATTTTTGGTCAGTTTCAGATGAAATGAAAATCCGTGTACAGCTCTACGTTCTTGCCCTGTTCGCCGTATAATGCTGAATCACTGCATGGGGAGACTACCAGAAAACCATACACTGAATATTTAATAATTCTTTCTTTCTGATCTTTTCTATATCATCAGCTGCTGCTTTATACCGTTCTTAATTGGTTTTATTGTAATGGTACTCAAATATTTATTGCTTTTTATCTCCATTTTGATCAGGTAATGGCTTTGCAATATAGCACTTTAGTTATTTAGATAAAGTCCCAGCAACTGAGGTATGAAGTGTGTCACTTAATAACAAGGTACTCCCCGAGTTTAAAAGTGCTCTCTTCAACGCCCCAAAAGCTTAAAACCTATTGACTTTTACCCATTCTTTGCTGCACGTGAGTTAAGAAATCCAGACGCCCATGTAGATCACTTCTTTATTGAACCGGTCAGTTCTAATAGGTTTTCTTATACATAGACGCAGTTTCATTCACAGTGAGTGACCCCGTGTAATGTAACGTCCGAGTGTGGACAGCACCCAGCATTCACTGGCCAGAGTAATCTCATCAAATCCTAATATGCAGTGTCATGATACAATATTCATTTTCGGTTAAAACGCATCATGGTGGTCATTACAGTCATTAAATCTCCACCATGCGCCTGGACAAGCAATTTGAGAGATGGAAGTAAACAGCCATGAAGATTGAATCTTCACACTTCTATATACCAAAGGCTCGTGCACCTTGGCTTCAGGGTCGGAATCAAAACATAACCAGCACGTACCGCGGTGTTTGTTCTGCGCATGCAATCAATGTATGTACACAGAGGGGTGAGACATTGTATCCGTCTTCTTATACGCATCATTACTGTCATCGATTTCATTGTTGTCGCTGTTGACCCGTGGTATAATTCCACGGCGGTTATTGGTAAGTAGTGTGAAAACACGTCATATGACAGAGAGTGGTTTGTTATAATAAAGTCTCGCTATTATATGTATATATATATGCGATATTATAATTAAGTTAGAATTTACGTAAGCAGCGTATATGATTTCATATCACGCGACACAGCACTGGTATAGAGAATTTTTCTTTCTTGTTCTCCTTTACAATAATATGAAAAATGTTTCTGGTGACATCGTGATAAGGTTTACTGGAATCTCAAATGCCCTTTTTTAGCACAGTTTTGATATATATACGTATACAAGAGAAAGATAGAGACAGATTTGTACAGTGCCGAGTAAATATCTATGTTCAAAATTGAAAATTAATATTAATAAAAAGAAACAGGAGAAACACGACAAAAGAAAACACGCCAAAGTTAAAAACAAGCAATGCACTATTATTTATATAAAAAGTGTGCCCCCTGGTAGCGTTCGAATATTGAGGACGAATATCTAACGCTTTTTTTGTTGTTATTGTGCTATTGTTCTTGCAACGTCGGTTTTTCTTAAAATAGTTATGTAGAGCCTCCAGAAGTCTCGACGTCTTAAGTTTTCATTACTATAGTTTTAAAGGCGCCTTAGGTCCATTTCTTGATTGTATGTTGATCGTTAAACAATTTTCCATTGGTTCTCGGGTAAGTTTTTCTTCCTTCTCATACTTTGAAATCGATGTTACTTCTTTTGTTATTTACAATACATTATCAGGTTTTGACTTCAATTCCGGGGACATCACCTCTGGAACCATTTGCATATTTGTCTCTAAAATATTTGACTGCACTCCAAACGGCGCGCCTTACGTAGTTTTGATTCAGTCATGTGGTAATGTCATGCCCAAACTTTTATGTAAATATACAGGGCAAATATCTCCCGGTGCCAGTTACACGACAGCCAAAAACCAGCCCCATGCAAAAGCAATGAATGCCAGGGTAAACAAATCGATGAAACAATTGCGGAAGTTATTTATCGGCGACAAAAGTTGTTCTATTACCAAAAGGCATCACACACAGCAGTGAATATGTCTCATATTTAGATTAATGTCTAGTATGCTTAAATGTTTGAAACAAAAATTGCCACTGCATTTTTTTTTTTACTTCCTGTATTCCTCATTATAAATTTTTTTGGATATATTTCTTTCCTTTGGCGGACAAAAGTTAACTTGAATCCTCTTTGTTTAGTTATTTTACTTTTATGTAACTTTTTTTTCATTCTATGCTATTTCATGATTATTGTTTTGTGATTTTGTCTTTCTTTTGAAAAAAGTCTGAAATCACCCAGTGGCTTCAAAACGTGCTTGAGGTGAAAATCGAGGTAAATAGATTAAGGAAATGAGAATTCCGTCGTGTTTTAAGATATTTTAAAAACTGTTTTAGAATGTCAGCTCTTCTCTTTTGATCACCTGCATAGGCTGCATTAGTATTTTTGCATTAGTATTTTTCCTTCTTTAATGTGTTTCTTTATTAAATAAATTACCTAATCGATAATTAATCAATGGCCGAATAAGCCCACTTCTTTTATCATTTGAAGAGATAATAAATGCCAAAAACTTATTTGACGTCAGTCGATCATTGTTAGTGATAGCTACGTATTGTATTACAGGGGCGGATTTAGGCCATCTTCTGGGTCTTCCGGAAGACGGTCAGATTTTCAGGTTTACATTGCCGGGTATCTGATGTTTTCTGTCGGAAGACGGTCAAAAAAGAAGATGGATCAACAAAGATAATTTGGAAGACTGTCAGAAAATATCTCTGGATCCGCCCCTGCGTAAGACTGTAAAAATATCAATAGAATAATGAAATATACCTGCCTGCTATCCTTAGACAGGAGTAAATCTGGAGCAATGATGAATTAACTCCCCTTCTCAAGATGTGCTTTGGATGTGTTCCCTCTTGAAATATTTTCACCTGACAATGTGAGGTGCTGCCATCATACGTTAGCATTATAGCCTCGTTTTCGTCCATACAGGTTAAATTTCCTGTTACCGTTTCAGGTGGGGAATTCTTGTGGAATTTTCCCCAAAACTGTGATCCATGTAATTCTTTGTGGAATTTAGTGATTAAAATTGAAACAAAACGTATCAGGGACAAAAAAGGACATATAATGGGTAAGTGATGAGTGCTTCTTTGTGCAATTTATCTTTTCTCAGGTGAGCAGGTTGTTGTCACACCTTGAGACATGGTCGGTAACTTTCACTCTGTGTGTATTTTTTTACCAGGATGCAAGTGTTTTAATAGCTGTTTAATAGCTAGTTCTTATGTTTTAAATGCCCAGTATTTATGTTGGCATCGCCTGGTCAGATTTAACCACAGTTTAAATGTCTAAACCGTTAATTGGCAAATAGTCGCACGACGGCATTTACTGGGTAAACACAATGGTTCAAAGCAAACAATGGACATAACTGATTAGTCATATTATGATGGCTAGTTGTTGAATTATTGGAACAACTTTGTGATAAATAATTTCCTGATAAAATCATAGGAACTGTTATAATCATCATTTGTGGATCATAATTTACTCAAATTGTGTCCTTCACTATTTGTTCCCATAGTTGAGCATAGACATTAGAGGTACAGTTTAACAATGAACTGAAAGAAAGAGTTCAGATCAGGTCATTTTCGTTTGATGTGATAAACTAGCTGTGAAAAAAAAACAACTGAAACGATGTCCCAGCTCTAATTATACCCCTTTTTTTAGGAATTAAATGCACAACACTTTATCAATATTTAAAAACAAGTGAAGACAATATCACAGTATTAATACCATTTGTAACAAATTTCTCTTATAAAAAAATTTCAGCACTTCATATCCAATTTTGGAAAAACATAAATAGCACCCTATCTGAAACCCTAGAAGTTCATGGGTGTAAGAATATAATTAAGTGGCAAAATAAGATATTTAATTGTAAAACACAAAGAAAAATTGATACATAAGAGCAAATGTTGGAATTGCCAACTGTATATTCAAATTTTAAAATGTGTTACACGTTTAAAGCTTATAAAGCAGGGTATAAGATACTATACTTATTAGTATACACTCTTTGAATATGAGCTTTGTAAATATATCGGCAATGAAGAAAGGCTTAAAATTAAATGTCCAAATTTTTCCAGGTGCATTAGAGTGTCTGGGACGCATTCCCTATGCTTCCCTAATTGCCACCCTGAAGTGCTGGGTAGGTGTGGGGATCTTCTGTGGCTGCCTTTATTCAGCACTGAGAATTGTGCTTGAGGACATTTTCTCCAAACTTCTGGGGTTCTCCATAGAATGGTGAGTGCAGAGTGACTAGAAATATCATACTATACTGTATTTTAACTTTCACCAGTTGCTTGAAAACAATTACTTTGAATAGAAAATTGGAATTTTTTGGTTTAATTAATGTCACTGACTTGATGAAGGAAAAGTACACTGACATGACTTTTCAAAACTATGATTATATCTTTACTGCAATATATTTTTTTATTGCCCTGTGGTTTACTCTTATTAAAGTCCTGTTTATTAATTTTCTTCAGGCTGAGAATTCTGGTGATAGTTCTTATCATTGTTGCTGTGGTGATGGGCATTTTTGCCACTCTGTTGTTGATATTTGGTTTCCTAGCAACTGGGAACACACGAAGGAATGTATACAAAGGCAACAAGTGCATCATGGGAGGAAGAGTGTCAGCAGCTATGGTAGGGCTGTGTATAAATTATTTTCAGCCATAATAAGTTTTCCAATTAAATTTGCATAATTTTTTTACTAAAATTATTCTGTCAGTGAAAAATGAAATCTAGACACTCTTTAATTTCCATGTTTAGAAACTGATGGTTGGATGTAGTATAACCTGTTTTTGAAAAAAAAAGCATAAATTCTAAATTTGCTTTTTGTTATCAATTGCTTCAGACATGACAGTTGCTGTAAATGAGCTTTAAAACATCAATATTATTGCCTCTTTTCTTTGTTTTCCAGTTCATGATGTTGACGTACATAATGAATTTGACTTGGGTCCTGATCTGCGCCCTGTTAACAGTGCCTGTATTGATGTATGTCATGTTCATGTCCATATGCAATGAGGAGATCATAGACCGCCAACTCGCAGGGTGGTATCCCACAATCAATATTTCACATTATGGTAAGAACTGATACATTATGTATTCTCTAAAAAAGTAACTTTTTTATAGAAATGTATCAATTTACTTGTATTGTTTCCAGTAGAGTTTTTTCATCAGTGAATACAGATTTCAAACAAAATTTAAACAATTTCTGGTTCTTAAATGATTTTTTAATTTAAGTTTTATAGAATTTTTGTTCCTATTGGAATTTTTAAATGGTCAAGTGTGAACAATACAAAGATACAGTTCAGATTAGCCTCATTGAGGGTGATTCTTAGGGTTTTGTGGAAAACAGAATTTTTTTGTTTTTGCTTGTGGTTTATATATCTAAATATCTTGTTCACAGGGCTGTACAGAAATGCCACTGCCCTAGGAGGCAAGAATGTACTGAGAACACCAACAGAGCTCAGCAAACTATGTGAACACGTGAGTACAATAATGTTGTTATCTTACCATCTAAAACAAATTAACAATTATTGCATTCCTAAAGTTCTCATAGCAGTAAAAATTTTTGATTTATGTTTACGTTATGTTGCATACTTAGCATTGATGGTAAAATGGCAAACAAGATAACATTTTTGTACAAAGTTATATAAATTTAGAATAATTATGCATTTTCTATACCACTTGTAAATGTTTTGTATTTTTGCATTTTCAGATCTCAGAGGCAGGTCCCCTTTTCATTGTTGCATTTATTGGTGCCCTTTTAATTGTGTTGTCTATGGTAAGTATAGATGCTTTTATCTATTTATACCAAATAGCAAATTGCTGTGTAGTTTACAATGCCTGCCTGCTTAAAAAAGAAAGAAAAACGCAGTTAATCTTGTTTTGTTATAAATCTATCTTCTCTTGTGTTAACTTCACAATTTTCAAAAGCTTGTTTGAAACAGTTTTAAGTAGATTTGATAGTTTCACGCAGATTGTGCACTGTCATAAATTAGAATTTTTTAAAAAATACTAGTGCTAGTTTTAGTGATTTTTGTTGAACTTTGTTTTGAATTTTCTTATCATTGTCAATTGATAACCACACCAATACTTTCTAAGTACTAACAGTAAGGGTTCACATGGGTGAAGGGATTACAAAGTGACCATTAAAATTGGAATTTTTATTTACTAACAGCCACAAATAAGAATTGTTATTTACTGACTAACATATAGCAAACTTGATTAATTTTTATATTTATTTATTCATTTTTATGTTTATTTATTTGTTTATTATTTATTTTTGTTTATTATTTTGAGAAACTGACAATGGACTGGTTGAACTCCATATTAAATGTTATTGGAAGAGGGATTATTCTTCAGTAACCCATTTGTACCTATAACACAGATATGACTATTATTAACACCTACCCGCTATTATTAACATTATTCTAACTATTGACCCCCTTCTGATTTTTTTATGCTCCCACCTTCCCTCATTGCTAAAGGTCACACTATCATAGTTGTAGGTTAAGGTCACTCTCCAAAACTCTATCATAATGTTGAAGATCCTTTTTAAAATTTGAGCACTTTTCAAAGATAGGAGAACGAAAAATCGTGGATTGTCAGAAGACAAGTAGACATGGTTTTAAGTCAGAATTCCTGTCAGGGAAATGATCCTTTATTGAATTTTGTCGGTTTAGGATTGTTTTCTTGGATAAACTCTTCATCTGAAGTACATTTCCCTGTGCCCTACTGACACGAATTGGTGGAAAGCTCATGGTTTGCATGAATTTGTGGAAAGGGAATGTTATATATTGAATCAAATTGCCCTCAATATGCTGCTTGTTTATTTAAATTTTCCGTCCTCTTTCAAAATTTGATTTTATCCTAATTTGGCACCTTTTAAATTTGTAGGCACAATTCATGATATCTTTGGCTGCCAATTACAACAAGATCAAAATGGCACGAGAGTTACAAGACATTCGCGAGGATCTCCGTTTGAATGACATGACTTCAGAATAGATCAAGAGAGTGAGAAAGTAGGTCCTGACCACTAGAAATAAATCAGAGTAACTTAGAAAATAGAGGCAAGATCATTATAGGGTTTAACTCAAATAATCAAATTGGTATGGCCATCTCAAGCATTGCACAGCAAAAAAGAAAATGAAAATACTAAATTTACTAAATAAAATGCCACTAAATTGTAGAAAGAGTGAGATAATTAAGTAACTTTTAGTTTGATTTCTTTTGCATATCATATCTAATATGTTATAAATGTGTTTCCCTGTTTAATTTACTAAGAAATAAGAATTTTATTTTATAGGACAAAATTATGTAGGCTTGTCCATTATTTTCACTTATGTAAAATGGTAATTTTTAGGAAAGTGCTCATCTGATAACACATAGTTTTTTGATCTAGCTAATATTGAAAGGGTCCTGGGTCACATTTGCTCTGTAATAATGTCAACTAACAAATATACTGATAGAAACAATCAATAGATAAAATTATCACATCAAAGAAAAGTAAAAGTAAAAGGCTTGGAGGGAAATAATTTTGTATCATGCTCTGCCCTATTTCTGTAGCTTCCCTTAGAGACATATATTTTGAGGGTCCTTGGTGGTCCAAGCAACATTACAGGTTTCTTCATAGTGGACTAAGAACAACCAACACAGTCTATATACATCTCAACTAACACAATTGACACCTTTCTCTAGCGCTTCTCTATATGTGGCACTTGGTGTGTTTCAGGTTCAGTTTATCTCCATATTAAGTGCAAACTATGTACGGTTACGAGTATCAAAGGAACTACAGGAAATCAGGGACGATGTCGAAATGACAGAATCTTTTGAACCAGACAAATTCTAATGCATTTGTGGAGGCTCATGTCTGTGCATAGATATTTATTGCCATGGTAAATTTTACTAATTGTGAACCCAGTGATGGGTTATTAGAGCTGTAATTATCATTATTACAATGATGAATAATGCATGATTATGTTGAAATATGATACGATTTGAATAGAAAAATTGTCTGTGATTTACCCTATTTAAGTGGAACCAAAGACCTATACATGGTGCTCTGTATATAAATCATTTACTGCATGTTTCTGTAAAATGCACCCATTTTTAAAAGACAGCAAAATGGTTTTATTGCTTTTTATGGTGAAGGGGGAGAGCAATTAAAAAAGAATCACACTTTGTAAGATTTCCACATTTCCAAAGACGGCAAGCCAGGACATCTTTGCATGCAGCACACGTAACTCATCCATGCACTTACATGTTTGTCAGGTGAAAATATAGGATATTTATGTAAAAATTAGTAAGCCGTGCCTGTTGTTAAGGTCCAACATTTTGATGCATGTTTGTAATACTAGAGTACGTAGGCAAATTATGGAAACAATTAGATTCCCTCTAAGTAGAATTCTGACAATGCATTTTTTTGCATCAGTCACCAGAAATTCAACTTTTTATAAAATTGCCTTAGTATTTTTATTTTATTTTCATACATTTTGAAAAATTGTTTTATTCTTACTCAAATTTGAAAAAAAAAACACAAAAAGATTTTAGATTAAGTATAACAGGTGCTACTGAATTGAGAAGTCAAAGAAAACTTTGTTAATCTCCTGTGTGTTTGAACTGTCAGTGTGCTGTGCAGTGCTTGCTTGAGACAATGTGATGTCTTGTCATGTCATAATGAAATTCTTCCTGTTGTTGTTTCTCAACCTCAATATTGTAAGTTTTGTATTGCTTCTGATTTACAAAACATAGTAATTATTTCATGATTTGTACCAATGTTTTAACTAATTTGGTATGTTAATTAAAGATAGAATAATTAAGGGTATATATTTCACCTTTGATGGACTGCTAAACAATTTTTATCTTTAATAATTTTATGAGATACAGATAAATAACTGGTATATATATACCAATCAAAATTTTTATTTTATTCTTCTCCTTCTGTAACTTTAGGTCCACTTCATGGTGTCCCTGACTGCCAACTACACAAAGATCAAGATAGCCAAAGAACTGACCGATTACCGGTCAGCTGTTGACCTCGAGTCCACGATGGAGATGGACAGTATCATTGGACGCTCAGGCAAGATTCCGGACAAGGTGCCTTTTGGAACGCAATGATGATAAAGGATATGAACACCATCAACTGTGACAGAATTCAGTCATTCCACAATGATCTCATTAACACCAAGGCAGGATTTTATATCAGTTTTTTTTCTTTCCCATATGTTTGTATTTTATCACTTGATGTAAACTTAAAGGGGCAATTTTGTCCTTACTATATGGCTTTTAAACCCCATCTCTTCCTCATGTTATCTTTTTAACTGAAAAGTCTGACATGATTATAAATTTTAGTATCTTCCATTGTGTAGGCCACTGATAAAAATAAACACAGATATCAAAAATAAATATTCTAACACCCAGTGTTGAAAATAATCAAGAAAAGAAATTAGTGTGATATGAATTTATGAGAAAAAATAATGATATAAATCCCATGTAGCACAAAACTACAAAGTGCATTTCTAAATTTATTTTTATTTAATTCTTGGCAAGTATCAACGATTTATGATTTTAGACAGAGAATGAATATAGAATGAACGTTGGTTCCACTTGATCTTCCCATTGAAAAGTGTATATTGAATAGACAGCAGATAAGACATTCCACTAAAGGATGCTGGTATTGAATATCAACCATGTGTTGAATAACATTGTTTCATAATTTTCATAGATGTGTTTTCTCTTTAAAAAATTCAAAATAATTTGGAGTACTTTTGGAATTTGCTCATGAGTTTGTTTAATGATTTTAACCTAGTTTGTGGTGTTTCTAGGTTTATTTTTGGTGCTTTTCTATGAGCTTTATAGTTACAAACTGTGCAAGTTAAAAAGCCTAAAATTTCATTTATTTTCATTGCGTTCTGACAACTTGAGGCATTTATTGTGTGTTTGAATGTGGCTGTGTTTATGTACATAGTACTATATGTCTTAGCCGAGTTGTTTTTAAACTATGGCACAGCCATATGCAATTTTAGAACCATGTGTACATAATATCTTTTCTGCTTTTTTTAACCCAAATGTACAGAACTTAAATCTATTATGTTCAGTTTTTTTTTTATATACCCTAGGGACCAAGTTATGTTAACGACATATTTTGATAACAAATGTTTTAACCTTTAACCTGTTTTAAACAGACAAAATGATATCCTTGAGTATCCCAGAATGTTGCGTCTACTGATATATATCAGGTGAAGCACACATTGAATACTTTGTATATAAACATTAGGTTTACATTTTATGTAATGACTAAGCACCTACTACACTTTTTGTATTGATAAAGGGCTATCAGGTAATGTATATGTGTACACTTGATGTTAATTGCATTTGTGGTACATCTCAAATCTCTACTGATTATATAATTATGTATGTTTTTATTTGACAATTATTTTGTATATTTCATGTAACATTTTTTGAAAAGTTCATTTTTGCTGGCTATTCTTAAATATAAATTACTGTGCATTATTTGGCAATTAACATTTAAGGTAAATTTCTTGAGTTGTGACATTATGTAGTTTTCATATATTAGTATCTTTTTTTTACATTGAATATATTTTAACTCTGAGGTTGCTGCAGTCTTGAAAAGTGGATAATGGAGAAATGCCTGTGGTCAACATTCCTTCATATGTTTTTCCTATGACATTTTAGGAGAACTTACTAAAATGCAGTTTTCATATGAATATTTTTCCATTAAAAAATAACATTAATTTTTTAAAAGCTAATTATTAAAATTATTTTAAAAAAATCCTAACATTGTAAAGGCATCTGAAAAAAGATTTGCTGTATTGAGAAAATTTTTTATATTGGTATGGTTGTGACCAAGTTAATGTGATTGGTTGTTCTTTTAGTTATTATGCAAGTTAAGTGTATGTTTAGAAATGCTTTTCTATGTTGTGACAATACGTACCTAGGAGTATTTTTTCCTTATTCTTATTTCATTTTATGTAAATTTGTATGTGAAATGTTGAAGTATTAGGAATTAGTATTGCAACTCTATAAATAGGACATTCCCGTGTTTTGTAAATAAATGTGCATTTTTACATGTAGTCTAAGGGTAATATAACCACCATGGATTACCAAGCAAATATAACATTACTTGCACATGCGAATAAAAAAAATGAACCATAAAGATTAGTTTTACATTGTGCTTTTAGTATTTTCTTTTATCCATAACATTTCTATCATATTGTTTACACACATTTTTATTTGTGCACATATTTTGTCGTTATTTCATGTTTTTCCCCGAGTGGCTACAAAATTATCAGCAATAGTTCTAGCACTTCAACACCAAGTGGGGAAATCAACATTGCAGTAGTTGAGATGGGTTGAGACGAATGTTTTAAACAATTACTTTCAAGCCTTCTAAGTTAGAAGAGGTATACCCATAAAGCTAGCATCAGATCTAGAGTGTGGCCTGTAAGTTGAAAAGTATTTGGCACAGACTGTATGCTGTTATATAAATAGTCTATTGATGAAATGTAACGATAAACCAACAATCTTACTGTGCTGCATGTTTGTCATACCATCGTGACGCTGATACCAGTAACATCAGTAACTTACGAGCCTTAGTACGTGTAGTTCAAAACATTGTTCGTCCGTCAGTCTGCGGGCTCCAGTGTTTAAAATTGAACCTGGCTATTTTTATGAACAATATTACTTGGCGAATCGCCTCATAATCCAGCAAGCAATGACATGGTTTATCCATTTTTTCATGCGTGTGTGCGTGTGTGTGTGTGTTTGTGTGTGTGTGTGTGTGTATGGTTTAGCTAAAACTGTGTATCTGTAATGAATGGGCGAAAAACTGCCAGAATATATTTCCATTAATTACTCTCTCTGTACAGAGTAGGTGATATGACCTAGTACTGGGTATCTGGCATGTGCATTGACCAAGGTACTTCATATATCTCATTAATGCTGTATTTTTTTTCCAGTTCCTGGTGCGAAAAAGCAACATGCAAATGAAAAACAATTCAAAATGATTTCTGGTCATGTTGTAACCATCAGCTTAGCAGCTGTGCTGGCTGCTTTCTGTTACCAACAGGGGTATATAGGTGAGAGAGAAAAATTTAGATTTGGACTGGTTGGAGTCTGATGCTTCTTATAAGTCACCTTTTATTTCGAATTAACAAATGGTTTAAATGTCTGAGACCGCATTCACATCGAGTTGAGCCATGGATCTACAAAGTCACAAACTAAATATGGTGGACGTACATGAAAGGAAAACCGCCTAATCATTTAATAGTCTCTCTGCCTGTCACACGCCTCCCCACCCGTCGTCCTTGCAGGGGTACAGTCATTAAATCTCGGCTCCATTGGGATGACACAACTCGACACTATATTATATGGTAGCATAATACTATATTATATTATATGGTAGCATAATAAGTCCTTAATTGGTCTAGCCAATGTTAGCTATTATTGTTTAATTTAAAAAAACATTGTCTATTGTAAAACTTTGAATAATTATCATCATGTTGATAGATTTTTTTCTTGTTTTGATTTTAGCCCTTCTGTTACACTGGAGCTTGAACATTATGGCTGTACTCAGTGGAGGAGTGTTGGGTGTTGCCATGGTGATATGCAGAGGAAAAAGATACATTCCACCTGCCCCTAATAAAGAAACATCAAAAGTACATGAACTCCTTAAACAGATGATGGTAAGGCAGCATTATGATGTCATGGGCAGTGTTTGAATTAAATATGAAAATGGAAATACAGGTATTAATATTTAACTTAGAAACTCCAGCAAATGGCCAAAAGCTTGTGAGAAATAGTAACTGCCAGATACTGCAGTTTTGTTTGTGGGGAAGGGTTGGGGTTGCTAATAGTCCAATGTGCATCAACTGAGAATAATAAACTAGAATATTTATTGATAGACATCCTTATGAGAATTGGATTCTGATAGAAGTAACAAAGGTTCTTCTGTTCCAGTATTCCAGAGGTAGTCAGATGGAGACCAGGAAGAAGGTCATTATTTCCAGAAATCTTGATGTCTCCATAGACGACCTCCTGAAATTAGTCATTAGAGACTATGTGATGGATTGGTACAGTGAGCTGTCTAGAGACACCACCACATTCCCTTACATGCTCAGGTAATACATACAAGAATTGCTATACAAGCAATAGCAATGAGTGCAAGATAAGGCAATAAATAACTTCAGGAAGTTTGAAAGCAGAAAAATATTTGCAAAATTGAGTGCAAAGCTGTGCAACTTCTGAAAAACAATTTATTATTAATTATATATATATCTGTTTTGATTGTCATCTTGTTTTGATGAAATGTATTCTTTTATTTATATATTAAGTAAACGGTGCATTAAAATTTCTGTTATGTAGTATTCTTTTTTAGTATGGGGTGGGGTGGGGTTTGTGTTGTGTTTTTTCTCAAATTCGCGTTTTATGATGAATGACCATTCTCTCCCATCCTGTCTCAGACAAGACATGTGGAAAGTGATAGAAAACCTTTCCACCCGCCTCAGCAGGATTGACACATTAAAGCTGATGACACAAGACTTTGCTGATGCATTGCGAAAACATTTCCATGATGTTAAAGAGGTTTCTGTAAGGTAAGCACTTTAACTTTTATATACAAGTACTATGTACTACGTAAGTTTTTGTACATAAGTACATAAGTGTTTCATGCCAAAGTTGGTACATGTACATGTATGTCTGCCAAAATAGGTACATCTGGTAATTAACAAGAATGAAAAGCAGCAAATGTTGATAATGTTCAGCATATTTTAATTTTAAACCATTTAGATAATAACATTGAGATAATTTGGAAATGATCATAATGATATAGTAAAAAATGAAGGGGTGGCATGAGAGTAATTTTAATATTACATTGCTAAATTTCTGTTGTGTTTATAGCCAGTTGAACACTGAAAATGTTGCCATCAAAATTGATTGGTTGCAGGGATCAAGACAGCCCAAACTCCGAGTTTATCCTTCACCCATGGCTTGCCAGTGAACACACAGAGACAGAATTTCTCAGAAAGGTAGCAGACGTTCTTCTAATTTACCTCCTTCCTGATGAGTATGCTTCCTGCCTACCTGCACGCCATCTACTGAGAGAAATTGTTGCTTGTAAAGGTAATTTCATGGAATCGCAATAAAGTATTTTAAAAAATAGGTAAAATACATTGATAATATTTGGAGGTATGTTTTTTTTTTTTTTTCATTTTTTTTTTTTTTTGGATTTATTAATGTTGTCAAGGAATCCTGCTGAATAATTTTCATAAACATTTGTCTACATTTATTTTTCACAAATTGCTGCCTTTTTTAATGGTGTTTTCCGACTCGCAGTTCTAAAACCTTCTATTTTTACATTTTTACATAAATATGACATCCAAGCATATGATTTCTTTAGTAAAATATTGATGTGTTTCAGTGTTAAAGCCTTCTGTGGAATCTATCTGTGACCCAGATAATATCAACCAGACTCTGCTGAGCAACATAGAGTACAGAGAGACCCACAAGAAGACGTACACCTATGCTGCCTCCTATGAGCAGTTCATGAAGATGATACAGGAGTGTGAGGATGTGGAAATGCTCAAGCAGATGAGGTTAGAAACTTTGGTAGAGGAATTCTGAAGATTTCCATTTTTTATACCATCAATGATCATTAATTTCCATTTAATTCATGAAAAACTGATGTACGTTTTTAGAGTGGGTTGTCACCATTATGGAACTGAAGATGTATTTAACTGTTTTTTAAGACAAAAGATGTAGTTTTTACAATTTTGCTAATAAATAATCAATTTGAAAAATTAAAATTTTGTTTTTCCACATTTTAGGTACAGCATTATGACTGAAATAATGCATGCCACTGTAATAAACAATTTAAAGAAAGCTCAAGGCTTAGATATTGGTAAGATGTATTGCTCTTCAGTTTCTTGAAAAATAAAACAAGCACACAGGCGCACGTGTCTGTGCATGCACACACACCCACACATACACACACACCCACACACACACACACACACACAAACACACACACACACACACACGCACACTTATCCAACATAATAACATGTTGAACATAGATGTAATGATTTTAAATAGAGAGAAGTTAACCAAATATTTTGACATTTCCTTTCTGGAAATTAATAGTTAATGTATTTTGCAGAGAAGGACACTGCACCAAAAGGCACAGGAAAGGGGGACCTGCTGAAAGCAAGGAATTTGAAGCGGTATATAAACCAGGTAATACAGTACTATTCTGACAAGAATTGAGAGAAATGTAGAGTATTTATTCAAACAGAAGGAAAATTATCTTGTCACATTGATAAGACTAATTACATTTGATCTACTTGTAAATTAATCACTGTTGACTTTGACTTGTCACAGTGAATTCAAATACCAGTAGTGCCAAACAGAAAAATAATCTATTTCTTATTGTACTACCAGAATGAGTGCTGGAGGATCAATGGATTTACCTCAAAACCATTCTTTGACAGTGTTTTCTATTTTCTGTAGTTGAGAACTTCTAAGAACAAAGTGGAGAAAAGGATCCGTCATTGTGGAGGGGAAGGGTATGATGGCTATGGCTCAGATGAAGAAGATAGTCAGGTTCATGGAGGAGGCAAGGTAAAATACTACAGTGACAAGAGGCCCAGTTGGGTGCTTGGCTTTTAGGTCATTCCAGCACGTATGAAATCCTCTAACTAAGATTATTTATAAAGTTTAAAGATTTCATTGTTATGTTTATGTTATTGATTTGGATCAAAATGTTTATGGTAATAGTTAAGGAAAAATTACAAATATTTGAATATATGTGATATAATTAGTATTAATTACACATAAAAGTAAAAAGACAAAATATGTTTGGAATCAAGAACAAGTGAAGTGGCTTGAAATGGTAAGCTGTACCCAGTGAAATTACACTATTTGGATCTGATTGTAACAAATAAATCAATTTTATTTTCTCAGGTGTTTTCATTCCATGTTGTGATGCATAATCCACAAGCTCAAGAATATTTCATGAAGTTTTTACGGAGAGATGATAACCATTCTCTTTTGGAGTGAGTAACATGTTGAGTGAATTTTAGGTGTTTTGAAAAGAGCTGCACAAGTGTCTTCTTATTATATGATTTGAAATTTAAATAATCTGAGGCTACATTTTCATTTGCTCTACCTTTTGTCAAGATGCTGTTAATTGTATTTGCCATGGCGTTATTGATCTTTGATGAATTTATTATGGTCAGAGAAATTGTTAGCATGTCCCCTTGTGTTGTGATCATGTTTTTGTGAAGAAACAGTGATGTTACTTGTAGACGTGAATTTTGCAGGTTTTGGAATGCCGTTGAAAAATTGAAGCATGCAGAAAAGGTAATTAGTTTAATGGATTGTAGTAGAAAGGGTTGAAATTTATAGGTGCATTCATATAAGATTAATGTGTTATTAAGTGATGCTGCACTTTGAGACATTTTCCCTAAAATGTTATGGTAATTTGCCTCAAATTTCTATCACTCTGTGTATAAAACTTCTAACATTGTTACATATTAATAAGGAACTTTCTGACTTGAACCCAAATTACTTTTCAGAATTTTCCAAGTAATTTTTTTGTGAATTATGAACCATTATTATATCTTTGGAACACATTAAGTAATTTTGTTCACATTTAATGAATTCTTACAGAGGTTTTTAACACTTTACAGAAATACCAGCACCAAATAGGCACAGACATCTACCACATGTCCATCTCCAGGCCCAGCAGTCTGGTCACTAAGCTGCTGGACAGAGGAACCATCAAAAGGATTGAAGGATTTCTGCTTGGAAACATGGTAATGATTCAGCTGTTATTGACCAAAAGGATTAGCTCTGCAGTGCTTTGATTTTTATGAAACTTGTTTAAACTTGTTCAAATGCTGATATAAGCTTTACTTTATTTGGCACCTGAACCTACTGACCCAAGGTGACAATTTTTTCAAGATGTTTACACTAAGTAAAGAACATGACTTATTTATTATCTTATTGATACAGGTAATAACATATTAACATTTTAGGGTCCAGAAGCATTCTTCACTGCTCAAGTCCAGGTATGGAATGAACTGGACAGCAATTATTATCCTTCATACATTGTGAGTGATGTCTATCACAAATATGTCAGTAAGCTGGAAGAGGAGGAGACTGAAGTGGATGTGTCATCACATGAAGCTTTACCAGGTAAGTCACCATAAGGTGGGTGTGGTATCACACTTGTTGCCCCTCCTATAATGTGAGTGGAGTATTTTTTATTAGGATAAGTTGTTTGAAGTGAAAGGAGGTGGGCAAAACTGGGTGTGTTGTTTCCCATAGTTGTACATGTAGAGGGTTTATTTGTATTATAATGTCTGAAGGTTTTGTGCTATAAGACTAAAAAGAAAAGGAAAAAATATAAAAAACTATGTGTAGCACACTTAATGACAGCTTTGTGCTAAAAATATATCAGAACGTTATTATATTTTTTTTTTGTTTCTAGATCATCTCATGTACAGTATCCCAGGGTCTCCAGAAGAACAGAAGGAACCTACATTTGGTTCTCATGAACTGACTCAAGCACTGCACAAAAGACTGCAGATATTGGATGACAAGACCATGAATAAGGCACAGGCTCTGCAGGCTATGAAACACACACAGAAGAGTGATGATACAAAGGTGACTTTATATTTTATATTTAGTTACATACTTTGGTTTTCCTTATCATTTTTCTTTTTTGTTGTTGTAACAGCTGTTATTTTTCTGAAGTATAATCATGTTCAATTTACTTTATTTTGAATGTTATATAAAGTGATATATACAGTGTATGTTTTGGATGTGCAGAGGGCCAAAGTAGTAGATGAGCTACAGCAGGAGCTTGATGAGCTGAAATCACAGCGCAGACAGCTGGAGTTTCATATTGAGAGGACAGAGCTATGGTGGGAAAATGTTGGACGTTGGAAAGCACACATATACAATGCAGAGGTTGGTTCAGTGGTGCAGTTTGTGAGATTGTGCTATAAAAGAGTCTTGACAGTAACATTGCAGTTACTCTCTATACTATAGATATCTCAAAAACTAATTTCCTTGGCAGATTTAAGGCTTAAACAAAATTCAGTGTCATTTGTTAACATGAATTCAATTTTTTTTATCCACTTCAGTTAGCTTGGTGACATGTTCACAGTTAAGGCTCCTTCATTCACGCTAAGAAGGAAATGTTGTTTTGATTTTATAAAAAAAGGGTATGATAAATAGTCAGTACTAGGGTAGACCTGTAAGTATCAATTGAATGAATATGGAAGTGAAGGTTGAAGATTGAATTTTTTCAATTTTAGCTGTCAAGAGATGAAGACACTGACAAGATGTTGCCAAATTTTGCCATAGTTGTAGATCTCCAAGGTTTCCATACTAGAGGGCGTTCAATGCAAGACAGCACCAGTGGATGGGTGGTATCAAGGACACTGGACGAATTCCACACACTTCATAACAAGCTAATTATGGTAAATAACAATACTCTGTGAAGTTGACTTTGAATTTTTTTATTCTGATGAAAGGATTAGAGGTGCTCATGTCCTTGCTCATATATATAATCCTTTACAGCCTTCTTCAAATATTATGATAAACTTATTTGTTTGACAATAAAAATCATACATACAGTATATGTGCCATCATCTGATGGATAAAGATAGTTATATGTCAATGATTTTTGGTGTAGAAAGACACGTTTCAGATTATCATACTATATGTACACTGAAATATGAAAAGAAAAACACACTAGGCTGGGGTAGTGCTAGCAATCTTTTTCACTTAGCCAAATTACCACTTTTTTTGTCAATTTGTTATCCAAATGGTTATAATTTGACTAAAACAAGTCAAATCAAGCCCTTTTTGTTTAGCCATTTTAAGTTAGTTTTAGCATTTGGCTAAATTGGCGAGAGTTAGCGCTACCCCAGCTAGATAACATGATTAAGATATAGATGACACATCATTTCACTTTCAGATTGCAGCCTGGCTGACCAAAAAGCAGTTGCCAACCCTGAGTAAACTTCCCTTTAAATCTGTTAACAAGGCATTTCTGGAGAAAGCTAAGGGCACTCTAAGCACATATTTGACTGTGAGTCATTAAATTGTTTAATTTCCCAGATTAACAGTTTGATTTAGATGGGATTTATTTGAAAAAAAAATATAATAAGAAGTTTTATAAAGAGATTTTAGCAATTCCTTTTTATGTGATAGTATGGAAACAAATATTATTAAAAAAATTAATGTTCTTTTAATAATGAGGAACATTTATGTAAATATTTATAATTTGTATTGTTATAGTAATCTTTAATCATGGCCTACACTATTCTTAATAATTAAGCATTTCATTCCAGGTTATGCATATAGAGCATTTTTACCAAAGTCACTATGATAACTATGATCCCTATGATGTTTTAAATGTATTTTTCCATAATGCACTGTTTTCCTCTATATGTATATGTTTTACTGTAGACTGTACTAAAGGATGATATGCTGTCACAAAGTGAAGCTCTTTATGCCTTTCTGAGTCCAAGTCCTGATTACCTCAAACATCATCCACCCAGGATCAAATCTGCAAAGTTCTCAATTCCAAATATATTCAGGGGGTGAGTTTTTAAGGCAATTATAAAATTTTGAAAATTCTTTGACTGCATTTTAAAAGAAAAACCAGGCCAACAGTCATACATTGTAATCATGAATAGGAAAGAGTGAGTAGCAGAGAGACAAACATAAGTGGAAATACTTTATGACAGACACACAAACAAACAGGCCTGGGTTTGTAGATTTAATGATATATATATATATAACCTGATTAAACATACTCCACTTTTGATGTTATTTGCAGTTTCTATTTGAAAATTTCAGCCTGTCATCGTCAAAGGGAGAAAGTAGCAGTGAGGACGAGCTGCTCCTGATGGATGATGAAGGGTGGGTTTTTCTGATGCCTCAATTTCTTATGTCCATTCACATAACATAAAGATTGACACATCACTGATGCAGGCTTTTAGTCAATTGGAGCAAGAAAGCTTTGGGTAGAAGATCACACAGAGAGTAGTTGCACTTGCTCCAAGTTACTTTCAGTATGTTTTAGATAATTGTAATGCACATCTTACTGTCCTCCCACTATTATTATTATTATTGTTTTAACAATATTTGTTTTAACAATTAAAATTCATTAGTCTCATTATCATTTATGTAGTTGTAGTTCTTTGTTAAATTATTATTATGATGATGATGATGAATTATATTTCCCCTTTTGTCTAATAGAAAAATATTTTTTTCAATTGATTTCAGCGTAAAAGATGACAGGAGCAAGGACTCTATAGCACAGCCTCTCTACTTGTTGATAGGGGAGATATTTGAGCTAAGTGGGGTGTTCAAATGGTTGAGGAAAAGTTTAATGGTGTTTGTGCAGGCCACATCTGGAAGGACAATTAACAGGTTGGTTGTAGGTTATTATATCTGGGAGGTCACTTCAGAAAAGACATGAAACAGGTTGGTTATAAAGTATATTTTGAAAATCATATCAGTTAACAAGACAGTACAGGTCACATTCTCAGTGGTTCAGTAGGTAATCACAGGTAACATCAGACAGATCATTTAACAGCTTTGTGAAGGTCAACAGCTTTATGTGGGTGTAGGTGATAATACATCTATTCTTGAGGTTTGTGATCAGGTAGGTGCAGCTCACATCTCTCAGGTCACATCTCTCAATTGTGACACAGGTGTAGGTAACGTGTAGTTAGTCAATTGCCTGGTACGTGTAGGTCATCTTATTATCATCAATGAAATGAATACATTTAGGTGATCATTGCGAATTTTTGTGGGTTAGATTCCAGATAGTGTATTTATGTTCATTTATATTTATTAGAGATTAAAGAACTTATGCATTTTTATTTAGCTGCAGTGATGTGATTGTTGGCTGGGATTCATGTTTAATTTAATGTTACAGTATTTATTTCTTACTTCAGACAGTTACGAGAAACAGTGGACTGGATCTTCTCTGAGCCTATGATCATTTACTACATTCAACTGTTTTGCAACTCATTTTGGCCAGGAGGACACCTGGCGCCTCCTACACCTCCCAGGAGTGACGAGGAGAAAATGAGAACCAGAATGGCAGCAAAAAATAAGTTTTTGGACAGCATACCTGGTGAGACTTTGGTTATATGCATAATTTCAATTCATTGTAAATGTTAGCGTGTTTTGGTCACATATTTCTGAAAAATTAAATTCATTATGCATGGTTGATGGGGTTTCAAATCTAATAAATATTTTTATTTTTATTCTCTTTGAATAAGAGGGCCTCATAAATTTCACTATATATCAGTATTGTTATTTACCTTGTTTTAGATGCTATGAAGAACTTATTTGGTGAGAAAAACTCAAGAAAGGGTGCCATCAAAATATTTGAAGTTTTTCAAGATGGCAGACTGAACAAGCATCTATTTTATGTAAGAAGTTTTTATTTATTATCAAAGAGCACTTTTCTAGAAATATATATTTTACATACATTTAAAATAATTTTGTGAAAATCCTTTCTGAAGAAAGGAGTATTTTCTGTTTATAAAAATCGGACAATGAAAGCAGTTTGTATATTAAGTCTAGCACTCACAATATCCCTATATAAGTTCCATACATAACAGAGTTAGGCTTTTTTATGTACAGACACAGATGTGTCTGTACATATAGCCATCATCTGCGTCTGTCGTCGCCGTCGCCGTCGTCGCTGTCGTCGCCGTCGTCGCCGTCGTCGCCGTCGCCGTGCACTTTTACCGATAACACGATAAGTGGAAAACCATTTTACCTTTTGACTTGAAACTTACAGAACTGATGAATATTCATAATACGCAGGTCAAGTTCGAAAATCAGCATGATCGGGTCACTTTTAGGGAATTTATGCTGTTTTTTCACTTTTTTCAGCATATATGCAGCACCGATAACACGATAAGTGGAAAACCATTTTACCTTTTGACTTGAAACTTACAGAACTGATGAATATTCATAATACGCAGGTCAAGTTCGAAAATCAGCATGATCGGGTCACTTTTAGGTAATTTATGCTGTTTTTTCACTATTTTCAATATAAATGCAACACTGATAACACAATATAAGAAAAACGGATTGGCCAATTGTAATTATACTCACAGGAGTGGTCAATCTTACTAAAACGCAGGTTGAGTTCGAAAATAAGCATAATCGGGCCATTACTTAAGAAGTTATACTGTTTTTTCACATTTCCTCAGATTCAATTATTAGGCATGTTAACAGTCTCATTATTTAACTAATAAGATGCCTAAAAGTGTTTGTTTGATATTTCCTGCATCTTTACAACATTGTTAGTTGTTTATGTAAAAAACATGGTAAACTTGTTATCTTGTATTGTGTAATAGAGTGTCAAAAATGGAAATAAACTCATATCATTGCAGTTTGTCAGATTCAATCATCCACTATGTTCAGAATCTCAGAATGGAGGAAATTGGACATTTAACACTGTTCTATTGATACTTTTCCCATCTCATCAATTTTCTTAGTTGGACATATAAAAATGGCAGTAAAATGTTTATTTTGTTTTATGTTAAAAAAGTGTTAAAAATGGAAAAAAAACCCATTTCAGAACAGTGCTGTCTTGTTTACATTTTGGCATTATCAAGGCGTGACTTTGAAGTTCCATGGGCCTGAAGACCTTTGCTAGTCACATTTTCTGAATATCTGTGATACAAATATTTTATAATTAAAAATTGATGGTCATTAAGCTGTTAAACATTATGTAATATTGCATCAAAATTTGAAGAAACCCCTATTTTGGGCACTGCTCCTATGATGACCATTTAAGGGAAATCATGTCACTTACTGTTCTCAAACTTACAGGAAAGAAACATGGGTCTAACATACAGCTTCAATAGGCAACGCAGTCTGTTTGGTAAAATTTTCTGGCAATTTAACAGTTTTTTGTGAAAATTTAATTTTTCACTTATTTGCATCTTTATTTCACTTTTCTCAGCATATATGCAGCACCGTGGTCAATCTTACTAAAACATAGGTTGAGTATGAAAATCAGCATAATCGGTCCATTATTTTATAAGTTATGCTGTTTTTTCACATTTCCTCAGATTCAATTCTTAGGCATGTTAATAGTCTCATTATTGAACTAATAAGATACATAAAAGTGTTTGTTTGACATTTCCTGCATCTTTACAACATTGTCAGTTGATTATGTAAAAATGATGGTAAATTTGTTATCATGTATTGTGTAATGAAGTGTCAAAACTGGAAATAAACACATATCATTGCAATTTGTCATATTCAATCATCCACTATGTTCAGAATCTTAGATGGAGGAAATTGGAAATTAAACACTGTTCTATTGATATTTTCCCCATCTCATCAATTTTATTAGTTGGTCATATAAAAATGGCAGTTAATTGTTAATTTTGTTTTATGTTAAAAAAGTGTTAAAAATGGAAATAAACCCATTTCAGAAAAGTGCTGTCTTGTTTACATTTTGGCATTTTCAAGATGTGACTTTGAAGTTCCATGGTCCTGAAGACCTTTGCTGGTCACATTTTCTGAATATCCATGATACTAATATTTTATTATTAAAAATTGATGGTCATTATGCTGTTAAACATTATGTAATATTGCATCAAAATTTGAAGAAACCCCTATTTTGGGCACTGTTCCCATGATGATCATTTAAGGAAAATCATATCACTCACTGTTCTCAAACTTACAGGAAAGAAACATGGGACTAAAATATAGCTTCAGTAGGCAATGCAGTCTGTTTGGTAAATTTTTCTGGCAATTAAACAGTTTTTTGTGAAAATTTAATTATTCATTTATTGGCATTTTCAAGGTGTGACTTAGAACCTCCACGGGCTTGAAGACCTTTGCTAGTCACATTTTCTGAATATCCATGATACTAATATTTTATTATTAAAAATTGATGGTCATTATGCTGTTAAACATTATGTAATGTTGCATCAAAATAGAAGAAAACATAATTTTTGGTGTTGCTGCCATGATGACCATTATGGGAAAATCATGTTACTTACGACTCAATCTTTCAAAAAAAGTTGGAAAAGCAGTCTAATTGGCTTCTTTTTCTGGAATTTATATATTTTAGTGAAATATTCATTATTATCTTTTTGGCATATTCATTGTGGGACTCAGAACTCCCATGGACATGAAGCCGAATGGTAATCAAATTTTCTACATGTCCTTGCTATTCATAGTCAGTAATAAAAAATTGGTGATCATTATTCTATAAATTATTATGTAATGTTACATCAAAATTGACAAAAATATTTTTGTACTGCTTCTGCAAACATTATGGAAAGAAAACTGTGTTACTTATTATTATGTTTAACTTACAAGTATGATTTTTAGGATTGGCATGCAGTTCAAATTAGAAAGCCAGCTCAATTGGGTTATCATTTATTATTGAATTTATGCAATTTTGTGTTAAATTTTCATTTTTCTCATTCTGGCTCTTTCTAATTGTAAATTTGAACTTTGATGGACCTGAAGCCTTATGCTTTTACTTTCGTCGTTGTTACCTGTTCTGCATAATTAAAATTTGATATTGACTGTGCAGTTAAACATAATGTACTATTGCATCAGAATTGGCAGTCTCCTATTTTTGTGCATTATTGTTTTGTGCTTTTCTTAAGCTGTGTCTTATGGGACAAATTTGTGTGGTCAGTCTGTAAATTCCCCTTGGGTATTCACTAGGCTAAGTTTAGTGCTATAAACTCATTTGCCTGATTAAGTGGCCATTAAATGAGATTTCATAAATCACACTTGTTGATATTTCCCTGTAAACTCCCAAAGGTTAAGCTCTCTGCTAGATAACAGTGTCCATAATAAGGAAGCACTGAATAGCAGCTTCATTAGATTATATTTTTGTTGTTTTCTTTTTAATTTCTTCTCCAACACTGGCATTTTTAAGATGTGACTTTCCCATCCACCTGAGGCTCTGCACAATTTCTGTATTTCCACGTACGGTAAAGTCTTGAAAATTTCGTCGTTCTTGAAAATTTCGTCGGCAGACGATTTTCCGCCGAGGTAATTTTTTTCCCCTTGAAAACTTCGTCGACCTTGAAAATGAGGTACTCAATAATTTTTGAAAAGTTCGTCACCAAATATGGCCGCGTTGTCCAGCTCAAACATGAAAGTAATGCGTCAGTTGATTCAAGACAATGATACGATCAGGATATCATTGCCGATAACACTCTCAATGGGAGATAGGAACAATAGTGCGCCCCTGCGAGCGGTTACTCACAATATAAGTGGTTAAGATGTGAATCCCCGTTCTTAATTGCGGGAACATCGGCCTTTTGTCTAAATAGTTTCATTACTATTACCTGGCTCAAGGTGCGTTATCAAGCCGGCAAATAAAAGTCACAGGCGGCGGCTTTGTCATTTGTAACGCCGTTATTGTTATCGGCGGCTGTCCTAAATGAGGAAGACACAATGAAAAATCAAGATATTATCTCGAAGGGAAATGTACCCGTCACTTCTATTCATGTCCATGTTCAATTTAGGACCATTTAACAATTACCTGGCTCATCCATGGAGATCGTTCGCAATGCGAATGGGACGAGATGGCAATTTTCATAGCTTCAGCAGAGAATCTTTCGCGTAATATTGTCAACAGATCGTTCGCGATCCAAACGAGACAAGAAGAAAATTTTCATATTTATAGCAGACTCCGTTCGCGTAAGATCATCAGCGGGAGATCGTTTGCGATCCGAGCGAGACGAAAAGGCAATTTTCATGTCATCATCGGGAGATCGTTCGCGATGTAAGCAAGAATGAAATGCAATTTTCAAATTAGTGCAAGGAACTTAGTTTGCAAAAGATCGTCAGCGGGAGATCACTATTCTAACCCCCCCCCCCCCCCCCCTTTGAATTTAATAAATAATATATATATTTTCATTTTATCTTAAACCCCCCCCCCCCCTTCCCCGCTCATGGCATATCTTCGGCGGAGAATCGTTCGCGTAAGATAATCATCGCGGGATCGTTTGCGATGTAAGCAAGAATGAAATGCAATTTTTATATTAGTTCAAGGGATTTAGGGAACTTCGTTAACGGAAGATCGTCAGCGAGAGATCATTATTTCACTCTCCCCCCCCCCCCCAGACCCCAGACACACACACTTTGGGTTTAAAAAATATCTTTTTCATTTTATCTTTAAACAGCCCCCCTCCCCCGCTCACGGTATATATTCGGCGGAGAATCGTTCGCGTAATATCCTCAGGACTTTGTTCGCGTAAGATAATATCAGAGGGAGATCGTTCGCGATCCTAGCTTGACGTAAAGGCAATTTTCATATCATCGTCGGGAGATTGTTCGCGATGTAAGCAATAATAAAATGCAGTTTTCATATTAGTTCAAGGAACTTAGTTTGCAAACGATCGTCAGCGGGAGATCATTATTTTAACCCCCCTCCCCTTTGAATATTATAAATAATATATATTTTTAATTTCATCTTTAACCCCCCCCCCCTTCCCCGCTCACGGCATACATGTATCTTCGGCGAAGAATCGTTCGCGTAAGATCGTCAGAGGGAGATCGTTCGCGATCCGAGCGAGACGAAAAGGCAATTTTCATATCATCATCGGGAGATCGTTCAGTTTTCATATAAGTTCAAGAAACTTAAATTGCGGAAGATCGTCTACGGGAGCAATTATTTTAACTCCCTGTAAATTTTAAGGAAGTTACAGATGGTACTTTTAGAAGGCCTGACATTCAATCCTGGGAAAAGCCCTGCATGCAACAAACGTTGCCAAGTGCATAATTTTTTTTAATATGTCGCGGCCAGGTTATAATGCAAGGAGGCAATTAAGCTTATCTTGATCCTTCTCCTCTATCAGGAGGTATGTTTCTTACCGAGAAGATAATTCTCAACACATTTTCGGGTACAGTAAGTTAAATTTAACTTAATCGAGATGCAGTAATAAATATATTATTATTTACCACCAGAAAACGACTTAGGAAGTAGTTTTAAATATCCCACAATATAGGAGGGTCAAAGATAACAGTCGCTAAGGATAAAAGCCCAAAGGCCGGATTTTTGAAAATTTCGTCATACCCAGGAGTCGGGGAGAGGTAATTTTGAAAAATTAGTCGGATTTACACAATTAAAAATATTAATTAATTTTTAAGCGACGAAATTTTCAAGACTTTACCGTAAGCAGTTGTATTGGTATTCATGTCTTTAAACACTAGTAATATTATTTTATGCACTTTCATCATTTTTCTTATATTGGGACTTTTATCATGTGAATTTTAACTCTCATGGTCATGAAACTATAATCTTATTGAAGGGGTGGATTGAGACCATCTTCTGGGTCTCCTGGAAGACAGTTAAATTTTTTATATTGATGGGTATCTATTTTTTTTCTTTTGGAAGACCATCAAAATGGAAGATGGATCAATAAAGATACTTTAGAATACTGTCAAAAATATTTCTGGATCTGCTCCTGTTATTGACCATGTTACCTGTTGTGCTTAATGAAAAATCAGTGTTGACTGACTGCTATTATAAGCATTATTTATTGTTGCATCAAAATTGACAAAATGACCTCTTTTGCATCTTTTTTTTCTGTTTTTTGTCTGTACATTTGACAGCTTTGCTGCCTTGTCTGCTTTTCTTAAGGTGTGACTTATGGGCCTGAAGACCTTGGATAGACAGATTTGTGTGGTCAGTCTGTAAATACCCTTTGGGTATTCACTAGGCTAATTTCAGTGCTATAAACTCATTTGCCTAATTAAGCAATTAAATTAGGCCATTAAATGAAATTTCATAAAGCACCCTTGTTGATATTTCCCTGTAAACTCCCAAAGGTTAAGCTCTCTGCCAGATAACATATCGTCCATAATAAGGAAGCAATGAATAGCAGCTTCATTGGAATTATATATATATTTTTTCTTTTTAATTTTTTCTCCAACACTGGCATTTTTAAGATGTGATTTTTAACTCCCATCCACGGCCGTAGCCTCCAGGGGGGCAAGGGGGCAGCTGCCCCCCCCTGGGATTTGAGGTGCAAAAAAAAAAAAAATAATAATAATAATAATAATCAAAAAGGTAAAAAAATAATTGCAAAGTTGATGTAAATTCTTTGAGAAAATGCACTCATGGCCACTAGACAATCATTCAACAATCTGTTTACAAAGGTGTACTGTTTTTAACAAACTCAGTTCATGCCAATGCACCAGAATGCAGTATTATACATACAGTTTTTAAAAATTTTCCACACCGTGGGAGGGGGACAATCCCTCCCACACCCTTCCCCCTCGGGGGGCTTCGCCCTCGTGCCCCCCCCTGGCATTGTGCTCAGGCTACGCCCTGATCCACCTGAGGCTCTGCACATTTTCAGTATTTCCACATAAGCAGTTGTATTGGTATTTATGTCTTTAAACACGCTGCAATATTATTTCATGCACTGTCATCTTTTTTCATATATTGGGACTTTCATCATGTGGATTTTAACTCTCATGGTCCTGAAACTGTAATCTTATTGAAGGGGTGGATTGAGACCATCTTCTGGGTCTCCTGGAAGACAGTCAGATTTTAAAGTTTATATTAACCGGTTTCTGTTGGAAGACCATCAAAATGGAGGATGGATCAACAAGGATACTTTGGAATACTGTCAGAAAATATCTCTGGATCTGCATCTGTTAGTGACCATGTCACCTGTTGTGCATGATTATAAATTAGCGTTGACTGACTGTGCTATAATAAGCATACATTATTGCATCAAAATTGACAAAATGACCTATTTTGCATCTTTTTTTTTCTGTTTTTTGTCTGTACATTTGACAGCTTTGCTGCCTTGTTCCAGGTGCTTCTTGAATTGGTGCTACTGGAAGTTCTCCCTGAGGTGAAGAGCAAAATGGAGGAGCTAACAGCTGAAAGACAGGTGCCCTTTTCAGTTAGTAGCCTCAATGCTCCACCCCCAAGTCGCTCACAGAGTCCAGAGACTGTCCAGTTTGATGACCAGGACGCTGATTCCACTGACCAGGCAACAAGGGGCCAAAAACAACCACTCCCACAAGTGGAGGTCATGTTCCATTTGTAGCCTATGTGATGTCCAGTGAAGACTCCGGGATACAATTTATGCCAATTTCGATAAGGCATTCCAAAAAAGAGTTGTGAAAGAAACTATTAAAAATCATTCCCAACCAAAGAAAATTACATGGAAATGAATTCATGATCATGGCACTATAAGTTTGATGTTATGTGATAATCATCAATGTTGATTATTCAGAGAACTTTCCACAAAAAAATTATGATCTCTCTAGGAATCTAAGTATCTGTTTAAAGCCAGAACACCTAACCTTCAACTGGCATCGACATTTGTAACATTATAGCAGCAAGACAGTACAATGTATGCCCGACTGTGATAGATAAGGCTGTACACTTTAAAGTGCAATATAAAATATTTGACAGAATTTAATTTCAGAAATATATAATATAAAATCCTAAATAAAGTGACTAAATAAATTGAATAAAAAATCAACTTTCTGTTGTTTATTAATTGTTAGTGCCAATATCCTATGTGCTATCACGGAAATTGAAAAATGCGTAGCTAAATTTATCGAAAACATAATCGAAGCTGACTTATTGTGTTTGGTGGAAAAAATATCAATCTGATCTTTAGCATCCCAGCAATGCCGTACGAAGGCGATATTCCGAAATTTCTGGAAATTATTCAAACATTTTTCTAAAAATGTATCATTGGTCCGAAGCTTCGCCACTCCGAATTTTCTTCGCTCCGAACTCCGCAGTTCTATTAATCTGATGGTAAAAAGGCCGGTAGAAAGACCAATACCCCTACTGTTTTACTTTTTTTCATTATATCAAATGTTTTTTCTGCCTCAAAAGCTAATGTGGTTCATATGCATGAAGGCCGGAGGTTTTGGCCAGCACTACCTACTCTTTTCAATCCCGCTCAATGTGATCTTACGGAATCCACCCCACCCTACCCACACACTCACAGTATATACTCAAAATTTGCCATACGCAACCTTGCGCACCTGGCTGTTTATTGATTTTGAAAAAAATTTGAAGATGAAATATCGCCGGTTGCTGTATGTTGCTTTTCATTCTTGGTAAAGCAAAATCACCAAAGAGGCCTAGGCTAACATGCAATGGAATTTACATTAAAAAAATAGAGGTTCAAACGCGGCAATACACGAGAGGGAGGGAGGGAGAATCTAGGCCCTATGACTATTTGATTTAATAAATTTTTCGATGCAATATTGGAGTAAAAATAGTCATCTAGGTCTACTGTTTTTTTATTGAATAAAAATTTTGAATAGCAGACCTTTTAAGTAAAAGTCTTGTTTTACTGGTTGTTCAGATCAAAGTACTTTCGAAGTGAAAAGAATACGCACCCCTTCCTCATCGCTTTATTTTTATTTTATTTATTAACAATATTGCCTCGATCTTTTGCCTCATTTATCCAGAAGTTTGTTTGCTGACACAAAACAGACTAGGATCCATTGATATTATGAACTGTCTCTAGTAATTTGTGAAGGTTTAACTTTTCCTTTTTTAACCGGGTTGTTTAATTTTACAGACCAGTTTCGTGCCCGGCACATGTAATATGCCTTTTTGCCGTTTTCATTTTAAATCATGTGAAAATCGATAAAATAGTTACGAACCTAGTTAAACCAGCAGCATAGGGTTTACTATTTATTTCATACTTGTTAAAATAAATATTTTCATTAATTAACCAAGATTACGCGTTTAGGGGGTATGAAGTGATGTGACAAAAGCTCCGTAGGAAAAACTGTAAACCAGGTTTAAAAAATGTAAATCAGGTTTAAAAATGAGTATTGATTTGTTGACCCTTTTCGAGGTTGGATCCGGCTGTGGTTATACATTTTACATTCTACATTTTATATACCCTCGAAATGGGGTTATGGGGATGAATGGACGTTTAACAAATTATCAACGGCACATTTTAAACTTTGACACAATGAAATATTGGTCAAATTGCAACAGCTAGGCCATTGCTTTTTAGCGATTGTATATTTTGAATTGTACATTGTTTATAATGATTGCAGTAAGTTTACTGTAACCACTTTTGTCACCCATCCCATATCTAATCGGTCTAATGGGCAAGAAAGTTGTAATACATTTTGCAAGTCATTGTAGGTCAGTACGTCTATAAATAGCCGCACACGCCTCGTCGTACTGTAAACATCACTGTAACATGGCGGCGAATTTCACGGAGTTTTGTGGCTCCGAATTCTGGGTAAGATTTCTCAAATCTTCGAGCTTGTAACATTGCAACTGTCGCACAGAATATAATATAGTCTACTTAGAATATATCCGTAAGTTGGGAGTTCTCAGTTGATGAGGAATAATGGGTAAAATCAGTTAGCTAATGTGCCTGAATTCATTGTAGTATTTTAGGTCAAGTTATGATATAACGCAGTGCGACGATTACGGTAACGTAAAATTACACTGACAGCATGACCTTTGTGAAATGCCGAGTATGTGTTTTTTTCTGGGTGTGTGTGGGGGGATTAAATAAGACTTATTTTACCGAATCATGGTCTGGCGGTTGTGTTATCTAAACGTGTTACCGACGTGCGTTGTATTTTTTTTTTTGCTGACGGCAGCACTGTGGTCTCCACATGTGTTTTTTTCAAACGATGTGTAGGGATTCAAACTTTGGTGCACAACTAGGAAAATATCTCCGTTTAAACAAGCAATTTGAATATGTAGCGCTCTCATTTAGATAAAAATATATTCTTGTTTTAGTGACATGATATTTTCCGTTTTTGAAGATGTCATTTTTAGAAATGAGTCAAAAGATGCCACACTCAATTTTTAAACTATATTATCACAAGCACCTGAGATTTACCACACAACAGGTTTAGGAGGTGGGCATGAACACACTGTCAGCTTAAATTTTGATTTTAGGATTTGCTCAAGTAGAGAAATATGTAGGCCCTATGTGAAATATAGGCCTACATGTGAAATACAAAAGTGGTCGGGAAATATGAGAAAGTGCATTTTGATACAATGTGGCCTAATTGCTAGGAGAAGATACAGATTTTCTAACAATGGCTTATTGGGGAAAGGGGAGTTGACTCCCCCTCTCCCCCCCCCCCAAAAAAAAAATGGCATGTGTTTTCTCTTGTCACCCCTCACCAACATAAGGAAAAAATTATAAAAAAATAGCAAAAAGAAAGAGAAAAGACAATTCTAATACTATACTACATGTATACTGGATCTAGGAAGTAATGATCAGTGCAATGGTCTGATGGTAGGATAGGTGCCATTGACCTTTAATAGGGAAATGAGTCGTGTGACTGCTCACACGACAACTAGATATCTGCTCAAGAACCTGGCCCAGATGTTGCAGAGATCAAATCTCAGTTCTCTTTTACTTCAGTGCTGTTTTATCTACTCTCTCCCAGATGCAGATGACTTCTTACACTTCTCTTTTATGTCTTTTCTGAGGTAATTGAAATGTGGAGCATGTGGTAGTACCAGCTGATCTTAGTCAGACCCATAGCCAGGGGGTGTGGGGGGGGGGGGTTCGAAAGAACCGCCCCTTTTGCTGGGAAAAGGTCCACTCTGGGTAAAATTTGATCTAGGTACATGCAGTTTTTATGGGAAAAGGTCCAATTTTTCAGAAAAAGAACCCCCCTTTTGAAATTGCTGGCTACGGGCCTGTTAGTCATGTGTCAGTGCAATCTCTCGGATATTGGACATCGGCTGCTGATATTGGCTACACCTTTTGAATTGGCTGCTTTCATTTAAAGATGATATTATCTCTTCCTATACTTTGGTAATGTAAAAATGATTTAAGTGCCAAACTAAATATGAGGTCTAAAGAGGCTCTACCAAGAGGTATTAGGCAATTCCCATATTCAAGAGTGCTGAATAGTATTAGTGAACAGTTATAGAAATTGATTTTATGATTGACATAATTTGAAATATATTTGATTTATTTCAGAACCTCAATATAACGTGGTACAATGAGGTTGGACCAGACTTCACCCCATGTTTCCAGAACACTGTATTGGTATGGGTACCTTGTGGTCTGCTATGGCTGGCCCTCCCCTTCTATAGCACTTTCCTTAAGAGAAGGAAGGGACACATCAACAGCAATGCTCTCAATATTACAAGAACAGTAAGTACAGGCAAAGGAATTTTTTTAACACTTAAAAGGTTTCTGATCTTGGGATGTATTGTAATAAGTCCTTTTGGAAGTTCATTGAGGCTGGAGCTTGGGTGTGATAGCTGCTTTTTATCTGACATGCACATCCATATAAGAATCTTTTAAATAACTGCTAGCTGCTAGCTTTGTATCACTGATTTCTAAGCTCTAGCATTAGTATGGACACATGTTGTTTTACATTTAATATGCTTTTAAGTTTATTAGAAGAGTTTGTGTACTGTGTAAAAATCAGACATTTGGCTAACGTTGACTTCATTTTCTAAGCATGAAACTTGTGTTTTCCAGATCATTACCCTACTCCTTGTCTGTGATGTTCTATTAGATGTGTTTAAGACAGCTAGCGAGTATGAGACGGAAAGTCCACCCCCGCCTCTGGTTCATTTTGTCTCCCCTGGAATACTAGCTGTCACATTGGTAAGCTGGCCTCTCAATCATTTTATCTTGTAAAATTTTTGTACAGTATATGTACAGTACATATACTGTACAAAAAGACAACTTCTGTTGTTGTTTCAAGGTTGTCTGTTTATCTTTGTGCCCCCTGGAATCATGTTTTTTTTTCTTTTAAGAAATTTTACTTTGATATTGTTCAAGATTGGCGATGTAGCATTCTAAAGTCAGTCAAAAGACATCTTTGGCCCCATTTATATGTACCAATAGCAGGGCATCATTGTACACTGTCACAGTAAAAACATAACCCATTTCATTAATCAACCAAAAAAGATCTGAGGTTACAATGCATGTGCATGTGCTGGTATGAGCCTTTTAATAAAACATACACTAGTACCTGCTTTATACAGTTACTTTCATGCATCCCATTCAGTAATGCATTTTCTCAACAAATAATATGACTGTATTGTTACTAGTTACAAAAAGAGTCCTGCACTGTATGTCGCATAGAAGAGTGTAATTATATTGAGGTGCAGCTGAGACATAATATGCTTTTGTATTTCGCATACAGTAGATCATGAGTAATTGTAACTGACTTAATAATATCCCTTGACTGGTGCTTCGAAAAATAGGATGAACACACCAAAGTGTTTGAAAATTAAGGTGAACATGTACTGTAAGAAAAATACAAGTACAATATTTTCCCATTGTTTGAAGTGCTGGCCATGGAATAATGAGCGGTAACAATGTGCAGCATACAGTATATGAGGTAGCAAATTAAGCTGGAATAAAGAGAGGCAGATGAACTCACATATAGGCTATGTCCAGTGTAACAATGCTGAGATCATCTGAAGAAAGCAAGAAGTTCTTTACAACTTCTTGGAAGAAAGGGAGTTGTGGAAGTCCTCGACAGTCAATGTCCTGAAAGGACAAGATATTTGAAGAGAATCAGAGAATTCATTGCAACTGTGCAGTATTCATAGTAGGTCACAACAATTTTTCTTTGGGTATGATGCATTATAATCAGATACTTTTATCACGCTTTGATAAGTTCAAACACATGCTTTCTCATAACTTTGGATCATTCGCAAATAACATACACCAATACTGAAGATATGATACAAAGGTATTGGAGTCAGTTCACCTGATTTAATATCTATCTGTTAGGTGTGAAAGATATGTGTTTTGTATTGGAACCTGTTAGGAGAAGGGGGCTTATCAGGTCAGACCTTCCAACTTATACAAATACCATATTGATTTTGTTTGTCAGGTCACTAATTTTTAGGACCTACATGGCTTCTGTGACCCACAAAGATTAAGGGTCCCTCAGTGTCTTTTTTATTTCTAAAAGTGGGTGTGAAACAGCACCACTTTGTCTTTTGGGTTCATTTCAGTGTATTTTATCATCAGTCAAATATACTATGAGAAATTGGCAAATATATTAATGAAATAGGATTAATTTGTTTTGCACAATTAATGGGATTTTACAGAAATAAACTTAAGTGTTCATTTGTTGAAAATCTGTTATTCTTGTATTTTTTACACTGATTGCTATCAAATTTTGAAAGCAAATTGATCGCATAGCATTTGCTTTATACAGAAAGTATGGGTCACAGAAAAATATTAACCACAGATAATGACAGCAAATCATTGAAAAAAAAGGCAAATTGCCTCTTACTATTGTCAACTAATAATTAAAAAACTTTAAAATAGTGGGCCTTTTACATCTTACAATATTTATAGATTAATGAGACAGCTGAGCTTGATGTATGTGTACTCAGTAGTTGTATAACAGAGGTAGCAAAGTCTATGCCAGATGCATTGGTACATGGTGCTTTGGAAGGAGATAGGGGGTGGGTTATTGCAAATGATTAACGCTGTAGTAGGTCTTCCTTGACTTCTGGGATGGTGCTCTTTTCATTGATATAAGACTGCATTCCCATAAACCTATCATACTAGCTGAATCGGTCTAACTAAAGAATGGTCCAAATCATGAACAGATGCCAGCAATATAGGAACAGGAATATTGTATACTAATATATGCACCATAAAAGCTTTTATCCATTGATGGTTTTCGCGATGATTGAAATATCTAGATTTAAATAATGTACTCCTGATTATATATCAGTATTGACATAAGATTTCACAAAGATAGGCGCTGACTACACCAAGCTCCTTGACCCAGACATGGTCACTGTATTATATATCTGAACCGTGATTGTCATATAAAATATCATTCCACATACTCCTGGGTTAGCTTGCCCCACATATCATCAATCATTCTGAGTAACCCATGTGCATGTATGATGGCTTTTTTTACAATAGCTTCAAGATAAAATACAACTGTTACATTATTCCATTTGCCACACATAGCACTGTATATCAGGTTACCATTTGCCACTATAGAAAGTATTGACTATTATATTGTAATTTTACATACTGTTATAACTGCTGTTTATGACTTCTGAATCAATCTATCACATGTGTGCCAATTAAATTGTATTAATGCTACCTCACATACAATTTTATTACTGCACATTGCAACAATGCTATTCCAGTTGTAGTAAATCATGTCCTTTTTTGCAAAAGAAATTGTTAAGGAAAACCTACCAAATCTGACTATAATTTGTTTACTGCTCTAAAACAATCTGAGAAATGTGAAGAATTCATCACCATTTTGTGAATATGTGATAATTACATTCAGTGTGATTTCAGATGCTTGTAGCAGTAATACAACAAGTGGAGCGTGCCAAGGGAGTGTATTCTTCTGGAGTCCTCTGGATTTTTTGGTTTCTGCTGATTGTAGCAGGAATTGTGCCATTCTATTCCAAAATAGTCAATTTTGATGAAGTAAGTCTTCTACAACATCAGTTGATAAATTTTCCCTGATGTAAGATTATTGATTTGAAATTTCTTCGTGTTTTAATAGTAACCTTAACAATCAGTTGTGAACCTAGGCTGCCTTTTCTATATTTTTTTAAATTTTATTTGTGTATTTGTTTGAGTGTAAAATTAAGATTTTAAAATGTTTGAATGACACTTATACATTATGTCATTTGAAAAAAGGTCTTTAATCAGTTTTTGATTGTTTTGTGAGTAACAAGGACTATGGTCTTTAAGACAATTTCCACTTTCTTAGAAAAACTAAAAGAAAAAAATCATGGTAGGAGGCATATTTACTTAGTTTAAAAAATATTTTCTGTTTGTGTGAGTTATAAGAGTTGATGATATTTCATGTTTGGACCGTCTTTTCAGGTATGGAAAAATGACATCTACAGATTTGTCACCTTCTTCGTGTATTTTGGTCTTCTCCTGGTGCAGTTTGTCCTCTGCTGTATCAGTGACCTCCCCAGGAATAACCTACCAGAAGGAGCTGTAAGTATATACTATATCCCATCTTGCACTTCCTCATTTTCAGCAATAGTAAATTACTAATCTTTTCTGGATATTAATGTCAAATTGCAGCAAATAGGAATATGATTTCTATTGTTAGCAATTGTTATTAATATTATCTCAGAAACTGATAAAGCATCTGACTGTGTAGAATGCATTCATTGAGAATTGATTGTTTTGATATAGTATCAACATGTGGTAAGATAACTGTACAGAAGGGCATTATATGGGACAGTGAACATCAGTAGTATAAAGAAAACAACAATTTGCAGTGATATGTGACTGTGAATTGAACAAGTAAAAAGGCAAGATCAAAGAAGACAATGAAAGGATAAAGGGTACTAAATTAGGCTTCGTTCACATGCAATGTCTATTTTCTATTTTCTATTTTCTATTTTCGGTATGTCTTATGATCACGCTCTGTGCCCTGAATATCCCGCGGCGTAATTACTGGCAGCGCGAGCCAGTTACTATAAGTTACTATAAGTAACTGGCTCGCGCTGCCAGTAATTACGCAGCGGGATATTCAGTGCACAGACCGTGATCATAAGATAGCGCGAATAGAAAATAGAATTTAGAAAATAGACATTGCATGTGAACGAAGCCTTAGACAGCAAGTTTACTATCTTATAGCTGTAAAGTTTAATTTAAATATAAATAAAAGCTTAATAAACGAGTTTAACGAGAGATCTGGATAGTTCACAGTTAGCTCTTCCAAAGAGATTGTTATCAGAAACTGATAAAGCATCTGACTGTCTAAAATGCATTAGTTAAGAATTGATTCTTTTGATAAAGTATCAACACGTGATAACTGTACAGAAGGGCAATATATGGGACAGGTTAAATAGTGCTTGATGTGATCAACATCAGTAGTATAAAGAAAACATAACAATTTGCAATGATATGTGACTGTGAATTGCAAAAGTAAAAAAAGCAAGATCAAAGAAGACAATGAAAGGATAAAGAGTATTAAATTGGACAGCAAGTTTACTATCTTATAGTTGTAAATTTTTATATAAACATAAATTAAAGCTTATTAAACCAGAAATCTGGACAGTTCAAAGTTAGCTTTTCCAAAGAGATATTTATTTCTAAAAGATACAAATTAACACCTCAGTGTGTAGTGATTACATTTATGTGATTTATACTAACATATGTTTTGTCGTGTAATTTCATTTATTTGAAATTTAAAATTAAAAAAAAATATACATTTGAAGAGGGAATAATGAAAAATATGAGTTATGAAAGTGGAAATAGAAATAAAATCTATTGTGTTAAGGGTGCCACCTGGTGTTAAATTATAAAAACATTATGCTTCCAACATGTACACCACATCTACAGCAGTTACAGGATATTTTTTGCCGATGTATAAATCTGTCCATCTTTAATTTTAGTATTTGTAAAATGGAACAGGAAGACACTCATGATGTCATGTTAGATATGATAATTTTGAGTGTTTTTCAAGTGTTTTTCTGCACCACAAATTAAGGTTGGAAACATATTTATGTTTACCTTGATATTCAGTGTGGCTAATGCCAATTCCCAGTTTTGATATTTGCTTTTTTTCTGCTTACAGAAGCCATCTCCAGAGATCACAGCCTCATTTCTCTCCTATATTTCTTTCCATTGGATTAACAGGTATAACATTTAACACTTTGTCAGTGGTTCTGTGACATTTTTTTACTGAAAGTTTTTGAAGAGTATTCTTGGTCCTGTGTAGTTATGGTGCTTACTAATGAATATCAACCAACACATTAAATCTAAACTTAAGAATTTTTAAAGACTGATGATTTTAAGGTGTACACACTTTCTATCTTTCTTTCACCAAAAAAAAAATGTCCTTACTCAAACCATATTTTCAGAATTTTATCATAATTTTTTTTTTAGATAATTAAAATTATCATCAAGGCAGTTCTTATGGATTTTTTTCTAATCAGTTTGATTTAATATTGGTCTAATGCCAGTAATGAGCATCATTGTTTCATGTTGAAATCCCTCTCTTTGACAAGAATGCATATGATACTACACAGTGTTTCATATTAGAATGTTACTTACTAAAGGAAGTAAAAAATGAACAAGTAATTTTATCAAGGGCAGTTGAATAGATTTGTTGTAAACTTTGTCTATTTCAGCCTCGTAGTGAAGGGCTACAAGAATGACCTGGTGGCTGATGACTTGTTTGAACTAAACCCCAGAGATGTGTCGGCCAACAATGCACCTATGATAGAAGCAGCATGGAAGGTGGAACTCGAGAAAGCAAAAAAGTATGCACTTCTGTTTTAAATTAGTAGAATTAAGAAGTAGGCAAGGCTTAGAGAAAAATCACAATTGAAGGACACAAAAAAAGTTGAAAATGTGATATTATGGGATAGAGGATAAGAGGACTGGGAATTTTTTTTTTTATTTTAAGCAATAAATGTTTTGGATATAGAATATACCAAAGTGGTTTTACATACCAGTAACTATAAAGAGAAAATGTTGTGTTTTAGAGAAGCAGCTCAGCTAGCCCTAAAGCTTGGATACAGCAAAGATGCCAATGGCATGTGGGTCAAGAACCAGCCCATGAACTTGGCATACAATGCCACAGAGTCCACAGAGAGAACGCCTTTACTGACAGGAAGCAACAGGAAGTCCGGGGAAGATGATGTGGAATTCAAAAATGGGAAGAGGAAAAAGAAAGATGATGGCTGTCCCAAACCCAAACCATCCCTGGTGAAGGTGATAGCGAAGGTGTATGGCAGTGTACTGGCAAAGGCTATACTGTGTAAACTGGTATATGATGGGCTGCAGTTCGTGGCACCACAGTTACAAGGGTGAGTGGGGAAAAGTTGTAGAATTATTTAAATTGTTCGGGTTTTTTCAAGGAGTTTTATAACCTTTCAGTGGAGGACCTGGTTAAGATACTCTTTCCTTTTTCTTGTTTACCAATGTTACATAGTACAGAATAAAATGAGGTAAATCAGGTATTTGAAAAAATACAGTATGTGTGAGCATGTGTAAAATTTGCATCAGATTTTACTTTTTTTGATAGATCAGTAAGATATAAAGTTTTTATTACAAGCGGAGATGCAAAAACTTTTCAGCAACATATTCCCTTACCTCAACTTCCCAATGGTGTATATTGATGATGCTGATGCTGATGCCCTTATTCTCTAGATTGATGATCAGATTCACAGAAGATGTGGATGACCCAGAGTGGCATGGGTACCTGTATACAGTGGCCTTCTTCCTGACTGGGCTGACAGGGTCCTTCTTCTATCACCAGCTGTTTCATCTGTCCATGACCACAGGAATGAGGCTCAAGTCAGCTCTCATTGGGGCTGTCTACAAAAAGGTGCAGTTAAGCTGTGGGTCATGACACTTGCATTGGCTATATATATATATATATATATATATATATATATATATATATATATATATATATATATATATAAAATAACTATTTCTATCGGAAGGTTTTTACCATTAGCTAATACAATTTTATAATTATGTGGTTTTTGTGAATTTCACCTATTATACATATTTACAGCCCTGTTACTTTCCCTCTCAGAACCTGACTATGAATAATGCTTAATACATGCTATGGTGTTATTCACTTACTATGTACATAAATGTTGCCTTATTCTGTTCCTCTTAGGCCCTAACCATGAGTAACGAGGCCAGACAGGAGTCTACTGTGGGTGAAATAGTCAACCTGATGTCTGTAGATGCCCAGCGTGTACAGGATGTCATGGGATATCTCTGGATGTTTGTGTCTGCGCCCGTACAGATTGCTCTTGCACTGTGGTTGCTGTATCAGCAGCTGGAAGGGGCTATATTTGCTGGATTGGCTGTCATGGTACTCCTGATTCCCATCAACGGTGTCGTGGCAACGAAACTGAGGAAGTTGCAGGTATGGGTAGTTTGGTCAAAAGTCATACCAACTCAGTCTCCTCAATTCTGCCACTTTTGAGTTGTGGAGCTACTTGGATTCCTGCATCTGAATACACAGTAGTTGTTGTTGTTGTTGTCCCTGAGCATACAACCTTATACTTTGGCCATCAGTTTTATAAAACGTAGAAAATACAGAGTTGAAATTTCAGAAGTTGATAATTAATGGAATAGATGTCAATTATAGTAATATTAAAGGTGCTGTTGAAAATACTAAAAAAATTAAGAATGGATGATATATATATTTTAAAAAAATCTTCTCTGCTATTTATTTCATAGTAATTAGTTTTGACTCATATATTTTTTGCATTAGGTAATTTTTTATATTTCTTTGTTACAGGTGGCTAACCTTAAGATGAAGGATAGTAGAATTAAGCTGATGAATGAAGTTCTTTCTGGAATAAAGGTGTGACTTAACATTGACTTGATTTTTCACCACATAGAGAGTGAAACTTGAATTATGATTAAATTTAATTGCTCATTTTGAATTCTTACCCTTTAAAATAAGATTAAAATTAGGGTTAAATTTACAGTTCTTTTCTGTTATGTATCTCACAGGTTCTGAAGCTGTATGCCTGGGAATTGTCATTTAAGGAGAAAATTTCAGAGATTAGGCAGAAAGAGCTGTCCTTGCTGAAGAGGTCTGCCTATCTCCAGGCCGTCACTGTCTTCTGCTTTACATGTGCTCCTGTCTTGGTAAGATTTTATGTCTGGAATTTATTCATAATTTGTTTATAATTTTCCTTGCTGTAACAATTGAATATTTTCTACTTGATTTCAACTTACAACGGACTTTTTCAAGCTATTTGTGGAAAAATCTTAAATCAATAGATCAAACAAATGGATATTAAAAATATTTTTCCAGTATTATTTTTTCAAATCGGTGCATAAAGAGCAGTCAGTCATCGCTAAACATGACATTTTACATAAAGTTAGTATAGATAGATGGATGGGTGGAATGATCTACATATAAATTAATGTATATTTACAGGTCACTTTGGCATCGTTTGCAACCTATGTACTGATAGACTCAAAAAATGTTCTTACAGCAGAGAAAACATTTGTGTCGCTGTCTCTCTTCAATATCCTTCGCTTTCCCATCAATATGCTGCCCATGATGATATCATTTGTAGTGCAGGTAAGGTAGCTCTTAATATGGTATTGCACAATGGAATAAGAATTTACCTATTATAAAAAACAGTCTCAAATGTTCTTTTTTAATTGATGCTGGACATGGACAGTAGAATGTGACAAAGTATCAAATTTCTGTTTCAACAGTTAATCCAAGGGATTGAATGGAAATGAGATAGATATGTCCCCTAGTTAAATGCTTTTTTATGTTTCTGTCCTAACAACAAGTTCACATTCATGGAAGGGATATTGTGCATTTAATAGAAATTCTGAAAGTAGACCAGTGCATCTTTTAAGAGGTACTATCTTTAATTTTTATCAGGCCAATGTTTCCATAAAGCGTCTGTCAAATTTCTTGTGCAATGAAGACATTGATCCCAACAATGTACACCACAACCCCAATGCCAGTAAGTGTACAGCAATCTCTAACTATAAACCTCAGTCAAGAATTTAATACATAACATTTATTTCTTAATATAATGAATGAAATAATACAATTGATAATGATATTTATCTGTATAAAACCCTCGGATGTTCTGCAAACTGTGTTTTATTCACGTGAAAAAGGATTCAATTTTATGCTGACATATTTCTTATTACAGGACATCCAATAGAAATAAGGAATGGCAAATTCTCCTGGAGCAAAGGGGACAGAGTTGTTTTGGAGGAGTATGTTTAGACAAATACACCACAGAATTATTTAAAATGTGTTTTGATAATATACAAAAGAGTAGATGTCTTTTGATTTGAGAATTTTAATACAAGTGGAATTCAGGCACCTGTTTTTTTCTGTTTAAATAGTGAAAATAGAAACTGTAGCTGGTTCTTGTATATGTATGCATTTTAGTTGTAATCCTGTCTCATTTCAAGATTTTTTTATATTTTCTAAAATACCGATCCATTTTCACAAAAGCTGGTCCTTATACATACCATATTTTATTTTCAGTATAATTATGGTCTTACACCTCATGTCCATAGCATTCAATAGCATTTATAGGTCAGTTATCATGGCTTGGAATACAGTGTGTCATTAAAATTGTGCATGACATTTCAGTGTCAATTTGGAGGTCCCTGATGGTAAGTTGGTGGCTGTGGTGGGACAGGTTGGGGCAGGCAAGTCATCCCTACTGTCTGCCATACTGGGAGAGATGCAGAAGGTAGAGGGCAGTGTCAACCTCAAGGTAAACCAGAAATTGACACTTTTTGTCAGGGTTTTTTTGTCAGTGAAACTACAAATAACAATTTCATCAAAGTATAAACTGCAGCCATGAATTAAGTACTAAATGTTTTTTCCTTAAAATCCCTAGAAGTGTGAATTTTAATTGTCAGTAGAACAAAACAAAAATGGTAGAAAAAAATTTAGTCTAGATGTGATCCTTAATTCAGTTCTATTCTGTAACTTGATAAGCTTTACTCTGTTTCTGTATCTACTGTTTCAGGGCAGTGTGGCCTATGTGGCTCAACAGGCCTGGATCCAGAATGCCACTCTGAAGGACAACATATTGTTTGGCCGGCAGGAAATGAGGAAGAAGTATGAAGAAGTGGTGGATGCCTGTGCCTTGAGACCTGACTTGGACATTCTGCCTGGAGGAGAGATGACCGAAATCGGAGAAAAGGTTTGACAGTCCATCCCCCTTGCGTCTTCCTTTGGGCATTATATTACCAACATAAATATGAATATTTTCAATTATGATATAATGCCCCCTTCCCTGCCTTGCACACACCCACGCGCACTCATAAATGCATGCATGTGCAGAAACACACAGACACACATGTTCTCTCTCTCTCTGCTCTCATTAGCATAAATTTTAACACTGAACATATCACTTCGTACTGGTATTTGTTCTTGCACAATTGATGTTCTTCGTTTTAGGGTATCAACTTGAGTGGTGGTCAGAAGCAGAGGGTCAGTCTGGCCAGGGCAGTGTATAATGATGCTGATGTCTATCTCCTGGATGACCCTCTCAGTGCTGTGGACTCCCATGTGGGCAAGCACCTGTTTGAGAGTGTCATAGGTCCTAAGGGATTGCTGAGGAAGAAGGTAATATTTTGACATAGTATATCAATTGATCCCAGCCACCTTCTAGCAACTGATGCCCCTCTCTATAGTTTTTGCTGCTCAGCAACAACCCTTTAATAATACCTGCCGCCTCTCCAACAAGAGATATTTTAAATAAGAAAACTTACCTCACCACTGAACTATGGCAACTGAAACGCAGTTGTACTGGACTGCACAGAGGTCTTGTCTTTGCAATTGGCACCTGTAATCTCCGAGAGAAACCTGTTAGCTTTAGCTCTCATCTTCGGTGCCTTCTCTTTGATTTTCTTCTTATCCTCTGAGTCGCCGACCAAAGGATAAGCCTTATAAATGTGGACAGTGCCCCACCCGCCTTCACTGGAATCAGCTAGTCTAATGAGCTTATTCCTTTAATTTTCTTAAGCTTATCACCTCTTAAGCGTTATCAGGCTTGTTATTGTCTATTGCCCAAACTACCTGCATCAGTTGCTTTTGTAACTGGTCTTGAATTCAAATTAGAAACTTCAGACTTAATCTTCTTAACTTTGACAGAGGAACCGTGCACTTCACAGACTTTCCAACTCTAGTGTTACTGGAGCAGCACAGTTTTTAGTTAACTGGTATTTTCCCTTTAGACCAGAGTGTTGGTGACCCATGGTCTTCAGTGGCTAGAGAAGTGTGACCAGATTGTTGTTTTGCTGGACGGTCGTATCTCGGAGACAGGCACTTATGAGGAGCTGCTTTCCCATAATGGTGCCTTTGCCCAGTTCCTGAAGACATACCTAACACAGGCTGATGATGAAGATGAGGAGAGCGATGAAGGTTTGAAATGATTACATATTACCTATCTGAAAATGGCAAAACCTATGCAATAAGCTTGGTTGCATTGTTAAATCATCCTGTCCCAAGATTTGTTAGTTTTCTCATAAAAAGTGACACAAATGCCTGCTTAATGAATTGTGCTTTTTAACACCAACATTGCAAAGCCATCTTGTCTTCTTATTATAAATGTGGTTGCATTTTTACATCTATTTGAACTGTTTGATTTTGGAAATATAAACTATTTATGATGAAATAAAATTGATCAATTCCTCAGTTTAATACACTGAATGAGGTCTTAACTACGATGAATATAGCATACTTTTTGTTTCAGCCAAAGAGCTGAAAATTTTCAAGAATTTGTATGTACTAATATAATTGCTTTTAGAATTGGTGAAATTTTTATATGCTAATGTGAAATTGGCTTTATTATGCTTTATGTTTTCAAAAACTGAGGCAAAGGAAAATATTCTACAGCGTGCATCTGAATTCTGAGTGGTATGTTTTAGTGTCTTCTCCTTCTGCTTACAGAGAATGAGGCAAAGCAAAAACTCCTGCAGCGTTTGGACTCTGTATTATCAGAAGATGGACACAGCTCAGATGAAGAGATATCCAAACTGAAACAAAGGTAATAATTCAACAAGCATCTGGATTATTTTCAATTTAAAAGTTTATTTTCCGGATTCATCAAATCATTGCTGGTTTGGCAAGGAAAAAAGATAAATGATTTAAATTCCTTATCCAGCAAAAATTTAATGTTAAAATTCTAAAAAAACTGTTTGCATTATCTCAGTGGTGTACTGTATTTTATTGTAACAGCAGCTCTCAGCAGTAAGTTTCAAGTTTTAAGGCAGTTTAGACTAATGGGGACAAGTCTTAATCAGTGTAAAATTTTTTTGTTCCTAGGGCTAAGTCTAAATCCCCTACTGCAAAATCCCCCACATCTGTCCTTCGTAGTCCTGTACAACGCTCACTCAGCAGACAGAAATCTGTGGAGATAGACAAAGAGATGGTGGAGAAACAGGTTAAAGAAAAGAAAGAGAAGGAAAAGTTGATTCAGGCTGAGAAAGCAGAAACGGGAAAAGTATGACAACAAATATCTGTTTAATGTTCTTGTGGTATTTTCACAAATAAATAAATAAATATAAAGTGAAGCTTTCGGGATGACCAGGTCTTTCTTTTCACACACACACACAAAAAAAAAAAAAACATGCACACAGGCATGCACGTTTGCACACACACACACCATATTCATAAGCATATGAATAGTCCACATTTTTATAAAGTTTTTGAATTTATCAGCATCTGTGGAATAATTCTGAACAATCCACAGAGACCTACATACATTGTGTATGTTTTGCCTCATTTCAGGTCAAGTGGACAGTATATTGGACCTATGCCAAGTCTATTGGTAAATGGATGAGCTTCCTTATTCTGTTCACTTTCATCCTGTACCAGGGGTGTTCTGTTGGCTCCAGTTTCTGGTTGACTATTTGGAACTCTGACAAAGTTCTCCAGAATGGCTCTCTTGCAGGAACACCAATATTTGAGGAGAAGGAGCAGTTGTATCTTGGGATTTATGGAGCATTTGGAGCAGCTCAAGGTTAGTGTGGAGCACATACCGGTATGTGGTCCCTTGTTGATTGTTATATGATTTAGTTAATTAATGATTTTAGGTTAGTCTTACAAGAATAAGAAGGTGTGCTTGTTTAGGAAAGATTGATGGATTGACAGTGAGTTTTTAAGCCTTACCTCTTTTCAGTGGAGATAAGCTGACCATACTGTCTTGACAAGCCCTCAGATTACAATATCTAAATTTTGGAAAATCAGTATGGTTTTCAGCTTCTCGTGTGACAGTAGGGGGTGGAACATGCAGGGATTTGATTGGCATCCGTTGTTTAGAAATTGTAATTAGATGGCTTGTTGAGATTGTACATTTTTAGGTTTATCTGCACTGTCTATAAATCAGTCATTTTTAAGCAGAAAATACATTTTTTTTTACCTGACTACTCTCTCTCTCATTTAATTATTGATTTATATTTGTATATTCTGTTTTGTTCCCAGCTGCCTTTGTCCTCATCTACTCCATAATAGCCTCACTTAGCATGGTGGATGCTGCTGGCAGGCTTCACGATGACATGATTCACAACATCTTACGTTCTCCGATGTCTTTCTTCGATACCACTCCCAGCGGCCGTGTGGTAAACCGTTGTTCCCGCGATGTGGAGACGATTGATAACAATCTTCCTCAAATCTTAAGAAGTTGGATGAACACATCTTTTACTGTGCTGACTACATTTATTATTATTGGAGTTAGTCAGTCATTTTTCTTGATAATGGTTGTGCCATTGGGGATTATTTATTACTTTATTCAGGTGAGGAGCAGTTATCTTGAAAATTAGAAAGATTCTATGAGGTGAAAAACATTAAAATGCTTAAGAGTATGTTGGTTTTCTTGAATATTTTGACTTGGAACAGTAAAGTCATTTACAGAGATATTTAGAAGGCCATTTTAAAATTAAGAGTTATTTGTAGGAGCAATTTCACTTTGATTTGATCATGAGACGGTATCATGGTCAGATTGGTTTCTTTTATTTCTAAGTTTATGTCTTAGTTCAGGTGTAAGCGTTAGAAAGCATTGTATAAATAATCTTGCATAAAATTCAACCCATCAGAGCATTACAATCACACACGTACCCTGTGTCTTTATCACTCTTCAGAGGTTCTACGTCCCAACTTCGAGACAACTGAAAAGATTGGAATCCACAACACGCTCCCCTATTTACACCCACTTCAGTGAGACCATAACAGGGGCGTCCACCATCAGAGCATATGGAGAGGATGGAAGGTTTTTGCAAACCAATGAGAAGAAGGTGGACAGCAACCTGGTGTTCTACTTCTCCTCATTGGCATCTAACAGGTGAATATGAAGGGTTTTCATCTTTAATTATTGCAATTGTTGATATGCTTACTATACTTAGATTTAATAACTTGAGTCTTTGGGGGTTGCATTTTCTGGGTGGTCATCTATATGCATTTCTGCATAAATTAAAGAGAAGTGCATTGATTGTAATTGCATTCATGTCTTACTGATTGGATGGAATTATTGTTACAGATGGCTAGGCTTCAGACTTGAAGTGATAGGAAACTTGATAGTGACATTCACATCCTTGTTTGCTGTGATCACTCGAAGTAATGTACAAGATCTACAGGCTGCCGCCCTGGTGGGACTCTCCCTGTCATATGCTTTACAGGTAAACTAAAGATGGCACTGCTTATGAAGATAATCCTGGAATACAAAAAATTTGTTGTAGAAAAATGGGTTTTTATGTACAGAAACGGATTTGTCTGTACATATAGCCCTCGCCAGTGTCTGTCATAGCTGTAGCTGTTCACTTTCAGAGGAAACAAAATAAGTTGAAAACCATTTGACTCTCTGTCTTCACAATTACAGAATTGATGCATTATTTTATTATTTATGCAATTTTTTGTGAAATGTTCATATTTTAATTATGGCATTTTCAAGGTGTGACTTTGCAATAGACCTGTTTGCTTTAATTTATCTGAAATAATACAGGCAATATTTTACATACCCTATTTCTTTAATTTTAGCATGTAATGGCTCTGTCTTGTGTATCCTAGGTGACTGGTGCATTGAACTGGATGGTTCGCATGAACAGCGATGTGGAGACCAATATAGTTTCTGTGGAGAGAGTGAAGGAGTACTCTGAAATGGAAACAGAGGTCTGTATTAGAAATGAACTAACATTATATGATGAATTTATAACAAAAGATAATAAATTTTGTTTTAAAATATGTATATTTTTATGACATTGTGGCATCAACTTCGAGGGACTTGTTATTAGTAATTTCTGTTACCATGCAATTGTGTGTCGCTCTTTGTATATATTTTTTATACTAAGACTCCTAATATGCAGAGATGTAATAATCTCAACACAATTCTGTCTCCAGGCTGAGTGGGACATAAAGGACACACGCCCACCCAGGAGCTGGCCTGATAACGGACAGGTCCAGATACAGAATTTCTCTGTGCGATATCGAGAGGGTCTGGATCTTGTGCTGAAAAATATCTCTCTTGATATAAACCCAGGAGAGAGGGTATGTAGTCAGATTGCAGAGTGGGAGAGAACATTCACAAGGGTCTGCTTAAAGACGTGTTGTATTAAATATTGAAATTTGAATATTTTTATATTAAATATTATTGTTTCAAAGATTAAGGTAAGAATAAATTGCAGCAAAGAAAAATAATCATTTAATATCCAGTGCTCAGTGAACTTCCAAATGATTAATTTTATATAAGGTGACATCTTAGATTTATTTAGATGCAAAATTTGGGCCATTAAAAAACTATCAATTTGTAAATTTTATAAACATTAAACATTTTACTGGATCTGTAATTTTATATATAAGGTGACATCTTAGACATACAAATGTAACCATTTTTTTATTAAGTTGCAAAATGTTGGTCAATATAAAAACAATCAATTTGTAAATTTTATATGACTTAAATATTTGCTTTAAAACATTTTACTGGATCTGTATACAATAAGCCTTGATTCTGATACAGTGAAGCACTTGTCTTTCCATAGGTTGGTATCATAGGAAGAACAGGAGCTGGTAAATCTTCCCTTACCCTGGCACTGTTCAGGTTGATAGAGGCTGCTTCTGGCAGAATAGTCATAGATGGCGTTCCCATCGCAGGGCTTGGGCTGCACCAGCTCAGGTCAAAGATCACAATTTTGCCTCAGGTGAGAAAAAGAGACTAGATAGATCTGTGTGATTTTGCAAGTTTTAATCTTCAAATTTGACATTTCGCAATGTGTAAGGAAAAAGAGACAGTACTGTAGCATGTGATTGTATTTAATAGGGTAGTTTTAATCTTCAAAATTGACATTTTGCAATGTGTAAGGAAAAAGAGACAGCACTATAGCATGTGATTGTATTTAATAGGGTAAATGTTTTGATAGTGTTAGTCTCAGTGTTTTAGCAAAGGTCACAACAGTTGGAAAATGTGTAGTTAAATGTTAGGTAATACATCTTATACAAGAATCCTGGACTGTTATTCAGGAAATCATTAACTTTGCTGCCATTGGGTCAAGCACTGTTTCTCTGTAGAAAATGGTCTTCCATTGTGACCAACACTGGTATACTTTCTGTTTTTCAGGATCCAGTTTTGTTTTCTGGCTCCCTTAGGATGAACCTTGACCCGTTTGACCAGTACAGTGACCAGCAGTTGTGGCTGGCTCTGGAACATGCTCATTTGAGGGATTTTGTGTTCACTCTGGCCGAGCAGCTGGACTATGAAGTTGGAGAAGGGGGGCAGAATCTAAGGTGAGATGGCTTGGCTTTAAAAACGTTATATGTTTTATTTAAATTAGCCACAATATGTTCAATATATTACTTTCGTTTTAAGTTCATGTAACACCACCTTAAGGACTTGTTTTGTCAATTAAATAAAGTTTATGCCAAGTAAGTATTAAATCCATTTCTTTGTCCCTTATTTTACCAGTGTTGGCCAGAGACAGCTTCTGTGTCTAGCAAGAAGTTTGCTGCGTAAGACCAAAATCCTGGTTCTGGATGAAGCCACAGCAGCTGTGGACCTGGAGACGGATGATCTCATCCAGAGCACCATTCGTAATGAATTTTCTGGCTGCACCGTCCTCACCATAGCTCACAGACTAAACACCATCATGGATTATGACAGGTCAGTGTGGGTGGGGGATCACATGTTGCAGGGAAGGGGGCTTGAACATGTTATTTCTGTCAAGAGATACAGGCCCATAGCCAGCAATTTCAAAGGGGGGTTCTTTTCCTTAAAAAGTGGACCTTTTTTGCAAAAGTGAGCAAGGTTTAAGTGTTCTTGGCATTCATCATCTTTATGAAAAATTCTTAACTGCACATTACCAATACACAACTGAAGTTGCAAATGCATAAACTGCCTGTCTATAAACTTTCAAAAATGAACATATATACTGATTATCCTCCAGAATATTTTAAGGCTTTACAAGGGAGTCTAATTCCATCCTTCGTGAGTGCTTTCTAGCAAAAATATCTACTACCTGGTTTAAATCAATGTTCATGTTGTAATGAATGTGTAGCAATGCAAGGTTGCTCAACCTCAACTTACTCATGGAATTCCGCATATAAGTGTTCAGCCTATGAAGTGCACTGACGCTGCACTCACACTCACAGGAAGTTACAGGGATTGCACAAGCAAGGTGCAGCAATACACAGAGGTTGGGCTACACATCTGGATCACACTTTTTTATGGCAAGTGCTGGGCTATTGGGTCTCTCCATTTCTGACACTTTGTCAAATCTGAAATACACAAATCATTTTAGTCTCTAAAACAATCCAAGAGTACCAGTGTTCTTTTCATTCCTATTAAAATAAAACCATTTAGTTTGCAGAATGCATCTAACATACCCCTGATCTTAATTACCTGTTTTTCCATCTTCTTACATCTAGAGGTACTAGCTCTGGGGAGGGAAGATCTTTCTCATAAGTAGTTACAATATCTGTGACATCCATCTCTCGCTCACAGATCACTGATGGCAGCAATCCCAGGAGGGAACAGGCAGTGGTTGACAAACCTAAAAGTTAAACAGTAGAAATCAAATAAAGAAACACTAACTTATTACATTGTGCTGACAATATGTTGGGATGTTGATTTAATGTTTCTTGTCATATATTATAATAGCACTGAATGATGTTACGCTGAGGTAGAACATGGGTTTCACATGTAAATATTTTATGATGAACTTACCAGAGATTTTAGCATCCAGATTGTTACTGATATGCTCTAAGAAATGAATGGCTACATTATCTTATTATGTTGAAACACAGTTTTTGCTGGAGCATTGCCCCTATGTTTCTGCCTCTTAGAAATTCTGGGCTTGCTTGGCTCAACACAGACCTTCTCAGCCATCGCACTGCTTAGTTATATATCAATGGAAACGATCCCATGACACTTTTCTCTTTCCTTTAAGTAAAATTCCTGCACTTTTGCAACCTGGAACAATATGAGAAAACATAATCTGATAAATGATCAGAATTGTCACTATGAATTCCAGTTATCTTATGCTTGACAGGATTTGATGAACCTCGCTTCTGTTACCCAGATCCCAATTTTGGTTTTCGCAATACTCATCTTCATAGAGCCTTCATCCAATGAATTCTAATGCAAAAAGGTGTATCCATTGTAGAAGTGCTGGTACGCACTATGTTGTTCTGCCCACCTGGTCCTACATAAGTTTAATAAGACCTTTCTTCTACCCTTTCCGATGGTATTGGTCTTTGCAATGAGTTCCAGCAACTTTTCCTTCTTTGGACTGTTCTGGAAGAATCGACAACAGTGCTTTTACTTGTCTACCACATTCCTGACATTTGGTATAGAGCTGCTGTGGCTAATGACCAGATTCAAACAGTGTCCACCACAATGGCTGTACGTCGCAAGAGGTGCCACCTCTTTAATCCTTGCCTGGACACTCACCTTGCCAGAAGACACATCCTTGTCCTCTGATGCCCTCGCTGTTACGGCCTATGTCTTCCAATGCCTGTAGGATTTCTCTGGCCACATTCTCACCTGTGATACACTGAAGAGGCAAAACCTTCAAGAACTCCTCCCTTATGCACAAATCCTTATCGACAAACTGCACACACAAAGCTAATTTTTCTGAGTTATGGAAAGAGATTTCATCTGCAAGTACTGCAAAGAACTTTGTCATGTGAACTTCTCTTGTTATATTAGCCAAGACAATGTCTTTTGCTGAAATGTCTATCATTTCATTTTGCCACTGTAGTGACATATATGTTGCATTTTGCATGGCAGCAAAAATCCAAATGTTCTTTCATCACAGGATCCCGCTCGGACAAAAATCTCGAATGCTCAGGAAATTGCCTGGGTTGCCTGTTGAATCTAGCTGTTCAGTGTCTCCCCTTAAGACACTGCATTGCCTTGCAAACAGCAGAACAGCAATGTTTCTGACCGTGGCCATGTTTCTTTCTCGGTTGGCTGCTTTTTCTTCTCATCAATCAAGTGCTGAGTGTTTTTCTCTGGCTTTTCTGCAAAGAAATGACTGCTACTTGCTAAGAGTCCTGATGGTATTTTGTTTTTTCTTGCTCTCTGCATTTTTCTGATTGTTTTTGCCATGCTGTAAAAGGTTTATTCAAGTGTTTGCTGTTTTTGTACTGTCCAAGGATTGATTATCTTTATAGAAAATAATATTTTTTTTCTTTTACAAATACTTGTCAATAAATTTCAGACTGGTAGTGTTAGACAAAGGGGAAGTGAAGGAATTTGATAGCCCCTCCAGACTGCTGGAGAACAAGATGAGCATCTTCTATGGCATGGCAAGAGATGCTGGGCTGGTGTAATACCACTACACCACACCAGGTGGCAGCACTGTCCAGCATGAGATGAAGTGGTGAACTGAAGGACAACGAACAAATGAGACAGAAGAACACTAGTCATTAACTATTTGACATTCTCAGTTTGAACTATTCTGTTGTAAGTTTAGACATTCAATGGTTATATTAATATGTTCATATTTTGTTAAGCACAAAGGAAGGGCTACCCAATAAACGAAAAAATTAAACAGCATATTTTAGAAAATATTAGTATAAAATAAATGTTTTATCGAGTAAATTGTCATTAATCGGAAATTACAGGTTTCATTATTTACAGTACATATTTGTTTCTCATTATGGCACTAAGTATAATTTATATTGGACAGGGTATGAACCTTTTTGGTTTATGTTTTCTGTTAAAGCTTCTATGTACCTTGAAATCCTATTCTGTTTGATGAAAAGTGATTTCAATGAGGCAATTTACTTTTAGCTATTCTTAAGGAGTAATTATGTTAAGTCTAAGTTGTTTTGATTTAATTGGCCAGAATAATAAAACATTTATTGCATTTGTTAAGTGCAGTAGTAAGGCAATATGTATAATTATAGACATTACAACTTTTTTTTTACCTTCATGCAACTATCTAGAATGACTGTTAGAAATATACAATATACTAGGACCATACCATATATTGTGTTCTGAATTGAGAATTGGTTATAGAATTAAAAGTTGTTTTGTGCCATTTAGAAATCCCTAATTTAAAGTATTTAAAACTGTTGCATTCCTTATTTGTTATTCTCTTTTTGCTTTCGATCATGTTTACATTATCTTTCTATACACTGGTGTATGTGAGTGTTAATAAGTGTTTTAAAAATAACTAAAAGTAGCTATTATCAAAACTGTAGTTGCATTTACCTCACATCATTGTAGGTTTCTATCTATTTGTAATGCAATTTTGTAAACAGTAAAAAAAAAAGATGTTTTTCGGTATATTACATATACATTACATTGATTGTTCAACCCTAGTATATGTTAATTGTTCAGGTGTTTATCATTAGTGTTTGAAATTTATTATGTAATAAAGAGGTTCCATATGAGGCTGATTTTTTGTTGCAAATCTGTAATATTTTTTTATTGTTTGCTAAGAACAATATAACAGTTATATTGAAAACAACAATTGTTGTGCATTTGGATTTGTTTTGGGTCAAGGCTATCCTGTGTTCTAACTTTCTTTGTTCTTTGTATATTGTAAGTAATTATAATGATAAATTTGTAAAGTGGAGGAGGGATGGTAATTAAATGATCCATTAGGAAAAGGTCAGTCCTAAAATGATTTACTTTTAATATTTTAAATGATATAGAACTAACATTCCATGTAAAGTACCTTAGCTATAGAAATGCAAATTGTTTTGCTTTTTTTGTACAGATATCATACATCCTCATTAGCAATGTTACTGTTTTGCTTCAAACTCACCAATATTACATATTGCCTTAAAGTGCCGTTCCAGTTCAAAATTAAGCATGATGATTTTCTCGAAGTATAATAATGGTTTTGTTGTCACTGTGTCATCCACATAAGAACACTCTTGTGCCTGGAATCTGCTACATGGGCCTAAATTGCAGGCCAACTTTAAAATTGGGAATGATCCATTTATTCTTTACATTTATTAATTTATCTTTGTCTTGTATTTGATTTTTTGCCATGTGGAAACTTTATCACTGATTAAGTGTAACTTGATCTGAACTTACACCTTAGGAGCCTAAATTTTAGGTCGTGTTCAAACTGGCTATGCTCCTTTTCATCCTATTTGGTAATTTTGGTCTTGTGGATCTTATATTATTCACACAGGTCTGATTGAGTGAAAAACTTGCAGGTTCGACATCTATTTTAGGTGAAACTAAATAGTTTGATTGTAGCCTTTAAAATGAACAATTGGGTAACAAAAGTACTTGTGAAATTTAGACGCATTTAATTTTATGAATTTCTCTCAATATTTAACTGGATTATTATTATTATTATTGTTTGAAGTTTTGTGATGTATCGAAATGCCTCAAAATATAACCTACCTGTGTTTTGAGCTTGATGATCAAATATGTCAATCGATCAGAACTTCTGTGATCAATTAGTCCTGTATTTGAATTTGGAGGTTTGTACTGTTCTGATCAATTTAGATTATATCAAAATGTATTATCATATATATATTATATTATATCATTATATTATATTATATTATGTACTCTTTTGCTTTACTTAATAGCCAAATAAATATTAGAATTTTACATAATTTAGTTTTGTCTCCGCTGGAATCCTCTCCATGTTTGTGATATGTAATAGTATGAAGAAAAGTACGTTGCCAATTTTAAGGATCTTGAAGCCTAGTTTCGGGTCTTGGTTTTCGAGCCTGACATTCATTTATTAACTGGACTCGTAATGGTTTAAACCTGGCAATAAACTACCCTCTAGTGGACATCCTTAATACTCAGTAATAAGCAATTTGTTACAAGAAAAGAAGACATATCCTCTCATATCACGGAGACCGCTTAATTTTTTGCCAAATTCACGTGAAAATGTTCAAAATCACGAGCGGTGGTTAGGGAGATCTGAAGACACCGTGGACGATTACAGACTCAGTCTGCATGGACCGCAGCTCATAAGCATATTTTACAAGCGACATTTTCTAATCAATAAATAATATTTATTAATACACTGAATTTGCGTTTGGTTTCGGATTTACTCTTGGACTAGCACACGAGAAATTATTTCCAGCGAAATTAAATAATATTGCAATGTGACCTTTTCTGGTAAGAAGAACTAAAAAGGTTACCAAAATTTTTTTCTCTGTAAATTCCTGAAGCTGCCGTTTGTATCAATTTCTAAGCATATAACTGGCTCAATCTATAGTACAATTTGTCATTTATAGTTCCAATGTATATCTTTTTTAGAATTTTTTCAGAAATTTCAAAGCTTACGATATTGATTGTATTGATATGAAAATGTTTTTGATTGTCCATAATAAATCAATAACATTTTATTTTACAATTATTTTTACTATAAATCCCAATTGTCTCCTTTTATGGCACATTTATATGAAATACATTGTAATCATTGTCAAAAACTTGTTCTGGTTAATACTGGTTAATGGCTGTAATTTGTTCCTCTACGGCGTTCTCAGACGTTCACTACAGCTTTTCCTGTATTATCTCCTCGCAGCATTCCATAGAAGGCCTCCCTCATGTTCTCGAAGCCCTTGGTAGTAGTTTCTCTGTACTTCAGTTTACCCTGGGAAAAGAGAAAAGTAAAACTAAGCTTATTATATGATGCAATAGCCATCTAATTGATATTTACTTTAATCAAGAGTTACACCTCCTTGCTTTAATACGTAAACACATTCCGACCTTTCTTCAAATTGAAATCGAGAAGAGAACCGATTTGTTTCAGTTTAATTAAATGGAGTGTAGAAGAAACCAAAACCGTTGCAAGATGTCTTTTAGCATTTCCATATCTCTTACATTTTTTCGGAATGCTATGTGACTTATGATTCACGTAAAACTTATGATTAAAAAGTACCTCTTTCATCCAGACCGCCATTTCCTTGAAGGCCTCGGGCCAGCGACTCAACCATCTGGTGACTATAAATCCCTCCATTCTTAGTTCATTTCGTATCAGGAGAAAACCCGGAAACCCGCCTAAAAAGAATAGTATTAACTGTTTACAAGTCTGAGATGAACGAGCAGCTTTGTAAAAAAATATATCAATCAGTCTAAGAAGATGACTTGAATTTTTTAAGGCGTAAACCTTATCTACTTTTTCAAAAATATTTTCTTAATTGAAGGTGGACTGAAACGGAAACTATACTGAGCTAAAAGAAATGAAAATAGACCCCAACTCCTGTTTGGCTATAGGCCTACAGGGCCGTAGCCTCCGGGGGGGCAGGGGGCAGCTGCCCCCCCCCCCCTGGGATTTGAGGTGCAAAAATAATAATCGCAAAGGTAAAAAAAAATAATTGCAAAGTTGGTTTCAATTCTGTGAGAAAATGCACTCATGGCCACTAGACAATTATTCAACAATCTGTACTGTTTTTAGCCAACTCAGTTCATGCCAAAAGGCTCACCCCCCTTAGGAAATGAAGTCCAATTTGCGTGTTGTGTTGATAAAATGACTGTACTTATGGCAAAATGAACCCACAATTTCTGACTTCTGATTGAGCAATAAATAACAGTTAAAATGCACCAGAATGCAGTATTATACATACAGTTTTTTAAAAAATTTCCACACCGTGGGAGGGGGACACCCCCTCCCCCCTCGGGGGCTTTGCCCCCTCGTGTCCGTTTACTGCCCCCCCCCCCGGCATTTTGCTCAGGCTACGGCCCTGCTATAGATTTCCGTCTGCAGCATACTCAGAGCATATATATGAAGCTGAACGAGAGAAAACACAAACTAGGTTTTACCCCCAGTGTCACATATTGACCTTTACTCCTTTTGATTTGATTATTACGCTATCTGATATTTAGCGTAAAAAAATCTGCTAAAATTTAGACCCTAACAATAATTTGTCAAATGACGTAAACATTCATTTGTATGCAAAAAAAAAAATGTTTTGGGTTTGATTGTATTGCCACTGTAGAGTATTGCTGGCTCTGAGGCTATTTATTTGTTGTTGAAAATTTTCACTGCATCTGCTTCAGTTTGTTGTCCCAATAGTGTGGAATTTTACCTGCAATGCGTCTGTTTTTTTTTTTTTTTTCGTTAAAATATAATACCTGATTTCGGGTTGTCTAAGTTGTCATTGTACTGAGAAATGGCCCCACAAACTGAGATCCTTCCAAACTTGTTCATCTGCCGCATGACAGTATAAAGGAAATCGCCGCCTACCTGTCAGAACCGTTGATAAAATAGTTTTAAACTGATCGATACGAACATTTGATTGCTAACAAGCATTAAAATGAAACCAAAATAGATAAAAAATCAGTCTACTTTGACTTAGTATCAGATAAAACAGTTGAAGTAGAACACAATGAAATGTTGCACCGGTTTTATAACAAGAAAGGCGTGACTTACGTTTCAGATTATTATGGATTTATTTAACAGAAGTGGGCCAAATATTTCGTCTTAAAGTTTAGACTTACGAAAGTTCTAAGAAGAATAAACGAACTAGAGTTCTTGTGTTAAACTGTCCCTTGGATTCCAATACACTCACGTTGTCAAAATAACAATCGACGCCATTTGGTGCTGCTTCTTTCAGGCTCTCGGCCACGTCACGTGTTTTGTAGTTAATGGCGTGGTCAAAGCCAAGTTCCTCCTTTATCCACTTGCACTTCTCGTCTGTCCCTGCATAGCCAATGACAGTACACCCCTGCAATAGCACGGGCAGAAAACGCTAATATTGAGGGGAACACTTCAACAGGTACATGTATTTTGTGTGGTCTATGCAATGTTTGTCACACCGGTATGATGTCTTTATCAATTTAAAGTGAAGCTGTGCTGTGTATTCGTCTTTTCCTAGATAAGCGTCACCTGACTAAGATCTGATATCTGATTAAGATCCCTTGCTTATTGTACAGCCTCAACGGTGTCTGTATATAAAAAAGGAATTGTTGAATACTTTTGAGTAATAAAATAATTCGTGCTTTTCCTTGTAATTTTGGAAATAATCAATACATATACATGTCGATCCATCCTAACTGAAGGTGCCCATATTTGGATAATGATGGCAAAATACTCATAAAGTGCTGCTTACTTTCGTTGTGAAAACAATACTTTCAATTAAATGTTTTTTAAAAACCATAGGCATAAATGCACTCAACGTTACGTTGGTGGACCGTTAACAGCCTCGTCTGCTATATAAGAATCGAGTTTAGAGAGTTTGTAATTTTTGTGACCTGCTTAAATATGACAGCTTGTCACAACATTTTGACCCCCTCACCTTAATTTTGGCTATCTGTCCGACCAAACTGCCCACTGCCCCTGCGGCCGCACTGACCACTACTACCTCCCCCGCCTTGGGCTTACAGAGCTCAAGTAAACCAAAATATGCCGTGGCACTGGAAACAAAGGACTAAATGCATTATTATTATTATTATTATTATTATTATTATTATTATTATTATTATTATTATTATTATATAAAAGTAAGCACCGATTTTAAATTTTCGATTTACGGTCATGAGTGAAATACAAAATTGTCAAATAAAGATCGAACGTTCATAGCGCCTTCAAATAGCCTGAAGAACTATTTTTAAGACATGTAATTTTGTTGGTGTACAAACACAAAACAAATAAACAAATAGATAATGAAAGTCTCACCCAGGCATGCCGAGGACACCCAGGTTAACTGACACTGGGAGACCAGGGACTGGAGTAGCAGGCATAACTGTGGGCATACCACCGACCCCCTGACCAACATCAACGATGGCGTGCGTCCTCCATCCAACATTCCCAACGAGCATCATTCCCACCGGATGCTTTGGGCTCTTGCTCTCTATCACCCTGGAAAAATAGACGACATTTTTCTCGGGACTCTTAGGCTGCATGAGATGTAATCTACCGTAATAGATCACCAAATACTGGTTTTAGTTATGAACAAAAGCCTAACACTTAACGGTCTCTTAACACATTTCAGTAACTCTCTGTAGATTTTCACTATAGTCCCCATTTACGGTGATTCTGAAATGTCTATTGCTTAAGGTTTTTATTTCGTAGATACATGTACAATAATTCTTTAGGCAATTTTAATATATAAACAATCAAGTATATATATAATTGTATTTTTAGGTTGGAAGTCTAGAAAAGGTAGATTTTACCATCGGCAAAGATGTGAATATCCAAACTGTGGACTTACTTCCCAACTTGGGAGCCTATCATGGTGTCCCCTTCCTTCAATGCTGACCGTACGTAAACCCTGCAGAAAAAAAGGAAGTATTATTAAGATTGAAATTAGAAAAACTATTAACAGAATTCCATTTTTATGCAATATATTAGATGGGGATAAAATTTTACATTTTCAAAAAATTTCGTCTGTGTCATAATGCGTTGTCTTTTCCAAGGGTCAATGCTAATTAAAATCCAGTAGTTTTGATTGATTCATTAATACTTATTTTCATCAACTCAAAAAAATTCGAGACATCTATAATGTATAAACCCATTTATATTCCATAACAGAGACGTTAGCAGGGGGCTCACTCAAATGCTTAGATAACAACGTCCTTTCCAAATAAACTCATGGGAAAACGTTTGTGGTCCTATGTTCTCTTTGAAACTTTTGTGAAATGCACATGCAACTTGTGACAATAATCAATCAAGTTAAAATATAATTGTATTTTTAACATGGAAGCCTAGAAAAGGTGCGTAACAGATGTGATCTGCTCAAGGTTGCATTTTTTTGTGCATTTTTATGGGGATTTCCTTATGATTGGTCAGAATCTACTAGGAGGTATTGCAAGCGTCACTTCTGCAATAGATTGGTCGGAATAAGTAGCAGAGGGTGATCTATGCACCCCAACGGATAAATGTAATTCCACCCTTTTAACATTTTTTTAATTCGAGTATATATTTTTGGGAATATGTATATGGATAATTTGTCTTTACTGAATGAACTGTCGTTGGCCGTGCCATGCACAAATTAACGTCACCATTTCCCAGGTTTACGTACTATATTATCCACACTCAGATCGAGCTTCTGTTCATGACGTCACGTGCAACCACCTTATTATACTGACCATGAGCGTCGGGTTATCTTGACCCAAATACTGGGGCTACAAATCCTTTTGTGTATTTGCCTGCTGTTTGAACACTGTCAATAGAATCACTCACAGTAAGTGCAGCACACCTCTCCCATCCAAGAGGAGAGGACACGGACATTTTTGGTTTTATTTTTAAGCATTTTGAGTACAGTTACGTCTACAGTGCCCTGGGTGCTTTCCGTTATTTATACTTTCTTGAAAAGAGTACAGGTTTAAACTCTCACCCAACCCCAGCCCAGTCATTGTTCGGCATGTAGAAAATGTAGAAAGGTCAGGCCTTCTGGGAAAAATTATCTCACCTCATATATGGGTCCACGCTAAGTGCTTGAGCTTCCATCAGGATTTCTGAAAATGACCAAACACTAGGGAAATGCAATACTCTTGTCCAACACGCGCGCGTGCGCGTGCACACACACACACACACACACACACACACACACAGAGGGAGAGAGAGAGAGGAGAGACAGAGAGAGCGTTATATTTCTTAAATCATTCTATTTAACAAAAACCCTTATGGGTCCAAATCTTTCAGCATTAATTCTCGTCACACTATATGTGAATCTCCGGAATCTCTTCCGTACATGTGCAGTTGGTTCATTATGCAACTTAAGTATTTGTTTATCAGAATTAGCTTAAATAATACCGTCGATATTTTGCAAGTCATGGCAGACCTACCACCCATCCCATAGGCTTGTGACACATTTTAAAATCAGTTTAGCCATGAGAGACTGTCAAAAATGCAACTTACGTCCATCTTGAAGCTCTGGCAACTCCTCCTCGACGAGTTCGAGATCTGAATCTTTGGGCACTCCATCGAATTGGTGTGCCAAGATCCATTTCTTTGCTTTCACAGGCATGTTTCAGTGTTACAGCTTTAACAGCAATGGTTTACTGACAAAATGTAGGTTATCGGTATATGATAAAGCTGGGCTGTGCTTCGGCCACTGTGTCACTATAATACTGCTAACAATGCGACAATAGCCTGGATCGCGGGGGTACAGCGAGTACAGCGGACCTGTAGGTTCTGAGGCCCCTTGTCACATCATTTTCATCATGTCATATAGGTAATGGGACCAAAATTGGATTATATTCAATAGTTTTACTGCTTGTAGTGAATCGTTAATTGTACTGATATTCTAAATTTGCATACATGTGATTTACATATTTGTTTAATTAATTTATTTATTCAGATGTACATGTATCTAAGCATGACAGCTTGCATGTGGTGAACTATTAATAGCACTGATAGCTAGATTTCCATACATGTGATTTGGATATTTGCTAATGTAAATTGTATCTACAATTAAGTTTTAAAGTATTAAGGCATGGCATGTTGCATGTCAGTTATGGAAGTTCATTTAAAATGTAAATTAAGATCGAGTATAAAAGCAGCGACCGAGCCACAGGGCAGGGAGATATAGACTGAGAGGTAGAGAGACTTACAGATGGACATAGTGAGACATAGATTAAGATACATATAGTGAGAGAGATGTGGAGAGACATATATGGGGACATATAGACAGAGATATAGATACCGAGAGATGGAGGGAGAGAGCAGAGACCTGAGTTTACAGTCAGCCAAATAAACCATGTAGCAAGAAACTATACCCACCTGTCTCTGTTGTGTTATTGGTGAAAAACAAATCAAAGAACCTGAATAACCAACCTGCTGGGATGCTTTAAATTAAAAAAAAAAAACACACTGTATGTGTTACACCAAGAACGTATTGTTGGTAACACTCTGTACTTAGCTGGTCTGGCATTAAAAGGCAGACAAGTATATGTACATTATCTTTGGTATTCATTATAACGTTCTCCATCATCGCAAACGTGTAACACTCAGTGCTCCGTGGAGGCCAAATGAGGAATTATCCACAGCGCCATCTGTCGTTAGAAGTCTCACGATTTGAGAACCTTTCTCCCAATTACCGATTTAAAATCTCGCAATCAGTTTTCCAAAGTTGTAAAATGATTCTTTTTGGTCTTCGTCGTTTGAAACATACGTACTGTATTTTCCCCACTAAACTATTGCAGATTCTGGTGCGAGATTAACGTCACGAAATGACTTTATATTCTTAATACATAAAAGATTTTATTTTCTAGGAATTTTTTTCACTTATTTGTAAACATCCATGTATATCATATCCAAAACCATATTTGTTTAAACATAATTACTATCAGTAAATCGGATTTTGAGCTCGAAGGTCCTAATATTTGGGCCAGTCACGTAATGGAGATAAAGTTCGGTGAATTTTTACACGTAAAAATAAAGATTACAAATAATGATGAGATAAAAATGATTTATAGATTACAATTTTCTCAATAATGTTAGATAGAGTATACTTAGCTCTGTGATAAAGAGAAAATAGGTGATGTTCCTGCGTATACATAATCCTTTGCACAGGATATGTTAAAGCTTTTATTGTTATCTTTTAAAATGTTTTAATGCCCTTTATATCTATTTTCGAGTTTCTTTGCTATTCGCCAGCGCAGTATCTAGCTGTTGTGTTGAAAAATTAACGTGATATTACGGCAATTACAAAATATCAGTGTCAGTCTGTTGGTAGAAATTTGTTGTTCTGCAGTTTTCTCAGATGTTCACTACAGCTTTTCCTGTATTATCCCCTCGCAACATTCCATAGAAGGCCTCCCTCATGCTCTCGAAGCCCTTGGTAGTAGTTTCTCTGTACTTAAGTTTTCCCTAGGAAAAAGAAAAGTAAAAGTAAACTAATTGTATAATGCATTATGCACGCGTAAACACATTTGTACCTTTCTTCAATTTGAAATCGAGGAAAAGCACCGATATGCATGTAGTTAAAGCTTCAGAAAATAAAGTATAAAATTTCAACCAAAACATTGCAAGATGCCTTTCCATATCTGTAACATTATTTCGGAGTGTTATGTGTCTTATCAGTCAAGTAAACTGATTATTTAAAAAGTACTTCTTTCATCCAGGCCGCCATTTCCTGGAAGGCCTCAGGCCAGCGACTCAACCATCGCGTAGATATAAATCCCTCCATTCTCAGTTCGTTTACTATCAGGAGAATACCCGGAAACACGCCTGAAAAGAATAGTATAAACTGTTTACAAGTCTGAGATGTACGAGTTGCTTTGAGAAAAAAATATTATCTTCAGTCCAGGAAGATGACTTGAATTATTAAAGGCGCAAACCCTATCTAACTAAATTGAAGGTGCACTCACACGGAAACTGCACTGAGCTAAAAGAAATGAAAATAGACCCCCAACTCCTGTTTGGCTATAGATGTCGGTCTGCAGAATACATTAAACATGTATTTGAAGCTGGGCGAAAAAAAAAACAACCCAAACTAGGTTTTACCCCCAGTGTCACATATTGACCTTTACTCCTTGGGTAAAACTTTTGATTTGACTATAACGTTTTTTGACATTCAGCGTAAAAGAACTGCTTAAATTTAGAACTAACAATAATCTGTCAAATGACATAAACATTCATTTGTATACAAAATATGTTTGGGGTTTAATTATATTGTCATTGTTGAGTATCGCTTGCTGTGAAACCGTTGATTTGTAGTTGGAAATTTAACTGCTTCTGTGTCAGTCTATTGCCCCAATGTGGAATTTTACCTGTAATGCGTCTACATGTTATTTCTTTTTTCGTTGAAAAAAAAGTACCTGATTTCTGGTTGTCTAAGTTGTCATTGTACTGAGAAATGGCCCCACAAACTGAGATCCTTCCATACTTATTCATCTGCCGCATGACGGTATAAAGGAAATCACCGCCTACCTATAAAAACCGTCGATAAAAGAGATTTTTTAACTGATCTATAGGACAATTTTTAGTGCTTGTAGAACATACAGTAGAAATGATACAAATTTAGCCAGTCAACGAGCATGTAATCAAGCATTACTGAAATACTTTGATTTTCAGTCAATAGACTCAAAACGACATAGAGACCGTTACTTTTCCAAGCATAGGGATAAGTTTGATAAAACGATCTATTTTAGTGCAATGATTACTTGCAAATACAACAGGAAGTAACAAGACGGTTATGATTTTTACTCAAATCTCCTGCGTTCTTTACATTTAAATACTTGGGTTTGATTTTGTCCCTGGTGTCATAGAGAATGAAGAGGAAAGGAGTGTGTCCTGGATAAAAGGTCATCAATATGGGGTGGAAGTGGACCAGATACTGAGTCTTAAATTTTTGAACAATTTAAGTTTTATAAGTTAAGACCAATATTCGGGTTAAAGTCCTTTTGTGAAACTGTCTCTTGGATTATTAAAAAAATGCACTCACGTTGTCAAAATAACAATCGACGCCATTTGGTGCTGCTTCTTTCAGACTCTCGGCCACGTCCCGTGTTTTGTAGTTAATGGCGTGGTCAAAGCCCAGTTCCTCCTTTATCCACTTGCACTTCTCGTCTGTCCCTGCATAGCCAATGACGGTACACCCCTGCAATAGCACGGGCAAAAAAACGCTTACACAGAGGGGAACACTTCAAGAGGTATCTTATGTGGGTCTATGCTATTTGACACAAAGAAAAGATGATTCTATCAACTGAAAGTGGAGTAGCGCAGCGGTTCCAAATCTTCGTTATTTTTCCACAATAGCGTCGTTAGGACAGGTTCTGAAAAAGACCCGTTGTGTAACATACAGCATCTTCGATGTCTGTATATAGTAAAAGAAGTGTTGAATGCCAAAAATTATCTGCATTTTCACTTAACTGAAAGTGCCTATGTATTGTGTTCGGATGAAGGTGATACTTTACAGAAGCTGTTAGTTTCATTGTGAAGACAATGCTATCTAAAAACCAATGGTAGGGATAAGTATAAAGGCAATCAACGATACTTTGGTTGACTGCGAACAGCCTCAACTGCATAAGGCCTATAAGGGCCGAGTTTTATCATTTTTTTTAGCTTTTTGTGACCTGCTAAAAATGTTATTTTGCCACATCATTTTGTCGCCCTCACCTTGATTTTGGCTATCTGTCCGACCAAACTGCCCACTGCCCCTGCGGCCGCACTGACCACCACTACCTCCCCCGCCTTGGGCTGACAGAGCTCAAGTAAACCAAAGTATGCCGTGGCACTGGAAACAAAGGACTTATTATTATTATTATGGTATAAAAGCTCGCAACGACTCTTAATTCTTTATTTGTGGTCACTAGTGAAATTCACCATTCTGTAACTCCATCAAAGTGGCTTAAAAACTCAGAGTTTTAGGATCGTATTTCTGTGAACAATTTTGGCTATGATATTACTTCGTGATGAAGGTGGAAGATGTTGAAATTCCCTTGAAAATAAAAAAAAATTGCAACACACAGTCGCCTTCAAATATCCAGAAGAAGTATGTGAAAGCCTGTTATTTTGCTGATATACAAACATTTAAAAAAATGAATAAATATATAATAAAAGTCTCACCCAGGCATGCCGAGGACACCCAGGTTAACTGACACTGGAAGACCGGGGGCTGGAGTAGCAGGCACAACTATAGGCGTGCCTAGAAGATCGGGCCCTTGATTAACATTAACGATGGCGTGCGTCCTCCATCCAACACTCCCAACGAGCATCATTCCCACTGGATGCTGTGGGCTCTTGCTCTCTATCACCCTGGAAAAATAGACGACATTTTTCGTAGAGGCTTTTCAGCTGCATGACATGTAATCTACGGTGTCACCAAATGCTGGTTTTAGTTATAAACAAAGACCTGACTTAATACCATTAGTTCGTTGTAGATTTTCACTATAGACCCTAGTGATGGCCATTCTAAAATATCTATTGCTTACATTTTCTCTTTTGTATGCACATGTACAAGATTTGTGTGGGCAATGAAATGGTTGATTTTACAACAGGCAAAGATCTGAATATCCAAAATGTGGACTTACTTCCCAACTTGGGAGCCCATTATGGTGTCCCCTTCCTTCAATGCCGACCGTGCGAAAACCCTGCACGAAAAAAAGGTAAAATTAAGATTAAAATTAAAAAAAAAAAAAAAACAATTAACTGCATTCCATTTTAATGCAATTCATTAGATGGTGATAAAATTTTACATTTTCTAAATCTTGAAAATTTCGTCTGTGTCATAATGCGTTGTTTTTTCTAAGGGTTAATGCTGATTAAAACCCTGCAGTTTTGATTGATTCATTAATACTTGCTTTCCTCAACCCAAAATATTCGAGACATGTAGAATGCATAAACCCATTTAAATTCAATAACTAAGAACGGCGTTTTCAAATCAACACATGGGTAAAGCGTTTTCTCCTTTTCGGTCTCTATGAAAAATACCCAATTTTGTGAAATGCACAATATGTGACAATAAAAAAAGTCAATATATATAATTGTATTTTAGCATGGAAACCTCGAAACGATGCAAAGGATTTGATCTGATCAAGGTTGCATTGTTTGTGCATTTTCGAGAGAATTCCTGATGCAATGCTGGATTACACCAGGCTAAGATCCGTTTATTAGATCTTAGCACCAGGGGATATCGCGAGGGTCACTTTAGGGTAAGATTGGTCGGAATCAGAAGCAGACGATAAGATGCACAGTTCATGCACTGCAGCGGAGAAATGTTTTCTTTAACTGGTTGGCCTATTTCCACCCTTTTAAACGTCAACATTTTTTATTTGAGTATATATTTTAGGGCATATGCATAAAGATAATTTATTTCATAACTGAATGAACTCGTTGGCTGTATTGTAGACAGAAATTCGTTTCACCACTTCCCGTACATAGTTGCGTATAGTTGCTGCGTATGACCTCACGCGCAACTGTCGAGTTATCTTAACCCAAATATTGGGGATACAAAACCTTTTGTGTGTTTGCTTGCTGTTTGCACAATGCCTGGGGAGAGACCTTTGTCAGGACGAGACGTCCTTGCACATTAGTGAATTTGAACTGGAACTGTGCACAACCAGATGCACACTCACAAAGGGGAGACACCTTTGATGAGAAATCCAACTCGGGGCCTTGCCTTTTTCTCCTGTGAAAACCATTGAACTGACCACCCCCTCTCACATCGCCCTATTACCAGGACTCTGCAGCTGATGACGGTCACTTGTTGACCGAAAAGCTCTTTCTGAAACGGGTCCACCCCCCTCCCCCGTCGGCCTGTACATCCCTCGTACAACGGGCTTTTTAGGTCAAACACATACAGAGGCGAGTCGATGTCTCCTCCACACCCTTTTGAGGCGAGACGCCTCACACCATGCAAGCCATAAATAGTACATTTTACACGGCTAAAAACGGTAATTTGATATCAGATCAGAACTATTAGACTGACACGTCAAATCACTCATCCCCTCATACATACGTTAAAAAGACATCCCAGGGAATAACAACATAAAAAAAATATATATTTATTTAAAAAACGAAACTCGAGCGTCCTATAAACAAACTCAAAGCTTTTAACTAGGAGCACTGTAAAAATAAATGAAATAATAAAAATAATAAAAAAAAACTTCCCATGGCCCCTGCCTTGGATCGTCTTATTTTGATAAGATCGAGGCTTTTAAACCAATGCATGAGACGACCACCCCATAACATGAACCATTCACACTAAGCGGAGTGAAGCACACCTCTGCCAACTATGAGAAGGAAAGGAAACGGACATCTTTGGCTTTATTAATTTCAGTCATTTTGAGTACAATTTTTTTGTACTGTTCACCTGAGTGCTTTTCTTTATTTATACTCTTTTCAAAGGAATACAGGCGTCAACTCTCACCCAACCCAGTCCAGTTATATCCTTGGGCTTGTAGAAAGATTACTGAACAATTAACCTCACCTCATATATGGGTCCACGCTTAGTGCTTGAGCTTCCAGTAGGATTTCTGAAAAGGACCGAATACAAAGAAGATGCAACAATTCTGCAAAACACACACATACACACACTGATGAGTCCACGTTATTCAACCTTAATTCTCGTTGTGAATCTCTGGAATCTCATCCGTACATGTGCAGTTTGTTCATCAATACAACTGGGGCAAGAAGAATTTGCTTATCAGAATAAGTTTAAATAATATCCACGATGTTTTAATTGCAAGCGAGCAAAGACCTTCCACCACCCATCCCACGGGCTTCTGACACATTCTAAGGTCAGTTTAGCCATGAGAGATTGTTATCTTACCTCCATCTTGAAGCTCTGGCAACTCCTCCTCGACAAGCTCCAGATCAGAGTCTTTTGGCACTCCATCGAAATGGTGTGCTAAGATCCACTTCTTTGCTTTCACGGGCATGTTTCAGTGTTACAGCTGTAACAGCGCTGGATATAGAACAAGTGTAGGTTATCGTTACGTGGAAAAGCTGGGCTGTACGTGTTCCGGCCTCAGTGTCACAGTATTGCTAACAATGCAACAATATAGCCTGAATAGCGGGGGTACAGAGAGTACAGTGAACACGTTCCCCTTAAGTTCTGAGTTCCCTTTTTACTTTTTTCATAATGTCATATTGCCTTTAGGTTATATGGAAAGAATTGGATGGTATCCAATAGTTTTACTGGTGCTTTCATGAAATACCATAAATTTAAAGGATTCTAGCTACGTAAAAAATCCATTTCTTGAATTTTAGAGATTCAGCACTCAATCCATGCTCTAGAACTATGTTTTAATCGATCCCCACCTTTTTAAAAAAGTCTAAAAACAATCTATTGGTAGAAAAAAAAGCGTTTAAGTAATTATTAACCTCAATGTGCAAAAATGAAGCAACAGATCTGGGTCACTTGGTACTTTGACGACAAAGGTCTTTGACACTCAGCTTATGCATGCTGTATACAGACAGAAAAGTCGACACGCTTACTAATTGCTGATGCATTTTAAATGCATAATAGTTTACCAAGAGCTTGTTCACAATAAAACCCGTTAATCTGATCTGATAAGATGAGTTACCTGTTATTACCTGGCTTGGGAAGTGGTGCATAATTAACAGGTTTTATTTAGGATTTAGGCCCCTCGGGTAAGAGATTTGAATGAGTATGAACTTTTATCAGGAGTTTTTGACAGCTAAAAACGCTGCTGGCTTCACGAGGATTTAGACCCCTCGGGTGAGAAATTTGAATGACAGGCCTACCCAACCACCAGACTCGGCACATAAGGGTCCTGAATTAATTGGTATATCGGACAACACTACCCGTTTTGAAGATGTGTGTCAGATTGCATTTCCGAGTATCAGTCGACAGGATGAGCCCGCAGTCGTCCTACAAAATTTGTTCTGGGGTATGATACTCCGAAATGCAATCTGACACACACCTTGAAAACGGGTAGTGTTGTTCGATATACCGGTTTATTCAGGATCCTTATGTGCCGAGTCTGGTATTTGGGTAGGCCTGAATGAGTATAAACTTTTATCAGGAGTCAGAAAAGTCTTACAGGTAGACAATGCAGCTTAGTTTGACAGCTAAAAACGCTGCTTGGCTCTCTCCTACGGTGACACGATTGTCGTCATCGGAACACGTGTCCACTTAGCTCATTAACTCCCAGGCCGAGCAAAAAGGACGTTTTTAAAGCCCAAAATTTACAAAATGAGCTTTTAATTAGCGTATTTGGATAAAGATATCGTTAGTTGGGCATGTTTTCTGAAGAATATACTCCGTTCAGGCCAGTCCGACGATCTGACGAGAAACCTTTAAGTACTTTCATAAGTTGTTTAATTGTGGTTAAGTGATAGCAACTTAATTAGCTTGAAAACACTTTGCTTTGTTTAATAATTTTTTTTTTGATGTATTTCGGCGTAATCGTTCTGTAGCAAAGCCATTTTTAAATTCTTAAAAGAATAAAATGAAATTCATCCTAGATGACATCTAAAATACATAGTTTACAGGTTCGTTATTTTTATTTGTGTCTGTTTACTCAAGGAGTTTCAACAGTTTCTGTTGTAACTCCTTGGTTACAATCTATGCTTAGCTGGACTGGCATTTAAAGAGGCAAGCATAACTACTTTTTTCTTTTGTTTTCATTGTAACATCCTCAATGATCGCAAACGTGTAACATTCAGTGCTCCGTGGAGGCCAAACAAGGAACAATCCAATGCGCCATCTATCTTTGAGAGTCTCATAATTGGTGGAGTTCTTTCCAAAACTACCGATTAAGGGACCATTCCCACAGATATTTGGATCGATCTGTCTTCACGGGTAGTCTCACTAAGGGACCATTCCCACAAATATTTGGATCGATCTATCTCCCTGGGGAGTCTCATTAAATTGCTGTCAACTTGGCCGCTTAAATGTCTGTCGCTCCTAGTAAAGCTGTTAGGGGGTAATTATCTTTACCTCCTACCTGATTCGGCCTGATCCGATCTATCAGTTTTCCAAAGTCGTAATACGATTCTTATTTGTCTATGTCATTTGAAACATACATTTACCTACTATGTATAATCAGTACACTTTTGCAGATTCTGTTGCGCGATAAATGTCAAGCAATGAACGTTTAGCCTTAATACAGCAAAGATTTAATTTTTCTGGTAATCATGTCACTTTTCTTCTTCGTCATTAATGTATACCATATCCAAAACCAGGTTTGTTAATACACAATTACGACTTATATATCGATTTTTGAGTTTAAAGTTTTCTAAATTTTGAGCACATTTTCGTAATGGAGATGGAAATCGGTTAATTTTACATGTAACAATAAATTGAGAGTAGAAATTATGAGTTAAAATATTTTAAGGTTGTAATTTTCTCAGTGATGTTAGATAAGATACATGTACACCTACATGTTGCTTGGTGTTAAGTAGAAAATAAGTGGTGTAATTGCATATACTAGCACATTATAGGATCTTGTAGCTTTTATTGCCATCTTTTAAAATGTGCTTAATGCCTTTTCCATCTACATGTATTTTCGAATTTTTTGTTATTTACCAGCACAGTATCTAGCATTTCTGTTGCAAATAAACGTGATATACGGCAGTCTGTTGGTTGTAATTTGTTGTTCTGTAGCGTTCTCAGACGTTCACTACAGCTTTTCCTGTGTTATCTCCCCGCAGCATTCCATAGAAGGCCTCCCTCATGTTCTCGAAACCCTTGGTAGTAGTTTCTCTGTAATTAAGTTTTCCCTGGGATAAGAGAAAAGTAAAAGTAAACTAATTGTATGATGCATTATGCACGCGTAAACACATTTGTACCTTTCTTCAATTTGAAATCGAGAAAAAGCACCGATATGCATGTAGTTAAAGCTTCAGAAAATAAAGTATAAAATTTCAACCAAAACATTGCAAGATGCCTTTCCATATCTGTAACATTATTTCGGAGTGCTATGTGTCTTATCATTCAAGTATACTTATTATTTAAAAAGTACTTCTTTCATCCAGGCCGCCATTTCCTTGAAGGCCTCAGGCCAGCGACTCAACCATCGCGTAAATATAAATCCCTCCATTCTCAGTTGGTTTACTATCAGGAGAATACTCGGAAACACGCCTGAAAAGAATAGTATAAACTGTTTACAAGTCTGAGATGTACGAGTTGCTTTGAGAAAAAATATATTCTTCAGTCGAGGAAGATGACTTGAATTTTTAAAGGCGCAAACCCTATCTAACTAAATTGAAGGTAAACTCATACGGAAACTGCACTGAGCTAAAAGAAATGAAAATAGACCCCCAACTCCTGTTTGGCTATAGATGTCAGTCTGCAAAATAAATGAAACATGTATTTGAAGCTGGGCGAAAAAAAAACAACCCAAACTAGGTTTTACCCCCAGTGTCACATATTGACCTTTGCTCCTTGGGTCAAACTTTTGATTTGACTATAGCGTTATTTGACATTCAGCGCAAAAGAACTGCTTAAATTTAGAACTAACAATAATCTGTCAAATGACATAAACATTCATTTGTATGCAAAATATGTTTTGGGTTTAATTATATTGTCATTGTTGAGTATCGCTTGATGTGAGTCTGTTCATTTGTAGTTGGAAAATTTAACTGCTTCTGTGTCAGTCTATTGCCCCAATGTGGAATTTTGTCTGTAATGCGTCTACCTGTTATTTCTTTTTTCGTTGAAAAAAAATACCTGATTTTGGGTTGTCTAAGTTGTCATTGTACTGAGAAATGGCCCCACAAACTGAGATCCTTCCATGCTTGTTCATCTGCCGCATGACGGTATAAAGGAAATCACCGCCTACCTATAAAAACCGTTGACAAAATAGATTTTTAACTGATCTATAGGAAAAATTTAGCGCTTGTAGAACCTACAATAGAAATGATACAAATTTAGCCAGTCATCGAGCATGTAATCAAGCATTACTGAAATACTTTGATTTTCAGTCAATAGACTCAAAACGACATAGAGACCGTTACTTTTCCAAGCATAGGGATAAGTTTGATAAAACGATCTATTTTAGTACAATGATTACTTGCAAATACAACAGGAAGTAACAAGACGGTTATGATTTTTACTCAAATATCCTGCGTTCTTTACATTTAAATACTTGGGTTTGATTTTGTCCCTGGTGTCATAGAGAATGAAGAGGAAAGAAGAGTTTCCTGGATAAAAGGTCATCAATATGGGGTGGAAGTGGACCAGATACTGAGTCTTAAATTTTTGAACAATTTAAGTTTTAAAAGTTAAGACCAATATTCGGGTTAAGGTCCTTTTGTGAAACTGTCTCTCGGATTTTTTAAAAAATGCACTCACGTTGTCAAAATAACAATCGACGCCATTTGGTGCTGCTTCTTTCAGACTCTCGGCCACGTCCCGTGTTTTGTAGTTAATGGCGTGGTCAAAGCCTAGTTCTTCCTTTATCCACTTGCACTTCTCGTCTGTCCCTGCATAGCCAATGACGGTACACCCCTGCAATAGCACGGGCAAAAAACGCTTACACAGAGGGGAACACTTCAAGAGGTCTCTTATGTGGGTCTATGCTATTTGTCACAAAGATAAGAGGATTCTATCAACTGAAAGTGAAGTTGTGCAGCGGTTCTTAGTCTTTGTAATTTTTCTAGAATAGCGTCGCCGGGGACAGGCTCTGAAACAGACCCGTTGTGTAACATACAGCATCATTGGTGTCTGTATATGGTAAAGGAAGTGTTGAATGCTAAAAATCATCTGCTTTTTCACTTAACTGAAGATTCCTATGTATTGTGTTCAGATGAAGGTGATACTTTACAGAAGCTGTTAGTTGTGAACACTATCTATCTAAAAACCTAAGGCAATCAGCGATACTTAGATTGACTGCGAACAGCCTCGACTGCATAAGGCCTATAATGGCCGAGTATTTGAAGTTTTTTACCCTTTTGTGACCTGCTTAAAAATGTCATTTTGCCACATCATTTTGTCCCCTCACCTTAATTTTGGCTATCTGTCCGACCAAACTGCCCACTGCCCCTGCGGCCGCACTGACCACCACTACCTCCCCCGCCTTGGGCTGACAGAGCTCAAGAAAACCAAAATATGCCGTGGCACTGGAAACAAAGGACTTATTATTATTATGGTATAAAAGCTCGCAACGACTCTTAATTTTTTATTTGTGGTCACTAGTGAAATTCACCATTCTGTAACTCCATCAAAGTGGCTTAAAAACTCAGAGTTTTAGGATCGTATTTCTGTGAACAATTTTGGCTGTGATATTACTTCGTGATGAAGGTGAAAGATGTTGAAATTTTCTTGAAAAATAAAAAAAATTTGCAACACACAGTCGCCTTCAAATAGCCCGAAGAAGTATGTGAAAGCCTGTTATTTTATTGATATACAATCATTTAAAAATGAATAAATATATAATAAAAGTCTCACCCAGGCATGCCGAGGACACCCAGGTTAACTGACACTGGGAGACCGGGGGCTGGAGTAGCAGGCACAACTATAGGCGTGCCTAGAAGATCAGGCCCTTGATTAACATTCACGATGGCGTGCGTCCTCCATCCAACACTCCCAACGAGCATCATTCCCACTGGATGCTGCGGGCTCTTGCTCTCTATCACCCTGGAAAAAAAGATGACATTTTTCTTAGAGGCTTTTCAGCTGCATGATCTACAGTGTCACCAAATGCTGGTTTTAGTTACAAACAAAGACCTAACACTTAACTGTGACTTGATACCATTAGTTCGCTGTAGATTTTCACTATAGGCCCTAGTGATGGCCATTCTAAAATATCTATTGCTTAAATTTTCTCTTTTGTAGTCACATGTACGAGATTTGTGTGGGCAATGAAATGGTTGATTTTACAACAGGCAAAGATTTGAATATCCAAAATGTGGACTTACTTCCCAACTTGGGAGCCCATTATGGTGTCCCCTTCCTTCAATGCCGACCGTGCGAAAACCCTGCACAAAAAAGGAAGTAATATTTAGATTAAAATTAAAAAACTATTAACTGCATTCAATTGATAAAATTTTATATTTTCTAAAACTTGAAAATTTCGTCTATGTCAGAATGCGTTGTCTTTTCCAAGGGTCAATAATGATTAAAACCCTGTAGTTTTAATTGATTCATTAATACTTGTTTTCCTCAACCCAAAATATTCGAGACATGTAGAATGCATAAACCCATTTAAATTCAATAACTAAGAACGGCGTTTTCAAATCAACACATGGGTAAAGCGTTTTCTCCTTTTCGGTCTCTATGAAAAATACCCAATTTTGTGAAATGCACAATATGTGACAATAAAAAGGTTAATATATAATTGTATTTTAGCATGGAAACCTCGACACGGTGCAAAGGATTTGATCTGATCAAGGTTGCATTGTTTGTGCATTTTCGAGAGAATTCCTGATGCAATGCTGGATTACACCAGGGGATATCGCGAGCGCCACTTTAGGGTAAGATTGGTCGGAATCAGAAGCAGACGATAAGATGCACAGTTCATGCATATATATATTAAAAAAATGAAACTCGAGCGTCCCATAAACAAACTCAAAGCTTTTAACTAGGAGCACTGTAAAAAAATAAATAAAATAATAAAAATAATTTTAAAAAACTTCCCATGGCCCCTGCCTTGGATCGTCTTATTTTGATAAGATCGAGGCTTTTAAACCAATGCATGAGACGACCACCCCATAACATGAACCATTCACACTAAGCGGAGTGAAGCACACCTCTGCCAACTATGAGAAGGAAAGGAAACGGACATCTTTGGCTTTATTAATTTCAGTCATTTTGAGTACAGTTTTTTGTACTGCTCACCTGAGTGCTTTTCTTTATTTATACTCTTTTCAAAGGAATACAGGCTTCAACTCTCACCCAACCCAGTCCAGTTATATCCTTTGGCATTTAGAAAGATTACTGAACAATTAACCTCACCTCATATATGGGTCCACGCTTAGTGCTTGAGCTTCCAGTAGGATTTCTGAAAAGGACCGAATACAAAGAAGATGCAACAATTCTGCAAAACACACACATACACACACTGATGAGTCCACGTTATTCAACCTTAATTCTCGTTGTGAATCTCTGGAATCTCATCCGTACATGTGCAGTTTGTTCATCAATACAACTGGGGCCAGAAGTATTTGCTTACCAGAATAAGTTTAAATAATATCCACGCTGTTTTAATTGCAAACGAGCACAGACCTACCACCACCCATCCCACGGGCTTCTGACACATTTTAAGGTCAGTTTAGCCATGAGAGACTCACTGTTATCTTACCTCCATCTTGAAGCTCTGGCAACTCCTCCTCGACAAGCTCCAGATCAGAGTCTTTTGGCACTCCATCGAAATGGTGTGCTAAGATCCACTTCTTTGCTTTCACGGGCATGTTTCAGTGTTACAGCTGTAACAGCGCTCTGGATATAGAACAAGTGTAGGTTATCGTTACGTAGAAAAGCTCGGCTGTACGTGTTCCGGCCTCAGTGTCACAGTATTGCTAACAATGCAACTATAACCTGAATAGCGGGGGTACAGCAAGTACAGTGAACACGTTCCCCTTAGGTTCTGAGTTCCCTTTTTACTTTTTTCATAATATCATATTGCCTTTAGGGTATACGGAAAGAATTGGATGGTATCCAATAGTTTTACTGGTGCTCCCATGAAATACCATAAATTTAAAGGATTCTAGCTACGTAAAAAATCCATTTCTCGAATTTTGGAGATTCAGCATTCAATCCATGCTCTAGAACTATGTTTTAATCGATCCCCACCTTTTTAAAAGAGAAAAAAAAAACAATCTATTGGTAGAAAAAAAAGCGTTTTGGTAATTATTAAACCTCACCTCAATGTGCAAAAATGAAGCAACAGATCTGGGTCACTTGGTACTTTGACGACAAAGGTCTTTGACACTCAGCTGAGCTGCATGCTGTATACAGACAGAAAAGTCGACACGCTTACTAATTGCTGATGCATTTTAAATGCATAATAGTTTACCAAGAGCTTGTTAACAATAAAACCCGTTAATCTGATCTGATAAGATGAGTTACCTGTTATTACCTGGCTTGGGAAGTGCGGTGGTGCATAATTAACAGGTTTTATTTGGGATTTAGGCCCCTCGGGTAAGAGATTTGAATGAGTATGAACTTTTATCAGGAGTTTTTGACAGCTAAAAACGCTGCTGGCTTCACGAGGATTTAGACCCCTCGGGTGAGAAATTTGAATGACAGGCCTACCCAACCACCAGACTCGGCACATAAGGGTCCTGAATTAATTGGTAAATCGGACAACACTACCCGTTTTGAAGGTGTGTGTCAGATCGCATTTCGGAGTATCAGTCGACAGGGTGAGCCCTACAAAATTTGTTCTGGGGTATGATACTCCGAAATGCAATCTGACACCCACCTTGAAACGGGTAGTGTTGTCCGATATACCGGTTTATTCAGGATCCTTATGTGCCGAGTCTGGTAGTTGGGTAGGCTTGAATGAGTATAAACTTTTATCAGGAGTCAGAAAAGTCTTACAGGTACACAATGCAGCTTAGTTTGACAGCTAAAAACGCTGCTTGGCTCTCTCCTCCGGTGACACGATTGTCGTCATCGGAACACGTGTCCACTTAGCTCATTAACTCCCAGGCCGAGCAAAAAGGACGTTTTTAAAGCCCAAAATTTACAAAATGAGCTTTTAATTAGCGTATTTGGATAAAGATATCGTTAGTTGGGCATGTTTTCTGAAGAATATACTCCGTTCAGGCCAGTCCGACGATCTGACGATAAACCTTTAAGTACTTTCATAAGTTGTTTAATTGTGGTTAATTGATAACAACTTATTTAGCTTGTAAACACTTTGCTTTGTTTAATAAATTTTTTTGATGTATTTCCGCGTAATCGTTCTGCAGCAAAGCCATTTTTAAATTCTTAAAAGAATAAAATGAAATTCATCCTCGATGACATCTAAAATACATAGTTTACAGGTTCGTTATTTTTATTTGTGTCTGTTTACCCAAGGAGTTTCAACAGTTTCTGTTGTAACTCCTTGGTAACAATCTATGTTTAGCTGGACTGGCATTTAAAGAGGCAAGCATAACTACTTTTTTCTTTTGTTTTCATTGTAGCATCCTCAATGATCGCAAACGTGTAACATTCAGTGCTCCGTGGAGGCCAAACAAGGAACAATCCAATGCGCCATCTATCTTTGAGAGTCTCATGATTGGTGAAGTTCTTTCCAAAACTACCGATTAAGGGACCATTCCCACAGATATTTGGATCGATCTGTCTTCACGGGTAGTCTCACTAAGGGACCATTCCCACAAATATTTGGATCGATCTATCTCCCTGGGGAGTCTCACTAAATTGCTGTCAACTTGGCCGCTTAAATGTCTGTCGCGCCTAGTAAAGCTGTTAGGGGGTAATTATCTTTACCTCCTACCTGATTTGGCCTGATCCGATCTATCAGTTTTCCAAAGTCGTAATACGATTCTTATTTGTCTATGTCATTTGAAACATAGATGTACCTACTATGTATAATCAGTACACTTTTGCAGATTCTGTTGCGCGATAAATGTCAAGCAATGAACGTTTAGCCTTAATACAGAAAAGATTTAATTTTTCTGGTTATCATGTCACTTTTCTTCTTCGTCATTAATGTATACCATATCCAAAACCAGGTTTGTTAATACACAATTACGACTTATATATCGGTTTTTGAGTTTAAAGTTTTCTAAATTTTGAGCACATTTTCGTAATGGAGATAGAAATCAGTTAATTTCACATGTAACAATAAATTGAGAGTAGATATTATGAGTTAAAATATTTTAAGGTTGTAATTTTCTCAGTGATGTTAGATAAGATACATGTACACCTACATGTTGCTTGGTGTTAAGTAGAAAATAAGTGGTGTAATTGCATATACTAGCACATTATAGGATCTTGTAGCTTTTATTGCCATCTTTTAAAATGTGCTTAATGCCTTTTCCATCTACATGTATTTTCGAAGTTCTTTGTTATTTACCAACACGGTATCGAGCATTTCTGTTGCAAATAAACGTGATATACGGCAGTCTGTTGGTAGTAATTTGTTCTTCTGTAGTGTTCTCAGACGTTCACTACAGCTTTTCCTGTATTATCCCCCCGCAGCATTCCATAGAAGGCCTCCCTCATGTTCTCGAAGCCCTTGGTAGTAGTTTCTCTGTACTTAAGTTTTCCCTGGGATAAGAGAAATGTAAAAGTAAGTTAAATATGTCATTCTAAAGCCATACAGTCAACACTAACCTAGCTGCGTTTAGAACAAATTTATAGAAGGAATGTCAACCAAAACCATGTTGAGATGTCTTTCGGAAATTCTGTCTGTCTGAAATTAATTCGGGATGCTACATGTACATGCAAGAGGCTTATGATTTGCGTTAAACTTAAAATTAAAAAGTACCTCTTTTATCCAGGTTGCCATCTCCTTGAAGGCCTCGGGCCAGCGACTCAACCATCTGCTGACCAAGAACCCTTCCATTCTCAATTCATTTGGTATCATGGGAAAAGTTGGAACGCCTAAAAAGAGAGATATGCATTTTTCACAAACTATCTTATAAGTTTCTGTGGTACGACGCTAAAAAAACCATAATGAAATGCTGGCTTAGGTTTGAAAAGATTTAAAATAATAGGTTAGACAGTTAAGATATCTATTTGACTTCTGTGAAATGTTGCCTATTTTTCCATTTTAAACAATCCGCTACGGACCTGTCTGTCGATTTCGTCGTCATAAATTATTACCTGACCGAGGACTGTCGATGCTGTCATTGTACTCAGAAATGGACCCACAGAGCGCGATCCTTCCATACTTGTTCATCTGCTGCATAACGGCGCGAAGGAAATCCCCGCCCACCTACAGCGTTTCAAAAGCATTATCAAAAATATTTATAAAATATCTATTTTTAGAGGAAATTTTAAGTGTAAGTAAAAAAAGCAGAGGTTGTACATATAAAATGTATTTTTTCAACACTATATGATCGGATACCTTCAAGGCACTTACATTGTCAAAATAACAATCGACGCCATTTGGTGCTGCTTCTTTCAGACTCTCGGCCACGTCCCGTGTCTTATAGTTAATGGCGTGGTCAAAGCCTAGTTCTTCCTTTATCCACTTGCACTTCTCGTCTGTCCCTGCATAGCCAATGACGGTACACCCCTGCAATACCACGGGCAAAGAATAATACTGAGGGAAACGCTAATACTGAGAGAAACGCTTGAAGAGATATCTTCGCAAATTTATACATTTTATGCAGAGGTCTCACGCATGTAAGAGTGAAACATCCCGGCGGTTCAGAAATGCCAGTGACACGAGGTAAGTTGGTAGTTTGGAAGAGAGCTTGATGAATACGCCACCGCTTGCATATTTCTAAATCAGGAAAACAAATTTCACTTGGATTACATGTAAGTTCTGTTGAATTGTCGATCTCCCTACATGCAGATGGTTTTTATAAAAACGAAACAATTATAACAGCAGTTTCATTTTGTACTGTTCTTCTTGTGCGAAGACAAAATGACTTGGGGCGTCTTTTTAAAAGGCGTTCGGTGTAAATTCAGTAATGTGATGGCCCGTTAAAAGGCTTTATACGCACTGTAACCGCCACATGTATGATAATTGATATCCACCTCACAGACAACTTTATCGCTGCATGTTCCAGGTTTATTCTTGATAACAATGCCTAAAATATGCCAGAGCAGATTGAGTGCCCGTGCGATTATATGTACTCTTTGTCCCAGTGATGCTGTTGCTTAGTCAACGTTTAGAGAAATTATCACATTATTGTGACCTGCTTAATTAAATACGACAGCTTGTCACATCATTTTGACCCCCTCACCTTAATTTTGGCTATCTGTCCGACCAAACTGCCCACTGCCCCTGCGGCTGCACTGACCACCACTACCTCCCCCGCCTTGGGCTGACAGAGCTCAAGTAAACCAAAGTATGCTGTGGCACTGGAAACAAAGGAATTGTTGCATTATTTTTTTAGCAGACATCACCGGAGATAACTCATACATGTATATGGAAACACACGGGCTGGTGGTCATGGGGATTGACATCATGAGACAGAAACGCCAAAATATGTTTTATCTTAAAACAGTGAAAGGATTTCTTTCATTGATCCATCTTACAAAAGAACAAACTCACAAAAAGAAGCAAATAAATAAAAAGATAACTATTCAAAATGTGTATGTGTGTCTAAGATAAAAGTCTCACCCAGGCATGCCGAGGACACCCAGGTTAACTGACACTGGGAGACCGGGGGCTGGAGTAGCTGGCATAACTGTTGGCATACCACCGACCCCTTGCCTTTCCTGGTCCGCTCTCAGGATAGCATGTGTCCGCCATCCAACATTTGCAACGATTGTCGTCCCTACCGGATACTGTGGATCCTTACTCTCTACCACTCTATAATAAACACGATAATCTTTCTGATTAGTTCTTCGGCTGAATGAGAAGAAAGTCCCCGAATCCACTCCAGTATGAAATGTTTGGAAAATTAAAGATTTATTAATTCCTCTCAATTTTGCTGTGACAGATAATAAAATAAAAAGACTGCATTGTTGTGTACCATACAGTACCTATATTTAAAGTTTAGAGAACAGAATATCTATGTAGACCTTTAATTGTTTGATATGTTAAACCAGTGAATAACCACATTATGGACTCACTTCCCAACCTGTGTACCCATCATGCACTCGCCTTCTTTCAATGATCTCGACGCAAAGGCCCTGCACGAAAAAAGAAAAGAAAAAAATGTACTGCATTCCACCTGCTCAGGAGAAATGAACGTGTTAATCGACTGAAAATTGTGTAATTAATTTTATACTTCTTTAATAAAATACAAACATTTGTCTGGATTATGCAAGTAAAGGGGTATGTCTACTTTCCAAAGTATTAGTAGTACGACCGTACCACCATATTTTAATTTGCAGAAGTCAAGTGAGTTTTTGAAATGAATATATTGCTAATTCGTTAGCCTATCTCTCAAAATTCGAAATTTTTCTCGGGCTTTTTTCATCGGGTAAAGTGAAATAAACAAATAAAAATGAAATGCGGAAGGACAACTTTATCACAGCACTAGCCAAGCTCAGTTATATCATGGACAAAATTAATTACGAACGTTATTATGTCCAAGGTTATATGTTGACGCTATCCGAGAACCCCCACCCCCTGATGCTGTCATTATGCCTGCCTAATTTTACTTTTTCAGTACCGGACACAGACGTTTACATTTACATTTCGAAAGAGTTGGGCTTCGAGCATTTTGAAGAAGATACAAGTAGGCTCGTAATGTGCATTTTGAAAAGGACACTTATGAAAAGGACACTTATGAAAAGGACACTACCGCCCCTTGTAGAACCGGCCTGGAAATGCAACACGGTTGTTACCAAGAATAGAACTTTACCTCATATATGGGTCCACACTAAGGGCCTCAGCCTCCAGCAGGATCTCTGAAAAAGACCGGATAGTATTTGGTGGCCCATGTTGAATACTTAGAGATTTCGACCTTAAGGTTTTAAGATTTTAAAAGTTTTAGAGTTTGCGACTTTTTTCTGCGCGTCATTTTGCATTTCCTGCAATGCTGAGTGCGTTGTATCTCACACTGTTTTATATATATATATATATATATATATATATATATATATATATATATATATATATATATATAACGTATTTTATGTTTGCCAAACACCTCATATAGAGAACGTCTGTCTGACTCTTATCTTGTCCTGAAAATAGAGCTCAGGGACAAAATTTGCCATGAGGGCCAGGTTAAAACTGTGGAACTTAAAATGCTGTCAACTTACGTCCATCTTGAAGCTCTGGCAGTTCCTCCTCGACAAGCTCCAGATCAGAATCTTTGGGCACTCCATCGAACTGGTGCGCCAAAATCCATTTCTTTGCTTTCACAGGCATGTTTCAGTGTTACACCTGTAACAGCGATGGTTAACTGGCAAATGTTGGTGAAAAAATGTAGGTTATCGGCGGTGATAGAGGTGAACTTTGTTTTTGCGGGCAGGAGACCATGCACCTTTGCATATATTATACTCCCTGATAACTTAACCGAACATAGGCACCTACACTATTGTACATCTAAAGGGACTTTTCCCAAAAATCAAAAACTTGTGCAAAACCTTTCGTGTTGTGTCTAAGGTACTGAGTACGTGCTCACAAATCCATATACTTCACAAAGTCTTTATTTAATTTGCAAAAATTGGATTTCAGTAGATAATTAATATTTGGTGTTACAAATATGTATGTTCCTCAGGTAGTTAATATCACAGATTATACGAACTCTATTATAGCATATTTCATTGCATTTCATAAGCTGGCTGCATGCATGTTGCCCCCTGCAAGCCCCAACGAAATACCATGGCGTCAGCAATCCGCTCAAACTTAATACCAAAAGAGCACTGAGTTCACGGAACCCGACGAAAGAATATATGAGAGCAAAATCACACGCATTGAACAATTAGAAAACCCATAATATAATAACAATAAAAAATGAGATATTGTTATATCCATGAGGGGTGCAAGGGTTGTGTCTTTTATTAGTTTTTTTTTCTTTTTTTTTGTCATTGCAGAATCTTCTTTATTTCAAACCTTTTCTGCGCTTACTTCTCACCTCAAGGCAGCTTTCCCGATGTGTATTTCACACAGACCACGAATCCCACGAATCGCCAGAAATTGACAACATTTTTTTGGAATCGGGAGTTTGTGGCCAAAATTTTGAACAGCTCAAAATTTTTGCCACGAATTCCCGATTGATCAAGAATTGCAAGAACTGACTACGATTATATACGGATCTGTTAAGAACTTCACGAACTGATTACGATTCAACCACGAATCCTGAAATTTTCAATTCCTGGCGATTCGTGGATTCGTGGTCTGTGTGAAATAGGGGCATCAAAGTTTTTGCCACTAATTCCTGTTGGTCAAGAAGTGCAAGAACTGACTACGAATATATACGAATCTGTTAAGAACTTCACGATTCAATTACGATTCAACCACGAATCCTGAAATTTGTCAATTCATGGCCATTCGTAGGATTCGTGGTCTGTGTGAAATAAGGGCATTAGACATCCAACAAATATCAAATGAAAATTGCCCTCCGACTCTCCCCGTAATCCCCAGTCAGACTGAATACTTTCATGTCAGCTAATTCTTTTCTTCCCTGCGGGCCTACTATTTTAACAAGGGATTTTCGGTGTCTCAGATCTGCTAGACGGCCTGGACTTGTGTCAAATTGACACGTAACCTATTTTCATAGTACATTGCATTTTAACGCGCAATTTTTCAGTCATTTACAACCATATGTTTCATGCATTAGCAGTGTAGTACTATCAGAAAACGTAGATAAGAATTGTGTATTTTTGTGCTATCTCACGATAAGGCCGCGGTATAACTTCTTTCCGCGGTAGGCTTACCCGGTAGGTCAAAAAGACGTTACAATGACAGTGCAGAAACTAAAACAAGAACTTTTCCTAGGTTTCCTAGGTAACTATTTATGACTTGATAGCATCCGATTGATCGAGCCAATATAAGCACCTTCCATCTTTCTCTTTTTTTTTACTTTTTTGATACGTTAAATGACATAACTTTGTGCAGACAAACGAAAAGCTTAAGAAAACTATGGACTTCAAATCTCTGCTTTGTTCACTGATAACACAGATTTATTTCATTTTCAATAAAATGTTTGTTATTTTTCTTTTAATGACATGACACAAGTGTATAAAACAAACCTACATCTCATAAAAGCAACATATTTAGTAAAACATCTACATGTAAATAAATGTCAATGTACATTACACATTTTACATATAAAAATAACTTGTGACAAAGCACAATTACAGGTAACAGTTCAAAATCTACATTTACAGCCTTGTGTGTAATAGATTGAGTAATACCCCATATTTTTCTTATACAAAAGTAAAAGTAGGGTACTTAACCTTCTTATCAAAATTTCATATCTGAAAAAAAAATGCACCATAGCTAATTTTTAAAATATGCTGCACCTAACAAGTATTTTCTGTAGCAACAAATCATTACAATATTTTTTCATCCAATCCATGTGAAAAGATCGTTTGCCACCTTGTAAAAACACAAAGTCCAAATCAGAAAATCAACAAGTAAAATCAAACTATCTCACTTCACAAGTCGATATGTTACAGTGTTTTTTTCTATTATAATTCAGCTTTTATTTTATTTTTGGGTAATTCATGTTATAATAAACAAACAAACTGGCCATGAGCAACAACACAATAATTTACTGTAATGACTCTTTATGTCTCTTTGATCGAAAAAGTTCAATACGATGTCGGTAAAAAGCCAAAGTATACTTTTAGGAACTGAAAAACAATTTTGTTCAAAATAAACGTTATCCACTACTTTAAACAAGCTTATTTGTAAGAAAAATATCCCATCACAAAATGAAGAGGTATAAGTAGCTTCAACATTTCTGTAAATTGAAGTGAATGTGCAACACCCTCCACTAAAACAAAAATGCATAGCCTAGCATACACAGCAAGTGGATTTCTAACAGACATCAAACTCACAATGCACACATAATTAATCAAACCTGTCTTAATGAAACTGAATAGAAAGTGAGCTATTTTGAGCAAAAGAAACTCTGAACATATTTCTATACACAAGTTGTGCTGACCTTAATGGTTGTTTGTACCTCAAATTAATTAAATTTAAGAAGGAGTTGACCATAATTTGAAAGAAAGTGTCTAAATGCATTGAGAGATTAAGCCCTGGTTACCTTTTACAACCCCATTATATGGTCTTTAAACCTCAACAGCTCAGTAAGACACAATAATGTTACATAAATATCTGTTTACAAGACACAGACACCTTTGTCTGTCAAAGATGACCAAAGCCACTTTTAATTCCTATAATTACATGTACAATATGAATGTAGAAAATAATGTAAATAACATGATTATTTATATGATGAAATGATAAACATAGCAGATGAAGCATGGCAGTACGTCGAACTCTCACATATTTTATCTGCATATTACCTGTACCTTATCAGAATCTAGAAGAAATACCAGTTTATGTACTAAACCCTGTATGAGGGTTTGATGTAAATACAAACAGAACACATTGAATATCAAACATTTACAAGGACACAATACAAAGATGACATGTAAGCACCAAACTTAAGCAGTACCCACATACAAGAAAACTTTTTGATAAATGTTTTATAAACACTGTTTTGGCCTCTATTTGTTTGAACAGGAGAAATAAATGTAAAATGGAGAAGGTCTACACTTTCAATTGGATTTGGGGAATATGCCTGAAATTGCCATCTGTTATGACAAAATATTTCTAATTAACTACCAAATTCATTTATTCTTAGTGACCTTTCAATTAATGGGAACAGATTCCAGTGACTGTCATAGGCAGTACAAAATTGAAACTCTGAATGCAAAGACCAACTATGCCACTGATTCATTCAAGCCATTTGAAAATTCTGGTTCTTGTGATGGTGGTCGCGGCGCCCTCTCCAGGGGAATATCAGAATCAATGTCCTCATGGAAGCCACTGGAGGCATTTGACCCTCCTGACCCCTTCTCCCTGTTCTTGAATATACTGACATAATCTTTGGGTGGAGGAGATATCTCTCTCTCTGGTTGCCTAGATACCAATGGGGACCTATCTCCAGTGGGAGACGATATATTTCTACTACTACCACTAGGACTACTGCTGCCAGACCTTGGTAACCATGGTGATGAAGACCTTGGCCTTGGTTGTGGTTTGTGAACTTCTTTTTCTGGTGAGGTTCTAGGGGAGGATTTGGGAGACAGACCTGGTGGTTTGGGAGGAGGTGCAGGTTTGGTTTTAGATTTCCGTGTGATAAGTGGATGTTCTTCTACATCAGGGCTCTGTTGTTGATGTACGTCCACTGACGCTGAACCCTTACCACTGTTCTCATACATAAGATCTTCCTTCAAGTCCTTTAATTGGCTATCCCTAGGCGGGGATTCAGAGGCTGCTGTAAGTGGCTCCATCTCTGAGGCATCTTTAGCATCCTTGGCCTTGGAGGTTGGTTTCTTCCACCGTACATTGTCCACATAGTGGTTACCATCTGAACCCATTGACACCTGGTTTTCCTCATCGTCTGCAAGTTCTTTACACTTGGGATTGTCACTGTCTACCTGCATGCTCAGGTAGCCATTGGTATTCATCTTCAAGTAGGGGTCATTGGCTGCTGCATAGGAGTTGTTTAGGTCCAGGTAATACTGAAACATTGGATGAGGAAATTTAATGTTGTTTATGAGAAAAATAAAAGAGCGACTTCACTGAGAGGGTGATGTAAGCCATGCAAACAAAAGAATCTGTAATAGCTTGGTCCTTTGAGCTGCTTTAATAAAATAACCATAGATTAAATACTGTGACCCTTGGTCCATTGTATCAATCAAAATTGGCCCATTTCCTATTATAGCTTCATGTTGCCACAACCCTAGTTGACAAGTAACTCGCAAAAGTTAACATATTATAGTCATTTTTCCTGTCCTTTCCAACATTTGTGGATCATGCTTGATCACAGCTGTCCAAGGATGACAGACTGGATTTTGATGACAATCTTGTGCATAAATATCAATCAAAGTAACTTATTTTTAAACCTTTATCATCACTAATTATTTATATATTAGGCTTAAAGGATGCCATCTTTGAAATAAAATGTACATGCATATAGCTGAGAAAAATGAAATGAAAAAAAAAATGAAAATGCTTTGCTGATATTAAATGGCTTCATTTTCAAAACTGGCATTCCAGTTTCAACTATATATATATATATATATATTCATTCATTTTCATTCTCCAAAAATAAGAAATAGAGGTCTATATAATATCTAAAAATTAGGGGAAAAATAAAACACAAACAAAACTAACTGCTGTACCTGCAGTCTCTCTGGGAGCTAGGCAATGAAAGAAGAGAATACCTATTATGTTATCTACTCACTCCATGCAATATGTTACATGGGAAAATTTTTCATTCACATCTGTAAGCTATTGCACAGACTTTAAATTTCCTTCCACTCAGGCATGCGAATTACATGTTGGTGCAAGTGACATAATTTTCTTGCCTGACAATGTTATTTAAACAAAGACTGAAAAGGTCAGTAGAGCACCTATGTTTTCTTTCCACATGCAAGTACCAATTCAAATAAACATCAGCTTTTTAAATATATATTTCAAACATTGATATGTGCATACAAATACAATGCCATGCAAGAATGATGAAACACATCAACAAAGGTTGAAATACATTTTAAGCAAGAAATGTTCCAGTCAGTGCATACATCCATTTGGTCCCCAAAAGACAGAGTCAACTTGTTATTTTTCAAAAGAATGCAACACACACAATCAAAAGAACAGAGAGAGAGAGAGAGAGAGAGAGAGAGAGAGAGGGAAACTGCATTATAACACTGAAGCTGTCAGAAGACATGAAAAATAGGAGGGAACTCTTTTATGTGATACAGAAAAAATGTGACTGGCTTAAAAGAAACACCCTCAGAATACTGTTAGAATTCCAATCATTCAATTGTTAGTTAACCCAGTCTATATTAAAAAAGTTCAACTTCATTAAAAAAAGTAGGAGGAAAAGAAGATGAAATGAGATGTTGTTCCATATAAAGATGTTAGTCACGCTTTCTATCTGTCACAGAACACAAACAACCTCAGAGATATTAGGCATGGTGTTATTTTAAAAAAACACAGACACACACAGTTCCAACAGTGTTAGAGAGACAGGAGGCGTGTATGCTGAGTTGTAAATTTGGAATTAGACAAACAGCAATCATGTAGTGAGTAGATGTGTTAGTATTGTCTCCTCTATCATGGAGGCAGAGCCCTAAAGTAGTGTCATGGTTTTAACATGCTGGACAAAGACAAAGAAATCTATGGCTGCTGAAAGATTTTTCCATAATGTATAATATGCAAGCTGTTTGAAAAAATTAAATTTTTTGTTTGAAAAAATGTGGGTACTTCTATATATATACATATTTTCATTTGTTCATATTAAAGGCTCCCCAAAAATGACAGTTGGCATATGTCCCATTGTGAAGATATTTGTTGTTTAACTCAAAATAACCCTGCACTTCTGATCAACAACTCACCAATATCAATCACTCAAGGTCAGATTAATTGCTGGTTTAAGGGAGAATCTTAACTAGCTTTGTGGACATTTAAGAGCCAGTCACACAAGAATTAAAACATACATAAACCAACAGTGGGCTCAAACAAATCTCATCTAAAAACAAAATGCACATGATCAACTAAGGTGTGCCAACATGCAGGTTGTAGAACATGAAATCCATAACAACACTAATACTGACACATGCAGAATGTCTACGAACTACTTACATATGGATAAAAAGTGTGCATTATCATCAAATATGAACAAATGCAGAAAGTGGAACATTTCAGCAAACAGTATACACTTGAGCATTGTGGGGAATATACACTGGAGGATTCTGGGAAAGGCTAACTGTATCAGCATGCTTCAGTCAACTGACCAGTGACCACTACTCTATGGCTCTGCAGTCCACTAATATTGGAGGATTGATTTTTGGATACTCACTTTGTCAACATTTTACATATTGATTGGTATTGTCCAAATATATGGTGTATCTTGGCACAAAGGTGTCTGGCTTTAAGATGGAAGAGAACAAGTTTTGTCCAAATAAGTCTGTATATACACACTCAACAAAATTTTCCCCTGGGGATTTCTTTTTAATTCTTATAAGCAGCATTTTTTAAGAAGCCAAAAAAGATGTACTGTATTTTTTGTAGCTAGGCCTAATTTTGGAAAAATAATTACTTGGTGTTTATTATCAAAGTATAAGATGTTTCAGATCAATGCTGTTCAAGTGTAAAATGCAAGCCGTATAAATACACTGTTCTGAACCACATCTCATTCCACATAACAACACAGTACACAATATGCTATATTACTCAGTGGGGAATTCAGTTGTTTTGTTCAGGGGGAATAGACTCCTCACAATACTGTGATTTTTCTAAATTTATAATGCATCTGTTGATGAAAATTCAACATAATTTGCAAATATAAAAATAATTCAGAATAATTTGCACATAATTTTGTAAAATATTAATGAGTTTAGAGACCAATAACTTTTTTCATTTTTTCCTTAGGCAGCATTTGGGAGGAGTACAAAACAAAGGGTAAACATGCTCATGTATGCCATTAATATACTCAGACTGTACATGTAAAAGATTCAACGGACAAAAGTCACCATCAAGATGCACATTACAAATTAAAGCCATTACTCAAAACTTTGAAATAAAAAGAAAGACAAGATGCATATTTAAAATACACAAGTACAAAATAAATCAACAAAAGAGCACAAGGCAGCATGCATCTCATGCTTGACCCCAACAAGTGCATTCTGTGTTCTATGATAAAAAGAACTGAAGTCTAAAAACACCCTTAACTTAATGATTGACAGCTGTAGTGTACTTCAACTCTGGACTAAATCTGTAGTAGCCAAGTGAATAGAAAATACTGGGTTTATTTTTTAAGGTTAATGTTTTAGATTTTAGTTAACTACTACAGAATTATCCTAGATCACAAAAGAGTACACCGTTTGAAATTTAAGTTTAGATCAACTAGTAGTTACTTTTAGACTTAAATTGAAAATAATCTGACCTTATCAGACAAAATAGTATCACAAGCACATCTTAAATCAAAACTTGTTGATATGATGTCTTTCCTCTTTTTTACCCTTAGTTTGTGAAACAAAGAGGTGGTGGTGAAAAAAAAACTTTAGTCATGAGGAGTAATAAGTTAACAAATGAAGGTTTTGTAAAATAGGACACTGTATTTTACAAATGGGTTAGACATCTTTAAGAACAATGAAAACTTAATTTGATCAATTCCTACAGTGATGTCAGTCAGACTATTTCCAGTTTACATCATATCAGTTTTGAATGTCTCATTCTGATTCATTCAGCCATGAGAAATGGTAGGGTGGACCCAACCCTCCCCCCGACCCACTGTGGAGATTTACCACAATATATAGTCTTACCTGCTTCGTATCATGCTGTAACAGATCTCCAAATCTTTCAGCTAACTCAGCAGCAGACGGTCTTTCCTCCGCCTCAGGATGCCAACAGTCCAACATCCACTCGTAACTAGACACAGAAATAGAAATAGGTTCATTATTAATGAGTGTCTACAAAACAATATTATATGAAAACTAAATAAAATTAAAAAATACAAACTACATGCAATTAGACTGGGACCTTTAATTTTTGTTTGTTGAAATAACTATAATTAAACCACGGCTAGCGCGTAGAACAAAAGACTCGGCCGTGCTGTATTCGACATACAAGCACGTCATGTACGAGTGCGTTCCACGGTCTGTTGCATTACTAGTGTAGTAGCCAATCAGAGGCCGTGGTTTAAGCCAGATACAACACTCGTCGCCGAGCTGTACGTGAAAATTACTCGTGTATTGTCTCGCCTGCGGCTCGCCGATACACTCGTAATATTTCACGTACAGCTTGGCAACTCGTATTGTATCTATCACATACAATGACAGCTGATTTTCATTTTCTTACCTTACGCTGTATATTTGACTTTCCTATATTTGCACATTTGAAAATTTGTGCATCTTTTCTACCCTATTATCTTGTTTTGGAGATACTGAAATCTCCAAAGTTCAGTGGATAAAAACAGTCCTGCCCATCGCATCACTTATCATTTACAAAGATGGGGGTCTCCTAAGTACTCACATTTCAGCAGATGCTTTAGGCGGCCTCTGCATTCTGTAACCTGCTTTTAACTTATCTACAAAAGTTTCATTTAACTCGAGGCCAGGGTACGGAGTGCTTCCCATGGTAAAGATTTCCCATAACAGCACCCCAAATGACCATCTGCAAAAGACATTCAAATCATTTACTGCTTGTTTTAAAAACATGATGGAATAGCAAGCATGTACTAGAATAAATAATAGTTACTGTAATATTTTCCAATATATAATGAAAGGATCATGCGATACATATGAACAAAAACATATTTTACTTACACATCACTTTTAGGAGTGAAGATTTTGTCAAGTAAAGATTCTAAGGCAAGCCATTTTATTGGTTCTGGTGCCTAAAAGATAAATAAATATTCATTAAACAGAACTTTCATGGCATTTCAAAGAGAACTGTTTCTTTTTTTTTTTGCATGTTAACACAATATTCTAGTTTACTGTATCATTCTTAACCACAATACACCATATTCTACATGTAATGCTGTGATGGTCATCCATCATAAACTATAAACTGTTAAAATAAACACGTTATGTTTTACTCTACTTACATGGCTCTGCTTCCTGTACTCTTGGTACTTGTATACATCTTTAGCCATACCAAAATCACAGATTTTCACTATATGGTCCTCTGCCACCAATATATTACGTGCAGCTAAATCTCTGTGAATATACTGAAACAAACAAACAAATCCTTTAAATACTACTTCACAACATTGCTCAAAGAACATGGTAGTACTCAAAGTTGTAGTTGAATTCCATTGGGCTGAATATGAAGTATTCTGGTCTTATTTCAGCAACTCTCACTTGAAATTTATGCTATGTTTTTTTAATCTTCTATTTTAATTGCTATATTTGGATAATATACTGCTACGGACAAGTGCTATTTTTGGACTCGAATCCCTTTCACATTTTTAAAAGAAGTTAAGCAACAACTAACAATGACACCTGATGAATTTTCATTTTCCTCTAGGATTAGATTCTTACATTCTTTTTAGCTAGCATGAGTCATTTATCCACCACCTTACCTTTTTAGAGTGCAAATAATCCATCCCTCTGGCAATTTGAAAAGCAAAACAAACTAAATCCTTAGAAGTTAGAATAGGTTCCTTCTTAATGCTTTGCGCACTGTCTTCTCCGTCTGCTGCAGCTTCTTTTTTCATATTTGAATAATTTTCTGCTGCCACAGTTCCCCCTGTAGTCTCTGTAATGGCTGTCACAGAGGCAGCACCTGGATCTGTCAATGAAGCTCCTCCTCTTACACTGTCCCTTGAATTGATCCCTGTCAGCGTGTTTTGTGCTGATCCCGTAGATGATGGGCCAGTTATACTGACCGGTTCTAAGTAGCCCTCATTGGCCAGTGTTAATTGGTTCATGGTGTCTACGAAACGGGACCTATTCTGTATCAAATATGAGCGCAGGTTGCCAAAAGTGCAAAACTCCATAATGACGTAAAATTCTCCTGGAAAGAGGAAAATTAAGTTTAATAAAACTGCACAATCATATTTTCAAAAATTATCAACAAAAATGACAACACCACATGCAACACAGGTTATACATTATTTACCTTGTCTAATATTCTTGGTGACAGCCCCCAGGACATTCAGTATATTAAGATGGTGGCCCAGGTGGATCATCACCTTCAGTTCTGATATCAGAGATTTGATCTGGGAGGAGTCATAACAATCTGGAATACACAGCATCAAATGTACACAAATCAAAATGGCCGGATGCTAAATGATTTGTAATCAAACTTATCTTGCAAAAGTCTACAATTTCATATTTACTGAAAAACATGACAGCCAATCCAATTATAAACTTTCAAAACTAAATCTTTCTTTTTACAGAAATCATATGTCCTAAGTTTTAGATTGGTACATGTGACAACATTGCCTAACTTAATCGATAATAGCACCAATCGTTGTGTTATGTACTGTATGCCCTACCTTTGACCATTTTAATGGCCACTGGTGTGGGGCCCTCAGTGTCATTAATACCCATGGCTTCTGCTTTGACCACTCGACCAAAGGCACCTTGACCTATCACCATTCCTAAAACATTCAACAACCCAAACATAGAAATGGTACCTCATATATCATTTCTCCTAAAATACTGCTTCAGTCTTGCAATTACTGTTTTAATGTTTGAGTAGATTTATTAACAAAATTTAAATACACATAAAAATATTCAAGCTGTGAGGAAAAAAAAGGGAATATTATTCCTAATTATGACTGAATAAACAAATAATAAAGAAGAAGAAAAAAACAGCTAATAGATCTAGAAATCCTACCTAACTTTAGCCTCTCTTTGGGGAATTCCCACTTTGGGTCATATGCCAGGCACTCTGTCTGTTCATCTATTGGAATGTCAGGATTAAAATCGTGTCTTGGTTGATCTTGGAGATAGTCCATCAACTGAAAACACATATATAAAAACATATGTAAGCCATTTGCCATAGGGGAAAATAAACCTTTACACCTAGAGCTTAATTTGGTTTTTGAGGCCATGTGAGTTATTCAAAATTTTTCAAACAACAATTATCTGGGAACTTAATTGGCGAACTTGGTACTGCTTGTGTTCTCTCTCAAGATGAATTCATAACTTTATTTTACCAAACAACCAGACCTCTGCCGGATCCAAGATCAACAGCTCCCAAATGTCTATTCCCAAAAAAATATTTTACAGATGGTGCAAATTAAGGCACATTATAATACCAAGTACATGAATCGCACTAATGTAAGACTCAATATGCCTTTTCTACCCTGCTAGGAAAAGTGGGGTGGAGTGCAACTGACTCCCCCTCCCACTTCTGGACCTGTGTATGTATTAAAAGAATAAAGAACACCAGTAAAAGTTTCAGTATACCAGTGGTAGCTCCTTCCTCTGTTTCTTCTTTCTCCTCATCACACAGATGACCAGGATGATGATGACCAGGAGCAACACAGCGGCAACAATGCCCACTATCATTCCCGTCTGCTGGGCTGACAACAATCCGCCTCTTTTGATAATACCATCTGGAATTGGGTCGCCTAGAGGTCAGTTGGAAGGGGAGAAAAGAAGAGGAAGAAAAACTAATAAGGTTAGTTGACCAAGAAGAAAGGCATGCACTACAAGACAGGACACCCTGGGTACACCGTAGTCTGTGGTTTTAGTTTTTGGATTAGAGCAGAAAGAAATAATTTTAGCTGAAGTAAATGTAAAAATTATTAGTTATATTATTTTGGTTATGTGTGCATTAAGATTAATGCTTCCGTGAACCCAGGTGCCACGATTGTCAACAGAAAAAATAAAAACACCAAGTGATTACTACTGTGACTATAAGGGATACTAATAATGGTTCAAAATAAGTTCAAAATGTCAATTAGTCAAATATTTCTGTGAAACCAATATAATTAGCCAAACCGCTGATAAACAGACTAAATGAAAAAGTACAATGTTAATTGTCCTTTTCTTAAAAAGAAAACTTAAACTCTGACAATAAAGGGTAGGGTCAGGTATCTTAAACTGAGGATAATATCACTATTATCAAGTGACAGGAAAGAAATCATAAGTTGCATACTGCACACCAGATTAACACAAGGAATTAAATAACAGAATATATTCAATAATTTAAAATAAGCAAATTTGTCTACCCGACACCAAATTTCACCATTATATAACCATACACCCATGCCCACTGGTTTGCTATTTTTAAATATATCTTATGTTATCAATGACATACATTGAAGTAAACATAACATGTCTGGAGATATAGTGAAAAAACACTACACAAATGTGAAAAGATGTAAGTTAACAAGTGAGGGCTATACCATAGAAAACATTGTATATGATGGTACACTTAAATTGAACAGGTTTTTTTCATGATTTATCTTACTGAAGTAAAAAAGCAAATTCCTTTTTTCTTAATTTCAAAACATTTACAAACAAATAATATCACACCAGGGAATTTCAGTGTCATTTGATTAATGTCAACCAATGACTTTCAAAGGTCTACTCCCTGTTTCATTTTTAGGCAAAAAGGAATATGAAAATAATTTTTTTGTTTGTACTCATTTTGCTTACCCTCCACTTGGAGTGTCAGGTTACTGATGATACTTCCAGCTCTATTGGTTGCCCTGCACTCATACAAGCCAGCATCATGCCTACTAACTCTCTCTATGGTGATTCTGGAGAAACAGACAAGGTGGAAATATAATATACAGACATCACTTCTTTTTCAGAGATGCAATTTACAAAGGATATGGCAAAGGAAATGTTGATAATTTTCTTTTGCCCTTATATTGCAGACTTAAATGTCACTGAGAAGCATGTGAAAAAGTTATTTTAGAAATTACTGTAATAATTATCATTAATCTCAGTTCACTTGCATCATGCATTTGACAACTCAAGTGTCAAATAGGACAGGGTGGGCAGACCTTTTGGGTTTTATCTTATATCACCACTTATGAGTGATATGACAACAACTAACCACCAAGCTGTCACATCAGTTTCAAGTCTGCACTTGTAGCAGTTACAAAATTTTCATAATTTAACAAAGTTTTTGCCCTTTTCATTCAAAATTGACTTACTTTGTATTTTCACTAGAAAACTTCACTCCGGGTCTTTTTAGGTCAGAGCTGAAGTTTTTCCCATCTTTGAACCAAGTGATGACAGGGTTCGGTAATCCGCTTGCCTTGCACTCCAGCTTATAGACACCACTGGCTTCCACAGTGTTCACACCAGCCAGCGGATTGGTGAAAACAGGGGGCTTCAGACCTGAAGGAAGAGCAAGAAGATCAAATCTCCAGGGACATAACACAAAGAAAATTGTGTGAAAAAAATTTGGAGACATCCATTGTCAACAAAGCTACTTTTCAGCAGATGTGCAAAACTTGACAATCATTCTTGCATTCTTTTCTTTCTTACTGTCAAGTATTCTGTAGCACAGTTGTGACATTCTACACTGCTATTTTTTGTATCTCACGGACTTCATAGCAAACTAGCTTAATGGTCTCTTTCATTTCCAAAATTTAAATATAAAATATAGGAGTGAAAGTCATATTACACTGGCTGTGCATACCAAACACAATTGAGAAACAGAAAAGTAACCCTTACTTAGTACAATGATATCTGCATCCACGGTGTGCCTGATACGAGAGCTGTTTAAGGCCACACACTTTATGACACCAGTATCATCCAGAGAAAGGGAATCTATAGTAACAGTGATTTCATTGGAATACTTGGTGCTGAAAATTCAGAATAATTTCATTTATTATAATTCTCTAAAAATTGTATAAAGTTACAGATTATGTGTGCCTCTTTAAGCTATAAGCAGAAAGTGCAGAAATGCTGAAATTGAATCTAATGGTCAAATATGCGCGCTCAACTAGATACAGGTGGCACTGCCAGGTCCCGCACAACTTACTATGCAGCAGGTGTTGTGTGATGCATTTAAATCAGATTAACAACGTTAATCTCCATATTAATTTACAGATTTTGTTTGCCTCTTCTTTTAATTCTAATTTAAATGTCTCTTCTAAATAACTGTTAACAAATACAGGATGCTTCTTTAAAACAACATTTTGTTTATCATGTTTATCACAAACTGCTGGAAAACCTCTAATATAAGAATGTACAATAAATTTTTTTACACCAAAAACTATAACAAGGCAGCAAAGCTGTCAAATGTACAGACAAAAAACAGGAAATAACTATGCACAAAATAGGCTACTGTCATTTGTGATGCAAAAGTACATAATGTGAATGCAATGCAAACTGCAAACTGCAATGATATGAGTTTATTTCCATTTTTGAAACTTTATTACACAATACAGGATGACAAGTTTACCATCATTTTTACAAAATCAACTAACAATGTTGTAAAGATGCAGGAAATGTCAAACAAACACTTTTATGTATCTTATTAATTAAATAATGAAACTGTTAACATGCCTAAGAATTAAATCTGAGGAAATGTGAAAAAACAGCATAACTTCTAAAATAATGGTTTGATCACGCTGATTTTCGAACTTGACCTGCGTTTTATGAATATTCATCAGCTCTGTAAATATAAAGCCAAAAAGTAAAACTGCCTTCCATTTATCTTGTTTACAATGAAAGTGCACGGCGCTGGCGACGGCGATGACGGCGACGACAGATGCAGGTGATGGCAATATGTACAGACACATCTATATATATTTACTGTACTGTTTGAGAACAGTAAGTGACATGGTTTTTCTTAAATGGTCATCATGGGAGCAGTGCCCAAAATAGGTTTTTTTCAAATTTTGATGCAATATTACATAATGTTTAACAGCATAATGACCATCAATTTTTAATAATAAAATATTAGTATCATGGATATTCAGAAAATGTGACTAGCAAAGGTCTTCAGGCCCATGGAACTTCAAAGTCACAACTTAAAAATGCCAAAATGTAAACAAGACGGCACTGTTCTGAAATGTTTTTTTCCCATTTTTAACAATTTTTTAACATAAAACAAAATTAAGAGTTTACTGCCATATTTATATGATCAACTAAAAAAATTGACAAGATGGGAAAAATATCAATAAAACAGTGTTAAATGTCCAATTTCTTCCATTCTGAGATTCTGAACATAGTGAATGATTGAATCTGACAAACCGCAATGATATGAGTTTATTTCCATTTTTGAAACTTTATTACACAATACACAATAACAAGTATACCATCATTTTTACAAAATCAACTAACAATGTTGTAAAGATGCAGGAAATGTCAAACAAACACTTTTACGTATCTTCTTAACTAAATAATGAGACTGTTAACATGCCTAAGAATTAAATCTGACGAAATGTGAAAAAACGGCATAACTTATAAAATAATGGCCCGATTATGCTGATTTTCGAACTTGACCTGCGTTTTAGTAAGATTGATTACTCCTGTGAGTTTCATGACAACAGGCCTATCGGTTTTCCTTGAAATGTGTTAACAGTGTTGCATATATGCTAAAAAGAGAAAAAACAGCATAAATTCTACAATAATGGCCAGATCATGCTGATTTTCTAACTTGACCTGCGTTTTATGAATATTAGTCAGCTCTGTAAATATAAAGCCAAAAAATAAAACTGTCTTCCACTTATGGTGTTAATGCTGAAAGTGCATGGCGACATGATCGGCGACGGCGACGACAGACGCAGGTGATGGCAATATGTACAGACACATCTGTGTCTGTACATAAAAATAGAAACTACACAAGCTGTCCACTCAAAAATCCCTAACAAATTAAAGAACTGCATGAAAGAAATCTTTTTGAAAGTTCAGGACACACAGTTAGCAGGATGCAGGTTAAAATGGACAATAATGTAAGCTGTACCTTGAGTTACTAACTCTTCTCCTAGCATCACTCAACAATGGCTGCCCGTTCTCCTGCTCCACTGCTAGGTCACTATACCAGTACTTGGCGGCACGGCAACTGACAGTAAGCATATCTCCCTCTATGTGGACTTCTGAACTCCGGACTACTTCAAATCCATTCTCTGCATCTGTAATTCCAAATTAAAACTTTAACTCCACAGAAGTTATTCATTCTAAGTGCAGGGTGCACATTTTTGTGGTGGTTAAAAAGTTAGAATGCATTGTTTATCAGATATAAAATCATTTAAGCATAGATGTTTCGCCTCATTGTGGCCAATACAAAAGTATTAACTTTCTAATATGTAGAAATTTCATGCTTTGTACTGACAAGTATTTTAGACCATCAAGTGATATAAACATCTAACCATTTAAGCCACCACTGAATGGGGGGGAAACACCAACCTGACACAATAACTATTTCTGTGCTCTCACTCGTTCCTTTTTTGTTACTGGCTCTGCACGAAAACTTTCCAGACTCCACAGCATTCAGGGACAGGAAACTCCTGTGTGATTCTTTTGTTATTCCCCTGTAGTTTCTGCTGCTGTTAGCTATCATATAAGCAGTCTCTGGGCATCCCAAACTCTTACACCCTGCCCACCACCACACGATCTCTGGCACTGGGAACCCCTGTACTGCACATTCCAGGATATAATCCTTCCCTGGTTTGTAGAAGGTTTCTGTGTGCTGCTTCAAGATGGATGTCTCTGGAGTCTCTGAATGATAAAGTTAACGCAAACAAATAAAGAGTAACTTATCAGAAACAATGTAAAGTAGATACTTGCACTTCTAAAAACACTACAACTCTCTATTATCTTATCATACATTTTACATTTTTAAACTGTTACAGTCAGTAGTTTCATCTATAATTAAAACTCAGGTCTTTCATCCTCTACAATTTTACCGATTTAATAAAAATAAAAATATTACCTATAACTTGCAAGGTGACAGAGGTGGCCTCCTCTTCCCCACCTACTGGGGCATGTGCCGTATAGACTCCAGCATCCTCTCTCCTTACACCAAAGATCAGAAGGCTGGCCTTATCTTCATTCTGCCTGTCAACAAGAAGCAGTTGGTTTTTTAAAGCAGCAAATGACATGCCTTTTCCACTAAGCTGATATTACAGTCTCAATTAAATAAGAAATGACTGCCATAAAAACAGTATTTGGTTTCTTACCTAGTTATTGTAAAGAGCTTGTAAAAAGACAATAAAAAGCTTAATAAGTTAAAATATTAGCTACAAAACAATCTCTTGGCATATCATAAGGTCTTACTCTTGATTTGCAATTTATTTTTATATACAACAAAGTAGATAGATACACATTTTCAATAACAAATTCAAAATCTCATAATATCAATACTATCTGTGAAATGTAAATAAAACAGTTAACACACTACAAAGGTATGATATAAGTAATTAATAATCTTACCTTGGTTCATACTTAGGTAAACGTCTACCAATCGTTTGCCCATTTTTCTTCCAATATATCTGTGGTGGAGGGTAAGCATCCACTATTACATTCAAGGATACAAGATCCTGATTCAGGTCTGCTTCTACTACTGATTTCTCTGGACGAAGGTTTGCAAAAGCGGAGTCTAGAAACAATACCAAAGAAATCTGTTGAACTGAAAAGTTTCTCAAGCATGAAATGTGCTTTGGACAATTAGTTTTAAAAAGTGTTTTTATTAATTGCATCACATGACCCTCTAACTGTACAATACATTTCATCTGTACAAACAAAGAATCAATAAGATTGCAACTGCATTATTAATGAAATTTCCACCTTCATTGATGGCACTTCTTAAATCTCACGTTATCTTCCGTGTGTGTGTGTGTGTGTGCGTGTGCGTGTGCGTGTGCATACTAGTTCAGATTTTTTTAATACAATTTTTATTTTCATGAATGATGGAGAGAGAGACGCAGGGAGAGAAAGGGGGTTCAAAGAAAAATAAAGCTTTACCAAAAACATCTATGCTGATAGTGTCGTCAGCAGTCAGCTGGTTAATCAATGTGGTGACACGACATGTGTAGACCCCAGCATCTGTGGGTATGGCTTTACTGATTGTCAAGTTATTCCTTAGCCTGGTGTACTGGAATGCTCCATTCTCTATTGTGTGCTGCTCTGATACTTGTGCTATCCGACTGGATCTCTGAATTCACAAAGTATATACGCTGATACAGTAACAACAATAAGAAGAAAATGAAGATGAAGCAGAAGAAGGTAGAAGAAGAAAAACATCAACAACAAGGGCAAAAACAATAGCAAAAATGCTACAATTCAACTGAAGGAGGACAAGCACAGCGACAAGAAGCTTGTCACTTGTTTGACCAAATTCAAAAATGAATTATATTAACTTTTAAATTTTGTCTAGTCACTATTCAGGATTTAAGAACTCAATACAGCATGTAAACTGGGCCACCTACCTCATCCATATTAGGATAGATCCATTCTAGGGTGTTTCCAGTACTGCCAACAGATGTCAGCACTATACACCTAAGCTGGATGTCTTTGCCAGTCATGTGGCGGGTCTGGTTGCTTTGGATTACTGGGGTAGGAGGGTTGGTGGGTGCCTCTGATAAAAAAAAAAAATGGAGAAACTGAACATCTAGTACAAATAAATCATCAACAGGAAAAACTTAAGATCTTACTTTATCTTCAAATCTTGAATCCATTTTATGTTGTTATCACCAAATCAATGGCAGCTTTATAAAAGTTTAAACAGTAAGAAGAAACTTGTCACCACACACACACACACACACACACACACACACACACACACACACACACACACACACACACACACACACACACACACACACACACACACACACACACACACACCTGTGCACATACCAATGCATACAACTGTCACTACACTAAAACATAAACTCACCACTGTAGAAAGTCAAAACTGACATGGTATCTGGGCCATTGCCAGCATATGAAGCCTCACAGACAAGTTGTTTATAAGCAAAGAACACATTTGGAAAAAGTACTTTGAAGCCCTCTCTGGGATCATATGTCACTGCCTCAGTGGGACCGATAATTTTGTCACCGTCTTTTAATATGACCGTAGCATTGGGGCTAGATACCCTACACGGGATGATCCCGGGCCTGTTCTGAACCAAGAAAAGAGCTACAGGGTCTGGATACAGTTCATGGGGGAGCAAAATGTTGATTTCATCTGAAATAAACACAAATCAATGATGATTTTAGATTTAAGGTAAGGAAGTCTAACCAAGTAACAGTGAAGTGTATAATTAACAGCGATAAAAAAAATCACACTTCCAACTTAAAAAAAAAATCCCTCTCAGCTGACTCCTGAATAGCATTTGCTTCGCAGATTATCTTAATTGATTCAGCCAAATTTGATGCATTCTGGCAAGAAACAATTTCAACAAACTGGTGAACATTTTACTTATCAAATCCAGTGCCATTATTTCTATGCTGCTGACCTGAGACATAGACATAAACTTTAGACTCGTCCTTGTTGTCAGGAGACAGTTTGTAGCGGCAGGTGTACTCTCCAGTGTCGTAGTACTTGGCAGGACCCACTGTCAGTTCACTAACATTTCCAGAACTATCTGTGCTGTGGACAATGCTTATTCTGTTTTCAATGGAGAAATCTTTGAACTGCAAATGAAAAAAAAAAAAAAAAGATCACCACTTTATTTGGTTGAACATCACGTATGGGCTGTATTATGTCTTTTATACAGAAAAAACTGAATATCTAACATTGTAGGTAAACCTGACATACGTAACATGTTCATTTATTTTCACAATTTCACACTGATTCTCCTCATAAAAATTCACCTGCCTTTACAGGAGAAGCTGGTCAGGACACTAATACCACTTTTCACTGAGGTGTGCGTGTTTGTATGTGTGTGTGTGTGTGGGGGGGGGGGGGCATGGGAACTGATCAAAACTCTGGGTATGATGACTACGGTAAAGTGCCATGAATTTCGAACGGCTCTTGAATTTCGAACGATCTTAAAATCGGCCGTCTGGAGTTTTTTCTGGACCATGAATTTCGGCCAGTAAGCAATTTTGCGCGATCTTGATTTCGTGAATTTCGTACACCTTAAAATCGGCCACCGGGCTATTCTCGCGCTTATGAAGATCTAACAGTCGGCAATGTTGCCCTAGCGTACCTTTACCTGAGTACTACGTGTGCGGCCCAAGGTGCAAGATAACGATCAGTACAGTTAGTTAAGGACGCTAAACAACATCGTCATATCCATTCATTCAGATAACAGGAGAATCTATTAAGAGTTGTACTGTCGGGCTGTTGTTTCTTTACCGCAATATTCGGTGTGAGATAGCGATCGGTAGTTTTGCTGAGGCGCACAATAGCATTATTAACAGTAGAGACTTCAGTAACAGAACAAAAGAGCAATATTAAGAGCTGCAACAAAGATAACCATTATTGCTTTCTTGTCTTGTTCAGATCGTTCACGATCTCCAGCTGACGATCTTCCGCTAATGAAGTCCCTTGAAATGTACAAATGAAATGAAAAATATTTTTAAAAATTATAAATGAGGAGGGATGGAGGGTTAAAAACAATCGAGAACGATCTCCGGCTGACGATCTTCCGCAAATGAAAGCCACTGAACGAGTATGAGCTTTCTCGTTTCACTCGGATTGCGATGCTGACGATACGAAAATCGCGTTCTCTTCTCGCCCTTTGGCTTACGAAGTCTCTTTAACAAATATGAAAATTGCCTCCTGGTCTCTCTCGGATTGCGAACGATCTCTCCCTGAAAATGTGAAATTTTCCTTTTTGTCAATCAGCTTTGTCAGTTGCCGTGCATATGAAGGTCCGGAAGGTGTCCCCTTTCACAAATTGGCCTGTAGTTTGCTTAGTGTTTTGTACCGCATGAAGGTCACTCTTGTCACTGCTGCATACGGCGTGGAATGTGTATCTTAAAGTTCATAGCAACATTTTATTGTGCTTTGTAAGCTTTAGGAAGTCGTTTCGGCGTAACTGAATATCAGCGTACACTACAAAGTAGTACCATTCATCTGTGACGCATCATAAAAGCTAGGTACGTCAAATTACTCTAAGAAAATTTCTTACAACGTCCACGGCTGCCCCGACAAGCCAAGACGTCATTAAAAAAAAAGTCGCAGGCCGTCTAGCCGTCTTTGAAAATACAGGCCGTCCGGTGATGTCAGCGGCCGTCCAAATGACGACTGGACGGTTCGCTTGGAAAAGCCTTGATCATAAGGGTATATTTATTTAACTAGGGGCTTACTTACATCACCCAGCTTACATGCGGGTGCATGCCTCATAATATTATTTTAAAGGATAAAATTGTAATATATCTAAGTTTAATTGTTTGTAAATTTTGTAAAAAATGCCCATGCCATCCCGTAAGTTTGGAGGGTTATGCTGGATCAATTCCGTGTCAAAATTCTTTGACACTTTGCAGGAAAAGTCAATCTTCCTTTGTTTCATTAGCTCCTTGTTTAGCCCGATGATCAGATTTATCTAGTGCCCCCAGGTCTGCTGGAGCAGCTCTTTGAAAATAACACACAGGTAGATTTTTATCTGAGATAAATATCGCGTTCGATACACTCAAGACAAAAGCTACCTGTGAGCTGAAGGGCACTTTACCCTCTAATTAAGAGGTAAAGCAAGTTCCAGCTAGATGGACGATTAAGATCGGACTTCAGATGGTAACTGTATTGTTTACCTCAGTTCTGTGAAAGCAAACGAAAAGGGGTGTCAGAACAATGGTGCATATATAAATTATACAGAGAATTTGTACATTCAGGTGACATTAACTTAAAATCGAAGGGGATTTTCGATAATATTCCTTGAAAAGTACACTAGATTTATAGAGAATAATATCATGGTTGGCCAAAAAATTATATACGCACAGTGTATCCGTGCGTATGCCTGGTTACGCCCCTGTCGCAAACCAGCAAACCATATCCTGCTGACTACATGAATATTGTTTTCTAGCCTGGACAAAAAGTCCAAGCTTCTATGCTTGCTCGGATCGCTGATGATCTCTTGCTGACGAATATAGTAACGAAGTCCCTTGAACTAGTGTGGAAATTGGCTTATTGTCGCGCTCAGATCGCTCACTATCTCCCATTGACGATCTTCTAGTCCCTTGAACGAATATAAAAACTGCCTTTTTGGTTTACCCTAGATTACCTATCTCTCGCGTTTGTTTGAAGATGGTTTCAATGACAAAACATACACGCTTTTCAAATGCGTACATTGACGCAACTATGCGCCAGGAAATCAGTTGATGCTGCTGGTTAAGAATGGGTTGCCTGAGCGAAAAAAAAAAAAAAAAAAAAAAAACGGCCCTGCACACCCCCCCCCCCCCAAACCTAGTATATTTGATCGCAGACAACAATCAGCGGTCATCTTGGTCGCAGCGCACGACGGAGAGAGACCGTAATACACAGTTCGGCTGCCGTGGCGAAGGCTACCTGTGCGCCGCACATACCGATCTGCGGTCGTAGTGGCCTCCCCGCACGGAGGAGAGGCCGTAGTGCCGAGGCCGGCTTCTGCAGGGAAGGCTACGTATGCGTTGGAGACACCGACCCGCGAACGGCGAGATGAGGACACATTCGCGCGTAAAGCTCCACCCGACTTTAACGGTAAAGGCAACGAACCTGGTCGCGGAAGACTCTTATCGCAGATGAAGGCTACCTGCACGTGCGCCATAGACACTGATCGGCTGTCGTCTCGGTTTCAGTGCACGGAAAGGAGCAACGGTAACACTAAGCTTCCATAGTAAAGGTTATCTGGTCGTGGCAGACGCTAATCGTCGGCCGTCTCTCCCTCCGTCCACTCCCGTTCTGAGCGCCAGGATCGTGTTTGAAAAACGACACTAGTTTCTGGCTGTCAGAATTGCTTTTGAAAAACGACACTACTGATAACGATGCTGTTTTGCGGCCCTAGACAACAGTACCGCTCTATCTATGGGCCATACACAGTGATCGGGTGAAAGTACGTGTATACCTTTGGTCGCAATTACCGACACTCACACATCATACATTATGGTAACTCTAAATAGATCGTCGGGAGAAGATAACAGAAGGCCTAGCGACGAACAGACAACTTCCGGTCAAAATTGACAGAATTCCATGAAATTCGAACTTTCGGAAGTTCTGAGCACCTCCATTTCATGAATTTCGGCCAGAACGATCTTTTCCCAAATTTAATTATTTTCTACTGTTCGAAATTCATGGCACATTAGCGTATATTCCACTAAATGAAACCATAAATTAGAACAAGATTTAGCATATATAACATCCACCCAAGTATTTACTTCTGGGAAATATCTCCCAGATGATGTGATGAACTGACACTGATGTTTTTAGGCATCTGTACACCACAGAGTCTGGTAGTATGTAGAGGAGGATTTCAAAGGCCAGAGCCATTAAAGTTCTGGGCAATGATGACTTCTGTAATAGGAAACACATCTGGATACCCAGAATTAATGGCATCTATCAACTGTGGGTGTGTTGTTAATTTCACTGGTAATGGCCCTAGAAAAATTGCTTCTACTTTCATCTAAGATGTGCTATTTGTAAGATATTGTGTACATGATTAAACAGGGGCCTGGAGGTGTGGTCTGTTCTTTAAAAATTAAGATTAAATGCAGCTGTTTTTTTTATTTCAGTTCTACACTGTGATGGTTTGGATGGATGCATAGGTAGATAAGATAGATAATACTTTTATGCCACGTTTCGAAAAAAAAATCTTAGGCTGTATTCAGAACAGCGGACTAACTAGTTCTCGGAACAAATATTGTAGACCCACTTGAATGTTTGTTGCATAATACCAGTGGGGAAGCTATTCAGCGTATATAACAGTACATGTAAAAGGGAAAAACAGCAAGTTTTCTAGTGGGTCACCATATTTGATCTGCGGACTTTTTGGTCCACTGTTGTGAATGCAGCCTTAGACATTGGCAAGATTAGTATCATACGGTGATAAAGCTTTTAAATTTGCAGCACCAAAAGAATGGAATATTTTACCCATCAGTCTTAGACAAATTGTGGACCCTGGACATTTTAAAAAGGAACTAAAAACCCACCTTTTTAAACAATATTATCTTTAAATTCTTGAAAAAACACTTCTTAAGAAAAACTGTTCTTAGTCATAGTTTTAAATTTCCTCTTTTTTATCCATTTTATATATCCTTTCATCTTATAACAAGTAGCAATATTTTTCTTTTAATTTGAATTTTATAATTTTTGTAAAGTCTACTGAACACGTTGGATTTTAGACTATAAATAAATATTATTATTATTAATAAATATTATTATTGGTGAACTTTGTTTCTCCAGATGAATTATACGGTAAAGATAATAGAAAAAAAATGATTTTCATCTTTAACTTTTAAGTTGCAGATGCCACACAAGATTTTGTGTGTAAATCCTTTGTCTAGATTAGAGAAAATTAAGTGAATTCCTTATCAATTTACCATCAGTCAGAGTCTTCAAATACATACAGTCTGCTCAGAAGATAAAAATAATGGTATTTTCATCTTTGTTGGGAGTCAATTCCAAACTGCTCCCCTCCTTAATCCATAAATAATTGGCAGAGTAATCAACAGAATAAGCCTGCCCATCAATCAAAATGACCAACAAATGTCCATCATATGTTTTGGATCATCTACGTAGAGAGATCAAAATCATTATATTTTTTTCATCAAAGATGGAGAAAAGCTCACTGGGGTGAAAATAAAAGAGAGAGATTGTTCTGAAGGTCAAGGCTTGTAGTTTCGTTACTTACAGAGTGTGATGGGTATACCCATTCCATCTCAGCCTCCCCAATACACTTTAGTGTGAAGTTCTTCTCCGACTGGAACACTACCTCTGTGGTGCCGATGTCCAGCTTAGGAGGCAGCAGCAAATTATTTCCTGGAATGAAATAAATATATGAACATGAGTGACCATGCATGGGGACCCACCATGCATCATAACTAATTAGGTGGATAAGAATGCAGAGAATGGGAGATAAAGCTAATCATGGACTATTAAGTGACCTTTTCCTAGAAATAAAAATTACATGATATTAACCAAAATCATGAACTGTAATAAAGAATAGAATTGGTCATCTGACCTCGGGGATAATACAGAAGAACATGCTATGATACTTAACATCAGAAAAGTATGAAAAATCATTAAACTGATTTATTACTAAATACAAATAACAATTCCCTAAAGAAGCATCATTCTTCATGTTATGCACAATCAAGAAATCCTGGAAGTACTTTGAACAGTAATTTGGTTCCTAGAATGTACAACAATAAACTGACGATGGCACTTGTTAAGGACCTACTAGACTGTCAGCCAAATACACAAAAGTTTATCTACATGACAACATGGCCATATCTTCAAAATGTTTTTTTTTTCTAAATTCCGTGGTTTGAAAATAAAATACATTAAAAAACTATTTGAACTAAGTGACACCATGTGTTTCAAATAATACCCACACTGATTTAACACACTCACACTAACACATACTTTAGTCAAATGATAAAGATAAAGATAATCTACTTCATCTACAGAAAAGTAAAATGCCTGTCAATTCTTCAGTCATGCATTTTTTGTTAAAAATCAAAAAGTACTAGGCCATAAACAGCCAAATCTTTAAATCAGCAATGGGGTTGTGGTGCGTGTTCATGCAATTAGTATTCTTTTCATTTCTAGAATTTATAATACTCCCATTAACCTACTGAGAGAATTAGCCTTACAAATAACAAAAAAGTAATTTCCTTTTTGTGACACTTAAATGCTGGGTCAGGAAATTCAAAATGAACTATGCCTAAACGAAATGATGAATAAATTTACAGTGGATGCAATCATTTAAGAACCAAGGCAGTACAAACTAGCGCAACAATTTCTTGCTTTTTCTATCAGAAAGAGTAGTTTTAAAGCAAATCAGTTGCAAGTTGAAAAAGTCATTTTGGAAAACATCTTCTTGGATTGTTTGCAATCAATTGCCCTCCCCCCTTCCTCTCCAAAATAAAAAAGTCCTATGGAGAAAGTAAATTAAAATAAAAAATATCAGCATTTATTTTTCCTTGTGTTTGGCATTAAACCACAGGAATCAGATCCTAGTCTCTCCTTTCACAAGGTGAATGATTAAAAACACTCCCACAGTAGGAAGTGCTGACTTACATGATTTCTCTGAAGTCTAAACAGAGCCATCCAGGCAAATCTTATCTCACCAAGCCCCATTTCCTTTTTCCATTTTTTGTTACAGAGTGAGAATTAAGAGCCCTTGCAGAACTGATGAAGGGATTTATATCATACAAGTAAAAATACACAACTGTAACTGTTCCAAGGTCTGCAAAGAACGCTTTATTTTATAAGACACTTCAGGGTTCATATGTGCACTGTCCAGATCAGAAAGGCCTTAAAGAAAAAATTTATCAAAGTAGGCATAATACTGGTTGTAACCAAGGAAAGCTGATAGTATAGATAACAAATGATAGAGAGTCATTAAACAACATATGACTCATGAAGAAAAATTAGATTCTGATAGTGGTAATGCAGATATACTTGTACATAAAAAAACCAGTAATGTATACTTTATTTGAATATTAATCTAAATTAGATAACAACAAAACATGTGTGATTATGATATCTGCATCATACAAAGTACTCCATTACATCATTAAATGCTAGAATGAGCCTCCAAAGTGCTGACAATTCCACATGTTGTATAGAATATATGTAGGTTATGTAAAAATCTACCCCCGATAAAAAAAGGAAAGAAAAGGCAACACATTACATAAAAACCATATTAAACATGTGGCTTTCAAGATATGTGGGTGTGCCTTGCCAATAGGAAATCAATGCACTGTCTGTTTGTTTTACAGACATCACTGTTCTGGTCATTATAATCAACATGACACCAATGTAATACATTACATGGAGTCAGAAGTGCCAGGGTGAAGACAGTCGTAGAAAATGAGGAAGTGACCAGGAGAAATAGTTTTATGTGGTGTTATGGTCAGATGATGCTACAATTAGTAATGTAATTGACAATAAGAAGACAGAGACCATATTCCTCATTACTAGTACTGTCCTCAACACTGGCTCAGTTAGTTCATAATACTTTGGAGGTAAATTCAGGTAAACTACCACCAGTACACTAAATGCTAACTTAATATGAGTTTTGTTTACAATAAAAACAGCCCACAGTCTTCAAAACAAAGTTTAGTTAGTAACCCTAATCTGTGGCAAGTGCACTGAACATGAGAGCACACTTGGATAAAACAAACACAAAAGACGGTGCCAGGATTTATTTTAAAATCTTGCCCTTGATATACGCACAGGGTTTCAGGTGCAGACTGCAAAATAACACCACAGAAGGAAATGATTTTTTACGGAATGTGAAAATAGGAACGTTTTCTCACTTTCACTTTCATAATGACACCTATGAACAATTACATATATTCAAAGCTGCAAATCAATAATGTAAGCACTGTAGTGGATCACATGTCAGAAGAAAAGGTTAAGAACCTGCAGGACATGTAGGCACTTAATCATGTGCTGGGTCAAAAATATAGGGCCTGGAGCAACAGTCAACTGCAGATATACATGTAAGCTTGTGGCATAACCATGAAAAACCTACTCTGTATAGAAAGGGACAGAAAAAAATTAATGTACACCTCATCCACCTACTAAGACTAATTTATCATTAAATGACGTATACATTTTATAAACATATTTAAATACACTATAACTTACAAAATTTAAAATAAACAAAAAATCAGCAAGTTAAAATCTCAAAATCTTAGTTAAGCAAACATAAGAAAAAGTTGTTCGAAAGCCATGACAAACCAGTTTAAAACCAATGATGGAGGAGGAGAGGAAGACCCCTTGGCGGCTAGGACCATGTGTTCTAACCTTATGCCAGGTGTAATATCTGGGTCAAAGAAAATAGAACATGTTATTCAGAAACCAGGTATGTAGGCTTTGTATCATGACTACAACTAGGTTGAGACTGATCTTATACCTTTCTCCATTAAAACTTTACACATCAATAGCCTTACTGTTATCACAAGAACATTACTGGTCCTATTACTAACTTGGATGCCTCTCTTCATTGGGTAAGACCACTTAGCATGCTATAAGGTAAATGCTCATGATATTTGAACAAAATAATTATATCATAATAGACATATTCAAAATTTAAATATTATACCTAGAAATTTCTGATTATTTTAGTAATGATAATTAAAGCTTTCTGAATATTTTGGTAAGTTAAAAAATGATAAATCTTCAACAGATAAGGAATTTTTGAATATCAAGTAACTGAAGTGCTTGAAACCTGTTGACAATTACTGTACATGCATTCATCTTCTTTCCATGTGTAAGAAGAGCAGGTAAAACTACTGGGGAGCCAAATTGATGACTTCTGTCTGACAAGGATGGCATATCATATTCTTGTTTAAAGCACCTGTACATTCATTTTATCAAATTATAAGGACAGAATTTCTTTTTTAATTTCCTCAAATGTAATATGTATTAAAATTACAACATTTACAAGACTTATTCAGTCAAATGTAAGAAAAAATGATGACTACTCATAATTCAGCTAATTATCTTTATGGTTAAACTCTGATCTTTCTGAGACATGTGGAGTATCTTATGCTCTCATAAATTCTAATGGCGATAGCATGAAGTACTTACAGCTAGCATCAAAGCTACTACAGCTACAAGTATCTTGAATACCAACACATGCTGAGATGCAAACACATCATACATCTCTTAAATGATTTGATCTATACATGATGAAGACAAAACAATAATTTACATCTTTTTGGACATCAGTTTTATTAAGGAGTTTCATAGTGACCAACCTGAATATCAGCACCTGGTCAAAAGTCAGTGGGGAATTCCATTAACCAAGGCTATTACATCACTGATAATCTACAGTGCTACCTGTTAATAGGAATCTGCTTCCATAACAGTAATTATTACACCCTTAGCCAAGTTAGGTATGCACAGGGCTTTTAAATATTAAATTTATTTAACTAGTGCAAAGTGTGATGCCATGCAGATTACAGTGTTAAAAAGACAAACTAGTACCAACAGATGCTTAGTGTACTTGAAAAATGTAGCAGAAAGAGGACTTGCTAATCTGAAATTCTGGATATCTTTTGCACTCTTTAGTGCAAAAATAATGAAGAAATAAAACTGACATGATTGGACAATTTGTTTTCAGAACCAAATGAACACCAGGAAAATATTTTAAACAAGTTGCATAAACGGCGGTCCAAAGTTTGTAATATGACAAACATGAAAGTGCCTTGTACAAATATCTCTAGGTAATTTAATTCCAGGGATTTCCATTTTCCAGGTGAGCACCTCTTTCGTAGGTTAATGTTTGCACACTTCAGGCACTGTGAAATCTTAACACTATTATTGTTACACATTCCTGGCAGTTCAACTTGGCTATTTTCTGTCAATATCTCTGGAAATTCTTTTAAGTTAAAACTATAAGTTTGTACCCGAGGGCGAAAGGCTCTGATCCCCCTCCTTGCCTCATACTAGTACTGTACACAGAAAGTACCAATGAACAAATAATGCCACCCAAATACTCGCACCAAAAATGCAGAGTGCAAGTACCTGATCAAAGAAATGTGTTCTCATCCTTTACATTCCATATTAGAGAGAAAAACCAATGGAACTGAGCAAATAAAGCCACCCACAGGTACAAATCTGAGCAATGCAGAGTGCAAGTACATGTTCAAAGAAATCCACCTCAACCGGCTGAGTTATTGGTAGGATTAACACTACTATGCACACAAGGAAGAAAAAATTAGCCTAATTCACAGATATTGAAACAATATATCAGTTTTGAATCACTGTTCTCTGTGATACTGAAATAACATACATCAACGTTACTGAGGAGGGGTGCTAGTCTGCCTTGGCAAAATATACCATCGTTCCTTATTTTAACCATTTGAGGTAAAGACTACATATATAAATAAACCATCATTGAAACAGACTTCATATTTTTTTGTTTTTGGACTCTCAGTGAGGCATTCCTACATACAACTATGCATGGCGTATTCAACAACCTTTCACATCCATAAGTCTGATAAGCCCTGATAGGAGAAAATATTTTCATTCAGTGTGAGCTATCTGATATCCTATCCACATGATCTGACCACTGGTCACTGCATTGTGGAAGGTGGCAGTTGTATCAGTTTTCAAGAACACTTCATACTGTTAGAGAAACCTGAGATCAACTTCATATGAAGTTTGTTACACATTAAAATAACTGTCTTTATGCCTGGCAAATAGGGGTACCACAAACAGCTGCATAACTTCAGTCAAATCAATTTTTTAAATTATACATACTGTATATTTACAAATGTAGAATGTGAGTAAAACAGTATAAAATCATACATTAATGATTTTTCAGAATAATAATGTTAGCATTTGGCTAGAATTTACTTTGCTAATAAAAAGCTCTACACAGAATTGAAGCCAACCACTAATTCACCACCTACATATGTGTTTTACAGTAACAGTGAGTGAAAATATAGCTGTTAATTCACAGGCATGTTTAGTTTGGTTCACTAAGTACACAAATTACCTGTCGACTCATCCTTCCTGTCCAATGCATTGTTTTGTATTTTCTTTTTTCAAATCATAATTGAACCAGGATGCATACCATTGAGGTCATCCCCACTCCAATACAAACATCATTAGTCATTGGTTCAGTTCAATTGAAATTTAATGAGTATCAGACAATCTACTTATAAATAACACAAAACATCTTTTAAAATTCAGAACATATTAGAAAACAGGAGGTTTAAATCAATAAGAAATGTGCGATTTCTAAAAAGAAGTATGATATAAGTTTAATCATTCATCAATTTGAATATTATTTGAATCAGGACCAATTACTTGTAATCATGAAGAAAGGCGTGGATTTAATCCCGGACGAAATTCAATAACAAAATAACCATAAGGTAAATTCTGAGAAATCCCCTGCATCTTAATTATCCTAAAGTGTTGTTCACACCCCAGGTATTGGTTGACCTGTGTACACTACTCCAGGTAACTACGGATATTACACTGAACAAGATATGAGCACATCTTTCCTGGTAGCCTGGAAAGTGGTAGGGCACCTGTCATTTCCAGACAAGCACCACATTTCATCTATAATAGCCATTTTAGACATCTTTGGTGCTTCATCTAGACTCTATCTATTTAGGGCCAAACTGAAAATGTTCTAATGAAAATAATTTCACTTCTGTTCTACTTGATACTGATGAAGCAGTGTTGTTATAAGAGTCAAGTTTGAGCAAGGCCTGGTTGCCTTTTGCTTAAACAAGTTTGAAAGTGAGTTTGAATAACTTTAGGCAAACTTATTAGTTAAAATACCAAATTATACCAAATAACAATATCTATATGTTCTTGCTAACTACACATAATTTGGCCTATATCTTCATTTGCCTAAACTTCTCTTTTCACCTTCCGAGTTCTACCTTTAGAATTATTTATTAAGCTAGTGAGTACAGACATTGATTAACCCTGTTATTTTCAAACTCTGTATGCAGAAGAGTCAAAGTTCCAGAGACTACAAGTAAAAGGAGGTGGTAGCCATGATGGTGACTTATTTCTTTGAATATACCAGGAAGCTGTTTTTATCAATCTAACATGCCTGATTTATATTTATAACAACCAGGGTGGAGAATAGGTTTTCGCCCCACTTGCTGAGTACAGCAAAGAAATGTAGGTAGACCTATGTTAAAGATAAACCACAGAATATTGGCCAAACTCAGCAAGTTAGCTCTGCTGAGGCAAAAGCCATATAAGAGGTTTAAGTTGTCAGCACTGGTCAGTTGGTCAGTTCTAAATGTCAATCATGAACCACAGCCTAATGGCATATGGAAATCTAAGAAAAATATGTGCTTGCGCTTGCAAGAATATGAAGAAGGGAAACCTGATATGTTTGTAAAAGTTATCTTTTTTGGTCATCTTTTTTTATCAAGAAAACATCTTACAGTAATACTGATAATAGTCAAATCCCTCTGGAGATTGAGCCCATCATAACATTCAAACTCATGTGTAAGGGATTGATGCCATCACATTTACACTAATGAAAACAGCTAGAATAGTTATTCTAAAACACTTCTGTATCAAAGAGAAACCTCTGTGGGTTTGCACTGGAGGATTAAATTATTTATTCAGTTTTTATTTGTATGTGTTATAGGCTGTTTAAGCTACCTGAAATACTACTGTATGTGTGCATGCAAATAAATAACCAAAATAAATCACAAGTTGAAAACCATACAGAAGACATATATGATAAAGATTATTGATCAACACTGCACTGGAGTTCTGGTACATGTACTAGACATTTCATTCACCACTAGATTGAAGGGATGGAAAATAGGTCACCAATCATGATTTACAGATAATTTATCCCAACTGTCAGACTGTTTCCTCTTTAAACCGTCAGTAGATTATATACAACAACAAGCTCCTTTATAAAAAGTACTTGTAAATCAATGGTATTATGCTTTATACACAGAGTTAACATCTACTTGCAGTGGCAGCATTCAAAAGATTAGAAAGGACTAGTTTTTTCTTACCAGTATATTTTATTTACAATTAACAAGATTCTTGATAATTTCATTTTTATAGCAACCTTGGCAATCATAACAAAATTTTCAAGACAAACCTCCAAATAATCTGACTAATCTGTCCATGTGTTGCGACAACATGTCCTCTGACATGTAGATACCTACTTCCCAAAGTTTCTTATCTTTTAACTGTGAAGTAGAAGCTTCCTCTACTTCTTGCCTAGCAGAGTATGAAATCAGGAAGCACATATCCAACAAAATTCCTATTTTCCTGACCTGCAAAAACTGACACCATACCAAATACTAAAACATTTATTAACACTATTTACAATCAAGAGCTCTAGTCCATACCCACTGACAGCCTCTGAGATAAATATATATCAGCTTAAAATAAACCTGATAATGAATTTCAATAAATAAATAAATAAATAAATAAATAAATAAATAAATAAATAAATAAATAAATAACCTTTAAATCTCTGATTTGTAATTGTTAATGCATTTGTCAATATTCAATTCGTAACATAACTCTATGCCACTTTCCAGGCCTATTGATACCGGTAGCTTCACATTTCAGCAGGGCATCAAGTTTTTCCAATACAAAATGAATCTAGGATCACTAGTTTTACCAAAAATAACCATCTGCAATTCCTTAACAGATGCATTTGGTATCTGGTAAATTGAGATCTATATGCTTGTTTATGCTAGTTTGAGTATAGTGAAGCTGACAACATGGCCTACAAAGTCAAACCTAGAGCCTGGCTATATCAACAGTACAGATAACATTCCTCACAACAAGCATCCAGAGAACATCATAAATCAATAATTTCTTTTAACAATACTAGATGCCACATACAATAAGCCACTACATTCTGTGTAGATTAGGCTATGATGTGAGTACACTAGACAAAACAGGGAGACAACATGTGGTATCAAGTATATAGAAATGTGAACCTTCCTGATAAAAAAAATAGCTGTAAAATGAGATTTGATTATATGTAGTTCTGATCAAATTGTCAAATCCTGGGATGTGTGGTGTACTTTCACACAATAAAAATGTCTAGGTTTTGGATATCATACACTGCAGGCAATACAATTAATATATATAACTTTGTACCGGGATAAAAATAAACGTTTTTGGTAATGCATTCTTGCTGCTACCCAGAATGTGGTTGCTGACAAGTGTATTCGGTGACTGTTAACTGTCAGCTGCAGAAGGTCCATGTTATGAGTTGGATTGCTTCCAATTTATAATGTAATTTATAAAGTGGGCATGGCACATATAACTTACATGTAGTTTTGTTGCGTTTTGGGGTCTTGTAAAACTTAATTCATGTGACTATTTATGTGCGTTTGGTAATTTAATTTGACACAAAAAGAGTTCAACTGTCCTCAGAGATGAGCCAGTTAAATCCAGAACATCAACCTACCTGAGCTGACGGGTATGAAGAATATCAGTGATAAACTGAGCCGTAAAACAGCTGATAATCGAGGTGATGGTCCAAATTTCATGACGTCCTTGAGAGTTGTAAATTCCATTTCATTAAGTGTCACATTCCTTGTGATAGCTTCTTAATTATCTCATCAACTGATTCCCTCTATACAACTAGATGTTCTTCTACCCATAGCATCCCTAATCTAATGTTATGCACTATGTGTGATCGATTTCAGGTCTGTAGTTAACTTCCTGTAACTGATTCATCTAAGCTATTACTGTTATCGGCTGTTAGTCCTTGTGGACTCTCCCCACCTATTAAAGATTTCGCGGTATAGGTATATATCATGGACAGAAAGAAAAAACATTAACATAAATGATTGCATATAAAGTAGGATAAAAGAAAATTAGATATATATGAAAAAGGATGATATAAATATCAATAAAAAGCATTCATTGTTGTAGGACAATCACTTTCTACTTTTGGTGGAGGGGTTGACAATTTGAATTCCATCTAACTTCCGGTCTTGCGTATTGACAGATTCCAATATGGTGGGTAAAACATTACGGATGGTGTTCAGTAGTAGCGATTTTCCAAATAATCTAGGTTTGGGAACTGCATCATTTGGAAAACAATCGAATGCTGTAATTGCTATAACAGAGAGCACACATAGCGCGTGTCATGGTACAAATTACTTGGCATGTGCCTTAAAACTCATGGTTTATTTTTGCTTTGTCACCGTGATCAAACAGCGTGCGTTTTGTGCGTATGATTAGTTAACCTCGTAAACCGTGACAATAGCTACCTGATACATCTTTTATTCGTGAATTAATATCAAACATTAGGGACAATGTAGTCACGCGGAGAGGGTAAATAGAATGAGTTCCCAGTTTTGTTGGGTATGATCTTGAAAACATCTTTATAAATGTTGTAAAACTTGCACCAGTTGTTTGCTTTGTCATTGATGGAAATACAGGGGCGGATTGAGACCGTCTTCAGTGTCTTCCGGAAGACGGTCAGATTTTCAAGTTTACATAGACGGGCATCTAATTTTTTCTGTCGGAAGACGGTCAAAATGTATGATGGACCAAGAATGATAATTTGGAAGACTCAGAAAATAGCTCTGGATCCACCCCTGGAATATGCACAATCATCCAAGTGTTTTTCTTTGATTGTAGAACTCAAGTGAAGGATGCCCAAGTATGAGGCCAAGGCCAGAGGGTCTTAACTCTGCCAATGCCAAAGGTGGTGTATATGGTGTACCTGATGTTCTATATCAGGGGTAAGTTGTTCAGCATTCTAAAAAATTGTATTTATTATCAACAAACTGGATAGGTACAACACTTACAGTAACTGTTTACATTGTCTACATTCAGAGATTGACTTTTACAGTGCCAGTTCCATGGTCTATATATTATACACCTTGGCTTTTGTATATGTAGAGCACGTGATAAGGTTACTAAAAAGTGACATTTTTTTTTCATTCCAGGTTTCAGAATGTAAGAAATGATCTCACAGCATCACATCCACTTGAGCATTCAGAAAAGGAGGTAAGATATCTGTTGTGTTGTAATCTACTTTCTAAACATCAGCAGTAAGCATTGTTTAGAGAACACAGAAAATCAAGTAGATGCTGAAAGCAATGTCTGTTAACACTAATTAACATTATTTAAATATCAGAGAAAATCCAACAGCCGCTGAAAGCAATGTCTAATACAGCATCCTGTATTGAACTCATTTGAAAATAGGGAGTGAAAACATCACAGATATGAAATAAAGATAATAGTATTCAATACTTGACTTTTGGTGCAGATTCTGTAAAAGTATTTCTCTATAGATAAGAGACTAAATCTTTGAATGGTGCTTGTTTGTTTCAGTGGAGAGCCAACCAAGAGAAGATGGACTTTGCAATGTTAAGACAAGTACAGGGAATTCATGCACCTCTTAGGCTACAGATGGAAAGGAATTTTGCCAATAAGGTACACCAGCTTGTCTCTAAGACTATAGGAATTCTACTCACCATTATGTTCAGATTTTAAATATAATAATGGATTGCATTTACTTCAAACATGGTGCTGTCTTTAATTTCTGCTTTAAAACAAGTGTTATAATGTGAAGCCAAATGTTTTTGATGTATATTACTGTAATTTTAAGTGATTAACACCCAAACAATCATGGGAGTTAATGCAAAATTGCAGGCTAGGGGATTTCCTTCATACAAGTTTTTTTTTTTGGAAATTCATGCATATCTGATGCTAGAAACGGGAGAGCGAAGAGATTGGGGAATTAAATTTTAATCTTTATTATGGACAGCTGTCTATTTCTAAGAATGGAGCCAAGAGAAACCTTTTTATTTTTAGATTGGTAGGTTACCTTGCCTCCAAAGTTCCCATGTGATGTTAGACTCTTTAACAGGAAAGGATGAGGAGATAGACTATGAAGATATCCTCAACTGTGAGTGCAGTATTTCACTTTCAATTGGAAAAGAAATGTAGTATAGAGTTTTAAGTTGTGTTTAAAGTCACTAATAATTTATAGGTGCTTGAATTTAAATAAAGAATTACAGTTTCTAATGGTTTTATTATTGAGCATTATGTGATCCAAGAAGGTTAAGATTTAACATTATAAGTTGCCATAATATACGTCTTTTCAAGAGAGAAGGGGGATAATGGTAATATTTTTCCATTGTTAAAGGACACAAATATTTCTTTTTAGCTCCAGCTGACTCTGAAGTTTCTGGCCAGCCTCACATGATGGTGGAGAAACAAATGGGACTGTTGTGATGATGATGATGCTCAAATTTTTATTATGATTATCTCATCAAAATAGTAAAATGGGAGCAGCGCGTTGACCGTTGGTGAACTGTGACATTGTGTACCTGCATTGTTTAAAACTGTTGAACTTATAAATGTACACTGGAGTCTGCAGTGAACACAAGGAATGCTGTTCTTGGATAGGAAAATATGATTCACTTGTAAATCTATGTGAAAAATCTGTATGAATCCCCATGCATCCCCACATGCAGGCCATCTGAACAACAGTGGCAAGCTGCACAGAAACATGTAATATCTGGTGTGTTTTGGATAATTTCTGGAAGCTCCAAGGAAGCATTTCTTAAGAATATTTCACATGTAGTCTTTTGAATTTTGTATTAGAGGTATTTCATCAGAAGGCCAAAAATGTCAAATTGGTGATATTCACTGAATATTACTGTAGTGTATATAGTGATTCTCAATAAAATTCTATGTTGAACTCGAGTCTTGATTTATAACAAATTCTGTGGCTGATGGTTACTGGAGGCAGATTTTTGCCTCTTCATGTACATCTCCAGATTTGTTTAAAAATTGAATGCAGAAATTTTCACCGTTCACAGAACTTAGTTTTAGACTAGAAAAGCAGTGGGGGAGCAGAGACTTCTGCCAAAAACTTAACACTGACAAAACTGGTAGTTGAGAGGACATTTATTGCACAATGAGTCTAGGTTATAGGGTCTTTCTTACAATGGTGAAGCAATGCTTAAATACTCTTAGATCCAGATGGTGACCAGGATCAACGCCAAAATCTTATCACTTTTATGTTAGCCAATTTTAGAGGTTTGACTGCATATAACTGCCAAGAATTGAATCAAACCTGTTAAAATTCACAACTCTAAGCAAACCCAATACTGCAAAGAGAACAAATTGTTTGCATTTGTAAATTGGACCAGAAATTTGTATTTCAAGGGGCTTTATAAAATTGGAAGTAATGTGTGACTAGGTGGATCAGTTATAAATTGATCGATTTTTAGCTGTCAAAAAATAAAATATATTTAGATTAAGTGTGAAAGTTTTATAACTTAATCTAATACCTGGGGATAAAGACAGTTTATGCAGGGATTATTGGTGGTTACATAAATATTTTTGACTCAAATATTTCTTAATTATTTGAAATTAGGTAGCAAATCGCAAATGAAACTTTGCTTTAAAATAACAAATTTGCATGCATCTAATATCATGCACAAAGACCTCACTTTCCTTTATCTTTCTTTTTAGTTTGTCTCTTTTCTTCAAATTCATGAAGTTTGCTATCAAGCTTTCTTTGAAGATGTGCCCTTTTTGCTGGGTCTGGTTTTTTGTTTGGAACTCCACCTCCTCTATAAATAACACCTTCCTTCGATATCAACATCCTTGCTCGTGATTTTGCTGCATCACCACAACCATGTACCTCTGGAATATGATGGGCAAGGCAAAAGCGTTTGGCACAAAATTCACAATTCTGACCCAAAGTCAACACATTTGTTTTACATTTATGGAAATTGCACACACCATTCAGTGTCATGGCTTCTGCAATAAGGGCATCAAAGTCTTCCTCCTGTGCCTCCTTGGAGGAGACATCATTTTTGGCACTCTTGGGTTTCTTGTTTTTCGTTTTAGTTTTGCTTTGTTCTTTCTGGGGTTCTGGTTTTGTTGCATTGTTGCTTCCATTGCACCTAAGAGAATGAAGCTCATAGTTTTGACTAGGTATTTTTTTCAAGCACCTTTCACATGTTATCACTGCTAGCTGTTCCTGTTGTAGTATTGCTTCATCTGGTCCAGAGCACAAAGAGAGACTTTGATGATTGTTACAGAATTCCTCTTTTTTCTTCTCTTTTTTATTTTGACCACGGGTTCCTACACTACTGTTGTCCTTCTCTCTTTGCACATTACTTGGGGCACTGCCACTTCTTTGTGTTTCTACTGCAACAGCAGGTGGTTGTTTGCTAATCATGATGTGCCTTGACTGACCTTCTCCCTGACTGATGTGGGCGATGCCCAATCTCTCTGCTATCTAAACTCAAATGAGAGACTTAACTATTAGAATATGTCTACATAAACATTTACAGTCTCACTGTTACATGTCTGTCAATCATACGTAGAAATTTACTACTTTTATAGCAGATAATTAAGGCAAACTAGGAACTCAAAAATGTACAAAGTTTGTACACACCTCATGCACAACAAATCTTCCCCTTGAAGACAATGAGGATGGAAAACTGTGCTCTGTCCTGTTCTGGTCAGCCATGAAGTCCATGATTTCCGTCTCTATGCTAGTCAACAACTCTTCTTTGTCTTCATCTGTAGGTCTGTAAAATAATGCAGACTCTTGTCAAGTGACATTTAAAGTTAATCAACACAGCTAGGCAGTTACAGAGCAAATTCAGCTCCACAACAGTTACTTGTCTGGGCCTGTATAAAACTGTACTGCACAAATCAAATCTTGCCCTTTTAATCTTCTAGGTCTTTCATTCCAAAGGTCCGGTCTTATCAAATATAAGTTTAATTATCCAATGAGTTGTAAAGGTTAAATAAGTATATTTTTACTGAAATAAAAACACATAATTTTTTGTTCCCATTTCCTACATATTATCATTTATTTTGTCCATTTTTTTTCAATGGAATTATCTTCCACAAGTCTAACACAGTATGACGAGCAATGAAACTCACTGTTTGATTTCACTCAGATAAGGTTTTGCTCCAGCAGTCCCTGAGGCAGTCCCTGGTCTTTTGTTTTCCTTCTTTTTCTTTGCCTGATTTGCTTTTGGTCTTGCACCACTGTTTTCTTTCTGTTCCTTGTGTGTGTTTCCAGAGCTTGCTTTTGTCATGGATGATTGAATGTGTTCTGGAAGTTCATAGTGACTAGACAGGTCCAGCTCTGGAAAAATAGCACGATTCAAAATAAGACTGCTATGTTTATGAATGTAACTTGAAACCAAAACTAACTAGAACTCTTCTCCCTTTCTCTTCACACACACACACACACACACACACACACACACACACACACACACACACACACACACACACACACACACACACACACACACACACACACACACACACACACACACACACACACACACACACACACAACAATAACAATGAGGGTGTATACAATTAATCTTTAAAATTCCATATGCAGCAGACTGATTAAATAAACTAAGATCAAATCAATCATTATGTCTTCTTTCATTTGGACATAAATGTTCAACCTACCATTCTGGTACTGGTGTGCACTTCTAACCTCTCCATGCTTGTTTAAGTAGTCCACCAGGGACTTAAGGAAAGCATGGTGACTGACTGTTTCACTGTCACATATCACCGCTAGATGGCGCCTGGCTCTAGTTATGGCTACATTTATCCTTCTGTCTTCAGCTAGAAATCCAACTTCACCTAAAGTGAAATTAATTGGCATTAATTCATAAATTTCACTAAAATAAAACTAAAGCTGTTCAACTTCGGCTCACACAACATCCATATAAGTCTTTTAAGACTAAAATTTGTTTTCATAATTTAACATTGCCACTTTATTCAAATTAATGTCTCAATTACATCTGATAAAAAAAAAAAAAGAAATATCTGAAAACAAGAAATGACCAACATGTATCCCTCCTCCTTCCCCTCATACCTTTGTTGTTAGATCTGACCAATGAAATGACCACAGCTTCCTTCTCTCTGCCCTGGAACCCATCCACTGACTTGACCTCTAACTTAGGATATTTGGCAGACAGACGGAGACGGAGAAGATCAACCTGGATAACGAACCTCAATTGTGCAATATAAATTGGTTTTGATAATTTGACTTAATTATTAGCCTTGTGATGATGTGGGACTCTTAGTAATCGATTTTTTATGTTTGTAAGAAATTCTGTCTAGTAAATTCAATTTGGGTAATTAAAAGATTATGAAGAATCAGTTATCAGAATGTCAAATAAACATGAGCATGTTCCCAGTATTTGTGCTATACCTGTAGATTGTAAGGGGCTATCACTGCTATGTCCTCTGCTGACAGTCCACTGGTTATCAGAGATTCCACATGGGCAGTTACCAAGCCAGCTTCACCTGCAAAACACAAGTGTTATTCCTTACAGCTGCACATTAAAAATACAACTGTATTCTTGCTTCAAGATAGAAGGAATGTAACTCTTACCAAAATCAAATTAACAAATCTGACAGAAAAATATAAACCTGGGAGATTTAACCATGTAAACTAAGTTTCTTTATTAGAAATTAATAATTATTGCATTGTAGATGTTAACAGTTAAAGTTTTACACTTCCAAAACTTTTCGAATAGAAAGTATTTGTCTACCTTCATTTCCCTTGGAAACTTCATCTGAGGTCTCTAGCTCCAGGAGATCACATCCTGCTGTGTCAATCAGCAGCAAAGGTAAAGTGGTATTCTCATTGGTCTCTATCCCTGGCAAATCTCTGGAATATAAACTTATCTTAAAAAACAAACATGTTATAAAATGTATACTTATCAATGTTGTCGCCTGACATATCGAAAACTATAATCATATTCTAATTGTCAGCTTATATTATATATTTTCTAGTTAATTTTCAAATGGCTTTACAAAATTTATCAAAACCATTTTGTTATTGCTGCTATGTTTTAAAAAACAAACCAGAGCTTAAACTGTAAATTGAAGTCCAACACAAGCATTAGCATCCATTACAATAATCCTCATCCCAGTCCTTTCAAATGAGTCATGTGAGCACTCACTTCAACAGGTGTTTGGCCACAGATTCATGAGCCACCAGTTTCCCATGATACAACTGTTCTGATGACCAGTTCATGATCAGCTCATGCATCCTGTACTGCATTGTCAGCATTCTCATCACTTTGTCTCCATGAAGCTTCAGGACTCTCTCCATTAGAGTGACCTCTAGACCTCCTTTGGCAGCCCTGGGTGTTACAAGAAGATTGTATAGTGACTGCAATAATAGTGACATCTAGCCCTCCCTTACTAGCCCTGGGTGACAAGTTTGTATAGTGAGTTTACTTAATACAGACAAAATCTGAGGAAAGACAGCTAGGGCTGAGGGCATGACAGTTAGCATGCACAGTCTGAAGAAATAAGGAAATTACAGTCTATCATTACCAATCAAATTTTGGATGTGCTGAAATTGCTCTTACCATAAAATTTTCAGTTGTGAACTACAAACAAGCAATTTTTCACTTTAACCAAATACTTGCTATTTATCATATATCTTATCTTTAAAACTAAAAGAGAAAACCAAACAAATATAATCCAAGGCAGAAATGATAAATGTGAAGCAACCCTGTCCTTTACCATTCCATTTCTCTGATATAAATTAAACCACTTGGAACCAAAACACATGCCAATCCAACTCACTTGTGTGAAATAATGGTGGGAGGAAGTTGCTGGTGGTCCCCAGCCAGGATACACCTCGGTCCCTTCAGAAGAGCTATCCAGCAGGCAGCTTCTAGGGACTGGAATAAATGTTAAATAGGTGCTTTTAAAATGCTCTGTCCATTCACAACAATTGTTAGTTAATTCACTTTACCCTTCCCTCCCTCTCTCTCTTTTGCTCTCTCTCTCTCAAGTATTCACGAACGCACACACACACACTTGTTCAATGATACAACCTTAGGAATTGAATAAAATTACATGCTATACCATTATTAAAACACATTTTCTTCAGACATCTTGTGTCTATCAGGTCTACTACTAGTGGAGAAACTGGGTTTATGCAGCTGTCTCCAGCAAATTTTTCTATACCTGAGAACACTCATCAATGACAACTAGGTCGAAGTGTTGGTCATCTAAATGTTTCAGGGGTCCATCCTCGGTGGCACTGGTCAGGGTCCCCAGCACAACATCTGCTCTCTTAAGGATCTCTCGCACAGCAGCAGTCTCCCTCTGGTGGAGCTCCTTCCTCAGATACTTCATCTCCTCTCTCATTGACTGTCGCTCCCCCTTGTTGCGAGTTCGCCTCATTTTGGTCTAAAACAGTGATACTAATGTTTTGCATCATAAATAAAGCAAATCTTTTTGCACAAAGACACATAGTATGGATGTACAGGAATGGGACAGGGTGTTAAAGCAATAATAACTCTTCCTTTGAGATTCAAAATTCCGCAAGAAATACATTGTAAACAACGCCTGGAAATATATTCTATTGCATTTTCCCACTAAAACGACTGTTATTGTAGTAAAACTAAAATCTGTGCTTGTCACTTGGGCTTTCGATGCCTTTCTTCACGGTCGACAAGTGCATCCGTTGCCAATGATGTTTAGGTGTCACGCGGATTCTCGCGTTCATTCGAGACCAAAATAACATGGCGGGAAACCCTCAGACGTAAGTTGCGAGTTTTTGTACAGTGCGTCAGATAACGAAAAGCCCAGAATTGCACACATTGTAGATATAAATGCATTTTGAGCAATAAGACGAATATATCTTATGAATCTTATAATATTGTTATATAGTGTTGTTGTTGTCTGCTTTTCCCGCGGTTTTAAGTAGGTCACCAGAAACTATCGCTCGATATCACGTGACTATCATGTCAGAGAGAGGGCTCCATCAGTTAAAATCTCTTAAGAGATTTTAACAAAAAACTGTACGTTTAGGAAAAAAACCCTGGATTAACTTTGAATGCAGGGATGGGGTCGTTGACCATTGGTAAGTACGGGAAAATTGCCGTTTTTTCCAGGAAAATTGTATTTTTGGTCAAAACGAAGAGTTATTATGACTTTAAAAAGAGGGAAAATTTGCATTTTCATTAAATCCTTCCCAATGCTAGACATTACATACGAAATTCTGCATCTTTTAAAGTCTCCAGCTTTTACACAAAAGGAGGAAAGTCTCCTACCCTGACATCACAGTAGATAAGATTAAACTGTGATTCATTATCAATGCACCAAGAATTGTTACACATTACTACAGAGCCAAGAACACTTAAATTCACTAAATTTTCATTTTGCCCCACTCACCAATGTTATATCGAGATCTTTCCTGACATCTTCTACCAACTTGGTTTCCTCACTTGTAGCCAAGATGGCATCCAGAGCATATTTCTGAATACCTGGTAATATTCTTGCTGGGTGGCCAAGACGAACTGCTTTAGCCTTACCAGCACCACCTATCCTCTCAACAAGATTATCCACAGCAATGTTGGAAGGAGCACATGCTAAAATCTAATTTGGAAAGTAAAATAAATAGTGCTGACAAATGTATGTTCTTTTAAATAATCATCCATTCATAACAAAATGTTACAGTTCACGTACAGTCTTGACTGTAATTTTAGTGACTTTTAAAACTAGAGGATCAGAGAGGCGATACCGCCTCCGAATATTGTACCACCAGCTGGAGCAAGCACATTCGTATAGACCCCCACATACACAAAATAAGGGACACAGCCACCAGTTTTGCGCTTGACAAGCTGTAAAAATGCAATCAACAAGAATTTTTAAACTTTTGCAAAAAATATATATGGTACAATCAAATTTAAGTTCTTCGTAAGATGTAAGATAGGTCAAGGGTCAATTTCAAGGTCACAGTAAATTGCCAGTATATGACTTCCTATTCAAGTTCAAGAGTAACTATGGACCTATCTCTGCCAGTTTTGGAGACAAAAGGAAAGCAAAATTTGCAAAGTTCAGTTCATGGTGAAAAGTAGGTCAAAGGTCAATTTTAAGGTCACATATAGATTGCCAGTATATGACTTCCTATTCAAGTTCAATAGTAACTACAGACCTATCTCTGCCAGTTTTGGAGATAAAAGGAAAGCAAAATTTGCAAAGTTCAATTCATGGTAAAAAGTAGGTCAAAGGTCAATTTCAAGGTCACATTTAGATTGCCAGTATATGACTTTCTATTCAAGTTCAATAGTAACTACGGACCTATCTCAGCCAGTTTTGGAGATAAAAGAAAAGTAAAATTTGCAAAATTCAGTTCATGGTGTAAAGTAGGTCAAAGGTCAATTTTAAGGTCACATTTAGATTGCCAGTATATGACTTCCTATTCAAGTTCAATAGTAACTATGGACCTATCTCTGCCAGTTTTGGAGATTAAAGGGAAGCAAAATTTGCAAAGTTCAGTTCATGGTGAAAAGTAGGTCAAAGGTCAATTTTAAGGTCACAGAAAGATTGCCAGTATATGACTTCCTATTCAAGTTCAATAGTAACTACGGACCTATCTCTGCCAGTTTTGGAGATAAAAGGAAAGCAAAATTTGCAAAGTTCAATTCATGGTGAAAAGTAGGTCAAAGGTCAATTTTAAGGTCACATATAGATTGCCAGTATATGACTTCCTATTCAAGTTCAATAGTAACTACGGACCTATCTCTGCCAGTTTTGGAGATAAAAGGAAAGCAAAATTTGCAAAGTTCAATTCATGGTGAAAAGTAGGTCAAAGGTCAATTTTAAGGTCACATATAGATTGCCAGTATATGACTTCCTATTCAAGTTCAATAGTAACTACGGACCTATCTCTGCCAGTTTTGGAGATAAAAGGAAAGCAAAATTTGCAAAGTTCAATTCATGGTGAAAAGTAGGTCAAAGGTCAATTTTAAGGTCACATATAGATTGCCAGTATATGACTTCCTATTCAAGTTCAATAGTAACTACGGACCTATCTCTGCCAGTTTTGGAGATAAAAGGAAAGCAAAATTTGCAAAGTTCAATTCATGGTGAAAAGTAGGTCAAAGGTCAATTTCAAGGTCACATTTAGATTGCCAGTATATGACTTTCTATTCAAGTTCAATAGTAACTACGGACCTATCTCTGCCAGTTTTGGAGATAAAAGGGAAGCAAAATTTGCAAAGTTCAGTTCATGGTGAAAAGTAGGTCAAAGGTCAATTTTAAGGTCACAGAAAGATAGCCAGTATATGACTTCCTATTCAACTTTAATAGTAACTATGGACCTATCTCTGCCAGTTTTGGAGATATAAGGGACTAAATGTTATAATTTTGGAGTTACCATAATGTGCCTTAAATTTCGTACAGAAAAAATTAATTAAAATAAAGAAAATGTCATTTTGGTCAAAATTCTTGAAATAGGAGGTGCTCTGAAGTTTCAGAAGTTCAAATTTGATGAAATAATGTCATTTTTGAACACAAGTTGTCTGCTTTTCCAAGCCTTATGTTTTATTTTTCCAGAGTTCAAAATTTATTATCCATTACCGTACTGCACATTTTGCTTTTACCACCAATATGTACTTTTTGATACAGCGTAACTCGAAAACCGTATGGAATACAAAAAAACCGAGACCACCTCCAGTGTTGGGCTTTACATGCTCTACAAAATGCAAAAAAGAATGGGTCTCTAGCATTAACGGTTCCCGAATTAGAGACAGTTTTCAGTTTCGGTATCTTATGGCCGCTACTCCCGTGAAAATGCACCGATTGACCCCAAATTCATGGAGATGAAAGATGACCTGAAGGGTAACACTTTTCAATAATATTATTGGTTAAGTCTGTGTAGTGTCTGAATAACAGGGCAAAAAAAATTTTTTTCGTAAAAAATTTCATTTTTTTGAAAATTTTGGCCCATTTGACCTTGAAGTAAAGGTCAAAGGTCAAATCCAAGGGTATATTTGAAATCTACACATATGACTTTTGGAAAGCCGTCTATAGAAATTTTTCCCATAACCCCTTCCGTAGGGTAGATAATTAGCATTTAATTTTGCCATTTTTAGACAAGGGTGCATTGTAATGAGTGCCACACCCAGACCCCAATACCGACAAAGCCCAAATTTTACGTGGAACGAGTTGAGATTATAGGTGACCTAAATCCATGAGATGGGTACGGGGGCCCTTACCGTCTAGGAGGAGAAGCGGTAACGGTAGCCGTCCGGCGGAGCTGGCGGAACCGGCGGAGCCGGCGGAACGATCCGGACGGGACCGAAACCATGTGTACCGCCAGCGCTAACGCTGGTGGTACAATAAAGTGCCGTGTTTGTTCTTTACTACACTATAATTGTCTTTCACAAACATAAGGCCTTACAATAAGAGTTTTCCATAACAGGACTGTCAATTCTTAACACACTTTATGCATTTTAAGTATCAATATTTTTTCAGGCGTTTCTCTGTTATTGGTAGTATGTCCAACAATAGACCTAAAAAAAAGTAAACACCAACCTTCATCCCCTGCCTGACAGCCTGCAGTATGATCTCTACAACTGTGGTGGTCTTTCCTGTCCCTGGGGGTCCATGTATCACTGCCACCTCTCTCTGATTTAATGTAAACTCCACAGCAGCTTGCTGGGACTCATCTAGGTGAGGGTTGATAAAGGCAAGATCTGGAAAATTGATAGGTAGTTTTAAAATCTAATTTTATTTCATCCTTTTTCAAGGGCTACTTTATACCAATACTTTTGATTTAGAAGAGTGCATTCCCATCTAACTTACTATTTTTTGTCACAGATACAGCCTCATTCATTCCTTTTTGAAGATTCAAGCAAGTAATTACCTTTTACTCCACCTCCAGATGTGCCAGTGTAAGGTATGCTGACATCAGCACTTCCAAACAGTATGTTTATCAATTGTGAACTTACACCTGTCCTGTAATTATTCAGTTGTTCTAGGGCTCTGCAATAAAATCATGCTGGATATTTATCTAAATGTTACACATGGAAAAAAGCTAATAAAACCAGTGTCCACTTTGAACATCTGTGAAATTTCAATATTTTTTCAACATAGCTAAATGAAAATTTATTTTAAAAAGCAAACTGAACTATTTTAAAGGCAAGCAAAAAAATGAAAAGTCAATAACTTTTTGAGTCTCCTGTAAGTGACATCATTGGCCAATTTGATCAGCTTGTACTGTGTATCATCCTCAACCTGCAGACTGTCAAAACTCTCCTCAAAGGCCACACTGATGGAGCTCTGCCCCACCTTGGACACTATGCCGGATGCTATCTGATCTACTCGGGAGTCACCAGATGATGGACTGATACCTACTATGTCACCTAAAAAGTATAATTTCATTTTCACTGCCTTCAGTATCAAAAACATCAAATGAAAAGCTTTGAATAATATATCATCTTCAGTACTAGAGTATGGGGGATTTTGTGAACAAAAGTAATGGTATATGCTCCTGCTGATGATGCTGAAAAATATTCAAGTACATAGCCTGGATCCTTTTATCTGCACTAAGGCTGTAAAATGGAAGTTCCTTTTACCTGGACTGAGGTTGTGTGATGGAAGTTCACTTCCAGGCCAAAATGGTTGCATTGTGAGCATGCTTCGCCCATACATCCCTGTGTGCCTGCTCTGCACGCGCAGCTTGAGGAGGCACACGCCACGCCTCTGGAGCTCTTTGGGCGACACATTCTCTTGTAGAACTCTGAAAAGTATTTTGCATCATAGGCAAGGCTCATCCACAGTAGTTTTTGTATATTTCAGATTTCATAATTTTAGTTTTAGACACATAAACCTGTAGATTTAACAGAACCAAACTTGCAAGTTGTTTTGCGAAAAAAATGTGGCCTTCAAATTTCAATACTTACAAGTATTAGTGATAAGGACATAATATCAATGTCAATAATATTCATTAGATACAATCAGAACCACTGTGTAGATATGATTCCCATCTCTGTACGTCACATGCTGCACAGTCACTGTCAGTCTGTCTTACAAAAATAATGCACCATACTACTTCTGCTAGTGCTGCCAAGCAAACATTTACTCTACAAGGTCTAATGACTTAACTAACATGGTGTCACTTACAAATGGCCAGAATTATTGCAAAGAAGAGCCACTTGCCGAAACGTTCACCGAGTTGCCGAGATAAACAATTGTTTAAACAACTTAAGTTGTGTCGATTTATTAAATTGGATCAACGGCATTTAATGCCAGTAGTAATATATTTCAATTTTGAAATCACCCTTTTTGTTGGGAATGGCAGTTTTCCGTGTTTACCTGCGATTAGACTTGCTTTTTTCTAGTATGTTGCTTGCGGCACATTGCGCATTTTAGTGTAAAACATCTCAACATCATTGAAGCGTTTTGGGAGAAAATACCTATCTCGACCGGGGACCGAACCCGGGAGAGTATCCCTAAATTGCGCAATACGGTGCAATACAGCGCAAAAAACTTAAAAAACGTGTCCAGTCGCAAGTGAAAAAAAAAGAGAGAACGAAAATTGATGCAAAATCAAAGCAGACAATCACCTCGTTTCTTCAATTTCAGCTCCCCTTTCTTCTTCTAACAGCTCTGAACATTTGCAGACAAAAGCCTCTACAGTTATTTGCTCCATTTAAAAATCCTTCTGATCCTAAAACTCCCCCGGCGATGGTATTTAACTTAAGAGAACAGAATAAGTTGCAGGTTCCCGTTTCTTATGGAGGCAGACATTTTTATAAGGCATTACGCGCGTACACGGTTGATTGTTAGCAAGTAAAACATCTCAACAGCAATTACAATTGCTAAAATTATAGTAAAATAGGAAAAATTTACAAGCATATACCATATCTAAACCATCTAAACTTATTTAGTTGAGAATGTACCTTGTCACACAATGAAGACATCACTTTCCGCAAGATTAACAAAAGGGCGTGATGCAGTGTCGCTTAAACCTGTCACATCTGTCAGATTGTGACGATGTGGTCTTCGTGATTGCGATAGATGTGAAAAAAATCCTTTTTGTCGGCAATCGAAACTGGTGCAATCTTTATTCTTTATATCACACCGTCAGTGTACATGCTTTTTACGAGATTTTAATTTTTTATAATTCAGATTCATGAGAAATTTGTCATATCAATAAATCAATTGCCACACTTGCAACAAGTTAAGACATATAGCCTAACCCTTTATATCGTTCAAATTAAACTTCAATATGGATGATTCACAGTATCCAACCCTGTGTATGAAACGGAATTGAAGAGGAAAAGACAAAAATATAGCAAGCTAAATTGGTAGAAGAAGAAGAAAAATCAATAATTGTAAGTTCCAGGAGGTAGGCCTATAGCTTGTCATTAGTGATTTGGATGCAAAAACTGCGAAACTAGGGGCGACCCTAGCACAGTTGTAGCCTTAAGATAGCCCCTACATAGACCTAAATTTTCAAACTTGCGCCTACAGTTAAATTTTTCATGCAGTGTCAATTCGGTTCCCTATTCTGCTTGAATGTCTCTTTTTCCTAAGGCATCGGTATGAAGGCAGGTGGTGACTGTGTGCACTCGTACGGATCCTCGTGCTTGCAGCTCTACGATTTTGTCAAGATTATGACAATATTTAAAATCCTAAGCCCGTAGACAGAAGCGATATCATAGATGTCATTGTAAAATTCCTGTTTGGTGGATTGCAGCTTGGACTAAAACAACGATTCGTCCAAGATTGGGGTGATCGTGCAACAGTGCAAGATTATCTTTACATAGACTTGTCAAAATCATTACGGAACATTTTCACGATAGTCCCACAACTCTCGAAAGTTCGCCACTCACTGCCCTTAAATACCCATTTCCGTACAAAAACACGGGTAATTTTTAAAAGATATGCCGAAATCAATAATTTCATTACCCTTTATCCGACAAAGGGAGAGAAAATTTGCGTGTCTACGCGTGTGTTGAGGTCGCTCTTGTTATTTAAAACCCACTAGTACTAGGTTAATTTTTAAAACATGAAATGAGGGCACATTTGTCATTTTAAGTGTTTGGGCAATATACTGGATTTACAGTCTTTTGAAAAGTATTTTAATACATTATATATTTCTCATCTTTAATATGACTAATACGGAAGTCTCTCTCTCTTTCTCTCTCTCTTCGTATTCGCGATATTCGCGGTCTTATCTGATGATTTACCTTTCAAATTACACTGATGTAGTATGTGTAAACTTGTCCGGACATCTCTACTCTCCTCGGCTCTTATCATTATATCAATAGTAACGATGATATGATATGTACAGATGTATCACCAGCACGCTCACGGCATTTGCACATTTCGATATTGAATATACAGATCTAGGGCACCAGGCATATAATGTTAGCCCTTCAGAGTGGATAACTATGCTGATTGTACCAATATCATATATGCTAAGAAACTGTGGATCACTAAATCCCAGAGTCAAGAAAGGTAATTTTGGGATGAAATTAAATGCATAAAATAGATCAAATTGACATCCTAAAGTACCGTCTATATAAAGTGAAGGTACATTCAGTCATTCCGAATCAATGGATTTATTACGGAGTTTTATTGCCATCTTCTTCATCTTCCTGTCAACCATAGTAGTTTGGCAACAGTTTCATTGGTCGGTAAAGCGCCTGTGGTATACAACTTGACAAAGTCCATAGGCGCTTTACACATAGCGGTACTTTAAATTTATACCTGGACAGCGATCTTAGATGGAATGAAATTTGTGATAGAACTAAAGTAACAGAATGACGCATTCACAAGATGCCCCCACTCAAACACACACACTTATGTATACGCATACGTTAAGAAAGAGGGGGGTTGAGATAGGGAGACATAGGTAGTAATATTGAAAGAGTTAGAGCACGACATATTTTGAAAGAATAAGGATCCCCCGAAGATGTAAATTGTAAATACAAATATATAGGCCTATATATTGAACAATAAGAGAATATATATTGAACCATAAAAGAAACAAGTAGGCTACTGACAAAGTAAGATCGAACAAATCACTTCTTTCAGCCGTTATTTGTCACTGCAGATCTCTGATGTTTCTTTGATAGTCCTCGTTCTATTCCCTGTATATTTTTTACCAATAGGGAATAAATTGGCATAGGCCTACTTACAGCGACACTGCCAATAGGCCCTAAACATGTCTCTTATTTTTTAAATCTTCGTCGAAAAGTTCTGGGAAATTATTATTTATAGAAAGTTTTTGTTGATGTCTTAAAGCAATGTTCACCCTTACTGTCACTTAAGATAGATCTCTATACTGTGAAAAACTTTTAAGGTTAATAAACACGAGATGCAACAGCTGTGAAACTGTTATTAACTGACACAGTCTCCAGCGATGCTGTGGGCGTTAGCATGTTGCCATTAGCAACATATGCGGGTTTATCATGCATATTATTTCATAGATTGAGATAAATTCTATATAAATCTATCAATATTAACGTATATCGCACAGGTTTGACAATATAGCAGTGCGCTATATGTCAGTGTGTCATTGGTAATAATAGACTCATAGCTTAATAGCATACCTGAAAACAAAACGAACCAATAGTAAAATACAAAGAATATGCGTAAATACTTAGGAGCGGCACCCTCGTTAGGGACAACTCAATTCTGGTAATAGCCCTTATTCAGTTTGTTATCCCTCAACGAAATATCTGCAATTAGGCTAAGGCCTATACATGAAGCAGGCATGCATTTTGATTTTGTGCGCCACCGCCTTTACTCAAAATTTACTAAAAAATGAAAATCATGTTGCAATATTCAAGAGGCTGATAATAAAATTTACAGTCCATGTATTTGTACTTCGGTCAATGGTTCAACCAGATAATAAACCTTATCATCAAACTGCATTTTCCTAATTCCTAGCTCTGTGCACACGCCCTGTGTAAACATCGTTATAAGACAGCAGTAACAACTCCAACACCACGTCTATCCCATAATTGACTCTGACCAGTCACGTGATGAAGGAAGAAGGATCGTCGTTTGACTAGGACATCACAGATTAGGACTGCTGACTGTGGTGAGTTGACACTCTCTCTTTATTTTCTTTGCGATCTCTGTGTCATCGTCGGCATTTATCTTTGTATTGAAATCAAATTTGTATAGAACATTTTCCATGGCTCTGAACTTTGATCATCAATCAATGAATATATGAAAAAAGAGCACGTAAGACCACGCAAGAAAAGAATGTCGCCCTATACGTTACAAACGTGAAACGCGATAGATATATTCATACACCATATGATAACTACAGCAGCGCTAATTTTTATGTCAACGGGTAAAAGAGAACCCGAAGCAAACCAGAGAATATGGGGATCGGGGCAGAAAGTTCAATTCAATCATTGAGAGTGACTTAATATTTCGTGTTCTATTAAAAACAAAGAAAAATAAAATAAGCAATGAAGACTTACTAATAGCACATCACCCTAACTTAAATCAGTATGTTTATTTTCAATAACTTTGCATTTAATTGGCAAATGAAATCAAGGCTATGATAAACTGTTTATTGGTGTAGAAAAGCAATATTTTTTGTATGAAGCTTCTTAACCATGTATAACATAAGTGGCCGTGTGATAACACGATGTCTTCTTGGTGACTATCACTAGCTTGTTTTTGTTCATACCAAACACGAAATAGAAGATTACATATTTCATGAACTACGAAGTCATAAACATTTGATCAAGTGGCAAACTTGATTACGCGCGACCTAGTTACTAGTATGATAAAGAGCGTCATTTTGGCATCGAAGAGCTCCCATTTTTCATTTAATTACATTTTTTCTTTTTTTAAATACTTCGTGAAATTATAATGCAACTATAGTTGAAATGATAAAGGGAGTAGTAAAATATTTAAACCTACTACGTCGTATAATAATGCATTGAAACTCTCTCTCTCTCACACACACACACACACACACACACACACACACACACACACATAGGGCCTACCATTATCATCATGTATATTAAATAAACCTGTGAATAACCAAGAAGATGAACTGATAACTTGGAGAACATTTTCCGAGATTAATATGTACATCATCATCATCATCCACGTTATCAAGATATCTTCACGCCACGTAGGCTACACCTTTAGCTTCCGTGTGCTTGTCTATAAAACAATATGGATGGAATTCTATACATAACACTAAGGTTATCATTATCATTATCATCAAAACATATCAATTATTCCATACTATAATGGTAAACAATACCAAGTTCTCACAACAGCTACAGCTACGGGCGAGAATGCACGCTGCCTAAGGCTGAGATGACTTGTCCCTCCCCTGCCCCGCCTTACCCTGAAGGTAAAGATGGGGCCTTATTTTCATCTGGAATTCAAACCTTGGCCATCTGATAAATCTTTCGTATTTATTTCGTTTCAGCATCGTTTTTCTACATTGTTGAATTGTTTAAAACCCGTATTCTAATGTCAGTGCTCGTTTTCTGTTTTATTCTCCATAGCTACTGTAACAGGGATAACAGCTCATTTTGGAAGGAAAAGTGTCATTAAAAGAATTTTCCTGGGGTAAACGACAATTTACCCATATTTACCAAAGGTAAGAGATTATTATGGAGCAATCAAATGCGGTCCACTATCTCGCGATAGCCGTATATAAGAATTAATCGCCAATTTACATATTTATGTGTTGTTTACAATGTATTTATTGTGGAATCTTGAATCTCATACGCCGTTATCCCTTTAAACGTTTCGTTTTCGCATTGTTTATCTCTCCCTGATTTTCCATCTTGTTACTGGTTACCTCTAAATCTTAAACAGACAGGAAATAATTGAATTGTTCTGAATTAGAAAAATGGCATTGTCAAAAATTCATACAAAAGCACATGTGCACTTAAGTACAATAGGACACCCACGCTACCAACTATTTTATCTTGAAGTTAGGTCCTCGCCTACTTTTTATTTTATCAGGATTTAAAACTGGCGATAGAAAATAAACTTCGTTCCATAAAAGCCTTGTTCAGTTAAGATAAATTTTCCAAAGATAATTAGAATAGTGTGGACACTAGGGGAGGCAACCTATAAATATGCCTATCTCAGGATTACGTTGTTATCTCGGCCCAGTCTTGTTGCGCCTAGTCTCCTCTCCGTAAAGAGATCTCGTTTTCGACACGTTTGATCTGTTCAATATTAAAGTCCCGCTCAAAATGGTGCTGTCATAACGGATATTGAATTCATAATATAAAAAAGGCTTATTAAAACCCTTAAACTTGCTCTTAAAACTACAACCATGTACAATTGAAGAAATCAGCAAAATTAATGTTTTTAACTATGACTTTATAAAAAATAATGCCGTTCTACTACAGATGCCGCAAAGACGGATAACATTTACACGTATCTGTCATATCAAAAAAGCATGTTGTCCAACAACGACAACAGCTGCGGCTCATGCGCTTTACGCACGTAGGTTCCGTAAACTTCTTGTCTCCTGTGCATCATGCTGTTTTATGCGCCTGCGAGGTTAAAGGTATATGATCCTCAAATGAAAATGTCCCAAAGTTATATTTTCTTTGTCTACATATCCTGCAAAGCTACTTATCTTCTTCCAATCGGACCTTTAAAACCCCTAAAAAAAGAAGAAAAAAAAATAATGTCGACATTTCTTTCTAAAATGCACAGGAGAACATGGCGGTCTAAGTGACTGGCAAGTAAAACCTAATTTGAGAGCAAATTATTAAGTAAGAATTATTATAAGACATCGAATCCACGTGCAGGGACGGGTTGAGCCATGATTTGTCAGTAGAAGAAAAATTGCTTTCCTTGGGGGGAAACTCGATTTGGCGTACTTTCCGTAATTTTTCCCCACCCAAGTGTGGTCTGACATTCCAGAGATAAAGGTTTCTATGTCGATATACATGTACTACGATAATAGATTACGAATTTTCTGCGTGGTTTTGGGCGGAAAGACTAACAAAAGGGCGGTTTAAGAGTATCCGATATTTAATTTGACAGTTATATAGCTAATTATATTATATTGCTATTTTGTACTGTTGACATTGCGGAGGTGTATCATTGATTGTTGTTTGATTTGCCCCAGCCCAAACAGGTATTTAGCCACGTCACATATCGACAATCAAATCCTGGCTAGGGATGATAGTACTATTCATAACTAGAGGAGGCTGCAACAGGTTGGTTTTTTTAACGTTTAAATCACCACTGCAGGTGGTGAATTAATCTCATACGACCAAGGTAAAGCTAGACAGCTTATACAGTACGTATATTTCAGGTACGTTCATAGCGTTTTGTATAATAGTCAAATTATTTTGAAGGTCTTCAGGTGGGGTGGGGAGGGGGTGGTATGAGGCCCATTTGGCCGGTAAAAGGCCCGGTCTGAATTAAATTTGCTGCTATGCCATAATAGATTCACTTTTCAGAAAAAGACTCCCACCTCACCCCTGCCTTTGAAATTGCTGCCTACAGTCATGAATTCGAATTCTGGAAAGATAAATTCCGATGAAAAATATCCGTTGTTGCTTTGTTAATAGAACGAAACTCTTAATAGAAACCACGGATGGCGCAGAAGGACAGGAAAAAGGTTTCACAATCAGATCTGGTAGTTTTCGTAAGCAATACGGCATATATACTGTATATACATATACATATACATATACATATACATATACATAACATATGTACATAACAATAGTTTTAATTAGCGACAGAGCAATCTCTTTTTGTGATTGTTGTACCATTCAAATTCGACACATGTTACAGTGGCGTGGTAAGTCATATGAAAAGTATGATTATGAGACATCCATTAATTTCTATTTTAAACATACTTGGTCGTTGTTCGCTACGTTACTACAGGACATGGTTAATTTCATCTGCTTCAAGCATATCACAGCAGTTACATATGTTTGAGTCATAACTGAAAGAGATCTAGGTCTCTGTGAAAAAGCCATAGCATATATGAACTTTGTGACATTGTGACTTTGAGGTATACTATTCCTGTCATAACAATATAATGAAACATAGTCGTGAGAGAATTATTATACACGATTCCCATGATGTCAGCTAATTATCCTTTAAAAATCCGTTGCTGTGTTTACAATACGTGTGTGTGTGTGTGTGTGTGTGAGTGTGTGTGTGTGTGGTCTTTATTAATATATTATACATGTATATATCAATTCATTTACATCGTGTATGTATACATCCATCAACATGTTAAAGGTCGCAGCTGCAATTGTCCGCTCAAAAAGTGTTGTCAATTTATCAATATTCCTGAATAGGGTATACAGTTTTCCCTTGGTCTCACAGTAATGTGTGTGTGATTTGCATGCGTGTACGCGCATGCGTGCGTTTCTTTGTGTGGAGAAAGAATTCGCCTATTTCTTTCTCTCTCCTACAAGAAGCGCGATTTCTTTTTTTTTTTTACTTGATCCTGACCCCGCCTGACCGCCGACCGTCTCACATGTTCAAAAATACAACGCATTTCGCTTGAACACATGATAAACAATAATTACACGACTCATCATATCACATGTTCCTGATAAAATTAGCATAAACTATTAAGATTTCACAAACATGAGAGGCAAAAAGTAGGCTGTATACAAGTGAAAACTATCACTGACTAACTGTCGAGAATATATATATATAACCAAGAGGTATTTAATCTTGTGAAATGTTACACTTTATACTCAGACTTTCAATTTGGCAGTGTCCTTTTGAATCATCTAAAGGTTCTGTCAGCTCATGAATACTCACAGATATTTGCGATAAAAAGAACCCCAATGTTTTTATATCCATTTTTCGACATTAATAGACAAAATCCGTAGTGTCATGATTTCCGAATTTATCAGTCAGCAATGCACATTACAATGCTAAAAAATGACGTCATATTCCAAAAAGGGACAGATACGACACCCATGGGTATCCGAATAAACAAACAAATATCAACGAAAAAACACCCACAAAAATGTTCCGTAAATAAATGCACCCTGGCGACCCCACATCTGAATTCTTGACCCTGGTATGAAAGGCTGTGGTAACAATGGAGCAAGCTAGTGTTAATGATGACATACGGGTGACTTAAAAGGAAAGGTGATGCAGCGATGACAGCGCAAAAGCTCAGGTGACACAAATCGGAAACGTGTGACGTGTTTTCTTGTGGGAAGTAAAAACCTTTAAAATGAGCGTGAACTTTTTGTAGGTCATTTTTCTTTAGTGACAGTGCTATATTAGCCTGGATTAACGTGATAGGGAGAGGTGGTCTTAATCCGAAGATAAAGGTGATATGATAAGAGGCTTATTATTCATGGCGTTATTGTAATGTAAAAATCTCTGTTTAAATATACATGTATATAATTAGTAATAAGTAACATTCTTCATTTTTCAAGCTAGCGTAAAAGTTTTAATGATAATTGCATTGACAATTTCAATATTGTTTTGAAGTCATGGCGATTAAAACTAAAAATGATGTACAGTTAGATTGTGAACAAAAAGAAAAAAATACCTACATACGTCAAACCAAAAATGGATAAATGGATGATAGAACTGCTTTTAGGATGTAATTAAATAATGTTATCTACGGAGTGGATGATATGATACTAAAATATAATTTAGGCCTAGCGAAAATAATATATGCGGTCATGGCATCGATATCTTCGATCAGTTTTACACAAGTGACCAGACTCAAAGAAATCTATTTACCTTGGCAAAATACTCAATGTAACTATATTGATTAGATAATCGGGTTATGCTCTACAGCACTGCATGAATCTGCTAATGCACTGCAACTGCGCTTCGGATAGGATATTACATCAGTATTCAGAATTTGCTATTGTTGCGATACTTTTGGTCAATACTGTGTTTGCTGGACATGTGCTCTTTCACCCATCGATCTGCTCTTGTAGTAAACCTAGCATACATGGGCTGAATATCAAAATGCCTATTTTCTCTCACAGAACACCAAACAAAATCTACATCTGAGCCACTGCTACATCTGAGACGACGCTTGCACAAGATGGGGTCTAAATTTGTCGACGATGCTGTGGCAGCCCATAATGTCTATCGCGCTAAACACAAGGTCGGTCCTCTGACCAAAGCCAAGGATCTGTGTGAATACGCCCAAAAATGGGCGGACAACATTGCCAAGTCTGGAAACTTCAGGCACAGTGACTGCATGCACAAAGGGGAGCGTCTCGGAGAGAATATCGCCATGAAGTACACGTCTTCTGGAGACCCGTTCACAGGTGATGATAGAGGCATATCATATAAATTGTGTTTGGTAATATTGTATTTTAATACAATTAAATTATTAAAATATAGTTTTAACAACAAATTGAGACTCTGCTGATTCAATGTTTCAAGTAAACGCTTCGACGTTTCAGGTTTTCTGCATTTACCAGTGTAAAAAATACGGATTTATGTTCAGTTAGACAGTATTTTAGCACATATTTTATCGTCAACAGGCCAACAGGTGACTGACCAGTGGTACAGTGAAGTAGCCAAGTATACATTTGGGAGTGACTTCTCCAGCGGAACAGGTGAGAGAGAGAGAGAAAGAGTTGAGAGGGGGGGGGGGCAAATTAACGTTTTCTGTTTTGGTATTGCGGGAAAATCCTTGTATGCTTCTTGGGCCGAAAGGCAATTCTTGTATTACATCTGTCTTGAAGTCTTGGTTCTTCAAGTGCAACACTCATTGTGTTAGATAAGATTGAACACATTCGAGCAGAATCAACATCGGCGACTCTGCCTGCAGGGGAATGCGCTTTAGATTGTATGGTCGTTGCCAAAATAAATCAACTGTATTCTTCTGGTTTCTTACACGTGTACACCGTAAAAAAAGATGACAAAGGGAGTTGCGGCGTTGCTTGAATATATACAAAAAAGGTTTCTACGCTGAAATGTTATGGAGTAGGCTTTGTAACCTGCTTACATAGTATGTACTTGTATACCCTTTAAAGGGGTCATTGTTCTACCACAAGCAGGTGGCTGGGACAAGAAGAAAAAAGTTGGCTTCGCTCAGTCTCGTAACATTGTATCATATATGCTAAGTTTGTTTTAAAGAAAGCCGAAGGGAACAGGTGCCTCTTTCCCCCTTTGATCCTATGATACTGATTTATAATATAGTAAACACAGCTCGTGATGATGTATCCACGAATTCACACGTTGTTGGATATTCCACATATGATACAGTTCGGTTTTTATTTCAAACATACTTTATAGTTGAGCAAGGAAAATAAGAAACATGCGCTGACTCACAGAGTCGCTTCCTTTTTTCCTTATCACATGACACGATCTCCAAGCCTTGACCCCTTTTGTCGTCGTTAAAAAATTAGTCACTTCCGAAATTACACATGTTGCAATAAATAAACGTAACAATACCATTAGGAAATTTTATACTACTGTTCTCAACACACAGAAAAGGTTTTCTCAATTGACATGGATTTTAGGAGAGTGCAACCTGGCGGAATGTACGGAGGTAAGACAAGTAGCTGAATATGAGACCAAATCATGACCTGTGTGAATTAGGTTTTCATAATGTCTGTTCGACTGTCGCGCGAGGCTTACTTTTTCAAAAAGAGATGAACTGGTTAACTTGTTTGTTGAATCCTATTTCAGTGTCAAGTCCTTCCTTTGCTCACTTTCAACTGCGTAACAATCGTTGTTTGTAATTATAGGGTCAGTTTTTGAATATATAAGTTATTTATCTAGGTTGTGTTTTTTAAAAACTAACAGAAGAATTCCATATTACGCGTGGCATGGAAATAGTAAAGACTACAAACAAACACGCTTTACGTACTTCAGCGACTAAAAAAAATCTGTATTCGACACAAGTGAAATGTCTAATGAATGAAGTCCCTATTTCTGTTATTGAATTAGCAGTAAAGGAATCTACATGTTAACATCATATAGTGTCAGATAACATGACGTATTAAATAGTTCCTGATGGGCACACTGAATGTTAAAGACACTGCGGTGAGATAGGAATTAAGGTTCGTCATGCGGTGACACATTCTTCACTCGCACGAGTTAAAAGCTCCTGTTAAAGACAACGTATAGATGAAGACTACTGTACTTTCTTATTTTCATCTTAATGACACCAGTGGGATAATAGAGATGATGAACATTTCAGGTTGCTGGTTAGAAGTTTGATTGTTAATTATAATCAGTGATAGAATTAAAAATATATTAGTATGCACCTGTGTAGTCTTTCCAGTTCTTTATTGGGCATTAAGGCTGCGTGAAATCGGTTTAGCTTTGTTTTTCGTGTTATTTTGAAAACGGCGTGGATACTTTATTTTGATTACTTAACTATTAGAATGTTTTATTTATTAACATACATTATATATTAATTTAATTATTTTTTTGTCATCGAAAATGGTAAACCAGTGTGGTTTGGTTTGGTATGCAAGACATGAAGGACTTATGCAATGTGTGAAGAATTATGCCTAGAGCCTTAGTCATATAAATCTTTCTAATGTGTCGTTCGGTTTGTGGGAAACTGCACATTGTGCCCTCCAAATGTTGTGATAAATATGGAAAGAGAGACTGGTTGTTGCATGATCTCATCGGTTGCTTCATAATTCATCCCCAGTGATAATGATTTACCAGGGTATAATTGATTAAACAGGTCTTTCTTTGGTCCTTGTTCACAAAGGAAAACTTCATCTGACGCATTTTCGATAGACCAAATGTTCGAAATTTGTTGAAGTTCCTTTGGAGGTGTTATTCTATATACGAGAAAATTGTTCTCATACTGTACATAAAAAAGCCTTATTCTTATTCGTAAAACTTAATATCCATATATACTTTGAAGTCTTGTATTTCAGGACATTTCACCCAGGTGGTATGGAAGGGCAGCAAAGAAGTTGGACTTGGTCAAGCCAAGGCCAAGGACGGAAAAATCTTCGTGGTGGCCAGCTATCGTCCAGCAGGCAATATGATGGGACAGTTTAAAGACAATGTATTCAAGCCAGACGGACCCATCGTTCTGCCGAAAAAAGAAGGTAGATTATGATACACAGTGCAATAATTCTGCTCGAAAACACAATGACTCGATTCAGATGTTAAGCTGATGTTTTACATTAATTCTGTGTAAAAAATATAAAGCGCCGTCTTTCTAACGCAAACAGCACCATTTGTTTTTCAATTTAATATTCAGAAATGTGACCATTTTTTCTAAGAACCGAAACCTATGACATTCAGAAGTTTTGGAGGAGCGGACGGTAGTCCAGGAGACTCGGGGATGACACGGATCGTCCACACAAAGACAATGCCTACCACAACCTCAACACAGAGGTGAGCTTGATTGATAACCTTCTTGCTGTCTTTGCATTGGAGCCGTTTAGAATGAGTTAGTGCGCACTAGCTATAGAGTGCGCACTATCTCCACGGGGACTCTTGCTGAACGCAGTCAGCTTAACACACTAACACGCCTCCTCCTGGCGTTCAGGATAATACAGAGAAGCTGCTGATAATACAAGTGCATTGGAAACAAGCTAGTGCACAGGAACTCATTCTGAACGACCCCTTTGCCATGTATTCTAATTGTCACATTCAATTTTGTAAAATTTTCCTACTAATTATGACATAAACTCTTGCACACGCACCAGTTTTAACTTATTGGTTTAACATTTTGGATTTATTCTACTGGATAAAAACAGGTTTGAAACTAAGTATTCAAACAGCAATGAGAAGTGTGGAAATAGAAAAGACCCTAGACGAAATGCCTCATGTATATGATGTAATGCAGAGAGCGTTCAGTTACGAAACATTTAAAACGTTTGTTCTATAGACATATTAGTCCTGGTATTGTTAATAAGCCTAACCCATATCTACTGCTAGGCTATTTGCAGGAAAACTCTCACAGCGGCATGTAATCTAGAAGAGACAGACACAAATTATCAGAAGTAATTTACAAGAAGTATTTGCCTTTTGATTTCCATCTTATTTGCCACCTGTGCATATGTTGTTTACAGAGTACTCATATTTCATTTCTGCTGGTTCAGAATCGGAACAAGAATTTGTCTTTCGAAACACATTTGTTATTATTATTTCTCGCTTATAGTCTCTTGGCATATTTAAAAAAAAAAAAAAAAGAATTCGCGTGTCAGGAAATGATGTAGAGGCCCCTGTTTTAAGTGTTTTAGCTAGGTAAACTGTACTTAGAGCACTGGTAGAATACAAGTATGTTTCAGGAACAGCAACATGTGAGTCTTAAATCCCTGTAATATTCTGTGTATTTCTCCCCTTTAAATATGAAATAACATGGTGGCCAATAAAGAAGTTAGCGGACAACTCTCGTACTTGCTAGGAAAATGTTAAAGGTCGGGTAAAATATGTGACCATTAGTTGTATCTTATTAAAATAGCCGTGACGGAGGTGAGATATCAATATAGGCACAAACAAAGCATGTTTTACGGTAAACAGTTTTCCCAGGTGCGCAGCTTCAAGTTCCCAGTGAAAATTTATTATTTTGTGTAGTTCTTTCGCATTCAGGTAGAGCAGCCAAATTCTCAGGACTTTTTTTCTGATTTTCTGGGAAGCTGCGGGCTGCATGCCTATATAATAGCGGTCAGATAGTTAGAATCACAAGGGCAAGAGCTCTGAAGTCAGCGCAGATACCAGCAATTTCTATTTCTCTGCCACTCTCTGAAAACACATACCGTGCCAACCAGGGGAGTTGATTATTATCAATCTTGAAGAAAAAAGTAAGATTGAAACCTGCAGGAAGAGTCACTCCCAAAGTGAAACTTACCTGGAAAAGGTTCAGAAATACAACGATTCTCTTTCCAGAACTGTTCGCACTGTAACTAACCAGGGCGGTCCTCAAACTGTCTCCAGGATGGTTGTCACTGAAACCAAGACTGGCCCGAATGGTGAAACAATTACGACGACAAAAGAGACGATCAATGGGAAAGAGACCACTACAACCAAGGTCACCAGGAAGGGAGAGGTACGTGCTGATAAATTCTTGTTATATCTTCGGCAGTTTCTTTATATATCAAAATACTAACCGCCTTTTAACAAATAAGTGCATGGTACGGCACAATGTCTATCACAGCTATTGTTATACAGCCGTTTATTTTCTTGAAAAAATGACTGCATCTCTGCGGTGCTGTTATTACACCTAACGACATGTTCAAGATTACAATCGTAATCTGTACAAGATATAGACTCGAGAAAAAGTCCTCTTAGACATTCAAATATGCCTTTATATATGTATTGCTTGCAACCCTACCCAACTATTTGCATGCCCACTTATCGATATGCTTGATGTTACATATAATGTGCTGTGTGTTGATTATCTGGATTTATACTAACAACGAGACAAAACAAAGCTTTAGTATATGTCAATGTTGCATTCACCCTGGGTTCCAGAAATTAAGTTCTCATTTATAGCCCACAAAAGCGTTTACGACGAGAACGGAAATCGTAAACGAAAAGTGGGAACTCATGGTGTGCAGATCGTCAATATCTATACATGTGGCTGATTTAACAACCCGCTCACTCGAGTCTACTTGCTGTACTAACGGCTTACCAGTTGCATGCTTTTGCTTATTTTCCAGTTCTGAAAAGAATGCTATATACTAAAACACTGCGGCATGGTGTAGTACCTACCCTCATAAAACAAAGTGGCCGACAGGGAAAATATCCGGAGGAAACAAATGGCAGAACGGATCAAGTAGCTTTAACTGGATCATCTTATTTGACTCGTTCCATCATTTCGAGGGAAATGTAACAGTTTGATGACAAATCAGAAAGCTTATAATAGACCGCTTAAAGACATTAGTAATTTTACATAAAAATAAATGACTAGCGTGAGTTTGACCGGGAACAAGACTAAGTTTGGCCGAGATGCGGTTTATTACCTCTCTATGCAGTGAAAAGTATATGGGAAACACCAACTTTGCAAGACTGAAAATGCTATGATACATGTCAATTATGTATAGGTTCATTTGTAAAAGGGTTTTATTAAGAATTTTTACCCATCGGTTTTTAACCCAATGACACTTAGTTGCTAACTTTTAGTAAGCATTGATGAATACCGGATGAAAAGTACGCTTTACCCCTACCCTTAATGAAGATATATCCTACTGAAATTTACAAATTTAATGTGCTTTATTTCAATATGATATATTGTCCTACCAATGCAATTAGCATTGTCATCTTTTAGGAATTTAAGAATGAACTCTGTTGGCAGCCATTGTTTTATCAATTTAACTTTTTTATAGACATCACAGTTTGATTAGTATTACTAATGGCACGTGAAGTGTTTTTTTTTCTTTTTTTTTTTTTTTTTTTTGTTAGATTGTAGCATATTTTATTCTTCATTTGGAATTAAGAGCCATGAAAATGGAAAATTCAAGTTAAAATTGCGTGGTGTAATATATATTGTTAATGTAGATCTGTATTGTACTGCATGATACTGCTTTTGCAGGCATGTACTTTAATTTTTACGTTATTCTTTTATTTAAACATGTTTAATATTTGATTCTACTGCAAATAATAAAACGTGACTTTAAAGACCATGTTATGTTTATCGTATTACACATTACACATACTACATCACAACCGTTTCATTATACGTGGCAAGATTATTCTGACTTGTTATCAATAAAATAGAATTCTCTAGTCTTCGCGTTATCCAGCTATGTATCTCTGACATGATAGAGCGGCAATTACTCTAACAGTTTACAGATCGGAAGTGCACGCCTAAGTCATCAAAAGTTCGCAATAAACAAACTGTGAAAAAGACCTAACGGGCCATGTGGTATTCATTAACAGAGAAGACATAACAGTTTACAGTCTTACAAGCTCACCACGTCTTTCCAATATTCAAAGACCTCCATTTAACATTTCGTTTTAGTATCTAAAACTGCTGACAGAATGTCATTTATGCAAATAGAGAATTTTCGTATTTTTCAATCTGTGGTACTGTGTAATGTTTCCATGACAACAGGTCACCTCTGAACCCTTCCACAACAGTTTCTAGAGGAAATTGGTTTGTGTTTTATTTAAAGAGCTTAAAAGGTCGAAACACCTTCGTTTTATTATTCGGGAATAGCGGCGGCTCTTCTAATGTAGGGTATTTTAAGAACAACCCAGTGGTTGACTTCCAACTACACTTCATTAAATTAAGTGCAAGTCTTGTCACATTATAAACAGCCTGAAAATTATGATTCGATGTAGTCGTTTGACCTTATACATGTACCTGTAGGCCTACATACACTCTAAAATCGGGCTTTTCTGAACGATTACATGACAAGGAGTAAGGTCGGTAAAACGACTGCAGAATGGCCTCTGTACCTAAGTTGTTTTTTACACACGTTTTTTACAATATCTAGACTGTAGTTAAACAATTGGTTCAATTTTTGACGCGTTTTATACAAAGTATACTCCGTTGATATTACAGAAGAACTCTGTTGGTATGTTTAATCTCAAGTTTAAGTAGGGAAATATTGTAATGTTGAAAAAATCATCTGAACATTTAAGAAAAATTATTATGAAACAACAAGTTCTATAATTTTGTCAATTATTATATCTTTAGTCAGAGAGACTGAAAAACTTACATTTGGACGAAGACGTTACCGGGAACAAATATCTACCTACGGTAAGTCTATTTTTATTTGTAGATACTCAAACATGTATATTACAGCTACTTTTATCCAAATAGTTGTACAACCATGTATAATGTGTAAGCCAATATAAACCTGATAATGTAAACTGTTAAAATATCTGAAACAGAGAGAAAATTAAAGTGAAAGAGGTGCAATATCATCACTAGCCCTAATCGATCTTCTGTCAAGACCAAATTTACCTAAATGTGTACAATTTTTCGTCATAGTTTTTACTAGGCACTAAACAAGAAAGCATGACCAGTTCAGAGTAAGAGGTCAACATGAATCTTTCGCTTTAATTATTAACAAATTATTGTCAAAGCTCTTTTACAATTACAGAATGCTTGGGAGTCGTCTAACAACCACGTTCCGGCAAAGCCCAAACCATGCAAGCAAAGTTCCAACGAATTCATAGACGACTGCGTGCGAGCGCACAACAACCTCAGAGCGAGACACGGTGCGCCGCCCTTGAAACATAATCCAGATCTATCTGCGCACGCGCAGAAATGGGCAGAGCACTTGGCGGAGTTAAACGTCATGAAGCATAGTAAAAGTACATTCAAAGGAGTAAAACCAGGAGAGAACGTGGCCACACGCTGGTCTAGCGACGGAGGTGCCTACACAGGTAACTGCCGATTCTTTCACGCAGCATTTCTCTTGAACGTTTTAGATCGAAACTGTTAATGTCGCAGATACAGATTCTCGCAGGATCATTTTGTCATGTTATTTTTTAATCTTTCTTTGGATGTAACGTAACTACCTTTTTTTCTCTAGATCTCTCAGATGCCCAATATTCATATAAACATATAACTAATTCTTCAGATGGAAGACATGTTTAACCGTGCCTATAACCACTAAAATTGCTTGGTTGTCACTGTCAACATAACGAAGGGGAAAAAGGCCTACCGGTATTCCTCTTACTATATCGAGATGTATATGAGTCGACTCACTTAAATGTGAATGTAACCATGACATTAAGATATATATTTTTTCAATGAACTATTTCCTTTTCTTTAGGAAAAGATGCTGTCGCCCAGTGGTACAGTGAGATTAGTAAATATGACTTCAAGACAGCGTCACGTTGTCTTACGGCAGGTAAATACTAAACACTGTGCTTGTTTAGATTGTGTTGGTTGAGATTGCGCTGTGTTGAGATTTTGATTCGGTCGCAAATCACTGGAAACCGATCGCGCTCCTTTTACTAAAACAATAATATTTTTAATAAACAGAAACTTTTCTCTGCTATTTTGCGTTTAAGCAAATAAACTGTGGTTCAGTAATCGTTTTTATTATTATTTCAGGCCATTTCACTCAAGTTGTGTGGAAAGGAAGCAAGGAAATCGGTGTAGGGAGAGCCGTGGGACAAGATGGACGCGTATATGTCGTAGCTAACTATCTTCCGCCGGGAAATATGCTCGGCGCTTTTAAAGAAAACGTGCTGCCGCCAAATTCAGTTCCGTCCAATGTTGTCAGTTTTGGCTAGAGTAAAATCCTATTTAAAGGTATGCAGAAAGATAAATTCAACCAACACCTAACATCCACTGCCAACAAGATGAGCAAACGCCATTAAAAAGATATAACCCGACAGAGAACTATATGACCGTGGTCTTACCAAGTGAGATTGAAGACAGGTGATTGCGCTGCAACTGAAGGGCCTTTGACCTGGTCCTCGCTGGCTCTTGCTCAATCCTGAGTTAAAGATGTACAGTATAAGATTTTCCCGTGGAAAGCTCATGCTTAACGATTTTCTTGGGCGATTTTTACGCCCCTTTTCTCTGAATTACCAACCTCTGGTCCCTCTTTTCTGACACAAGACATAACTCCGCAACAACATGGGGAAATAAAAAAGTCCTTAGCCCACATTTAAGCGATCGTGTTTCAAAATCATCATCCCTTCGAGCTAGATTCTCGCACTGACTTTCGGTTGCCTACGATGAAAAACTGTGAAGGTTGACGGGCAGAAACGTTCCTACGCCAAAAAAATTAATCTGGGTATTTTTGCGACGTTATTTTATGGCATTTAACTGTTAAAATTGTCAAAAAAAAAGTATTACTTGTTCTCAGATTAGTTCATCACGAAGTGGTAAAGGTACACTCCATGGGTTTCAAAATCCCCCAAATGCTTATTTTGCCATCTACAGCTTCTTGTCAAACTTACATACACCGAAAAAATTATTATTTAACCCCTTCAATTTTTTGGGAGAGTACCTGATGTTGATATTTCCATTAGAGCTTATAGGAAAATGATTTTAAGCTAAAACCAACCTTTGTAAATTTTATCAAAGGTCGAATCCAAGTGCAGAAAGGGATAGAGGAATGATTCGTGAGTACGAGAAAATTGCTTATTTTCCCGGGAATATCCTTTTTGGTAGGTAAATCTGATGGAGTGTACCTTTAACATGTCCTTATTTAAATACCTTCACTTTGTCACTTTAAAGGAATGGCCTAGTCCATTGGCAAATATATTTTGTATACACAAGGTTTATTTATGAACATATTTTGGATAAATGATTAGATGTGTAAAATTAAATTGAAGAATATTTGGAGGAAAACCTGCTGCAGTAGAATGGGAATAGATCGTAGGTTAGATCTGCCTTTTTTTCAGATCTCCAATCTTAGAGTGAACCATCATATCATGAAGTAAATAGAAGCCCTTTGAAGATGTGTCGCATATGAAAGGCGAACGTTTCAATTTCTTTATCATGCATGCAGAAATTAACTCATATAACATTTGAAGAAAAATATAGCTTATTTTATTGAATTAAACAGTGTACGTTCTAATAATACTCATTTTTTTACGGTTTTTAAAAATGCATTTGCACACTGCGTTTTATTGATGAGTACAAAAATAAAACATTTTCAAACGAGTTTCTATTCTTTTTTGTACGCCAATGTGTTCCAGTTTGGCTAAATGCGTAATATGAACGCAATGAGAAAGTTAATGTGACATAACTACAGCATACATGTAAGTGCACAGGTTAAGATACAAATGTAGGGTACATATACAATATTCTTATACCACAACACCAGCCAATGTTGGTTCTCCACAGAATCTAGTGATCAATCAACTGCTGTGTTAGCTTTTAACTGAAAGCTACACATTACAATCTTTAATCAAATGAAAAAAAATGATGGTTAAGGAGCCTGATATGTTCCCAATATATTAAAACGTAGACATAAAACGCATACACAAAAACCCTGCCTTCTGCACATCTTGATATTCAAAGTTTCAGTTCTGTTACCAAAACCGTTAATGAAATAAACTCGCGCAAAACCAGACAAAATTAGCACTGTATATAACATATGGTAAAAAGTGTAACTTATAAAATGTGTCAACTACATAACAAAGAGTTTTATTGAATTAAATGAATATGACCTATATGTATATATCACCAAATAATATGATTATCCATTATATAAATTCATATGATTATGATTTTTATCATCTGGGTGAACAAGAGTGAAAAACATTAATTAGTATTGAACTTGTGAAAGTAAATGCTTTTTAATTAGAATTCAATGGAGTATATGCAAAATCGTTATAACATTTTTTTCCGATTTTGATTATAATTCGACATTATGCAAATTTTTCTCTTTTTGACATGTAAACCCTCAGATTATATTTAAAGTAGGTAAAATCCACTTTACGGTTACATTTGCTGTTTCCCTTTCACTGCAAAAAGGAAACTATTTTGCATGGGTCGAAATTCCATCGACTTAAAAGCATGCCAAGGGTTGTTATTAAGCGGCATGTGAACTGAATTGTGACAACAAAACTTTTTTTAGTAAAAACTTGTCTTTTCACATTATAAATTTAAATTGTGCCCAGGCAGTGCAATAAGACCACTCATAAGCGGCTGCTCTCAATGCCTACGACCACCTCATTCATTTTCTTTTCGTCTTCAGTATCAGTAACGGCTTCGCCATTTGACACCGTTGTTCCATTTTGCTTTGCCTCTTCTGTCTGTTTCATTTCCATCTCCTTAGCTTCCTCGGCCTGTAAAAAGATGCACAATTTGGTGACAATATTCGAAACATCAAATCTGCATCAAGTTCCTATTTATTTTTATCATTATAATCATTACGCTTATTCTTATTACTACTCTAATTATAAATATCTATTTCTGTATATCATTTCCTACTACTGATGTAAGTGGTTAATTGTTAAAGGGATAACAACTCTTCTTATGAGATCTATATTTCACAATAAATACACTGTAAACAACACATATATGTAGAAATATAACATATTCTATTTACCAAAAAACAGCAGTTACAGTAATTAATATGAAATATGTGCATGGCATCTGACCACTACTCTCTTAAGAGATTATTACAAAAATAAAAAACTTTTTAGAAAAAAAAAAAAAACAGAGACTAACTTTGGATGCAGAAATGGATTCATTATTCATTGGTTAATATAGGAAAATTGCTGTTTACCCCAGAAAAATTCTTTTTTTTTTTGTGCCAAAATGAACAGTTGTTATCCCTTTAACGCTCGTCCACATTAGTTTCCTGCAGTACAGTTTTAAATACCTTCTTGGCCTTCGACTTGGACTCTGGCAGTAAGTTGTCCAGCCAGAACAGTTCTCTCATGTTGAAGATATGCTCCATCAGTTTCCTGGCAACGCACATGAGCAGGACCTAGACAAGGATGACATGAATGTTTTAATAGAATGGAAAACATTCATAGATGCAAGGAACGGGAGATTGGTCGTTGTGGTACAAACAATAACAGCACCCAAATCATAACTCAAAACTGTTTTGTATAAACCCTTACACTGTCACCTACTTACATGTATGTTCTAGTTTTTTTCCCGAATATAAAACAGAAATATTCACCAACTACAAGAGAACCATTTCTGAAACTGTGGAAAATACTGAAGGTATCGTTATAAAACACAGAGTAAGTTTAACTTCCATGTTTCGTCTGTATTCCTCTTATTCACTGAGCTACATTTCACCTTCAACAAAATATGAACCTTTAGCGACCACCCAGTTATACTCACCATAAGTGGAAACGCCATAGAGATAATGTTAATTGACTTCACCACCCAAAGTAGTGCAAAGCACACAATTTGAATGATGGTGAAAAGGTGAACTCGACGCGTCTTGACGTGGCGCAAAAACATATAGTCCGGTTGGTATTTCTGGGGCATGAACATGATGAGGACTCTTTGCACAACCTGAAGTTAGTAGAATAATGGATTATCATCAAGTGAAATAAATGAGGTTCTTTAATATAAATTTTAAATCTTACTGCAAGTTTCATGAAAGAATTGTAGTCAAATTACTATAAAATTTATAGCTGTTTACACGCAGCCATTCTCGACTTTCGATAAAACCAGTAAAACCAGAACTGAGGGTTTAATATTTTGCACTTAGAGGTAGCTAGGTAGAACGTTTTGTACCGGTAAAATTGACAAATATTTGAATTGGAAAACTGAAAGGTGACAGGTTCCTTGTCCATATGCATTCTTCGACATGGCCCGTAACTTAACGCCTTTACAACTTACCTCTTTATCGTACAGTGACGACACACCCATGTACAGAAACACGCCATAGAGAATGGGCATCGGTATATACTGAAGGAAAAAGCAAGACAATTACAAATAAATAATACATAATACTGCATCGGACGAAATATATGTTTCAGAGCATTGAGTACTCAAGCCTTTTTGAAGTGTCTAACGCCTGTGATACATGTATATTAATGGTACTTACGTTCAGAAACGACGACATGAGGACAGAACAACCAAGAACCGTGTAGACCAGTAACCCGGTGACTCGCTGCTCCCTGGGTACAAAAATCGCAATATTTATCACTCAACAGACAAGATAATACACCTACACGTGCTTTTAGAAAGGAACTTGCTTAACATGCGTATTTAGATCCTGGATTATACGGATTAAGATTTGTTCAATATTTTAAATACGCGATGGGGTTCAAAGCGAGATCTGTAGAGAGGAAGATCCAAGGGTTATCAGTGATTACTTCCATTTTACTGAAGACTTCTTTTAAATTTCCGAGCCAAAATTATTTAAAGCTTTCTGTAGAAGGAGCAGAGTCTTCATTACTTTTACATAGAACATCATGTCATTCTATAGGTGCTATGCAGAGGCACAACACAAATGATGCATAAAATTAAACAGTAAGGGCAGTTAAAATAAGGTCACTAGACAGTCAGAGTTATCAATATATTCAATATAACGCATTCCACTGATATCAGTAGAGCCTTTTGCAGCCATATCAAACTAAAAACAAGATAGAACGGTCACCTCACTCCCAGGAACGTCGGTTTCTCTCCCGGCGCCTTGCACTCGCTGGTCATCTTGAGACTGTTGACGTGGGACATTGACCGCACTGTCGCCGCCACCATCCAGGGGAGGCCTAGGGCCGAGCACACAGCAATCTGTATAGCTACTATGAATATGTCCAGGTGGTAGCCACCGCCTTTCTGTAAGTAATAAAATTGTAATAAAAGTACACAGTATACTTCTTTCACAGTGATACGGCACCAAAATTTAAATATGATTGCTCAAAGGTGGAAGTAACTGAAAGTCAAATCTAATTATTCTCAAAAATCGCCATTTTTAAATTTTTTGAATAATTCTAAAATGGCTAAAATTTAGACTTTTAGATTGTGGCTGAAAGAACAAAACATACGTGGCTCTGCAACCACTTGTCCTTCTAAGACATCTTTTAAAATGATTAGTTATCAACATGAAATTCTGTTAAATGTATCCATACATATGTTTCAAGAAAACTTACCTTTAACTTGTTTTCTTTCCTGTTCACGATAACGGAGGTGATCTGCTGGGCCAGGAAGACCAGAATGGACACCAGAAGAGCCGGCAAGATGGCGGCCACGATTGTCCACCATGCGTTTTTGCCCATGGGATCTATAATCCAACTGCGGTCGTAAGACGGCTGGAAAAAAAGACGTCGTCAGTTCGGTGCACTGAATAATTCTCCTCTTTAAAATGGCAATTCTTTGGACAAATTTTGGTATAAAACTTGAAAGAGCAATTTTCATATAAAATCTTTAAAAAAAATTAACTTCGACAGACAGTTTACAGTCAATGACCTCACAACAAACAAGAATAATAATATTACTGAGTGGAAACACAACTGGATATTACTGAGTGGAAATACAATTAGATATTACAGAGTGGAAACACAACTGGATATTACTGAGTGGAAACACAATTGGATATTACAGAGTGGAAACATAACTGGATATTACCTTGACCTCCGTTGGTACTTTGAGCTTTGGTGTCTCTATGTCCACCAGTCGGTCTAGTGTCACCATGGCTGCTATTGCCAAGGGGACAGCAAAATCACCCAGCAGAGAGCGGACCTGAAGTCAACAATCACTGTTTAAAGCAGAACAACTTACAGAACTCAGAGTCCTTCAATATACAATCAGCAAACTGATATTTTGACAAAAATCTCTTAGATTTTATCCTTACATCTATTTTAATTTTATTTACACTAAACATTCATACAAACTATCAAAATATAGCCTTCGTTGTTAGGATACCTACCTTAAACAGTCTTAAACATATAGATGTAATGCGGGCAGTACTTTATCAGTTGCTGCATTAATCTACCAACCAGTGGGCAGTTTTAAATAGGTAAGACATACATGTACACATGAAGTTGTACATGTGCATTGTGATGATTTTATTCAAGAAGAAATAAAACTTAGTAAACTTAGCACACTTTACCTTTGAGTGAAGGTAACCACTACGTTGGAAGGACTTCAAAGCCATTATAATTCCAAAAGTTCCTATGAAAAGCCAGGTGGAAAACAAGAAAACGTCCGCTTTGTACTTAGTATGGTCATAACATTCTGCCCCTTCCAACTGACCTCCCAAAGCATCACATCCACTAACTACAACATCGTGAAAATGTGTTAGCTCTTGATAGAGGCTGTAGTTGGCATTCTTTAGAACATCGCTTGGATCAAACTTGATGACACCATTTACGTCAGCTGTGACGTTATCTATGCTCGAAATGATGACGTCACTTGTGTTGAGTCTTCTCACGCAGTCGCACAAATGAGCATCCGGTGGTGCGGTATGAGACTTGAATGGTGCCTCATTCAGGATGTTGAATGTCTTCTCAAAAGCGTCAAATACGAAAATGATGGCGATCAACATTGCAAAACTCTCCATCGTAAACTTTGTTATGTATCTCACCATGGCGCTAAAATCAAATGCCACCACTACCAGTAAGATTACACAGGTCCACATGCCTACCCAAAACCGGAAGGGATAGTAATCAATGCCGTTCTCCCTGAAAAAATTTGAAAGTTTATTTTGAAAGTTTATGTCTTTGTTACATGTAATCAAATCGACTGTTATTCCTTAATACATGTACGACAACTCTTAATTGTTTGTCTTTGTTTCCTTTAAAACTATCACGTAACGAAATTCACGATTACCAAGTAGGCCTACAGAGCTTAAAACGTATTCACTTACACGCAGAAGGAATAAAACAACCCCTCAAACAACAAAAACGGGCCAGTACTACCCAAAATGGAGAGTGGCTGCCCCGAAAATAGCACGTAGACAATACCACAGGAACCAGCCGCCAATAGGTTCTCCACATTGCCCTGAGGTAAAGACAATTAATGAATGTCCATTTATTAAGAGATTTTGTATTACCGAAAATGCAATGCCTTTTTATGCAGAATAACTTTTAAATAATGATTTATTGAAAAGAATCTGTAGTTTTCAAAGCACTACACAATATGCCGACTAGGAGAGAGAGATAGAGAGAGAGAGAGAGAAATACCATTCGTTGTTCTGTCGCTATCCCCAGCAATCCACCAAAGGTCATGTTGGCAGCTAACATGGCAAAGTACAAAAAGATGAACGTCCCCAAACACTGCACGTGCAGCGCATCTTTAAAGTCACTTGCATAAAAACTCCACTTTCTTTTAACGTCTTTAACCAATCCGCCAAATAATCTACATAAAGAAAATGGATATTCGTCACTGAAAGGGTCTATTTTTTGACAGAGAATAGCACCTGTAGGGGCACAATATGAGCAAGATAAAAAAATGAATAAACTTCAAGGCACTTTTATTAAATGTTGTCAAGTGGGCTCGTTTTTTTTCGTATTTTTCACATTGCTGTGTGTTTCTATATTATGAATTCACATACTTCCCAGTCCTGGACAACATGATTTCCTCGGACACACCGGTTTCCCGCGCATGCTCATCCTCGTCCTCCGAGTCAGAATGCTGGTCGTCCGGCAGAATGTGCTTCTGGTGATCGAGGTTACATATGGTCTTTGCAGCCTTCCGCCTTTGAGTCTAAAATTATGTCGTAACAAATATCAAATCATACAAAAACATTCTTTGTCAAATGAGAGGCAACCACCATCAAATCACCACGCTAAAAGGACATCCTTAATGCTTTGGTAGCTAATTTGAAAGCATTTGTCCAAAATAACTAAAGCAACAGAATTTGAGAATATGGAATAGGGGTGCCCGCCTATAACAAGATCATCACCACTTGTACTTTTTTACTTGTTTGCGCACTACATTTTAGAATTCTTTTTATTTTAACATCCTTATTTGTTAATCAAGGATTCGTATTGAAACAAAGGTTTTAATCAAAGCCAACTTCAGAATATTTCCTCCCGACGTATTTTACAGTCTGAATATTCATTCATCAACATATTCTCCTTTCCTCGCGAGCTGTACCTGTGCTGGAACATTTTGAGGCGGGTCGATTCTAATGGAAGGATCCCATTCACTGGGTGGCAGCAGTGTCGAATTTATCAAAAACTCGTCTATGGCGAGCATGATGTCATGTTTAGAGCGTGCTTTGTAAGCGACTTCTTTGAACACCTAAAATACAAATATAAGCCTTTAAGTGCATTTTCCATTTTTCCCCTTCGTTTCAAAGTTCTGTCCAATTTTATTGTAGCATCATACAAATAATCAGTTAATGTCAAATAATAGGTTAAAAAACAGAGAAATATTGCTACTTTGAAATTAATCCCTTTTCACATAATGCACAGTTATGTCTATTTACTATGATGTGGAAAAAATACAAGCACTCCGCTCTGGGAATAACTGACAACACAGTAATGAAAATAACGAGTACGGAGAATATGAATTTTTTAGTCCCTCTATCCAGTAATGTCACCAAACAATCAAGAATAAGTGAACATTAAAAAAAATACCTCATCGCTCATCAGAGTCCCCATGACGCGTCCCATTTCCTCGTAGTTTATGACGTTCTGTCCGCCTTTGGGGGCCAGGAGAAACAAAATGAACCTGCTTGGAAGGTGAACCTCCGTCATGTCTCCCAGTACTACACCCGAAGAAAGCCGAGCAAGGACGAACATGGGATGAGAGAGAAAATCTGCCTCGCCCACGCAGATGTTGCACGCTTCAGCGCCTGGTGGAATCTTTCGCAAAAAGTTGCGATTTGGCTACAAATAAAACTTCAGAAAATAAGCGAAAGCGTCCTAGCATTAATCTATTGGTTAAACTTTTTTGAGATTCACTACTTCAAGCGGTTAAGGCAGAAGCCTTTACAGCCTGCTATATACCGGTCGTTCAGTATTAGCAAAAAGTTTCAAACTGGAAAGAATCATTTAATAATGCTTATCCCATGATGTGGTAATACACTGTGAAGTATCTTAACATACGCTTTAAAGTTTTATACCAATAGCAACATACAGGTTGCACTAAAGGCATGGCCTTTCAAATAAAATTTATTATTCACACATGTACAATAATAGCTTTAACCATTACATATTGAATATCGAAACATGGTCATGATACGCCGATGATCTCTACCTTGTATTCCGTTTTAAGCACTGGCCCCAAAACATCTTTTCCCTCCATCTCCAGGCGTTCAGCACTGTCTTGCCTAGGCGGAACATCGGGGGAATCGGGAAACTCGGGCTCATAATCCCACTCGGAATCCCCCATTCGGTCTACTCCGTCAGTCTCGTGACCCGTGTCTTCGTCATCTGACGTCATGCGGAAACTCTTGAAGCTACTGGAGATGGACGAGGCCCGCTGTCGTACAGATGGAGCTGTAATCGGACAATATCATTCAATCAAATACGAAATTCGAATGGAAGCATTGAGAAATGTGCTAATTCTAGCTTTGCGTTACGAATAGGCCCTATACACCTATCCGCATAAAGAAGCGCAAAAATTATTTTAAAAGTCAACCATCCACATACAAAATCATATACCCGATACGTGTAATCATACCTGAAAATTACTACTTTCGCGTTTTGAAGTGATGACTTTTCTTTTGCCTTTCTTATATTGTCACCGTGCTTATTATCATAATGAGGAATCTATCTTATAAGCTGATTATCAGTACATATTGACATTGTATAAAATCTATATACGAGAGAAACGAAGAGAGCATGATGCAACAACTAAGGTGAATTTTTTTATCTTGCATCACAAACTGGCGATAATGTTAGTCTTCATCGTGATATTTTCTTTCAGTCCTTATATGCACTTTCATATTAAGTTTTTTTCAAAGAGTGTCTTATAATTTTTACGATATGACAATACGGCGGTAGTGGTGATGATGAATTCACTTACACGGCGGCACGCGCATAGAACTCGTGTACTGTTGTGCGGTGACATCAACGGTGGGAGCCCTGATCTTGGACCTTTTCTCGTGTGGATGATGGTGTTTCCGAAGAAAGACCTCTATCACTTTTTCAAGATCCAGGCCGTGGTATTGTGACTTCATCAGGCGATACACGAGCATGTCTAGAAAATAAATGCTGTTTGAAAATCGAGAGAGAGAGAGAGAGGGGAGATAGAAGAAAGAAAATGGAAAGGTACAAATTAAATCTGATTATCAGAAAGCGCGAAAACTTATCGATAGAATAAAAACAGCGATATTGAGAGGAAATCCATCACATACGGTTTGTCAAGCACCTGACAACTTTCAAATAGAACTATTATTATTATTATTATTATTTACTTACCAGACACCTCCAGTAGGTCTGAACCATCCAGATCAAGAATGACCACGCCGTCATGTATGATTTCCTTCAGCTCTTTAAGGTACTTGTAAGACAACGTGGCCACGCGAGGCTTAGACCAACGCTTACCACCGGGCTCCAACACTTCCTCGAACTTAACCCATCTACGAACAAATAATATAATTCATAACGTACTTGGTTAGAGAGAATATTTCTTTCACAGAAGAACTCCCAATTCTATAGGTTTCAAAATCATTTTCAGCCTTAATCAAATGGTCTTTGTTTAAACACTTTAAAAAAGATAAAAACCAATAAGCCCGCTGTTGGGGGAAAGGGGTATAAAGAGTATCTTAAATATTACACTTAATGTATTTTTTCACCTGGCAGTTTCCATCCATTCCTCCATTTCCACTCCTTTCATCTTCTTCAACACAGACAGTTCGCAAAACAGGTCCTTCGGCTCCAACTGAATATGACCGGAGTCGATGTTGATGGAAAAATCCACCTTCTTGCGCTTATGAAATGGATTATGAGGCAGCGCATCTGAAAACGATCAAATTTTCCATCAGGATTAAGTAGAAAAATACCATTATCAGGAAGAATTTCTCTGATACGAAAACGCATTTTGTAAAATGCTTTCTACTAATTTGAGGAATGTTGCACAGAAACAGGGATTTGGATATATAAATATATATTACTATATATTATTTTATTTTGGACGGCCAGAGTTATGCAGACTGCACGTTTTAGAACACCAGTAAATGTTAACCAATCTCGTTATTATAAAAATCGATCAGTCGGAATCCTCAAACACATCACCTAGACATATAATTTTTAAAAGACGGACACGGGCTAATCCTTTTAACATGTAAACGGTGAGTTAAACCATTACCATCACAAATATCTATAAATAGGTAAAACCAGGGAATATAATTCTTTGGTAAAACTAAATGGAAACAAAATTGATTCATAAGTCACAAATAGATGGCGACACTAGACTGGCGAATGCATGGAGATCTGAGCTCACAGACAGTTAATGGACCCATGAATTGCATTTAACAATGCCGAGCGTCCCCAGGTTTGTCAATTTAAACAGCATTTGTATGGCTCACATCCCAATTGAACTTTCCCCACAAAAACGTATGTTTAATGCTTAAAATGCGTATGATTTTGAAAGCTGTCGGCCGGTTTATGATCAATCACGCATGCTCCCTTCTAGATCAAGTGAATGAGATGAATACGTGACATATAGGTCTGGATGTGATCAGATTGTTTTGCTCTCTAAGTGATCAATATTAACTGATTTGGTTAACTTTGGCTGTTAAAAATCTGCAGTAAGTATATTCTATATGCAAATAAATTGTACTTAAGATCATAAACTTGGGTAAGCAGCATACAAATGACATTTTTAAACTGACGTGAACGGGATGACAGTGTAGGCCAAACTTAAGTCAGTTTTCCTTTTGGTTGATTTTGGGTTTGCACTTACAATACAACACAAATACTTCTTTTGTAAAACGATCATCCTGAAAAACTGTATGTGAAAACGTCTGTAGTTTACTTACGTTTCTTTGGCTGCTCCTTGTCTCCATGCTTTTGTGCTGACTATAAGATGAAAGAACAGAAAGTATTAGATAGTCATCGTAGGTCTAAACTTGTCGAAATAAATTTGAAACTATAATACAAATAACACGCTGATGGATGGAAATAGGCAACATGATAGTATGCTACATGTTTGATTTCAACTAAAATTTGCAGAGCCGAGAAAAGATGAAAATATACGATAGCCTTCTCTCTCTCTCTCTCTCTCCCTCTCTCTCTCTCTCTCTCTCTCTATGCTTACTACCTTAACCAGCATAAAATTTTATAAATAAATGTAAGTTACAAACGTTTGGTTTATTTTTATTCATTCTTGCAAACTGATGTGGATTTTTTATTTTATTTCGTGACTGTAACGGATCGTTATCGTTTCTGGTTTTCCCGATAACGTCAAAAAATCGATACGATGTCACGCACAGGGTCAAACTGAAGAAAATCATCGCCCTTACATTTGTATTATCGTGAAGATTTCGATGATACAAGACGTACTTAAAATACCTTTATTAAAATTCCACATGTTACGACTTCAAAGTAGATGAAACATCTTAGAGCTCTCGAACTATGCAACAAATTACGAATATTTTTCTCCAAAAGACATAAGTGGTGATTTATATAAAAAAAAAAAAAAAAAAATTAAAATTCAACAATGCTTACATAAACAAATTGAGGGAAACTTAGTGCGTACGTGACAATTATTTCAGAAATAAGAGTAATGAGTACTTATCTTGAATGCAAATGTCGTACATGGTAAATAAATTGTTTCGTCATATGACTAAACAAACAATTAATATGCAAGCGTGGGTATGTAACACACATTACCATTGAGTCGTTTCTATTTTCCACTGCTAACCTTCATTAAAATCTTGTCGTTAATGCTTGTTATGCGCTTAACGCTTTCAAATTATTCATGGCAACTTTTATTCATTTCACTTGGTGACAGAAAGAAACCACAGAACGGAAAACAACACATTTCAAGTGCTGTGAATAAAATCATTACCATACTGTTTTTATGGCAAAAGTCAACTTTCACAGACCCACTCATATCTTCGCTTATGGCGCATATTTCTTCTATAGTACACGTGCAACGCGTCAACCGTTAGCCGTACAAAAAGTATTAAAAACAAATCATCAAATCCCGGAAACAAACGATAAGGGTCTTAGTTCAAAATCCGTATCACACTGTGTTCCAACTAATATCTATATATATTCATTTTGCATTTAAAAAAACAACTATAGGGAAACTTCTTTCAAAACAACAAAAATGGTTTTGACATTCCATCTTTATAATTTCGTGTCAAATAAAAGAAAATAAATGAATAAAACCTCCCAATCCTTTCTTCCCTAATTGACATCCTTAAAACTGGACTATTTGGCCAAAAAGCAGTAAGCCACATGTATGACGCCTATTTGAACAACAACGAGTAACCCATTACTCGTATAAGTGCATTACGCTCGGTGTTCGATGGGGAGTGTCCTGGCGGTGCCATGCACCCTGATGTTCAGATTTTATAATCAACATAATCTATCTCCTTTGATAAGTATACCCAAGTGAAAGTTAGTATAATATTACTTAACGGGCGTCGCAAAGTCATTGTTAAATAGCTAAGACTAGCATACAGTTGAATAGTTACTCTTAAATGCACCCGATTATGTATTCATCTTTAGCGTTTATCGATCTGTTTCATAATTTCATTGAAGAGGTGGCGTGCGATCCGGGTTCAAAGTTTCTAATAGCATATACCCGTAGCATGCGAACTACCAGTAGCCGCATGTAAGGAACGTTGTCCCCAAAGGCAAAATTGATTTGTGGCTTTATTAACAACAACTGATTATTAATTTTATTTATCTGCTCGAAGGTATTTTACTTTGTATAGGTGAGCGAGCACCCCCCCCTTTACTGTCCCCCTCTCCCCCCACCCCCTTCCCCACCGAAGAAAGACCTTGGATCCTGTTGTTAGTGTTGTAGTGAAATGGCAGGGGTGGGGGAGCGAGTACAACGTTTATTTGATAGAAACTAGGACCCCATTCCCAGAGATTAGATCGATCCAACTTGATCGACCTAACTCCCTGGGGGTTCACGCTAAATAGCTGTCAGCCGAGCGGGCACGAAAGTTAATTACCCCCTTACAGCTTGTAGTAGGCGGGACGGACATTTAAGCCGGATTATCTGACAGTAATCTAGTGAGATTCCCCACGGGGATAGATCGATCTAAAATCTACGGGAATGCGCCCTAGGACCCACTAAATAAGTGGTTGTTAAGTGGGTCCTATATAGAAACAAAAATATTTTGCACATTTCAACTCGAAACACATTTAATTAAAATGTGATTCACAAAAACAGTAAAACCTCCTCATTGCTTTTAAGTGGGACACGGATGGCTAATCAGTAAATTAAAAGTAAACGCGTTTTTCTTTGGGCTTAAAAGAGAACAAATTTTCTATGGGAATTTGATGACAACATATCACTTTATGGCCCGTTTATTAAGGGGATGTCATACTGTAATACCTGATGCACATCATGTAGTCATGACACAAATTACACACAGCATTCTTTCAAATTGCTATGAACAAAAATAAAGCAATAAACCGGTTTATTTTACCACAGTTCCAACTCGAGTGAAAACGTTTGATACGACCAAGGTGTGAAACGTGTAGATGCAATAATGACATAATAGTGTGTCACCATGTGCGATATCCAACCATCACAAAAGGCCAATGACCCATACGCTAACCATTCTAAATTGACATAATAATACGTCCGCTTCCTAAAATATATATTGGACAACCTTGCCAAAATAGTGCATTGAGCACCGAGCCATAAGTACCATGTAAACTGTTCGTTGTTTCTGCCATCCCGTGTTTCACACTCAATATACTGGCACCTTCAGTTTAACTTTATTTCTCGTTTACATTTACTTTTTTACAGAGAAAGCTGTAATTAGGACAATAATACAAAATTATAGTTTCAAACCAGGAGGAAAATGAGACTCTTTTTGAGAGTTACTTAACTGTATATGCAACTCTTTTCAATTACGGATTTGATTTTAGAAAAGATTCCGCGCCTCATTTAAGATAAGCCATGCAACATGGCAGGTACACATGTACGTTGTAGTTTGATATAACCATGATGCAGAGACTCTCTTGAGCCAATTTAGTTAAAAGTGTACAATTCCGCCGCTTCAAAAATCTCCTTTTCATATATACTGGGTAAACATTAAATTTGACATTTTAGAAAAAAGTGACAATTGAAGCACACTGTATGCTCTAGAAGCATTGGAGTTGTAGTAGCTACTGACCGTATCTGAAGATTGTTAATATCGTATAAATCAAAGTGTCCAATTAAAATACTTTTAAAACATATTTTCGTAAAAACTCTTTATGTGTATATATTTAAAACCCCATATCTGCATACAGTGTCTCGATTGGCAAAATAGTAAAAGCTTACAATCGAAAGGTATTATCGCCAAAACAGAGCAATTATCCACTGCATAATTTCAATACCGTATAAAATGATCATTATTACGAGTGCGTGTCAAGTGTGTTCAGAACCACACGAGGGGTCCTGGTTACACGACCTCAAGTGAAGAAACTAACCAACACTAATTCTTGTATCGTTATGCACGGTGAAATGGTAATAATTTACACCTTGATACATGCATGCATGCGGTCTTCTTGTATATATTTGTCACCGCGTTTTATTTCTCCACAAGTACTTGTACGTGTGCAAATCGAAAAGCAGTGTCCCACACTGAGATGCCGCTTATGATTAAGTGACTATACCAAGCCCCACAGATGTTAACTGATGTCCAGCTCCTCTGCTATCAGGGGGCATCTAATATAGTAGGCCTATACAAAATTAAAGCATAGGCGATACAATAAATTTATAACAGACTACTAGCATAGCAGACACTGTTGTCAGAGTGTACCCCCCATCCAAATCTTGGCACACCTATCGTCGTTCGTGGGTCATGTAGGTGTACATTACACGATGTAAAATGTACGTTCGTAACACACTCGGTAACTTTATCCGCTATCATATATCTATTTCCTTTTTTCGTGAAAATAAGCATCAATTTGTAATATAATACATGTATAAAGATGGTGTCCATAGAAGGCGGTATACTGCATTAATGGTTGTGGCATCATTTGACTGGATAATACTTTCTTTATAGCTTAGATTAAACATTCCATTACTGTGATGTTGATCAACGATGCGAAGTTTTGCCGTGTTTCGAGCGTCCCGTAAACAGACCGTTGTGCCCAGACTTTTCACTTAATCTTAAAAATGGATTTTTATTTTTAAAAAAGAAAGGTACATATTAAAATCATAACGTGCTGCTTTTTTGTTCTTCACGCTTTGAAAAAAAAAAACGCACAAGAAATACGACTTTATTGAAGAGAGAAAAAATGGTAGCAGAAAGAAGTATTCCTCAACATTTATCTTTGGCATTATCGATAACGTGTTTACAATTGACCATTTATCACCATACCTTATAACTAGGGTTTAAGATCAAGATCTGAAAGCTGTAAGGGGGTAATTAACTATGGTGCGCGCTCGGCTGACTACAATTTAGCGTGAACCCCCAGGGAGTTACGTCGATCTAAACCTGAATCTCTGGATCGATCTAAATCTCTGGGAATACACCATTAGTTAACAAAAAGCTAAACATTTGTCCCATAAACAACTACTTTCTTTCACTATACAGTCTGAGCACGTAAAACTGGTGAAAAAACCACGGATAACTTATAATAAAACACAGACCCCATTCCCATAAACAACATCAGTCTACGTAGATCGGTCCAATTCTGCGGGGACTCTCACTGAGTGCTATTAGCTTAACTGAATGACACGCCTTCTCTTGTTACCAACGTACTCGTATAATTACCAGTTTTTTTTTTTTTTTTGTATTCTACTCAATGCCAGGGGGAAGTGTGGTAATATCTACATCTTACTGCATTCAGCGAGAGTCCGCGCAGAGCTGGATCGATGTACGTAGACCTATGGTGTCTATGGAAACGGGGTCGAAGTGAAACATGAGTAGAGAAGAATTCATTCAATTTACCATCCAACCTATATCTGTTGGCTTCACAGGTTTATACAGACACAGCATGCGGACGACGTAACTTTTGGCTTACGGTACGATAGATCTCAATCAAAATAACATCTAGGACAAAATGACGCCATAGGTCTGCCGGAGGTCTCTCATCTTCTTTGTCATCTTACGGGATTAGAATCCACATTGATATGGTGACTCGACACTACCGAATGAATTAAATCAAATCAAACTAAATTACATTAAATTCATATGTCGCTGCCCGTACCTTTTTGTTATCAGCGTCAAACCCAGGGTTGTCGTAGCCGTCTTTATTGCCCTCTTCTGTCACCAGTTTCGATGTTTTTTGAGGTGCCATGGTGCTTCAAAAGCAAAAGAGAAATGAAAATTAACATATAAAAATTACTCTACACAAAAAATGTATTTCATACATCATTTCTCCCGTGTTATATATATAATGACCAACGTCATTTTTTGCAATAGTTGTCCGAATTGTTAATATATGACACGCACATTTGTAACGGTGGAATAGGCTCATAATTCCCAATTTATATCTGATTTGTAGAGGTGTGAGAGTGAATTACTTTTTATAAGTTAGGTTTTTGTTGTTATCTTAAATCGAACGTAATTGATTGGGGTCTTATTACTGTAGCTGGACTAATCAGTCAAGTCTAATAGACAGGGCGTGAGCAATCTCTAGTTTGTTCTAGGGTCATTTGAAATTACAATTACACTGTATCTAAGATCTAATATACCATTATTAGATCTTAGACTGTATTAAACAGTAAATTCAACAAAGACTTGCTCGATTTACATGTATGGAAAAAGATAGTGGTTCGCCACAATGTTAAACATAAACGCAGTTACAAAGCGAACTGTGTGATTTCATCCCTATGAACGTAACAATTTGTCAACCTTGATAGAGTTTCGTCATCTCGGGGATTTTTTTTGGAAACGATAGATATCATTTTCTTTCATTGTATTGTGAAGTTCTTTTTTATTCGCTTCACCTAACAGCCTACCCGTTCTTCTTATATTCAAAGGGGCATTCCATCACATAGGCTGTACTGGGGAAAACATCCGTCAATACCATCTTCATATACTACTATTACTACTACTACTACTACTACTATTACCGTATAAAATAGCTAATATGGTAAGTTTTTGTTCCACTAATATGCGTTGTTTCCTCTTAAGAAATATGAATTGAAATCATCATGTGTGTGTGTGTGTGTGTGTGTGTGTGTGTGTGTGTACTTCGAAGAGAGCAAACAAACAGCGAGTTCTTCTCAGCCTGTCAAAGGAAGCCTGGAATTTCACCAAGTTAGAAACCCAATGAATTTCTTTTACATATTTGTGCATCTTACTAGTTTGTTACACCACTGGGATACGAAATGTTGAAGAAGCTTACATGTTTTGTGACCCTTACAGCCTATTTTGTCCCGTGCGTTACATGAGCGTCACGGTTAACGATTCGACTTGTCAAGTTGTGCGTTATGTTTACGGCATAAAGGGGCGAGTCAGCGGGATTGGCCAACATTTTTATATTAAGGAACTCTCACACATAGCGTACAGCGCTAACAGAAACATTTGAGAAAAATTGCCCACACGCAGACAAACGTTAGACTTACGTCGTATACGTCTCAGGTATAGAGAAAGTTGTGGTATATGTTCCCATACCCAGAGGGAAATAAAATATTTTGAGCATGTTCAAAAACATTATGTTTCATACGCTGCTTGTATTTTTATTTAAAAACGCTGGAAACAGGGTGATTCCATACGCTTAAAGCTGTGATAGATGTCACATAAACGATACACATACGATATACAGAAATGCCATTTCATTTTATGTACGTACTTGTTCAAATCAAAATAACTAAAAACGAATAATTATAATAATGAAGGCACTTGCTTTTGTTGTCAGTGTGCTGGAACCAAAAAGGATAGTGACCCCACATATTTTGCGGGCTAGCAGTTCAAATGTTTAAGAATAATTCAGCGAAAAAAAACGTGAATGAAAGATCATCGGTGTGAACGAGGACCTAGTCCACAGCTGGAATTAGACGTCGATCAAAATAAATAATATAATATATAAATAAATAGTTTCACTGAAGACCGTATGCTACAGGGTAATTCTAGCCACTTTAAGCGAAACTTACTTTTCTTTATCTTGAACAGAAGGATCTCTAAATGCCATCAATATACGATTTTGTCTACTTTGCCCCCGAGAAGGGTGGTTTCACCTATTGTTTAAAAAGACTAAAAAAACCCTCAACAGCTTAGTTTCCTACAAATTACACAATACACATTTTGTAAGCAGCTTTAGCTTTTAAAACATCAAATAAAATACTACACATGCGCCCACTAATGGCGAGGTGCCAATAATAATGCTAAATATTGCCGATAATGCGTTGACACTTGCCCAAAATTGCTTGTGCCGCAAGGAACACCAACCAATTGACGAGAATCCTTTCGGATCCGAGGAAGAGGAACTCGTGGTGAAGATTTAACTTTAACTCAATCTCAGATGCGTCGTCCAATCGCTACTGATGACAAGGATGATCCAGCAGTGAATGTTTACACTACTTTTCCGACACTGGCTTCCATACCTGTATCAGTAGTACATTCATTTCAGTCTTCAATCAATCACAATGACAGAATAAAACGGAGGGCCGCTCCGCTATAAAAAAAGGACTTATATAGGGACGTATAGATAGAATTCACCTAACAATGCGACCTGGCACAGGGCCAAAATCTGCCGTGCCTGGACGGACCTGCTGACTCATACCATGGAGAAAAGTTTTCCATTAACAAAATGCATCAGTCCAGTTTCTGAACAAAACTGTCCTAATTTTTACGTGAGGAAGAAGATAAGAGCGTGTGATTTAGAACTGCCTGCCATAACACGTGGACATTCTTCTTGGCCAATGCTTCCAAGGCCAATTTTTCTTTTCGACTGTGACCAGTGACAATTTTCCCTCATACAATAGGTGCCCACATTTACTGCAGTTCCTTATTTGTATGGAGCCAAGGAATCTCACGCTCCACGTCTTATATTAAAGGATGAGAGTTTTGGTCCTTCAGAATAAGTAATAAAGACAAGGATGGACAGATTATATATATAAAATATATAAAGATTATATAGCTCTCAACCCTTTTCCTCTGCTGAATATTGTTATAGCTATATGCGATTATTGGATAATAAATGTTTCCTGTTGACAATTTACACATTTTTATTATTCAGGTCTTGGAAACAGACTGCCAAATGAAATAGCGTATTATAGATAAACAGAAAAAAGTTGATGCCTCTAATCTATAAAATACCACAATTTTTATTTTGAAAAGGAAAATGAAATTATCAAAAATAAATAAATAAATAAGTAAACAAATAAAATTAAATGTATGATTATCACTCTAAGCGACCATTTTACCGACAGCTCAGTTTAGGTATTAGGGTTTGTCTTAGTTTAATATTCTCTTTGTGAACAGCAAAAATTTATCTAAATTATGTCACACTTCAAAAAAGTATTGCCTCAATTTTCATCAATATAAGCAAAAAAAAAAAAAAAGAAGTGATACAATAAATCCATTTCTAATATCCGTCTCGCAACTGCACCTACTTTTTTATTGCGCCCGTGCGTTCTTATTACGCAATGACCCGTGGTCACTCACTGGTCACTCAGCGATCACTCAGTGGTCAGTTTAGACAACCACTAGTCAGTAGAAAGCAGTTCTCCTCGCTTGCACACCTGGATGGCGAATAAAGTCACGACACATTCACGTTCTTTTTATACTGATCCAGGGCTGGGCAATTGACTTAAGTATGAAACGCGAATTTTACAAACCGCGGTCCTATTAATAGTAGTTAATAAAGCCAAAATTTCTTGTGGAATTGTTTTGTTTGTAATAATGCGAGAATAATTGCAGATAGGTATCTTCCATAGACTGAGATTATCATCTAATCCCTCCGGGTGTCTTCATACGTAATTTTCATTTGCAAATATGGTGACTGTAAGATCATCAATCCGAGCATTAGACCGTTTTCCAAAAGCTTAAATTGGTTAATGTGTCTACACTAGTCTAGAATCCCTTAGCCCGCACAAATTAAACCAATAATACCACCAAATAACATGTTGACATAGTATCACCCGTCAATTATCTCATTTTTCTTAAGTATGATAAAACAAACAAACAAATAAAAAACAAAAGTAAGATAAAATACTATATTGCTTGTGTCCGTTTTTCATTTCTCTTACTTTTTGTTTTCTCCCTTGCGTTCTATCCAGGCGGTGACCCGTGGCACGTGGTCACTTTGGACGACCAGAAGCCAGTTAGGACAGGTTTCCTCGCGTGCGCGTCTGACTGCTGAGAGAAGTCACGAGACAAATAAGTTCATTTTATAGGATAGTCATACTGGTCCCCAACTAGTGAAGCATTTTACAAAGATTTTATAATCTGTGTCGTAAACAAGTCATGATAATGGTGAAATTCCTTAGCAGAATAGCGGTGATAAAATGAAAGAAGAATGGCAGATGAGTCAACTGTACGGGCTGAGATCAGCATCTGTGTCAAATGGATGGAAGCTTGTTTAATACTAGGCCTATTGCCTGAATGCCTCGACCACTCCCACCTTTTCGTTTTGTTCGAAAACAGTTTTACGCTATATAGTGATGAAAATTTAAAGAAATTCCCATGGCGCTCAACCTCTTTACGTTTCTCGCAGCTATACCTTAAAGAATTACGGTATTAATATATTACTATACTGAACTCAATATTATTGCAATAGATTTTTCCCGATTGGTGTGTAGATAAGTAGGCGCAACAGTTAAAATGTGACGAAATGGCCAAGTGACCATCGGGCAGTTATAATATCGGTCTGAAGCCTGCTGCTGTAACAATTATTTTCAGTGATATATGTTAATGGAAAGTATTGGCTCACTCCTTAATCTCCCCCCCCCCCCACCTCCCGTCCTCGTCCCCATCCAGTCCAGAGAAAATTTACTCTCCTTATAAAAGTTTATCTCCTTATATCAGTTGTTTAAAAAAATAACAATTGTAACGACATACCAAATATATGTCGTTAAGTTCGCAATCCTGCCTGTTATATAAATCGTTTTCTTTTTTTTTTTCAAATCTGAATCCAAATCTTTGATGTCTTGCAAAGATTTCGTGCTGACTTACCAAAAAGCACACCTGCTAGACGTGAAGAAGGGCCTAGTCGGCACAGCTTTTACATTATTGATACATGGGTGATGCGTAAAAAGTAATGAAAAAGAAGTGTTGCATTTTAAGTTAACCCATGTAAATGTGTCTGAAGTACGTATGTAAATGAGATATCATTGGGTCGTAACAGGTAAACATCCTGTGACAATTTTAGCTATTTCGGCTACCTCGGATTTACCAAGACACGTGTAGAGATTAGTTGATGGCCATTTGCGTTTAACATAGCACGACCTTAAGTCCCCGTAAGAATAGATGACATAAAAAGTTATAAAATCCGAATTTAAAGAAAAAAAATCTCATCTTCTTTCCATTCTATTCTAACATTAGTACGAGGAGATTTCAATACAGTGTTCCGCGTGGGATTCTTGTGGAATCCCAACTATCGTGTTATCCGGTGAATTATATGAACGTTGCTCATCTGGGTATATTGCAATCAAGCTTCGGCCTGAAGTTATGTAAAAGAGGGTTAATTGTAACGCCCCTTCTCATCGAAATCTGCAGTGGGAACGCTGCATGGAGAGTGCTTTTCGCTGTAGAGCTCGACGCTCACAGAAAAGATTTCTGACAGATTTATTTTGACAGCGATCAAGATGTTAAAATGTCAAACTCATGCATTTATATAAGAAAGCCATTTCTCCATATATTTGCATTAGTTGAGCATATCATATTTCCCGACTAGCGGCGACGTTGGTGAAAGGTAAAAAAAGTCTCTTGTTAAGGGTCGTTGTGCATATTTATAACCAAAGAGCAGTAGCCATGACGACAGCAAAAGTGACGAATGGATTTTAAATGGGTATTGAGTTCAGGCAATGTTGTCAGATTCGGGTGACATTTCTTATAAAACTTATGCAAACATTCTTCCAATACACCTGTGTAGGATTACGCATAGACCTTTTTTTATAAGATACTCTTTTTGATGTCAATTTTCAGCCAATTTTATTTATTGATACATTTTATAGACATCTACTTTAAAGCGATGAGGAAATACCCTAGGTTCTAGATTCCGGTATTGCCAGCTCGATCTTGATTTTATATATGACCCATAAAGCGACTCCACCACAAGGTATATTTAGCAAGCTAGCTTTTACGTTGCTCTGACACTCAGGGTATGAGGAAAAGACTGTATAAATAATTTGGCTGTGAACCTTTGAGGCCAATAGCGCGTACTGACCGGTTACGGTCATTATCCGCCCTGACGTCCTTTCTATATAAAGAGGACATGGCAATTCGCTCCGCGAAATTAGGTTTATTTCGAGGTACAAATTAAGTTGTAGCTCCTTCTTTCTCTCCTGTTCCCTAGTGATTAAGATTCTATGGTTTGTATGAAGTGATATTAAACTTAGCAATATATGTCTTTGTTGTAAACTTAGAGGACATGGCAAGGTTATGAAAATGCTCATGTAGGGAAATATGAAGACAAACCGAGTGGACAGATTATTTAGGCATTTTAGCGTTATCTTAATTTCATTATAAAATTTGTTCTTTTCAATAGTGGAGCCGTAGGCCTTTGCACTTCATTCATAGAAAGAAACGTTGAACCTCTTCACGAAAGATCTGATCCCATCAATTGTCTTTTTTATGTGTGTTGTTTATGCCCAAACACAACAGGTATCATTAGCATAAACGTCTTATGTTTTTTAAGTTGGTTTCGTGATTCCCCTGAGTGTCACCGTTGTCGCAGTTATTTGGTTTGATTTTCATATATTCACCAAAGGGGTCCACAGGAAAAAATATGCTGATTGATTAAACTCCATGTCATTTTTTTTTTTTGCTGCTTTACTTCCGAAGGTATAATTTCATAGAATGCGCTGATGTATCCAGGTTATACAGTTGGGCATATTTTTTTTTCTGAAAATCATATCCAACCATGGTCTTTTAGTCCCGTACAAAATGTGCTTGGCTATAACAGATCATTTATACACTAGGAATGAAAATGTCCTACGTTTGTCACGGCTCATTTTTCGCAAAAATTACAAAATCATAAAATCATGCTTAACAAAAATAAAGTAAAAAATGCTTTGTTCTAGCATATTGACCAGGTTTAGGTGTCGCATCGTGTGATCAGAGGTCACTGACGTCAGGGATTATAAAAGTGGGCGTGGTCGAGAAAAATTTCCCGTAACATTTGATAGTAATGAAGATTAACGTGTTTTGAAAGAGACCTATATATTAATCAAACCAGATAATGCAGTTCCCCCGTGTAAATAAGTCCCTCGTGTCCAGATAATTTGTTTTTACCTTGTTCCACGATGTTGCTCTCTTTAATGTCAAAGAAAAAACACGGGCAATATTACACATCAGGTACATGTACGCTTCCGTTAAAAACACGGGTGTTAGGTATCGTAAGCCTTGCCCCCTGTCAAGTTGGATGGTTGTCATGCACGACCGGTCCCCCTATCAAGGCATTATGTGTCAACAATTAAGCCGTGCTTGAGCGAGTCCCAGTGTGTATCTTTTTATATTCCGCAGGGACTCTATCGACCTGTAACATTAAGGGCAGGGGTTTGCTCCCTACAAGCTCTGCCGACTTGCATAACAGGAAAATAGTGAGAACAAAGAGTCAAGATTGTTCCCTTCACGTTTTTATCTCTCTCTGTTAAATTACAGTATATGTATGGCGATTTGTACTGTACAGATTTCATTCCGTCCTAGCGGCTGACAACTTGTTAACTGTGTAAATTAAATTGTCAATTCAAATATTAATAAAAAGCATTATACTGTATCCCAGAGATTTATGTAAATGCTAGTTATACGGATGTTTAAAAAGTTTTTGTTCAAATATAGTGCTCAGAGAGAGTTAAGAATTTTCATAATATTGATAATAAATTATTGAGCACTTAATGATATATACATGCACCATACATTTGTCGTTCCCTATACTACGGTTAATATTATTATATGTACAAGTAAAAAGACATGATCTGGTACCAGCTTCTACAGGTTGAGATGGTTGATTTTTGTACATTTTATTGAATGCACATGTTCTTCTTCTTATTATTATTATTAGAAATGAATAGTATAAAAACATAAAAGATAGAGATGACACTATATGTACATGTAGAACTTCTTGAATGCATGAGTTTGACGGCTGGTGCGTCATTTTGATTTTATTGTCTGTAATTTATATCTACTGTAGATGAATTAATTATTCTTTGTGTGTGTGTGTGTGTGTGTGTGTGTGTGTGTGTGTGTGTGTATTTCTCATCAAAGATGAATTGATGATTAATTGGACATCATATTTACAATGACTAGATGATCTGCTAAGAAGTACATTTTATTAAAGTATTTGAATTTCATGCTCAGGCAAAGGCACTGAATATGCCCAGAGAATTTTAGGGAAACAGCTGGCAAGTTTTTATTCAAGTCAAAAATCCTTTCTGGCAGTTCATTCGTAAATTTTACCCTTGAAGTTTACTAATGATAAATTGTATATATACAATGAGGACGAGAAAAAAACTTGCCAACATTTGTTTTCTCAATATATTTGCAACTTAATTTGCGATATTTTGGGCACGCATTTCTGTAAAGATAACCATAATTTACCAGGACATCAGTAAATTTATAGGAAAATGCTGATACAAAAAGACAACAGTAGCGAGGAACACTTGTGTTCAATAAACCTTCAAGTAATTTTGTACCGAGGGAACCGAGAAAAATTTTTTAAAAAATTCCTTCGAGTTCTGAAAAATACTTACAACTGGACCTTGACAATAAACCGTTCTGTGCAACCTGACACGTTTCCACTAAACTGAATTTAATGAGCGCTATCCATCTTCAATAACTACTTACAAATCAGAACAGTGCGTCAACATATGAATATTGGACTTGGTACAAATGTAATGCATGTCTCAGTGCTCCTTTATTTAGTAAATTACTTTACGTGCAAATCACTTTATTTCAATTTGCTGAAGATGTCCATGTATTTGTTTACGGCTGTCAGTGCACTATTTATCATTCATGGACATCAGTAAATATCATAATCGGGGTCAAAGGATGTAAAGGATGTGCACTTTTAAGAAAAAGAAAAATATACCCACACATACTAACGAATGGTCAGACAAAGGCTACAAAATACATTCGTTTTTCTTTTAAGAAAAAAAATTCCATAAATTTTCTACCAGCACGTTTGATAATTATACTACTACGCTGATTCACTAAAATAAGGTCGTATTGTACACACTGAACCCATTTTAACGTTAATAGTACTCTCAGGTCAGGGTGCTTATATTTGGGAAGAATGTAGTGGTTTCTCACTAGGGTCTTGTGGTTGAATAGAGTAGTATAATGGAAGGTAAACCAACACTTGCACCCTGTCAAGCGTTAAAGTAACGTCGCTTATATGTGAAAGAATCCACCCCAAGGCAGCTGGAGTCTTTTTTCCTTCACTGATTTAAAGACCACAGTGCAGCATACAAAAACTGGATGCGTTATGTCAAGGGGTATTATGTTGTCCGACATGGTATACACGAAGCCGTCCCTCTTTCACAAACGGTCATTAATTTGGTTAAGGAGTTTGAACTGTCCGGCTGTCTGCTTTCCTACCCACGGGGCAGAGCCTGGGTTCATAAGGAAAGAGCTACGCATGTGCAGCCCGAAAACTGGTCTAAACCTTTACATAAAAAAATTTAGGCTATTTTGACCAAATATAATTCAGCAGTAGTCCAGTTAAAAGAGATACTGTACCTATTAATTTATATATATAAAAAACATTCCTCATGATTTAGGCCAACGCTTATTTTATTTAAATAAACAACAATATGGATTTATTTAAATATTTTTTGGTCTAAAATTTAAGACTCATTTTCAGGCTATAGCTTTTTTGCAAAACCTACCCTATCTATTTCTTTCAGTCTATCCGAACGTACAAATCAATTGTATTCGATGTCAATGTGCCACAGCTCTAGCCAAAGCACAATGATTGCATTAGGTATGAAGATGTTGGTTGTGTTTTGTGTGATACATTTTTTCGGGCGTAAATGCGATAGTTGTGACAAGTTCTTGGCAACATTATAGTGTACCTCACAACCGACAAAATACAGCCAATGTCTATAACCAAATCAGTTATGATTGGTCAAAAGTTTGCAGAGCTCATACAAAGGGGGCTAAAATGGCCAATCATAATGCCACCTTGTAAAGTATTATACGAAACAGACTGATATCAACTCATAGATCAAACAAAGGGGTTTCGATCACACTTCATATGACATTTTACGTGAGAGGTTTGCAAAGAATAAAGATATAAAATCTTCGCTTTCTTTTTAACTATTTTTGTATGCAGAAAGCTATTGCATTTCAGTGCCGCCTTTTGTGTATTCGTTATAGCCTCCCTTTTTATTCAGAACTGGCTGTCAAAGTATAGGCGTCTACTAATGTGCAGTAGCTGTCTCTTACGGTAGATTGTTTGAAAGAGACACAGTTTTAGGAATATGATATATATATATATATATATATATATATATATATATATATATATGCAGGGGCGGATCCAGAGATATTTTCTGACAGTCTTCCAAATTATCTTTGTTGATCCATCCTCCATTTTGACCGTCTTCCGACAGAAAAAATTAAATACCCGTGAGTGTAAACTTGAAAATCTGACCGTCTGAATCCGCCCGTGATATGATATTATAACAACCAACTTGTTAAAATTTCAATAGGAGAAGCTAGAAGTGGCATTTCGAAATGATTTCATTCATTCAGAAAAGCATCATTACCGGTAGTATTCATTTCCCTGACAATTTCCAAGTTTTCATATTGAATATGCGTGACAAGTGATTTTGTCTCAAAGGAAAGTCGCCTCCCCTAAAATTGACTGCGAGTGGATCTAAGATAATAAGATCGGCTGGCAATCATGCAAAGGTTAATTGCATAAAATGCAGGTATCAAAGACCTCTAGCATGCACGGATAGTATGTAAATATTGAGTTCACTATGATGGGTAAAGTAAATAACACGCTATCATATCATGCATGAATAATAAAATAAATTTTAGAGATTCAGCACAGAGATTCTGTCGATGGTGGCAACAGTTGGTAATGACTGCATAATGAATCTGTTGCGCACGATTTTAACGTAATCCGCATGCATAAAACACAAACACAACAAGCTATACTTAATCTAAATATCGGCCGCCTCGCGATATCCGAACTTTGATACAGTTTTCACATTGAATATAACGCAGTGAAATCACTGATCGCGTATTCTCCACCAAACCTTATTTTTCTTGGCGTTTTCATTATAAACTCAATACCATTTCCACATCTGAAATCTTTTCAAAACGTCGTAACCCCAAGCAAAATCCAAGATTAACAAAAACCGTTCTATTTTGCCCTTTCGCCACCAGAAGTGTCAGTGCTAATTTTTGCATTGCAAAGCTTTTTTTTGTGAAGTTTTCCAGTTTATTAGATATTCTAAAATTAATAAACTGCAGCATTGCTCTGCCATACCTTTTCATTGCTTTGCTTTATTTTTGGATTGGTTTTTGCCCTTCACTTTTTACGAGTGATAGAGCAGTCTTGAAATGGATTGGACAAGTAAGTGAAGTCTTGGTTTGACATCCAAGTGAACGATTTATTGTGCAAGCCAACATCAATTCAGTCTGTAATGAAAAAACGACTAAAAACGATTTAAACTAAATTGAAAATGATTTTCCCAGGATAACTGATGCCGATTATATTCCTACTTCATGTTTTCTCTGTAATACAACGAAGAGCACATAATTTTACTTTTCATGGTGGTATTGTTAACATAGGTTATTGCGTACACAATGAGAAGACATGAAAGCTTAATGCAAACGGAAATACGTAGATTCATGAACCATACGTTCTTTCTCGAGAGCTGCATGTAGTTTATTAGCATGTATACATACTTGGCAAAAAAAGTCAGTATCTGTTTAATGTATCATTGGTTATAGCTTATCTGACAATTCTCTTAAGTCATTCATAAAAAAACTGACAATGGGTTTTTAATTTCTTTTTAATTAATTTTTTTCTTCTGTGAAGAGTAATTGCAATCACACTAACAAGTCAAATTCTAGGAGCTGCTACAGTTGTATCCTACCTGCTCCTGAACATTACGCAAAGCTCTAGTCTTCCCCCCTCCCCCTCAACCTCCTTTAACATCAAAGGGCTACAGCTTTTTTTAATGTTTATGCTTTATATATATTTTCTTTTTTCCTTTTTTATTTTGTAGATTTGTGAATAAAAAGGTTAATTCGGCCCTGAGGTGTTTTTGAGTCGCAAACATGGACATGCACTTTAATCAGTAATACGCGAAAAGGTTGATTGATGGTGTGCTAACAAATCATCAAATAACAATCTGAAGTATTATTGCAACGGTAATTTCATTTCGTCGTCGAGTGTTTACAAGTTGCAAGGTTCACAAACAATAATGTACATCGTTTGTCATTTTTTTATGAATAGGGTATAAATTTCCACGGTTCTTGCACACGATACTAAGACAGCTTTTACATTTTCTGGTTTTGGTTTCTTTTTAATATCGTTTTGGTAACTGTAGAATCCCACCTTTAAAGGCATTCCGTCATCCTTCAAAGCTTCTTATCTTCCTCAATTTCGAACTTAAAAACGACAAATCCTCTCGAATAAAATTTTATCTGAAATGTTCATTCTACCGGATGACACTATTTCCTTTTGAACGTATGAACCTCGCGAGATCCAAATCTTGACATCTTTCGACTTCACCTAAGAAATCGTAAATATTATACAAGGCTATGATACAGGGCGCTGCGTCAGTTTCTTGCTTTTAAATGAAAACTAAGTAATTTCCGATTTTGAGCGGTGCATGTATACTGTCAGGAAGACGGACAGCGGTCTAAATTATTAGGGGTAACCTTAAGAAGTAAATTATTTAACAAAAAATGGCATAAGACATCAAATACAGGTGCAGGGACGAGCAATGACTATCGAGTAGGAGAAATTTGCTTTTTTCTCTCTAAGAAAATTCGATTTGGCACAAGATTGCGGAAAGGATACACCCACTCTTAAGCAGGTGGGTGATGACGTCATTTTTGCGTAAAGTTTCTCGCTGGACACAAAATCTTCACAGTGCAAACATGTGAGTTAGCCAGAAAAAATATCTGTTCATATGTAGTGAAAAAATAGCTTTGGGCCTGCTCTTCTCTTTTGCCTTTCTCCACCCCCTTGCTCTGAATCAAAGCTAAAGCAAAAGCAAAACACACCTAGGTGACTTCGGATTCCAGTAAAGAGATCGTATCAGATCGTGCGAGAAACGGGAACAACGACATTGATGGTTTTCAACTTTTCGAGTAAATGTTTTCGAGTAGATGCACACAGAAACCGAACACCAAAAACGCGGGGTTTTAATATGAAACGTGACTCGCAGTGCTATGCGATATACCCGAAGTTTGAGATAAAAATAACTTTTCAAAAGAACCAAAATTTCTATAAGCAATGGGTAGCTTCATTGCACATGAACTAAATGCACGTTTCCTAGAATCTTATTTGTGTCTTGTTATTATAAGAGGAAACTCATTGACCTAAGCTATTGGTGCATGCACCTAAACTAAGTAACATCGTTCATATGGTTAGAATGTTGACTAAAGCAGCAGTAGCAGTATTTTAACTATTTGTCTGAACGCCGATACAGGTACCGCTTTTTCTCGCTGAATTATTGAATATTTATTGATTTTTATTACAGCGTTCGTGCGTTTCTGCATTAATTACACTTGTTTACCTGACATATTTCAAATCTCATTATGAAACAACAGATACATAGATACCTTAAAACAAACACAAGTTATGGTGTTTTCTTCGGTATCTGGAAAGTTTCTTTCAATCTCGGATAGTATCTGCAACGGCATTTCGAGATTAGCAATCAATTGTTTCGACTTCCTTGAGCAAGGCGTCTTTTCTTTGTCTGTTTACACTGCTAAGTTTACGCCACAAAACATATCGGGTTCTGAGAAGTTCCATTTGTGACGTCGCCAGTTGTTCGTAGCAACCAGGCGTTTTAAAAGAGTCCAGCAAAGGTCTGAAACTGTGCATACACATTTCATTTGGATCACCGACCAGCGGCTACGGATGGCCGGGTGGTTATTACGTACGATTTACGGCGTCAGATCAGGAACACAACAAACATTTTAATAAGTTAACTTGGCATGAGAACGAGATTAATGATTGAATAGATATTTTCTGAAACAGACACACTCCAAGATGCGTGGTCGTAGAGTCTTCACCACAATCCCACCGCAATTTGTGGCTTGCCATTGAGTACGCTCAAGCGTACAACTGAAGACACACTTGACAGTGCGCGGAAGACTAACTTGGTAGAACATCTGTCAACACTCATCTTCCAACTATGAACAGCACATGTGAATGTTTAAACACTTCAGCGGTGACAAGTGCAACAGACCCAAGCGTGGCCGCAATCAACGCAGCTGCGGAAATATTATATTCCGTGTTTCCTTTAGTGTTTCTAGTTTTTGGATCCGCGGGAAATATCTTGGCGTTTGTCGTTGTTCTACGGAAACCGCTTCGCCATAGTTCTTCAACACTCTACCTGGCGGTTTTAGCCATTGCCGATTTGGGTACACTTTGGTTTGGCCTCTCTAGACACATATTGTTGGCTTTTTGGGACCTCGATATTCGAAAAATACACTCATCAATCTGCAAATTACAACCGTTTTTGCTGTATTCCTGTCTTGACTATTCAGCTTGGATTTTAGCGGCAGTCACAGTAGAACGGTTCATCTCCGTGCATTTTCCACTAAGAGCCCACGTACTGTGTACTCGAAAGCGTGCCCGGTCTGTTGTGCTGATCTTGGCCCTTCTGGTTATGCTTAAAAACTTTCACGTTTTTATCACTCGGGGAGACGAGTATACATTTGACGCCAATGGCACCTCGATTGACTTAAAAACTAGCTGCGGTTTTCCATTAAAGGAACATAGGTATTTCTGGGTGAACATTCTTCCCTGGATTGTTTTCCTGTTTTACGCAGTTGGACCTTTCACCATAATACTCACCATGAACATTCTCATTATCAGGAAGGTGCTGAAATCGCGTAAGGCCAGGAAGGGTCTCACCATGCTCGTCCTTACTTCTGGCAGGATGGCTAATGGTGCAAACCAACGCACAAACGGCAGAGGCCATAATAAAGGTTTGGGAAACAGCGAGGCGACACAAACCACCGTTATGCTGATTACAGTGTCCCTGGCATTCCTCCTACTGGCAACGCCGAGTTTTCTTCATGGTATACTGGGGCCTTACTGGAGGAAGCAGATAACGAACCCACACGGGGAAGCAATGTACAATCTAGTTCGAGTCCTGGTTCTGTGTCTTAACTATACAAACCACAGCATTAACTTCATATTGTATTGCATCAGCGGGAAACGGTTTCGGACACAGGCGGTCATCCTGTTGACCTGTGGCGCGAGGCAGGAGAGACGGTCGAACGTCCAGTCTGGGACGGCAAACACCACGGCACGCAGAGGCCAAAAGAGACAAACCCTTGAAACACAGCTTACCTGTGTGAGTACCGTGACTTTAGACACTCCGCTTTAATAGCCAGGCGTTGTGACTGACATTCAATTAATGCAGCGCCAGACTGACTATTATTTCGTTACCGGCATACCTTAAATTTGTAACGTTGATGTAACTTCAGATTTAAGTTACTATATGTCTTGCACACATAACGCAGAACTTGCAAATGTGAAAATGTACTCAGACAATTGTAAAAATAAACAGAATATTGATGTATGATTATGACAAAATAAAAACTTCACGTCATTTGCCATCTTTCTACATAAAAGTAACTGGAGGACTAGTTAGTCTGAATCGCTGTGATGTTGTAAACAATTCGCGTTCTGGTCGCCAAGTCCTTTTCCAGGAATTGACCCTATTATGCTGCACTTAACCTAATTACATCCGACCAACATTAATTGTGCCAAAAATGCCATCAAAAGTTAACCGTCAGATATTAATGTTTTCTTGGAACGGAGAAAATATTAAATAACCTATTGTGCCAATGTGGTGTCTTAAAGTGTACATGCAAGTAATTTGGGTGGAAAAAGAATACCACTTCTCGCCTTTTTCGTTGGCGGTATTGGACTTCAAAGTCTTCTATATTGAACGATTTCTCACTGGTAGTATATTGTAAAGGGCTTTAATCTATCTTACATTGTGGTAATTGTTTTGGTGAATCGTCTTACACGTGGCGGTGGTTTGGATATTCCCTCTGGTAGTATATTGTAAAGGGCTTTAATCTATTTTATATTGTGGTAATTGTTTTAGTGATTCGTCTTACGCATGGCGGTTGTTAGGTCTTCACGGCTATACAGGTACACATGTCTTCCCCTTTTGACAGACAAACGAAAAATATGAGGGGGTCTAAGATCTTGAGCTTCACTAATTTTTCTGTTTTTATAATGCTGTATTCTCCTTCTTATAATTATTATTTTCGTGCTGATGTGACTTCTTTATTCCATATAAGTTTCCTGGTTTTGTTCCGTGTTCCTACAGCTCCCCTCCGAGCGTGCGCACACACGCACACACACACACACACACACACACACAAAGAGAGAGAGAGAGTACTCTAGACGCGAAATCGACACACCGCCAACTGAAGATGAATTAATGAAAATGCGTATTGAGCGTGTGCCTTTGTATGATTCACATAATGCAGCCATCTAAAGGTTATGCTTTTGTTTTTGTAAATTCTGTATCGTACCTTCATGAACAGAGGCAAATATATAGACGCATGGTGACATATTTGTTCGTTTTTCTACAGCATTGCAAATTTGCCCGTTCTACCTGTAGTGCACAATGATTTTTTTCTCGGCTACATTTTTTATTCCAAAGAGATTTTGCCCACATTCCAGCCTCATTACTACCTGAAGTATGCATGCTCAATTGACGACTTTTGCTTTCAAAAACGTTCGTATTTTCTAAGACGCCTACACCGCATACCCAGAAACTGAACCAATCGTTTAAAAAGCCAAACTGAAAAAAATCTTTACTTTAGCTTTTTATTGGATTATCACCTGAATACAAAGGTGCCTTTGTTTGTGAGCGTCTTCATAGTCAAATCAGTCGTAGGAATTAAACTTTTTTAATACGAGCTTGTTTTCGTTTACAAAAGGCACTTAAAAAGTCATCCAAGAAAATATGATACATAAATAGGCTTCTTGGGCTATCAACAAAGAGTACTAAAAGGTGCAGTTTATTTTGTCAAATTAAGAGTATGAAATTATTTTCTAAGCAATAATTAACTCTAGGGTTACTGACATCCGTCAGGTATTTCCCATTCTTGTTCACAGGTGTCCGCATTGTGCGCAATCCCCGAATGAGCAACGTAGTTCTTTTCAGATATTGCGGTTGAATGCAACTGACAATTTTTCAGATCGAATCTCTAAATGGATTATCTAGGAATGCTTTTAGCTTATTTTTCAGTTATCCAGTTATACAATATTTTGTTTTTCTGACGCGAGTGTCATGTTGCACGCAAACCGCAATGGTGAACACATAATAAAAGCGCGAACTAATTTCTTGAAAATTTGCAATAACTTTTCGTGATTTATCATATTCTGTCTGTTATTGAGATATTTGTGTACTTAAAAGGAAACACAACCCACACACATACTCATTATTCAAGGACGGTATTTGAGTGCATATTTTTAAAAATGTGCCTGTGGAAAAAAAAAGATTTTTCGTTACCTGTTTTTGAGATGAGAAGTATGATTATCGAAAATTATTTCTTAAATAACGACAACTACATAGTGTTTAATTAAAATTATAAAGAAAATAATCTCTGTCGAAGATGCGTGTCTCTGGGTCTGTTCACACACAGGGCAAACTGAAATTTACCTTGACTGCGTCAACTGACGTCACCAAATGACATCATAACGTACATATAGGTACGCCTTGAAACTCAATTCAATTCAGTTCATTCCTGCACTGGTACACAGAATAACGTGGCCTTGCATAACATAAAAACAATAAAACAAAATGTAAATGAGCAAATATACCTGTATACAATGGGCAGATGCACTACTTAGATTATTTGTATAATTTTCTTACCAAATGGCAAGATGCAACTTCTTGGTATGTTTACAGATATATCATAAACCCAATTCATGGAGTATACATTTACAAACGTATGTAACATACTATCAAAAATTTAAATTTGCAAAGGACATGCTAGAAGGTACTGAGTACAGCAAATACTTCACTTCTTTTATTTAATGATTTCATTATAAAATTGGACCTGGAAACTTTGTAAGCACTGTAAACCACTTTGTATAATTTACTTTTGGGTGACCTAGTATCAGTTTTTAGACAGATTTTACCAAAGAAAGTTTCTCGGTCTGTTTTATACATCGGGCATTGAAGTATAAAATGGCATTCGTCTTCAGTCTTTAAAAACCCCATGCAGTGACATGATACAATTTAACAGTCTATACTCTAGGTTGATGAGCGACGAGCGTTTAAACGGCCACAATGATTATCTTGTGACAAGTGGGTGTGCTGTCAGTCTTAACTTCATGAATACGAAGTGCGTGGTAATTTAGAAACACAATACCAACAGTATCGTGCCACGAGGTTATCAGTATGCTTCGCAGAGCGAACAGAGATAATACGTACAAAAACGTACTCAGGAATGGCGGATTCCCCTAGTCCGACGAAATCTTGTTTTCTTTTGTCAGTCCGGTTATTTCATAGTATTCTATTTAATTTAATTTTATCCCATCCTTATTTCTTTCAAAAAATATTTCTTTTGCAGCAAAGGAGGGGAAGGGATGCAAAAATTGCGATTCATTATTTTACTAACCCTCCCCCCCCCCCCGCGTACCAGGAAAGGGTCATCATTCATTTAATTAAAATCTAAGACTGGGCTTAGCTGTACAAACCAATGGGAAGTGTCAAAGGGAGCTCTCGAGGACAAGACACCAGTCACTGCCCTGATTCAGCTAAAATAAATGGTATTCCACGATCGCGGCACTGCCGGTATTTTGACTCGGTGATTTTTGAAGTTTCACCAGGCAGGCGCATGCTCACAACAAGTTAGTATTCAAATTATCGCTAGAAGAGTGCCCTTGGTCAACCTGTCCTGTAAGATTAATATTTTTTATGTTATTCTACGACCTCATCTGTCACCTGAGGTTACTACATCTATATACATGTAATACTCTAACCTACACGTTCGACCTATCACACACAGAAAGCGATGTCTTAATTTCCCACAGGAGTCAAAGCTCTGTAAAACCGGGCTATTGAAGAAAAGATACCGAATATGCACTTTTGTATCCCTCGAAAGGGATAACACACGCGCACGTGCACCTACTCAGGAGTCAAAGCTCTGTAAAACCGGGCTATTGAAGAAAGATACTGTATTTGCACTTTTGTATCCCTCGAATAGCAATGTTTGTGCGTGATTATACAATTTATCATTATCAGCTGACTACACAGGCTCCTTGACCCATTCCCATACCTAGATCAATCTAGCAGGATCGACCAAACTCCGAGAGGTTCTCGCTAAATTTCATCCAGCTTAAGCGGCTCTGGTGTCTGGCACGCCTACTGAAGCTGTTATCTATCGTTTAGCGGTTTTAGTAGGCGTGCCAGACATTTAAACCACTTTAATCTGAATGCAATTTAGCGAGAATCCCCTCGGAGATTGGTCGATGCTGCTAGATCAATCTAGGTATGTGAATGGGGCCTTTGCCTTTTCATTCCATCCCTACGACGACGCAAGTTGAAATATCGTTTACTGAGTATTAACCTGGTCGTAACATGTCTATTACATGTCTATTATTCAATCAATAATAAAAAAAACATATTTGCACACCACAACTGACACTTTACAACTTATTAATGGAGTTTCGGGACTTGATCACCATCGACGCTAAAATAAAATTGTTTTCATTATTTTATCATTATCTTTTTCATGTCATTTAATTTCTTTATTTTTGAAGTGACGGACTGTTACTCCCAGTGCACTTTTTTTGGGGAAAAGGGCGAGGTCTGATTTGAAGCAGATTTTTCGTTTAAGAAAGGAGTAGCAGTCGCCAGTCGCCTGTGTTTGCATTAAAGATCTTTAACTTAAGTGAAAGCCCTGGCGCACTATAACTGTTACCGACAAAATGTTGTGAGACAATTTAAAGGCCGTTCTTGATTACCAAGAACTCGTATTATCATCAGCTTTTCTGTATTCTACTCAATGCCAGGAGGAGGCATGTTAATCTGTTAATCTAATTGCATTCAGCGAGAGTCCCCGTGGAGTTAGTGTGCACTAGCTAGTACGATAGATTCATTGGGCGCATTCAGATTCACACATCGCGCAAGCAGGGTCGGTTCAACTTTGTGGGGAATTCTTGCTATAATGTAGTCAGTGGAATAAGCATAATCAGCACGCAATGGTTTTAACTAATAAAAACCCCATAAATGCTCGAAAAGGCGTGTCAGATGATTAAGCTGATTTAACTGATTGCACTTTAGCGAGAATCCTCCACAGAGTTAGACCGGTCCAGCTAGCACGATATGTGAAGCTAAATGCAGTTATTGGTATACAAATAGGTTCAATAAATGCTAACAAATTATCATTTGAATAGCGTATTCAGAATGATAATGTTATTTAAAATATTTTGTATACAACCTAATAAGCCTCATGAATAGACCCTGCTTGAGATGGTGTTGTTACTGTTAAATAATTCAGAAAAACTGGGATGGGAGAGGGGGGGGAGGCTATTCGAGGTTAAGACTTTAACCACTGCACAAGGGAAGTGATGCATTTTCACAATCTTCATCCCTACATATACAAACGTGCTAACACACGCGCACGTGCACCTACTCCTGCACCCCCACCCCCCTCTCACATAACACACACAAACAAATCTATATCTTTCTCCTCTAAGGCAATCCAACTCACCACAAGTACACGCGCGTCTCCTAAAATATCGATTGGGTCGACATTCTTACAGCTGATTAATTAAATGTGTCGCCAAAATTAGTAGGGCGCCAGATAGGCACAATTGTCATCAATACTGTCAACAAAGTGCCTCTGTGAACGACGTAACGAAAACAGTGCCAGCATTTTATAGGTATTCGATCGCATTCTTATATACGGCGTAAGTCAACAGGTGAGCTTAATCTGATTGTGTAAACTTACGAAGTGAGAATAACGATGCCTTCATTAGCCCTCAAACAACATGTGGTTGTTGTATTTGTCGATTTTCAAAATGCCTTGATTTCGTCATGTAACAGGCGTCTTCGGCCTCTAAACAAATGCAGGGGCGGAGAGGGCATTACGTGAATGGGGATCGCGTCTTACATTTGATTAATACAATTCGCTGGTCGGTGTTACAGTCCCCGTAGTAGGACACCGCAGTAGCAACACTTTCAATGGGCTGATACACACCCTAACATCGTGGGTAGATAAGGATAATAAGGTTTTAAGGAATAAAAAACCATGATGAGAAGAGAAGGAACCAGGTCAAAGTCGGCGGGTGAGTTTTTGAGCATCTTTGAGGGAAATAGTCCTTTTTTTATAAAAAAAAAAAGAGGTCAAAATTGAATAGCAGAATTGAGGAGCCTTTTTATTGAACTCAGTTGTGATTATTTGATTTATAGACATTTAGACTTATTATGTAGATATATTAAAATGATAAAGATTAGGCAATGGCTGTAATATACGAAAAACGCATCCCAATAAACATGTTACAAAAACTTTAGTATCACTGTTGCATACTATTATGCAAAGAAATCTAAATCTACACGTCCTCCCAGTTCAGTATAGAGCTTTTTAGGCTTTGTCGACCTGATTCATTCTAACTCTACCATGCATTATTCAGGCACAGATTTTGGTCCACTGCGAGATGTACTGTCACAGGCCCTAATGGCCAAGAATCATCTCCGAATACGCGCCTTTGTTGACAGATACTGGCCTTTTCTGCCAACCATCGCAGGTTTGCCGGACAGCACAGGTCGCTGTAACATCGGTAGGGCAGCAAAGTGCGGGCTAGTGGGTGCCGTTGACGCGTTCATATCTGCCGGGGTGGACGTTAACGCCAAAAGCATCTCTGGATGGTCGCCTTTGATGTACGCCGCCGGTGCTGGCGAGCAAATATTGGTGGAGAAACTCATCAGAGCTGGTGCCAATGTGCACGTCCAGGAGACAGGTGGCGCCACCGCCTTGTATCTTGCCTGCCAGAAGGGACACGCCGGTATCGTGAGCAAGCTGCTTAGAGCAGGGGCGGATGTTAACCAACAGGTCTCTGATGGTTCGAGCTGTCTGTATATCGCCACACAAAAAGGGCACAAAAACATCGTGCAGATACTGCTTTCAGCTGGAGCAGACGTTAATTTACTAACAAATAACGGTGCTAGCAGTCTTTACATTGCATCTCAAAACGGGCATTTAGAATTAGTGAAAATTCTGTTGGAACAGGGAGCAGATGTTAACATTCAGAAAGACACTGGGAGCAGCAGCTTGTACATAGCCTCACAGAACGGCCACGAGGACGTCGTCAAGGTACTATTAGCAGCAGGTGCTGATGTGAATTTGAGGAAAAACATAGGCACCAGCTGCCTCCACATTGCGTCACACTTTGGGCACACGGGTGTGGTCGAGGTTCTGTTAGAGGCAGATGCAGAGGTGAACGCTAAAACAAAGTCAGGGAAAACAAGTCTGCAAATAGCAAGACAAGAAAACCATAATGACATCTGCGTCTTGCTCAGGGCGACCGGGGCTAAAGAATGATGGCCGTCTTTGGGAAACGGCTTGAGAATTTATTTGGGTACAGTGCGAATTATATTCCAAAGACTATTAAGCTACCACTCGCATCTTCTCGTCCAGTCACGAAATAACCGAAGATGATATTCGAGATTGTTATTTAAAGTTCTCACGTTTATTTATTGAGGAACACATTTTTGTGGTCTAAATGCTTTTAGGTTATATACGCCGTAGGCGGTTTTTATCACATTTAAACTGTTTATAATGCTTGTGCCATGTTTTTCCAAAGTACACAATTTAGCCTTCCATTTTCATTAGTACAACCACTGTAGCACTACATGTACAAATAAATCAATTTTCTATTTGATTGAAAAAAATCGGTCGGTCTGGTCAAAAGCCTTAATCGTGGTTATTAAGAGTCCTTGTGCGTGCTCCAGCTGTATACAGCCTTCTTGTACGATCTGATTTTCTGGTTAGTTTTACGGTATTATATATATATATACTGGTTTTTATTGACATTTTTTTTCGAGAATAAAATCCATTAGCACAAAATTACGAATAATTGCTCGTCACGCGCCTGTACTTGGATACGATATTTTGGATTATTTTTAGTTGAATAACTTAGTTCTAAACAAAGTATGATTCATTTGGAGACTTATTCTAACCAGTTGTAAGAATAGGGCATATTGTAACAGGTGGGCCGTATAAGCTGTAAAGTATGTAAAATATTGCAGAAACCAACAGATTTTCTGAAAAAAATCTCAACGACAAGGATATGATTTAATCTTTTGTTATTTGCACGTTTTTGATAAAAAGAATTAATTGAAGTATAAGTTTGCGAACACATCATGTAAACCTAGTCATCCACCGCAACCGGCCAACGGACCATTTTCTAACGAATGTAGAATCCTACGTTCATACACGAAAAAGCAAAAGTACGTCATTCCCACATCAATCCTACCTGTGTAATTTCCAAAGGTGAATTCAGGTCTGTGAAGATTTATAATGCTTTTTACATCCTAAAACTAAATATTTATTTGCAAGAAACCCAAGGATATACCCAGGAAAGGTGTTAAAAGGGGAGTCGGAACGTTATGCACGCGACACTTTTATTAATTTGGGGTGCATGCGTTATGTAAGTTTAGATCTTTATGAATTAACTTATCTAAAAGATACACAAAATTTAAACAAGTTAAATAATCATCACACCGAACAGCACAAGTCCATTAAACAATGCATCTACAAAATTTCTACGGCCTACCTGTACGTAGTCTATAACGTATCCTTCAATATCGTTTCAAATCATTTCCACAACTGCGAATGTAATTTATTTTTAAAGACTTTCTTTTGAAAGATGTAAAAAAAATTGAAGACCACACTAAATGTGCCAATTTTTCGTAAGTCGTCCGTAGAAAGCATATCTTTTTGTCCGTGCAGAATAATTTATACCTTGACTTCTAACCAATAGGAAGGCCTGTGACGACCCGATATGTCCGACAGGCCAGAAATGTCCTACGACCAGAGAAGGCCAGAAATGTCCTACTCCAGAGAAGGCCAGATATGTCCGACAAAAAAGAGCCAGATGTGTCCGACTGGCCAGACATTTTACCACAAAAACGGCAATTATAGCAATTTATCTATGCTCGTCATCAGTCCACGTGACCTCCATAGATGGCAATACTCTGCAATAATCTCTTAAGAGATTATTAAAAAAAAAAAACTTTTTAGAAAAAAAAAAAAAAAAAAACAGGACTAATTTTGAATGTAGAAATGGATTCATTAACTATTGGTAAGTATGGGAAAAATGCTGTTTACCCCAGGAAAATCCATTTTTGGGCCAAAATGAACAGTTGTTATCCCTTTATTTATACCCCCTAGCAGCTTCAGACATCAGAGCCGCTTAAGCCGAGTGCAATTTAGAGAGAATCCCCTCGGTGATGGACCTTGAATCCGTAGGATTTCGAATAAATTTATACGTATATTGTCTGCCTAGGCACGGGTCACTGCACGAAAGGAGATATGCTGGCTGTATGCAGGCACTGCACGGACGATGCATGGCAAATGTGACAGTAGTAAATCGGTCAGTAGATCACACCACATTACAAAGGAGCAAAGCTAACGATAAACGCTTGGCCAGCTTGTGTGCTTGAATCGCGTGATGTGGTATATAATAGAAGGGTAAAAAATACTTTTACAGAGAGCACTTTTTTATTATAAAAGTATTTATTGTTATTGCGCCAATAATTCGACCGGTCGAATTAAGCCGAGATTTAATTACTGTGCCCCTGCAGGGACGACACGTGGGGAGGCGGGGAAGAGGCGGAGAGACCATTACAGGATTAAGCGGTCTTCCTTTCATGTAGGTCCGCCATATTTAGGCCGTGGACCAGCAAGCACTCGGCTCTTCTCATTCTGAATGGCCTCTAACAATACCAGACTTGAGTATGGACCACTGAACAAAAGTCAGGGATGTGGAACAAACCATTTGAATAGTGCGCATAGCTATAACAATTTTGGACAGAATGTGAAGTTAAAAGAACATTATTTTCATGTTATGTTGTACAAGGCCATGTTAATCTTTGTACCGGTACAGGAATGAACTGAATTGAATTGAATTTCAAGACGTGTTGAGGTACCTACGTTATGATGTCATTTGGTGACGTCAGTTGACGCAGTTTAGTCAAATTTCTGTCCAAGTCTGTCCTGTTTGTGAACAGACCCAGGGACGCATTTTCGACAAAGATTAGTTTCTTCATAATTACAAACACTATGTAGTTGTCGTTTTTTTTTAAAAATATTTTTCGATCATCGTACATTTCAAAACCAGATAACGAAAAATCTTTTTTTTTTCAGCAGGTACATTAAAAAATGTGCACTCATATACCGTCCTAGGTGTGTATGGGTTGTATAGTGTTTAGATTGCTGACATCTGCAATTTAAATTCTGCCCGACAAATTTGAAGGACAATAATGTCTTCTCTTGGACTGGGTGCACATGCCTAGATAGATCCAGCTAGATCGGTCTAACTCCCTGGGGTATCTCACTAAATTGCTACCAACTAACCGGCTTAAACGTCTGTCACGCCTACCGAATCAGCTAGGGGGGTAAAGATAATTACCCCCTAAAATCTGTACTAGGCGTGACAGACATTTAAGCCGGTTAAGTTGATAACAGTTTAGTGAAACTCCCCAAGGAGATAGATAGATCCAAATATCTGTGGGAATAGCCCCTTGTACATAATTTTTGCATTATTTCTGTTTAGCTTTTTTCGGTAATAGCAATCCTTTTTTATTGGAATCTCTTCTGTTTAAAACAGTGAAAGATAAGTCAGTCGTTTTTCATCTATCGTAACCCATCTAAAAGGTATGCGTTCATTCCCATTTAGGCGTTTTAAAAAACTTAGTAACAGATGTATTGAAAGGGCTGAACCAATTCCTTCAAACAATCTTTTCATTTACTTTATGTCCTGTAAATTTTGTTAACATTCTATTTTCTGACGTTGCTTCAGAGATGAAGTGATCTCTGTCAACGTTTAATCGTATACACAGCAGAAATGACTTCATTTTAGTCAATGAATCACCATGTAGATAAACAAAACGAGAGCTTAATTCTCAAGTGAAAGGAGACGAGAGTGAACGGTACTGTAGAATGAATTGAAGAAGGTTCTTTTCTTTACTGTACAGTTTGGATAATTCCGATTTCAAATGTCTTTTATGCAAGCGACACTCCCCAGGCACGTGGTTGCCACGCTGGTCTTCTATTTTTATCCTCTTATCCTGAGATATTTGACACGTTTCACCACAGGTCACATTTACGTGGCATTTTACAAAATATTTGAGAAGACTTATCCTCTCTTCGTACGCCACTGCTGTTGTTTTTAAAAACAAAAGTGGTTAAAAGTAAGTGTGATACATTAATTTCTAAGTGTATTTCTGCAAGTGGGATTTTTACGCTTTAAGTTTTCGGGATCGGGAGGTACAGGCGGGTGATATAAGCATGGCACCATCTGTGTGAATAGTGCTCTATGTGACATGGGGAACCCGTTCGCAAAAACTTCATTGTTTCAACTGTACAACTACTTAGATTAGTAGAGGCCGTACAAATTGCAGAATGAGGTTAGCAAAAGTACTGTTGAAAAAAGGTACCATGCTACATGAATTCACAACAGGGTTGCCAGGAGAAAGCCACTTATCACCTTTGTAAACAGATGAAGAAGAGTGACATGGGCTGCAAGGACCATATTTTATGATGAGTCCATATTCATCGTTTACAACGTGGGTGGACAGTTGAGAGTATGGAGAACATGATAAACATCTTCTTTGTCACAGTATATGCATTTCCTCATTAGACAGTCCACTTCAATAATAGTTTACAGGTGTCAGAAATGGTGAACTAGAGTTGATAAATGGGAACCAGAACCACGAGCGTTTCACTGACAGTCTACACCATTACCGGTAGAAAACACCTTTGGGGACAGGAACCATCCGTTCATTTTCCAAGATGATAACGCTACACCCCAAAGGGCCAGGGCTCTAACAGAGTGGCTCTACCAGCAAGGCATCAAGAGTGGAGTGGCCTGTCCAATCACCGCATGGAAACCCCATTGAAAGCCCGTGGAATGAGATTGGAAAACAAGTGACAAAGGATTGCCTCTTTACTACAAACGATCTAATCCAAAATATCTTTAGATCCTAGGCCAACGTAGCTCCCAGGTGATTACTGATCTTATTAGTCTATGCGCAAAAAGATTGTGGCCATGCTGAGATCACGCGGATACCTACAAAATGCTGGTCTGTAAACCTGTAGTAAAGATACTAACTTGGCATAACATGATTTCAATAAAACATTCATTGAAAACCTGACAAATCCAACTATTGTTCATTTAAAAGCAAAATGGTGCAATGCTTTCGTCACCCCCTGTAGGCCTACGTTGTTCTATCCAGAATTCTATAAACCTTTTGCATCAGCATTACTATTCGCAGCAGTACAGTAAAATACTAGTAGCTGTCCATAAATTTATGTAAAATTCAGCGTAAAATCTTATTTTATGACACCAAGGAAATGTGTTCACGGACAGCCAGTTTACACATTGGGTAAGGGTCATTCCACAGAAAAAGCGAACATTTTAGCGTCGTTAGTACCTCACACATTTCGTGTACTATTTGTATTACTGTTTCATATCACCTTTTAATTATATTTGATTTCTTTTCATATTGAAGGGTACTATAGTACCGGTAAAAGATAGCAAAAATAATGGATCAAATAAAATTATGCAGGTATTTCACAAAATGTGTGTCTGACGTGACTCAGTTGTCACCTTTTGGTGGAATGTCCCTCGAAGTGACTTTGGTTCACTGCATAGTTCATTTTTAAAATCTGAAAATCACATTTTAATTATTAATATATCATTGTTTTCAATAATCCGTAGATGCCCTTGAAGTCGGCCTCCGCTCCTTATCCAGAATTTTGGCTTCGCAAAATTCGCTCTATGTTTGCCATGTTTGACCATGATCAAGATGGCGTCATCCGCAGAGAGGACATTGTCAACTGGTGTGTACAGAACGCTAAAGGTCGCCTTAATCAAGTTCAGATGGAAGTTTTCCAGGAACTGATGGACGAGGCTTGGGAATACTACTGGGCTGGAGAAGAAAAGAGAACCGAAGTCACTCTTGACGACATTGCAGACAGCGTGAACCGCACTTACCAGGCTCTGGGCTTCAAGGCTTTGCAAGACAAGTGGTTAGGTACCTGTTTTGATAAAGTGGCAGATATCGACGGTGACGGCTATTTGACTTTAGAAGAATTTACGACTTTTCTTGGGTTGTTTGGCGTACACCCATTGAGCGTCCCTGCGTGTTTCGAAGCTCTGAAGACCAACAAAGATGACCTCATCAGCAGAGAACAGTTCGTGCAAAAGGGGAAAGAATTTGCTTATATTACAGTAGATTCTCCAGCAAAAATGTTCTGGGGACCCTTTATTGCTTAGAAACAAGTGTCAAAATTTAAACCTTTTCAATCTGAACTGTAATATTTTATATTATTGAGACGGTTAGGGGTTTGGTATTAAGCAGCCATCCAGGCAGACTGGTTCTGGTTTTTCATAGCCCTTGTTCAAAATGGATCATTTGAAAGCTATAGTTTACTGACGTGAACAATCTCAATCCTACCACAAGAATGTGGCATGTTTTGCGTTGTTAAAAAAAGGCACTTCTTTTAACTTGAAAAGCACAGTGTTCCCATTATGGTTTATTGTATTAAGAATTTACAAAAACGGATGTCCTTTATATGATGTGCACAGTGTCTGTACGCATTCTGATCTGAACTATATTGATAACTATATAATTTCTATGAATGAATGTATAATGAATAATGGGGAGATCTAGGATTTTGAGAAAATTGCACATGATAAACAGATTGCCATTCTCAATTTAAGTAGTTTTAATACAAGCCTTCCCACGGCTAAAATGAACCACAAATATAATTAAATACGGTGGGAGGTATACTCATGCCTTCTTTCATACCTCTTTAGAAACTTTACTTCCATCTGGCCAATTGTTATGAAATAATTAATAATGGATAATCTAACTGTTTAAATAATAATTATACCAAAATACTGAAACAAACAAAATGACTGCAACTCACAAGCATGCTCGTCTTACTTACTATTACTCATTCAAGCAATATATATATGTTTTGCAAATTAGCCATATTGTCACAAAAACATATCATTTGGCACCAAACACAAAACTTAATACAGTTGAAATATATACATATTTAACTTACTAAATGAAGATTTCATTACCAGGTATACAACATGTAAATACTCCCTTACACATGACTGCATATTTGAAACAATACACACACAATGAAATATGAATCATTTGAAATATTTTTTTAAACTTTCTCAATTCTGTTACACAGATATGTATAATACCTAATCTTTAAAATTAAGATACAGTTACTATCACATTGTTATGGACTGCCCTATAATCTCATGATATATTGTAAAGTACTGGTATTATTGTGTATTCACTACATTAATATAATATTTCCTTTGTCTGTGTACCATGCAGTAATGACACCAGATTTAGATTTTTTTTACATATAATCTCAGCATAATATGTTTATCTAAAATAATTCTAATTTTAATTATTACATATTATCACAATATTGATTGACAGGTAAAAGGGTAACAATATGGACAATAAATATCAATACATGACAGTGAAACGCATGTAAATATGTGATAGCTCACGCTTACAGATATGTATATAATGTAAAAACAATGCTGCCGGTACAAAGTCTCATTGTCATTCCGTTGAGTAAACATGTCCTTTTTAAGGCTGATTTTATATACTGTGCTGTAGTATACTTAATCAAATGAATAAACAGTAAACTTAACCACACATAGAAACATAAACACACCTTACCTTTGCATGGTGTTTTGATTGACAATTACAAAATAAATGGCGTCTGTCACTAGACTGAGGTGAAATCTCTGTGGTAATATTACTGACTGCATTTTTTTCTTATAATAAGTGAAGTAAAAATATAAAAAATAACCATATCTTCTGAAGCATCTAATCAGATAAAACCCTGTTATCCTGAACTTTCTTGTAACATTTTAACATAACAGCAGTTCAGAAAGTAGGAAAGAAATGTAAAATGGCCCACTAGTCATGCATATAAAACTGTCATTGTTGGTCCCGCTGTAAACAGTAAATAATGTACATTCTTATTTACTGACTGGATAAACAATTAGTCTAAGATTTGAATCCAACTTAAGAGACTAGAATTTCAACATAAGTACAATAAAAATTTTTGACAGTGGGCACTCTTTCCCCCATCAATTAGAATAGTATATAACTTGAAACTGGTATTAAAAATACAACTGCATAACATAACTATATCTTACTAAAATTACAACCTTCCCTTTTTCTTCTTTTTACACAGAAGTTTCAAATACATATGACTCTCCAACTTTAATAGCACTATATGAAACATTGGAGGAGGGATAAGACAGAGAACTTTCTTTTCCATAACCCTGGTCAATAGTGTCATGTCCATTTTGTGAGTGGTGAGTTCTAGAGGCCATGTGGTTTGTTTTTGTGTAGGTGTTTAATAGCGTATCCCCAGCACTGCTAAGGTACCTTGCATTCTTCCATTTATTGCTAGCCGCTGCGTCAAAACTTTCATCATCATTTTCCGCCGTAAGTATTCTATCATCACTGACCAGTGAGATGAGACTGTCTATTTCATCATCTCTGATATTATCATTTGGCACTTGATGATGCTCCCTCTCACTGACAGTCTTCATCCATTCCATAATCACATGTAATCCATGATCAGATCCACCAGTATGTGTTGCCAAGGGGTGTATATGCTTAAGAGCATCCAATCCATTTGTCTGCACAATAGATGGCACCACCGTCTGACCTGATACATAAGTCTGGCCAGGGTGTTCAAAACCATTTCTACCAATATTGGTGTCTGGTGTAGAGCTCCTAAGTGGCATATTTATTTTATTTGAGACGTTCAAAGTAGGGCTTATCTCTCCTTTCACAGAATCATTAGTTTTTTCTCTTGATAATTCAACAAAGTTTCTAGCATTACTTGTATCACTCCATCTTGAATTTTCCCTGAATTCAACTTCCCTATCCAGTGACTTAGCTCTAATAGTGCTGGCATCTACAGGTTCTCTTCTGCCCTCTCCAATACCATTCCCAAGATTCACTGCAGATAAAACATCTTCAGTATCATCTTTCTGATTATAGTTTCTAAGTATATCACCTAATACTTCATCACGTCTTTGTATTCTTAAAACGTCTGCTGCTGTTCCTGCTAAATCTAGCAAGCTATCACTATGGATACACTGGGAGTTCAGCCAATCCAAGGCCTTCTTCTTAATAAAAGTCCACTCTGAATGTTGTCCTGCATTCCTTTGCAGCCAAACCACAGCCAGGACTGTAGCCCATACACTCTGACTCTGAAATACCATAAAACATAGCTAATTGTGAATTACTGCTATTTCATTATTTTATCATTTTTCTGAAAATAATAAACTCGATTAAGCTTAAAATGGAATACACCTTGTAAATTGTTGATGGGATTCTGATTTCAAATGAAGGAGTATAATTCAGAGATAGAAACTATTAACAAGATGTCAAATCAACAGTTTTACGTCTTTTGTGAAATGCGACCATACACAGAACTGGCCTCTCAAATAACCATTTTACTTGGCAGTGTCACACCTACCACAAAGCACTACCCTTAGATACAATAAAGTTAGCATTTTTCTACAAATAACTATTAATTTCATCAGAGTTAAGAAACTGTGAAAATCAAACTTTGCCAATGTTAATTACACTCTGCCAAAATGACAATCGCTGATGTGAATTCTACTACTAATGACAAAAGACACTTTGCAAGAAAATGCATTTGCTCCACCTCATCCTGCATCACCTCGCCCAAAACAATGCAATCTACATCTCCCTTTCTATACTTACCTCCCCGTCTGGCCATTTTGTGTCTAGTCAGGTCTTCCTTGTGCGCATTGGAACGTAAACTGGCGAAGCTCAGCCAAATATGTTATGTACCTTAACATATACATATGAGATGAATGTCCTAAACTTATATAATTTAGAACGCTTAATTCAAGCGTGGGCTCGAAATAGGACATTACGTTTTAAACTTACTCAGTGGATAACGCAATTCGAAATTCCACGGTTCGTGTCAGATTTACGTGATGTCGCGCAAAGAAAACCCAAGTCCACATAATGACCAGTTTAATGGTTTATTAGTTGATGATCCCTAACTACATGTTCTACGTGAAGCCTCCAAGCTCTAGGCTGTCTCCCATAGCTCCGTCGAACGGTCACCTTCGAGTCTTCTTCAGTCTGCCTCCCGATATCAATTCTATACGTCTTTTATACCTATTTCTTATCTTTAGGTGGATTCTGTGCTGCAGTATTTGGCGGTACATATTAATTTTAATTATTCAAATTGCACACGTCCACTTAAGTTACATGACTTCAGGTAAGGCCATAAAACGAGTCGAGTGCACAAGCAATCGACTCTAATCAAATTAATTTACATGTCCGGGAATTATATTTGTGAACACTACACGTGTAGTGCCTAAAGATAAGAAATAGGTATAAAAGACGTATAGAATTGATATCGGGAGGCAGACTGAAGAAGACTCGAAGGTGACCGTTCGATGGAGCTATGGGAGACAGCCTAGAGCTTGGAGGCTTCACGTATAGAACATGTAGTTAGGGATCGTCAACCAATAAACCATTAAACTGGTCATTATGTGGACTTGGGTTCCTGATGCAATACAAACTCCTATACATATTAACCATTCAAACTCATACTTACAGGACAGGGGCACCTGGCAATCATCCTCTCCACTGATGTATCTAAGATCTCTGCCAGGGCAGCATCTAGGCACCATGAGCCATCAAATCCCTGGCACTCTGCCAGAAGATATTCTTTTTTCATGACAGGGGTGGTGGGGGACTCTGGAATACCCTCCAGTAGGAACTCTTTGCTGGCAGATGGGGACTGGGGGCTTCCTAAGAGACACAGGAATGGGTGCACTTTATAGATTTAAGATAATCTTTTCAATCATTTCAAAATAATTTAATACATTTTTATTTACTGTTATTCATAATTTTGTTTTGATTGTTTCATGCATGATCAACAAAATGTTCTTTAAAATATCATTTTGAATATATATTATTCATAAGATTTCATAGGATTTAGTATCAAAACCATCCCAAAATTCTACCATACAAAAAGTGAGTAATCCTGAGGCAATCCTTACCCTGGGTGTCATTAGACATGAAGGAGTCGTCCAGAGTGCCACTGGTATTGATCAAATTTACAGACGCTAAAGACACTCTCATCTCATCTCCAAACTCTGCCAAGGGTGCAGATTTGGGCCGCTTTGGTCGATAGCGGACATGTCGACTGGGGGCATCTCCTGGACTCCTCCAAAAGTCATCACTCATTGATGGAGATTTGTTTAAACCTGAAGTAAATAGGGAATGTGAGCATAAACCAACAGAGGAACTGTGTTAACTAAATAAAATAAATAAATTTATATATTAATAGAAGTATTCATTACTGTTTACAAAAATCATTCAATCACAAAGCCATGAAAATTAAGGAGGGAGAGAGAGAGAGAGAAAGAGAATATGACCCTGCCAAAAACCAATAATTACAGTTGAAAGACACCTATCACAACAGGTTCTGTACAATTTGCATTTAACAGTATCATTTTATATTTTAAGTGATCTTAAGGTAAATTTACATTATTTTAGTCTTGCAGCAATACATTAGACTGGGCTACAATACTATGTGTGCACTGCTCAGTTTAAGAGAAGCATTAATCACACATGCACTCATGCTATTATGTCTGAAGATTTACATCATGCATATTTTTGCATATGCACCTTCTATTTCAATACACTTAAGTCAACTGGCAGCAGTTTATGTTAATTTCGCACAAACAGCTACACGAAAATATCTTTTTCCAATCACACAAACTAGGAAAAACCTCAATTCTGATCAAATAAAAAATAAATACAATATTTTACTCAAAATAACCAGTAAACAACCTTAAAAACCTCTGATAATATTATGTTTCACAACAACAACAACAACAACAACAACAAAAAAAAAAAAACATTAAGTACAACCATGAATCAGGACAAGCATTCTGAAATGGAATCACACAAAATGATATTTCACAAACATTTCACTGCATCAAAAGCATGGCATAATTTTCTTCTAAGCCACAAGTACTCACGTATTTTGACTATATGGGGCACTGCTGCATTAGAGAAACAAAAGAGAAATATTTTAAATTACTGTAAAATGTACAGTTTTAACTCATTGCTTACGAAGCATGACTGCCAAACTCTGATGCATTTTTCCACCCACTCACCAAATTCTATGTGACATCTAATAATTTTGGTTTTGACTGTATTTGCTTTTACATTTACCTCAAAACAGGATCTTCTTCTATATCATAGACCGAGAGTAATGGGACCCACAGGCTAAACAGCATACGTACATTGCTACATATAATTTAAGTGAGCTGCAAGCATACATTTACACACATGCAAACACGTGGATATGCACACATCATATTGATCTTATTACGATGACATATCCGTACACTTAGAAAGCAGGTTCAAACAAGGCTTAAAACAAGGGTGGCACTGGACTTACACATCAATGCTTTCATTTTTAAGAAAAATCAAAACATAAATCATTCAGATAAAAACAAATGATAGAACACAAAATCAACATTTTTGCTCTTCCTGAAAAAATTTCATTTTAAACTACTAACTTACACCTGATAGAGTTAACAAGCTTCCTGAATTTGACTCTAAACCAAGAAAAACAACCACAGTTTGATGTATCTTCCTCTTCCTCTTTTTCTACTTCAACAGTCTCTATGCAATTTTCCTCTGCCTCCACTTCTGCCTCCACCTCCTCCTCCTCCTCCTCTCCCCTCTCTGGTGTTAGTAAAGCACGGGTCTGAGCACTATGCACCATGCGTCTTTTATAAGTTAGTTTGTTAGTCAAAGCTGAATATGAATATCAAGGAGAAATTATACATAAAAGCAAAGCAAAGAAAAGTTATACCTAGACATACAGACAGAATATGAATGTAAGAAATTAAACTTGAATATGTGCGAGCAAAAAAAACTGTTTCAAAGATATATTGTAAGTTTTACAGTAAAGAAAAAGGCAAACTATTGACTATAATAGAATACTATAGGAGAAAAATACTGAAACATGCAAACATCTAATAGTATTTTGATAAAAGCCAAGAAGGATTACACTAACATGTGGTAATATCAATTGACATGCTATCTACACAATGAACCATGAAACTATGCAAAAAAAAAGGAGAAAAAAGAAAGCAGGAGAAAAAATCCACAACTAAAATGCAGCATGATGACTACTGAGACAGCTGCCCAATTTTTGTAAACCTTTTTCAGAGGCAACAAGTTGTTAACATGTGCTCATTCGAGATTAAATGACACAATTGGAAGTGAAGAGTACCACTTACTTCTCCGTGAGAAAGACATTGACCGGAACTTTCTGGCCACTAATGACCCAAGCCCACAGTTCCACAGTGAGCTGACCCTCTTAAAGTGTGGTTTGTATTCTCTAATGGCAACTTCATAGGAGTCCCCTGAACCAATGGAAGTTGTGTCATCTGCTTCCTGAAAACAAAAACCAGGAGAGATAAGGAATTAACTCAATTCTTCTAAACTCTTGTTACAGACTCTCAGAGAAAGTTATTATAAATGCAGAGATTTAAATAACCTTTTAATAATTATCTAATTTTGCTTAGATCATGTAACTATTGCCACAAAAAATTCTTACCAGTTTTGCAAAATAGTTATCATAAGCAATTACAAATTATAAATAAATTATATGTTTGACATTAATATGTACACTGTCAATTCATTAACTGACCCAACTGGAATGTTCTACATCATTGGAAAACCTATATAATTACTTCTTCAGAAAAATATCAGCACCAAGTAATTTAAATTGCCTGCTGCTAAACTAAACTGCTTGATCTGACATTACTGATCTGTTATATGTATAATATTATCTACATTTATCTATATTAGTTCTCACCTGTGTCTTGTCCCAGTCACTGTACAGCAGCTGTACATGGTCCTCACTACCCACCATCTTACCCAAAATGGCCGTACACCTAGAGACAATACTGGAGGCTTTGCTCAGGCGGATGATGTAGTATGGAGTGTTTCCTTGCAGAATGTTTGCTGGAAAGAAAAAGACCACAAATGATTTGTGAAAAAAAAATAGAAAATGATCTTCACAAAACCAAATTTCTCAAGTCCAGCTGAACCACAGGAGCTGAGGGCAAGATACAGCTACTTGGAATTATGGTCAGGATCAAGATTCATCACACAAACAACAAAAAATACATATCACACCACATTAACAAAAGAGGTTTAAAAATGGTGTTCAAAGTGAGAGATCAAAAAAAGAATATATTTCAATTAATCAATCAGTACCTCCTCCATCTAACTGCTGCTCCAGATCACATATCAATGACTTGGCTGCCAGTCTGTGTATGGTGGCTTCCTGTACACTGGTGGCAGCAGTGGGATCAGTGTGCTGGGGGATCTCAAACTTCAAGCTGTGATAGAAAGGGTCGTCATCTAACTCCCCCTGAAGATACACTATACCATATGCTGAGCTCTCCAGCTGTAAATATAGATAATTTAAAATATAATTACATTTGCCCATGACCTGTATCAAGATGATATTAAATACTTAATATTCAAATTACATATTAAAGTGTTTATGCATGATTCCTTGTGTAGACTTATAATCACATGATCTAAATCACTATGGGTTTGGTAAGCTTATGTCTAACAGCAGTTACCAGGGTGTGATTATGAACATAAACAGAATACTCTTTTTAATCTGCTGAGAGCATGTGTGTGTCACATACCATTACATATAAGCAGCTTTTCTTAGTGATAATAAATGCTCCATATAATCATCACACAACTGGAGTAACATGTTTCACACAGATCCCAATTACCTTAGTTTTGATGAGTGTATGAACCACCAGAGTGTCCCCTGCCATGAGACTGAGGGGCAGCCTGTGTGGAGTAGTGTGGATCACAGTGCCCTCTGGGAGCTCCCAGTGTAAGCTTAGGTCACGGACTTCTGGGAGGAGAGCTTTCTTGAAAACTGACATCACCTGGAATAATAATAATAATAATAATAATAATAATAATAATAATATACAACATATCTTTAAACCCATTAGGTGATGACTGAACATGAAAATTACACTCACTCTATTAACATAGCATACATTGAAATTCAAAGTACTGATACCACATTTTATTCCAAGTCAGTCATTTTATCTACATATTCTAATTAGTTAAAACCTTTCACAATTGTTATTTAAATAATGTCCACTAAAATATAAAGGTGTATTTTCACTAAAATAATATTTAATTTTTTCTTTCAACCTGTAGGCATGAATAGTGATTGCTTGTTTTTTTTTAACCATTAGCAAAGGGCTTACCTTTTCTTCCAGAACTCTAGTGTCTCTGATCATGTTACAGGTGCCCCCAGTCCCAATGGCTATCTCCTTCAGCAATGACTGGTCACCAATATCACCAAGACCAAATACAAAGGTTCTGGCAGATGAAACAAATGTATGATTAACAAGTGAAATGGTATTTAGCTGAATACAAGCCAGAGGAAAAATCCGTAATTTTGTTTTAAACTATGTTTATTTTCACTATACAGCTTGAATGCTGGAAACCCTTCTCAGAATATATTTTCTACCCTAAATATGAATTATTATGAAGAATATAGAAAAATACCTTCCTCCAAGTGCATGTCTCTGAACCATCTCCTTGACATCCTTCATGATGGTGGCTCCTGCTCCACTGGTAAGGAGAAACAGCTGGAACAAGAATTAATACGTCAACAATGATAGAAGACTGATACATTATTGGGACAGCCAAGGAGTGAAAAACGCAAAAATCTTTATATCTAAACAGTTAAAACATGCACAAAAGTCAACAGTATCTATTATTATCATACTAACCAGTTTTGCTTCAACTGTAGACTACATAAGCTAGCATAAAATGGGCAATTATAAACATGGCAAACCTAATTTTGTTCTTAAGCAGTGCACACTTTATAAAAGGGTTGCAATTCCCATGCAAATACCTGTCTTGACTTGCCCATCTTATCCTGCCTATAGATGTGTTTAAGTGTCCTTAGCAAGGACGTATTGTCACCCATGTCTGGCTCCACGTCCTCTAAAAATGTCACAGCTTTCTCTAGGGTAGCTCTGTTGTAGGGTCGACTGCCACTGCAGTTAATAACAAGTGAAATACAATATTTTTACAGCAACAACATATAATTAAAAATAGTGGAAAGGGCTATCACAAAATTAATATACTGGAAATAAAAATCTGTCCTTTGTGCTAAATTATTATAAAATGGACAAAAACTTTATTTCATACTTGTATTGACAGATGCATATTCTAATAAATCACTATCAACACATTACTGTCTTATGACATCAAATACCAAAATTTGATAAAAAATTTGTAAGTTGTTAATTAATTGTTATTCAAAGCTATACAAGGTCATTGATCACAGCCACTGATCATACCAAATGGCAATAAATTACAAATAGCCCATGCAACATTGTATAGGCCTTACTCAAATCACTAGGCTACCTGTTTGTCCGTGATGGGGTTCAAACCCCCAAGGTGTCAGGTGGTCCCTGTACAGGCTCCTGCGTGTAAGGGTGTGTTTGTGAGTGTGGCCTGGGGGGGGGGGGGGGGGGGGGGGGGGGGGGGCACTATTTGCTCATCTGGTGGCATCAGTAAGACAATTTTTTGTTTTATAAAGTATAACCTGTTCAGATTGCATGTTATAAATTTACTTGAATCAGAAAACTGAAAACTTGAATGAGAAAACTGAAATTAAAAACCCTCCCTTACCCATCAAACAGTGAGTAATAATGGTCACCAAACACCACAACATTAAAGGTACTGTCCAGAGGCAAACTCTTCAGAAGCAACAGTAAAGATCTGCGTGCACTAAGAATCTTGTCCCCTGCCATAAAGTCTGAAAATACAAAAAAAAAAAAAAAAATTTCAACTTACTATACCAGAAACTGTTCATTTTCTAAACATTCATGAATGGGGGAAGGAAGGAAGGTAAAAAAGGAACCTTCCTCACTGTCTGCATTCTCTTGTCTTTCAACCTTCTATACAAAGTTCCACATCTTTCTTGCCACACTTTTACTCATAAAAAGGGGAAAATCCTTTAAAAGGATCCAAGTTCATTATAAACATTAATATGTATAAATTACTTCTAGTGCACAAATTAAAGTAAGTCACATCTTAGCAAAAGAATTAAATAATAAAGCAGCAACTGCAGATTGCCCTATTAATCTGACAATCTCTTTCTTTGGATATGAAACTGTTACAGTACCATCTGTGATACAAAATATTCCACAAAAAACAATTCTTACAGCATCAAATATTGAGCCATACCTTGAAATCATGTACAAAAAACATAACATTTTTACTTGAAATAATCTCTTCTGCTAAATTAGAGTGTAGGCAGCTACATTTCATATGAATGCCTCATAAATGCCATTACGCACCATTACAGTGAAGCAGCTGGCATTCATACAATAATGTACCATGATTTTATTGATCCTTGAAACACTCAGGGAAATTAATATCTCAGGTACCTGAACAATCCACCACAAAGATGAACTCAGTGTCTCGTCTTATCTCACTGGTGGGAATCTGTGGACAGAAAGTCAGCATCAGGACATCATGGTACATCACTCCCCCTGAAATTTGTCAGAATTTTATATATAATGCAATTCCTTGGATTGACATGATCAAGACACAACAGAGAAGCTTGCTGGTCTTGCTCTGTTTCTTTTACACATGTACACAATATGTACCATGTGTTTCTAAGATCTCTGGAAATACATGACTGTGTAATAATTGTATGTGCTCAGCTAAGCATCTGTGAGATCTAAGATCTGTGGAATTATGTAGTACTACTGGCTACGAATATGGCAGCTGTGCCAGATTATGAAACTCAGGTCGGCACAAAGTTATTAAATGTAGTAAACTACTTCAAGTTAATGGTCCAGAAATTTTCATTTTAATTAAAATGCATGTGTTCCCCCCTCTCTCTCTCTCTCTCTCTCTCACACACACACACACACACACACGTACAGTATCCTGCTCGCAAGTCCTGACCTGAGCTGTGAAACTGATCTGTTTGCTTTCAGTGACATTCATTTCTGATGATTTCGTATTCGTCACTGCACCTGTGCTGGTAATTTAGTCAATTTACTCAATGAAAAACTCTAAGCTCATTACAAATTGGAAATGGCACATCATAGGCAAACCATTGTGCTGTTCCATTTTGAGCCAGAGGCACTGCTTTGTTTGGCAGGAACCCATCTTTCAGATCTCAAAACAGCTACAATGTAATTTTGTATCATATACAGACAATTGAACAAATTGAATATATTTGCAGTGTTCTATAGTCAAAGCAACAGGGATATGAGAATTAAAGAACATGACACAGCAGGAATTTTAAAAGTAAAATGCTACACACTATACTGCAGGAGGCTATTGCTTTAAGTCAGTGCCAAGGAGTTTACACAACTGCAACAGATCGCCCTTCACAATGCAATCCAGCTAAAAAGGTTAATATGTTCACCTTGGTTCTACTACTCCAAGCTACCAAACATTTCAAATTGTTTCCTTTTATTAGTGTTACAGGACTAAGTAACAAATTAATAATATCTAAATCAACAGTTGAAAAAATATGTCAAAACAAGTGTAAATGGAACCATACGAAATCTGCAGATGAAAACCTTACATTTCGCAGGGTGACCTTTTTCGATGATGATCTTTGGCTGGTGGAGGTTGTAATAGAAGATGAAGATAGACAGCCGTGCAGTCAAAATATTGGTTTTTAAGAAAGATACCTGAATCAGAAAAACAATATTTCAATATAGCCTTTTTTCATATTTGTAAGGAACAGCATAAGTAAAATAGCAATAGATGTTGGAAAGAAAATAATAATCTTATGGCGCATTTCTTTCATTTGTGAGATTTCGATTTTCATTCAAACAGTGTGATTGTAAATGAAAGTCACTCACGACTAATTTAAAACTACACCTTCAGTATTCTGTACATTGCTCTTCTATACTTCTAGTGTACATTTATAATAAGAAATTTCCAAGGGTATGGCATTTCTACCTTTGCCTGTGTGAGGCTACTGTTTAGATATTCTGAAACAATTTCAATTTCTTCTGATCTGACGTCATGAATCTGGTAGGGCCCATCAATGTGGATGGTCAAATCAAAATGTGCAATACCTAAAATTTTACAAAGCAAACACAAAATGGCTTTACATTTATCTCACAAAATTCGCGTATCACTAAAAACAAAAACAAAACATTTGTTATATACTTTTTCCTTCATTGATTTACACAGACTTCTAGTATGAATCCATATTAAAATGTTAAAATATTGCTATACATTCAAATTGATGAAGATATGGTTGTTCTTTAATCAAGAAATGCAATTTTCAAACAAGGAACCCCCCTTAAAATAAAAAAATATGACTCCCTTTCCTGGCATAATATTCAACTGTTTGCATTAGCATTTTTAACATCTGCAATGACTAGGATGATGTTTCATGCTAGCTAACATTTATCAATACTACTTTTCAAACAAATTGGTCTTGGTAAAATGTCATGCCATTTATATAAACCTTTTATAAAATATTCTCATTCAAGTCATAGATTTAATCACTTCTTGCAAAATCAAAGAACAAATTTTTCATTTGATCTTTTTTTAATTAAGCAAGGACAACATCTACTGGTCATGCCTGGGAAGAAAAAATTTAGTGCCGTCAAGGAAAAATAATACTGGCAGATGGAAGATTTAGAAAACTTCTGTGAAATAGTAAATTAAAGTGGCTTCAGAACACTTCTGCCATGTATTATTCCTGAAGTATGCTTTTAAAATAAAATCAAATGCTATGGATGCAATAGTACATCACAAATTTGTTGAATATATGTGTATGCATGTGCCCTGTTATATGTATACCAACTCACCCTGTTTAGACAAAGCAGTGTAGCTATTTGGGAGAAGGAAAGATGGCAGAAGAAACTCAACAGCACCACCATTGCCAGACACGGCCAGAGTCTGGACAGTGGACACTGAGATGACCACCTGCTGTCCACTGGTCACTGATCCAATATGACAAACAAAACTGCCTTTGTACTTCTTCATCTCCAGGATCAGACAGTCCTGTCCAGACTTGGTCAGTCCCTCGCTGCACTGGCCAAGGGCCTGGAATATCAAATAATTTTACCTAAATCATATCCTTCTTCCCAATTGACAATAGAATAAATAGCTATTTACTTTAATAAACAAATGATATTTTTGTATTTTATTTATTCTATTTTATTTATTTATTTTTGAGAGGGGGAGAATAGGCAAGGAAGGAACACTCAAAGAATGAGTCAGTTTTTCACATCATCATATATAATTCAACCCAACTGAGAGGCAGGTGACTTCTATTCTTCACTCCCTGTGCACCCAATTGCTCCTTCTTAAGGTTTCAATCAACATCAGTTCTATAAACAACCACACATGGCATCACAGCAGAGAATCAGGCAGACAGCAGTATTGTTCTTACAAAAACCATAGAAAAATGTGTGCAGTGCAATTCAAGCCATGTTATCATTGTGGTAGACTTGGATTGCTCCCAGTGAACACATTTGTGAAGATCATGATTAGCGCAAATAAAAGCAGTTTCCATGATGCTGCTTTTTTTTAAGGGAGGCCACTGCACCAACCACATTTAGTAAAGAAACCCAACTTCTACAGGTCTCGCTAAGATATTTCATCTCTGCAGTCCCAGTAACTTAGTAAAAAAGAACATCACTAAATATTGTGGACTACTTCAATCTGTACATATATATATATATATATATATATCCAAACTTCTGAGATTTGAAATAATGGAAAAAGGGATAGCACTATTAAAATCTTCCAGTATTACACTTTTTTTCCTTGTGAGTATCAACCAAATGCAATGTCCCAATTCTAAACTAAAGCAAAAATTGCAGAATATACCAAATTGAATCACATAATTGGTAAAAAGGTCATTCTTCATCTTAAACAACAAATTATTTAACACTAACATTTTTCCACGTATTCTTACATCAATTGCAATCAAACAAATTAAATTGCGCCATCTTTTTAACTGGACTAAAACAGTAATACTTCAATTAACCAGATAAATAAATTTTGAGCATCATGAAAGAATTTCAGCAGTATTCGTAGTTATTAGAAAATTATCAGAACTTTTCGACAGCCATTAATCTTATAAACACTAATAACAAAATGGGGCTAGACGGAAACCAATAGTTGGAATGATATACAGTATTGATTTTATTTCAAATGTCAACAATCTGCTTTCAAAGAGCATAATGTCATGTACTGTTAAGAGCAGAAAACATGTATACCTTAGAGCATCAGATATAAAATATGATGGATTCCTGATACATCTGTCTGTGAATAAATCTAAATAAATGTGCCTACGGTAATCATTTTGTTTCCCAGGTACCATGTCCTGTCAACTGAGATGTGCTTGCATGTCTCATATGATATATCTGATGACAAATTACACCACTCAGGTGCAAATTAGGTGACATGATATATAAGAGCTGTCATTCTGTGAAGATGACTTCCTCACAGCATGGGAGTTATGAGGTATCATAAAGACGTCACTGTCTCCGCAGTATAGATATATGGTGCAACATATTTGCTAAGAATGCATCTGCTTAAATGAGGATGGAAAATTATTTTCACACTGGCTACGAAACTACTATTATACATGAAACCTGACTGTGAAATGTGAGAAATAATCCACATATCAGTACACAGATAAATATCACATTAAAGACTGACATGAATATATGTTGTCTTGGGGAAGATATCTGAATTATGAACATGATTTTACAAAGGCCATTCTCAATGAATTGTTCATTGGAAAATTTATGGTTAAACTACCCAGTCTGAAGGCTTTTTACAAGATATTTACATGACAACCTTCAGAGAGTATGTCTATAGTGTGACTTGCAGCAAATTTAGAGGGTATTCAAGAAAAGAAGCCCTTCCTGATAGTGTACACAATTTATACTGATTCTTTTTTTAATCTCTGTTTAGAGGAAGTGTCCACCCAAATATCTGCAAAGTCCTGGCAAATGTCCTTTTGCCTTTATATGTCCCTGCATACTGATAACCTTAGGAACAGCCATATAAAATGGGTGGCCAGTCACCAAGACCTCATGAATATATTACTGATCACAACAACGATAACATGGACCTTCTGAAAGTCAGGCAAATCTCAACCCACTGTTACTTTTCAAAGACACTGTGTATGGGAACTAGGATAAACAGCTTCTTTTTACCCTAATATAATATATTCCGAATTGTGATTAAACCCTCATTCTGTCACATACATAGAGGCACTAAATAAATATCACCGAACCTAATTACACATAGAAAATATACATATCACAATTAAAACATATCTGTGTAGTTAGCATCAATAAAATATTAATATTGAGGTGTGCCATGTGGACTATTAGGAATTAATTCTGTATCTGTTTCAATCAATATCAAGAAGATCAAATCTACACAACTGCTACACATTTATTAAAGCTACATGTGGGCACACCCTGTTTTATTTTGCAGCAAAATATACATTTTATAAACAGATAGCCTGACAAGACTTATTAGGAGCAAGACAATTAGGGAGTGACCATTTCCTATGTATACAGCTTGGGGGCAGCATACTGAGCTGTGTGTTGTGTGGCTGTGTAGAAGATTACGGTCACCACTCATTGCTGTATATTCAACAATAATTTCCTTTCTATAGAGCATATTTGTAATAGTTGTAGATGTAAACAGTCATAGTAGTTGTAGATGTAAACAGTCATAAAAACAACTGACTTTAAAAAAAAACAAAAAAAAAAAAAAAAATTCTTCATTGAATGGCTCCTGAAATACTAAGATTTGTTTATTGGGCCAATACAATATATGTGCTTCCAAGAGAACATCTCACCCAAGTGCACGAGTACATGCATGTGCAACACAACACCCACCAGTATTCTTTCCTCTACATGTCCCTGGAGGACTTTCCCGTCCCATATCGCCTTGAAGTCATACAGACTCCCCGCTGTGCTGTCATCTATGGGAAATGTCACCACTACATTGTCCAGGTTGTCATCTGATGTGTTGACGAAGGTGAGAGTGCCGTGGATGTCAGCAGCAAAACCCTGCACCTTGGCCTCAACAATGATACTTTCAAGAGTGACTGAAATTTCAAGAACATAAAATAAGTGCCTTGATCTTACTATCACTGTGACAAGAAAATGAATAAATATTGAATTTTTTAATAAAACACACACACACACACACACACACACACACACACACACACACAAAAAAAAAAAAAAAAAAAAAAAAAAAAAAAAAAAAAAAAAAAAAAAACCCTCCAAGACAAAATAGCATCTTTGATTTATTTTATAGAGGAAGCATAACTTAGTATGATAAACATAAAAAATGATATTTCTGCCATTTTTTAATGTCTAGTGTTTTCATCCAGAAACAATGTTATTGTATGGTCTGTATAGTGATGTGACATTTTTCTCCAGGCCTTACTAATATAATGAAAGATATGATGGCCTTATGATCCTTTCAAAAGAGGTGGACATCAGGTAAACAAAATTATTTTTGTGCCAGTTTAAAGCAGTTTAATGCTCTTGGTTTTAACAAAGTCTGTACATCAATACATAGATATCTTTAAGAATACAATGCCTTCATCTAAAACCAAAATAGTTTTTAACATTCTTCATAAATGAAAAATAAGATAAAGAAAGGATACAAAATGAACTGATTTCATAAATTTCAGTTAACATGAAGGAGTCTTTGCTGTCACAAATTTTTTCAATCGTAGCTATTATGAAATGTATTTTGTACCACACTAAAAGAAATTTTATGTTTAATCATGAACTTCATTCCTTTTTTTAAAAGGACAAGTAAATTTACCCAAGTGGACAAGATATGTTTTTCACAAATTGAAAAACACAATATAATATAGCACTAAATCACTTCACAATAAATACAAATATATTAGCCTCTTACAAAAAGAACTCACTAAATGAAACAGTACAGGTACAACTAAGATGGTTAGAATAGTAGCCTACCTTGGCCTCCTTTACCTGTGCTACTACCATTAACTTCAAAACAATCTTTTTGTACCATTATTACATCCTAACATGAACACACAATGTCTTTCACACTTTAACTACTCCAACAGCTCACACAAAATAGAAGCCAAGCAGTTCTAATCCACCGACAAATATTGTACAAACATTGTACAAAGCAAATGTTCCCCTTGACTGTGCACAGTTCCGTCAACAATCTCAAGGTAACGTTGCACACCGTCCTCCCAACATTCTTTTACGCTGACTTATGTTCATAAAAATAGCCAATAAAGGATTGTTGTACGTAAACAGTCATCAGGGATGAGTTGTGAAATGAATGAATGAATGAAAGTGGCACGTGCCCGTCCGGGATCACTAAGTTGACAAAGGGCTCTGTTATGTGACACCAGTGGCCTGTCACACGTGGTATAAGTATTTAACAAGTTTGGTGTTGTCACATTAACTTCAAAGTGTGCATTTATTTAGAGTCTGTCAGGGTATTTTGGTGCTACCTGGTTTATTGTTACTCATCCGTGTCACTGCTGAAATACATCTCTGTCACTTGATATCATCTCACATTAGAACCAAGAAACTTGTTGTTCAAATGCCTACGGATAAAATCAATTATGAATCCTGCCTATTTCTAGAGTGTCTCATATTTTTCTGATATATAATAAGATAAATTTAAAGTAATTACACACAGAAGTTCTTCTTTCAAACATTAGTCTTGGGGGGGGGGGGGGGGGGGGCAACCCGAAGAAACCATCACAGCCCTGACAGTCTAAATATCTCTGCTTTAAAACTATCCAATATATGTTACATACAAAAAATGCAATGTACACTAAAATTACACCTTAAAACATAAAGAAATTAATCCAAAAAGGTAAAATGCAATATCATAATACACCATACTGTGTCTCCCTTGTTATGATCTCCCACAGATATATTTCAAAGCTCTGTTTCAATCAATAAAGTTCTGGGGATCAAGGCTGTCACATGTGTTTTCAGCTTCTTTGGTTATACACAGAGCACTTTCATAAACCACACAGCTACCACCCACATAAATCATGTATAAGCACCAGAATGCTTCTAATTATGTCTGTTGATATCAATGCAAAATGAATCTCATAAGCTTAATTTGCAGTAAATGGCTTTGGTCACTTTGGTTTATTATATACTTCAGACATAGCATATTTCTCGCAAAATCTATAAAAGATTGTCCAAAACTGTTATTATCATTTTTTAACCTGTATAAATAGATTAGCTTTCACATTGGGTGAAAATGTAAGTTCACCTTTACAACTGAGCCCAAAATGTGTTTTCCTTCAAATAACCTGTTGCAATTTTTTTCCCTTAAAAAATAGTGATTAAAAATAATTAAAAGAATCACTGTTTGTACACAAAAGTATGTTCTAATCTCTTTATTGAACAGGGTGGCTTTTTATTTTCCCACTGGCTGTACTTCTCTGTGAAATAAATATATATGTTTCAAAATGAAAATAGTAAATAGATTAATATATGTGGGGTGGCATGGGGGAAACAGAAATGTGGGTATCATAATGTATACCTTGTTTTAAAATGTCAAATTTCCTTTAATCACAATTCATTTAGCCTAGTGAAAAAACACAATTGGAGGTTAAATGTGCCACACCAGGCATGCAACAGCTAACTGTATTTCACTTCAGACGCTCACTCCAGTGAAAAACTAAGTAGCCAATACCTGGTCGACAGGGATTAAGTTACAATGGACAAGTGAATCACACAATTATTATGTACCACTTAAGACTCGCTCGAGCATTGTTATCAGATTAAGCCACGCACATGCATACTCGCTGTTTAGAGGCGGCCAATTAATTACAGAAGTTGGGAGACAATTCCGTAATATTTGCAGTAGAATATATCCAGGTGCACATCCATATATGACCTCTATTTACACATTCGAAACACCACAGCATATCTAAAAAACGAGGGTGTGCCATATTTATTTTAAGTGGTCCACTTACGCTGAGAACTTACCGATAACATTTTTGTCCGTGTCGTGACACGAGATGCGGCTACCACTGCCACCTTGTTGCATCCGCAACATTGAGAATTTTTTTTGTCTTCTTCTGTGATATTGCACAAAAAATCAAAATATTGAGCTCGAACTCAAGGGAAACTCTTCGTCTGCACTTTCCATGTTCTACAAATCAGCTTTTGTTCATCTGTTTTCTGTTTACTTTGGCTTTTATAACTCTCTCTAAAGTGCTTCCATACACTCCGTGTGTTTACATAGGAAATGTCTCCGTGTACGCAAACCTATTTAGCGAACATCCAGCGCGTTGGGTAGACACTAACGCGTGGAATACCTGTTCTACTTCCGGTGAGAGACATGAAGGCATTACCATTATGGCTACCACGAGGGTTGCTTTAACTAGAACATTCTTGAACAAAAACGTGTGTAAAGTATGTCCGACTGAATCAAAAGAGAATGCCATAAGACTTGCCTCATCACACAGGAACTTTTCGTCTGTACTGTCAGGCTCTCCAGTTTGTCGATCTTTTGGTAAGCGAGACTTCATTGGAGTGATGCAAAACCTCGTTATTCAACAGTGCCATGGCCAAGGTCATTTCATCATTAAAGTCAAGTTTACTGTGTGTAGTTTGTCGTTCGAAATGTGCAAAGATGATTCACTATGATATATTGTATTTTTTTCAATCTGATCATGGCGTATTGCATAAGACTTAAAGTAAATGCAAACTGATTTTAGTATCGTTGCAAACTTTGTGCTTTCTGTCTTGGCGTCCCTGTCTCGCCGGTAAACTTGTATGCTACTTGCTAGGCACTGATGCAGCTACCACTATAATTTATGTGCCAACACTCCTATCAGTGATCTTTTATATATAGTATACATGCTAAACCAAAAAGATAAGGAGCACATAGCTGTATAAGGTAGCATAACTGTCTGTTACTAGTAGCATGTCTTCACAATGTAGATGCTCTCACGTCTTTATCCTATCTCTAGCCTCCGCAAGTCTTACACTGCTGAAAAGCCAACCAATCTCAAGGAATTTTAATTCCCAAGCCAAATGTGCAGATGTAATTATATCACAGGTGCTAAGCTCACAAAGGACCTGATGTCTTGGTGCATTTTATGGCTTGTTTGAAAGTTTGCTTTTTGGTGTGAAATCTGTGACATACTTCACAGATTCGGAAGTTTTGTCTAATCCTCTTTTCAGTTTTCTGTGAAACAAAATCCCGACATACACAATGTCGAAATTTCCATAGCACAGGACCCACACATAAGCAAGATTACTACGAGGTCTTAGGGGTATCAAAGGGGGCTTCCCAGAAGGAAATCAAGAAAGCATACTACCAGGTGAGATATAGAACTATTGATATTATTAGATATCTGTGGTTCAACTCTCAAAACCACCCTGAATCTGTAGTACAGAGAAAATGAAAAATTTACTGAGTATGTGGAAGCTCTGGATGTGCTAAGATTGTATTCTCTCACTAGTAAAAGTTTTGCAAAGCAGATTTACATGTAAAATGAACAACTTATAATAGACATTGATGCTATGGTGTGGACTTTAGTTAATAAGTTGCCTAAGTGGTAGAGGTACATAGAACACTGTGATTGTTTAAAGAAGCTATTTAAAACTTGCTTTTCAATGCAGGTTAATAATTTCTGTTTTTATAAAATTACTCCATTGTTTTAGCTTGCCAAGAAGTACCACCCTGACACTAACAAAGGGGACAAGAGTTCTGCCAAGAAGTTCCAGGAGGTCGCTGAGGCATATGAGGTAAGATTCAAATGAAAGTATGTGAAGTAGTGAAATACAGGTGTGCCCGTACTCAAACACCCACATACAAGTGTGTGGTATAATTAGGGCTCTGAATGAGATTTAAAAAACTGCTTTTGCAAATAATCAATGCAGTGTAATAGTGCATTATTCACAGATGTTCTTAAAAGCTTATCGCTCTCTCCTCCTCTCTCTCTTACCCCATGTCTCTCTCCCTTTCCCTCTCTACCTCCCCCCCCACCCATGCACCTGTACGTGCACGCAAACATTTAGATATTTTGCCTCTGTTAACAAATCTATCTTCATGTAATTTTATATTCTCCAAATTTTTGTAAAGTTTCAGTCTCTATTCCTTTTAAGATCTTATTATGCAGAATACGTAGAATTACATGTAATTTGGACAACCAGTTATTTGAGGTTTTATTTTGATATTCTAGGTGTTAGGAGATGAAAGCAAAAGAAAACAGTATGACACGTATGGCATGTCCGGAGGGCCTGGAGGAGGAAGGGGGCCAGGACAAGGTTTCCAAGGTGAGTGATAACATAGTGACTCACGTTGTCTGTGAGGTAGGAATTTCAACCCAGGAAGGGTTGAGATTTTAGGAAGTCTTGTAACACAATTGATGCATTAGTGCTTTGAGAGGTTGAGGAGAGGAATGAACAGTACTTGGACTAGGTAAGTGATAAGTTACAGACTTACTACATCTAGGAAGGATGGAGGGGTTTTGCCAGAGCAGTGACATGGTTTCCAAGGTAACTGGGGGCCCAGCTAAAACATGGGGCAACTATTTTGACATTGGCTGAAATTATAGACCATGGTGATCTGTTGCTAAATTCAACCTTGAAAATTTTCAAAAATTAGACTAAGATGAATAATTTGTAAGTTTTAATTTCAAATAATAAAATGGCAGTTTGACCACCTTTGTGAAATACTCATTGTTTTAGTTATCCTTAAAGACTACATACATACCTCCTTGTAACACTCTGCACAGATTTCTGTAGACATCATTCGTTATACGTTTTCATCATGCACCCTCTAGTCCAAATATTTCATCTTTTTGTCTAGGATTTGAGGGTTACCACTCCAATGTTGACCCTGAAGACCTTTTCAGAAAGATATTTGAAGATATGGGCTATAAGATGGGAGGCTTCGATGACTATCAGGATTTCACGTCGTCCCCATTTGGCTTTAGGCCAGCCCAAGAGGTAAGCACATTTTAGTTCAGTTGCATCTAGGAGTGTCTTCCATCCCATTTAATGTGCCATGTTTGTCAACTCGACATCTAACATCCAGTTGCCACTCGAACATTTCTTTTGCTATTGTAAACCTTGTTTTTTTCCTTTCTAGTACACTATGAACCTAACATTTGAAGAAGCGGCCCGTGGGGTGAACAAGGATATCAATGTGAACACAGTGGAGGTGTGCTCCACATGTAATGGTTCCAAGGCAGAACCTGGGTCAAGTCCGCGACGCTGCCATGTCTGCAACGGCACAGGAATGGTGGGTTTGAAAGAGCAATTTCTCTGTTGCTTCTTGATGTTTTTAAGATGATTTGAAAAAAAATACATTGATATTAAAGTTAAGATATGATTAGTGCCACAAAAGTAAAGTTCAGTTCAGTTCTTGTATATTGCACTCCGCATGTGTCTCAGTGTGGTTTACATTTCATGCCTGGTCATTTTTGACCCTGATACGCACTGGATGTTGATACTTTCACCTCCCAGGGGAGGATACTTATTTCTGATTTATTTATGTTTACTCATTTTAAATTTATGAGTGGTTGTCAAGGACTCCATCTGATTCAGTTTTTGAGTAGTAATGGTGCTGATGTTGTTTTACATACCAGGAAACCATCACGACTGGTCCTTTTATGATGCGCTCAACATGCAGGACGTGTCGTGGGACGCGCATGGTCATAGATAAGCCATGTTCTGCATGCAACGGCAAAGGTTCTGTGAACATGAGGAAGCAGGTAACAGTACCTGTTCCTGCAGGTAAGGTGTTCGCTAACATCTAGGTTATACTAAATGGAGATTGTATTTATTATGGTTTTAACTGGAATGGTTGCTAAGTAGATGCATGCTTCCCAATAAATGTAATGCGTGTTAGATCTTATATTGTTTTTGACTGTCATGTATATATTTAAACACTGATTATATTCAAAGAAGAACAATTAAACATTTTTTTAATTTAGCAATTTTAATTAAAATTTTTATTATCTTAAGTGTTTTTAATGGATATGCTTAGATGTATGATGTATCTTGATATACTGTATATTGCTGGTGTTGATTTAATTTTACTTCATTATGATTTATTTATCTTTTATTCATTAACACAATATTTTATTCTAACCCCTGAGAGGGCCATGTATAAGATATGGGTAATCACCTAACATGTTTTATCCTCTTTAAATAAAGTATATTATTATTATTATTATTATTATTATTATTATTATAAGTGATACTTAAAAAACTTTCTACCCTTTTATCACAGGCGTGGAAGATGGACAAACAGTACGAATGCCAGTTGGCCAAAAAGAAATATTTATCTCATTTAGGGTAAATTTTTTTTTTATTTTTACATAGAATAAGTGAATGTCACAAAGTAACTATAAAAATCTGATAAACAGTAGTTATGCTTTAATGTAGAGTATGCATGCTTTTCTTTCCCCCTGAAAATGAAAGATGCATTGTAGGCAAAGTTTGTCAAATTATTTTTGATTTCTTCATTTTTTCTGAAAAGTAATTATGTTTACATCAATTTTTCACAGGTCTCCAAGAGTCAAACATTTCGCCGGGATGGTGCTGATGTCCACTCAGACACATGGATAAGTTTATCACAAGCTGTCCTGGGGGGTACAGTGAGGATCAGAGGGATTTACGACAGCATTTTGCTCTCTGTAAGTTTCAGGGGCATTTATTTACAGCATTCCACATACTGCCAAAATATGTAATTTTATTATCTGTGTTATATTCTGGGAGCAATGCAGTGGCTTATTCTTAAACAGGGGAAGAGGTAAAAGTTTCTTAATACCAATCCACCACCTCCCTTAAACAGCTTGGCAAAAATGTTCACTTGGAAGGGTTATCTTTACCTGTGTTTATTAACAACTGTTGAATTTTTCTTGATGAGATTAATCAAGGATATTTTCTTCTTCCAATCTTGAAAAGTGCACTATTGTGTGCTCATGGAATTGTTTTATGTTTTTCAGATCCCTGAAAAAACATCCTCCCACACCAAGATCCGTTTAGCTGGCAAAGGAATTAGTCGGTTAAATTCCTATGGCTATGGAGATCATTATGTTCATATTAAGATTAAAGTTCCTACGTAAGTTTACCAAATGTTTCAAATTAAATAGTAATATTCAATGGTGATAATGACCAGAAGAACAGAAAGATTATTTGCATTGTAACTTTTGTATCAGCAAAGTGAGATTATACAGAGCACACATATACTTTGTGAATTGTAATTTTAAAAAATGTTGAAAGGTGTTGATGGATACAAATTTAAATGATGACAAACTGTTAGTGATAATAGAGAATTATAGAAGTGTAGTTGTTGGTTTATATTCTGAATGTAGTATTTAAGTATTCAGCACTATTTGGTACATTTGAAAACATTTGAAAAGTTGATACAAACACCATCATGATTTTGACTTAAAGTTACTTTTCCCTCTTTATAGAAAGCTGACAGAAGAACAGAAATCACTAATGTTAGCCTTTGCTGAAACTGAGGATGTTGGTGATGGCACAATTAACGGAGTAATACATGCGAAAAAAGGTCAGTAAACAGAAAGATAATGGGACATCCTATTAACTGAATCTACTTTTTTTTTAGTGATCATTCTACTTCACCTTGATTAGGACACTCATGCACAGAAGTATACTGAAAATTTAATATGGCACTTTACTGTTTTTTTTTTTTTTCACTTTCTATGAGTTCTCTGCTTTCTTTTTTCTCCCATCCCCTGTGTTGCTCTCTTTCCCTCTCTCTTTTTTTCTCTTTGTGACCCTTAATTATTTATTGATTATACAGTTACAATATGTATAATTTCAAGGAAAATCAATTTAAGCAGTATGTTATAAGCAAGAAAAGACAGCATTGAATAACATGTGGCATTGTTCTACCAGACAATTACATGGCAGATTCTTCATATTTTTTGATCATTAAAATCCATTGAAATAAACATTGAGAACATTCAGAACAGATGATCTGCAGATTTATTGATCCACAGACTAAATATGGCCTACCCCGCTAAATAGCAAGAAGGCCTCCCTGCCCCCACATGGGCCATTAAACAGATTCAATCCTGGCTCTAATGTTAAATTGCTAGGCCCTTGCAAGGACAGTTTGAGTGGAGACGGGAAGGCCATCAGAGGATTTAGTCAGCATTGCTTTTAAGTGGGTTGGCCATATTAGATCTGAGGATCAGTTAGTCCCTGGATCAACTTGTTCTGAATGTGCTCATTGTCAATCTGTGACATTAGACACTGGTCTGTTGCAACTGGTAAAAGACCAATAAAGACTTCAAATTTTCAAAGAATTTTGTCCAATCTGATGAGTGTGAACTTATGGGGTTGTTTAAGGTTTATGTTTTCTGGGGTCTGCTTGTGTGAGTGACCATTTGGCTAAAAGGAATTTGGAGACTGTAATGGAATTATGCCTCTATATACACTTGCCCAAAAAAGTTTGGAACTTTGTTTTTAGTATAATAATAATAATAATAAATTATTAACCATATGATCTAAATTAAATATTTCAACCAAATATTGATGTATAATGCACCCACCATTCGTTACTTTTTTATATACACTGAAGATTTTCCCACTACATTACATAGTTTTTTAATTATTGAAAAACAATTTCATGTTACTGAACTGGTTTGGTCGAGTATATGACTCTCCACACTGACCACGCCCCGGTTATCATTACAGGTCCGGGTGGTGAAGACAGTGTGAAGGGGGACGTGCACCCTGACAGTGATATTGATGACTCATTTCTAGGGAAAATTAAGAAAAAGATATTTGGATGACCACAGTTCAGTTTTAGGTATGACTGTTCAATACTGCAACTAAAATTTTTATAGTAATTTGTTTTTGTCTTGACTAAGATCCTTAAGTGATTCAAGGCCATGTTCTTGTCTGACGCAATGCTGCATGTTGCATGTAAGAAGACCGGGAAAATATGTTTTGTTTGTTAGTTCTTTTCCTTTTCCTTCAAGTCTGAAATGTAGTTGTATCAGTTTATTTTTTTTAAACTTGCAAATCTGAAATTCTTACACCCTTTACAATGTAAAAAATTGTCTAATTGCTAGAAAAAGGCGGCCTCTGTCTAAGATAATAACTAAAGACATTTACGATTTTTTAAATATCCATTTAGTTTTTTATTGATATAGTAATAAATCAGCACAAAATCAAAGATATGATTTTTAATAATTATGTTTTATGAACGTACATGCAATAAGCTAATTGTGCAGATTAAAAGAAAGCAGTCAGAAAAGTATCAGTGGATATTTTCTGTCAGCTTTTATCCTTGCTACCGTCGCCTGCCATTATTAGAACTTTTAAGTTCTATGAAATCTTGCAACACTTTGAGCTGTCTGTCTTAGGATTACCATTCAGGAAGTTCCAACCTATAAAATAGAATATATGTAGGAATTACCATAAGTATCAATAGTATGTTATAGAGCATGCTAAGAATACAGGCTTCGTTTCAACTTTGCATTGATTTACGGTAAAGTCTTGAAAATTTCGTCGTTCTTGAAAACTTCGTCGGCAGACGATTTTCCGCCGAGGTAATTTTTTTCCCTTTGAAAACTTCGTCGACCTTGAAAATGAGGTACTTGATAATTTTTGAAAAGTTCGTCGTTGTCCAGCTCAAACATGAAGGTAATGCGTCAGTTGATTCAAGACAATGATACGATCAGGATATCATTGCCGATAACACTCTCAATGGGAGATAGGAACAATGGTGCGCCCCTACGAGCGGTTACTCACAATATAGGTGGTTAAGATGTGAATTCCCGTTCTTAATTGCGGGAACGTCGGCCTTTTGTCTAATTTCTACACCTGGCTCAAGGTGCGTTATCAAGCCGGCAAATAGAAGTCACAGGTCGCGGCTTTATCATTCGTAACGACGTTATTGTTATCGGCGGCTGTCCTAAATGAGGAAGACACATGAAAAAAGCAAGATATTATCTCGAAGGGAAATGTACCCGTCACTTCTATTCATGCCCATGTTCAATTTGGGACCATTTAACGATTACCTGGCTCGTCGTGGGGATCGTTCGCAATGCGAATGAGGCAAGATGTCAATTTTCATATCTTCAGAGGAGAATATTTCGCGTAATATCGTCAACAGATTTTATATTTGAAGTGGACTCCGTTCGCGTAAGACCATCAGCGGGAGATCGTTTGCGATTACAGAGAGACGAACAGGCAATCTTCATATCTTCACCGGGAGATCGTTCGCGGTGAAAGCGAAAATAAATTGCACTTTTCATATTAGTCCAAGGGAACTTCGTTCGTGAAAGATCGTCAACAGGAGATCATTATTATAACCCCCCTCCCCCCTTCTCCCGCTCACGGCATATATTCATCGGAATTGAATTTTATAAATAACATGTATTTTTCATTTTATCTTTAACCCCCCCCCCCTTCTCCTGCTCACGGCATATATCCATCGGAGAATCTTTCACGTAAGATCGTCAGAGGGAGATCGTTCGCGATCCGAGCGAGACGAAAAGGCAATTTTCATTTCATCATTGGGAGATCGTTCGCGATGTAAGCAAGAATGAAATGCAATTTTCAAAGTAGCTCAAGGAACTTAATTTGCAAAAGATATTCAGCGGGAGATCATTATTCTAACCCTCCCCTTTGAATTTTATAAATAATATATATTTTTCATTTTATCTTAAACCCCTCCTTCCCCGCTCATGGCATATCTTCGGCGGAGAATCGTTCGTGTAAGATGATCATCGTTAGATCGTTTGCGATGTAAGCAAGAATGAAATGCAATTTTTATATTAGTTCAAGGGATTTAAGGAACTTCGTTCGCGGAAGATCGTCAGTGGGAGATCATTATTTAACTCCCCCCTCCCCCAAACACATACACTTTGGATTTAAAAAAAATCATTTTCATTTTTTCTTTAATCAGCCCCTCCTCCCCCGCTCACGGTATATCTTCGGCGGAGAATCGTTCGCGTAATATCCCCAGGACTTTGTTCGCGTAAGATCATATCAGAGGGAGATCGTTCGCGATCCTAGCATGACGTAAAGGCATTTTTCATATCATCGTCGGGAGATTGTTCGCGATGTAAGCAATAATAAAATGCAGTTTTCATATTAGTTCAAGGAACAAAGTTTGCGAACGATCGTCAGCAGGAGATCATTATTTTAATACCCCTCCCCCTTTGAATATTATAAAAATTAAAATGATATATAATTAAAATTTTATCTTGAAACCCCTTCCCCGCCTACGGCATACATGTATCTTCGGCGAAGAATCGTTTGCGTAATATCGCCAGGACTTAGCGTAAGATCGTCAGAGGGAGATCGTTCGCGATGTAACAGTAAGCAATAATAAAATGCAGTTTTCATATTATTTCAAGGAACTTAAATTGCGTAAGATCGTCAGCGGGAACAATTATTTGAACTCCCTGTAAATTTTTAGGAAGTTACAGATGGTAATTTGACGCCTAACACTCAATCCTGGGAAAAGCCCTGCCCGCAACAAACGTTGCCAAGTGCGTATGTCGCGTCCAGGGTTATTGATGCAAGGAGGCAATTAGGCTTATCTTGGTCGTTCTCCTCTATCAGGAGGTATATTTCTTACCGGGTACAGTAAGTATAACCATAGAACTTCTATGGTATAACTTATAATCGAGATGCAGTAATAAATAGATTATTATTTACCGCCAGAAACGACTAAGGAAGTAGTAGTAATAAATACCCCACAATATATGAGGGTCAAAGATAACAGCCGCTAAGGATAAAAGCCCAAAGGCCGGATTTTTGAAAATTTCGTCATACCCAGGAGTCGGGGAGAGGTAATTTTGAAAAATTAGTCGAATTTACACAATTAAAAATATTAATTAATTTTTAAGCGACGAAATTTTCAAGACTTTACCGTAGTTATCAGTTTATTTTTGTAATACAGAATGAAATTATTTTGTAAAGAATTTTTTGAAACTCATGGCAGCCCTGTCGCAATTAATGATTCACAAAAGTATTGAATTTCACTCCTTATCTTTCCAGGAAATAAAGCAGTTAATGACACAGAATATTCACACACGAGAAAAAAGACAGAAGACTTTGAGCCTGAAAATGAAGAGATCAAAAATAAATTATGAAAATGAGATATCTGATACAGGTTTTACAGAAACGAGTTCCAGCATAAGAACTGCATCTGTGAAGGATATTTTGGCGACAAAAATTGAACCACAGATGTTGAAGAATTAGACTGGCACATCATTCACAAACTCCATGGAACTGTTTGTTAAGTTAATGGAAGGTACTTAGTAATTGTGAAGCAGCAAAAAATTATGGAGCACTTGCTGTCTAATATATCGAAAATTTGAAATTAATTAACTCTATGTGATGTCCATAAAATGTCATATTTAGATATATGTCATGATATCTCATTTAAAGAAGCAAGTCGTTGTATAGAGTATAGAGACAAACAAGATTCCACAATTGAGCTACAATGTCTGTATTTGCCATATATTGCTTAAAGGCATTCTGAGTTTGTTAACCCAATGTAGTACAACACATGTACCAATCAGTCTCATTTATTATGTGGTTAAGGTTATTGTACCACCAGCGTAGGCGCTGGCGGTACCCATGGTTTTAGTCCCGACCCGTATGTTCCGCCGGCTCCTGCGGCTCCGCCGGCTCCTGCAGCTCCTCCGGCTCCTGCGGCTCCGCCGCCAAGTCACCGTTACCGCTTCTCCTCTTAGACAGTAAGGGCCCCTGTACCCATCTCTTGGATTTAGGTCACCTATAATCTCAACTCATTCCACGTAAAATTTGGGCTTTGTCGGTATTGGGGTCTAGGTGTGGCACTCATTGCAATGCACCCTTGTCTAAAAATGGCAAAATTAAATGCTAATTTTCTACCCTAAGGAAGGAGTTATGGGAAAAATTTCTACAGACAGCTTTCCAAAAGTCATATGTGTAGATTTCAAATATGCCCTTGGATTTGACCTTTGACCTTTATGTCAAGGTCAAACGGGCCAAAATTTTCAAAAAAATGAAATTTTTTACGAAAAAAATTATTTTTGCCCTGTTATTCAGACACCACGCAGACTTAACCAATAATATTATTGGAAAGTGTTACCCTTCGGGTCATCTTTCATCTCCGTGAATTTGGGGTCAATCGGTGCATTTTCACGGGAGTAGTGGCCATAAAGTACCGAAACTGAAAACTGTCTCTAATTCGGGAACCGTTAATGCTAGAGACCCATTCTTTTTTGCATTTTGTAGAGCATGTAAAGCCCAACACTGGTGGTGGTCTGTTTTTTTGTATTCCATACGGTTTTCAAGTTACGCTGTATCAAAAAGTACATATTGGTGGTGAAAGCAAAATGTGCAGTACGGTAATGGATAATAAATTTTGAACTCTGGAAAAATAATACATAAGGCTTGGCAAAGCAGACAACTTGTGGTCAAAAATGACATTATTTCATCAAATTTGAACTTCTGGAACTTCAGAGCACCTCCTATTTTAAGAATTTTGACCAAAATGATGTTTTCTTTATTTTAATTAATCTTTTCTGTAGGAAATTTATGGCACATTATGGTAACTCCAAAATTATAACATTTAGTCCCTTATATCTCCAAAACTGGCAGAGATAGGTCCATAGTTACTATTGAAGTTGAATAGGAAGTCATATAGTGGCAATCTTACTGTGACCTTGAAATTGACCTTTGACCTACTTTTCACCATGAACTGAACTTTGCAAATTTTGCTTCCCTTTTATCTCCAAAACTGGCAGAGATAGGTCCATAGTTGATATTGAACTTGAATAGGAAGTCATATACTGGCAATCTAAATGTGACCTTAAAATTGACCTTTGACCTACTTTTCACCATGAACTGAACTTTGCAAATTTTGCTTCCCTTCTATCTCCAAAACTGGCAGAGATAGGTCCATAGTTACTATTGAAGTTGAATGGGAAGTCATATACTGGCAATCTAAATGTGACCGTAAAATTGACCTTTGACCTACTTTTCACCATGAACTGAACTTTGCAAATTTTGCTTCCCTTTTATCTCCAAAACTGGCAGAGATAGGTCCATAGTTACTATTGAACTTGAAAAGGAAGCCATATACTGGCAATCTAAATGTGACCTTTAAATTGACCTTTGACCTACTTTTCACCATGAACTGAACTTTGCAAATTTTGCTTCCCTTTTATCTCCAAAACTGGCAGAGATAGGTCCATAGTTACTATTGAACTTGATTAGGAAGTCATATACTGCCAATCTAAATGTGACCTTAAAATTGACCTTTGACCTACTTTTCACTATGAACTGAACTTTGCAAATTTTGCTTTCCTTTTATCTCTAAAGTTATGCTTTATCAAAAAATACATATTGGTGGTGAAAGCAAAATGTGCAGTACGGTAATGGATAATAAATTTTGAACTCCGGAAAAAATTATACATAAGGTTGGCAAAGCAGACAACTTGTGGTCAAAAATGACATTATATTTCATGAAATTTGAACACCTGGAACTTCAGAGCTCCTCCCATTCCAAAAATTTTGACCAAAATGACCTTTTCTTTATTTTAATTAATTTTTTCTGTAGGAAATTTATGGCACATTATGGTAACTCCAAAATTATAACATATAGTCCCTTTTATCTGCAAAACTGGCAGAGATAGGTCCATAGATACTATTGAACTTGAATAGAAAGTCATATACTGGCAATCTTACTGTGACCTTGAAATTGACCTTTGACCTATTTTTCACCATGAACTGAACTTTGCAAATTTTGCTTCCCTTTTATCTCCAAAACTGGCAGAGATAGGTCCATAGTTGATATTGAACTTGAATAGGAAGTCATATACTGGCAATCTAAATGTGACCTTAAAATTGACCTTTGACCTACTTTTCACCATGAACTGAACTTTGCAAATTTTGCTTCCCTTATATCTCCAAAACTGGCAGAGATAGGTCCATAGTTACTATTGAAGTTGAATGGGAAGTCATATACTGGCAATCTAAATGTGACCGTAAAATTGACCTTTGACCTACTTTTCACCATGAACTGAACTTTGCAAATTTTGCTTCCCTTTTATCTCCAAAACTCGCAAAGATAGGTCCATAGTTACTATTGAACTTGAAAAGGAAGCCATATACTGGCAATCTAAATGTGACCTTTAAATTGACCTTTGACCTACTTTTCACCATGAACTGAACTTTGCAAATTTTGCTTCCCTTTTATCTCCAAAACTGGCAGAGATAGGTCCATAGTTACTATTGAACTTGATTAGGAAGTCATATACTGGCAATCTAAATGTGACCTTAAAATTGACCTTTGACCTACTTTTCACTATGAACTGAACTTTGCAAATTTTGCTTTCCTTTTATCTGTAAAGTTACGCTTTATCAAAAAATACATATTGGTGGTGAAAGCAAAATGTGCAGTACGGTAATGGATAATAAATTTTGAACTCCGGAAAAAATTATACATAAGGTTGGCAAAGCAGACAACTTGTGGTCAAAAATGACATTATATTTCATGAAATTTGAACACCTGGAACTTCAGAGCTCCTCCCATTCCAAAAATTTTGACCAAAATGACCTTTTCTTTATTTTAATTAATTTTTTCTGTAGGAAATTTATGGCACATTATGGTAACTCCAAAATTATAACATATAGTCCCTTTTATCTGCAAAACTGGCAGAGATAGGTCCATAGATACTATTGAACTTGAATAGAAAGTCATATACTGGCAATCTTACTGTGACCTTGAAATTGACCTTTGACCTTTTTTTCACCATGAACTGAACTTTGCAAATTTTGCTTCCCTTTTATCTCCAAAACTGGCAGAGATAGGTCCATAGTTACTATTGAAATTGAATAGGAAGTCATATACTGGCAATCTAAGTGTGACCTTGAAATTGACTTTTGATCTACTTATAATCATGAACTGAACTCTGCTAATTTCTTTCTCTTTTAACTCCAAACCTGGCAGAGATAGGTCCATAGTTACTATTGAACTTGAATAGGAAGTCATATACTGGCAATTTACTGTGACCTTGAAAATGACCTTTCACCTACCTTACGATTAACTTAAATTTGATTGTACCATTTTTAGTTTCATATATTTTTTGCAAATATTGAAAATTCTTGTTGATTGCATGTTTACATCTTGTCAAGCACAAGACTGGTGGCTGTGTCCCTTATTTTGTGTATGTGGGGTTCTATACGAATGCGCTTGCTCCAGCTGGTGGTACAATATTCGGAGGCGGTATCGCCTCTCTGATCCTCTAGTTTGTTGACTATTCATTCATGTGTCTTTAAAACCATGGACACAATATTTCAGGCCACTGGTGTAGATATGATGTTATTTTAAAAACAATTTACATTTGCCAAAGTCGAATGCTCTTACCAAAAGTTACTTATAATGGCTAATATTCATACAATGGTGTATGTTGTCTTTTTGATACCTGGACATACTGGTAAAGTACTGTAAGACATTTTCATAGGGCTTTCTTGATGCATAACATTGTACGCATTTAATACCTGTACTGAACTACTCTTTCGTTCTTTATTATGGGTTTGTGTCCCTCTTGAAGAGAAGTGCTGATTAGAATATTTGAAATAGCTTGCTAGTCCACCTGAAACATTTCATTACCAACGCATTGTTATGTACATTTAAATGTATGCTGCATTAACCAGTTCTAGATATTTTATTAACACCTTGCCCAGTTGGGCAGCCTGTGATTGCTGGCATTGTAATTGAAATAATACTGTTAGTGCATTAAAAAGATATGTCATAGGGAACATCGACAACCTGGCATAAATTCCACAACGTCTAAATCGACGATATTATGACCCCATTTCCAGAGATTAGATCGATCTACTTTAGATCGACCTAACTCCCTGGGAGTTCACGCTAAATAGCTGTCAGCCGAGCGGACACGAAAGTTAATTACCCCCTTACAGCTTGTAGTAGGCGGGACGGACATTTAAGCCGGATTATCTGACAGTAATCTAGTGAGACTCCCGCGGGGATAGATCGATCTAAAAGCTCTGGGAATACAGCCTTAGATTGGAGTGTCAAAAGTGAACCACAAGGCCTTAATTTATCATTCAAAACTGCAAATTCAAATACCCCATTACTGTAGATCCATCATACGCTCAGCCTCCAACGAAGTCTGCATCACATCTGATGTTTTTTTTCCTAGCTGGAAATCAAAATTCTCCTTATTTAGTTTGCGTCCGATTCTGTGCATGCTGATTTGGGGTTTGACCTTTTTTTTTGAGGGGGGGGGGAGTTCTCAGCTGCCACGACGTGGTCATGATATGTGGTCAGGTGCAACAATTGGTGTGTTCGGTAATTATTCCGTCAGTTTCACCCGAGGCTCAGTTGTGATCAAGAGATCGGTGAAGATGCACCTGGATGCACGAAACGGTTCTCGAGCAAGAAAGGTAAATTGCTATGGGTCTACGCAAAATTTACTTTCTAATTAGTGGCAGAAACGGTATTCTCAGTCTGTCTTGTAAGTCGGGTACGTGAAAAGTCTTGGACATACCTAAAGTTGTATACGGTGGACTGTCCAGGGTAGACGAGCAAGTTGCTCGTTGAACACCTAGTTTAGTTCTACTGCAAAAGTCCGGCTTTGGTAGTTAAAGGAGGCAATAGGATCGCTGGGCATTTGGCTATATTTCGGTGGCACAAGAGAGGCACGCAAGTCGCGGCTCGGTAAAAATGGGACCTAAGATGATGGGACAGTTGTAATCTGTATAGCTCTATAAACGTGGGATACATTTTACTTATTGTTCTTCGGCGCCACTTTCAAAGTGGGGAGATTGCACGCTACCACGCACCAACCAGAGTATTCCATCTTTGCATGGTACATGCAAATCGTGTGTGTGGTAGGTTGCAGGGGAATTTTCATACACGACAATGAAAGTGATTGCACGTTTTGGTTCACGTCCTTGAGGCTAGCAAATGATTTTTTGCTGTCCCAACCGGGTCTCGCAGACGAACGCCTGCCACCTCGACTCTCTCCACCTGTTCTGGTTCTGTAAGCCGTGCGTCCTTTGGCAATTAAAAGAAATATATGTTCTTAGTGTTTCTCTATTTAATGAGTAGTTCCATGACCTCGAAAAATTAACGGTTTTATAATGTGTATACGCCGTCATATGTAAAGACGGTTATTCATGCCCGTCGAAACCAAGAGAAAAGAGTCGGCCATCATTCATCATTTATTGCTTTTCGAATCCTCGTGAACTACGGCAGCACGCGTAATGTCGGAAGCTTACAGCTATTTTACCTCCTAATACGGCGTAAGTCTATCCACTCCACTGTACGCCAGTGCACTGGACCACAGTTTGGCTTGAGGTGAGGTCGGTATGTACTGGAAAGTTCGGTAAGGTATATCAAATAGATAGGTAACACTCAACGTTTTCCAATTCGAAAATTTACCGCAAAATCAAATTTTTCGAGAAAGGCATTTTTCTTCTACCCACTGCTCGACTCATCCCTGCACTGGATTAAAATCTCTGCTAATAATATGTTGTAAATGACTGAGCCAGTCAATAAGACTGCCGTGTCTTCTTGTACTTCTTAGAAGGAAGCATCCACATCAGGTTTAATTTGAGGGGTTTTATCACTTTTTAGGTCTGAATTGACATGGTAAATACCTTTGCAGGGGACATCGAAATTTTTTGGGGGGCATACATTAAAATAATTCTCACAAGATTTATCCGCAAAAAAATCTGAAACATAAACGTGCGTGATATAATTTTTCTCGAAAAGGATTTTTTCTCCCACTTGACACTCATTTCTCCACCCGTCCCTGTGCTTGGATACGATATTTTATTTCACTTTGATTTGATGGTTTAGTTCTAAATGATAGGCCGGTCATGTAATTGATGTGGCCTCGTTTTCACTGCATGACAAGTATGTAAAATAAATAAAAATACTTTTTAAAGGAAAGAAGGACAGAAATGAGGCGGCGTTTTGTATTGTAGCATTTGATCGTACATAATATTAGTACACCCGCTTTTATTTTTCGCAAAAAATGTTTCGGGATGTCGGATGAGAAGATAATGATGTCAACACTGAGCACGCCTCAGATAAACTTACTTTTGGTCTGAATTGAGAAATATAGGAAGCTTTGCAGGATAAAAATTACCTTTAGACATATTGTGAAGCATATTAAATGTTGACAGCGATTGAATTAATGAAACGGATTTCGATCTGTCTTTTTTACTATTAATTACAACTGAAGGTCGAAAAATGTTTGTAGAAATTTAAAAAGCAATGACGAATCCAGGGGTGTTCTCCCTCCCAAAATAACAGCTTGTATAACAATTAAAACCGTCAAACCTAGTTATTTTTCCAGCTCCGTATCCTATATTCTGTACTGTAGTGAAATTGCCCTCGTCTACTGTTTTATATTTGTCTCGCTTCTCTGTAAAGAATATTGTGAACCTTAACCCCACCCACCCCTTCCCTCGCCAAAATTCTGGATCCACCAATTAGCACGCTTTATGTTGCACTATGATACGTACATAATTTCGCATTAGACTTTCATTTGTGAATTTTTAAAAACAAAAAGTAAATAAATGAAAAAGGAAGGAAGGAAGAAAGAAAAAATCTAAGGACTGAGATCATCGTGAGATCACCTAGAATTGAGCTGTTCTAAACCGGACTGTTACTACTAGAATATTAAGTACACGGGAACGTTCACGTTTGCCACTGGTACCCTAGAAAAGGGGTAAACTGTCCTCGCTAAATGATACATGTTCCCCGCTAGCAGGAGATATACTGTGGCACCTCCAAGACACCGTATCAGGTAAAACATTGGCTGCCATACATGTAGTTTAGTTTACATTAAGTTCCAATAACTCAGTTGCTCTCTTTGTTGTACTTGTTAGGTTAACCACTGATTTATAAGTTGAAAGATCTTATAACCATGTTGTCCTTAAATCGCCATATAAAAGATACTCAAGCAAAACGTGGACTTCTGTTTCAATCACACCCCAGTTGCTTCATGGGCATAAACTTGATGCTTTAGCTAGACCACTTTAACGCCCCCTTTCACTATATGTTTGGAGCATCGAAAACGAGCAAGTGTCGGCTACTAACAGTGGACTAAAGTACTACTAGTATATTGTTTTTGTACAACTTGTACCTCTGGTGGGTCATAAAAAATGTTACTTATTTCAAAGTTAAATAAGTACTGTAGTTTTGTAGATATTGCAATGAAATTAGAGATATTTGGCATTTTTACTTAAGATTTTAATTTTTCAGTGTGCCACAAAATAATCCCAAATTCCACTGCAATATCTTCAAAACTGTTAAAGTTAGTAAGCTTTGAAATTGGTAGCGGTTTAATGAGCCTCCCGATTCATGAAGATAAAATTTATTACAACCGGGCAGTTTGTCGCATTATGTTTGAAAATCATAAACTAAACATTCTTTTCATAAATATGGTGCACATTAACTAAAATTGTATTGTTTGGCTTCTTTTAATTTACCCCCCAAATCTCTTTTTTCATTTTTAGTCTATCCCCTAAAACTAACTAAAACGTGCCTGATATTGTTGCTTATCGCATACGCAAACATTTTCCCTGTGCTCGTTTACCCGATGTACCCGGCCATGACGTAAGCCTACTGCTACCTGGTGTACTGACGGTAAGATGCTAGCCTATGTACCTGTATTTAATATCTCTCTGTCACACAAACCCTGCATTAATATTTGGGGTCCATATTAAAATGCCAGGGATACCCGAAAGTATTCGAGGCACGGAAGTGATCTACAGGTACCTAATTGAGGCATTTTGACTGTCATTATAGTGAGGCAGAATATTCCCCCAGCTGTGGATACAAGGGTCAGTAGTGATAGCCAGCTTGGATGATCAGTATGGAACCTGTATCCAGTAAGTCTCGAGAGGCACTTGTCGTATACGTCAATGGGAAAAAGGTAAGAAAGTGTGGGCAACCTTCCACGGGATTTTATTATTGAGATATGTTATCATTTGACCAAGGGAGATCTTTCAAATTCATAAGAAGTTAGTAAATCGAAACAGGTTTACCCTTGCATACATTGTACTGGTACATCTACTTTCCCGGGGTCGATTTGACAAAAGAACCTCAGAACAAATGCTAATCTTAATTAACTTTAAACAGAGCATTCTCATCTTCTTCAAATCGAGATAAATCCGTAGTAGTTCGATAAATTGAAAATAACTACTGGCCAGTATAAACGTACAACAATTTTTAAAAATATTTTTGGCGCACTTTATGACTTTAATTTACAGGAACTACTACGGATGTATCTTTGGTCAAAATAGGCTAAAATATTTGTTTTGAGAGTTACCACCAACTTTGGGTCCTATGTTTTAGTAAAACCGGTGGAACGAAACTGAGGGTCCATGTAACAGAAAGTCCGCCCTCCATTTTGTTATAATGGTTAGGGTTAGTCCGACCTAAGTGGGTCAAATCTAGGGCGAGACTCACCTGTACAAATGAATGGGAAGCGGACCCTCTGTCATGGGGGACTCTGTGTGACACTGGTCCCTACCGTGCTAGGATGAATGCATATGAGTATGGGTCAAGAGGTCACACTGGCTGGATAATTAACGTAGTTCACCTGATAGCAATCTTATTATTTTAAAGATGCATTTGAAGTCAATTTTTTTGTCACAAAAGCTGACCGAATGCCACCATACAGTTTCAAATGTGTAACTTAGATACAAAACGATATCAGGTCATATAACTTGAAAAATGATATTTGAACGGATTTTCTGCTTGCTTTCCATGCTGTATATAAACAGGGCAGATACATGTAAGTAGGTCAAATTTACGACCGAAATTTGAAGAAGGTGCAGTCTATGGCTGTGCGAGAGATTAATTCGGTATATCTCTTGGCAAGCTTGAAAATGATATGAGGACGTAAGTCTCAAATGGCGCCAGCTTAAAACAGTTAAAAAAACAGACTCGAATGTCAATGGAAGTAAAAAGTTCTGAACGGCAATATACAAGGTGCGGGATATACAATGCAGCTGTTTAATATTTAATGAACAACCCAGTAGACAAGCGGGTATTGCTACATGTAGGTGGCAATGAACAGCCAAGTGTATGAGTAAATTACGGGGCTAAGCGTAAAAATAAATACAACATTTTACAATGCAACCTACAACTGAATTATTCAGAGTCACTTAAGATGCTGTATCTCGCGTGGAAGGCTTCAGACGAGCACATGTGCTTTCTTTCCCAATCATATGGCCATGATGCAATTATCAAGATTTGGTCGTTGAGGTAGAAGGAAAAAAATAGTATAAGCAAGCATGACCTATCAAATCAGCTGAAGATAGCAATATGAAATAAACTATCAAACCAAATATTGGACCAGCGATATGAAAAAAAAAACCTTCCTAGCGGGTTGCTGCCGAATAAGATATATGAATTATGGCCTTACCAAGGTTAGAAAGTTCTCGTTTTATGATGGAATTAGTCAAGACAAGTTTTCCCTTTCTTTACAGCGTAACTGACATAATGTTCTGATGAGGTTTGCCTTTCTACAATTTGCAAAATAACTAGCTTTGTTTTATAATGTTTTTTTTTAAATTTCAGATTGTTGAAAATAATCCTGATCCTGAAACAACCCTGATTCAGTTTCTCCGTCTAAAACGTATCCTTATATCTCTCTATCTCTTTCTGTGTGAGTGTGAGTGTGTGTGTGCGCGCGCGCGTGCATGGGTGCATGTGTGTGTGTGTGTGTGTGTGTGTGTGTGTGTATGTACGTGTGTCCGCACATGCACATGTGTTTCCATGAACTGTGTTATGTTTTTAAACCTTAACTCGAAGTCAGTGCGACTACCTGGCACCAAGCTGGGATGTGCTGAGGGAGGCTGTGGCGCGTGTACAGTGATGGTTTCAAGATATGACAACATCAATAGTGAAGTAACGTATCCTTTTAAAACATATATCCCTAGCGACATAAAAAATAGGAATTATTTGAATCAATTTAATTCGTTGTACGTTATTGTTTTTCATATGCAAAATTGTTGGATGGATTGGAAGCCACCCTCGTAGCTGGAAGCTAAATAGTGGCAAGGTAATATACCCCTACTTCGGGGAGGAGGTTTAGTGCAATCTTCTTGAGCCTGGCATATCATGAAACAAAGACACATTATAAAATAAACTAATGTGTTTTACGTCATTATCTATTTGCAGATATCAGAGACGGGTCAATGAACCGTATGCCTTATGTTAACGGAGGTCCATCTGGCTATGCAGATGGACAGCCGCTTGGTCCCTTTTTATGCTTGTTTAGTACATTCCCGCAACTCGAAACGTCGGCTATTTTTCAAGATGCACGCAAAGTCTCCTATGAAATTGTAACTCATGACTGTTGTTAGTAAGCATACTTTGTGGAAAATATGTACTTGTGCACCAGCCAGGACCAGTTGAAATAATCAGTTCCAATATGCTGGTATGGGAGCAGTCTAAGGAAGGGTCGTTCGAACAGTAATAATTTGGAAATAAATGCAACATGGCTGGCTTGGGGCTTATAATTATATAAAATCATGCACTTCACACTAAGCCTACATGATTCTTGATACTTAGGTAGAAAAGAAAATCTATGACCCAAATTAAAAACCTGGACCACATGCACCCTTCACACACTTTCATCAAAATTACATGATTCGCGTGACTGATATGACAGAGTTAGCACAATTGACCCACTTTTTGTCTTTTTGATAAGAAAATAACCCATATGGTTATTGCTGCGTATTTTTATTTACTTAATCCCTAACCAATGCTTGTCTTAATGGGAGGAAAAGAAGTACAAGTATAAACAGACTTTAAACATTTGATATTTGATCAATAAGAACTGTTATATATTTTTACCTATATAAATACTGTGTTATCTAGTTGTAACTGTACAGGCCCCGCTCAATCTTTGTCATTTATGTGGACTAGTAGACTAAAGTTAATAAGTAAGGAGTTGGCGGTTAGCATTATATATAATATATATATATGGGCATTCTTGTCAGCCTGTAATAGAGACAAGTTCTTAGCATGTTTTCGTTAATGCTACCCTCAGCCATACTGCCGTAAATGCTTGTATAGCTCCCGTGTGTCTCTTCCATGGGATGGCAGTCACCACTGTGGAAGGAATAGGCAGTTGTAAAACTAGACTTCACCCAGTTCAGGTAAGTTCATATCTTGCTCTGAATAACTAGACATTTTTTGTTTGTTTTGTTTTGTTGAGACAAATAATGCAGATATTTTTGTAATTTATTTCCCCGCACAGCATTAATTGATCCACTTATTTGGTTAAAAAGCTGCTAAACACTGGATAAGCATTTATCGAAACCGATCTATCTACAAGTTAGTACTTGGAAAAATACAAAAGGTTTAAGTTTCGAATATTAGTTATCTTCATTGAATATATTGAGATTCATGTCTTCCTAATAAACACAGAATGCTTTATAACCTTGTTATAACGTTTTCTGGTTATATAAACGTTATGGTAACGATATAATGACGGTTGTGTTTGGTAAGTTGAAGCCTCACGTTCGAAGTATGCAATGGAGCGGGCAATCGCCCAATTGGTTCCACGTTATATATTCATGTGCACTAACTGTCATTAATTATTGCAATGTGCCCGCTTCAAGGAAATCATTGCCAAGACTCATGGGACTCAGTGTGGGTTCTGTACACCTGGGATGGTCATGTCCATGTACACGTTACTCAGAAACAAACCACAGCCGGAAGTGGAAGATGTGGAACGCATATTCCAAGGTAATTTTGGCAGTTCCTGTCATGTTTCAGAGCAGCTTGTTAGATCCTCAATTTTGTGCGATTTGTATTATGAATCATTGTCAAACGTGTACATTTTTCAACCTCAAATAACAAAAAAGAGAACAAAGTATCAAAAAAATCAAGGTAGGTGTCCTTTGTGCCTCTTGGTCATGGAATCTGAGAATATTGGTAAAAAGTTACTCAAAATAAACTGGAAAATTCGTCGTTAAATTGTGGCATGGAAAATTGGGCAGAATGACGGCTTTACATTCACTTGTTCAATTAAAACCATAGATCAACAATACTTAGCCTATCTTTCAAATATCGTATTGTGAATAGGTAACTTGTGCCGATGCACCGGGTACAGGCCAATTTTGGATGCTTTCAAAAATTTTACCAAAGACAGCTGCTGTCAACGTGGAGAAGGGTGCTGTAAACAGAATAGCGAAGTCAACACTGAGTGTTCCACGCCCGGAGAAAGCGCCATTCTTGAACCAACACAGGAGCTGATATTTCCTCCTGAGCTCAAGGCAGGTTACAGGTTACTGTTATTACTTAACTTACTGTAAATGGATGAACTTCTTCAACCTAGTATCTAGTAGAATAATCTTGTATTAAAAAATAGAACATATTGGTGAGTTTGTCGATGATTAATGCCATCTGTTCCAACTGTGAGTTTTTTTTTACACCGTGTGATATTTAAAGATTTTTTTCAAACACGAAATATTTAAGTGTAAAGATGTTAATCAATCACAATATTTGTATTCCCTGAAAAACCCTGCAATTTTGCCTATATTTCAGCTTAACACCAGTTTTAGTTTTGAAACTGTCAAATTCCAAGGAGAGAGATTAACGTGGTACAGACCAGTAACACTGACAGAACTGCTGGAATTGAAAACCGCCTACCCTGCAGCGAGAATCGTTGTTGGTTATACCGGTCTTGGTGCGTGTCTTTCAAACTTGAAGAGTGACCTAACACTACCAAAATATTTCAAAGATAAACCATTAAGAATGTGAGCGTTTATAACATTTAAAATGATTAGACGTTTAGTTTTTAAAGTCTTTAAAGGCATGGTAAGAAATGATCAAAAGTTCATTATAATTATACTTCATTATTATTAATCATTTCAATTGTTTATTTTTTACTGTATATTGTGGTGAAATTTCTCAATTATTTCCCTTTTCTCGTATAGCTCTTGAGGAGAAGTACCGGGGCAATGCTTGTACCACAGTGATCTCAGCAACACATGTTCCAGAACTCCTTGAGGTGCGTCACGACGATAGCGGGATTCACGTCGGCGGGGCAGTCACGATAACGAGACTGACCGAGTCTTTGGCAAAGGCAGTGAAACAATTACCAGGTCAAACATCTCTCTCTTTCTCTCTCTACCCCCTTTCTCTCTCTTTAAGAGGGATTTGTATTTATTTTGAGTTTTTGTAAGGCATCAAACCTGGTGTGTAAGGTATGCAAATACCATTGATGGTTTACTTATCAATATACCTGTAGTTAACCCATATGATTAGACTTATAATATAAAACTACTGACTTGCAGAATACCAGACAAGGATCTTTGCTGGTATTTTAGAAAATTTGAAATGGTTCGGAGGAGAACAAATTCGCAATATGGCGGTGAGTGCTTAAATCATTTCTACCAATTGTAGATCGTTTTCCTGTTTTGTTTTTGCGCATGAATTAATTTGACATAAATGCGTGTTTTATCAACATGTTGCAGGTTTGTTTTAAGTGAACTTTTATATATATTTCAGTCTGTGGCAGGGAATATTCTGACGACAAATTACATATCGGACCTGAACACCTTACTGATGGCGGCAGGATGCACGGCTACTTTGGTTTCAAAAGGTTGGGAAGTCAATCAGTATATTTATAGTTTTGTATTTTTAGGAGTATTTTAATGATAGATGGCAGGCAGATAATTTGATCTTGTGCAAGAGACATCTTTTTTACTATTAAGCTTATGAAGTGTAAAAGTTCTAATAAACACCTATACTCCGAGTAATACTGACATTATCATTGCCTTTTGTAGATGGTGGCCAACGAGCGGTTCCGCTGGACAGCGCATTTTTCCTTGGTGACAGAAAAACAAAACTGACCCAGACAGAAATATTGTTGTCTGTTCATATCCCTTATACAAAAATGGTACACCTAAACATTGCCTATGTCTATAGTTTTTTATCTGCTGTTAAGATGCAAGATTGAATATCTAAACACCTTCTGATATCATAGTTATTTTTAAAACAGACTAGGGTTAAGTACTGAATTCAAATTTAACAAGAGAATTATTTTATTATAACAATTATCACATAATTATTACACAGGCGTTCCACCAAAACTAGCTCTACTTCAACTATAAGTGTGATCAGTAATTTAGATGCATTCACAATATTGGAATGTACCTACTTCCTGTATATCCTTGTGATTCTAGAATGAGTATTATCATGGATACAAACAAGCACAGCGGAGGACTCTCGACATCGCTATCGTCAATGCCGGGATGAGGGTGGTGTTTGAGGGAGATCTAATCAAGGAAATGGTGATGACATTTGGTGGATTGGCGCCAATAACTTTGGCGGCTGTCAAAACCGCCGAAGAAGCTATTGGAAGGTATGTTTGAATGTCCTTACTGCCAAGTTACATGTGTTATATCGGTACTTCATCGCATTCTAAACTGGCCGTTCTTTTTGCTATTTCGGCACATCCAGAAAGTATTTTATCCCCCGTGTATTATCGTTCCAGAAAGTGGGACGATAGTCTTGTTGCAGATGCTTGTCAGTGGCTATCCGATGAGCTTCCATTAAAGCCAGACGCACCTGGTGGTCAAGTGGAATACCGGAGGACGCTGGCCATAAGCCTGTTCTTTAAGTTCTACGTTAGTGTGCATATGGAATTGAGCAAAATGAAGGTACTTTCCAACATCTACCGTGCGTTTTAAGGGGATTCCCTGTCTGCGTATATTTTCTTCACTTATGGCCCTCTAAGGTTAACCATCTACGTGTACCAATAATGTCACTTTAATTAAGATGTTAATACTAATATTGCGCACAAGGGCTGACTTACCACTGCGAGTACTGTTTATTTGCGGCCGCGAATTCAATTTCAGCACGATGCCATTGGAAGTAAACTTTTAACCACATTCGCAAGCGCTGCTGGCGACTGTCGCCATGGTTTGACTAAGAGCACACAAGTCTTTGAAGAGGTTTCAGTCGACCAACCGCTAGATGACGCTGTAGGGCGCCCGCTACCGCACATGGCCTGCATGCAGCACGCGACTGGAGAGGCCCAGTTCACTGACGACATGCCTCGCGCAGAAGGTGAGAAACGCAATGATTGTGACATTAACGCAACATGTGTTGCTGTAGTTAAGAACAGCTATATCAGCTTTTCTAATTTTTTTGTTGATGGTTCGGTCATTATTCCCGGTTGCGATTCATCTTCAAGTGGTGTCCTCCAGTTGTTGCAGTTTAAAACATCTACAAGATCATTTTGATGATTATAATATAGGACATATGTATGTCAAATAAGCAACGATATTTTTTCTGAAATTATGATGTTTATCAAAACAGATAACTTTGTTGGTTTATTTTTGGTTGAGTATGATGTAACGCAGTATCCTGAAATATTTGTATGATCAAATTAAAATGTCTTATCTTTTTTTTTTACAGTTTTCTAAATTCTCCTCTCGCGTTAACGTTGAATATTAATCAAACTTTCTTTTGTAACAGTTACTTCCGTCTTTGTCCGTGCAGTAAGTGATGCCTGTGCTATTTCCCCTTTTACAGGTGAGCTTTACCTGGCGTTTGTCACCAGCACTAGAAGCCACGCCACGATTCAGAGCATAGATGTCAGCGCCGCCCTTGCCTTGCCTGGAGTGGAAACCTTCCTCTGTCACAAGGACGTGCCTGGATCCAATATCACAATGGCTCTCCAATCGCAGTTAGAAATATTTGCTTCAGAAAAGGTACAAAAAATAGAAACAGACATGAAAATGATCGGCGAGTACGTAATAATAAATAAATAAATAAACAGGCGTTTGAACTAAATCATCTAATTGAAAATAAATGATCGCCGCCAACTGCAGGTAGGCCTACGAGTCGAACATTGATTCCTGAGAAGGAGAAATATTGCTTCTATTTTCACAGTATATAAATTTGGCAGGAAAAGTCCAGGTAGGATATCTTTAACTTTGGGTTTCCGTTTGCATTATTTGATGTTTTAAAATGAACAGATAATGACACTGAATACTTTTCTACAGGTGGCTTGTTACGGCCAGGTTATCGGAGCGGTGGTTGCGGATACCTTTGCGAATGCCCGAAGAGCTGCCAAGGCGGTGAAGGTTGAATATGGCGAGGACCTGCCAACAGTTGTGACCATCGAGGTGAGTTCAATTGCAGAGATTTTTGGTCATTTAATAAATTATGCTGTAATAACTTTTATATACCATAAGCATTTCGTTTGCTTGCACGGGAATATTAGAATCAGACAAGATAATTGGAAAGAAACTAATTGACAGCATCAGGCAGCCAGATCTCATAGGGAACCCCGTTCCGCTAAAATACATATTTGAGTTTCTTTTTAAAACAACCAGAGCCTCTGGTAATAGCAGTCCGGTGATACTAGTATTGCTTGTTAAAATACACTAGTTCATGAATGCGACCTGAAACAAAAAGAACGGACAAGACTTCAGAAAGTAATGTTGAAAGTTATGCTCAAGGCGTGATGCATTTTTTCGCCATTTGAATATTCATCTAATGTTTTCAGGAAGCGATAGAGAAGAATTCTTTTCACGACCCCGCTCCTTTTAGAGTAATAAAAACGGGGGATGTGGAGAAAGGCTTTGCCGCCTGCGCGCAGACATTAGAGGGTGTGGCAAGGGGCGGTGGACAGGAACATTTTTACATGGAGACGAACGTGGCCCGTGCCATTCCTAGAGGAGAGGACGGCGAAATGGAGTTATTTGTCTCCACGCAATTCCCAGCTTCCATTCAGGTCTAGGACGCCTTTGACACTTTTCTTTTAGTCTGCAGTGTCAGATCTTTGTTTTCATTCATTCTAAACACTATGTCAAAACACTTTTTGACAGGTCATGACGTCCCGTATTTTTTTTATGTATTTCAACATTTTTAGCAACTAATATTGTTTTAAACATGATGCTCCCAAGTCCTGAAAATATTTAATTTGCTATATTTTGAATTAAAATATTAGCCATTTTTCTTAAAGCAGGTCACTTATATTTATAGTATTGCCATGAAAGTAGCATTTTATACATTTTATTTGTACTGTTATAATTAGAAAAACGCGACACACGTAACCTATTCGTTGACCATCACCATAATCTATAATTAACATTTAACGTGTAACTGCACATTTTCCACACCAGGCTGCGACGGCCAAGGCGCTGGGGGTACAAGCTAGCAGAGTACAGCTGAGAGTGAAGAGAGGAGGTAGGCAGGCCAGGGCACAACATATTCTCAGTCATAGAAAGAAAGGATATCCTTTGTCTAAGAAATGTTATACTCGTAATGGAAATGCTGACTTCTCGTCAAAAATCTAAATGCATGTGAAGGGTGAAGCATAATCTTGATAGCTAACGTTCTACTCGATTTAGATATTTTATGAACGTAAGAAGCATAACAAGTAACTATCTACGGGTGTATGAAAACTGGGGGTCGCAATCTGATTCACTGTCCTTTTACTACTGTGTAGGAGGAGGTTTTGGTGGCAAGGATTTTGGCGGGCAGACGCTGACACTGCCAGTTGCTATCGCTGCATTCAAGTATGTAAAATCTTTCCATACTATAGTTTGTTTTACAAGCATTGTCCTTCTACAAGAGATCAAGTTCTTAAATTGTATCCCATGCGTAATAAGTTTAACTCCAAGAGATGAAATATGTTATCGTGACAACGGCGATTTGAAGTTTCATTTGGTTTTGCAACACGTACCTTGGTGATGATGTAAAGTCCGTCTTTACACTGAATAAACCTACATTCTGTAAAGCTTAAAGTATGATTAATATGCAGCTCTTTAATTAAAAAATCTCTTTTAGCCTGAATAGACCAGTCCGTTGTCAGTTGGAGAGGGACAAAGACATGCTGGTGACAGGGGGAAGGCATCCGTTTTTGGGAAAATATAAGGTACACCTTGTTTATTTGTTAGAGTAACAAGTCTGTCGTCTGTCCACATTGCGGCTGTCCAATAAATCATGTCAGTACTAGATGCAACGTACTACCACGAGTTATCCAATGCATGCAAAGTTGTTTCTCAATAAAATAAATCTACATTTATATCGGATTTTGCGTTTTTTTTCACTTAAGGTTGGCTTCAGCGAAGAAGGAGATATTTCTGCCCTGGAGGTGTTCTTTTACCTCAATGCTGGTCACATCCTCGGCGAATCTGCGTTGGTATGTAATGTTTATATGCCGTATGGATTTTAACAAGAAATATTGTAGAACAGTTTTGGCATATTGTCATAGATATACAAAGTGTAGTTACTATGAAATATGACATACAATAACACGATATAGAGAAGACCAAACGAGTGTAATTTACTTTACAAATTTGGTGATCAATTATTTATCACGCAGATAATGCATAGAGCTCTGTTCTACCTGTCCGCCAACTACCGCATTCCTAACATCACAGTCCACGCGTACGTGTGCCGCACCAATCTTCCTTCCAACACCAACATGAGGGCCGTGGGCGTGCCTCAGATCGCGTTCGTCACGGAGAGCATAATTGAGGATGTAGCTGTGTTCTTAGGGGTCCCTGCCGAATCTGTGAGTCTTAATAAATCGTCTTTGTTATTAGGCCCTACTGGTGGATCCGGGGTTTTTCTAAGGAAATTGATTTTGTTTTGCACAAAAGGTTAGATGATGACAACTGGATCTGCCATTGGATATGCACGTGCTTACTTTAAGGAAATACAAAAACACGCAGTTAATTTTTGCCGTTTTCACTTGGCCCCTTTTGTCGTAGGCCTGTCTTATCACAATCGCATTTTAAAATGTTGTATACGCTGTTTCATGTTATGTGCTTTTTAGTTTAAAAAGCTGATGTTCTTTGCATGTTGTTATTTGTAGGTGCGCGAGTTGAATATGTACGAGAATGGGGACTTGACACATTTTCATCAGCCCATAACCGATAGCCAATTGAAACGTTGTTGGGATGACGTCATCAGTCAGAGTTCCTTTGAATCTAGGAAGAATAGCGTAGCCAAATTCAATAAGTAAATAATGTTGTCAAAATTTTGAAGTGCTGTTAAAATAACATGATGCATTTTCTGTTCTTCAATATCTTTTCGGTGGAAGTGTATATCATTTAAGATGTTTTAAGCAAAATGATTGGAATGAATTTTTCAGGGAGAATCGCTGGAAAAAGCGAGGCATTTCCGTAATACCGCTGCAGTACGGCATGTCAATGTTTCCAGGAGTGTTTTTGGAACAGGTAAAATCACAATCTCTATGCACACTTACACACACACGCACACACACACACACACACACACACAGAGAGAGAGAGAGAGAGAGAGAGGGAGAGAGAGAGAAGCTAACTTTATGAATATTTTACATATATATGAATGAAAACACTTACTTTGTAAGTGCTGCAAATAGCTATTTTAACTGAGAGATATTTTTTCCAAACTCACCTTTCTGAATTCAACAATTTCAGGGTGCTGCTTTGGTCCATGTGTACCAAAGTGACGGCTCGGTGCTGATATCACATTGTGGCGCAGAGGTGGGCCAGGGTCTGCACACGAAAATGATACAGGTATTTGTCCCTTTTATGTACCTTTAACACAAATAAAAATACATGTATAACCATGAACCCAGGGATTCCCATGACCAATTTTGTCAACTAGAAACTTCCGTCTTCTTCAAGGTGGTCTTCTTCAGCCAGGTCAAGCTGCTCTAAAACCTAGAGTGGTCTAAACTCGCAACACTAACATCATTTTTTTTTATTGTGACCAACGTCTCATTTGATTTAATCGTGTCTAGAAGCAAACTAGATATCAAAGAAAGAACGGTTCACCTAAGTACATGTATTTTAACATATTAAATCGTTTCTCACCTTTCTGCGTAAAATAGGGAAACTTTTTGCTCCGTATTAGAATATACCCGTTATACATGTAGCAAAACGCTTCTGAATTGTTACTGAGGATATTTTCAGTGAGTACTTGCGCTTGCCCTGTTATATAGGTGGCAAGTCGGGCCTTGAACATTCCTACACATAAAATCCACATCAGTGAAACCAATACAAGCATGGTACCCAACGGCAGCACCACAGGGGGCAGCATGAGTTCTGACCTTCAAGGAATGGCGGTCATTGTAAGTGAAACAATAATACACTTTACAATGACACAATTCGTTTCGAGTGTATTAAGATGGCACAGCATTTAGATTTCGTTAGAAGCCTAACATCAAAATGGTACAAAATTTCAAGTTCATATTGTAATACTGCTTATCGCTGAGAATGCGTGATATACTATAATATGGAATACGTGAAACTATTTTAGGTAGAATATTTGATTGTTATGTTTTTACCGCATGTTTTCTATTTGTTTGTTAAAATGAAACACACGTAAAAGATGTAGCCTTAAAACGTGACAAAAGCCAAGATTGTAACAGTGCAAAATTATTGTTTTATGATTCAGAATGCATGTACGACTATCAGAGAAAGACTTGAACCATATGTCAAGGCCAACCCGGAAGGTACATGGGCCGAATGGGTAAGATAACTTTTTTCATGCACACACACGCTTCATGTACATGTATAAAGGCACACACACATGCGCAGTGAACAGCAATGGATCAGAATTAGTGCTCATTATTTGCATATAATCAATGCAGTACAATAATACATTATTAATACAAGAGGTGCTTGAATGTGATACACTTAATGTTGAGCAGATTCTCTCTAGAAAGCGTTGTGAACACTCTTTATATTACAGGTGGCAGCTGCTTACTTTGATAGAGTTAGTCTGTCTGTCACGGGATTTTACAAGTGAGAGTTTGTAAGAATTGGCGTTTTAAATTAACTCGATGTAATTGCAAATCAGGCACAATTAATGTATATATTGGAATCTTTTGCACATTCTTCTTTTTTCTTTACCAAAACACAAATGTAATTTAATTATTAATGGTCCATTTGAACTGTAGTAAATACTAAGGTGTTTTCAGTTATTGGACAAGTACACCGTTAAGACAATCGGAGAACAATTCATAATGTTTTCAAGAGCGATGTTTAGTATTAGACATTTCCATATACAGTTATAATTGTAACATTTAAACGTATTATTGCATTAGGGTAGGACTTTTAAATGGACGGACTTACATTACTGTCATATGTGTAACAGGAATAAAAGTCCGCTAGTAATCATGTACAAGTCCTATCTACTATAATTATGAGCCAGGGACTAAATGCCAGTAGGACGACTTTTCCCAAGTAATGGTAGTCCTACGGTTCATGTGGGACTTGGATTTCTGTTACACCGGACTTTTTAGTTATTCATAACAAACGCAATTGTGATCAACAATGTTAGGTTGGGGATCAATTATATCTTTTTTCTCTGTCAAGGGTCCCTGGTGTAGAATATGACTGGGAAAAGAACGTGGGCACTCCCTTTAGTTACTTCACGTATGGAGCTGCTTGCACAGAGGTGGAGGTAGATTGCCTCACTGGAGATCACGTGGTAAGATATACAATAGGACTGTTTAAAATGATTTATTAGTATCTGCTCTCTTTGCTTGTACTGATGTATGAAAGACAAGTGCATCGAACAACTGATTTGTTAGCAATCTAATTGTTTTAAAAAAGCGTGTCACAAAGGCAGCTGTATTGATTAAAAAATTCATTTTTCCTACAAGATTCTGCGAACGGATATCGTCATGGACCTTGGAAAAAGTTTGAATCCCGCACTTGATATTGGACAGATTGAAGGCGCCTTTATGCAGGTAAAAGCCCAATCACACTATATCCCTGGATAGTCAACGTGCATTCTAGAAATTCTGAGCGCGGCAGCGAGAAATAATATATTTTTTGCCTTTATTTATACTACATTTGTCATTACTTCTTTTTGATATTCTGATTACGCCCTGCAGTGGAACCATATCGTTTGTATATTTTTCTTCAATTTTATGCATTTCATTTCATTTGCAGGGGCGTGGTCTCTACACCTTAGAGCAGCTGAAGTACTCACCCGATGGTCGCCTGTTGAGTTGTGGACCAGGTGCATATAAAATACCGGGATATAGTGACATACCGCGAGAATTCCATGTTTCGTTACTGAAAGGGTCTTCCAACAGTCATCCCAGAGCAGTGTATTCTTCTAAGGTAATTTTTGCTTTGTTTTATCTTTGAAGAAAATGATTTGGACGAAAAAAATGTCACGATAACGGGGTGGGCAATTCTTTACAGGTACTGATATAGTGATGAATCAAAGTGCTAGGTTAGCTCAACCGTATAGAAGAGTGATGCAAAATGCTTTGTCGCACCTCACTTTATATATATATATATATATATATATATATATATATATATAATTTTATTTATTTATTTATTTATTTATTTTTTTCTTTTTTGATACGTCAGATGTCAGTTTAATTACACTTGAATTCGGCAATGTTTATTTTTAGGGAATCGGCGAACCACCCCTAGTTTTGGCGTTGTCCGTATTCTTTGCTATCAAAAATGCCATTGCCTCGGCCAGGGCGGACGCTGGCCTTGCTGGGAGATTCAAACTGACCAGTCCAGCTACGTCCGAGAAGATAAGAATGGCTTGCGAAGACCAGTTTACTCAAAAGGTATGTGTGCATTCGTGTGCGCGTTCATCTGGACTAGATCACACATATGATATGTATGCTTGTATTTGCGCTTTTGGTTTATATTTATCATCCTTCTTGCATAAAATAAAGGTGCAAATAAGCATAAAAAGCAACCCATTTTCTTTGTACATGGAAACTATTCTGCTTAATGGGAATGCTAAATTTAACTCGAGACCAACGTTACAAACTTAAAACTGTTCATATTATAATAGAACTAATTCACAATACCTGATTTTTAATTTCAGTTCCCCTCAGCAGAGCCAGGGGCATACAAGCCATGGTTTGTGGAGGTGTAATACACAAACAATGGTATTTAAATGGACGACGGGGTTTTTCATCCCCCTTGACACTACAAATGCATCAATTGGTCTATTCTAGGCATATTGACTTTTTAAAATAGCACTGAATGATATACACTTTATTCTGCACATATGTGTAAAAGTAGAGGACCGTGTGATCCCGATGTGCGTCTATAATGTCCGCTTTCTCCCCCTGGGCCACTAGAGTGAGGAACGTAGAATTTTGAGGATAAATAAACTTGCTATAGGGGAGTTTTAGGGAGACGGGCTGGGGCCTGTGGATGGCATGAATGGGGTATTCCTCATATTGGCATTATTTTGTTTATTATAAGTAGTCACAAACTACACTATTTCTGAAGGTGGATGGTTCTATTTTTCCTCATAAGTAATTATTTCAACAATACTTTTTTTATAAATAGCTTTACATGAAAGAAGGATTACCTGTTAATGTTGTTATGATGTTTATTGTCAATAAACAAGAGCCAGACAGCGGCACAGATATCCATGAGAGCGGGGTCCTGGCGATGCTAATTTTAATTTATATTAAGTCAATTCCAGCTAAATCTAACATGCAGCAAACATTAAAGAGCATTTGGCTTCGTTCACATGGAATGTCTATTTTCTAAAAATCTATTTTCTATTCGCGCTATCTTATGATCACGGTCTGTGCCCTGAATATCCCGCCGCGTAATTACTGGCAGCGCGAGCCAGTTACTTATGGTAACTTATAGTAACTGGCTCGCGCTGCCAGTAATTACGCCGCGGGATATTCAGGGCACAGACCGTGATCATAAGACATACCGCAAATAGAAAATAGAATTTAGAAAATAGACATTGCATGTGAATGAAGCCTTAGTAATAGGGTCATAGAATCCCTGGGGGTGGGGATGTACCTATGGATGGATTTGGTGAAGTGCGGACTATGCGATGACTGTCCATCGGGAACATCTAGTTGCTGTAATTATTATTATTATACTAATATTCTTGCTGCCGTTACTGTTGCTGTTATAAAAATAATTATGTTGTAATAATAATTTTTGAATGACAGGAATTCGTTGTGAATGAATGTGCAACTTAAGAATAAATAGCAAAAACGCCAGAAAAATAATTTAAAGAATGTTTCTCGCTGCCTGAAAGTAAGCATTGAAACAATATAATCTTAGGAACTATATAATCTTAAAGTATCTTTGTAAATGCCCAATGGCAACTTTCTTCTCATGACTGTGAAAGCAACTGAGTTATGTCCAGGAGAACGTTTCTAAAGGCGGCACAAGGAGCGCTATACCTTTATACACTGTACAGCATATACTTTAAATTTCCTGGAAATTTCAACTCTTTCTGAGTCATATTTCTTCAATTACCAAGGCGTGAAATGTAGCCTACCATATGCAAATCGTGCATAGAATTACAGGCCTGTAGCCAGCAATTTCAAAAGGGGGGATCTTTTCTGAAAAAGTGGACCTTTTACCATGAAACCTTCATGTACCTAGATAAAATTTTACCAAGAAGGGACCTTTTCCCAGCAAAAGAGGGGTTCTTTCGAACCCCCCCGAACCCCCCTGGCTACGGACCTGGAATTAACAACTGATATCTAAGTTTCTACTTTTTGAGCCACTTTTAAAGGCTAACTGAGATAGAGGTTGATCACTTTCACTCAGGACGTGATAACTATTTAGCACTCGATATTTATAGATATTTATAGACAGTAATTTTTTAAAGGGAACGCTGTGGTGATAATGTGAAAACTGCTGAAATTTCCAGAATATTTCCTAAATGCTGTATACTGCACTGTATGCTGACTACCGACAATACGTTAGTATACCTGTGTTCAATAAGCCTGTCTATCGCATCATCACACGCCAAAATCGGTATGAGGTAAACGTTACCTGGAGCCCCCTTTATAAGCTGCTTAACGTTCAAACACATCAACATCGATTTTTTTCTTTATTTTCATTACAACTGTGAACGTTGAGTGGTATTGAAAATAACCTCATTGGATCAGCGCAGATCGTATCATAAACCGTGCCTTGGTCTAATAGAGCTGACGCGTTACTCGCCCTCCAGTTAGGCGATCTATTATTAACAAAGGGCATTATGTAAGAATTCGATTGCTCTTTTAGATACTGTCTTGATACTAAATGTTGTCGAAAAACCCACAAATCTATTGAAATAGTTTCGAATTGCAGGCGCAGTCGATATTTTGAGGTAAAATCCATTTTTGTATGATTTTTTTGCATCGGTACACATTGTTTTTATGATTATGTGAAAGATATTTGTACATAGAAAATTATGATGAATCGATTAATAATAGCGTACTCATTTCAACTTGTGATTCCAACGAAATTAATTTTTTCCGGAAGACTAATTTCCTAGACATAGCGCAAGAAGCAGTTACAAAATTCCACCTACGTTCTTCCATCGCACTATCCAAGTTGCTAAATTAATTTCTAGTAAAGCTTTTATAAAAGTGCCTCACGGTCATTTCATATATAAGGGTAAAAAGAAATGTTTGTTTTTCATTATGATGATTGTTAACAGTGCTTGTAAAATCATTCTTGGGGATGATATAGCACTTTCAGAAGAACGAAATCGTGTACTTCCAATTCAACGTGAAGACAAAATAAATTCAAACAAATGTTCTTAGCTGAAGGGCTCAATCCAGTGACTTCACAATAGATTCCCAAACAACCGGCCTCATTTTCCAAGGGGAAATCAACCGTATTACCTGATATTCAATTCAACTCATTTCCGTGTACTACTATCATGACACCACAAGGTTACGTATCGAGACACTTATTACTATAAGGGTACAAGCTTACATTAACTTGCTACATTGTAGTTCTAAGTAAGGACATGTAACTGGCACGTGTCTGTCTGTCATAAGAACACTTTCTCACAATAACACAAATATGAGAGTCCTAAGAATGTTATCTGATCCTAAACATAGCTTGTTGTCATTAATATTTGGTGCCAATTATCGAATGCAACCTCTCCAAATTATGTTCATACAAAATATCGATCATGTAATAATGACAATACAGGAAGAGTCAAGGGAAACCGTGAAGACACAAACAACCTGCCTACTGTGGATCATATCCTGTTTGATCGTCTGGATAGAAGCTCCTTTATTCCCTTCAATGGAAATTTGAAAAAGAACCGATCCAGAGATGTTTCTTCTCCTTGTTCGGCTGCTTATTCAGTGGTGTCTATTCTGGGGACTCACGTGCGGTAAGAATATAATATTTTTACTTTTTTTGGATACAAAACCGTCATTTTAACACATCATCAAAAAGGCAAATTTGAAGTCTGCAGTACTCTATCTTTAACTTTTCAGTGCACAAGTACTTTAAAAGCGTATTATAAAAAACAAAAATGTGAAAGAAATTTAAAGATTGTTACGCATTCCTTTCGAAACTGGTTTGATGATAGAATATCTAAAATAATACTCAATTAATAATCTAACCAAAGAAACGAGATTTCCCTAAACAATAATATAGACATAAAAAAAAAAAAAAAAAAAAAAAAAAAAAATTTTGGTCAGGTCTTTAAATAGAATTTTGGTCAGGTCTTTAAATAGAAAACATCGCCACCTATTCCCAACTTCCCAACTATAGCGTATTTCTGATGGACGAATTAATTAAAATGTATAGTTGCATTTTAGTAATTAAATTAAAATAATTTTTTTTTTAAATTCGTCACTTTTTTTGTTTTAAATATAATATTTACAGCCACAACGTCAAAGGACACAGCCTCCATATGCACATGCACCATGTTGATTCACAGCGCACAATCCCATGCAACAACTCAGAGCATTTTTGACTCAATTTGGGAAAGTACAACATCACACTACACTGGGACTGTAACGACGTTTTATACACAATTCGCAACATCGCAACCGAGAGGAATTACTAGTGCTACTACAGACGTCAGTCCTGTTGAAACAACCATCATTAAAATGAGCACATCTCCCACAGTGGTAAATGCTATGACGGACCCAGTAACAGAAATCGACGGAGAAACAAACAGTGAAATCACAGCAGAGGTCCCTTCTGGTTCGTCCAGTGGAGATAAAACTACTGGTTTATTGTTTGCAGCTGAAACCACAAGTGCTAGTATTGATGCAGAAACTACTGCTACAACCAATGCAGCCGGAACCACAAGTGCTACCTCTGAAGCTGCAACTAGAGGAACATCTATTGCACTGGGCACCACTAGTACCAGTACAAGTACTAGTTTTGATGCAGAAACGGCTGGAACAAGAACTGCCGCTGAAACCACTGGTTCTACCACTGGAGCTACGACTGCTGGTGCATCCGTTGCATTAGACATTTCTAGTATCGGTTCTGAAACAACTGGTACTACCATTGCTTCCGAAACAACTAGCACTACCACTAGCACTACCACTATGGGGACATCTGTTGCAGCAGACACCACTAATACTAGTATTGCAGCAGAAACTACTGGTACAGCCAGTGCAGCCTCAAATACAACCACAAGAGCTGAAACTTCTGGTACACCCCTTACAGTAGACACCACTAGTACCAGTATTGCTACAGAAACTACTGGAACAACCACTGCAGCTGAAACCACAAGTCCTACCACAAGAGCTGAAACTACTGGTACATCGCATGAATTAGACACCACTAGTACGAGGTCTGATGCAGAAACCACTGGTTATGCTATTGCATCTGAAACAACAAGTTCTTTCAGAAGAACTGAAACTACCAATACATCCCTTGCAGTTGACACCGATAGTACTATTATGGATGCAGAAACAACTGGAACAACCACTGCAGCTGAAACCACAAGTCCTACCAGTGGAGCTGCAACTCCTGGTTCATCCCATGCAAGATACATCGCTAGTACAAGTACTGATGCAGAAACAACCAAAACAATCACAGCAGCTGAAACCACAAGTACTACCACAAGAGCTGAAACCAATGGTACGTCCATTGCAGTAGACATCACTAGTACTACTATTGATGCAGAAATAATTGGAACAACCACTGCAGCTGAAACCACAAGTCCCACAAGTGGGGCTGCAACTTCTGGTACATCCCATGCAGTAGACACAACTAGTATGAGTACTGATTCAGAAACAACGAGTACAACCGCTGCAGTTGAAACCACAAGTACGACCATAAAAGCTGCAACATCTGGTACATCCTTAGCAGTAGACTCCAGTAGAACTACTGTTGATGCAGAAACAACTGGAACAACCAATGCAGCTAAAACCACAAGTGCTAACCATGGAGTTGCAACTTCTGGTACATCCAATACAGTATACACCACCAGTGCAAGTAATGATGCAGAAACAACTGGTACAACAACTGCAGCTGAAATCACAAGTCCCACCAGTGGAGCTGCAACTTCTGGCACATCCCATGCAGTAGACACCACTGGTACGAGTACTGATGCAGAAACAACTAGTACAACAAATGCAGCTGAAACCACAAGTCCTACCAGTGGAGCTGCAACTTCTGGTACATCCCATGCAGTAGACACCACTAGTGCCAGTACTGATGCAGAAACAACTGCTACAACAAATGAAGCTGAAACCACAAGGACTACAAAAAGAGGTGAAACTACTGGCACATCCATTGCAGTAGATACCGCTAGTACAATCATGGATGCAGAAACAACTGGTACAACATCTGCAGCTGAAACCACAAGTCCTACCAGTGGACCCGGAACTTCTGGTACATCCCATGAACAAGACACCACTAAAGCGAGTACTGATGCAGAAACAATGGGTACAACAACTGCAGCTGAAACCACAAGTCCTACCAGTGGATCTGCAGCTTCTGGTACATCCCATGAAATAGACACCACTAAAGCGAGTACTGATGCAGAAACAACGGGTAAAACAACTGCAGCTGAAACCACAAGGACTACAAAAAAAGGTGAAACTACTGGCACATCCATTGCAGTAGATACCGCTAGTACAATTATGAAGGCAGAAACAACTGGTACTACAACTGCAGCTGAAACCACAAGTCCCACCAGTGGAGCTGCAACTTCTGGTACATCCCATGCAGAAGACATAACTAGTGCGAGTACTGATGCAGAAACAACTGGTACAACAACTGCAGCTGAAACCACAAGTCCCACCAGTGGAGCTGCAACTTCTGGTACATCCCATGCAGTAGACATCACTAGTGCGAGAACTGATGCAGAAACAACGGCTACAACAAATGCAGCTGAAACCAGAAATCCAACCAGTGGATCTGCAACTTCTGGTACATCCCATGCACTAGACATTACTAGTGCGAGTACTGATGCAGAAACAACTGGTACAACAACTGCAGCTGAAACCACAAGTCCTACCAGTGGATCTGCAACTTCTGGTACATCCCATGAAGTAGACACCACTAAAGCGAGTACTGATGCAGAAACAACTGGTACAACAACTGCAGCTGAAACCACAAGTCCCACCAGTGGAGCTGCAACTTCTGGTACATCCCATGAAGTAGACACCACTAAAGCGAGTACTGATGCAGAAACAACTGGTACAACAACTGCAGCTGAAACCACAAGTCCCACCAGTGGAGCTGCAACTTCTGGTACATCCCATGCAGTAGACACCACTAGTGCGAGTACTGATGCAGAAACAACTGCTACAACAAATGCAGCTGAAACCACCAGTCCTACCAGTGGGTCTGCAACTTCTGGTACATCCCATGAAGTAGACACCACTAAAGCGAGTACTGATGCAGAAACAACGGGTACAACAACTGCAGCTGAAACCACAAGGACTACAAAAAGAGGTGAAACTACTGGCACATCCATTGCAGTAGATACCGCTAGTACAATTATGAATGCAGAAACAACTGGTACTACAACTGCAGCTGAAACCACAAGTCCTACCAGTGGATCTGCAACTTCTGGTACATCCCATGCAGTAGACATCACTAGTGCGAGAACTGATGCAGAAACAACTGCTACAACAAATGCAGCTGAAACCAGAAATCCTACCAGTGGATCTGCAACTTCTGGTACATCCTATGCAGTAGACATTACCAGTGCGAGTACTGATGCAGAAACAACTGGTACAACAACTGCAGCTGAAACCACAAGTCCTACCAGTGGATCTGCAACTTCTGGTACATCCTATGCAGTAGACATTACCAGTGCGAGTACTGATGCAGAAACAACTGGTACAACAACTGCAGCTGAAACCACAAGTCCTACCAGTGGATCTGCAACTTCTGGTACATCCCATGAAGTAGACACCACTAAAGCGAGTACTGATGCAGAAACAACGGGTACAACTGCAGCTGAAACCACAAGTCCCACCAGTGGAGCTGCAACTTCTGGTACATCCCATGCAGAAGACATTACTAGTGCGAGTACTGATGCAGAAACAACTGGTACAACAACTGCAGCTGAAACCACCAGTCCTACCAGTGGATCTGCAACTTCTGGTACATCCCATGCAGTAGACACCACTAGTGCGAGTACTGATGCAGAAACAACTGCTACAACAACTGCAGCTGAAACCACAAGTCCCACCAGTGGACCTGGAACTTCTGGTACATCCCATGCAGTAGACACCACTAGTACGGGTACTGATGCAGAAACAACGGCTACAACAAATGCAGCTGAAACCAGAAATCCAACCAGTGGATCTGCAACTTCTGGTACATCCCATGCAGTAGACACCACTAGTGCGAGTACTGATGCAGAAACAACTGCTACAACAAATGCAGCTGAAACCACCAGTCCTACCAGTGGGTCTGCAACTTCTGGTACATCCCATGAAGTAGACACCACTAAAGCGAGTACTGATGCAGAAACAACGGGTACAACAACTGCAGCTGAAACCACAAGGACTACAAAAAGAGGTGAAACTACTGGCACATCCATTGCAGTAGATACCGCTAGTACAATTATGAATGCAGAAACAACTGGTACTACAACTGCAGCTGAAACCACAAGTCCTACCAGTGGATCTGCAACTTCTGGTACATCCCATGCAGTAGACATCACTAGTGCGAGAACTGATGCAGAAACAACTGCTACAACAAATGCAGCTGAAACCAGAAATCCTACCAGTGGATCTGCAACTTCTGGTACATCCCATGCAGTAGACATTACCAGTGCGAGTACTGATGCAGAAACAACTGGTACAACAACTGCAGCTGAAACCACAAGTCCTACCAGTGGATCTGCAACTTCTGGTACATCCCATGAAGTAGACACCACTAAAGCGAGTACTGATGCAGAAACAACGGGTACAACAACTGCAGCTGAAACCACAAGTCCCACCAGTGGAGCTGCAACTTCTGGTACATCCCATGCAAAAGACATTACTAGTGCGAGTACTGATGCAGAAACAACTGGTACAACAACTGCAGCTGAAGCCACAAGTCCTACCAGTGGATCTGCAACTTCTGGTACATCCCATGAAGTAGACACCACTAAAGCGAGTACTGATGCAGAAACAACTGGTACAACAACTGCAGCTGAAACCACAAGTCCCACCAGTGGAGCTGCAACTTCTGGTACATCCCATGCAGTAGACACCACTAGTGCGAGTACTGATGCAGAAACAACTGCTACAACAAATGCAGCTGAAACCACCAGTCCTACCAGTGGGTTTGCAACTTCTGGTACATCCCATGAAGTAGACACCACTAAAGCGAGTACTGATGCAGAAACAACGGGTACAACAACTGCAGCTGAAACCACAAGGACTACAAAAAGCGGTGAAACTACTGGCACATCCATTGCAGTAGATACCGCTAGTACAATTATGAATGCAGAAACAACTGGTACTACAACTGCAGCTGAAACCACAAGTCCTACCAGTGGATCTGCAACTTCTGGTACATCCCATGAAATAGACACCACTAAAGCAAGTACTGATGCAGAAACAATGGGTACAACAACTGCAGCTGAAACCACAAGTCCTACCAGTGGATCTGCAACTTCTGGTACATCCCATGAAATAGACACCACTAAAGCGAGTACTGATGCAGAAACAACTGGTACTACAACTGCAGCTGAAACCACAAGTCCTACCAGTGGACCCAGAACTTCTGGTACATCCCATGAAGTAGATACCACTAGTACGGGTACTGATGCAGAAACAAGGGGTACAACAACTGCAGCTGAAACCACAAGTCCTGCCAGTGGACCTGGAACTTCTGGTACATCCCATGAAGTAGACACCACTAAAGCGAGTACTGATACAGAAACAATGGGTACAGCCACTGCAGCTGAAACCACAAGTCCTACCACAAGAGCTGAAACTACTGGTACCAGTTCTGATGCAGAAACCACTGGTTATGCTATTGCATCTGAAACAACAAGTTCTTCCAGAAAAACTGAAACTACTGGTACATTCATTGCAGTAGACACCGCTAGTACTGTTATGGATGCAGAAACAACTGGAACAACCACTGCAGCTGAAACCACAAGTCCTACCAGTGGAACTGCAACTCCTGGTACATCCCATGCAGTATACACCACCAGTACAAGTACTGATGCAGAAACAACTAGAACAATCACTACAGCTGAAACCACAAGTACTACCAGTGGAGCTGCAACCTCTGGCACATCCCATGCAGTAAACACCACTAGTGCGAGTACTGATGCAGAAACAATGGGTACAGCCACTGCAGCTGAAACAACAAGATCCACCAGTGGAGCTGCAACTTCTGGTACATCCCATGCAGTAGACACCACTAGTACGGGTACTGATGCAGAAACAACTGGTACAACCACTACAGCTGAAACCACAAGCCCTACCAATGGATTTGCAACTTCTGGTTCATCCAGCACAGTAGACACCACTAGCACTACTATTGATGCAGAAACAACAAGTGTTACCACTAGAGCTGAAACATCTGGTACGCCTGTTACAGTACACGCCACTACCTCTAGTATTGATGCAGAAACAACTGATACAGCCAATGCAGTTGAAACCACTAGTATTACCACTAGTATTAAAACTGGTACAACCGTTGCGGTAGACACCACTACTTCTAGTATTGACGCAGGAACAAGTGGTAAAACCACCACAGGCGAAACAACCAGCATTACCACCAGAGTTACTGCTACATCTCTTGCAGTAGATACCGCTAGTACTAGTATTGATGCTGAAGAAACCCGTGCAAGCAATGCAGCTGAAACCACTAGTGCAACTCCTAAAACTACGGGTGCATCCGTTGCATTTGATACCACTGGTGGTAGTAATGATGCAGAAGCTGGTACTATGACAACTGCTGACACCACAAGCACTGCCATTGGAGTTAAAACTACTGGTACATCCTTTGCAGCAGACACTACTAGTACTAGTATTGATGTAGAATCAACTGGTACAACTGATGCAGGAACAACAAGAATAGTGTCTGATACAGAAACCATTGTCCGCGATTTGAAAATCACTAGTGCTGTAGATGATACACTGACAACAAGCACAGTCTCTGGTGGAACAATTACAACAGCCCCAAGTCGTGTACCATCTAGCACAGTCACTGATACAGGCACTTCTAGCACAGTCTCTAATGTAGGGACCACTAGCACAGTATCTGGCACAGAAATAACAAGTACAGGCCCCAATGCAGGAACAACTAACACAGTCTCTGATTCAACAGCCACTACTGATTCAGCTACGTCTTCTGATACAAAAACAGCTACTTCCACAACCATTACAGATGCTGAAACTTCTGGCCCCACCACCACTGCTTCCAGTACTACTGAACCAGCAACGACTGCTGATGCAGAAAACTCTGCTGTTCCCACAACATCTGATGCAGAAACCACTGCTCTAACTAACGCTGCTGTAACAGGCACTGCTTCTAGCGTCATTATTGATGCAGAAACTACTTCCCATACCACTGCTGCTGACATAAAAACCAACACTGTTACCACGAATGATAATGCAAAATCCAATGCACCAACCACCACCGACCATTTAGAAGCCATTTCTGCTACCACCACTATTGAAACATCTACCACTCTTGATGCAGAAGGAGTTGACTTGACCACCACAGTTGATGCATATACCACTACTCCTACCAATGTTAATGAAGGAACCACCACTCCTACCACTGGTACTGATGCAGAAACCATTCTTACTACCACCAGGGTTGCTGCAGAAACTTCTACCCCTGCTGCTGATGCAGATACCACTGCTCCAACCGACACCACTGCAGAAGGCAGTACTGTTTTCACTGCTGTTGATGCAGAAACCACTTCTCCCACCACTAATGCGGCTTCAGAAATCAGCACTGATACCACCATTGTTGTTGAAACTACCACTCTTGTCCCCACCGCTGATGCGGAAACAATTGTTCCAACCAGCACTGCTGCAGAAGGTACTACCTCTACCACTGATGGGGATGAAGACATTACTGCTCCTACTACCACTGCCACAGAAAATGCTTCTCTGTCTACCCCTGCTGATGCAAAAATCAGTACTTCCACCGTTGCTGGTGCAGAAACTAGCACTACTACCACCACCACCGCTGCTGTGGAAACCAATAGTCCTTACACCACTGCTGATGAACTTACCACCACCGGTCAGGCAGAAACCGCTTTACCTGCCACTACTGCTGATGCAGGGAACACTTCATCCATGACCACTGCTGATACAGAAAGGGCTGTTCCTACCACTACAGCTGATGCAGACACCACAAGTCCTAGCAACACTGTTGAAAAAAGAACAAATACTTCAACAACCATTGCTGCGGAATCCACTACAGCTACCCACACTGTTGCAGGAACCCCTTCTAAAACCACCACTACTAATACAGAAACCGTTTCCCCTACCAGCAATGTAGACACCACTGCAACTCCTGCAGAAACCGGAGCAGAAACTGTCTCAAGCAGCAACGCAGGGGATTTCACTACAACTGCCACTCTTCCGCCTTCCATTCACTCTGGGACAGCAGGTCCTTCCAGCACAGAGGGGTTAGTGAATGGAGTAGTGACATTAAATCCTACACTTGAGTCAGAGAATCAGGTTAGAGAGACCACAGTCGGGGCCACTTTAGACATCCGCACAGATGCAGGGACAACAGTAGGCACTACGCTTGCTAGAGGTTCACCAGCTTCTAGCGAAGAAATACTTACAAGTTCAGAAGACAGTTCAACGACGTCGACCACACCTGTTGCTTCCACGGGCTGTGCCTGTCAGACGCCGGAACCGACATCCGATACGGGTGATATCCGTCTGCTTTTCGTAGATGGTAGGTGAATCACAAATATCTTAATGTCCTTCCGATATGTCAAGTTAATGGAAGTCTATTTAGTTTTTGGTTAACTTTGAATTTGATAGTAAGTACAAGCATGTAAGTATGCCGTTTAAAGACTTCGGTAGATGAACTGAAAAAAGGGCCGGGGCAAAGAAAAATAAATTATTTACATAAGTCCCCATATTCAGAAAACAAAAAGGACTTTCTTTTAAAACTCCTTTTTCAGGTGAAACAGGAAACCTCCCTGATTTGGCTTTTGGTAAAGCAGCGAATCAAAGTTCGACGTACGGGGACGATGTTGCTGCTAATGTTCTGGACGGGGCGGAAAGTACCTGCTCCCGTACCCTGGCAGGTCCTGGGGCGTGGTGGATGGTGGACCTCGGCACGGAGGCAACCATTCACAATGTTATCGTGTCTGACGCCCAAACAGGTGATTGTCATTAAGCCCACTCTTTAAGGGAAACAAATGGTCAGGTGAAGTTAAAGTTACCCTCCCTTTCCCAAGCTTTACGGTGTTCAAGAAATCTCAAAGATATTTTGATTATCTATGTATTCAAATAGATTTAGTTCTTTTTATTTTACTTATTTTACTTATTACTCTATTTTATTTCATTTTATTTGATCATATTCCATATGTTTCAATTAAATTAGCTTTTTAGAACTCTTGTGCAATTGTCACTATTTAAATCCACTTCGATTTAGTCTTCACCTATGGCTTGTCTATAATGTGTCCTTTTGCGTGACTGCTTCATGAATATCACCAAAAATACAATAATTAGTATGTTCCAGTCAATTGTGAGTGCTATTGAAGTTAAAAGTCTACAGTAGTTCTTTAAGTTTCTAATTTGCAAAAACAGCACCAATTTAATCAATTTTATAAGAAAGCTTATTTTGATTATTGTTCCATTTCAGGCGCTTTTCAGGTGCGGGTGGGTTCGTCGTTCGGCAGTGGTGCCTTGATATCGGAAGAATTTTCTTTCTGTGGTAACTTCCAAGGCACGAATTCCCTGAATGGCACCACAGTGACGTGTGTAGGGCCGATGTGGGGTCGCTACGTGGCTATTTTACCAGCCAACTCTCAAGACTCGACCTCTGTCAGATTGTGTGAGGTCAGAGTTCAAGGTAATACGCATGACGACTTGAAAGGAGTCTAGTTTTTCGTGTCATCAATAGTGGCCTGACTAAAGGGGCGGGACAAAGAGTAGGTGGGAGAGAAGAAAACAGGGTGTTAGTTTTCTCTTTAAAGCTCCTTGGACACGCCACTGTTTGAAACCTTTTTTCTTTCATTTTATTTTTCCTGTTTCCTCATGTACACTGAATTTTCAAGGAATTAGCGCTCAAGTTCAAGCAGCTAACTTATAGAACCAAATTGCCTCTTATGGTTTTAAGTGCATACATGTTACATATTCTGTTTTTTTTTTTTTTTTTTTTTTTTTTTTTTTTTTTTTTTTTTTTTTTTTTGAATATATTTTGTTATTACAAACCTGACTTCGTTCGTTAAAGCATATAATGTAAAATGTCATTTATCATAGGATATGCTTCATTTTAGGCCAACCAATAGTCCAGAACGCGCTTTTCAAGCGCAAAGGACAAGGTGTCCGCTCTGGCGACATCCTTAAGGTGGCTAACACTAGGATCCTCTCCGAGTGCGGAGTCCTCTGCTTAAACCACTACGGCTGTGGCTCTTTCAATGTCAAACCCGTGGGCGCTGGAATCCGCCTGCTTCAATGTGAACTAGTGGCGGGAGAAAAGAACACGGATGAACTGGAATCGAGTGAACAGAGTGATTATTACATTCTTGTAAACTAGCAAACTATTCCAATTTTGTCCCACTACGTCGTTAAGTTTTGTGCTTTGACTGTGATTTTGCGCTTGAGAATAGCGCTGTAAATGTTTGAGAATACCTTAACATCCGTCCAACAAAATCATGCGCTTAATATTGTGTGATAGGATATTCTTATTTGTAAAGGTTTATGGTGCAGGCTATCTGTTAGATCTATACCTTGCATTTAAACGGATAAAGGCATGCATTATTCAAGCTCAATAATATTTTTTTCTTCAGATACAATGTACATCTGTGAGTTTATTTAAGAAAAAAGAGAAATGTTTCAAGTGTCAACTATTAACTATCTGCAAGAAAAGAAAGGGGTTTATTTGCCTGTGATAAGATAGGGGGCCCGTGTTGTCACCAAGCATTTAACATACAGAACATCCTTCTTGAAATCAATATACTTATACGGGTCGATAATACTTAGGATTTGGTCGAAGACGAAGTAGATAATTGTGGTATTTGCCAGAAAAGATATTGAAATTAAGAATTAGTATTGCCCTCCATCACGACCCAACAGCTAAAGAATGGATCAACGCCAAATTGGATATTTTCAAAATAAATCACTTGTGCATTATCTTGGCATTTGAATCACCTCCGGTTAATGGGTTGTGAGAGAAAAATCCTAAATATAACTTTTCTCTCCGTTTAATTTTTTCTTTCAAATACAGTAAAAAGGTCTTTAATTACTTGGGAAAGTTTCCAGTGCCCATAAAAAGTTTTGTAACATGAGTGAAAACGCAATTTACCCCACAGTGGGCCTATTAATAACTAGAACGACTTTAAGTGCACAATGGCTACGGGTATTTTTATTTATCTATTGCTAATTATTTCAGCTGTGTAAATATATCTGTCTACAATAATATGTCACAAGACGTGTCGCGGAGTGTGGCACTGTGCTGTTTTTCAAAGTTCGTTCTACTTACAATGTGCCAATCCTTAGAATCAGAAAGTTGACTGAAACTTTCGTACATAAAATCTAACACACGTGGCATCGTCTTTCAATCAATTTCTAATTGAGAAGTCATAGGTTCTGCTCTTAAAACTTATTCTATTGGAACGTGTATGTAACAACGTTGTGATCACTCATATATATTACATAACACTAAATCACTCCCGAGTATCAGTCTACTGGAAACACAATGAGCGGAGATTATATGTTTGCTTGAGGAAAGTCATCAACAGTACACTGAAACGTAGAGTGACGCTGACGAACCGAAAGATTTTTTCGGTTACTAAGAAACTTATAAAATCATTACAAATTCGATATCCCTTTTCGATGGGTTGTTGTACTGAATAATATACAAACTTTGGGCAAGCAAGGATCTTCTTACTCTTAACAACAGTCAATATGAGAAAAAGCCAAGAGTAATCTGCGGTGTATCATAGTATAACAATTGTCATTTCAAAATATCTTTTTTGCATTAAGAAAACTAACTGCTGAAGCAGGATCCATTACACTTAAAGGTGCATATTAAGCAAGTAACTCCATTTACATTTTAAAGCACTGCCACTGAACCTGACCAAATGCCACCATGGTGTTTTAAATACCTTTACTCATAGAAATGCCAGTTTCGTTACATTATTTTTCCAAAAAAAAAAAAAAATTACACATATATATCTGCATTTATTCTGTGGAAGAAAAAAAATCAGGTCAAGTTTGCGACCAGAAAATTGAAGAAGGTGAAGTTTTAAAGCCTTTTTCTGCTGCCCGAGAAATTAATTTCGTTTTTCTTTTTTTTTTTTTGGGGGGGGGGGGATTTTATTTGTTTTGAAAGAAAGTTAAAGTGGTACTCATAAATCTTACAATCGCTTCTTTTGAACCTTTAAACAATCAGCTATTGAACAGGTTGATACCGATATGAAACTGACCAAGCGGCACAAGCGCTATGTTGTAATAGATCTTAATACTGACTGGTACTACTTATGTACAGCATTTTACACACACACGAGCACATTTATTATACAAATAATCCGAACTATGCTTTTCCTTTTCTTTTGTTGGCCATTTTATAAATTTTTTTTCTCTTCGTCAGCACCCATCAGACACGTCATCCCGACGCCGTGACGTCGTTTGACGTAGCTATTACGTCGTGTCTGCTGGGAATGCGTACTATAACATCGTAACGTTCTCTACCCAACTACCAACCTCTAACAACATAGACCCCAATCACCTTGAAACCAAAAAATTCCTAAATCTTTTCACATCTAATTGATATATTTGATTTAACAACGCATGAAGGAAAATAAACAAATAAAATCAAATGAAATAACTGTCGTTTTGGAAATTTTAGGCTCAATGTGTCCGAATATGAAAACTGTCAACTCTAAATTTGATTCTCTATTCTTTTGGAATATATATTAAAAACCAATATATTAAGAAAATGACAGACATCAAACGTAAGCCTACAATGCTGTTTTATTCTAATATATACTACTCAAGAAGTACATGTAAGCTTATATACACTATTTTACTATCTAATAAGATATAAAGGCGCAGAGGGCACCATACCGTTTCCAAGCCTTTGACGCTATTCCTCCCTAGAGAACATTTCAAACTCACTAATCCTTTTACAGAAGACAAAAGTATTGGGATGCTAAGAAAACATAAAATATAACAATCTAATATTTACATCATGCTGATTAGCGTACTTTTATACTCTAGATCAGTCACAACCTGCAAAAACAGACCTGTCATCTGTAAGAAACAAGTGACACTAACCTATCTCATTGGTCACAAGCTTGCCATTCAAGTTTTCTAAATGTTGGCACACTGAACTACAGTGCTGTCTTCACATCGCCAAATAGTAGAATCTGACTTTTGATAATTGTACAATTCAATAGCTTATCTAGCAATAGGGCAACTTAGCTGGCTGCATTATTCTGTGGTTTCCTTTTAAAAAAATCTGACAACACTTGATCTTTTTTTTTCATAATACTGACAAAGACAGGAATAAAATTACCATGCAAAGTCAAATGCCTCCAAGGGTGAAATAATTAGCATGCAATGTGAGCTTGTACACAGCAAACTTGATCACAAATGTTTGACATCAAAGTTTTACACTTTTTCAAAACAGTGCATAAGTACATAAATCATATCTTTTTTATATAAAATATTTAACATTTAATTTTACTAGAAAGGGCAATTTCACTTTAAATGATAACCACAAGATGCCAGGAAAAAACCTTGCTATGTATCTAAAATTCAACATATTTATCCAAAAACTTAAAGAAAATACATATGTTTGTGCGCTGACAGGGAGGTACAAAAAGGTATGTAAAAAGATTCAATCTATGATGATATAATGAATATGTCCTGAAAATCTATTATAAATTTGAAATTACATTTCTCTTTATTTCATACAACAATATTTTTATACCTTAAGTTCAACACTAACAAGTTAAAATTGGTGTACAGACTTTCTGGTAATATCCATAAGCATAGTATCTTAGTTATCATAATTCAGACTACAAATCCATTACAAAAGCTTACTTGTATATACAATGTAAACCTATGTTTGATACACAATGTCACAGGACAAAGATGGAATTTAAAAACTAAGTGTACTGTTCAACATGCATTTTTTACACTTTAGCTCACAAAATTTCTCCACTCTTTTTCATTTCCCCCTCTACCAGGACAACATATTTTTACGCCTGGTCCAGATATTCACAGTTATTCTTCTTTCTGCATAATTCTGTCAATGGGAATTTTAGCACAAAATTTCAGAAATGACATCATCAGAACTCCTGACCTCTGGTAGAGAGCACTGTCACTACAACATACCGCTCACAATAGCCATTTCACTTCCGTGATAAACACCAAAATTAACACAAAATAACAAAGCACCCTTTCATTTCTTAAAACCAAAAGCTAAGTGGCTTCAACCAAGCACTACCTCTGGCTTGTTATTATATAATATTAATTCTCAATTTGAGTCCCAAAAGGTATTTAAAATACATCTATAAAAAGTCCTGAGCTGTTAAAATGAAGATTCATAAAATGTCATAGACTGCCTAGAGCCGTTCATGGAGCCATCTTTTTTCAGATCTCCATTAGGCTCCTGCTTCTCGCAATCCCCAGAGGAGGCAGAGTTGCTGCTGTCGGTCAGAGCGGTTTCTGGGGTGGCAGCTGAGGGATCGTAATAAAACTCGGCATCTTCTGTACACAGGTCATCTGGGTCATCTTCAGGACGGAGTTGGTGACGTTTCAGACGAGGCCTCAGCAATTTTACTATTCTCTAAGAGAACAAAATACAATTGTGATGAAAAAGATGATAAGAGTAATAAAAAACATGATTTAAACCATGGCAGATGGCAAAGGGAAGTTTCAGTCAACCATGCTAAAAGCAGTGAAAGTATGAAGATAGATATGACCTGACTCAATGGTCCTTGGTTTACCTAAAGGCTGGTAAATATTTTTTTCAAAGAACTAAGAAATCCATCATTCATGCCATGTATAAAAGATGCAAATGATTTTTTTAAAAAATTCCTTTTGATTTCCAAGTTTATTCAAACTTATTCAAAGTCCTCACCTCTTTCAGGGTCCCAGGGGTGGTGGCAATCTGAATAATCATCAACAGAGGAATCATGAGGGCAGCAACAGAAGCCATGGTCCAGCCAATAGCTATGGCCCACTTTGGGTACTGGTACACCCGGTTGTAGGTCAGCTCAGAGTAGGTGACCCCACTCATGATGAAAATTGCCTAAAAGAAGAAACGCATTTTCTTTTGTAAACTTTCTGGATAGAAGCGATATCAACAGACACTCAAATTCTTTACACGAACTTTTTATTATTAAAACTGCATGCCATGGGAAACATTTCAATAATTAAAAAGTCTTAAGTTGATAGTTTATCCTATATAATTAAAGCAGTGCAATATCAGAGGTATAAGTATTTTGCAATGTAAAGATAAAGCAATCACCAAATTACCATTGCATTTTTTGCTGCAAAAAGTGCTCTGGCACACCATATTATAATTTTTGGCTCATCTTTTCTTTAAATCACAAATCAATTCCTACTTTGCCATGCCCAACATGATGAGCAGATAAAAAAAGACAGTAATACAGTCTGGCTGTAAATTGAGAATGCTACTTTACCGTGACAAAAGCAGGGCACACTCCCATCCACATGACCTTGATAGCTGGGTTTACTCGGAAACCATACATCATCTCCAGGTTGTCATGGAAACGGTTGATTCCTAAAATAATAAAGCATAATAAGATCAATTTCTCAAAACACACACACACACATAAAAAATTAATAATAATAACATTAAATTAATAATAAAAAAAATTAAATAAATAAATAAATAAATAAATAAATAAAATGTTCCTTCTGTTAATTTTTTAAAAATACAACAAACAATGGTTGAGGTAATAATAAACCAGTTCTTGTTGGGCATCAATAGAATGTGTTTATTAGTATCCTGCAGTATTCTATTATCCTATATGGGGAAATAAAAACTCTCATTAGCTTCATACATTGTACATGTACAACAGAGACATGGGAAATGGGCATTCACTAAGAGCCCATTACGGCTGTCTCTTTGTAGGCACCAGTTTACTTTTCCTCACCATAGCAGTAGGATATTGCCAAACACTCAAACAAGGCCACCACCAAGATGATTCTGCTGCCAGAGTAGAAGTCAAACAGCTGGAACACATACATGCCACCCTAGAATGAAAGAAACAGGACTGAATGAACTAATGAGCCCAGTCTTTGTGCAAAGTTTTAATTTCAATTTTTGTTTCCTAAGTCTATTGAACAGCCTGTGCAACATTATGCATGCACTGCAACTTCTGGAGGCTTTGAGTAAATTAACATTATTTAACTATTATATACCAATTATAAATACCTGAACAGGCGGTGTATTTACACAGATGAACAACTTTTGAATTAAAAAAGGAAAACAAATAATGCATATAAAAAGAAAAAAATAAGCTATCTTAATAAATAAAAAATGGTGTACTTGGATATATAAATTACTGGTATCTTAAAAAATAACATGTTTCTAAATAAATAGACAACAGGTGTACAAAAAAGGAAAAAACAAGTAGTGATTTTGAATACAATTTTAGAAAGAAAAACAACTGGCATGTCTGAATTAACAGACAGACAAATGGTGTACTCAAAACAGAAAAAATATTGTTTTTACTTCCTGGCATTACTTACCTCTGTTACCATGGAGAGGCCAATGAAAAATGATACCAAACACGTCAGACCAGTGAAGATCTCGCGGTTGTGCCCCTTGCGCAAATAATGGGGATACTGATCGACAATGGCAGTGATGAAGCCTTCAACTCCCACAAACTGGCAAGAAACAGTAACAAAAACATCAAATTTCATTTTAAAAGACACAAAAATGGGCTAATATTTTTTCTAAGTGAAAAACAAAGATAATCTTTAACTACAAGTCATTTTATTTCACCATTCACTTGTAAGTGACAGCTATAATCTGTGAAGATCTTTCAATCTTTGGTCATAAGAAGTTCATATTTACTTTTTGAACTGAACTGATTTAACTGGATGGATTATACGCAACTAGACTGCATGACACCAAGTGCTGTGTAATTGCTGTAGCAACTGTACTAAAATGCATCTTCTTTTAAGACCTACTTTGAGTTAAAGAAGAAACTTCCACTGTATGTAATCAATGCTAATGTCTCACCTGGCTATCCAACCCCAGTAGGATGATCATTAGGAAGAAGAGCACAGACCAGAGAGGAGCCAGGGGCATCTGGGCTAGAGCCTTGGGATAGGCAATGAATGCCAGGCCAGGCCCTGCAACATAATATGGTAAAATTATGCAAAGTTAATGCCATTCATATTTTTCTAATTCCAAAGATTTTTCTGGTCTTCTCAGAAAACATGAGTTTTTCATCAAGATAATGAAGCTCTAATACCAACCACTACAAATTCTATTTAACAAAATGTGCTTTCTTTATCCTTGGCAATGATGTAATCACACTCACTTACCATACTCAGCCACTTTCCCAACGTTCGTCCCTTGCTCCTTGGCCATAAACCCTAGCACTGAGAAGATCACCAGACCAGCCAGTAGACTGGTGCCACTGTTGGTACAGGCAAAGATAATACTGTCTCTGAAAAGGAAGAGAAGATTTTTTCCTTCATAATTTTGCATACATAATGTTCAGACTTAAATTTCCTATACTGAAAACTGATGGGCAAATTAATATGTTCCTAATATTCAGGTATTAAAGTTGACATGCAGGGTGCTGAAGACAAATGGGCTCTTATATTTTATTAAAGCCACAGTAAGGAGCAAAAACATGTTTCTATAGGGTTTTTACAACATTTCAGGCAAATACACTAGAATAATTTACTGCAGGATTTTACTTTGATTGCTTCAGCTGGGAATAATCACATGTAATGCAATGACCATATTTCCTTTGAAAATAAGTAGGACAAAATAAAGGAATCATGTCTGAATATATGGCTCAAAGGTCCTCATTACTTCACACAAAAAGAATCCTTACAATCATTCCAAAAATAGAATCTAATATGGAATTTTCAGGGTCAATTCATAAATCACAAAAAAAGGATGACCTTAAAAAACCTACTGTATAAGGTCATCATATAGCCTGAGCACCTGCTGTGTAACAATGCTACCTGGTGAGTTAATTGTGTGCAAGTCCTCAGGGGCAGTCAAACCTCATAAAGCAATCCAATTATTTAACCCACTTCCAAATATTATAATATAAAGCATCACTGATCATCTCAGATCTTCATACTTACCTGTAAGAGTTGTGGTGGAATTTGTTGTAGCTGCCTAAAGCTGTCAGTGCTCCTAGACCAATGGAATATGAGAAGAAGATCTGGGTCCCGGCATCAACCCACACCTATATGGAGCAAAGATAACACAATTGACGGTTAATTATTGTATACACTTTAAAGGATATAATAACATTATGAAGCACTTCACTGTTTGAAAATGAGAATTTTTTTGACTGAAAAGGCATGCTGTAAAATTGGCCTGTAGCAAAAATGGGAAGACTATTACATTCAGCAGTAATTAAAATTCTGACCAGGTCTGACTGACTGTACCTATCTCATGTTGTATAAAATAAAAATGAATTCATTTTCTTAAGATTCCATTTCACATGTCAGCCTCCTCCTTTAGTCATAAATATGAACAGTTATTCATCGTTAAATAATTCAACGATAACTGCTTGTGTTTGGCCTTTGCATGGAAGCACAATATAAATCAAACACTATTTACATTTAATCATTCTTTTAATATTAAACACTGAGGCAATATTTATCATGAGAAATGGATTTCATTTGATACAGGGCCATAGTGGCAAAGTGTAAACAAGCTTGTGTTCCCTGACAACAACAGGTGTGCTACTCTTCACCTGGACCTGGACGTCCATACAGTTTTAAACTAAAACCCCATTAGAGACCTCTCCCAAAAATGGAGGAGGGAGAAATTGTAGCTGGGTGGGTGGGGGGTGGGGGCATCTTCAATTATAACAGCTCTCACTTTTGAGGGCACCACCTAGTGGTGAATAAGGGGCAGTTAATTATAATGAGTTTGGCTGTACACTAACTACACGGGGAATCTCAATGAATGCAATTAGATGTACAGATTAACGTGCCTCCTCCTGGCGAATATAGAGAATATAGAGAAGGTAATGAGAAGGGATGTTAATCCGACTGCATTCAGTGTGCAGTAGCTACTGTGACCTAACTCATTCTGAATGGCCCCTTATGGACTTACAATATGCTACCAAGCCCAATATACACCTTTTCAATCAAACACCACAGAATACATTTTAAAAGGAATTTGTCTCATTTAAAAAAAGGACTCCATGGGGTAATATTGGTTGTGGTACATGAGAACCTCACTCTCGACTCAGATGGTTTTTCAATTACACATCCATTATTAGTACAGTTTCACATTCACCAACAGCTGGTGTTTTGCTTATTGAATGGATTTATATCAATTATTAATCACTTTTCTGAAGCTTGACGAATTGTTTCAGAGAACTCCAACATGTGCAGTATCATATTAAAAATTAAGTTATCAACAAAGGAGTCTCTCTTTTGATATCTCATACAATTGATTAATAACCATATTCAATTTTAGAACTGCAGTGCCATAAAACTGACTACAAAGCAATCTAACCAATGATACTGGTTGATAAAAAAACATCTCACTTAAAAATATTATTTATCCCATGACCTTGTTATTCATGTTTATTACATGTTATTATTGAGAATTGTCTTTTTTTAATATGTAAAAAAAAAATCACCAAAAAAAGGAAACAAGAGATAATATGGCAATTTAAAGACTTTAAATTTACTGGATCATCACATAAAAACCATTAACAAGGAGAAAGTACTACTGTGTATGCCAACAACCTCAAAAAGCTGGTAACACTAAATTCATTTCTAAAATAAAATATAGATGCCTGCAATGGGAGTTCAAACAGTAAATCAACTCACATCACACTTCCCACTAAGACCCTGGAAATGGGGCCACCTGAGGAATAATGTTTCATTACAAGTACTTAAGTCAGTCTAGCAGAGAGTGTCCTGGAGTGAGGTGACAGGAAGCCAGGCTGTGAAGTATTAGCCTGTCATATACAGTATATTTATAGAGCTCTACCAATATATTCTGGACAGGCAATAATATATTTGCTCTGTATAATGATGATGTGAATTATGGCAAACATGTATTGAACCAAAAAGATCTTTTTGAATATTCTGCTGTGCACTGAAATGCCCTGTAACAGGTTAACTTTGGGTACACACAGCATTATCAATTATTACCAGGCATGTAATTATTATAGTGGGTGATGTATGAGCTCATCAAGTATTCATGCCAGGTTGAAAGTTAGGCCAGATAAATATACACACTTGGACAGACTATATGGTCCATTGAAAATATATTGTCCAAGTTAATACCATCTTTCATATAACATCAAAGCTAAGAATGAGACCAAAAATGAGGACGTATTAAAATCTGCTTTTGAATCAGTATTTTCCCCCCTTAATCACAAATTATTTATGTTTCACTAGAATTACACAAAGTGAGAAATACTGTTTTCCTTTTTATTGATTTTTTCCGCCTCTTTCTTTTTTAAATACCAATTTATATACTGAGCAGTCATTCTATTTGATTTTGTTATCTGGGAGGACATAAAGCACAGTTCCCTGCAATTATTTACCTTGGATGCTGTTCAATTATCAGAAGCTCTTTAAGTCAAATAACGACCCTTGATAATGAGGGGTGACCAAAATGCAAGGGTCTGCTGAATTATTTAATCCACTCTTCTTGTCATATTAATCTGGACAAAAATTAATTAAAATAAATCCATATTGAGGAACAGGTGCAGGGTGGAGAAGGCCAGAATATGTTACCTCTAATTGAATTTTCACTCCCAATACCTTTGATCCTCTTTCTCAGTCTGCATGCAAATTAGGTAATATTTCTCCATAATCAAGGCCAATCAATATCTCAACAAAAAGTTGAACTGTACACAGAATATATGCATGTGCTAAACTTTGCACTCAGTCTTCTATCCAAGGTTCTTAACATGTTTTTAAAACACCAAAGTGTATACTATGTGCAAACACATCGAAACATGTACAAAAAAAAGAGCTCATTTCTAGAGCATTTTTCTTTCATTATTTTTCACTCTTATAAGAAAGGTTTAATATTTTTTTTTTTGCTAAATTCATGCCAATGGACTGGTTTTAACTCATGCTTACTCTTGTTTCATTATTTGCCACAGTATATAATATCATCATGCTCCTCAGTCCATTTCAGTGACCTATAATATCATCAAAGAACATCCTTAATACTGCCTGAAGTCTTACCAGGCAATATGCACTCTGGGTATTTCCTCTACAGGAGGCCTACGTTACCATAGTTACATGCATCATGACCTAATGAATTTATTCTTCAGCAGATTTCACAGATAAGTGTCTTTGTTAGGAGAGAAAAAGATCAATAGCAAGCTAAACCTGAATTTGATTAGATAAACCCATCAGTGCTGCCATGCCCAACATGTCGGATCACATCTCACAATTCATTTTAATAATTAATCCATGATACTAGTTTACTTTTGCTGCATAGTCTCCTCTCTCCTTTCTTCCAGATCTAACAAGAACCACAAAACTACCCACATTTATCATGATTCCCATGCAATTACACTGTTTTAATGGAACAGCAATCGATATAATCCATCAATGCGCCACAATAAAATCATTCCAACACTTCGTATTTAATTCTTGGTAGAAGAGAATCATGACGGACCAGACTCATTAGCATAATTATGTGCACGCTTGCAAAAAGTGCTGGAAATTTTCCACTGACTCTCAGTGCTGCAGCCAAGAAAAATATCAACCTCAAATGAAGTGCAATTGTGTTTTTTTTTTTCCTTTGTACCCACAAGTGCCATTTCATCAATATGTATTGTTACGAGTTTGTTGGCAGTCGATACGCAATAACTAGATATCAAGATAATAAACCAATTCTAATAATGCAAAAATTCACAATGTGACTGTTCATGCATGCATTTTATTTGGTGTTCCCTCTTTCCTCTGCCTTTAAATTTGACAACGTTTTCATATCTTCACGATGTGTGTGTATACATGTGCGTGGGTGCATGCATGCATGCATGATATCTGAGTTGCCACCAATAACAGATCTATGAAACTGAGATGTTAATGTCATAATGTGACTCATTGATTTTCTTTTTTCTTCTGCATCAAATTTTCTGTTATCATCACATCTAAAAATATGAAGTATGTTCTGTCCTCAAAAAAATCAATGGTGTACTTAATGCAAATGCAATCATAACAACTTCAGGCCAAATGTAACAAACAAATTCTCTCATTCTGTAATTTTTCTCCTTCAGGTCTTGATAGCATATAAGTCATTCTATAACCCAAAGCAATGATAAATGCCATGTCTTCATAAACACTTTCTTGCTGCAACACATCAATGTAAAGAAAGTGATAAATTACATGCTCTGAAGTAATGACTGATTATTTCCACATAATACACTGCAGAATAGACCTTGGAGAAAAATTAAGTGCCATTTCAGCAGGGTTTTTTTCCTTTTTGTATCTACATAGTGAACATGGCTAAATATAGAATAACAGGATCTTGAAATTGATTCCTGCTGCCTTCATTTACTGAATGTTGCTGGAACATGTTTTGCTTCAACTCTAACATTTCAGTATTTTAATCAGTGCTGTATCAGACTGCCTTCACAATTATATAACAATGACTCATTTGATTACCAACATGTAAATTGGTAGGTTTTGTGGTTCAAATCCAGGCAGTATACAGAAACACACTCACAAGCACACAGGTGAAGCAATGGTTGGTTGGTTGGTTGGTTGGGGGGGGGGGGGGGGGGGCATGTTTTCGGGAAAAAATATTCACTTAAGGGGGCTAGGAGAAGGGGGGAGAGGAATGCAGTGTTTGTGGTGCCTCCCCCCCCCCCCCCCGTCCCCCCTACACACATACTTCACATTTCTTTGAATTGCATTTGATTGATTCTTTTTGATGTTCAGTTATGTAATATAGAAGTTCACAGATGTAAGTCATTTGTGTTTTACTGTGTCTATGATCCCCATCACTGCTACCGATAACATGTTTATCATCAACTTCATCATGAGATCTAGATAAAAAAACAATCCATATCTCATGTTCCAGTCACCTGTGAAAATAATGTCTAGACTGAGGACGAATGTCTTAATTCCTAATTAAGATCTTTTAAATAAGCAAAAAAAAAAAAAAAAAAAAAACTAAAGATGAATTGATAACTATTTACTTCATATAGGGGTCCGTACATCTACTGTACTAATACTGCACTACACTGGACTGCAGGTGCCATATAGAGATACATGCACAAGGATAAAACTGTCAGACATGGGTTAATGAAAGAAGACAGAAAGGAGAAAAGTTGATACCACGTCTTGGTAATAGCAATATTTTCGTACTTCGTTGGAATACAACATCTGTATTATCTCAGCAGTGCTCATGTAACAAAATTCCTCCAAGATCATTCCCTAAACCAGTCTGGAAGATAGAAAAACACTCTCTTTCCTATCTGCCATTTAGCTGAGTTAAATTTAGAACCCAGACATGCTTCATATTTGTGTAACCTGGCTTTAACATAGGCAAACTTTATCTGTGAAAAACATGTGTATTCAGTGCATTAAAAATTGGGTGCACTTGTATTTTTAATTCTCTTGACAACAAGATGATGCTTCTAAAAGGTCTTTTTCTTTTTTCCATTATTGATGTGTATGGTCAAAATTACACTCTCAGGTAGCCACACCTACTTGTAGAAACGTAAAACCCACCTCTTGAGTGTTTAGAAAAGTCACCTTACAAAAATAAAATAAAAAAAAAAAAAAAAATTAAAAAAAAAAAAACTCAATGCTTCTAAAATAATCTCAGTATCTGAGTACAGATTTAGATCTGATTCAATGGACATGAAAACCTTATTGATGATGATGATGATTATGCTCATATACAGTACAAATTCATTCAATCTTGTCAAAAAACTATATAACCGTTAATATCACCTTAATTGGACCTCAAATGATGGGTTCAATTTGATACAAATAACACATCAGCCCTTGTGTACAACATTTCTCCAACCTCAGATTTTTCAAAAAAAAAAAAAAAAAAAAAAAGGATTTTAAAAATGGGCACATTTTAATTGCTAATAAATACTGAAATAAAAAAAAACCCCAAAGATCGACAAAATAAAAGGGCAGGCAACATTTATCAGTCCCTGGTCTAGTGCCTTATGGTATTTGATCAAAATAAGAAGCATTGCTTTATTTACAAAGTTTATATTGATGAACTTGCATAATACATGTTCAAATTCTTGATCCTAACATTTGTGGCTCTATATTTCCAGATCTTATCAATACATGCAAATAAGAGCTACATGTACATGTTTCTTTTCATTAGTTTACAAGACCAAAGAGTGATGATCTAAAAGTGCTAAAAGACCATCAAAGGGTATTTTTGTTAGTGATTTTTTCACTTTTCAGCAATATACAACAAACTGTATCTTTAAGCTAAATTATAATGTAACATAACCACCAAACTAACCTGAAGTTCTCCAATCTTGGTGAAGTCAGGGAGGAGGTAATACTTAATGCCATCTACAGCGCCATCTAGTGTTGCGCCTCTGATCAACAATACTGTCATGAAGATATATGGACTCGTGGCCGTGAAATACATAACCTAAAATATAAGAGCTGTGAGGTAAATTCATATCAATGTGTTGCCCTATTCATGATCTCCCTAGGTTCTGCTCTTGCCCATATTATTGCTCTTCCGCACCTAATTAGGTGCAGGGCAACAATATGGCTGACAGAGAAAGAAGAACCAGAAATATTGGCAATAAAGTTTTTTGCAAGTTATTTTACTTTTAATGAAAACTATAAGGAGAAGTATTACTTAAGACTGAACAAAAAAAATTGACACTGCTTACAATTCCTATGATTTTACCAAAACAAATTTATATTCTATTTCAATAGAAGAGCTCATAAAAATTCTTCAAAAACTATTATTAAAAAGTCCTCAGTGTAGAATCAATGTCCATGGCAATGCACAAGGCAAAGACCAACTTTGTTAACTTGCTCTGAAAAAAGAACACACGGTTATTCGCTCCTCCAACTGTGTTCTTAGGCTTGCATGATAGCAAGGGCCTGAGCTCATCTGAACGGACCAGTGTGCAAAGCACACTTCGTGAGTGTAATCTGTATGTAATAACAAAGAAATATTTTATTCAAAAAGTCTACATGGGGCATACATGAGCACAAACATAGTACACATTGAAAAATAAACCAAAAAAAAAAAAAAAAAGGTTGTAATAAGGTAAAAGTGTGTTGAGTCGCTGATTGGGCAGGGTCTCACCGTCCCTGTTGCCCCGATCAGTCAACTAAGTTCACCTTGCCCGATGATTTAACTCCCTTCCATATGCAGAAGTAGACAACGACCCAGGCAAGAAGAAGACACAGTGCTAGGTCCCACTTGATTGTACCCATTGCGTTGATCCCGGTCGAGATCTGCAAGACTTTGCGCCTGCAGAAAATTGGGATAATCATAATCACCTTATTAGTAGATGGAGCCACAGAGGCATTGCTCAACACATGCCGCAGCGGCGGTGAAGTTGTTTGTTGTATTTGAGTGTTGTGTTGTTTGTGTTTTTTGTGGAGAGGACCATTAATTAAGCCACTTGAATGGGACTGGTTTTTTAAGGGATAGTGTTAATTGGGTTCTTTAGATGTGTTTCAGGAAAAATCTGTGCAAGTGTGCAGTTAATGGAACAAATTCCTTCAAGACAATTTATTCCTTTTCATTTCTTTTTCATTTCAAATCATAGATCTGTGGAAAAGACATGCATATTCTACATTTCTTTCATTCCATTTTTTACCTCACAGCAAAATTTTACAAAGTTTATAATTTCTTGCATTAATCACCCAAATTTTATTAGTTTCAAAATCAAGTGATTACTGGCAAAGCAAATGCATTTGCATATCAATCAGTTTAATCATTCCAACAACCACACACAAACACACAAGTGCATTTGGACAGACTTATGGTTTCACTGCAAAACTCAGATTAATGCCACACAAGACTCATTTTTAATACTTTTAAAGCTATTCCACTAAAATTAGGTACAGAGGCAAAGTTATATTTTTAGTGTGATAACCAAACAAAATCAGTTTTGGACAGAAAACAGTAAATGAAGAATCATGACCATTCCCCTACTTTATTTTTCAATTTAATGATAGATCACACCACACCTAATAGTAGAACTGCAATGGGTTATTTAATCAGGAGTAATCTAACTTGTGCACGTTTTCTTATGTGGCCAGGACACAGTTTCAGTGACAACCAAACATTCTTTCAGTTTTTCATAGCATATACATTGCGATAAAACTAACATAGGTGTCTATGAGTTTTTTTTAAGACCAGGATAAATCATCAAGACATTGAACAGTCATCTATAAAATTTGACTCATTCTTCCTACAAATCAATAAAAAACAGGAATGAAGCAACTAAAAAGGGTTTAAGTCATACAGCAGTCTAAGAACCAATCTTTAAAAAACTGAAAGATTTTTTTTCACTGTGCTTAAAGGAAAACCTGAATAGTCAATTAGTTTATCACACTTCAGTAATGCACACTGCCAAGATTTCTTTTTTTTTTACTCTCCAACTACACGGCACATTGTACACCACCAACCACCCCCTCCTTCACTGGATCCTTTAACCCCTCTTCCAACCCCTAGAACCCCCTCATCCCAAGGCAAGCAGAGTTTTCTACCAGAAATATATTAACAACATTTAAATGTTCTATTATCTGAAGTTTCACCTCATATTTTAAACCATGCTCTAATGCCAAATATATGTATGTCTTAAATTTAGTGTTGTACCAAAGAGAATCTAGGTTCCAATGTTTTTTTGAGACAAGTACTGCCAATAAACACATAAGTAGGGGCATAATTTTGTCAATATCTAATGGCCTTTGGGTAAGGTTGCAACTGCTGTGTGAGAGAGAAAATTCAGCTATGTACAACTTGTATCATCCTAATTCGCATAAAAGCCTGCCGATGGCATCTCCATAGCTCAGATATTTCTTATGTAATCTAGGTTTAATCAATTTCATGACAGTTTTCTCTTCCATTTAGAGATTAAGCTGAAATGTGTAATCCAGAAGGGTTTTACTTGGGTTACATGTTCAATCGTAGGTCTATAAAAATAAAAGGAAGGCAATGTATTTTGATGAGTTGCATTTTAGTTTTAAAATTCTATGAAAGGAGTTTTAGTACTGTTACTTAAGATTGGAATTATGCTTTGTTGTCATTTTTTGTTTGTTTTTTGTGATGCTTTTACATTTGTGTTTTGTTTTTTAAATACTTGTGAATAGTAAAGAGACCATTTGTGGGATTTTAGTTATTTTCACTTGATTTTCTTAGCAAACAGTGCCAAAGGCATGTTTCCCCATTTCTATTGATGGTATTACTACCCGTGTTAAAAAACAATTAAATTGGAAAATGCATATCAACATGAAATTAACCACATGACTTGTCTAATCTTAAACTCTATATTTCAAGGATATTTTTCAGTTTGGAAATTCATGGTCAATAAGAAAAAGCAACTGTACAACTGCACAATGAAAGTATGCCTCTTTTTTATATCATAATCCCATAAATGGCCACTTTCACATTCTATTAAATTTCTTAGAACAGATATTAAAATTAAAAGCTATGTCACTAGAGTAATAATACACTGACAGCATATCAATTTCCAGATACCAGGGCAATAATGAACTAACTTGTGTTTTGCTTTACTGTTCTTTTTGAGCAAATTGTGTTTAGCAAAAGAATTCTGTATTTTGTTTATCACTGTGTGTTGCAATCCATTATAAAACTTATTTGTAACATCTGTCAATAACATTGATTTCACTCTTGCAAGATCAATGGTTTTTATAAAATTGTAAAATAAACTCACTATATATCCAAAAGTATAAAACAACTCTATTGACATATAAACAAGTGAAAAAATCCCGGGCTTCAAGGTGAATTTTTGAGAGAAATTTGAAGACTTAGCTCAGATTGGGGGCCAAAGATGACAGCAAAATTATACAAATATTTTGAACAAAAAAAAAAAAAAAAAAAAGTCTGACCTTGACCTTTATTGAAGTTGACCTACTTCATCAAAGTCTAGTATTGCTTCACTATTTCAATACACTATATTTCATAAATTGTTGTACTATAATGGTTCAAAATTAATGACCTATAAATATAAGAAATAATGTTAAACCTAGAAAAAGTAGGTCAAGGTCATAATAATAGGCAAATGTTAGACTGATCCTCCTAGCCATAAACTGTTCTAGTTGCTGCCAAATTTCCGATGTTACCTGTACAGAATAAATCTGCACAGAGTCAAATATATTGATCTGCCAAAAGCAAAGAGCAAATGTTAATTCAGAGTATGTCTGGATAATATTACTTGTAAATAATTGGTTATCAAAGTTAGGATCATTAAAGGCCCACAGGATATACAGCCCCCCCTCCAAACTGAATTGTGAGTTTGGAGGCATCATGTTGAAATGCCTAACAAAAATGGAAAAGGTCATTATTTACTGAGTAACCATGGTGCCTTGAAAGGAATGTTTTATGTGCTTTGGGTTTTTCAACTGCACAATATATAATGTGCCTAGCTGGCTGCAAAAGAAAATTGTCTCTCCCTCTCTCAGTACTTTTTTTAGGTAAATATCTAAAAATGCACAAAATATTTTTTTTTTCAAATATCAGTGTTGATAATTTTTGATTTTATCAGATTTTATAATATGAATAATTTTTTTAAAAAAATTTAGCGACTGGATCTACTAGGTACAGAAAATAAGTCCAGAATGAAAAAAGTTTGCTAAAAACAGCATAAGGATAATGTCTTTACAGACTCAGCAAAGTTGTATTAAGATTGATTTCCCTCGCAGAAATAAATAAAGGAGACAATTCAAATGAAAATAACTTTTTGTTGAATGACTGTGTACTGAAGGATTAATTTTCAGATTAGGTAACATGAGTTATACATAGGAAAATGAATTTTGCTTTCATGCAAAGAATGTAAACACATTCTGTTATTCTTGTGTCTCAAAGTAAAAACTAAATATTGTCTTTACTAATGGTTTGTATAAATTTGGGTTGAATAACAATAGTGTAAATGTCTATCATACTGACACAACCACAGGGCCAAGCGCCACTTCAACAATTATTTGCCAAATAATCACGGATGCTGCCAATTTTAAAAAATCACTTCAAGCAATTTCAAAAATCCCTCTCAAGGCCACCCATCACCAGCAAGCAATGACATGTTCTTCTGGTGCCACAGATATTCTGACATTTATCATTTCCCTGCATTACCCAGTAAATAGACCATAATTCTCATTATACCTCTTCTCTAGAAAAAGCACTATGTGAATAATTGCTCTTTTCTATAACTTCACTTAAGTCCCATACCAACAGAAAGCATTATACAGTTAAGTTATCATTCCAAATAAATGGTGCTTTGTCATTTAAAGATATTTGTGAGTCCCATTCTATTTTAAGTGGATGGCTAAGGCAAACGCATGGCTTAGGCAAATGTCAGAATATATGCAAGGACCATTTTAAATTGAAAAACAGGGAAATCTTTCTTATATAATGTCACCCTGCCTTTGTGTTAACAAAGGACTTCAAAATTGTGAGAATCTAGGAAAAAATGGAAATCTATTAAGGGGTATTATGTAAGTCTAAAATATTGTTATTGATCTCATATCTACAAACGTTATATATTTACTGAGCAAAAAAAAACTAATATTAAAAGACAAAAATCTGGTCTTTTTTCTTCAAAAGAAAAAAATGGAAGACTGATGAAGAAACAAAATTTACACTTACTCCCAGTATTCAGTTACAGAATCAACTCCTTTGGTCTTGTTAGAAAACATAGTGTCATTACCCACACTCTGAGAGGCATTGAGTGTAGCATTGGTGGAGTTGGTAACATCATAGTGCATTCGGCAATGAATGGTGTTCCACGCGTTGCCACACGTGGCCCATGGCAAAACTGACGTGAACGACGCGAAGAAGTAGTAGAAGGCCCAGGTCAAGATGACGTTGTAGTAGACATTCAGGGAAAACACAATGACTGTCGCTGCATACCCAATGCCTAAAAAAAGATGTGCTTTGTTCTCAGTCATTTTCATTTTGGGGTTAAATAAAGGCCCTATGTGACACTCAAATAAAACAGCAGAATAAAAAGTGAACAGTTTTCATAACCTTAAACAGTTTCTCTTATTTTCACAACAAGCAGCACCTTCAAACTGATCATGTAACTGATAGAAATAATCATGAAAGATAGTAAAATGTGTTAATTATAAGAGTTCCATACGCACACAAAAAAAGAGAAAAAAAAGTCAAGAACAAAAACATGGTTCAATCAGTGAATTTTTCCACTAGTGACGGAGTGGAAAAAATGCTGGCAGCCAACTGTGCCGTAGACAATAAGAAATAAAACAAACTTGTGGGTAATGACTTCATTTATGGATCTCATAACAAAAACATTACCCAAATCTTCCATAAGGAATCTTTTATCAGGCAATCAATTCCACATTTTTGTATTAACTACAGCAAAGTCGATATAGGTGTGCTGAAGGTGCTCCAGTTACCAATACACATACACTGATGTGAAACAACAACACTTCATCATGAAAAGAAATCTTTTCCTATCAAAAAATTCATTTTGCAGATCTCATATGTCAATATACCCAGGTTACTATGTCAGGACTTGTAAATCACCAAAATCAATTTGACAAGAACTCATCAAATGAATCATCACCATCAATTTGACAGATTAGCTGCAAGTTTAGATGAAAAGTGCTATTCATTTTTGCACCAAGTCTAAAAATTGTGAACAATACTCAGGACTGTCTAGTTGTTTGTGCCAATTAGCCTTGTACCCACCTTGAAACAATGGTACCAGTTTCCACACTCCTATCCCGCCCTGGGACATGAACTGTCCCAAAGCCACTTCCAGAAAAAACACTGGAATTCCTCCAAGGATTACACAGGTGAAGTAAGGAATTAGAAAAGCACCTGCAAAGAAGCAAAGAGTAACTATGGATGTCATTTACAAAAATATAAATAATAAATATAAAATATATAGCAACTAAATTAAAATTATTATTAATTTATTTGTTAATGTAACTAATTCAATAATAATAATAATAATAAAGAAGAATATGGGTTGAATTAACTAATTTATTTCAAATTTTGAATCAGAGAGGACCCCTACCCCTCCAGTCTACAGCCCTAGCTGTAATCCTTCACCAGGAAAAAAGTGCAGAAAATAGACTAGAGGAGGCAATGATCTTGTGGTATGTTTATCTATATACTTGGAACATATTAGATAAAAGGTGAAACCTCCCTTCAGGGGATCAGCTTATCTGCCGTGTTCAAGGGCATAAAGCCAGCAGAATATCTTCAGGTAAAACCTGTGCAAAACAAGTAATTTCCTAGAAAATTATGTTCCCATTTCCTGCAATCTTAAACCCCTTGGGCAAACTTGACATGTGCTGATTTCCATGTTGTCTTCCAAAATCGATGTTTGGCAATAGGTGTATGTAATAATATTGCACCACATAAGTTGTTAATAAAGCTATTTCTTAGAGTAAATTTCCCAAAAGAATTTTCGGCCAATTAACGTTATTTGGCACATGCACCATTTTGCAGATTAAAATCTCTGTTAAGAAAAGAAATAAGAACAAACACAGTACAAAAATGTTCTCCAAAAAGAATACATCCCACAAGTGAATAATCAGTTCTATAATGAAGACTAGCTGACTGTTTTTCAATCTATTTATCTTTAAAAACAGAAATGACGTAACTTAGTTATTAAGAGGTGGGTGTAAGCTTTTTTATAAGCTGCAGGTATTCTTACTTAATTGCTTTTCTCCTTTCACCTAAAAACTTGAGAGTTAAAAAACCTTATGAATCACGAAAGAAAAAAGTGGAACTCACAACAGGTATTAAACATGCTGAAGTTGGTGCTTAGCTTTTGGTAGTTTGTTGATATTAAGATAAATAGAGAGAACCTCCCGTTGTTCATACAAAGTGTCAGCATAACTCACATCATCATTAGGTGCCTGACGCACAAGAAGATCAAATTCATCAACTTCAGAGCCAGGTGGCTGTTTGACTAGCCTCTCTTTAGGAGAAAATTCCTTGAAGCCGATTAACTGGTTTATTTTCAAATAAAAAATTTGAACCTTATCAAATTAAAATCATCAAAGTTTGGTCCAAAACAATATTTTACATTCAACTAAGCAAAACTAGTATTTGTTTAGAGTTAAGCTAAATTTTTTCTTTGTAGCAATAAGCCCACTATGACTGTAAAACTTGCAGGGAGATGCAGAAAAATATAACGGAAGTTTTAAATAATAAAGAAAACACAGTATTAGCTACATTTAAATGTTGGGGTTTCTTGGTTTGAACGAAAATACTTGCCCTTTCACACCTGATACCTTGATGCATCATTGAATAAACCAGACAGCAAAGCTGGCAATAAACAGACACCAACAAGCCACCAGCAAAACCCTTTTTTTTTTTTTTTGCAAAATAAACCGAATTGCAGATTTTTGAAAGAAATCTGCCTTACTTCCAAACAAAGCCACTTGCCAAAATATATATATAAAAAAAAAGAATATAGTAACTTTTGAAAAAATATTCCAATCATACCAATTTTCTGAAGGAACCAACATTTTCACAAACAAAGCCAGTCAATAACTTTTAAACAAAACAACGTTTGACAGTTAATAGGTTGAACACCAGATCAGTGGAACAGCATCTGTGGCGGTCACAGCAAGGACCCACAGTGATATAAATAGAGAGTCTGTGTAGAAAAAAACACATCTTGGTTCAGTGCATAAAAATCCAATGGAGTTCTATCAAACTAACATTTACATCTTATTCCTGAAATGGTTGAGATTTTTCCATCACCATTGGGTAAAAGACTTTTAAATACACTTTTCTCTCAAAACAACAATGAATGAAATAAGCACTATGAAATTTTTAAGCTTTAATTAGAATAAAATGTGCATGAAATTTACTGTATTATACATAGTGTACTGTTGTACTAATATTTATTGTTCATTCAGAAACTTTCCACTTAAAAAAAAAAAACAATCTTATAATGCACTGTTCCATGTTTTCTTCAACAATAATATACATTGTAGATGTCTAAGGGATTTTTTCAAAGTTACAGCACTTCTTTAGTCAAAAGCATAAGTTCACTCAGTATAGTATATATAAATGCTGTACGATTTGGAATTTTTAGTTGATAAGGTGCCATGACAGCCACTGCATATACAGATAATCAGATAAAGAGCAAACCAAATGAAAAAAATTAAATAAAGACAATTTAACAATTTAGCACAAACAGCTGTGGGTACTACCAGTATCCCTGTGTACTGTTTCATGTCACTGAGTACAATATTAAGACAGAATGCATGTTTAAATAATAAGGAGTGTTCTCTTTTATTTAGTTTGCTTACAATAATATGCAGAAACCACAAACAGCAATCAAAAAAGGTCATTAGTTAGAAGGTTATTAGGTTAAGTACAAATAAATGTAAATGGACAAAGCATCATATATAGACTCTATATATGATGCTTAAGTTTAGCAAATGTCCACTCTTCAGAATGTTTAGCAGGCCCAGGACCAAAAAGACCTTGTCACTGACATTTTACTTATTTATGACCATACATGTACGTATCATTTGCAACAAAAAAATAATACTTCACAAAAAGAAATAATACTTCATAAATAAATAAAAACATGCAGAATTAGCATTTGGTTCTCCTCCAAACACTCAGGGCAAAAATGTTTACAGGTTAGCAATCTCTGCACCTCTTTATGGATATAACAGACACTGATAATACGGGAAACATCTGCTCTATGTATTTATCTTAGTCATGTGCAGATTCATTTGTGCTTATATTCAATACTGATCAATACTTCTAATACATATCTACTATGTAGCTGGATAGCAATATGTACCCCGAGTCTCAAGTTACTGATGGTACCTTACTCGGTCCAGCAATGACATGCTAATGTAAGACACCCTAATACACAGGGTGATCCATATCTGTCTCTGACATAGTGAGAAATACATTCCATGCATGTGGATAACTAGAATGTATACACTCTTTTTTTAATTGTATGTTATAGGGTGCAGATAAAGCACTGAACAGCCGGATGCTCTGCAGAGTGGCCCACTTGCTAAGGCTGGCCATTTCTTTCTTTCGACAATTATTAGGCGTAAATTTCCTTATTCAAATATGCAAAAAGAAAAAAAAACAGTTTGTACAATAAGGTGAAATTTCAGGGCTCACTTCAACATTTAGTTAAGCCAAGTAGCTACTCAATAAACCTAAGATAAATTGGCGAAAAATATAAACCATTTTTCCACTTAAATAAATAAAAATCTTTTGCCTCTGAGCCAAATAAACCTAGCAATTGACATCACAGTTGGAACTCAAGATTATAATTCAGAATATCCTACAAACAATTTTTTTCTTTCTTTGCCTTTTTTCTATACACAGAAAGTATGTTTGTTGCACATTCTTCAGTAACATTTCACCTCTAACCTTCCATTTTTACTCAGACACTTAAAAATATTGTATTGGTGGCATGTTATTCACAATACCAAGTAAAACCGTCATAGACCTTTACTTCTTTCCCACACACTTTGCGCAGTGTGAACCCCCCAGAAAAACATTCTGTGAATGCCCAAAGGTCTTGAAATGTCAAAGGTTTCCTAAATTTGTCTTTGCCCACTGATTGCCGGAATCCTCCATCTATTTTTGACCAAACATCATGAAGTGTGTGGTATGCAAAGATGCAAGAATTGCCTGATATATATCTGAAAGTTAGAATTCTGTCCAGTTTAAAGTGTGTGAGGTCCAGAAAATGTAGCCTGCAGCTTCTTCCTTTACAAATTATAAAAGCACATATTGCTTATTTCCTGGGAAGTCGATTATTTCTAGAGTGAGACCTTTTAGCTAAGCAATGCATTTGCCATGTATAAATTTGTATCTGTACATTTACTTGATCAATAAGAGGCATGGTCACATTTGATTTCGTAGAAATATCACAAAATTAAAAAAAAAATAACTGCCAGTAAAATTATAAATATTCATAACTGGTATTGAATCGAGGACTGGTGAATCAGTACGCATTGCACAGTATCATACCCCGAACAAATTTTGAGTGGTGATGCAATACTTTTCAACCCTGCTGAGAATCGTCACTATCACATCGCGTACTAGGCAAGAGCAGTGTCGCTTCTGATACTGTGAAATGAGTACTGATACACACCTTGAAAACGGGTAGTGTGGTCCGATCTACCGGTGAATTCAGGATCATTCGGTGCCGAGTCTGGTAGTTGGGTAGGCCTGAAAGTGGTTAGGTTAATTACATGGTATAAATGAACATCTACAAAGTGACACAAACCTCCAGCAGTGAAGTTTGAAATAAACTCTGAGAATACATGGAACCTACAAGGAAATTTATCTCTTTCAACATGATTAAATTAACCACCAATGCCAAATAAATGTAGGTCTTAAAACTTAATTCTCAATTTTTCAATTATTTCATTTTATTTTAATAGCTATTTTTATCAATTCTATTTATTAATTTGTTAATTAATTTATTTTTGTTGTTGTTATTATTGTTATTATCATTATTTTTTTTTCTTGCAAAGTATAAGGTAACATGAAGAAATTCAATACTACGGCTCGTGCAATCTTTGTAACATTACATCCCCCCCTTCCTGGACAAGCATCCACTCCATCATAGTTTGGAGAAAATCTGGTTACAGCTTGCTTTCATGTCCTACGCATGAATCTTTCAACCATGGTACAGTGATATTTCTGTGTTTATCTAGTGAGCGGCCTGTTTACTACATCAAATATCTCAGAGTGCATCAATGATAAGTCAAAGGACTTGCAAACATGTTATGACAGACTCAATACTGACTTGTCTTGTAATGTGAACTTGAAAAAAAAATCCAATGTCAAGGTGATGCTCCTTCACCTTCAAATGAAAGGGATAACTAAAGGGATTTTTGTCACCATCTAAACCTTTACAAGTAAATTTTCTACTTGAAGATCTCGTTGTGTCACCCTTCAGTCTGCTTTATAAACAATGAAGCCACTTTGCCTGCTTATAAACTAGAAGCTAAAACAGCAATCATTGCAACCCTTAACTTGGCTTAAGCCAAATTTTTATGCAAAACTTTTTCAGAATACTCCAGGTGATTGGGACATTTTGGAAGACAGGATGACATCATAAGTACTTATAAATAAAACGATTCATTGTTTGGGTTCCCTTGCTTAAGTGCTTTCTCAATCTCCATCCCGATGCACTAGCCCTTTAAGTTTGGCCTTTGATAAGAACACATTTAAACTTTCCTTTCCTTGTATCAGGCTGGCTTTGTCCATGAACTCAATGTACCGTATGTGGGGGCTGTTTTGAGCATTCAAACATTAGGAAATGTAAACATGATTTTCAGGTAAATAGCAGCTGGGTACCTTGTAATTTAACAGAAGTTAAAAATATACCTGTACTCATTCCTTTGTATAATATTTCAACATAGAGGGCAAATAAGGATGTAAACAGGATGTTTTGAAAAAGACAATAGTCTGAATCACTTAATGAAAACACTCCAGAGACAAAAAGTGTAAAGCAAGGTATTTTTCCAATAGTGAATGACCATTAATAATCAAATATTTCTTTACAAAAGAAGTCTACTTAAGATAAACAAAGATGGTTTCCACTTTAAAGATTAAATGAAAAACAAGTAGTTTCCCACTGAAAAAAACTGTTGTCCCTCATATTGTTTATATCAATCTTAAGTTCACTGAATTTCCAATAAGTAGATGTCTGACACTTTACCTCTAGGGGTTTTTATGTCTGAGATATTATCATAACTGAGAGACATGTTTACTAGTAAATACATTTCATACTTTATACTTCTTTCCTGTTAATCCTTTAAACCAGTGTGCATAATAACAAAGAATAGAAATATATAATTATCAATAAATAAAGAAATTAATAAATATTTTCTTAATTTAAAAATGATGCAGTTTAGACTTGGTATTATTTGGTACCTATCAAAATGTGATTACATGTATTTCTAGTTTCCGTTAAAACTAAATTTAGGAATAGACCGGCTGATAGACCATTGTCTTCAGCACTCTCATTTGTTTACGTTTCTTGCGCCTATGCCAATCAAAAAGTTAGATTCACGTACGGGGCCATTTGGTACCCACTGAAAGCGATAAAGGCAAATCAGAAGCGATCATGATAAAGTTATAACAGCGCAATTGTGAACATTTAACAAACAAAGCACCTAGGAGTGCCTGGGTCTGATGCACGGTAACTTACCGCCTCCATTTTTGTAGCAAAGATAGGGGAACCGCCAAACGTTTCCCAGCCCCACAGAGAAGCCGATACACGCCAGCAAGAAGTCTATTTTGTTGGTCCATGTTTCTCTCTTCTTCAGCTTCGTGCCCTCGTCTTGTGTGGAATCAGATGAGACCGTGCCTTGACTGAGAACGTCGCCGTTGACGACAGGTGAAACGCCGTTTTTCTTCTCATCTAGGGCGGCTTCGGCCTGTTTCTCTTGGTCAGGTGTCTGACGATCCATTTTGCTTTAAATAGTAAGTGGAGCAAAGTATATTTTACATATGTATATCTTAAAATACATACAATGGGGAACCGCCATTTTTCAATAGATTGACCTGGTATCAAATTCAGCATAACAGTGCGTCGTAGGTACACAAATATGCTGTGAAAAAATAACGTTTGATAAAAGAACATGAAAGAGTGAGTTGCACGCTACCGATACGGTTTGTTAAGTTTACAACGGCTACGGCCCAAGACAAACCACGTTTCTCTCCGAAGTTTTTTCCGTCTGTGATATTTCAAATTCACTCATAATCATTACATGCTTTGCTTACTTTTAAAATAAAATGAAAAATATATTCAAGGTATTGCAGTTCTTACCGATAAATATATTTCCTTAGCCTTTCCATTTTTCTTTGAACGGTATTTCTTTGAGCGATACAATAGGTCCCTGAAACAAAAACAAAGAAGACTATTTAAAGTCTTTGGTTCAGAGCCGAAAACTCGCTCGGACTCGATCTGAATCTAGCGCCTGGCTGACTCAATGAAGTCAATAGCTGCTGTATCATGTCTTTACCACTAGCTCCACTTTGTTCCAAACATAGGCTCCACTATTTTTACTTCTATTTATATGTATCCTTCCACGAGTTTACTTAATCTGTGTATTTACATTTTCACAAGGTTATCTTTGTCATTTCAATAAATATCAAAATGCTAATATTTTCCTTATACATTTGAAAGAAAGTTAAAAGTTCTTGTCAGATTATTAGATTAGATTACAGGCGCGGATGGCGGGCATATGGCGCATTTTCAAATTGCCACACCCTCTCCCCGATTAAGTTTCATAATCTCCTCCCCCCCCCCCCCCAATTCACTCATGTACCCCCTTCCCCTCCCGTCAGCTAGAAGATAAATACAAACCAAACTTGAAAAGTTATTCACGATCTTGATATGGTCCCTGTTTTGTATTTCTTACATTCATTAATAAAAATTTCAAATTAAAAGAAACCAGATCCATCAGGTCCGAACAGGCTGATAAATTGAGATAATTCGGCTGGATTCAACTGGACCCTTTGCTGGTTGAATAACACTTGAAACTGAACCGAGGTTAACTTATAAGATAGGTATTATAATAGGGGTCAGGAATGCCAAACCGCAAATTTTGATAAAGAGGAAGGTCATGCCGCCGTCTAAAATCGAGAAATAATTCAGAATTGTATTCTGGAAGAAAAAAAGAGAAAAAGAGAGATAATTGCATTAAATTCGTTGGATTGGACTGACTTTTACTTTGCCCCCCCCCCCCCCCCCCCTCTCTCCCACAATCACTCCCACTTTTCAGTAGACCTATATCTACCAGTCACGTGTTTGGGGCAAAGAAGACGGGGAGAACGGAAGACCCAAATTTCAAGAAATAACACGAGCATCGGACGTGTGTGAAAGACACTAGCATCACTAGGGCCCTATTTCTGGTACTTTTTGCCTTTCACTGGAGACATTGCCCGCCGATTCAATCGGATTTTTTAAAGGGACCCAAATAAGTCCACATTGACAGTGGATGAGCCGACAGAGATACAGGTCACTTTTATAAATTGCTGTTCTAGAAAAGGCATAGATACCGTTATAGCGATAATAGAGGGGATTATCCGGCTGTCTCTGAAACTCAGGGTAATAGACGTGAAAATCCTGCCAGATAAGAGCTGAAGAATAAAATAAATAACACCCGTGGGAAACTTCAAGGTAATGTGCAGTTGTCTTTAAATAATGTTGGACGTTATTTAACACGATTAAACAAGTATTGAAAAGAATAATAAGTGACAGGACCTGACAACTGACTTCGGACTGGTGATGACCGAGCTTTACGCTCATCTAAAAACCGAGAAACCTTGGTAAAATACTTTATTTTAGTGCAATCGGAAGATAAACGGTTGGGCATACGTGTGATTAAGTGATTATTTACCGGCTACGATTTGTTGATAAGTGAATTGTTTAAATTTGCAGACACACCTGCCATTGTATGAATGACGTGGTGAGTGATGAGCCTGCGTTCTTTTCGGGGAGTAGAATCTATGCTATATACAGCAAAATTACTGGAATGAAACTCCTCTAAGCGCTTACATTTGGAGTAAAACGGTGAAAAAAGATATCAATAGTTTGATCAAATGTTGGATGATTAAAAAACAAAACATTTGCCCTGTTTGATAATTGTGCAGAATGTGGCGTAATAAGATTTAGTTCTAATCACTATTTATAATACTTTTATCCATGAACTTAACAGCTGAGGTTAACCTTAAAAATAAACAACGTTAAGAGGTACCGTGAGATTTTTTCCAGAAATTATGCAAATGCTTCATAAAAACTTGTATTCTGATAACGGCATGCTGCAAGCATGCTGAGGTGATACTTGCAGTTGACGCTACGGCGCGGAGACGTTTCAACCTTTCTTATAACGGTGATCAAGTGCGCCCTCTCGTGGTGGCTAAAACTGCCCCACCTCCCTCCCGCCGTACCCAATTCCCCCTTCTCAAGAAAGGAACCAGGGAGTGGAAAAGCCCCTGTAAGTTTAATAAAAGGAAGCGATTTTCTTGTAAGTTCCAATTAACTTTTGTAACGTGTTGGCCTCGGATTTTGAGCAAATAGTAAAACGAGGGACTTATCTTGGATAAATAAATTACAAGGGAACACGCCTCGCCGGTGAATGGTTGGATTTGATAAATGAACAGGTATATAGAACTAATCGAAGGGTTATTTGGACAAGCTTGTAAAAACAATACACGGTACGACGAAGTCGTGTTATGAAATGGCCCATGCTGAAGTCCTTAGCAATCCATTGCAGGGGTCCTTCAATGGTCAACGATGGCTTTTTTTTCGGGAAAGTCCATGAAATATATGCTGTTCACAGTCTCAAAGACATGTGACACGCTTTTATAGTAATGCTATTACTTTTCCTTATGAATATTGCATTTTTACATGATGTGGTTACATTGAACCATAGAATTTGTTGGCCTTCAATAATGGTTGGCGAGCTGCCTTAAGGGAAATCGCTGAAAACCATGTATTCATTGAAAGCCGTTTTTCTGCCATACTAGGAAACCAAGTACTCTGATCCAGAGGAAAAATCAATGAAGTGACGATTAATATTAGGGTTCTATTAATTCTGACATAATAACGGTGAACTATTCAGGTGACGGTCAATATAGAGAGGCAATCACTGGGCAAACTCAAGCATACTGAATTTTAGGTAAATACCAGATATTTCATGTAGCCTAGAAAAAATGTAAAATATTTTACTGTTTTTCATCTTTACTTAGTTCAAACTTCTGATTTGACTAAAATCATCCAGCCATTTGGCTTTAAAGGAAAGAATTCCAGAAAGAGTATGGAATCATCAACCAGCCATGCTTTCAATAAAGGGTAATCCAGTGAAAAAGGCGTTCGATAGCAATTCCTTTCCTTGATGTTGCCTGCAAAGGTCAACGGTGGGCTCGGTTACCTGAAGTGATTTTTCTATAAACATATGCATCCCGAATGCTCTGCAATAGTCTCAGAATAGCTAACCATCAAATAAGATATGCCAAGAAGTCCACCTCAACCTGAGAAATGCTCGACCCCGGTCCTTCATGCTGCGTATTCGGTTGTAATGTATTAAATAAACCACCAACATGAAACCCACAAAGATACTGACTATACACGAATTCAGTATAATACGTGGGGCTAAAGGACGCAAAGATCATTGTCTACAATCTGTGCGTTACCTTGGTGGTGAATAAAAGAAAAAACCCATAAATTCAAGGCAAACCTGTTTTCAGACCGTTTTTATTCGCCAATGAACTTGACGTGCGCACTGCCCCCAGACGGTTGTCAAAAGCCTTCACCTGACAGGCAATGGAACTGTATCTCGGAAAATGAATATGTATTGATAAGAATACCTTTGTCTCATTGTCGGCATTGTGACGGAAATCTATATTAATAAAGCAGTCTCTAGAGAATCGAATAATGTTTTACCGTTAAAACATAAGAGACGATTAAGCTGGCTGCACAGCACTGTCACGCATTTCATTTCAACCCCGCACGTGGCTGTAAGGACGGAGCAGGTCATACGGTTGTCAAATGCTAGAGCCATGACTAAGAGGTCTTAATCGTAGCAATATACGCATGATAACGTATCCTGTTCTTTTTTCAGCTTTCTTAAGACGTATATGATATTAATTCAGGGTTGTATTACCCAAGTACATTTATCATTCACGTAGTAACGTACCGGTAACTGTAAAGTAACCATGCCTAATGGACAATGGGATAAGCGGCGTGCTGATAAAGCAGCTGTTCGTTTCGAAGAAAACACTTACCCGGGACTGGTGGATCTCGCCGTGGCTGCGACACACGTCTTTACCAAGTATTGGAAATGAAGATAACGGGAAAAACGTCTTGTCTTCCCCGCGGAAGTGAGTCCGTCACGGTGCTCTATTTGTCTGTCTTGGGTGCAGTAACTGCCCTTTGTAATGCTGGGTTTGTTCGCTAAACGCGGTGTTTGCTTGAACAAGCGCTAGCTCTGTGCTCCGTTCAGCGGCAAGTGAATGAATGCATAAAGGCACTGAATGCATAAATAAACGTGCTTACTCGTGGGCACAGTGCCTTGCAAAAGATCGCTTACACCAATCAAACGGCTTGGATTATGATTGAAGTGAACAGATTATAGAACAACAACATACAACTGATACAATCTCACCTGTTTATCTTGAGTAGAACTCAGGTGTGCTTGGCCAACCAACTACCTCATAAGTGCCTATAAATCATTATTGAATGTATAATTAGCCGTGGGAGTATAGAATTAATGGATAGCGGGTTCACTCACCTGAGTTTGACAACGCTACAACCAAGCGAAATTGGAAGTCACTCGAAGACTTGATGACTGGGTGTAGTACATATATTTCCTCAAAATAACCATGACAAGAAAATATCTCATTTTTACATTATTTATTGGAATTCAGAGTAAATTCCGTTATGCGGACTTTTCCCACGGGTCGTGCCAAAATTGGTGATTATTATGAATTATTATATGTTAAATGCAGGAGATGCCAATTAGATTTTTAAGACATGAAGAATACACGTGCTTGCGTAGAACTAGTTAGTACCCCAGAGAAAATGGTAGCCTACGGGTCATGTTGTGATCTTTATCAGTTCAGCCGTCAGTTATTTTTATCATCATTTGGACGTTTTTATTATTTTGTGTACATAGAGAAACGCTTATGTTTAGTGTAAAGCGACATATGTTTAGCAGGCGCCGCGGCATGTTCCCGTGGATCGACAGCTATTTTTTGCTCATGCAGCACTTTACTTGCTCAGCGGAGCTACTTTGAAATCCAGTCTCTTCTGTTCAAATCAACTCTAATACATATGGTTCAGCGGGAGCGAATTCACGATGCGAGCTATAGATCAGTTAAATGTACCAAAGTGCACGAATTTTCGATACACAGTATGCTCGTCATGGAAAATTCCGTGACGTACAAAAAATCGACTTTTTAATTCGTTGATACATATCGTAAAAATCAATGCAAAGAATGAGAGAAGAAAGAGCAGTCACACGATAGTTCCTTTCGTTTTTCCTTTCTAAAACATACAGCATACATTGTTGCCATATTACTCAAAGAAATGCATGCATATATATATTTATATATAGAAAGAGAGAGAGAGAGAGACAGATCTTTTAAACGATTTTATGTAATGTAATTTTATCGAGGACAAAAAAATCTCCCTTTTATTTCCATATTCAAGAAATAAAGATACATTCATCTTCAGTGGTAGTCGCACGTTTTTCAAAGTTGCACCAAATGTATTTTTATCTCCAACCATTTGAGCTGGTTTGATCTGCTATTGCAAGCAGTTGGTTTTTAGTAATAAGGGAGTAAGATGACAGTATGTATGCATTTTCTCTCAGCATCGTAAGATTATATCAAACAGCTAAAAATCTGCCATTACCAAATTCAGGAAGACGAGAGTGCGCTTACTTTGAGAATTAAAACAAAACCCTTTATTACCATGTAATACCATTAATACAGAGAATAGCGGGTTTAGCAGTGGGCGTATATAAAATCTGTTGGGTAAATATTCCAAGCGCCATTGATGTTGATGTATAACATAAACTGATCTGCCGATCGATCGCTAATTTAAGACCATGCGCAGACGGCATATTATGTATGACTAGACTGCTCCCAATCATTGCTGTTGGATTTATCAGCCCGATTTATCAAGGTGAATGCCGAACAACCAACATGCAGGCCAAACCAGTGCCGTGATGCGACGGGAGGGATTTCTCATATTGACGAGAAATCATTCTTTTTATTAACTCACAGAGCACCGGTACGCAAGTAACCGTAAAGCTCTCTCTCTCTCTCTCTCTCTCTTTCTCTCTCTCACAGAAACAGACGCAATAAACAGGTTACTCAACACTGTGTTTTGCCAGGGATGTGTCAAATGTAGATTGGTTGTTGTAACCCTTTAGGACTCATCTATGGCTCACATTGGGAATGTGTTAAGATATCAAAGAGACGGAAGAAAATATATACTGTAGCTCCCAGTGGGTGATAAAAAATTCACCTCTATTTCCAAAACGAACAATAGGCTTACAAAGATTTTGAAGTACAAAAAAATCTTGTTCCAAACCTGTTTCTCTTAATGGAAAAGTTTAATTTGAAAACACCATCCTACATGTTTATTTTGCATCAGCGGTTATGTACACGTTGAGATCCAATAACGACTTGAGCGGCACCCAGAGCAGACAGTTCACTGCTGGTCCATAGAGCAACGGGTTTTCTGAATGAACCAAACACAAGGTTCGTTATTTGGATACTTTATTGTCACGGTACAATATTGCTGCCAAGGGCAATTACTCTCTCACTATGGCCTACGAATAAAGTCAATATCAAAGTCGATTGAAATTACCGCTATGGCAAATGCTGGCGTGGTTAGATTGAGTCCCGTTCTTATTGGTCCTGACAAAAAAGGGTTTGGTCTTAACTGTAGGTAGTAGATACTCGATTGTACAACCAGGTGACTACCTTATATATAGATTTATGACGAAAATGGGTTTAATTTAAAACTGATATGAAAGCCGATGGTCTAATGTTAAAACGGTAATAAACCGATAAAGGCCGCGAAGGTCTACACGTATCCGTTCGGGCAAATAAAATCAAAGGTTCTTACTTTCCCTCCTTACCATGTTCTGTTTGCACATTCACTAAAATATACAAAAGTATACATGTTAGGCGTGCTGTCCAATAAAACTGACGTGAAGGATCAACCGTCAAGTGTCCATTAACTGTTTTTCCTCATCGCGGCACATTTTTGGGATATCCTTTAACCTCAGGCGTGCGAAATGCATGCTTTAGTCATGTTGTCCTTAATAAAGTTTTTATTCGGACGAAGGACGTTTTAAACATTGCGTGACAAACATTCTTTTAAAAAATTTGGAGAAATATCCCTAGAGAATAAATTTAACCTAGATTACATTTTCCATGCAATGTCCGTAGTGTGCTTGTTTTCTGCCCGTAAATCCCATTGCGTGCGGCATAAGTGCAAAGGCAGGCGGTGGCAGTGCGAAATCGTGCAAAATCGTACTATACGGATTCACGGCCACCATAGCCTCTACGATTATGTTTATTTAGCTAAAACTTTTGACAAATTTTGAAACTTGTAAGCCCGTCAAAACATTAGGGAAAATTATATACAATTTCATCGTATGGCGCCCGAGGCAAATGTAATCTGGGCTTTACTTCTTCTCAAGGGACATTTTTTCAAAATTGTTTTAAAGCATCTTTGTCAAACAATGTAAATACAAAAAAGGAATAAATAAATAAATAAATAAATAAATAAAACATAGAAAAATAGAACTAAATAAAAAAGGGGTTTCGCAAGTGGAGGGAGTTGTTAGTGGACTGTCGGCCTTTAAATATCTGAAAATAAGTTTTCCTGCAGAAATATATCAATCGTGCACACAGGCCCGTAGCCAGCAATTTCAAAGGGGGTAGGGATATTGTTCTGAAAAAGTGGACCTTTCACCATGAAACCTTAGTGTACCTAGATCACAGAAAAAAGGGGGGGTTCGTTCGAACCCCCCAACCCAACCTCCCCACCCCCGGCTACGGGCCTGGCGTTAATAATTTCTACTTTCAACCTTAATACACACGAATCCGGGTGAACCTATAATGGATATGTCCTGTTCACGTTGGTGTAAATTATTATGTGTGGGATGTGACAAAAGAGGATAGGTTTCCTTTACAAGATGACATGGTCAGAAGACTAGTGTTGATAACACTCTCAACGGGTTTAACTAAACCTGTAAGTGTAAGTGGATCCGGGGTTGAGCAAGAATAGAAATAAGGCCTATGATATAACACAAAATATGGTCTTCATATTACTAATTATCTCAAAAGGTGCTTATGCTCTACATTATGAGTGTAAATCTGATAAATCTCGACAAACATGGATTTTTTCTTTTAAATTTAAGTTGAGACATGAGATTGTCTGACCAGTCTGCGAATAATATTTGCAATCTAACCAAACGTCCTAAACTTGATAACTGTGCAGGTTGGAATTTTAACTGGCCACGGTTCAACTGATCTTTGTGCTGCCGTCTTGATTGGATATGTAACGTTGCGCCACGAGACCTTAAACCCTTTGTTAGAATGCAAAATACCGCATCAGGAATTTTTGACTGGACGTCGAGAACTTGAACTATTCCTACCAAGCGTAAAGGCATTCTAGATTATTAGTTGACAGTGATTTTGAAAAGAAAAAAAATGATCTACCCGTTATAAATGGTAAAATTAGCTTCGCCTTTGACAGAAGTTAAACAGTCAAAGTATAGAACCTGAAAGCCGCTAGAAATTCAAACAATTCCAGTAATTTTCCCACATCTTTTTTTCGTGATGTATAAATACAGTATCCGTGAACAAAAAAATTCCACAGCAGGAGGTCATAATATGTACTACCGACAAGCTTCGGTGTCAGTATAGACTAAATAAAATGTTAGTCAAAAGATAGCAGAGCAGCCACGAATGTCTATCAGGTCTTCTGCACAGCCCAGAGCTCTGTCAAATGTCTAGACAAATAAAAACTTGCTTAATGAGGCGGATGCCTTGGTAGCGTCAATATATAGCAATTGTTGGACATGACACATCTATCTGTTGTGAGTGCATGTTGTAAGTGTTGTGTAAGTATTGTGGTAGTGTTGTATGTGTGTGTGTGTTGTGGCATTGTGACTTTTGTGTTGTGAGTTTCGTGTGTGTTGTTGTGTTGGGTGGTTAATTTTTGTTGCAGTCCTTAAACGCTTCTGTAATTTATAGATTCCTACACGCTGTAAAACGAAACTGATCCCAACGTGAAACGTTGCACTCGGTGCAACTGGTCTAGCCACTGTCATTAACATGACAGGTCTATATTTTGAGTTGGTTGACAAATTTAAATCGGAATCTGCTGAGTCACTGTCTCATTAATAACACACCAAATTTCTTGTGGAAGATTTGTGTCGTGTGAACTTGATAACAGGACAGATGTTTGACTTATGATTTACTACGCAGTTTTCCGGTTAAGTAATTAATTCATCAGGCAAAATAACGTCATTATTTAGTCGTGAAAAAGGGGGGGGGGGGGGCTGTTTACCACAAAATACAAATATCTAATCATTTGTAAAGTCTGGCAAAAGCAACAATGTATAAATATATAGAAAAATGTTGAGGTATCAATACAAAAATCATTCCCCACACTGTTTTAAAAGAAAAAATGACATGTGCAAAAGCCTTCGGGTCTCATTACCTGTTGAATAAGTAGAAATCACGGAGAAATAATAGTAATTGCATATTTATGAGACCATTACGGAATCCAGGACCGCGAAAGGGCTATTTTTTCTCTCGGAACGTTTGACCTTGATTTTCTGAACACAGAAATGTACAAGTGAAGCAGGTGTGTCGGGTTACATAAAGAGATAGGATAGGTACCGTAGTAGGCCTATATATCCTGAATGTCGACCCGATCAGGTTAAATAAAATACGCGCAACACAACACCCCCCCCCCCCCCCCCCAAAAAAAAAAAATAATAATAATAATAAATAAATAAATAATAAAAAAATAATGGAAATAAGTCTGGAAACTAGATTAAATTATGGTCGAAGTCAGCGACTGGAAAGCCTTATGAGGCCTTATGAGCATTGGACATCGACGCAGACGTCCGTGTTAACCAAACCGTACCTATCGCCAGAGCAGGATCAAAAGTTAAATTCTTGAACCTAAATCATTCTGACTCCCACCGCACTGACCTCTATATACTATGGTGGCCCCTATTGGATATTTCGAGTTTTCGAGTTTTTGACTTTTCGAGTTTTTTACCAGTCATATGGCAACTGGCTGCGCGTAGGAAGATATTCAGAACGGAGCACGCGCGCTGAGATGACGTCGCGGTCGAAATTTTGTAAATAAAGGGAACCGGAGAAGATCAGCATTGGTCAGAATTGTGCCGGAAGTGACGTGCAGTGGTGTTAGAAACGAAGCTGAGTGGTCATTTTAACATAGAGGTGAACGGCAGTGAAGACGGGTTGTCGGAGGAAAAAGAAGTTTTCTAAACAACATGGTAAGATAACACTTTTTCTTTACGCATTTTGGGCAGAGAAAACTTGTAGAAATAATAAATGCATGATATGAAAACGTGACACGGAACTTGAAGGTGCAAAATCGTGCTTAATTGGCGGTCAACTTGTTTTAAAATGAATGCTGCATCGACCGCCATTGCGACAAAGAGTGTAAATGGAAAATAATTCCCGGGAGGCTGTAAATCGTTGCCATGTGGAAATTTGGCATTAATATAATCCGATATGTCCATATCTAAGTATTTTTGGGGTGTTTTATGGTATGGGCTGCAATTAGAACGAAGTTTTAGAGGTCTTGAAGGACCTTGTGAAAACAAGGAAGTAGTTCGTAACTAACAAGTGAAATGTACCGATCTCCGACTGCTGTGCACAGCTGTATCTTTTTTTCAATATATTGAATTATTTCCCTTTTACGCTTTTTGTCGCGCTGGCGGTCGACGCAGCATTTATTTCTTAACAAGTTGACCGCAAATTAAGCATGATTTTGCACCTTCAAGTTCCGTGTCACGTTTTCATATCATGCATTTATTATTTCTACAAGTTTTCTCTGCCCAAAATGCGTAAAGAAAAAGTGTTATCTTACCACGTTGTTTAGAAAACTTCTTTTTCCTCCGACAACCCGTCTTCACTGCCGTTCACCTCTATGTTAAAATGACCACTCAGCTTCGTTTCTAACACCACTGCACGTCACTTCCGGCACAATTCTGACCAATGCTGATCTTCTCCGGTTCCCTTTATTGCGTAACCTTCGCGGAAGTTCAAGAATTGCACTTTATTCCCTGCATAAGTACCTGGTGAAAATTAAGACATGGTAGCAGAGTTTATTATGTGTATCATCGTGTGTGATTTATCTAGAAGTAAGAAGCAATGAATGAGGTAGATCTCGACGAAGTCGGCCAACTGGTCACTTTTAAATTTGGCCATAGCAACACTAACATTTTTAGATATCTCATGTCACAGAAACTGTGCAACTTATTCACGTCAATGGAAGGTGGCTTTTTGCATGAGAAAATTGACTATCAAGTTCCATTAAAATCCAACCTGGCAACTTTTTGACCAGTCGGGAAAAAAACTCCGATATTTCTTATCATTATTACTTATTAATTACTTATAACTTATTTTGTCTTATGTTAACTTTTTAACAATTATCGCAAGTGTGTTTTTATTTAAGAAAATCTATGCCAATTGGTATTTGCCTCAGTGAGGCTTGTATGGAGTGACAAATGAAAGAAAATTAACTATGTACATGTATATATATATATGTGGTAAGACTTACCACTTAAGACTTAAGAGTTTTATAAAAGTTGTTGAAGACCTCTCACTTCCTGTCTCTTTTCATTTACTGAAAAATATAAATAGCACATTAGTAATCTGTCTTATCTAAATAAAATACAACCGATTAAACACCTGTAATAATAAAATCTTCATTTTACTCCGACAATTAAGAAGGTTCTATAGATAGTGTGTAACTCTACCCTTGACAAATCATAGCATTTGTTGAAAAATTGAGAAGTTCAGATCATGGTATTCAGATATTCAGAAGTTCAGATATTATTACCGTTCAGTTATTTAAATTTTGAAATGAAAATCCAAATATAGCATTTATGTAAAAAGTCTGTGGTAGCACCATCTGATTGTATCATTTATTATTAATGTTCAGTTAATTAAATTTTGTAATGAAAATCCAAATATAGCAGTTATGTAAACAGTTTCATTATTATTGTTCCTCCTGATTTCATGGAAATAAAGCCTGTTCAGCAGATTTCTCAAACTATGCCAACCTAAAAATGGGCAAAAAAGAAAAAAATGAGCTTGGTATAATTGTAGCTTTTCTACCATGTAGTATGAAGATCACGTTACCAATTCTTATATTAAATAAAATATGAGTAAAAGTTTAGTTTTACTCCAAGAATCAAGAAGGCTCTATAGATAGTGGGAAGTTCTACCCTTGACAAATCACAAAAATTGTTCAATTTTCAAGAAGAAGTCGGTCCTATATTTCTTAATTAAAAATGAAGGGCATATCTAGGGTAGTTTTCTGTCGACAATTATTTATGTTTGCGTGTTCGAATTGCTTTGTAAAGTTCTGCTTCACTACAACTATTTTCACTATCACTGTTTTCTTTTATAATTTCTTCACTACATAAATTACCTAAGCTATTTAAACACTCCCCTTCACATACACAACTTGGCCCACATGTTCTATTTTTCTTCCTACATCCACAATGGTTGCCACACGTGGTCTACCTTCCTACAACTAGTATTATTTGGAAAGAGTTGATTTTTTATTCAAGGCAATGTTTATCTATTACAATAAAAATTTCGACAAATTTTGTAATTATTATTATTATTATCATTTCGGAAGGACGGGGGACTTCGACAAGTCCCTCTTATGACAGATAAGTGGCGCACCGACATGCACTGCATGTGATGGATCCCTTTTCCAACAAAGCATGACAAAGCGATACAAGCGACTTCTGTTTTAACGTTCAATTAAGTGACACATAACTCGATCAAACGCGTCTCTGACGGTGACTCCAGTGTTTTCTTAACGAGCAGAGGGGGAGGCTTCGTATACGATGAAAAGTTTAAAATAAAACAAAGAGAAAAGGTGAATTTCTGAGTCAGACGGTTTCTCCTCAAAGTCAGCACAGGCAACCTTGTCTTTTACCTTTATAGTTGACCTTCAGTATGTCCTTTATAAAGGGAACGCTGTTGCCTTCCGAAAATCAGGGTGCACAGCGCAATTGGTGGGAGACCGCACAGAGGATCTTACCTTTGCGTCCCTCATAGTGGGGGAGGGAGTGATTCAGACACATTAAAGTTTGAGGCGTCTAAGATAGGAGGAGCGCAGGGAGTCCATATATCGGATATATCATGGTAGATGAATAGTTCGCCTCGGTTTCTACGGCATGTAAGGTTCATAAATCGAGATGTGGGTCTATTGGTAATACATATCCGAATCTAAAATATTTTTTGTACGATAACTTAAAAATATTTAAAGAAGTTAGCAATAACTAATTATAAAGCGCTGCCATTAAAAATAATTTACGCAATGCTCTTCACCTTGAACAACATCGGTCTTTGGATTGTAAGTTTTAAAAAGAAATCATTATGGTAAAGATTTCTGAATTAATCAGTCCCCAGGAACCCGCTTGACAAAACGAGTGGGCAGGAATATACATTTAGCGTCAATTCTCAATTGCTAAAAAAAAAAAAACATTTAAGAACTGATGTAAATTTTACGAGAAGTAAAAAAGGAGGCATCGGGAGCTGGACTGGTCAACTACATGCAAGTGCTCACAATATATCAGAAAACAATGCTAGATACAAAATACCTGACACTGGAGGGAATACATGCAAAGACAGGATTTGGTATAAGGCCAATCCCTACTACAAAGATAAATATAATGGTAAAAGGTGTTATACTTGCCTGCTTATTAAGCCCTGAATTCCAGCCAAATGTTTCTCTCACTGGCAGCTAACCATGTTTCCCTCCTCACCTATTTATTAGCTGTTACTTCCATTGTGCATATCCTGGTAATAATTATAGGTGATCGGGGCATTTTTTCTGGTCCATTGGTTATAGGTGTAAGACTTACCTACATAAGAATCTGTATCAAAAAAGCTCATTCACACCAAAACTTCGTTAAGCTCAGCAATATGGTAAAAAAATCATGGCTCTCATCTTTGAAAGCAGAATATATGATAATTGTTTTAGTATTTAAGGTAAAAAATGGCCAATATGAATTCCATGTAGCACCAGCTGTGGCGTTTTTCAATCATGGGTATATCCATATATTCATCATAAGATCATGTCTAATTCTCCCCCCATGACCCTGGTTCAACCTATTCACTATCAAGTGTGTGTGAGATTTCTAACTCCAGGTTTGTGGCTCAGGCCCAGCAAAAAATGTGTTATCCTCGTCTCAGGTTAAAGGTTGTTTTTTTTTATTCATTACTTAAATGATTGATTCCCCAAGCTCACACCTGCTCCATGCCTCAGTAAACACTGTGGTTAAATACATTTGTAAAAGTACCATACGTTTGAAAATAAAATACTTTTCCTTTGATATCACATCCCATCACCACTGGGTAAAAAATTCCATGGAGATTCAGTATATCTTTAAAAAAAATTAGTGCCAACATTCTGAAATTTAGGGTGCTTACAAGGGGTTTTCAATAAATTTTTTTTTTTAGTTTTAAAACAGTTATAAAATTATGTTTTATAGGCTTTATATTTTAAGTTTTAAAATTATGTTAAAACAGGTGTATTTTTTTTGTTATCCAAATACGGGGGGGGGGGGGGGGGGTTACTTTGTAATGCAATTTGTCATTAATGTTCAAAAACCAAAGTATTCTAGAATATTATATTTCAAGAAAATAAGGTAGAAACAAAAAAATGATGCAAAAGCTACATAACATTGTTTATCCGACTTAGAAGTGATAACATCTAAAGAATGATGAAAATCATTATTTTTGCAATTGAAATCTTATTTATTTTACCACATTTATGCTGTTATCTAATTTATGTTCCATCTGGTTTTACTTTCATGAGGTCGGGAAATGAAAAGCAATATATTAAGGAGCAGTTTTCACAGATAAATAGTATCTGTTAATGTATGGTTTCCTTCCAAGCATTACAAAGACTCACAAGTTTGCCCTATTTTCACTTTCTTAATATCAGGAAATGAAGTTTCTTTTTACACATTATTTTCTTCCAAGTATTACTATGACTCATAAGTAAGCCATAAACAATATTATCCCCAAGTTTTCCACAAAAACTGTTATTAAGTCTCTGGCACAATCAACCCTTCCATCATTTTAAAATAGGTTCACCATTTTGTTCCACTGAAAATATGCTGCAGTTCGATTCAGAAACAGAGAACAACCAGTCAAGAGTGAAGCTTTAAATTAATTCTGCCTCCTTCTGTCATGTCATTACACTCTCACTGTCTGATGACTGCATTAAGTCACTGTCGTCTGCCACACTTTCCTGTTCAGTGTCTTCTTGATGTTCAGGGTCTGTGTCTCCTCTTTTCCTCTTTGCCTGTCCCAGGTTCAAGAGATACTGGAGAATGTACTGGTTGTGATCACATCTAAAAATCATAAAAAAATGTCCTTACATAAATCATTTCATCCAAATTTAAGATTTTCCTCAACTTCTTAATCCAAGATGTGCTCACTTTCTTCCATTAGGAAATATGGTAAGGACCCTTATTAGAAAAAAGAAAAGGAATAGTACAAAAGCAGATCTTTTTTTCATATAACAATACTTACACATGGAATGTGATTATTTACCATTAGTTACCATTTTTAACCCTTTTGTAGGATATCTGAATACTGGACAAACCCTTTTCCATTAACACTCGCAAAAACCTTCCTTCTAAGAGAAGATATGAAAATGTGAACTCACATGCTTCCTAACTCTTCACTTCGTTTTGTAATATTTTTCTGCAGTGTCCGCAGTAGTGCCAGTATTGACTGTGATTTCTGCTTCAGTTTTGGGCCATTCAGCATCAGCAGTTTTTGACACCATAGAAGATAAAACTCGACATGACGTGACGTTTCCATCATCCCTCCAACAAAGCCGAGTAGTTTTTCTATGTACAAATCCGGTAAACTCTGGCATACAAAATCCACTGCAAAGTAAAATATTAACAACCAAATTATTTCAAGACCATGTAGCAGATTATCTTTTTCCTGTGTGTTTTTTTTTTTTTTTTTTTTTTTTTTCCAGTGAACAAAATGTCTGAAATATACACACAAGCAAATACAGAGACCTACAGACACAAACACATAATAAACACATGCAATGGGGTTTATGAATGCAAATGTGAGTTAATCGGTATTTAATCAATGTTTACTAAAATGGACATCCTGGGATAAATGTCTCTTCTTTTTTTTTTTCCAATGTATAAATAAATAGTTAAAAATCTCATATTACCATAAATGTCAACTTTTACATACTGTCTGGGAACCTAAATCACCCATTAATTATCATGAATAATTTAAATTGAATAAACCTGGGCCGTGTCTTTGACATCACTGCACACCTAAACTGCTATTCAAAAGAAAGTATTAAAAAGACCAATGTCACCAGGGAGTCTACAATCAATATAGTTTTCTGGTGACTTTCAAAGATTCCGTTTTGTTTAAAATTTTGTTTTCTGGTGATTTAAAAACATTAACAATAGGGGACCCATCCAGTCCTTCTGTTAACCCACCCACTGACACTGTTACCAAGGTAGACCTCATGTTGTAAAATTGGGTTCCTATATATATATATATATATATATATATATATATATATATATATATATATATATATATATATATATATATATATATATATATAAATGCATGCATGCTAAGGCCCCAAAGACACCATCGGTCTACATAGATGGATTCAACTCTGCAGGAACTCTCACTGAGTGTAATCAGCTGAACTGAATGACACACCTCCTACTGGCATTGAGTAGAATACAAAAAAGCTGGTGATTTACGAATCTGTTGAAAACAAGAGGAGGTATGAGAGAACAGTTTCATTAGCTCTGTACGTATCAATTTAAATTATTGTTTTTCTTTTTATCAAGGCCTGGCAATTGACCTGGATTTTCATTCCAGGTGAAATGACCCTAGTCATTTACTCCCTGATGATGGTGACTGACAGTCACAGAAATATTGGAGGTAATACCCACATATTTTATAAGCTCTTGAAAAAAACGAAAAACAATAATTTAAAGAGGAGGTATGTCATTGCACTCAGATTGCAGAGTTGGATTGATCTGATCTGCGTAAATCGATGGTGTCAATGGGAATGGGGTATAAGTTTTAACAATCTTAACTGGAATGGATTGAACAAGAAATTCAACTTTATGTTCCCATTGTGACCCCACCTGATGAGTCATCATCCACACTCTGACCCTCGCGGTGATACTTACAGTCTCCCACAGGCACCTGCTCAACCACCTCCTGTATCAGTCTATGTTCATTCAGCCTGAAGGACAGCATCAGAGATGTGGTGTACTCTTTCCTGGCCAGTGTCCGCCTCACATTCTCTGGGGTGATGTCCATCTCCAGGTCAAAGGGGTCAAAGATGAGGTTGTGGTCAAGGGAGTAGATGAGAAGCCCTTCTGTAGAAGTGGCAGCCCAGGCTCTTCCTGCAATTTAATTGGCACTCACACTTAATACCATGTTTCTTTGAACACCACTTATTTAGACCGCACTGTGACAGAGGTATGAAGATAATGTTAGGCCAACACAAAATGGCTGCCAAATCTTAGTTAGTTCAACCAAATTAACATAAAAATATGAAAGTAGAAGAATCAAATCCACGTAATGGGCAAAGTCTTCTTTGGCCCAAGGTTCCATAGTGGCACCCAATTTCAAAATGTTTTTTAAATGAAATCAATAAAGACAAGAATGTAGCCACAAGAAAGTATTATGGAAGCAGTTTCTTCTTACTCCCATTTGTAAATAATCACCAAGAAGAAATTACATCATATCAAACTGCATCCAACATTAAAAAAAGACCTAAATTCAATCCTACTATTGTACTATCCCTTATGTAGGATTTGATCATACCAGTGGGGGAGAAGCGCACACAGGACACCAAGACTTCAGGTTTCCAGTGCCTTGAGCTCATGTCTCCCTTTTTCACACCAGGTAGCGCTATGGAGGTCTTCCCGTCTTCTGCCGCCTCATCCACAAGAGCAAGACTGCCCCACTCCGTCATCTTTCTTCTGTCCAAATACTCCTACATAAACAAGACAATATTTCCAGCTAACAGACATTTTCTGATAACTAATTCCATAACTACAAAACCTACAAAAAACTCCCAACAAAATTACCAGTTTTTATGATAAGAAAAACTTAATCATCAATATCTTTGTAATGTGTACAAGATATCAAACATATTTGGGATAGTTTGTTATTTGGGAAAAAATAAAAATTAAAGTATGTAAAGGATAAATAAACCATTTCACAAAATGGTTCCTGGGGACATATATGGTGTAAATTCCTCAAAAAGTCTAACAAACACCATGAAAAAAAAAAATTGTTCTGTTCCTTACCTCCATTCCGTCAAAAGACAGATTACAAGAGATCTCAAACTTCCTGATCAGAATCTGGTCAGCCACAGAGTAGATACAGACATTCTTGGACCGTCCAGCAGCCAGAATGCATTGTCCATCTGCTGTATAACAAAGGCTGGTGAATGCTCTGAAAAACAAATTCCATTTCTGCTGGGAAGAGTCCATACTGTCTCAATATATCCAATTAAATCAAATGTTACATATAAGTATTACAGCAATTTCATGATGTAATTAAAAAGAGAAGAGAGGCTTATGAATTTTAGAATCATGCTTAGACATATTTCAAAACTTCCACTTTTTGTGGTACATTTTTTCACTTTACTTTCCGAAGAATATCTTAATTCCCATTTTGTTTCCATCTCCTTCTTTATATAGAAGCTGTAGTTTTAATATCTAGACTCAAATATATCCCCTGTATCAAACTAATTTAATCTAAGTTTTTCTTAACATTTTCAAGACCTTAAAACAATTCATATTCTTCCCTTACTTTCCACCAGCAGACTTCTTGGCAGTAATCTTGTCCAGTTCTTTCCTACTGTATCCAAGATCAGGCCTGCCCTCTATGGAGCCAGTCTGGACAGCAGAGTGGACATCCCAGAAGGAGATGTGACCATTAAGAGTGGACACTGCCAATTCAGCACCATCAGGCCTGTAGGCCAAGCCCAGCACTAGAAAAAGAGGGGGCATGGATTTTATCCATCAGACTAATACACAGTACTGAAGATTTTCACCCTTCAAATAAACTAATAAAAAATAAAAAGTCAGAAGAAAGCGTACTTTTCAGTACAAGTGTCTCTGTTTGCGTTAGGTTTGCATCAAAAAAAGAATTTTACTTGTAAACCCACCATCTGATCCCAGGAGTATTGTTTCACGGGAGCCTTTACTTTCAAATATATCCCATAATTTTACAGTTTTATCCCAGGATGTGCTGGCCAATATGGCATGTCCAGTACTAAAGGCAAGACTGCTAATAGGTCCCTCATGTCCAGCAAGAACCTGAAATTTATGAGAAATTCATGGACATTATTTTCCCATCAGAATAAAGTTAATCTATTTACACTGGGCTAGATTTGGTCTTAAAGTGCAATTTAAGTTCACAAGTGATCATACACGATCTTAATCATTACAGCAGTAGTCTTAAAATGGACTGAATCTGCTTTTAAGATCAAAAATGATCTAACATCTACTTAAGTGGTCAAGCAGTTTCCTGCCCTCACAATGGGGGATACCTCCTCTCACAATAGAGGACACCTCTGTTCACAATAGGAGAATGTGTAAGGGGAGACAACTTAATTGGCTGTCAGACTAGAAATGGTCTTACTCATGTTTTAAGATCATGTAAGACTATTTGTGTTCTTAAATTGCATTTTAAGACCAAATCAAGCCCACTAGTGTTACCTCATACCCAAGCAGCAAATAATAATTCACTTGTATATAAACCAGTTAAATATCGCAATCTTTCTAAATTTAACACAACTAGCTGAAAGGCCTTCGGACAGTAAAATCACAAAATTAAAAACCAGTGTACATCTTAAATTTTGAAACAACATTTTTATTAACTAGGGTAAAAAAAATCTATCTGACAGTCATAAATAAAAAGGATTAATTTATGGTATTACCTCCAACAGCCTCCCTGTCTTCATGGACCATACAAAGATCTCAAACACGTCCAGACCCCCAGCACAAACAATCTCGCCACTTGAGTCCAAGGCCAGGGATGAAAACTGAACAGGACGTGGTGATGTAAAGGTGCGGAAGTTACGATATCTGAAACAAAATGTATAACACATTGCTGGTAGGTCAGAGTTTTACAATCAACAGTTTTCTTTTTATAAATTATGATTTATCATCAGTGCATTTAGAACAGAACATTACTCTATAAAGATCTTTATTTAGGAGAAAATCTTGGGGTATCTTGATCCAGAATAAATCTGTACATGTTCACTAATATATCAGCTGCCCATCTTAAACAGAAGTCATTTAACATTTTAAGGGAAAGAGGTCAAATAATGTCAATGAACCACTATGTACTGATTTTTACTAGGTCAAAGTATGCTAAAAGTTTCTAAAAACAAACTGAGAACCAAATATTGATTGAATTTCTCTATAAAATTACCAACTTTAAATGGAAACCGTCCAACTCAAACATGAACAGATGATATAGGAATCCCCATCACATATGAACAGATGACATAGGAATCCCCATCACATATACAAACCAGACTGTCAGTTGACATAAGACTGACTGAAACCACAATTTTAATCAAAAGCACAGAAATAATATTTTCTTGGTTAACTGACCTGTTAAGGTCAAATGCTCTGACAGTCCCGTCCAGTGAGGCAGTGACCACTACTTGTCCACTCTGGCTGAAGGCCACACCTGAGATACCTCCCAGGTGTTCATTAAATGTCACAAAACACAAACCACTACTAGTATTCCAGACCTTAACCTGTAACATAAATCAGAAGTACAAAATATGCAAACCACCTTTTTAGGTGCAAAATTTATAAGCTTTTCATCTGTAACACCTTAACTTCTGTTACACACACAAAAAATACTTTAATTCTACAATTACAGGTTACTTCTAAAAGCAGAATGGGGTAAAATAATCCCATCTAGTTTCAATGCTTATGTCTATTTCTCATGTCTTTCAGAATGAGCTAAGCGCACAGCCTCCCCTTACCTTCCCGTCATCCCCTCCTGTAGCAATATACTGCCCATCAGGCGAGTATGCCAGGCAGCTCATGTTGTTGAAGTGACCCTGTTGTTTCAGTATATATGACTCACTCTGCCATTCCCACACAAGCAGCTGTCCCAGACCAGCACAGCCCAGAGCAATCCAGTCCCCAGGCTTGTTGAATTCTATAGAGATGATACTCTGGTCAGATATACTGGAATTACAATACAGATAAGAAGTTCAGAAAAATGACAGATAACATGGTCAGACAAGCAACACCTTTTGATACCTGTTTTTAATTCTGTGCAATTTTTCCAACTGTAATTTATCTTATCAAGATCCATGCATACCTCAGAGAGTGTATCAGATTAAAATCTGGCATCTCATGAAGAAAGAAGGCACCATCTTCAAATCCTGAGCACAGAATGTGTGTGCGTTTGTGATAAGCTGCACTGGTTAACTTAGCATATGCTGCACCTTCACCGCGTGCTTCTTTGTAATTGTGTCTGAAATCAAATAAAACATATTTCAGGTTTTAAGCTGACAAGTCGTGCTGTACTTGTTCAAGACCTGGCATGCACAATTTCATCTCCATGCACAGTTTAAATGATAAAAAAGACAAGTTTTAGTTGTTGCCTGATATGAAGGATTAAAAAATTTTATTGATAAATTTAACTCTTGCTAAAACATGTTTTGAAAGAAATTAAACATTTTGAAGCCAGGTGAGTGTCCTTAGAATCAAGCAGATCTTGTGGTACCTTAAGGCCTCAATTATAACATATTATAAATAAAAATGGTATCAACTCACTTTGCAAGACGTTTATATAAAATCTTGTCTTCTGTTTTCTCTGCATCTTGAGTTGCCACTTCTTGCTCTGAAAAATAAATAAATGGTTAACAAAATAGTCCAAGGTTATATTGATAATAAGTAAGGTTTATTTTAACATTTCACATATTCAGATAAAAAATATGATTTATTACCTTTTTAATTTAATTTCTTAAGTAAGTCTTTTGATAACCATCTGTTTGGCACCAAGTGAAACATTTTAAATAAGCACATTATGAATTTCATTCTCTTATCCAGCTGGTATACTATTCTCCCCCCCCCCCCCCCCCCCCCCAAAAAAAAAAAAAAATAATAATAATAAATAGTAAAGAAAGTTAATCAAAATTTACCCTTTTTCTTCTTCTTTTGCTTTCCTTTACTTTCCTCCATTTCCTCCTCCTCTGAAGAGCTGTCTACTTGTGGAGGTGCTTGGTAGGGTCTTAGGCCATCCAGGTCAGTGTCACACTCCCACACACACAGCTGACCATTCTCACTGATACTGATCATCTGGACATCGGTCAAGGAAATAACAAGCTATGGCAGATACGAACTTGAGCCAAAAACACCCACTTCAATAAATACTTAGTGCATCATATCATAATTAGCAAATACTTGACAGATAGCAACTGTGTTTTTTATTATGTCTTTATAACTAAGAGAAAAGTGAGATTAATAAGTAATTATAATAACCTGTCTAGTAACTATTGATCCAATTGTTCTCATTGCTTTATATCAAAATGCCTGTCTAAACCCCTCTTTTAGCTAAATTAAAGAATACATCAAGGGACTCTTCCTCAAAGAAAGCAGCCACTATAGAATTGCTGTGTCCTCCAAGCGAGTAGACTACAAGATTGGCAAACCTTTCAGCACCATACACTCTGGTGTTCATATCCTTAGAGCCCACAAGGAAAGCCCTGGGGAGTGAAAAATGATATAAGGTTTAATGGCCCCATATCCAAGTATCCTCCCCCTCCCTCTGTTTTTTTCTGTATCTATGCCTTCCCTTCCATAGAATAATTCAGTTTAAGAGTTTGGTTAAAGGTTCAATTACTTTTTTACAAGAGATTTGAAGTGTTATGATTGTTCTGATGTGGAAAATTTTCAACTGAATGGCATGCAAGTTCATTTTGAAGATATTTTTGATAGCAAGTTCATTTCAAAAGATATTTTTGATTTAAATATATTTGATATCTTCAATAACAGGATCATCATGAAAATAACAGCAATTTACATCTGCTTTTGTGAGTGTCAAAATCTGATTAACAACATGAATGGATGAGAAAGCCATATCATTCAAATACAAATTATTTGATCTCAGCTTCATTATTCATGCTGAGTGACACATACAGTATTAGGCTGAATAATGTGGAAAGCTTACTTTGAGTTTGTGGTCCAGTCTATACACACTGTCTCATCATATGCACCAAAGAAGGTGCGCTCTAAAACAAATGGATTGAACTCCATAGTTTTCCCGGGAGCATGAAACACCAACACATTGTTTTCCTTTGTGACAGCAAATTTCCTAGAAAAAAATAAATAAAATAAAGTTAAACACGTAGTCCTGTAAGCACTTTATCATTCGTGTGGTCAGTCTTATTTAGAATATCGATAAAAGTCCATTTAATGAAAACAAATAGTAAGACAACTCATCAGAAGAAAACAGCATGATGTTGATATTAGAAAAAATATAAATAATGTATAAGAAACTAGTAGTACTGGTTTAAATGGATTACAGGGAATCTAAGCTTGTTTCATATGTAACTTTAACGAGGGTTTGTACATAAAGATGAAATATTTGTAAAGTTGGTGTTTACCTGCCATCTGGACTGAACTTAATGGCGTGGACTGGACGGTGGAAGTGGTAAGAATGTAACACTGTCTTACTGACGAGACTGATGAGAATGGCTTCTCCCTCTGGAACACAATAAAACTGTACTGAAACCTTATGTCAGATGTCTCACTCTAAATCAATCATGCATTTCCTGCCATTACTATGCCTCACTTGGAAAATAATGACAATTTAAGAAAATTTACATTTTACACTTGACCACCATGCTGGGACTCTAAAACTACTTTAATTCCACCATCTTGTCACTCCAGACTGAAAATGCAACTCAAGTTACCTGAACCATTCTTACCTTCATTGACTGCTATAAGTAGATTGGCATCAGGGGACAATGCAGCTGCTGTGATATTTAACCTACTCTCTACTGGAAGTGTTTCTGATTTGTTGCTAAACAGTGTGAAAGCAATTATGGGGATAAGTAAATAAATTCCTCATCTAGATTGTAATTTCAAATTAATAATCACAGTGGATCAGCATCTATAATACATTCTTTAAGTTTTGTGCTGTTTTGATGTTTGTTTACCACATTTACAACCAAGATTTTTTTACTTTGCTTATTTGTTTCTTATCTTGCCCATCAATAAATATGACAAATACGAAATGGAAACGCTGGTTTACAACAACTACCAGTATTGATCACATAAATAACACCAAAGAAAACCAAATTAAATGCTGTCGTTCAGACTCATATGATAATAAGCAAAGAATATGGAACACATAGGCCATGAGAAGGAAAATACGACAATCATATACTTAGTATGTCAATTCATGTAAATCAAGGAATTATATATAATTTTAATATCACTTTTTCAAATCAAAGACAGTGATCCTGTTCCCCACTGGACTGATCACACTGTTGCCATCTGGACTGAAGATCAGGTTCCCCTTTCTGTAAACCGTCCCAAGCAGGTTGGAAAACTAACAGAAACAAAATAAGTCGATGGATACAGAATTAATTTCCCAAATAATGTAAGTATAAACAGTATAAAAATACTTGGCACGGCAGGCTGCTTTTAAAAATTTCACGGAAACTTAGTTCTCATTTCCAAACCAGCTTCATTCTGGCAAATGCAAATTACACTTAAGATACGTCAGGTTTCATTCAAATACATACACGATAAGAAAACTTCATCCTTTGCTCTCATCCCATGCGGTCATTACTACACTTTCCTGTAAAGCATGTGGAGGAAATGTATACACAAGGTCACAGCGCATGTTCTAAGGAGCCGGCAAGCTTAAGGTCAGGTCAAGGTGAGCACATTTGATCCGTAGGTTTTTATTGGTCAATCAACACCCATGGACCAATTATAATTCAAGTTACAATCAAAGTCAAGGACATCTGCTCACAATCGGATCGAATCACATGATACTAGCGCACCAGCCATTTTGTAGGAAGATCTGATCGGGGCGGCTTGTCTTCTCGTTATTCTAAAAGAACATCCAAAATGTCAGAAAATCCCATATACACGCCGTTTTTTGGTGTCATGGGCGTAACAGCAGCCATGGTTTTCAGTGGTATGTATTGTTGTCTCGCAGTTTTTGATCATTTTTTATCACTGGGGGTCTCACCGGAAGACTAATCAGCATTGACATTGAGATATTCATTGATAATTTTACATTAGGAAATGACATATTTTTATGTTGTTTCAAAGAAACATCTCCTGATTCAACACATGATGTGACAATCTATATATCGTTTGATTCATTTTGATATCTTGAAACGTTTTATGCGAGATCGGGCTGAGTTAATTTTTGTATAAAATGCCACTTCACAGTCTTGTGACATTGACTGACGTCAGTTAATACTAATAGATCGACATTAAGAAACGATGCGATAAAATTAATTCATTATGGTATTTGAAATGTAGACAACGTTTTGCTGAATGTCATGCTTTACATGGTGATAAGATTTTATTACGGGCTGATTGTACAAAGTCCCAAATCATTACTGCTGTCATCGAGCTTTTTTACCAACTATTTGTGCTTAGAATGCTAATGAATTGAAGAAACATAGTTTACGTTCAATAAGTATTGAAAGGTTGCTTTTAGTTTTAAAAAAATCAGTTTTGAGTTACAGTCAGACAAATGATCTTCAGACAATTTTTCGATTTGGAGAGTGCTTCCAGTTGATGCTTTGACCCTTTTTCCATAGTGGTATACTTCAGCAATACAGTCTGTTCCCATACACATTGAGAAATGGACAACAAAAAAGACTGGTCAGTACTGAAAGTCAGCTCTGCACTCGGCATGGCAAATCGTATAACTTAACGAAACAGCACTAGTTTTGTGGAAAACCTTTGAAAGGAGTAAACACCCATGTAGCATAATTACATGTAAGGACTTTACGAAGGGTATAAACATAGATTGTATTGCTTGAATATATCACTCTGTGAGAAAAGACCCTTGCAATCCCAAACTTAAAGGAACCATCTACTGGATTTTGCTAAAAAGTTTATAGATATACAACATGTGCATTTCAAGCATCACTTTCTGTCATTTGAAAGTCTTCTTGCAAGAAGGAAAGGAAGGAAGACAAAAGCAAAAATATTTTATGGATTTGTAATTTATAGTTAAAAGGAGAATGAAGTTTTGAACACATTGCTCTTGTTTGATGTTTAAAATTTATTATAAATGTTATTTTGTGTATGATTGATGCTTTTTACTCCTAGCGCTATGTCTAACCCCAACAGCAAAATTTAAATCCCTTATTATTATATTTTATGTATTTATAGCAGTTTTATGTTTAAAAAAGTATTGAAATAATTTTTCTGATCAGTGGATTTGTAAATTAGATGTTTTATTTGTAAGTCTGTATTACTATCAATCTCTTTTTTAATTGCTTGAAAAACAAATTAACTTTTGGTGACTATCTTTTTACATTAACATTTCCATTGTAAGAAGCATCTTTGGTGGCTCCCAGCAAAAGTGTTTAATCTTGTCGTGTCAAGGCTGCCTGTAGAGTTAATAAATCAGTATGAATTGCAAAAAGGGTGGTTTGTTCCTCGTCCCTTAGGCCTGGGGTCATCCACAAGTTTACTATGCTAGGAGCACACTAGGTTATAAATTGTGTTCTTGTAGACCCGTCCACCTCTGCTGACACATTAGGGAAAGAAAATGACATGCAATCATTGATGAACTTCAGAAGTTATGGACTTACCAGGAAAATTATATTTTAAGTAAAATGGAATTGTTTTCATTGATTCGCCTTTGCTTCTACTAATTCTTTGGTGATAATAGTATAGACTTAATCTGTAAGTTTTTAGCATCATATTACAGAAAGACATCTGATTAATAGTGACATTTGAATTCATACCGTGCTTCAAGCTTGACTGTTTAATTATTCAGAAGAAGAAAAATTAATTTGGAACTAATTAAACCCATTGAAGACTGATCCAGAATTCTAATGGGTGACAAATGTAGACAGTCCTGTGACCAGTTTTGTAATAGGGAGCCACATGACTGGTCATGTGGTGATGATCTGTGGGGAAGGTGATAACAGCTCCATTGACAGATGATGTATTAAGTTTGTGTTACACTGTGGCCAGGTACACTGGTATAAGGATAGTTTAACTAATTTCTAAGAATTTTTCTTTTTATTTATTTATTTTTGCTTAATGGTGGAATGATTGGTGTCGATTTTTTTTTTTTTTTTTTTTTGACATGACTTTTCATATGTGAAAACATTAAAATATATACAGTTATATTGTATATATTTTATTATTTATTCAAAACGTTAAAAATTGGTGGGGTCTCAGTGGAAATTTTGATAACAGTTCTCAATTCCAGTTTTGAAATAGCACACATTTCCAGCCATTGTGCCAACTCATTGATCATAATTCTTGTCTATTGTCCTGCAGATAGTGAGAATATTGATAATTGATAAAATAACTTATCTTCTGGATATAGTAACATGATAGAGAGAGTGAGGGTGTCAGATGGAACAGGAAGGGAGGTGTCCATGATTTGAAATCAATTTTTAAAAGTCCAGGTCTATGAAAATTGACTTTATATTGTCTCTACATCAGGACCAACATAAACCAGCAATAAACTTACTGATATTGTCTGATGACCTGGTGGTTTAACTTTTTTTAAAAGTCTAAGGCATGATAAGGTCCTTATCAGTATGGAAACTTCAATCTCACCACACCCGGAAATTCCAACTGTTTTCACCATGAAAGAAGTAATTCACGTAAATTCATGTGCAAATTTCATTTTGTTAGTGGGGCAGAATTTGAAATTAGTGTCAGGTTGATGAAGTATGTATTGCAGGATGAAAGCATCATTTCCTGATTTGTGTAGGTGTTTCACAAAAGAACAAAATAGATTGGTTTAGATTTAAGTGTTCTTGAAAGCCTTATTATAAAAATATCCTGGAATTCCTGCATTTTATTATATTCCCACTGCAGAATGAAAAGCTATCAATAAATTCCATGTCATTTTGTTGGAATATAAGCGCTTTATGTCATGGAGCTATAGTATACTTGAGAACCAGATTATGCAGCGCAGTAATAAGCAGGCTATTGATTTTCCTAGGTCCTTGCTATGAACTAGATCAATAATTACAAGTAACCACTTTGGTACTGCATATTCTGCTGAATGACAGGACTCTCCATATCTGAGCACACTGCCCACAAAACGCCAATATAGACACGTAGGAGATTTGGTGCCTGTGTGTTTGCTTTAGCTTGGAATTTCAATAATTATAGTGACTTTCCTTCCATGTGACTTGTTAACTAAGGGGAGTGTTGCATTGGTAGTATTCTATTGATTCCTTACCAATTGTGTATGAAAGGTTGTATTTTTCTAAGACTTGATGTAGTATGGAAAAGAACTTAGTAGTATAAAGACTTCTGAAGTGTGTTGTTTTCGTATGTTTTTTAATTTTTTATTAGGCAATGTACATGGTTTTATATCTTTTACAATCCACTATCACTGGACTATAATCTATGTAGTACATTAAACCATCTGATGATATTTGATTGCGTGCAGGACTCATGGCACCACCTTATATTTCATCATTATTAACTAATGGAATTTCTACTTTGGCTTTTGGAAAAAAAGTGGTTGCCATTGGTCCTACGAATCCTGTATAAATTCATGAAGTTTGATATTTGGCTCAAACATAGGTTCTGCAATGTCCCAAACATGTTTTATATCAGATAACATTAATTCAAGCTTATGCCCCACACCTAATATGAAAACCTGCATATTTTCAATATGTATGTGACTGTATCAGACTAAGGTTAATTGTAACCAGAAGTATCCCAACTGACATTACCACACAGACAGGGTCCCAAATCTGACCTGACTCATGTCACAAGCTAGACCTGCTCTGAATGTGCCCATACTGAAGGCCAACATTTTAAGTAAAGCATCAACGCATCATCATTTCACAGACAGATAATGAAAGCACTAGTATTATATACAATAGTTCACAAACCTGATAATGACTGAAGCATGTTTTATATTTTCACCTTTGAGAGCAGCCTGATGCTGGTATTGCACCTACTTCAAACACTTTATTTCATCTGCAACATGCTTTTTATATAGAAATACTGTAGTGTCAGTACACATTGCCATTACTTAGTATTTCCATATCTTTTGAACAAGTTGTGTACATTTCTGTTTCATATATATATATATATATATATATGCATTTAAGATGTATATACACTGTATTATATTTTCCATTTATTGGAGAAGCCTCTGGTGCTGTCCTGTTTGGCTTGTGGGTTCCAGTCATGCATGCTCATGTATCAGTTGTTGTCATGTATTAATGTGCTCCAGGTTTTACTTACAACTTGCTTTAAATTTCACCAGTGATTTTCAGCTTGTTTTTAGTCACTCTATGGTGTTGCAAAGTATTGCATCCACATCAGTAGTAAGTACTGAATATTATTTTCATGTATTTCATTTCGTCCTATATATTATATTTTTCAGCTTTTGGAGCAGCCTATGGCACTGCTAAATCTGGTACAGGCATTGCAGCCATGTCGGTCATGAGGCCAGAGCTGATCATGAAGTCCATCTTGCCAGTGGTCATGGCTGGTATCGTGGCTATCTACGGCCTGGTGGTGGCTTTGCTGATTGCTCAAGACATCAGTCCAAATTATACCTTAACGGCGTAAGCAAAGCTCTGTTGATAGCCTTAAAGTGCATTCAGTACAGCAGATTTATATATCTGCGGATCAAATATGGTGACCCGCTAAAAAGCCTACCACTTAAATTCTGAGTAGACACTGTATAGATTCCCCATGGGGATTACGCAACAAGTATTCGAGTGAGTTGGCCATATTTGAATGCAGATCTGTTGGTCTACTGTTCTGAATGCGCTCTTAGGCTCTATTCCCATAGATTTTAGATCGATCTATCCCCGCGGGGAGTCTCACTAGATTACTTTCAGATAATCCGACTTAAATGTCCGTCCCGCCTACTACAAGCTGTAAGGGGGTAATTAACTTTCGTGTCCGCCCGGCTGACAGCTATTTAGCGTGAACCCCCAGGGAGTTAGGTCGATCTAAAGTAGGTCGATCTAATCTATGGAAATGGGGTGTTAGTCCGAATTTTTCTTCAACAGAGTAAATATTTTTGTTGATGGCCTTAGTCTCATACTCAGCATGGAGTAATTGTTATGTAAATGTCTTAATTAATGAAACCAGTACAGGTCAGCTTCTAGAGCTAGACAAAATACATATTTATGGAGTCGCCCTAGTATGTTTCTTAGATAGAGGTAAAAAGGGTGATTTCTTATTGATCAGAATGAAGGCAAAATTTGTTTTTGATGACCTATTTTCAACCAATATTTACTATTTGATAATTTGATTTCTAAAAAGGTTACTTGACAGTTGGTAAACTTCGACTGATGTAACTGGATTTATACAAAATTTAAGTGCTATCTACACATTTGTAATTTGTAATTTCAGGAGCTTCGCTCACTTGGGAGCAGGTCTTAGTGTAGGACTTAGTGGATTGGCTGCTGGCTTTGCTATCGGCATAGTCGGTGATGCAGGTGTAAGAGGAACAGCACAGCAACCTAGGCTATATGTTGGTATGATCCTGATCCTTATTTTTGCTGAAGTGCTGGGTCTATACGGACTTATTGTTGCCCTTATCCTGTACTCCAGAGGCAATGCTACATAGATTGCTGGACCTTTTGAATAGAATGTGTGAGTGGAGCAATGACACAATGAATGAATATTACTGTAACTTTGCTGACTTTGTCTCTTATGAACCAATATATTTAAATGTGAATAAAATAAAAGGGGGGAAAAGACCTGTTGAAACAGATTTTGTTTCTACTACCTTGTATGGTATCGGAACTTGCTGACTTTTTTGTTCAGGTTGTGGGAGGGTAAGAAAAAATATTTACCAAGGTGTCAAAGTTGTTTCTACTTCTGAGATTCAATAGTTGCTTCTTTTGGGATCTCCTCTAAGATACGAGTTTGACATCAAGTGGAGGACCAATGTTATAATATTATATAGATAATGGGGATTTTCAAAGAGAAAAAAAATGAACCAAAACTCATGACTTTGATAACTGAAATACTGACTAGCTTGATATGAATGAGTGTCACCTATGTCTGGCAAAGCAATGTTGTGTGTAATATATTTCTTGTAAGTAGCTGTTTTGTAGTTAATTAGGAGATACAGCTTGTGATGATGGGTCATCAACTTCAAACAATTGTGAGAGCTAATCCACTGACTGGATGTACATATAGATAAAGGCTAGAATAAAAGAACAAAAACTGTTTAAATGTTGTGCAGTAAAAGTATATTTATGGTAGACGCATTGCACATAGTATTACATGCATCTTATTTACTGAGAACACTTCACAAACTGTATGTGAAAGATGAGGGCAGTGTCTGTGCTGCAGGAAACCTTTGGATAAGAGGTTGTGCAATATATCTGACATCGCTGGCCATCAGTTCACTGTATTGACAAAATCCCTGGCAAGTAGACTCAAGGTGTTTAACAATATGTGAGCTGATGGCCATCATTACTTGATTAGTTTGGGAGCAGTTCTCTCGGGGAGGGGTCTCGTGGGCTTAGAATAACTCTTCGTTTCTCTTGGAAGCCTCTCCAGGCAAGGTTTGTTTAGAAAAAGCATCAAGGCTAACACATGATACATCTGTCATTATTTATTACCAATACCATTATGTAGCTGACCAATGGGCTGACCATTTGTGTTTAACACAACAGCATAATCTCCACACTGTCAATGGCTTCTTACAGGAGACAAAAACGGGATCTCTTTATATATATATATATATATATATATATATATATATATATATATATATATATATATATACACACACAATGTGGTTATCTTGACAGAGAAAACAAGGGCTTTGCTCTGTACAGGGAGCATCTCTTAGCAGTGAAGAAATAATATGGTTCACTATCAAGCCCACTTTTTTTAGATTAATCCATTTCAGTTGTGAAGTGTCATGATGTTCAGTTGTCACAATTTTTGCAAGAAACTTTCTGAATGTATAAACAACCTCACTCTGCTACAAAGTACAGCCCATTGCAGCAGTTATTGACTACAGCTTTTTAAAGCTGTGCAGCTGTAATTACATTTGCTACCGTAAGATAAGCCTTCTCCAATGCCTACCCAACATTCCGAAAGGTTGTCTGTGTTGTTACTGCCAGATGCTAATGTACTAGAAAGACCAGAATAAATTCAGTATGACAATATTATTGTGAGATTGTGTTGCATTTGATTTATTAAAGCTCCCAGATGGTTGTTACAAAAAAAAAAAAAAAAAAAAAAAGTTCTTGATCTGATGACATCACTCAATTCATGTTACTTATTTTGACCTTAGTAAAAATTACTACTAGTAACATTACTGTAGTGTACCATGATGAATATGTATCATAAAAAGAGTACAAGTAAAATTTACAAAAAAAAAAAAATAAATAAATAAATAAATAAATAAAAAATAATAATAAATAAAGGCTGATCATGTATAATGGATTATTAATAATACCTTGCGAGGATTCCAGAACCCTGCAGTATTTTGTACTTGGTATGTTATCAATCTTAAGGTTTCAGTTATATTAATATATTTATAAGGATATAGATCTATATTCATACAACAAAGAAGTTGCCTCTATTTACAGAATTTTTAATGCATTTCTCTTTTGACAAAAAAAAGTACTGGACAAAGATATTTTATTGGTTGAAAAGAAAAACTTTCCAGTCAAGACAATTTTAATGTAAATTTTAATTATTAAAATCTGTTGCAAACCATTTATCCGTCTGGCAAGTGCATTGCGTTTTCTCAACTCTAATCACACCTAACACAATATGTAGATAAATATTATTGCTGCAGTAGCGGTGGATAGTTTTCGTGGAAATTTGCCATGATCAAAACAACAGCAGGAGTAGCAAGCAGGAGCACCTGTCCAAGATCAAATACTCCAGTGCTATAGATTATGCCTTCTGCGCTCGGTTCAGTATGGGTCAGAAATTGTGCTGTACTGCACCGAACAAGAGAAGAAGTCCTTGTCGACACAGGAGTGCCAGCCCTAGGACGCAGAGGACCCGGGGAAGTGAAATTGTGAGCGAGCCTGAGCTGCACCAAGGTCACTGCGAGGAATTAGAAGATGGAAGCGGCTTCCTGAGAATGGAAACTAGTACTGGAGAACTCGTACGGAAAGAATGCTGCCTAGTAGAACAGTGGAGAGCCTCCGTAGCAGGTATACATACTTCCGTGCCTGTCGAAAAATTGAATAAGAAGAGGTTGTAACGTGAACCTTATTTAACAATTAAGGCTTTTTTTTTTTTGAGAAAACTTGCCTTGGCTAAATTCAAGCATTTTCACATCACTCAGGTTTATACTGTATAGCGCTGCATTATTGTAATCCCTGTGTAAATATAGCTCACAATGCATGTGTGAGTGGATGTGTGCTTCATATACTGTACACTGTATATAATATCAAGGAGTTATAACAGTTTTGTTTGGGGGTGGCCGGCTCATGTCTTAGTTAAACTAACTCTTATCAAAATAACACGACCCAGTGTAGCTGCACTCAGTCAAATAAAGGAAGTCTCTAACTGGTTGAATTTTATTAAATTCAAACGTTAAACTGAAAGAAAATAAAATAAAACAAAATAAATAACAGAACAAAAATTGTAGCGAAAAATACTGAAAACAAATCTAAATACAAAATAACCTAAAAATTGATAACAAATTTACACGAAGTACATACGAAAGTGTAAGAAAAAGGATAGACGGAAACGTTGCAAAGACCCAAAGACGGAGAAGTTTACGTTACTTTAGCGTTGAAATAATTTACCTTACCCCCGACCAAGTGTGCTAATATCGTTATAAAATGATAGATAGAAACGTTGAAATACCCAAAGCCAGAGAAGTTTACGTTATCGTTGAAATAATTACCTTTTCCTCCGACTGGGTGTGCTAAAATGGTGTCGTTAGAGTACACGTATCGTTCTGTGTAAGAAAGTGAAGTGAGCAAAAAGAAATAGAGAGGAGGCCTTATATACGCAGTGAAATGAAAACTGTTCAGTGCAGGGTGTGGTACAGGCATGTGACGGTGCGGTTAGGTAAGTGCGGTGGCCTGTAACGTTATAATTAGTAGAGAGAGAGAGAGAGAGAGAGCGAGAGAGAGAGAAAAAGAAAGAGTAAACAGAGAAAGAACGGAAAATGTACTTCGAATGAATAATGAGAAATAAATAAATAAATAAAATAAAATAAAATGTCGCGGGCAGTTACACTCCCACCAAAATCAAAATGATTTTAAGTAAATAAAGAAATCTAACTGCTACGTTATGAATACGCAATTACCAGTGAATGCTAGCAATTAGAAAAACAATAAATTAAATGTAAATGAACCATTAAACGGTTACTGCTGGCTTTCCTTAATTGAAGCAATGTACGTTATACAAATAAACTTAATGAATCCAGTCTTTCAATGATATATAATCATTTTAAGCAAATATGTAGACTCGTTCCAATAGTGTCCATTATCATCAGAAATATATCACTGTCACTGCAATAAAGTCATTGTAGTAATGTCACTATAATGTATGTACACATGTAAACACTAATTTTCAACCAATAATACCAGTTTTTGTACATTTCGCTCAAGAATGGAAGATCGCAAAGTTCCAGAACAACCCGTTCTGACTTTAACTCTTCTCACAAGTCCGTCATCGTCTGCATTGGCTTCCACCACTCGAGCCAGAGGCCACTGGTTTCGAGGAAGTTCTATATCTTTGATCAAAACAACATCTCCTTTCTGCATATTACGACGAGGTTCATGCCACTTCTGTCGCAGAGATATTTGACTGATGTATTCCTTTTTCCACCTAGACCAAAACTGTTCTAGCAAATATTGGACGCGTCTCCAGCGCTTTCGTAGAAAGAGATCTTCCCTGACGAAATTACCTGGAGGAGGAAACGGTATGTCAGCCTTGGCGGTCAAAATGTGATTTGGAGTGAGCGGTTCGAGAGTTTTCGGATCATTGATTTCACTCACTGTTAATGGTCTGCTATTGACGATCGACATGACCTCGTAGAAAACGGTCCTGAGAGATGAATCGTCCATTCTACCTGGGCACAATTGAAGCACGGAATTAAGAATTTCCCTCACAGTTCTTATTTGCCTCTCCCACACTCCTCCGGTGTGGCTTGCGTGGGGCGCATTAAGAATGAAGTCACATTGTCTTTTGGTTAGAAACGTTGCTATCTTGTTGCTGTCCACTCGATGTTGAAATTCGTTAATCGCACCAATGAAGTTGGAACCTTGGTCTGAACGGATCTGTCTAACAGCACCACGAATCGCAATGAAACACCGTAAAGCGTTGATGAAAGAATCAGTTGACATGTCATCTAACAACTCGATGTGGATTGCACGTGAACACATACAAGTTATCAAAAGTCCATACCTTTTTATTTCTTTGCGTCCCTGTTTAACGAGAAAAGGCCCAAAACAGTCTATACCGCAGTAGGTGAAGGGTGGCGTTGGTTCTACGCAATCCTTGGGTAAATCTGCCATTTTCTGGGACTCGGTCTACCTTCTCAATTTTCTGCAAGTAACACACTGACTAATGAATTTTGCGACGACTTTGCTGCCACCTACAATCCAAAAACCAAGGGATCGAAGCTTGTTGAGAGTCATACCTCTGCCCTGGTGTTGGGAGTCCGTATGAGCATAATCAAGAATCAGTCGCGTAACATGATGATTCTTTGGTAGGATGGATGGACGTTTTAATGGCGTTGGAAAACCTGCTTTCCGTAATCGGCCGCCGTTCAGAAGAAGACCATCTTCAAGAACCAGATCTTGGGGGTGAAGCTGATGCGTCTTAAGTAACGTGGTAGCTGCATCGAGGGCACTGAATGCGTCTGGAAGTGCATCGCGTTGGGTAAGCATAACAAGAGATTTTTCTGCCTTTCTTCTTTCTTCAATAGTCAGAGTCTGTGTTCCATTTACACCATTTGCAATTCGTTGGATCCTCCCCATCTCAGACACGGTTTTCCACGAACAAGAGAATCTCGTAAAGAGGTCAAGGATATTTGGCATTGTAGACGTAACTGCAGTACACAATGAAAAGACTCTCACCTCTGGATCCCCCAACTGTAGTTCTGTAGTGACACGTTCCAGTTTCACCTGCCTTTGCCAAAGAAAGGAGGGTCCAGTCAACCGTGGTGATTTGGAGATTTCAGCAACGCTGCCATTGTCATAAGCGAAGTCCTTTTCTATTACTCTGATGACTTCTTTTGAAGAACACTGAGGTAGTTCTTTGACGGCTGTACGATGAGCAATGACAACGTTGACATTGGCACTTGGAGGAGTAGAGTATCCCACCACCCTCCAACCAAGCAGAGTCCTGACTGCAAAAGGCTGATTTTCTTTTCCAATTAAGACCTTTCTGGGAGCTAGAGCCATCGGACAGTTGTACCCGATCAAAAGTCCTACCTCACATGACTGTAGGGGTGGTAACTCGGCACTAAGTTGCTGTAAATGTGGCCACTTACTAACTGTTTCCGTCACTGCAATGTGAGATCGATTTGCTGGTATGAAATCTCTGGTGAAACAGGCATTGATGGGTACAATTTCAGATGAGTTGAAGGCTCTTACTTGTAAACTGGAAATCCGGGAACTGTTAATAACTGTGTTTGAGGCGGTCATTGTTGACAACGATAAACGTGCGGGCTGTCCGGTAATCTGCAATGTTGTAGCCGTCTCTTGTAGAATAAAGGAAGTGTCGCTCTGTGTGTCCAAGAGAGCATACGTCAGGATTTCCTTTGACGGATTTTCCCTACTGGAAACCCACACCGGAACTATCATGGAGGTGCTGTCATCTTTACCTTGGTCAATCTGAAGAGAATTTGCTACCTGGTACTCTGTTGTAGGTTGTGGGCGAGCTAACCTAAAGTTGTCATCATGTAAACACGTGGGATGTCTTCCCTGGCATTTTTCGCATCTTAGTTTCCTTTTACAAGTGTTGTTGTGATGGCCGTGACGTAAACACCCGTAACATAGATTGTTCTCACGAATAAAAGTGCGTTTGTGATCAAGTGTCAGAGATCGAAAATTTTCACACTGTGAAATGAAATGTCCTTTCTGACAGTAAGTGCAAACATACACAGGAGGACTGGAGGTAGTGGTAAGAACGTTGGCATTACCTTTGACCTTGTGAGCAGCAGCAGCAGTCGTAGCGTTGAGGGCGTGTATTGACGAAATCGGGTTGCAGGCAATTCTTGCTTCCTTGGTCACAAACTCCACAAACATCTGAAAAGGAGGATATTCACCTGTAATGTCAATACACTGCGTCACTTCGCGGTTCCACCTCACTGTCACCCACTCTGGCAGTTTGGCGATGAGCTTCTGGTTTTCTGTACAATCGTTTAAAATGCGCAGATTAGGCACGTGTGGAATTGCATCATGGCAGGCTTGCAGAAAGTCACCGAAGTCCCTCAGAGCTACAGGGTCGTTGGTTGGGATCTTAGGCCACGTGTCTAGTTTGTCTCGGAAGGCTTTCTGTACTAGGAAGGGGTGTCCGTAACGCTCATCCAGAATTTTCCATGCGCTGTGAAATGCAGAGGGGCTGTTGCTGTAGAAAAACCCTTCAAGTGCTTTACGTGCTGGATATCCCACATACCTCTTTAAGTAGAAGATCCTTTCTCCAGGGGGTATACCTTTTCGTTCTATGAGCATCTGAAAGGATGTCTTCCATTCTAAGTACTGTAGTGGATCTCCAGTAAAAATGCTGGGTTCTGGTATCGGCAATCTGTTAAGGTTCATGGAATCGGTCAGAGCTTTAACTAGAGTGTTCATATCCTGTAGCGACGACGCAGGTGTAGCGGCGCTGGTATTCTGTGAAGTGTCAACGTGACTCCCACCATCGCAAGGCTCGGCCTGATCTCGACTCTCGGTTGTAGCAGAATCACCGGTAGAGCGTTTGGCACTGGTCATATGCTCTCTTTCACGTTTTCTTGCTTCTAAATATTCTGCCATTCTTTTTGTCACTTTCTGTTTTCGTTGAGTCCTTCTTACACTTTCCTCTGTCTCACTGTCACTTTCGGGTTTGTCCATGAACACCAATTGTCCGTTGAATAGCTATGGGGATGGAGATTGCACCGTTGGCCCCCACGGGAGGAGAGACTGCACCGTTGGCCCCCACGGGAGGAGAGACTGCACCGTTGGCCCCCACGGGAGGAGAGACTGCACCGTTGGCCCCCACGGGAGGAGAGACTGCACCGTTGGCCCCCACGGGAGGAGAGACTGCACCGTTGGCCCCCACGGGAGGAGAGACTGCACCGTTGGTCCCCACGGGAAGAGAGGCTGTACAGTTGGTCCCCACGGGAGGAGAGACTGCACCGTTGGCCCCCACGGGAGGAGAGACTGCACCGTTGGCCCCCACGGGAGGAGAGACTGCACCGTTGGCCCCCACGGGAAGAGAGGCTGCACCGTTGGTCCTCACGGGAAGAGAGGCTGCACCGTTGGTCCCCACGGGAAGAGAGACTCCACCGGAGATAAGTTTTACTGTAGCTGCACTCGGTCAAATAAAGGAAGTCTCTAACTGGTTGAATTTTATTAAATTCAAACGTAAAACTGAAAGAAAATAAAATAAAACAAAATAAATAACAGAACAAAAATTGTAGCGAAAAATACTGAAAACAAATCTAAATACAAAATAACCTAAAAATTGATAACAAATTTACACGAAGTACATACGAAAGTGTAAGAAAAAGGATAGACGGAAACGTTGCAAAGACCCAAAGCCGGAGAAGTTTACGTTACTTTAGCGTTGAAATAATTTACCTTACCCCCGACCAAGTGTGCTAATATCGTTATAAAAGGATAGATAGAAACGTTGAAATACCCAAAGCCAGAGAAGTTTATGTTATCGTTGAAATAATTACCTTTTCCTCCGACTGGGTGTGCTAAAATGGTGTCGTTAGAGTACACGTATCGTTCTGTGTAAGAAAGTGAAGTGAGCAAAAAGAAATAGAGAGGAGGCCTTATATACGCAGTGAAATGAAAACTGTTCAGTGCAGGGTGTGGTACAGGCATGTGACGGTGCGGTTAGGTAAGTGCGGTGGCCTGTAACGTTATAATTAGTAGAGAGAGAGAGAGAGAGAGAGAAAAAGAAAGAGTAAACAGAGAAAGAACGGAAAATGTACTTCGAATGAATAATGAGAAATAAATAAATAAATAAAATAAAATAAAATGTCGCGGGCAGTTACACCCAGGACTGGGCCCCTGAGGACGTGTGTTTTGACAGCGCCCCTGGTTAAAAGCTTAGAGATTGCTTTTGGGACGTTAGAGTTGCTGTATAAAAGTCCCTTTGATTAGTGATAATGTATTTCTGAAGAGATGAAAGCTGTGATAGAATGTGTCCGTACTATAATTCTTATTCGAATTATGTAATTAAAAAATGCCGTATTTAAAATTATCGGCTTGTTGTTTCACTTCGATAAGATGTGAGAGAGGTGTCTCGCCTCTGTATGTGTTTGACCTGAAGGGCCGATTAATTGTAAGAAATACGCACAGTGCGGCAGGGGAAACAGAAAGAATGGGGGGAGTTTGGACTGTTATAACTCCTTGATAATATTAGGGTGGTATGTATATTTTAATATAATTAAAATTAGGCCTCAAAATAATTCTGAAACTGTAATTTTTAAAAATAACACATTCATTCAAAAAATCACCCAAGCTGAACAAATGGAACATGCTTATCTTAAAGGGATAATAACTCTTCGTATGAGATCTATATTTCACAATAAAAACCTTGTGAATAACTCATAGAAATATAATATATTCTGTTTTACCGCAAAAACAGCAGTTATAGCTTTTATTCTGATATTTGAACTTGTCTTTAGACCACGTGACCTCCATTGATGCCTATACTCTGTTAAAATCTCTTAAGAGATTTTAACAAAAAACCAAACTTTTTAGAAAAAAACCAGGGACTAACTTTGAATGTAAAAATGGATTCATTAACCATTGGTAAGTATGGGAAAATTGTTGTTTACTCCAGGAAAATTCATTTTTTGGCCGAAACGAAGAGTTATTATTGCTTTAATATATAAAAAATCAAATTACCATTTCTCATAATTCTTATCATTAATTTTTATTATAAGGCACGCTGGGTTTTGAGGATTCCCCTGTGGTATGTACCTATCCTCTGTACCACTGTAGTCTGAGATGGGTCGGGTTTAGGCTATGTCGCTGGCAGCTCAGTGTGGTACATGACAGACAGAAGAAATGCTTGGTGTTTGTGAGGTAAGGTGACATTCATATTAAGGCCATCATTGTTAGGATGTTTGTAACATAATATATGCTAGAACTGGAGTTTATAGTTCAGGTTTTCTTTATAATTTTTTTGACAAAACTGTGATTATTTTCAAATTGTGGCTATCTTTGATGGAATGAATTTTCTCTGTTATGTCAATTTGAAATTTTTGATTGATTTAAAATTTTCCATTATTAAAAGAAAGTGAAGTATGTAGCATAACTTTATTGTCAAATTTTTTTCCTGAAAATGACCTGTAACAGTTTAAATTTTTTGAATAACTATTGTTCGATTTATTTTCTTAAGCATTGATTTCACAAAAAAATATGCTGATGATAGTCATGAGTACTATTAATTTTGATAAATCAAGAGCGTAGATTTCCTTTGAATTGGTATTTTCAATTTTTCATCATTCTCAGATACCATCTAGATGTCCGTGGTGCTGTCCACCACACCTCCACCCCTGTCCCCTACCACCAACACCCTGAGGTCCTAGCCAGAATAGAGGACTCTGCCATGAATGTCATCCACATAGACGACACGGCCTACTGCTACCAAGACCATATGGTGGTTATAGGCATCTTCAGACTTCCGCCTATGATTATCACATTCGTGTGTGTAGACCTGAAGGAGAAGAGTATAGTCTCATGTTTCGATGCACCAGAACAATATAACATAGATGTGCGCTATAAAAGTGTTATAAGTCCCGACAAGACAAAGATTGGTGTGTTGTATGAGAAACATGACTCCTGGAAACTCTACTTGTACTCAGTCGGTACGTCACAGAAGCTGAATATAATCGAGTTATTTGATTGGACAGGTGCTCCTATTTATAATCTCTGGATGGGGCCAGGGACCTTGGCCTTTGACCCCAGGTATGGCTGGTCCCGACTCGCCTTCTGTCGAGGAACCCATCTTGCCTTCTGGGATTTGAAATCTCACCAGCGTTTGCATCAGATAACAGTCAGCAATGCCCGAGACGCCTTTGAGTACGGACTTCCCATGTACAGTCCTGATGGGCGTTTCCTTGTTGTTGTCTATATTCTTGTCATTACAGAGGACAGATTTTCTGTGACAAAGGTGGACATATTCGACAGTGACAATTTAATCCGTTTGGCCACCTCATCACAGGATTGCGTGATTAATGGCCTGCATGTGTGCTCATGTTTACCCATGTTTTCAGCCTGTAGTCAACGGCTGGCAGTTGTCTCCAGTGATGTCCGTCACAGCAACTCGTATTGTAAAATGTGTGTATTTGAATTACCTCAGCCAATCAACCTTCAAGAAATTTGCCGAATGGTGATCATACGATCTGTCAGACATAAAAAATCGCTCCTGAAGAAGCTGCCACTGCCTCCAACAATACTCGGCTTTCTCACCTTTCAGCCCATGCTGGAGTGAGAATTGTTGTATTCATTATTGTAATTTGATGTCAGATAAAAGAAACACCCAGTTTTATTCCTTTTTTTAAATGATGCACAAATCAGTATTTATTTATTTACCATCATTTTATTATTAGTGTTTTTTTATATGAAGAGTTTGTAAAAAAAAAAAAACACCTTTCTTGCAAATAGTTTATGTTCAGAAATTTTTTATTTACAATTTTTAACTTATTTATTGTGAGCTTGATACTTTACTTTCATACACTGTACCCTCATGACTGTGCCATTTCAGAAGTCTTCAAGGTTGAAGCTTTATATGGTCCCATTGTTTGTACTTCCATGATGTGTTACAGGCCCTTAGCCAACAATATCAAAGGAAGGAAGGAAAGGGGGGGGGGAGCTTTTTCTGAAAAAGGGGACCTTTTACCATGAAACCCTCTTGCACCAATTTTAACCCAGAGCAGATCTTTTCCTGGCAAAAGGGGTGGTTTGTTTGACGATCCCCTCCCCTCCTCGGCCTGTGTTATTTTGTATTACTAGTCATTTCCACACATATTTTTCAGTGTATTACATTTGTACTTTATGTTCAAATTTTTATAAAAATGACTTTGTAATAACAAAGATGTAATTATTAGTGCAAACAATAAGAAGTTTTTTTGTCAGTTCAAGACTGATTTTTATACTTATTGTACTTGACTTGGTACTGTTGATGTATTGTGTAGTATGTTTTCTATTAGAAATTGTTTCACGTATATTGCCAAGCAGTCCATTTATACTGACATCTTACACAAACATTCATGAACTCTTTAAAGTCAGTTTGGTAGTTAAACCCTTATTTTATAATTTCATTAGCTGCAAAAGACACACACTTGGCAGGAGTAGAATATTGAATTTTTCCGGATTTTTCATGGTAATTTTAAGCAGATATATTTGTGTTATGTTCTGTAATCATACAATATTAGTACTGTATCGATCCCAGGGTCACTGTTATATGCTCATATGTTACTTTTAAATATTTCTTGATTTAACTGTGAAGGTGCACCTACATATAAGTTTGTCCAATTGAGTATTATTATTATTATTATTGAAGTCTGTCTTACTCCCAGCCACAACATATAATCCCTATTTATGCAATATTGATGTGCATAGCAGCCAGTATTATAAGGAATTAAGTTACTTAATATCTGTGTGAAAGTTTAAAATGCAGCCTGGAGTGAAAGTGATTCACTTTGCATAAATACAAAACAAAAAATTTGCATAATATTTGTGAAACCCGATCTGATTAATTTCATTAGCTATTTATTTTTCATTTAGACCAAGAAGGTAGGTTTGGAAATATTGTCTTAACATCACAATCCCAAATCTCTTTTTTTTTTTCATCTTGGAAAGAAAACTAAGCCCAGAATACATGTATGTGACTGAATCAGATTGTTGTCTTTTGTAACACGGTCTACATCATGCTGATGTCACAATAAAGCAGCAAACATCAGATTTTAAAACAGTTTTTACTTGAAAGTACATCAACTGTTTCATGTTGAACTAATTTTTAGATCAAGTTTATTTTCAAAAAATCATTTTTAGCATTTTGTGACATGAATTAATGTTGCCAAAAATAATCCAGTACCTCCATACAATCATCATTGCCTTTGACTTAGTTTTGAATTTCTTGCAGAAGTCAGAATTTCCTGGAAGTTGGCTTGAACGTTGGCAATCAATTATTAAATTTCGATTAAATTTTTCCAGATTGTTAGAGTTGTGGCAAATGCTAAGATGGGGGGGATTTAAGGTTGGTTATTTGAGGGGAAAACGTTTATTCCTGGTAAATTTGTTGTATATCAGATTTTCACTAGAAAGTCTTAACACTGAGCACCTTTTATTAAGTGGCGTATCACCTAGCTTTTACAACAGAAAATTAAGTCAAAGTTTATCAAACTTTCATACTTTGTTTTGAACCAGATTTAAATAGATCAATTTTTAAAAGGACGTATGAACAATAAAACAATTTTAAATAAAAGCATTATCTACTGTTTTTACATAGAAAGTAAGTTGATATCCAACAACCATAAGACATGTTTTTATAACCTCTTTATTGACATTTGATGTGGAATCCTCTCATAATACAACTAAAAAAACTTAAATCAAATGTTGTATCCTATCCATAATTTTCCCACTAAATCAAACTTTGCTAAAAAAATTAATTAATTAATAAGTAATAATAAAGCAATTTTTTCCTACTCATGAATCATTACTAGACCTATTCTTGAACTTGGATTCGATGTCTTATATAATTTCTTTATAAGTAGCTAAGTTCTAAACTAGCTCAGTGTGTCCTATAGCTAGTTCTAAATGACTGGCCAGTCGCTTAGATTACCGTGTCTTCCTGTACATTTAAGAGTGAAATATGTACTAAAGGTGACTTACTTTGAGGGACTTTATCATTTTAAAGGTCTGAAATGGGAAAGATGAGTAATCTTAGAAAATGAGTTTGGGACATTTTTAAAAGCAGAAAATATTTACCTTTAACATCCCCAATGCTTGAAAACAAAAGCTACATTTTTATTGTGCTTTGTACAATAAAGTGCACCTTAAACTTCACCTACATGTGGTACTAGCAATACTTTAACAATGGCATAATGCCTAAGGTTGAACTTGTGCCACTACGTACTCCAGCTAGTCAGATGAAAATGTTTGCATCAAAGGACTTCAAGTCCAAACACATGCTTAAATGCAACTAGAAAAGAAGACAAAAGTTACAGACAGATTTATGATCATCAAAACACTTAAGTGAGTTTTTTCGTGTATCTAATTATTCATTTAAAAATGCATCTACCATTTTGCTTATTAAAAACAATAAAAAATGTCTGGAAAATCTCAAATATTGATGCTTATATTTTCTGTTGCTCAGCATATAAAGCATCTCAGAGCATTTATGGACAATTGAAGAGCTTTCTATTTTGGGGTGAGATATAATAATTGGCATGGGACATAACTTCCATAGCTGAACAAATTTTTTTCACAACAACAAATGGGCTTCAATCCCGTGCCATCATGGTTTACATGTATGTCTTGGAGTTTTAAGCCCCTAATTTCAGTGTATCATAGAAAAAGTACTATTTTGCCTCATTAAGAATAAAATCTGAATTAGGGCTTTCAAGAAAAATAGCTGGCGGGGTTTTGAAGTGCTCAATGGTGTCATAAATGGGTGTTAAAGGGGTATTCATGGTGCTCAGGGAAAGGAGAGATTTGAAAAACTGATTTTGCAATATTTACCCCAATATTGCAATTATGACGTCAATGGTGAAATGACAGAGCTAGTGAACACCAAAGATTTATCCATTATCCAAAACATGTACATTTAGGACTTTTTGCCTTACCCTGTCCACCACTTTAAAATGATTTTAATCATTTAAAAATGTTTGGGAATTCGATGTATCAAATGTGACCAACTTGAAGGAAGTGACATCATGCAGATGTAAGAAAACCATTAGTGAAGAGGTTAGATTAATTTCAGCCTTTAAGTGGAAAATTTCAAGGTGTTACTTGTATAAAAATTTTTTTTTTTAAATGGATGCTCATGGTATAATGAAATGGCAATGATTTAATGATTATTTTATTATTAATTGCCAAATGTGCTGATGACGATGATTTTAAAATATACTCATTAATAATAGTTATGCAAGTTTGTTCTTTCAATTGTTTACCTACCCGTTTTTTTCATTTGCCTAGGATTTCATATCAAATATCTATATTTAACCATTTTAATTTTTTATTCCACTATTCTTTAAAATTGATAATATATGTAATATTGTGCTTAAAATACTTCTTTAACATATGTCAAACATTAACATCTATCACTCTTTCCCAGCTCAACTGTCAACAACAAAATCATGTCCAAATCACGGAAAAGACCTCCACATGTAATAATAATACCTAAAACGATTTAAGAATTATCTTTCATTTATTATAATATTATACTTTTTTAATTGGCTTAAATAAAATGCATGATGACAACTAACTTTAATCATAATAACTATACTATTAAATTAAAACTATATATAAAGCTTGTCCCTGTCTATGATTTGATTCAAGTAATACTGTTTTATCAAGGGCATTTTATGTTAATGTTTAATCTACCTGCAGTTTTGTCCCCGACTGAAAATTTTGCATTTACTACTTTTTTGAGAGAGATTTTTGATAATTACATAATTACCTGGGCTAAGGTTAGCATGATTTTTAGTACAGAAACTTGGATTAAAAATAGATAAAATTGGCCTTTTAAAACTACACTGTGCTTTCCTCAAGTTGGGGTCAGTACTTAATAAATGCTTTAAACTAAACTCTCTTAAAGTTTTAAATTACCTGTATTCTTGTGTTGGGGAAATATTACCAATACTCCATTCTAAAATCTCCAATTCTTGTGATAACATTATCACAGTCATCACATTGAGTTGTGTTCATTTTTAAGGCCACACTGTCTTACCATGTAAAAAATCTTGTCAGTATCAAACTTAACCATCACATTTTGCTTTAACAACTTGAGCAAGTAGAATCTATCCACATAAAGATGGCTATATTTTAGATGGTAAACAAGCAAGGAGGAGAATCACTTTGTTTGAAAATAAATAAATAAATAAACAAATAAATAGATAAAACTCTGATTAATCCATTCTCAACAGAAATACTTTTTTTAAAAGCACAAATTTTGAACCTGCTCCTTTTTCCTGAATTGAAATTTCCACTAACATAAAAAAGTGGGATTCTTCAGTGAGATATACATTCAAAAAGGTCTTAATCATTTTTTCTTTCTCAGAAATGACATTTAAAATGAACTTACAAACAGAATGCGTGTGTGTGCCTGTGCGTGCCTGTGTGTAGGCACACATACACAGGCATATACCCAGAAAGTATCCAAAAGATGCAGCCTACTGCGTTTCAGTCGAGGTAGAATATTCAAAAGAGTTGGTAATTTGGGTAGTAAATATCATAATAAATACAAAAATGGGGGTGCAGTGTTCATAGTTCTTAGTAACCTCGCTTTCACAAAGCTTGGTGGAAGGTCCTTCTGTAAAAAAGACGAAACTGCATTGAAAAATACTCATTCAAATATATAATTTTTGTGCGCTTCCTTACAACCTTGGAATTTTCAAAGAAAATATTCGGAATTTGTTAATATGCAGTGAAACATTTATATAATGACTAAAACATAACTCATAAAGTGCAGTCACAGCTTGTACATGATGAAGTCAGCAATGGGAAGACAACATGATCTACATAAAAATACAATAAATACTACTCACTTAAATACTACTCACTTAAATGTGTTCTTACATTTCATTTAGGTCAAAATATCAATCAACCTAAGATAGGAGTCCAGCAGAGTTCTACTTTAAAACTCGAACATGAAACATTGATGCATAAAGAAATACAGGAAAGAGAAGTGAAAACTAGCAAGCTACAGTCAAAACAACAATCACAGGAAATCAACCAGCACTAAATTTCCATACAAAATCTAAAGAAAATATACACATATCACTTTCATACAATTTTCATAACAATATTATCAGTGTAGCAAAATATATTTTCACATGATTCAATAACAATATATATGTATGATATATGTGTATATATATATATATATATACTTGTATATGTAGATAATATATAGATCTCTTTTTTTAATATTATGTGCTATTTTGACATTCGTTATTGCAACACGTGTTCATGTCAGGTCACTGGAATTACTACTGGGCGGATGATAGTAGTTTTGAGAGCAGGAGGATCTAGGCTGTTGTGATGAGGACAACTGTAATCCTAATGAACTCACGGAGTGTAGTCTTTGTTGCCGTGAATGCACAGAACTACCACTGGGGGGCAACAGCATCCCGCCATTGTTCACTTGTAAATGAGGAGACACAGATGACAGGTGGACATGTGGGGAGGCCATGTTACCTGACATCATTGTCTGTGACCCTGATATGTGACCTTGACCCAAATGTGGTTGCTGAACCTGATTCTGGGACACTGCAACATTTTGTTGTTGCTGCTGTTGTTGTTGTTGTTGCTGTTGTTGTTGTTGTTGTTGTTGTTGTTGTTGTTGTTGTTGTTGTTGCTGCTGTTGTTGTTGTTGTTGTTGTTGTTGGCTCATTGGAGAAATGGGGGTTCTAAACCCTCCATCCACCCTGAAAGATCCCTGTAAATCCTGAAGCATCATTGAATCATCCTGTGTAAGCATCTGTCCCACCAACCCTGTCCCCAGGTCCTGACTCAGCATCTGCCCATTCATTGGCATATTATTAGTCAGCATCTGGTCGTCCATCAGCAGGTCTTGGGAGAATAATAACGACTGGAAATTTGGCATTGCCTGGACCTGATGCTGCAGTAACAACTGCTGCTGTAGCAATTGTAACTGCAACAACTGCTCATTGAGTCTAATATCACTGGTAGTGCAAGAGTTGGTGCTGTTAAAATCTGCCACAGTGCTAGCTGTGGTCACGCAGGGACTGAAGTCAGAGTACAGTGACATGGGACTCATATTACTAGAGGTGATGACAGACTGATGGACTGGCTGTTGTTGCTGTTGTTGTGGCTGAGATGGCTGAGATGGCTGGGATGACTGGCCAGGAGAGTGTGATGATCCTTGAGCAGATGCCTGAGCAGAGGCCTGTGAAGTTGTGGGCTCACTGCTGTCCTCTACTGGCTGTTGCTGTGGAGATATGTCTATCTGGTCCTGAGGCTGGTCGGCATCTTAAAATACAATGTGGCACAGACTGAGGTTATCTTAAAATATAGAATCAAACAGAGCTGACGGATTTGAGGAATAGTGTTTTAAAAAGTTGTCAAAATGTTGGCAACATAAGGGGCACATTCTACCACAGCCAGCTGACAAGACGAGTGCCAGGGCAACTTGCAAAAATACAACTCCAGTACAAAATTCATCATACCTTGAAGATCAAATATGTTACAAAAAGCTATAGTAGACCAAGATAACCCCTTTTTTAACAGACCTAATATCCTCTGTCAAGCTGACCATTAATGTGCAAAAGATTGAAAAAAAAAAAAACTTTTTATCTTCAGGGTTTACGTCAAGCTTACTGATATTGGAGTTCCCAATACTGGTCATCTGCTGCTGGGTCCACAACAACTGCTGTGCTATAAGGTGCAGCTGCTCCTGCTGCTGTGTGATCATCTGCTGAAGGTGGCGGTGTTTTTGTAACAATTGGAGCTGGAGCTGCTTCTGCGCTGGCGTAAGTACTATCTGCTGTTGTCCAAGCTGAAACAGAAGTGATATTTTTATTAACTGATTTGTTTCATTCTGGTAGACATACAGTTAGCTAGTAACTATTGAGCTATTAAAAAATTGACTAGAATTATTGATATAAACTGCTATAACAATGACAACTGCCAATATCACTACCATTACAAGGACTTATTTATAATTTATTAGAGCTTAAAACTCTCCGTGATGTCACTTCCTTCTTCTGGCATTGAGTAAAATTCAGATATAAGCTGGTGATTACACCAGTAGGTTAGAAATGAAAGGGAGTGTAAACATGTTAATTTGATTGCATTCAATGAGTCCCAACAGAGTTGGATCGATCTACATAGACCAATAGTTTCATTGAGGACGAGAGCCCTTAGTCTTGTTTTATCCAGACATATAGTATACTGTCATAAAAAAGTATATGTATTGCAGTACTTGTACTGGTGATAAGTGATTCATTTGCACTTGTACAGTATCTGTGAACAAATACTGTACTGGTATTTGTGTACAAAACAAATAGTCTTGTACCTGATCTAGCAAGTTGTTCTGCAGCCCAGCAGAGCTGGACACAGTGCTGGATACAGTTGCAGTGGCTGGGGGAGAGGAGCTGGTGCCAGCCGCACTGGTGCTGGATGTCCGTGTGGAACTGGGACCACTGGCACTCTGAAATAATGAATGGAAAGTGTGTAATAATTACTGAAAATAGTACAAGAAAATAATATTGAAAAAAAAAAGCCACTATAGGTTTTTAAAAAATCCTTGATTGTTGTTTCAGCCATCTTACACTGGCTGTTATTTTCTTCACCACTGTTTTGTATTTTGTCAGCCTATTCCTACTTTCTTCCCTCCTTCCATTCTTACTTGCTTCCCTCATTTATTCATTCATTCAAACAGGTAGTGAGCCATCAATAATTTTTAAGCAGTTTCTTCAATAATACATTTATTAAAATTAACATGAAACACCAAACATGCACGTATTCCAAACAGAGTCAAACCTGTCTCATAATATCTAGCACCATAATTTACTCACAGGCAAGTTTTTGAATAAATGTTTACTGACTCCACCTCGGCTGCTGCTTGGCACACCATTCTGTCCAGTACTGCTGCTGGGATTCTGCTCCAACAGCTCCTTGAGACCTTGAAAATGCTGAGAGATTCTTGGCTTTATGGGTGACATGATGACAGCACCATTATGTTGAGATGCAGAAGAAAAATCACTGTGCGTCTCGTCCATGTCAGACACGGATGGAGTGTGCTCATAGTCAGAGAAAGGACCTAATGAGTGCAGAATATAAGTATTTACTATTATAATAAAGAATGATAAAAATAATGAATATAACATGAGACGTGAAGAGGGTACATCCCTTCATTTGGAGAATGTTTTCTGAAAATAATGTTCAGAATTGTCGCTGAATTTCAATAGAAAATTTACTAAAAATCCTTCCCCATGTACACAAAAACAAGGCATTTTTATCTCAAGCATTATATGTTAGTGATGGAGTTGTCTTGACATGGCCGTATAATGAAAAATGCATACAAAGTGTTTTCTTTCAGGTAAATGACAAACCCAGAATTAGAAATCATGACTTGATCACTAACCTGCTACTGGGGAGGAGTCCATGCTGTCCACCTTGTCTTCAGGGCAGCCCATGGCTTTCTTCAAGCTGGCTCGTACCTCTTTATAACTGAATTTAAAGTATATTATTACACATTAGATATAGGCATCAATTAAGATGTTTGCAAAGGTTGGCTGTGAAGGTTTTCAAAGGCTGGTGATGAATTTAGAATTTGCCTTTTTATTCTAAAAGACAGACATTGGGTCTTCTGGACTTCACTAGCCATGTCAATCCAAGCTGTGACGGGTTAACTTAGTGTTTATTAACTATCATTAAATTTTTATACCCTTGTTCATGTACAGTCTATATGTCCTTACCTGACTACGGTGTTAACACAGACCACAAACTCAGGCTTTGAGTTCCACTGGTGATAGGTAATATACTGCTTGGTCTGTAGCCAGATCCACTGCTGGCCCTTGGTCAAGAATCTGTAGTAACAAGATGTCCCCTCACCGGTTTTCATTACTGAAATTTAAATGCAAAAGTATAATAAGAGGACTTGAAGCAGAAGATTTCTTGTCCTTCAACCTTCTTGATACATTTTCAATCTTGTCCCAATATCTAATATATGTATATTTTTGATGACAAAACAACATTCAGTGTGTTTTTACTAACTTATGCAAGCTGACTTCACATTCAATTCTACTTCCTTTCATAAATATCTATAAGTTGGTGGCCCATCATCTATGAAAAGACCTATCAAATGAACTTTCAGCATTGTTGTCCCTTCTTAATTAATTAAAAAAATTCTACCGACAAGGCCATCTTAAATGTTGTGTACTTACGCTGTTCATGTGATCTAGCTATCTTCTGTAAATCTTCTGGATGAAAGTAGTCGTACCCTGAAGTCCCCAATACCTCAAAAGGCATGTAGCCTATTATGGGTGGTCCCCTGAAAAAATAAACAGAACATTATGACAATGTATCTTGCTTTGCATTAATGGTTTCTCATCAAGAGTGAGAATAAATTACAACCTAAAATTGAGATTCAAAGTAATGTTGAACTAACCTATGGTCCAGAAAAAGAAATTTCCACTCTAAACTGTGTCTTGATGTGAATTCACTTTTACTTTCATTGACATATGTCATTTCCCTGTAGAACAATGGATGCTGCAGCCGTACTGTGCAGCAAAAACAAACTGTTTCTAAATCATCACCATTGTCTTGGAAGCCATCTTCAGATTCTATATTAACTAAAATATGAAGGAAAAAATAAAGGTTTACATGTAGTATTATATTCATTTATTGAAAAAAACAAAAAAAAACAAAAAAAAAAAAAAACACGACAAGATGATTCTGATTAAAACCATTTGTCAGACACAGATTTGTTTCATATTATTATTTACAAAACAAATTTATTACTGTTAGGGGTTTTTCTTAGAGCAATGCATCTCCCAAGTAAATTATAACTCATTCTGAAAGCATCTAGGTAAGCAACATCAACTCAAAAATATATTGAAGGGCTTTTCAATGCACAAAGTAAATGATTTGGAATGATTAAATGGATATACAGATACAATACCTATACTTGTGCTCCATTTTCTAAAATTTCCTATGACTTTGACTAGTTCATATTGTGGTACGCTGTCAGGACTCGTTGAGCCCCTTCTCATATGACATGAAAAGGAAAGCTGATTTTCGTCTGAAATAAGACAATTTTATACATAATTCATGCAATTTATTCAACTCTAATTTCTGTATGCTGGACGGATGTCAACAGATTAAATCCTTTAAGAATGTTAGCCAATGAACCACTTTTATCATTTAAGGCTTTTTTTACAGTAAACAAACCTGCATCTAAATCAGTCCTGCTGTTATAAGTTTCTAGTTGGTGGGATGACAGTAATGTATGGAGATCAACTCGCTCTGATTCAAGAATAAAATCATATACTAGACGATTGACTAAATCCACCTAGAAAGAGAAAAATTAAGTCACTCTCATCTTTATAAATAACTTCTCATAGGTAGTAATATCCAAATAGGCAATTATCATGGACTCAAAGCTCAAATCACATAACAGACAAATCACCTAATTCCTCCAAAATATGAAGGAGAAACAACTTTAAATATTTCAACCACCTGTGTGGGCCAGTGACTTTTACTCTAGAGAAATTAACCTCATATTATTCAAAATTCTATCCACAGCAGATTTAATTACAAGAAGATAAACTACATGTCAATTGCTCTATTTTCCACTTACAGGCAAATGTCCAAGAAGCGAAGTTACACTTTCTGAAGAGTATAGTATATTCCCTGCCTGTGTGAGCACCAAAAGGAAACCGTCTGTGGCCTGAGAAAAATTTTGTGCATAATTAAAATCAAAATTAAACCAGAAAACCTATATGTTGATTGGTATAAAGAAGGCAAATTGTTTCTCATCGTTACCACAACATTTAATTTACATGCACATGTGTAAGTGTTGTATGGCAATTGTGACAGCATAAGAGACAGAAACAAAAATGACATGAACAAATGGATATTTTGAAAATACAATAAGCTAAAGGTCAATACCTGACAAAATTTGATGCAAATATGGCATCAATTTGCAGAATGTTCAAGGATTAAAAAGAAGATTAAAACTACTGTACACCTGCTTGGTTGTGCTTCATGTAAAAAGACCATTAGACCACTTTAGTATAAAATAAGGGGGACAACTATTTAATAATGCAAAAACAAAAATCATTAAAGAGTCTACTTTGTTTTCCCATTATTGTAATAATGTGGGGTTGATCATACAAGTATTACTATGGGTAATCATTGCATTTGCTGGGCAATGCATCCACTGAGGAACAAACAAACAACAACAACCACAGCAAACAATGAACATTCACAACAGACACCTAACACAATCACAAAGGTCAAGTTGACTGGAGTTAACAACCCCCCCCCCCCCCCCCCAATTACTAAAGCAATGCACACTGTTCCAGTACACCACAGGGAGTTCAGCTTGTTTTCATAATTTGGGGGAAAAGTGATTCTTGGATGTGTCGAATGTGGGGGCATTTCCTGATCCAAACTGAAGATCTACTGATTCTTAAATCCTCTACTCACTCATAAAGAATTACTAAACACATAAAAGTAACAACTCCCTTTGCCAAATGAAAGTGACTAATTTTACATGAAAGGGCATTTTTAGTTTAGTTTCAAAGACTGCCTCATCTTTCAGTATGCAAACTTAAAATCAAAAATTCATTTGTGATATACTTACCTCTAACATCAGTTGTGTGAATTCATTGTTTGTCAGGAAATGTGGCTTCCAGTCGTCATGTATTTCATGCTGCTGGGACTGAGTAATACTTTCTTAAATGGAGAAAAAAAGCCCACTTAGTTACCAACTAAACAAATTAGCGGATGGTAGTTATAAGGCTTGGCAAGACCTGGAGATTACAAACTGTAGGCAAACACAGTTTATTCCAGGTTCAACTGCAATATATGAATACTTGTCAGAATTTTAAAAACTCCAAAGAAATCAGTTCTTTTTCTTTCTTTTTCCTTTTCTTTAATAATTAATTCATTTATTTTCATTTTATTTGTGGTTGAGAAATACTCTAACTGACCATTGTGTGTTTTCAGGTAGGCGATAGTTGACTTTAATACTGAAGATTTATCCATGCGGCGGTTTCCCTTGGACACCATGTTACAAAGATCGCTAACCAGCACATTAAACTGGTCGCGTCTTTTCTTCTCACTGAGGTTGCGTGATTTTCTAGGAAGAAAGGAAAACAAAATCATTTCAAATTTATTCTAGGATCTTTTTCCTTCCTTAATAAGGTCGACTACTTTTTATACAAAACAGTTCACTTCACTTCCTCAATCAACCTTAAGTGCGGAGAAATGTCACTGCTTTTAACAATACACTAAATTGATTTCTATATTCCAATTTTACTATCTGGACAAGAATAGAATTTAAATCATAGGGTATTACTGGCAGCCAATAAAACATAGGCATAGCCATTGACATGATGGATCCATATCATTTCTTCAACATGCTGGTTTTTGGTCTTTCAAATACAGGCCTACCCAACTACCAGACTCGGCACCGAATGATCCTGAATTCACCGGTAGATCAGACCACACTACCCGTTTTCAAAGTGTGTGTCAGATCGCATTACACAGTATCATACCCTGAACAAATTTTGAGTGGTGATGCAATGCGTTTCAACCCCGCTGAGAATCGTCACTATCACATCGTGTACTAGGCAAGAGCGGTGTCGCGTCTGATACTGTGTAATGCGATCTGACACACACCTTGAAAACGGGTAGTATGGTCTGATCTACCGGTGAATTCAGGATCATTCGGTGCCGAGTCTGGTAGTTGGGTAGGCCTGAAATACATATATTTCTTTAAGCGCATTCAGAACAGCCGACTGACAGATCCACAGATCCCCATTTAGCTCAACAGAATCAGCAGTCCCAGCTCAATTCTAAGTTACCTCCAGTACTTTCAGTAGAGATCCTGTTACATTAACAACACTGTTCACAGGTATATATTTATACCTATTTAAAATTACTTTGCCATTCAAACAAAACTTAACATTTCAGAATAAATATGGATATGAATAGATCATGATTAGCATATTTTGCACCTAACTAATTCTGACTAATTTTGTTATTTTTGACCTATTACCTTTTAATGTTATCTTTGGCATCTTCTTCTTCTCCAAACATACTATCCCTGCAAGAACAAGAGGAAAACTTTCAGATGTCTTAAAGCAATAATAACTCTTCGTTTGGGCCAAAAAATGAATTTTCCTGGAGTAAACAACAATTTTCCCATACTTTCCAATGGTTAATGAATCCATTTTTACATTCAAAGTTAGTCCCTGGTTTTTTTCTAAAAAGTTTGTTTTTTTGTTAAAATCTCTTAAGAGATTTTAACATTGTATAGCCATCAATGGAGGTCACGTGGTCTAAAGACAAGCTCAGATATCAGAATAATAGCTATAACTGCTGTTTTTGTGGTAAAACAGAATATATTATATTTCTATGAGTTATTCACAAGGTTTTTATTGTGAAATATAGATCTCATACGAAGAGTTATTATCCCTTTAACCTGACAGCGTTCAAGTTTATATCAGAGAACGGTGAATGTCAGTTTAATTGAGTGCTTCTATTAGCAACTGTTCTTAGAACGGAATATACAGTGAATTGTTCACAACACGTAATATAAAAATCTATACATAAGTGCCCAATAATTCATTAAATCAGATTTTGATCTCATTACCAGTACTCTTCCTTTACATGTACATAATACAAAGATGATTTTTTTTTCTTGAAAATTTCAGCAGTTTCCTCTATAGCACCTTAAGGTGTTTAGTCTAACCAAAAAAGGTATATACAGAAATTTATGATCTATAAACTCATTTTCAAGTACTAAATGTATCATTTATACTATCATAAGTGACATTTAAAAGTTGCCTTCAAATTCTCTATTTTCAGTGAATCAAAGGCTAAAAACTTGCAAAAAAGGGCTTATAATATACTAGTACAGTCTGTATATGATAAGTCTTGTCTATGGTATGTACCTTGGTGATAAGGGAATAGTGGATTTTTGAAAAAAAAACTTTTTTGCTAGATATTGAAATTCTAACACTAATTGTGTGCCTTTACTGACAAATGTCAATGTTATTTTCTTTTCATTCATACAATATCTTTGTTTTTTCAAGAGTTAGACCATTTATTTCTTTAACTATTTAAATAAAACTCAGAGAAATCTCAATTAACAAACAAAGTTTCATTTGTCAATAGCTAAAGAAAAAATACAATACCTATCACAGCCCTATTTTCCCTGATAAAGTCCGAATGTCAGCAGTAGCTACTGATAAAATTGAAACTCTTTTTGCAAGCATACAGCAAATGAAACTGTTAACATCAACAGAAAAATCTCACCATTACAATTGTCAAATGTTTTCAATATTGCAGGTGTATTTCCTAAGCAATCAAAATTTTCCTTTTTAACACTGATTAATTGCCTCCTTTACATAGAACTGCAACCGTGACAACTAAAACAAAAACATCCCAATATATGTGATGAAATTCATGAAAAATGAACTTTGATAACACAATAATTTACCCTACAAGACTGAAATTTCCACTGCCATTCACACAAGAATTGCACTTCTTCCACATTATTTAAACAATGAATTATCCATAAGTTTCATTCAAATTTGGATAAGTGGCCTAAAAATGGTGTAGACCTACACAGTCATGTTTTAAAGATATTCCCGCTTAATGAACAAAACAAGTGGTGAAGCTGCACTGATAAATCTACAGTTAAATCAGAACCTCAGTGCCTTACCTTCAGTGCTCTTCAATTTCAAACAAGGGCACTTACCAAGCTCTTTTTTTGTTTTGCAAAAAAAAAAAAAAGAAGCAATCAAGAAAAACACATGGCCTGCAACCAATGCATTTGCCAGTCATTTACTAAATAAAACATCCTCTTTAGCTTCTACACTGGAGTTTTTTCATATGAACCAGTAAATTGCGTGGTGGCATGATGGCATGTATTGTGATTGCGTTCAGAGCAGTTTTAACAAAATGTTTATGTTCCAAGTTTGTGATATAGATACTTGATTTTAGACTGCACCCACCTCAACCCTCTCGCCAAATCTACTTATTCCTAAAACATCCTTAGCACTCCTGACCCTTAGCTTTCAACTATAGAAGTTAAGCCTACAGACCACAGTCTACAGTGTGGTGATACATGTTGCAGTTGAACGTAATTACATCCTGTGTTGAAAACCAAAACATTTTAATGTAAACCTTCCTTAAAGCAGCCTTTTTCCTGAACATAATACTCAGACTTCAATGTGAGACGAGGTATGCAGCTCTTTGTATATAAGGTTCACTCCCTTTGAGAAAGTTTGTCACGACTAAGAGAGAAAAACATTTCAGCATGTAATCATTTTCACTTTTATATATACATATATGTGTAAACACTACTGAAAACCTCACTTAAAAGAATCTTAGAACGAAAAAGGCTAACATCCTGTGCTATTATAGGCATTGTACCCTCTACCAGAGCCGCAGTTATTATTATATGGACATTTAAGCCGAGGCGACCTTGTAAGCAATTAAATCTGCACGCGCGTGCAGATGGTATTGTGCTCGCTCTGCAGGAGCTCAGTGGGAGCTGGGGTTTGCTCCCACGTGATTAACTCTCGTTATGCAACCTGTCTTTCTTGTCTGTCTGCTGAAACTAGTCACGGGTGGTTTGAAGGAATACCCTGAAGTTACAAGCTATTCATAAGGGGCTATTTTTGTTGTTACAGAAGAGCAATTAACTGTCTTGATTGCTGTCAGGGGTACTTGGCAGGGACTGCATGGTTAGGTGGCAGTGCCTGAATAGTTATGCAAACAATTACCAGCCACGTAATCATCCATGCGATTTCATTACAGAATCACAGTACAGAGAATAACCATGAATTTAACCAGGGACATATCTGTGAATATCTAGTGAAAAATCAATCTGTGGCCCTGGTAGGGGGCATAGGCATTGCATCATTAGATTGAACTTTGAAAGCTGACTAGATCAGGCTTCTTAAGGAATATAATCCTGAGACCAATTATTAAGATAGCAAGCAATTCCAACACCAGTAAATGAAGAAAAGAGAAACCTCTGATGTGCCCTGGCCTTGGGGAAATGTAATGTACTGCAATACTTAACTGCTTGTCCTCAGAGTCATAGCATACAACACACACCACAGGTGAAAAAATGCCTTTACTTCAAATATTTCTTTGAAAAAAAGTTCAGTACTGTTTACTGATATTGCATTAAATATAGTGCATTGCATTTAATAGAACAACATACCACTGCAGGCTTTTTTTAAGTCAGTACACAAGTCCTCATCTCAAAACTCCATGCAAAACTTGCCAGTACACTGCATTTTTTTAAATGATGACCTTTCTTGAAACAGACTATCAAGGCGTTAAAGACAAATCCTTCAAAGACAAATCCTTTACATTAAAAACCATGGACATTAATGCTATAATCATAGGAACAAACTGAGTGATACATCAGACCTTGTAAAATGGATAACCACATTCAAAGTCCCTGGAATTTAATCCAATGCATAACCCAATCCACACCAGGGATACCCTGGCTGCAAATTCTTTATATAATAATAACCAGAATGGATGTGAAATGAAGGATGCTAGATAAAAAAAAAATGGACAGACAGTTGCTTAAAGTAAGGGTTAACACTACTGACAAAAGAGACTGAATGTAATATGAAATGTGGTCAAAGACTAATTGATTGCCATTTCTAAGAAATCAAAGGGGATTGTTGTCTTGGACTATGACTTCTGTAACAAGCAAAACATGGATGTCTCATAATGTCATACATATCCAGTTCTTTTTTCACATAAAAGACAATATATCCAGTAGAAGCATTACCAGGAATTTCAAAGAATCTTTAAGGCAAAAAATGTAGAGACTAAATATTACTAGTAGATGCATAAAGCTCTTTTAATACCACCTGTTTCAAAAACCAATGGACTTTTCATCTATCTGAAACATAAATCATTTATTTTTTAGTAGTTACATTAATCATCATAAAATTATCCAGGGTGTAAACTTACAGTCTAGTGTTTAAATCCTAGCCAGACTGTGTCAACCACATTATTTTTTTTATCCTGCAAGACTTGCACATCATGTGAGATTAATTTTTATATCAATCACATGACAATTTATAGTATGTAACATATTTATTATCCAGAGAGACAAAATTTCATCAAGAATCCTAATGAATATTTCAGACTAATAACAAGTTACTTACAGAAATTTGATTACTCTTGGACTATTCATCAAAAATTTAGGCTGAAATGAGTCAGCAAAGCTGTCTAATATACATATTCACACACACACACACACACTAAACAGATAAAAATGAAGTAATATCCAGGGATCCATTTAAAAATATACAGGCACTATCTAATGTAAACTAATCCAATTATGATTTCTACATTGCTGTTAAAAAGGATATTGTAAAGTATTCCATAAAAATATCTTTCTCTTTATAACCACCATTTTATCCCGGAATCAATGTAGACCACAGCTGTCTTTTTTAAAGGCATGCAAAGCATGTGAGACATCTATATTTTCAGGAAAAATTTATTAATTTTCCTGGAAATTTCAGCAATTTTCACTTCATTTTCAAGGTGTACCCTATCCAAATTTATTTAAAAAAGGTACAATCTATAAATTTTTTTGATATTTTTTCTGATATTTTACTGTCACAAGTAAAATATAGTAGTCTCTTTGTTTCAAGGTCTGGCAATTTTTCCATGCAATTTAATTAGCACAAATTTTGTTTTGAGTATAGGTGCTATATAATACCTTTAAGAAGGTGAAGGTAATGATATCTGTTCATGCAAAAAAAAAAAAAAAAACATCATATAATCAGGTGTTTCGCTGATCCAAACATCAAGAATTAATAGTAATTCATCAATCCAGTTACGATGTTAAACTGTGCCATATAATTTGGGTTCTATTATAATTCAATATGGTCTCATTCAAAAGAGAGCTGATTAGCTGAAAAATTACACATATACAAATTAGGGATCAGGAAGGGCAATATTGATGACCCCTTGCAAATAGAACTTGATTAATATGGATGTCGAAAAAAATTAATATATTCCATTAATAACTTATGACTGATCACTCAGGCATTATATATGAAAGCCAGGATTGAAATAATTTCTTAAGATCTGAATTGGCTACTAGTACATGTTTGTTTTATTATATTTTTATTATAAAATGGTATAGTGATAGGATGGCATGAAATTAAGTTAAGAGATAGTACAACACTTTATTTAAAAATTAATTTTTTTTAAATATCACTCTCTACCTTTTGTCAATTAATTTTATAGTATATGTATATGCAAATAAAGCTTATCAATTATCAATCTTATTTTTTTCATCATAAAAACCCACATCTGTGCAGTTGTAATTTCCTTTTTACTGACAGAATACCTTCCTGTTTCCCTCGCCAAGCCAAATATTGGAAACTGAAGCCTTTAACTTATCTCTAATCTGATCACTGTTCCCACGTGGGGATTAATTGCCTTACTTTGGTTGCATTTAAGGTGATAACATTGCCATTCAAGCTCTGATTTCACACATAATGAAATCAAGTTTAGATCATATCTATGAGCTGTGTACTAGTATACTAGCCCTACTGCTAGTATTGTTTAGAGAACTAGCCAGGAGCAGGTACTAGTAGGCCTACACAGTAAGAAAATGGTTCTTTATAAACAGGATTACCAAATCTGTGCATCTGTGCCGTATATATCCTACATATTTTTAACCAGACTATTTTCAAGAAAGGTATCAATAATTTAAAAAAAAATAGAGAACAGATCAATGAGGCTCCATGATACTGAAGTTATACTACGCATAACACAAACAACCCCCTCACCCCTTCAAACACCCCATTTCCATAGAATTTTAGATCGATCTATCCCTGTGGGAAGTCTCACTAGATTACTGTCAGCTTGGCCAGCTAAAGCGTCTGTCCCGCCTAATAAAAGCTGTAAGGGGGTAATTAACTATGGTGCCCGCTCGGCTGACTGCAATTTAGTGTGAACCCTCAGGGAGTTAGGTCGATCTCAATCTTAATCTTTAGATCGATCTAAATCTCTGGGAAAGCACCCAAAGTCTTCAAAACCTTCCTATCACACAATCCTCACTTTTGGATTTCTTTCTAATTCACCCTTTTATTTAAACTACATTTCTGGTGTTTGAACATAATGGTGGATTTGTAGTTATGTTAGTAACGTAACGCCAACTTCAAAAATTATTATATTCGAGTTCAATCATATGACACCATTCAATCTATGTTAGGAGTAAGAAATTACCTTTAATTCTACGGTTTGTAAAATTCCTACTCCAGTAAGAAAATAATAAGTTTGTCATTGGTTGGTAACTGAAAACTTCAGTTGCTCATGAAGTTAAGTCAACAGCAATCAATCGAAATAAGTCACAACTAGCCTCTGTCTGGTCTTCTGATCTGTTGTCATCTGTGCCACCAGAATGTTGCATTCAAGGCTATATATTAAATATCCTTTCTAATCCTGCCCATCTAAGGACTAAATTGTACATCCTTAGTTACTCAAAACCTGCTAACATCTGCATGGCAACAGGGGTTTTAATGAAGATCAAAAGGCAAGAGCCATGGATGCTGTTGAACCCAAGAAAGGTCTAGTTCAAAGCAGAGCAATTCTGACCTTTCAGTAGCATGAATTATCACTTAGGCTGTGTTGGGGCAGGAATACCTGAAATATGGTCTGGCAGTAGAGATACATGTCACATATGTGAAATGTGAAGGGCAATCTGTCATGGCCATCAGGGCTTGATAACCCAAAGGCATCACATATTGGGACCGAATGATACTGATACTTGAATTATACTGATATTTGAAGTGTTTGACACCAATAAATTGCCAAAACAATATTCTTAGTATTTTTTAAAGTTATAAGATATTTTATCATTGCAACTATCCCACCATTTCATAAGCCCTTTTATGGAATGATACCAGTATTGATACATTGGTGAGTAGTTCTCGGTCTCAAAATGACACACTGAGGAAAGTCACCATGTGATCAAGTGCTTTGTGTCTCCTTTTTTATTTGTGTATTAAAGTGAGATGTTGAAACTTATTATTATTATTATTAACAGAGTTAACACAGAATAATTTTCATCAGAAATTATAAATTAATATATGAAATGTTCAATTTTGATATTTTCATGCATAATTAAGCATGACTTTATAAAATGAACATCAGTGTAACTTTTTATCTTTTATGATGGCATTCGTCACATGAAAATTTCCAGCAAAAAACTTATATGGCGTTTTTTGCAGGAAATTTTCATGTGACCAGCAAAAAACACCATATAAGTTTTTTGAGACACCAAGATCTCATTTTTTCAGTTTCATCCTTTCTATCAGAGGTACCAAGTAACTCAATCTTTTTAAGCTTCCATGCTTTGTTATTTATGCTATTACAACTTGCACTCAAAACTTACCGTCATGTTTATTACATTAGAGACACTGTAAAATAATAAATTATGTATACACAAAGGCAATTGTGATAGGTTTGACTCGTTTCAAATAATAGCCTTGAAACAAGAGATGATATCGCTATAAATATTAACACTTGGTTGCAAAATGCGATGCCTTTAAGTAAGGCAATAGTCCCAGATTTGCCATGTTTACGTGCGCCACCCAGGTGTTAAAAAACTCCAATTGGCATCTGACTGTCTCACTTCACTTGCCAGTCAATAACCTGCTATGTTCAATTTCTGTTACCTTTCCTTCCTTGATTCCTGGCATCAAATAGGAACTTTCAGAGCTTTCTGGCAACAGGCCTACTGTATACATATGCCCCTAGGAAAATCTCATGAAACTTGGTAAAGCAGACAGCAGGATGCAGAATACCTTCGAGTGTAAATTGTATCTTAGCCAATGGAGTACTCCAGAACTCATTTACCATCAGTTACTTTCCCTCTACTACAGGGTCACAGAGAAAGTTTATTCCACTAAATATTCACAGATATTTCTCTGGTTGTTCACTGGCTATGCACATTCCTACTGGTATATTGTTTAGCATAGGTGGTTTCATGCACAGCATTCAGTAAAGGTGAACCCTAGCATGGTCAAGTGAATTGTCTCTTGATAGATCTTGTGAGAAAACAACCCACGAGCTATGCAGACTCGCTTAAGGATATCTACATTTATAAATAACAGGAAATGAATAATTCTGCATTCAAAGAAATCAAATTGGATATCAAGTGCACTTTGAAAGGCCATATGTCATGATGACCAATGCACCAGAGCAATAGAAAAAGGAAGCATCCCTATTCTTGGGTCAAGCCAACCTGCAATCCTATTTTCATTGTATTTTTTAAAATCATTATTTTCCCTGTTACTTGGATCATGTTCAGCATTGTTTCAAGCAAATTTGTTTTAAGACTAACTCTATGTACTACTGTTTGATTGGATGAATAGCAGGTATAAACTTATCGTCCTTATTATTGACCCCAACTATTCAGGACCCCTGTTTTAACATCTTTTTTACTTCCATAACAAAAAAGAAGATTAAATTGCAAGTCAAAGAAATCTAGTTTAGAAGCTTGAATAAGTCAATCTAGAATAAATCAGTCCAATAACATACTGTGACTATCAGTCTAAAACTTCAGCTTACTTTTTCATTCTTTCTGTAAAATTGGCCCAATCCCCTCAAATGAAGTACTGAGTCATCTTGATTAAAAGAAGACTAAATTTCCAATCTTTCAGTTAAAGACCAAAATTCCTATTTGGAGAAACCACCTCCAGATGTCCAAAGTACCATGTAATTGCCCTTGTTACTGTGGTGACTCTATGTTTCTTATATATGTTAATGGCAAAAAAAGTATAAATTACTACTCGACATATAATTCTAGATGAAAAATCATTATTATAAACAGTATAATACAGAAAAAAAAAATGCAGAGATTCAACCTTGCTACTATCAACTGAAAATTCCTGCTCTGTCACAGTTAGTAGATAAGGTCAATTCCATTAGACTGCTTTCCTATTATAAAAGATTTACTCATTATTTATAGCTGTACTTCATTAGTTTCCCCTTTTAAATGTTTGCTATACAAAATGCTAGTATTGAAAACAGCCTCTTCTCTACAGCATCTTTTACCTGAACTGAATTCCAATATAAATCTATTATCAAAATCACAAAGTTTTCTTGTACAGCCAATCAGCTATATGTGTGAGATGAGGCAGAGTGAGAGACCCTCTACAAAAAGGGAAGGCTATTAACTATCACAATTGAGAGTTTTTCATTTCCCATATATCATTTATACAACATGCCTTTTTATCCACATGTTCATGTCAAGCACAAGCTACTCATTTCTTAAGGAGGAAACAAATGTATCACCATTTTCAGGGGCAGATCCAGAAATAATTTTTTTTTTTTTTGTTGATCCATTCTCCATTTTTGGCTGTTTTCCGACAGAAAAAATTAGATTCCTGTCATTATAAACTTGAAATTTTTCCCAAGACCAAGAAGAGGCTTCCTTAATCCCTCCCCCCCCCCCTTGATTTTATCAAATATATCTAAATGAATAATGAAACAATTATGTTTTCTCTGTGGAATATAAAATGTGAAGTTATTTTATGCCATCACTCTGCAGTGATACAATTATGATCAAAAACGTATTTTTGAAAACCCAAAATGTGAACTGTAAATTTCATCACAATTTGGGGAAATTTAAAAAAAAGTGAAAAATAAAGATTTAATAGCTTTTATATATATTGACAGTCATTTAAAACCTTGAGACCATATTTTATGATATACTATAATTGTTATTTAGAAGCCCTAAACTGGAATTTTTTCACATGATTCATTTATTTAGGATATTAATTGACATACAGAAACAGAAAATTTCAAGTTTCAAGAATAATTTTGAAACAAAACACTTAACAGTGTCACTTGCAAACAAATAACTAATGATTATCCTTGTGGTGAGTCAAAGGCAGCATTCACATCTAGAAGAGCCGAGGCTCAACAAAGCCGAGAACTAAATATGGCAGACGTACATGAAAGGAAAACCGCCTAATCTTTAAATAGTCTCTCCGCCTCTCACACGCCTCCCCACGCGTCTTCCCTGTGGGGGTACAGTCATAAAATCTCGGCTCCACTCGCCCGGAAGCTACCTGAGAAATATTAAGTGTGCATGCTCACCAATTAAACTCGCGGTGAAGAAAGCATGGCAGCTGGAAGTGATTGAAGGAAAAAAGCTCTTCTGTTCTATTATCTTTCAAAACAGAGACGAAAAAGGAATGAATTGGCCCGTTGAGCAACAATGAAGCGGCTATCTACGGAGATAATGTCAGCTGACCCAAGACCAATGAGCATGCACACTTAATTTTTCTTAGGTAGCTTTAATGACTGTACCCCCGCAAGGACGACGCATGGGGAGGCGTGTGAGAGGCGGAGAGACTATTAAAAGATCAGGCGATTTTCCTTTCATGTATGTCCGCCATATTTAGTTCTTGGCTTTGTTGAGCCTTGGCTCTTCTTGATGTGAATGCAGCCAAAGAATGAAAAGAAACAAAGGTCACGATTTGCTTTGGGAAGATTGTGTGGCTACTGTAATTTATTGGGATAAACAGTTTTACTGTTTGTTCTGAAAAATGTTCCTATGTTTATTGTTTGGTATTTTGAATGTAATCATCAAAAAAAGGAGGGGCCCCTTTATGAAGAAAATTATCTGAATACCTCATAATGAATGGATTATCACCTTCTGGGCAATTACTAGAACTTCACAACAAAATGTAAGTCTAATTTCAGTCTCTTAATTAGAAGACTTCAAATGTTCCATTTATTGTTAAATTAGCACATTTTCAAACTTACCTGACAAAATGACAGTTAACAAACAAACAAAAAAAAAATCTTCAAACTGACAACACCTGCAGTAGTTACTAGCTTATATAAATGCCAAGTTTACCAATATATTCAGAAGCATCAATGAGGAGACCATCTGATATCATGACCATTTGTTTTCTTCACCTTGTGTTCAGCAAGGCAATTAATTGCCGATGAGCTTCCTGAAATGTCAATTTCCCCACGCCATGTTTCTAAGGGTGACAGGGGAGTTTCCTGTCATTGTCCAGTTAAATAGTGTTTTCTAGTCTAGTGGCAATGGGTTAACATGGTGTCATGCAACCTTGGCAGGCCCCATGCAGTGAACCGATCTAATCCTGCAATTCTCCTGTCTACCACCATAATACAGTTTATGTGAAGGTTTACCAGTTTATAATATTCCCAAGTGTAAATCTTTACATCTGAATAATATAAGTTCCTCATGATAAGAGTTACATAAAACTAAAAAAAATCTGATCCTACTCCTTAACTGTAATTTTTTAACGAAAATTTAATTCTCAATTTCAGACTGTTAACTTCATAATCAAGCAAATAAATAAAATCTATTCAAAGCACGATATAACCTACCTCTTTAATAAGAGACGTGACTAAACTGAGCCCTCACAGGGGTAACATTTTTAAGTTAAGCTATTTGAAACTATATATGGAGGCATCTGGGCAGGCTTAGTGGCAAAGATTTGATGTTTTAACTCAGATCTAATGCATCATTAAAGCCACAATATGAAAAATTCACTGTCCAAAAGTTCACTCTCTGTATGCTTAATATCTAACTTCGACAATGAAAAAAAGGCATAAACTTCCAAGTCAAAGTAATATTCTACTTCCAAGAAACCACACCATCAAGCTCAATCAAAGACTACAGCTTTGTGGTATGTTTGATTGATCTCCTAAAAACAGCTATTTTCTCAAATTAAAATTTGTTTATAGGTATGCCAATATATCCTTTGCAAATTTTTAACCATGTTTGTCAGCTTGCTGTGAAGATAAGGGACAAGCTTAACTGCCATTTACTGAAGCAAGGTATTGACTGTTACTGTCCTATGCAGTCTTTGTAATTTTTTTTATTATTGAAAAACCAGCAGCAGTCAAGTGGAAAATGGCAAAACAAAAAAAGACATTTTTTACCAAAAAAAAAAAAAAAAAATCAATTAACATGTGTTTTTGTTTTAACATCTAGCCTAAAATTACCATTTTGCTCAGGTGTATTAATTTAATTATTTTACTACCCTTTACACTTTGCTCAAGTATATTAATTTCATTATTTTACTAAAAGCCAGCTGAAGCTGACAGGTGTACAGCTAAGCACTGTTAACATCTGTTATCTGAAGTAACTACCTGCTGTGGAACACAAAAAAGACAAAAAACATGCAAACGTTTCATTTTCCAGTTAACCCTGTTGAAAGACAAACATCTTGAATCTTTTTGAGACAATGAACAATTTACAGTTTGGTTTTAGGACAAACAAGCAAATTATAGTTCAAACACTGTCAGATGGAGCAATTCAGAAAAGCTTATCTAACCACCAATTAGAAGCCAAGTCCATAGCAAGCTGGAGGCAGAAAACAATTGCTAGTACCTGAATGTACAGTGGCCGATTTAGGCGGAGTTCGAGGGGTTTGTTGGGTTTGGACACATTTTCAGACCTCCCCCCCCCCCCTTCTTGGTGATAAAAAACCTGTTTGCTTTGTTCTCCAATTCTTCCTAAAGGTGTGCAATTCATTCAATTGATCAATCACTGGTGGTTGGCATTACATTCCATAGCTGTCTTATAAATAAGATCTAGGATATACGATAAGAGTGACCAATTGCCATCTCAATGAGGAGAGGAGGCCCTACCCTATACATATAATACACATATACTAGTATACATATAATGTAGTGTTTATAAAGCTTATTAAGTTTGGAGCTTACACCTAGTGGCATTCCACGACACAATGGCTAGTTGATTATATATTTAATTATTATCCTGCATCAACAGAAGTTAATTAGTAGTTGCTCACCCACCTTAATGGCATAAGTGAATCTTCTGCTATTGTCTCATGTCTAAGATCAAAGCCAACAACTGATAAGTCGTTTCTTCACTTTCGCGGGTACATGTGGTGGCAGAAAGTTTTATTTCTGACACCCCTGTTGGCTAAAGAAAATCAGCAACAGAATTTGGGAGACTTAAAATGTTTCATGAGGGAATTTTAAAATGGGTCGTACACTCATCAGTCCACATTAATTTTGCTGTTACAGCGAAAAAATGAAGAAGGTATTCGCAATGCTATTGCAACTTCTGATTTTTCCAATCATATTACCAAATTATCTAGTTACAGCACCTTTAAAAGCTTTGTACACTGCTTTGCATTTATACTTCTGAAATATAATGGTTTGCACACATGCTTGGTGTAGGGCATTCTTATAACATCACTGGACCCATTTTGGACAGCGACCCAGGTTGGACATTTATATCAATATCTGGAAAATTGCATCACTGCCCAGTGCCATTCAACAGATCCAGCTGAAATAGAAATTGTTTTTTTTTTTTTTTTATGGTCTAACTTTATCATATAACCACTACTGAGCAAGATAAAAAAAGGTGTCCAAACTAGATGCTGTGATGTTAAAATGCCATCAGCCTATGTTTGATCTTTACCTTCGACAGTCCTGAAATAGTGCCTCTATCCACCCCTCAAAAGCCCATCATGACATGAGATGTTGTTTGGCAATTGAGCAAGTAGCAGAAACCTTTCAGAACCTGGTTAATATAATTACTTTTTCGTTAATGTACTTATTTAATTGTTCCCACCACATATTTAATAATAATTTTTTTAAGGGGGGGGGGGGGGGAGATCAATAAAAATGAACCCCTCTCAAGGAAATCCTGGATACGCCCCTGATGTAATCTGCCTGCTTGTAATCCAAAGGTGCCAGCTAGGGCCCAGTTTGACATAAAAAACTTCAGATTACATAATGATATCCTGAAATGTATCATTACCTAATTTAATTTTTTTTCTATCATTTCCTTATTCTTCTAGCAATCCATCATATCTGACACATATACTTTGTGGCTATACTGTTCAACATATCAATAACAGGTAGGTCTGTCGCTGTGCAAAGGATGAAGATGCCACTTTTACCTGTTAAATAACTGGTATAATGCCATCAGCAAAATCACCATACAATGCTCTTTGTATGTCCATAAACATCAAATGATAATATTAAAACAACCAGTGGATTTTAAGCCTAACTTTGGGCATAAAAAATTCCTTTAACTGGTGTCCAGAAATCAGTGACACTCAACATGTCATAATGCATGCATGCTCTTCACAAACTGTAAGTATATCCTTCAAGACTGGGTGGAAATCAAACACTTACCACAATGTTTATTAACTTTGTACAGTTACTGTCTTGTTAAGTGATCATGAAGGCCCTTCTCTGCATTTCTCATAACAGTCAATGAGTGAAACACCTACATATGGTAACAATGACGGTAAACAAATGTTGAACATCAAGGAACCATTGAAAAAAGTAAGTCGGCGAAAAGTGAGTCAAGAGGTTTGATAATACAGACTCATATGTGCAGGTTTTGACATTTGCATTGACATGACAGTTAAAATGACAATCCAGGAAATACTGTAGTGAGAAAATATATAAATTTTGTACACAAAAATTAACTCAATTCTCTAATCTGACCTTGAAAATTAGACTAATCTGGCCAAAGGTCATAATCAAGGTCAGGCTTTAAATCTGTACAGGCAGTTTCAAACATAATGATCCAGATAAACCCCATGGTACTGGTACCCACCACTGGGTTGGCAATGAACTGCATAGAGAATTTCTTACATTCTTTACTAATAAACATATTTTCAGAAAAAAAATGTTCTTTTACAAAATTGCAGTAGCACAACTGAATTTAACTCTCAGGGTCTCACTGAAACTATCGGTAGTAGTACCGTAATGGATCAACAGAGTGGAGGCTGTAAACATAATACGGGGTCAGGCAGAGTGGGAGCCTTTAATAAAGAACTACTGGAATCGAGCCATTGCATGTCATATATGGCCACATTCACAACCAGTTGATCCAAGGGCTAACAGATCCGAGGATCAAATGTGGCCAACCTGCTTGAAGGCTTGCCGCATAATCCCTTTATAGACACTGAACAGTCTCCACAAGGTTTACGCGGAAAGCTTTCAAGTGGGTTGGCCATATTTGACCTGTGGATCTGTTAGTCCACGTATCAACTTATGTTGTGAATGCAGCCAGTGAGGTCAGGCAGAGTGGGAACCTTAATTTCTTATAAAGAACTACTGGAATCCCCTGGAATCAAACCATAGCATGTCACACATAACTGTTAACTATATCTGTTTGTTTGCATAGCACCAGGGTGATTCAATGGTCCTTTAACATTCAGCATACAACAGTTTTTCAATTTAGGTGCCATACAAAATCAGGATATATACTCATTGTTTAATACCATGAGGTTTTAGCTGTCATTTTTAGTTTGAAAAATCAACTTATTATTCTATGTACAGTTGATCACATGGTGTCTTAAGAGTAACAGTTCATTTAATTATAAGTGTAACTGACATGCAAGAGTGCATCAATTCATCTTTACATGTAATGGATTATTTTGTTTCAGTGATATACTGGAAACTAGCTCCAGAAAAGTTTTGAATATTTCACAAATGGCCATATGCTTTGTTGTGTTAGACAGTTTAAATAGATTCTTTAGTCACATAATTTGAATGCACTGTTCCCGACGCTCACAGATGATAATGCAATAGGCTATTATTCAAGATTGTATCTGACAACTCATGAATGATTGATAAAGTATTCAGTATATTAAAAACACCTCTCCTGAGTGTCATATTATTTTCTCTCTCCTAACTGGTATATTTCCTAGAAAAAATGTACATTGTATAGGATCATTTTTGTCTTGAATCCTGCTATTTTATGTAAAGAACACCTTCTTTGCCAGATATATATATGCTTTTAAAAAGCGGCAGTTATTATTTTAAAACATACTAAATACAGGACAACACAAAGCAGTCACTGCCACTCCCTTCAGGAAAATGTCAAGTGCTAACAGATTTGATTTATTATAAGTATGCTTAATATTTAGGTTGACAAATAGCTCATATTTGACATGTACAAGTAAGAAAGAAGTGACTGATCAGATAAATATCAAATATCTTATCAAGGAAATCATACCACTGACAGGCTGCTTTTTCTCTCAACTTTTCTTCAGTAGATATGCGTACTAGTAATTTGAAACACTGTCAAACAAAAGTAAAAGTAAAAGATGTGAGAAACTTAAAGAACCAACAATGGAATTCTCTTTGATGATAAAGGTATACTTGGTAGCATTTTGGTAATACATAATTGGCTAATTCACCAAGTACTTTTTGGCTAACATCATAACTCCAAAATATGTGCTACATTGTATCATCTGCATGAAGTGAAATTAATTTTTTAACTTCTTTTATACCTGTGTTATACAATTTAATAACATTATACCATTTAAGTGCTGCAAGTACTCCTGCAAATTTAATTTATATTTATAAAAAGATTGAAGGTGAAAGCCTAATTTCAGGGTATCCTTTTGATGGCATACCTATTGAATTTCTAAGAATTCTGAAACATTTGCCCTCTGAACTACAGTAACAGAAATATCACTACAGAACTGTGATATCCAACTCCTAACTTAGCATGGAAAATGTCATTGCCTTCTAAAGGAAAAACCAAGACAAAGAATGGAATGCCTTTTCAAAGTCACGCAGTAACAGTTACCAAGGAATAATATCTTCCTAGGTCTACTGCTCTGAATCAGATTTTAAAATAAAATATCAAGTATTTTAAATAATGTATCTACCTAAAATGAAGCATACTGCATTCCTTTACTCACTTTAGTGACCAGCTTGACCCCACTGTGCTACAGCTGCTTATCAGACAGCCCAAATTTAATCTATATACACATACACATATATATATATAATACAGTGAACACGATCTGTCTGACCTGCTTGACCAGTGGCCAAAGGTATTATCTCCCCTCTGTCCAGCTGGCCAAGCTTTACAGTGTGCACCACTGGTGGTCGTTTCCTAATCTCCCCCCCCTCCTCCATCTTTACTAAACATGTACTTTAATTACGTGCAACCTATGCAAAAAAAAAAAAAAAAAAAAAAAAAAAACTCATCCCACCCCTTCAACAAATTCTAAATTTATATATGAGGGCTAAGTAAGGCACTCCTCCTCCTACATTGGGGATTTTGATCACCTGCCCTCCATTCACTTAATAAGTTATCTCAACCGTCCAAATCACAACTCACGGGTGTCAGCAAAGATTATTTGTTGAAGTACAAAAGAAATTATTTGCAACATATTTAATAATAAGTTTTAGAGAAGATTATTCACGCTATTATAAACAGAGAATTATGTGTTATACAGATCAAAATGTCCCATTCCTCTACTGTATTTTATTTTATTTTATTTTATTTATTTGTTTATTTATTTATTTATTTATTTTGCTTGACCATTATGCAATCCCCTTCTCACTTAACAAAATTTCTCACTTGACAGGTTCAACCCGAAGGCGAAGGTTTATACTATCCCAGACTGAGACCACTGTAACTAACAAGTGAGAGAAATATCTGTGAACATCTTGGGGAAAGTTTGTTGAGTGGAGATATCCTATCCCTAGCAAACTGCCGGAGAACTACCTGGACCATCACAATCAGTTCTGTCCAGTGGATCCTAGGTTAAACAATAGGATTGACAATGGTGGTGAGATAGCCACAACATGGATGGGCACAAGGTATCCATTTGAATAATTAATGATGGAAGTCCTTGGCTCATCTCCATAAAAAGCACCACCACTTCTTAACACAGTGGCTTACAGCAATAAATACTATGACAGTATTCATTCAGTGTATGTTCATATTATAAAATATACAGACAGTGGTTACACCCTTGATAACAGCTAGGATCAAACACAAGATTATTGACTCCTAGCTAGATCCTAGTATATTTTAATATACCTGTAATTCTTTGGTTGGGTCCCCTGTCTATGAAATTATGTAAAACCCCAGTGTGTCATGTACCATGGCAAATATAAGATTCTAAACTGGAGCAAAATTAAAGCTAGCACAAATACATGTAGGTTTACATCAGAATAATTTCTGCTGTAACTTCTAATGGCATCAGGAAAATTTATTATTTTGATGTAGCCAATGATGCAAGACTGTGTCAGTATGGGTGCAGGCCCGTAGCCAGGGGGGGTTCGGGGGGTTCGAAAGAACCCCCCCTTTTTGCTGGAAAAAGGTCCACTCTGAGTAAAATTTGACCTAGGTACATGGGGGTTATATGGTAAAAGGTCCACTTTTTCAGAAAAAGAACCCCCCCTTTGAAATTGCTGGCTATGGGCCTGGGGTGTGTGTACACAGTGTACTGTATGTCACATCTACTTCATCATTTCCTTGACATCCCTATGCAGCTAACATTCTTCTTTTTAAATTCTCAAACCAGTAAGTACTAGAAATATATATCAATGCTTGGTGGTGATTTTAAGTGGTGACATGGAGTAAAAGTACAATTTAAAAACACCATATATTTTGCTGAAATAACTGATAACTGAAACTCTGCAAGACTTTAATCTTAGTAAAATACAAATTGGACTTACATCACAATAACATTGAATACTTACATTAAAGATAAATATAATTATATCTATAAAATGTTAATTTGCTATGTATTTTTACCATTCCCCCCCCCCCCCCCACACACACACACCCTGCATAATAATAATAATAAAAACAAGCTTAACTTACTAATATGTACTCAGAGATTAATTCAAGTATGGGTTAATGCTGCTTGCCCAGTTCCTTTTTTAACTTGTGGGCATTCTGACCTTTCACACCCTTGTTAAGTTTGGTCTGCCAACTGTCTGCCACCCTTAGCAACAAAACAATCCTATTGTTTGTCACAGTTGTAACTTGTAAGCAACATGTCTACTGAAGAACAATTAACGTATAACAAACTTCCACTGGTTCTATTAATAGAAATATTTAGAGAACATATAGTGTGCATTCCTATCTTTGACCAAACAGCACACACAGACATCGCCATCAATTCATTTTATGCCCAGTTGGCAACTAGGGCACCAGCAAAGATCTTCCACTACTCACCGTCACGTCACGGGGGCAGGGTCGATGTTAGATGGTTCCCTCCCATTTGTTTTAACTCCGGGTGCATTCAGAACTGCAGGCTAACACACACATTAGCCTAGGTTTCAAAAAAAAAGAAAAAAAAAAAAAAACTCCGAACATTTATCATGAGACCCAACACCTAACCTTCACGAATCTCAGGAAGCATCAGAATTGAATTAAAAAAACATGGAAAAAGCTCATGTCTGCTAACAGATCCATAATTCAAATATGACCAAACTTGAATGCTTGTTGCATGATCCCCGTGGGAAATCTATTCAGTGCCTGATTGGGAATTAAGGGCAAGCTTTTTAGTGGGTTGCCATATTTGTCCGCAGACCTGCAAGTCCACTGTTCTGAATGTGCTCTCTGCCTCTAGGTCCTTCTCCATGTGGTCTTAAGTCTGTCTCTTTGGGTGCAATCAGAACAAGTTTAATAAATAAGAAATAATTGTAATTATAAATCAAAATAAAGCATTTTGGTAAAAAAAAAATCTGCAAAATTTAAAACAAACTGGCATTAAGACTTCATATTAACATTCTTTTGACACTAAAGCTGCATTTAAAGTGTTTTTTTCAATTGGTCTGTTAACTAGTATATACTTCATACTTTAAGGCCTTGAAATGCAGGTGTCAGAGAGTCCATTTGTAACTACTGTAGTTGACTATATTGTTTGCCACAACATAAGTACCAAAACGGGCAATTACACATCTGATGACTTGATAATTTTATCAATACTATTAATACAACACAATCTTGATAAAATTAAATATGTCTTTTTTTTTCAAGTGGTACTCAAAATTTGATTTGTTTCGCTTGATAATTTTATGATTATTAATTTTGTGTTGGTAATAAGTTGCTCAATAAAATTTGCCAGTGTCAATACTCAGTTTTTCTGAAGACCACTGTCTTTTACCTTGGTGATAACATTCGACTTTCCTATCTGTACTGAAATTCAATTAGTTATTCAATACCAGAAATTTTATCACAAATGGAAATGACATTTCAAACTTTATTCTTCATTTGACCATGAGGTAATACATCACTAATTTCTTCAATAATACTGCATTTAGTATAACCTTTGGCAGACTGGTTTAATCTTCATACTTCACTTTATATATATATATATATATGCAAATTTCAGTTTTCATACTATTTTCATGTCTACAATAAACAAAATTTAAATGTGAAGAAATAACACTGACCAGCATAGCCATGGTGCTGAAGTAACATTCCACATAGCCAAAACAAGAATTGATAATAATATGTGCAACAAAATCATAACAATAATGGGATGCTTTCTCACGAAAAGTCAAGTATCCTGCCATTCAATAATTTTCACCTAAATTCATATGCTTCGCACTTCAAAAGACATTGATTCTTGTCTTTCATTTTCACTAATTTTCTTTTTCATTTTCTAGAATTCTTCAATTGCCAAAGTGGAAAAGGCAAACATCTGGTGTTGTACAGAAAAATCTGATAATCACAGACTTCAGTCTAGCACTTGGAGCTGTGCATGTAACCATTGTTTAAATATTATTATTATTATTCATTTGTAATTTTGTAAACTATGTCCTCAGTTTTTTTGATCTGGGAGATGATCTGGGAGAGGCTCTGCTGCACTCATCAAAAAAAAAAAAAAAGATCTTGGTTTTCTCCCAAATATTCTATGTTTACAGTTATTATATATTTAAGTATACAGTTACAACCTCACTTTCTTTATATCTTTCTCCCAATCAGTTTTAAACTATAGAGGATATAGTCAGATGGATAACCACAAGTTAATCACCTTGTGTATTAATATAAGGAAAGTTCGAATTGGTATGGATACAGCTGGGAAGTTACACAAACCTGTCCAATTAGTCCAAACATAACTACTCGTAAATACATCATCTGAAACAAGCAAAGACTTTTTTAAGCTATACAAAAGCATCTTGCTATCGTCATATTTCATGTACCAAAACAAATTGATCAGCAAAATATGAACAGTAGCTAAATGTTGATAACACCTCCACCACAACTTGCTCTGTTCCTTTTAGATTCTGTTCCATTCTCATTAGAAATCAATTACCTGTAGTCTTGTAGACTTACCCATGGTGTATGAGAAGTTTTATATGTCAGGCAACCAATGTAACTTTATCAGTCTACAAGCCTAAAAAGTGTGCTACATAGAATTGCGTTTCTAATCATTTCTGAAAGGATTGGGTTGATTTCAGCATGTATTTGCTATGTTATCTTGTGGTTTTGAATGCTTATTAATTGTGATAACAAGTCCTTCAAAAGCAACTGTTATTGATGGGTCATTTACAATATCTTCATATGATATTAAACATCTGGTAAAATATTGCAATAATTGAAACAAAAATCGTGCCTACTACAAAAATGTAACAGACATTTGCTAAATCATTCTTATCAAATTCTTAATCGCATATTCTGCTTTACGTACTGTATTTACTGATCAAAACACCATTGGAAGTCTGTCTGTACAGTACATGTTAGTGCTAGTATCTGACACTGCATGCAATCTCTCTGTATGCAACCCACAAGTCCACATATAAAGGAAACCATGATATAAACTTACCAATTCTAGTTGCATTATTTTCAATATGAAAAAATGATGAAGATATCAAACTACATTACAGCACTGTGAGTCCTGGGCATCAGGGACCCTGTGATGTCTGTGTTGGCCCAATGTGTTTTCAATGAGGGTATGAATGAATCTAATGAGGTGCTGACCTTTCAACAGAAATTTTTAAGATTGGTCACTTAACTAATGGGCATGGTCTTCTCTCAAACAAAATGTTATGAGCAAAACAACTGCTTCTGCAAGTCAGACGATTTCAACTTACACGTGTGTACATTGTACATACTGTATATATGTAACAGCAGCATGCACTGTACTGTGCATCATCTTACTAGAAACTGTATCACTGCCTCATCATTACCACAGCTTCTATAGAGGATGTACAAACTGTTTGCATTTTATAAAGGATGAAATATATCACACGGCAAGGTGTCAGGTTGACATATTTTACTGTGCTTTAATTAAGGTTGTGCATGATATTTGGTAATTCTAAAACAAAACAACGACAAAACATAAAAACGTGAAGTTTCACACTGTCACACGTACAGTCTGTGCTTAGTTATACATCAGAATGTTACCACATCATGATTTGGCGAGTTGTCATATCGACTGCATCTGGGCAGACCATAAGCTGATATCTTGACAGATGAAATAGGCTACGAGAGACAGATACTGGGGTGCAGTGCCTGTAGTAATGCACTAACTTCACCTGGAATTTCTGAATATGACTTACGAATCGAATGATGTCTGCGACGATTTCTTCCCGTAATTCATGTTTTATGCTATTCCCGATGAGAACACACTAAAGTTATCGCAACCATGTCCATTGATAGTCTCCTAAAGCCCTTCGTCGTCGACTCACGTAGAAAGCAGCATATCTTACAGTTCACGTCTACACCGTTATCTTGAGCCATGTTTATATCTTGTCACGACAAACCAAAACTAGGTCATACGTTAAATACTAAATAAAATACAGATTGCTTCCAAATCATATTTTCATTTTACATCAGAAAACAATAATATATACTGATTGCAGGATTGTTATATATTTCTTTTTTATGATTACGTATTTTTCTGTATTTAATGAATTAATCAGTTCGTGTGGGATGTCATAGTTTATGTAACTTATGAATGAAAGGTGAAGGTCGTTTCCCAAGACCTGTCTTGATTAGCGGAGGTAGCTTATACAGTTTTATATACATGTGCAGGGGTACATGTATATATGATGGATCCTAGTTTTAAACAATCATTTAACTACATGATGAGTGGCAAATAACATTTATTATTCTACCCGGTTGGTCATGATATGTCGGGTTTTGACTGAATATCAAAGCGAGTAGGCCTACCTAGACTGTATACCTTGTGCAGAATACACCGGGACAGTACAGTATTACTGTACCAGGTACCGGTACATGTACATGTAGACTATAACTTGAGCAAAATGTTCATTAGCTTGGTAGTTGGATCATATATGAAAATTATCAAACACCTTACATTTATAAGGGGACCCTGACCCACTATGCCACCTAGCGGTCAGTGAGTAACAACGTACATCTAGACCTACTGGTAGGCCTATCTCACTTCAGGTTTGGCGTAACAGTAAGAAAGTTTTTCGGCTTGTGTTTGATTATTTTTACATATGGTATAAAACTTGGTATAAGGAGCTGAAACCTTTAGGTCCAACGGATTCTGAAGTGAAGACGCAATTAATGTAGGCCTACTTGTAGGCTACATGTTGGTTATGACCAGCACACCGAGCTTCGAGTTGTGGCATGATTTTGAGTATATAGGGCCTATTTAGCTATCTTTCAAATAAACTTTTTACACAAGTTTCTTAAAAACCAAATATAAAACCCATCTGTTTTTAGTGATTTTTCTCCAAAATACTAAAACCCAAGTAGCAGCTCTGATAATAGAGATGGCCTAATTTGGTTTTTGTAATTTGTTTTTAAGATGTAGCCTATAAGCATCTTTTTAGGTGGTTTTGACACGGTTTTGGGGAAAAAGGTTATCTAAGGACCCCCCCCCCCCCTACTATATGCCTTTAATAAGCTTGTAGCCTACCATTGGCATATAATGATACAACCGGCTAATTTTGACAAACAGCAAGATTCTAACTATTAGGCCGACTTAATGTAAGCATAACAGAGTAGGCTATATTGTTAGAAGTAGCTCAGACAGCGAACAATGCATATGTTAAAATGTAACGTTGTAAAAGTTGAATAAATTATTATTATTATTATTGTAATTGGTTTTCTGTCATGCCTTAGCTGCTTGACCGCCAAAATGTCGGACATGTATAGGGCCTATACACCTGCACTAGTAGGCCTACGGGTAGGCCTACTTGAAGCAGTTAAAACCCAGTAGCCTACACTGTAGGCCTATCCACCTATCCTTTTTTCGATTTGCCTAAAGTTTCTATGATATGTCGAATTTGCCCAAGGTATGGTATGTCGGTGGTGAAATCACCAAGTGTATTTATATTTTGTGTTACGGATTCTGCCCGGATAATCTCGATCTAGTAATGAACGGATTTTCTGGATTTTCAGTTCTAATCGCACGTTCAGTGCTCAGTCTCACTTTCACATAGGCCAATTAGATACAATCAGAAAAGGCACAAGCATTACGATCAACACGCACAAATCTAAAGGCATGCAACCACAAAATTATTGTAAACTTAGAAGACAATAAATTATTATGATAATAATCGTAGAAAAATGATTGATTAAAAAGTATAATCACAGACGCGCGCACACACACACACACATTAGGCCTAAAAGTGATAACAACAGGATACAATTAAAGGACGATCGAGTTCAAATGATCATAAAAAATTATGGCAGATTAAATGGTGTATATAGGCCTACATGTATACTGATCGCATCTAACAAGCAGAAAATGGAATCGATCCAGCAGCTCTATGTAGCGTGAGTTAATGGTGTCACGAAAATTATGTTTAGGAATCTTGCCTTTACCACCGAACAATATGTTTTGAAGAAAAAAAACCAATAACTTAATATTGTGAAAAGTTTCCTACATTGGAAGTCAATCCCAGATGGTAGAAATGTCGATATGCTGAGTCGGGTCAAAAACTGATCAATAGAATTTGTTTGGGTAGTGTTTTGCATGATTGGGAAATGTTGAAAACCCGAACAAGTGTATTCTTCACCCTAATGTTTACAGTTATTGGTGGTGATATTTATACAGAATCAATACAAAGAATAAAAGAAGTATGCGAGTAATCTTTAGAGTTATTGTATATGACATAAGAATGCCACGCTTCAAGAGACTAAACTTCAGAGAGAGAGAGAGAGAGAGAAAAATCGTGATTACTCACGTAGGCTCAAAACGCCTATAGAAATAATGAAAATAATTTTCATTCAGAACAGAACAGTACATTCTGAAAAAAAAATATATCGCACGCACACACGCATTCTAAAAAGGGTGAATAACGTGATTTCAAGTGGCATCGCAAATAAAAAGTAATCAAAAAGCGTTTCATGAGGTATGTCTCGACTATAATCTCTGTTTTTTCCTCAGGTCTTTGTCATCTTTGTCAGTTTCATTAATTATAGTAATCAAAAAATTTTCTAACCCTTTCCTATTTCCATGGATTTTACGATTCTTATTCTACCACAAAATCGGCTCCCATTGTTTTTATCTAAGAAGAGGAAGGCAGGTTCAAGTAGTTTAATATGGCATGTGATTTGTCTATATTCAGATAATTCAGGTGATTGCTTGCTACTGATGTTACACAAAAGTGCAGGGTTTACATGGAAAGTAACGTGACACGTGGCGCCCACTTCTTCGTGACTTGTGCGATACCTGCTCGACTTGAGGGATAAAACATTTAAATAGTAGAGTTCATTTAACAGCGTTTGTATTTTTAAGTAGGTTATTTGACATGCACTTCAGATTCTTGGTAAAATTGATATGCCGAAATTGGCTGCAATGTATCAATAGGCCAAATATGTTGAATAGGAAATTACAAAATATCGGTGCTTGCGACCTTTTTGCAACCTTTTTTCAACCACAAAATCTGGCGGTCGCTTGCAATCACTTTGCAAGCTAATTAAGAAGCTGTGGCCAATTTTGATCGGCAAGCAGTCGCAAACCGGTATGGTATCTGCAACCTCTTATAGACCATCTTCAATTTATAGGTTACCAGTCCCACACTGTTTGCCGAGCGATACACAACCTGTCTGCAACCACTCGGTGACCGAAAACCGGTTGCAGGACTGTAGCAATCGCTTGTCAACTGGCAGCAGCAAGGTCGCACAGAACATATACTGAACAAAAATATAAATGCACGAAACTAAAATGGTCAGTTAAAATGGATAATTATGAAATATGCCAAAGTTGATGGTTTATTTGTGAATTGATGGATTTGTATTGATCAAGTATAGTGGTCTGGCTTCACTTGGATGCTCCCCGTGAGTATACTGAAAGGTTTAGTTTTTCCACCCATAAGACTAATGGAGCATGACCAAGTGGAGGTCAATCTGCATGACCAATACACAGACACTCCTTACAGTCTATGCAACAAAAGGACACACCAAAATGTGCATTTCTGTCACTTATCAACATGCCACAGATGTCTGAAATCATGAGGGAGCATTGCATCGGCATGCTCAATGCTGGCTTGTTGGTAACAGAAGTTGCAGCATGCCTGAATGTGCATCATTCCACTGTCAGCCGTCTGAGAACACGCTTCAGAGACACTGATAGCATTAGGAACCGCCCACATATCCGCCAACCATGTGTTACCACACCCAATATGTCGCTCATCGAACACCTGTGGGATGTTCTGGATCAGCGTTTTCGTCATCATGTTCCAGCTCCCGAGAATGTTCGCCAACTGCCAGTAGCACTCCAGAAGGAATGGGATAATATCCCTCAGGCCACTATTGACAACTTGGTGATGCCCATGCGCTGCCAGTGTACTGCTCTGTGCGAAGCTGATGGTGGCCATACTTGTTATTAGTGTCTGATGTGAACTCAGGACGTTGACCCCCATGGTGTAGTTGATGCCTTAACTCTTGGACTATGCATTTAAACTTACCTTAATGCTCTCAAAGTGATGTCTATTTGTTGAGGAAAATAGGCTGTTAATGTTGGCCATATACTCTAATTCCATACATGAAAAGAAATCAACATATTCTTTCGTGCGTTTATATTTTTGTTCAGTATATATGTTGCCAACTTGTGACAGTAGCTGCTTTCCCATAAATTCCCCTCTCAAAAGACAAAAATGTTGTAGTAAAACGACTCCTTTTCAAAAAGACGGGACTGCTATAATCATTGACTTTGTTTACCTAAGAAGTAAAACGAGTAAAAAAACTCGAAAATACTGGGTGAACCCGTGGATTGCAAGACGCCCCTTGTAAGGCGATTACAAACATTTGATGAAAGAACTTCGACTTGAAAATCAGGAAGTTTTCATTTCCTTCCTAAAAATAGAATTAATAATGTTTTGTGAACTTTTGAAAAGACTACACCCTCACCTAACGAAACCAGTGCTGCAATAAAAACATAAACTTGCAAACGTTTTAATCCTTATTAATCTCATAATACTCTTTAATATTTTCTTGTTCAAATACTTGGTCTCTTTGAGGTCGCAAGGCCTGTGCAGTTACGGTCACACTGAACAAAAAACCTCTTTGCAACTTGCAACTGTCACCGGTTGCAAAAAGGTCGGCGACCGGTTGCAACAACTCGCAAAGTGGTTTCCAAATGAACGCTGGGTTAGTATCCGGTTGCGCCGGTTTTCGGTGCAGCACCGATAACCTCCTGGCGACCGAAACCTACTTGTGGTATCCAACCGGTTGCTAACAGGTCGCCGACTGCTTTGAAACTGATTTGCAACCGAATGTGTGGTTTTCCCTTTGTCTTTTTAACCCTAGGCGTTTGCCACTTACAATACAACGTAATTAAATCGTGACAAGTCATGCGCATCGTGTACTTTTTACATTCTCATCCTTGTAGTGAGGATACCAAGCACTGGGAAGATGTTAAATTGTTTGTGTTGAAACTATTTTTATTTAAGTCTATTGGACACATTTTACGATTTGTTCAATTATTTGTGGATAATTTTGATGTTGAAATTATGATATTAAATAGCAGTTATACCTTGTTGATTAAATTGCTTTTATTTTCCGTTTTCTCTGCATTCGTGTATTTGTTTCATTGTTTACTCTGATAATATGGCTTTGCAAATTTTAAATAACATACAGCGATATATAATTGAGGTTTTCGGCATTTTACCTATGATTTTCGCAAAATGATAAAATATATAAACGTAGCGTCAAAAAATATAAATTGCTTTTATCATCACATTTTTTTTTTTTGGTTTCGTACGTGTGAAATACCTGGTAAATGAAAGCCTCACAAATTTTAATATTTTAGAAAAAGAAAACATAAATTGCATTTGTTGGCAATATTTTATACCTGCGCGACCAAGATAAGACCAAGTGTAGTTCCCAGACGCCAGATGAAAAATAATTTGCCCGAATAGACCACCATCCTACGCCTATTTTATTGCAGTCGCTTGCAACCTTCCTGCGACATATTTTCGAACGCCTGCAATCGGTAAAAAACCTGTTACCGACCAAGATACTAAAGACCGTCAATCGACTATGCAGTTACAACTGCAACCTTCTGGCGACCTGCTGCCGACTACTTGCCACTGGTAAAAAACTTGTAAGCGACCAGTCGACTAAATACGGCCAATCGACCGTGCAGTTGCAAATGGTATGCTACTGGTTATAGCAACCTACTAACAACCAAGAAGAGACCGATAGGCAACCTTTAGGATACCGATAATTTTCATCATTAGTCGCACTGGTTGTCGGTGCACAAAAAATGGCTTTCGTGTGTCACCGATCGCAGGCGACCAGTTAGCAACCTTATGCGACCAATTTAAAACCTATGGCAACCTCCTTGCGACTGACGATGCAAAGAGGTTGCCCAAAGGTTGCAAGCGCAGTGTGACCCAGGCTTTACCAAAATCACTCAAAATCACCCAAAAATGACCCGTCACCAATTTTTCCAAAATGTGATGAAAATCAATCTACCACACCTGTCATTCATAAAAAATGTGGAAACGCGCCCAGATCACTTCATTAAAGCCCCCAATTTCAGCTTTAAGGATTGCCAAAAAGCACACCTGAGAACAGGATTTGGAGAGGGGGGGGGGGGTGGAGAGAGTTTTTGCTCTATTTCTTCCTTAATAATGACACAACCACTCTTCCAGCACTTTTTTCTGACTACAAATGACCAAACACACCTACCAGACACTATAATGAAGAAAAAAAATTTTCAACCCTACCTGGCCAAAATTGAAGAAAACTGCCATATCCGAACCTTACGAAAATCACTCACAATCACCAAAAAATGACCCGTCACCAATTCTTCCAAAAAGTGATGAAAATCAATCTACCACACCTGTCATTCATAAAAAATGTGGAAACGCGCCCGGATCACTTCATTAAAGCCCCCAATTTCAGCTTTAAAGATGGCCAAAAAGCACACCTGAGAACAGGATTTGGAGAGGGGGGGGGGTGGAGAGAGTTTTTGCTCTATTTCTTCCTTAATAATGACACAACCACTCTTCCAGCACTTTATTCTGACTACAAATGACCAAACACACCTACCAGACACTATAATGAAGAAAAAAATTTTTCAACCCTACCTGGCCAAAATTAAAGAAAACTGCCATATCCGGACCTTACGAAAATCACTCAAAATCACCCAAAAATGACCCGTCACCAATTTTTTCAAAAAGTGATGAAAATCAATCTACCACACCTGTCATTCATAAAAAATGGGGAAACGCGCCCGGAGCACTTCATTAAAGCCCCCAATTTCAGCTTTAAAGATGGCCAAAAAGCACACCTGAGAACAGGATTTGGAGAGAAGGGGGGTGGAGAGAGTTTTTGCTCTATTTCTTCCTTAATAATGACACAACCACTCTTCCAGCACTTTATTCTGACTACAAATGACCAAACACACCTACCAGACACTATAATGAAGAAAAAAATTTTTCAACCCTTCCTGGCCAAAATTGAAGAAAACTGCCATATCCGAACCTTACGAAAATCACTCAAAATCACCCAAAAATGACCCGTCACCAAATTTTCCAAAAAGTGATAAAAATCAATCTACCACACCTGTCATTCATAAAAAATGGGGAAACGTGCCCGGATCACTTCATTAAAGCCCCCAATTTCAGCTTTAAAGATGGCCAAAAAGCACACATGAGAACAGGATTTGGAGAGAGGTGGGGTGGAGAGAGTTTTTGCTCTATTTCTTCCTTAATAATGACACAACCACTCTTCCAGCACTTTATTCTGACTACAAATGACCAAACACACCTACCAGACACTATAATGAAGAAAAAAATTTTTCAACCCTACCTGGCCAAAATTGAAGAAAACTGCCATATCCGGACATTACGAAAATCACTCAAAATCAACCAAAAATGACCCGTCACCAATTTTTCCAAAAAGTGATAAAAATCAATCTACCACACCTGTCATTCATAAAAAATGGGGAAACATGCCCGGACCACTTCATTAAAGCCCCCAATTATAGCTTTAAAGATGGCCAAAAAAGCACACCTGAGAACAGGATTTGGAGAGACGGGGGGTGGAGAGAGTTTTTGCTCTATTTCTTCCTTAATAATGACACAACCACTCTTCCAGCACTTTATTCTGACTACAAATGACCAAACACACCTACCTGACACTATAATGAAGAAAAAAATTTTTCAACCCAACCTGGCCAAAATTGAAGAAAACTGCCATATCCGGACCTTACGAAAATCACTCAAAATCACCCAAAAATGACCCGTCACCAAATTTTCCAAAAAGTGATGAAAATCAATCTACCGCACCTGTCATTCATAAAAAATGTGGAAACGCGCCCGGATCACTTCATTAAAGCCTCAATTTCAGCTTTAAAGATGGTCAAAAAGCACACCTGAGAACAGGATTTGGAGAGAGGGGGGGTGGAGAGAGTTTTTGCTCTATTTCTTCCTTAATAATGACACAACTACTCTTCCAGCACTTTATTCTGACTACAAATGACCAAACACACCTACCAGACACTATAATGAAGAAAAAAATTTTTCAACCCTACCTGGCCAAAATTGAAGAAAACTGCCATATCCGGACCTTACGAAAATCACTCAAAATCACCCAAAAATGACCCGTCACCAAATTTTCCAAAAAGTGATGAAAATCAATCTACCACACCTGTCATTCATAAAAAATGTGGAAACGCGCCCGGATCACTTCATTAAAGCCCCCAATTTCAGCTTTAAAGATGGCCAAAAAGCACACCTGAGAACAGGATTTGGAGAGAGGGGGGATGGAGAGAGTTTTTGCCCTATTTCTTCCTTAATAATGACACAACCACTCTTCCAGCACTTTATTCTGACTACAAATGACCAAACACACCTACCAGACACTATAATGAAGAAAAAAATTTTTCAACCCTACCTGGCCAAAATTGAAGAAAACTGCCATATCCGGACCTTACGAAAATCACTCAAAATCACCCAAAAATGACCCGTCACCAAATTTTCCAAAAAGTGATGAAAATCAATCTACCACACCTGTCATTCATAAAAAATGTGGAAACGTGCCCGGATCACTTCATTAAAGCCCCCAATTTCAGCTTTAAAGATGGCCAAAAAGCACACCTGAGAACAGGATTTGGAGAGAGGGGGGGTGGAGAGAGTTTTTGCTCTATTTCTTCCTTAATAATGACACAACCACTCTTCCAGCACTTTATTCTGACTACAAATGACCAAACACACCTACCAGACACTATAATGAAGAAAAAAATTTTTCAACCCTACCTGGCCAAAATTGAAGAAAACTGCCATATCCGGACCTTACGAAAATCACTCAAAATCACCCAAAAATGACCCGTCACCAAATTTTCCAAAAAGTGATGAAAATCAATCTACCACACCTGTCATTCATAAAAAATGGGGAAACGCGCCCGGATCACTTCATTAAAGCCCCCAATTTCAGCTTTAAAGATGGCCAAAAAGCACACCTGAGAACAGGATTTGGAGAGAGGGGGGGTGGAGAGAGTTTTTGCTCTATTTCTTCCTTAATAATGACACAACCACTCTTCCAGCACTTTATTCTGACTACAAATGACCAAACACACCTACCAGACACTATAATGAAGAAAAAAATTTTTCAACCCTACCTGGCCAAAATTGAAGAAAACTGCCATATCCGGACCTTACGAAAATCACTCAAAATCACCCAAAAATGACCCGTCACCAAATTTTCCAAAAAGTGATGAAAATCAATCTACCACACCTGTCATTCATAAAAAATGTGGAAACGCGCCCGGATCACTTCATTAAAGCCCCCAATTTCAGCTTTAAAGATGGCCAAAAAGCACACCTGAGAACAGGATTTGGAGAGAGGGGGGGTGGAGAGAGTTTTTGCTCTATTTCTTCCTTAATAATGACACAACCACTCTTCCAGCACTTTATTCTGACTACAAATGACCAAACACACCTACCAGACACTATAATGAAGAAAAAAATTTTTCAACCCTACCTGGCCAAAATTGAAGAAAACTGCCATATCCGGACCTTACGAAAATCACTCAAAATCACCCAAAAATGACCCGTCACCAAATTTTCCAAAAAGTGATGAAAATCAATCTACCACACCTGTCATTCATAAAAAATGTGGAAACGCGCCCGGATCACTTCATTAAAGCCCCCAATTTCAGCTTTAAAGATGGCCAAAAAGCACACCTGAGAACAGGATTTGGAGAGAGGGGGGGTGGAGAGAGTTTTTGCTCTATTTCTTCCTTAATAATGACACAACCACTCTTCCAGCACTTTATTCTGACTACAAATGACCAAACACACCTACCAGACACTATAATGAAGAAAAAAATTTTTCAACCCTACCTGGCCAAAATTGAAGAAAACTGCCATATCCGGACCTTACGAAAATCACTCAAAATCACCCAAAAATGACCCGTCACCAAATTTTCCAAAAAGTGATGAAAATCAATCTACCACACCTGTCATTCATAAAAAATGTGGAAACGCGCCCGGATCACTTCATTAAAGCCCCCAATTTCAGCTTTAAAGATGGCCAAAAAGCACACCTGAGAACAGGATTTGGAGAGAGGGGGGGTGGAGAGAGTTTTTGCTCTATTTCTTCCTTAATAATGACACAACCACTCTTCCAGCACTTTATTCTGACTACAAATGACCAAACACACCTACCAGACACTATAATGAAGAAAAAAATTTTTCAACCCTACCTGGCCAAAATTGAAGAAAACTGCCATATCCGGACCTTACGAAAATCACTCAAAATCACCCAAAAATGACCCGTCACCAAATTTTCCAAAAAGTGATGAAAATCAATCTACCACACCTGTCATTCATAAAAAATGTGGAAACGCGCCCGGATCACTTCATTAAAGCCCCCAATTTCAGCTTTAAAGATGGCCAAAAAGCACACCTGAGAACAGGATTTGGAGAGAGGGGGGGTGGAGAGAGTTTTTGCTCTATTTCTTCCTTAATAATGACACAACCACTCTTCCAGCACTTTATTCTGACTACAAATGACCAAACACACCTACCAGACACTATAATGAAGAAAAAAATTTTTCAACCCTACCTGGCCAAAATTGAAGAAAACTGCCATATCCGGACCTTACGAAAATCACTCAAAATCACCCAAAAATGACCCGTCACCAAATTTTCCAAAAAGTGATGAAAATCAATCTACCACACCTGTCATTCATAAAAAATGTGGAAACGCGCCCGGATCACTTCATTAAAGCCCCCAATTTCAGCTTTAAAGATGGCCAAAAAGCACACCTGAGAACAGGATTTGGAGAGAGGGGGGGTGGAGAGAGTTTTTGCTCTATTTCTTCCTTAATAATGACACAACCACTCTTCCAGCACTTTATTCTGACTACAAATGACCAAACACACCTACCAGACACTATAATGAAGAAAAAAATTTTTCAACCCTACCTGGCCAAAATTGAAGAAAACTGCCATATCCGGACCTTACGAAAATCACTCAAAATCACCCAAAAATGACCCGTCACCAAATTTTCCAAAAAGTGATGAAAATCAATCTACCACACCTGTCATTCATAAAAAATGTGGAAACGCGCCCGGATCACTTCATTAAAGCCCCCAATTTCAGCTTTAAAGATGGCCAAAAAGCACACCTGAGAACAGGATTTGGAGAGAGGGGGGGTGGAGAGAGTTTTTGCTCTATTTCTTCCTTAATAATGACACAACCACTCTTCCAGCACTTTATTCTGACTACAAATGACCAAACACACCTACCAGACACTATAATGAAGAAAAAAATTTTTCAACCCTACCTGGCCAAAATTGAAGAAAACTGCCATATCCGGACCTTACGAAAATAACTCAAAATCACCCAAAAATGACCCGTCACCAAATTTTCCAAAAAGTGATGAAAATCAATCTACCACACCTGTCAATTATAAAAAATGTGGAAACGTGCCCGGATCACTTCATTAAAGCCCCCAATTTCAGCTTTAAAGATGGCCAAAAAGCACACCTGAGAACAGGATTTGGAGAGAGGGGGGGTGGAGAGAGTTTTTGCTCTATTTCTTCCTTAATAATGACACAACCACTCTTCCAGCACTTTATTCTGACTACAAATGACCAAACACACCTACCAGACACTATAATGAAGAAAAAAATTTTTCAACCCTACCTGGCCAAAATTGAAGAAAACTGCCATATCCGGACCTTACGAAAATCACTCAAAATCACCCAAAAATGACCCGTCACCAAATTTTCCAAAAAGTGATGAAAATCAATCTACCACACCTGTCATTCATAAAAAATGTGGAAACGCGCCCGGATCACTTCATTAAAGCCCCCAATTTCAGCTTTAAAGATGGCCAAAAAGCACACCTGAGAACAGGATTTGGAGAGAGGGGGGGTGGAGAGAGTTTTTGCTCTATTTCTTCCTTAATAATGACACAACCACTCTTCCAGCACTTTATTCTGACTACAAATGACCAAACACACCTACCAGACACTATAATGAAGAAAAAAATTTTTCAACCCTACCTGGCCAAAATTGAAGAAAACTGCCATATCCGGACCTTACGAAAATAACTCAAAATCACCCAAAAATGACCCGTCACCAAATTTTCCAAAAAGTGATGAAAATCAATCTACCACACCTGTCAATTATAAAAAATGTGGAAACGTGCCCGGATCACTTCATTAAAGCCCCCAATTTCAGCTTTAAAGATGGCCAAAAAGCACACCTGAGAACAGGATTTGGAGAGAGGGGGGGTGGAGAGAGTTTTTGCTCTATTTCTTCCTTAATAATGACACAACCACTCTTCCAGCACTTTATTCTGACTACAAATGACCAAACACACCTACCAGACACTATAATGAAGAAAAAAATTTTTCAACCCTACCTGGCCAAAATTGAAGAAAACTGCCATATCCAGACCTTACGAAAATCACTCAAAATCACCCAAAAATGACCCGTCACCAAATTTTCCAAAAAGTGATGAAAATCAATCTACCACACCTGTCATTCATAAAAAATGGGGAAACGCGCCCGGATCACTTCATTAAAGCCCCCAATTTCAGCTTTAAAGATGGCCAAAAAGCACACCTGAGAACAGGATTTGGAGAGAGGGGGGTGGAGAGAGTTTTTGCTCTATTTCTTCCTTAATAATGACACAACCACTCTTCCAGCACTTTATTCTGACTACAAATGACCAAACACACCTACCAGACACTATAATGAAGAAAAAAATTTTTCAACCCTACCTGGCCAAAATTGAAGAAAACTGCCCTATCCGGACCTTACGAAAATCACTCAAAATCACCCAAAAATGACCCGTCACCAAATTTTCCAAAAAGTGATGAAAATCAATCTACCACACCTGTCATTCATAAAAAATGTGGAAACGCGCCCGGATCACTTCATTAAAGCCCCCAATTTCAGCTTTAAAGATGGCCAAAAAGCACACCTGAGAACAGGATTTGGAGAGAGGGGGGGTGGAGAGAGTTTTTGCTCTATTTCTTCCTTAATAATGACACAACCACTCTTCCAGCACTTTATTCTGACTACAAATGACCAAACACACCTACCAGACACTATAATGAAGAAAAAAATTTTTCAACCCTACCTGGCCAAAATTGAAGAAAACTGCCATATCCGGACCTTACGAAAATCACTCAAAATCACCCAAAAATGACCCGTCACCAAATTTTCCAAAAAGTGATGAAAATCAATCTACCACACCTGTCATTCATAAAAAATGGGGAAACGCGCCCGGATCACTTCATTAAAGCCCCCAATTTCAGCTTTAAAGATGGCCAAAAAGCACACCTGAGAACAGGATTTGGAGAGAGGGGGGGTGGAGAGAGTTTTTGCTCTATTTCTTCCTTAATAATGACACAACCACTCTTCCAGCACTTTATTCTGACTACAAATGACCAAACACACCTACCAGACACTATAATGAAGAAAAAAATTTTTCAACCCTACCTGGCCAAAATTGAAGAAAACTGCCATATCCGGACCTTACGAAAATCACTCAAAATCACCCAAAAATGACCCGTCACCAAATTTTCCAAAAAGTGATGAAAATCAATCTACCACACCTGTCATTCATAAAAAATGTGGAAACGCGCCCGGATCACTTCATTAAAGCCCCCAATTTCAGCTTTAAAGATGGCCAAAAAGCACACCTGAGAACAGGATTTGGAGAGAGGGGGGGTGGAGAGAGTTTTTGCTCTATTTCTTCCTTAATAATGACACAACCACTCTTCCAGCACTTTATTCTGACTACAAATGACCAAACACACCTACCAGACACTATAATGAAGAAAAAAATTTTTCAACCCTACCTGGCCAAAATTGAAGAAAACTGCCATATCCGGACCTTACGAAAATCACTCAAAATCACCCAAAAATGACCCGTCACCAAATTTTCCAAAAAGTGATGAAAATCAATCTACCACACCTGTCATTCATAAAAAATGTGGAAACGCGCCCGGATCACTTCATTAAAGCCCCCAATTTCAGCTTTAAAGATGGCCAAAAAGCACACCTGAGAACAGGATTTGGAGAGAGGGGGGGTGGAGAGAGTTTTTGCTCTATTTCTTCCTTAATAATGACACAACCACTCTTCCAGCACTTTATTCTGACTACAAATGACCAAACACACCTACCAGACACTATAATGAAGAAAAAAATTTTTCAACCCTACCTGGCCAAAATTGAAGAAAACTGCCATATCCGGACCTTACGAAAATAACTCAAAATCACCCAAAAATGACCCGTCACCAAATTTTCCAAAAAGTGATGAAAATCAATCTACCACACCTGTCAATTATAAAAAATGTGGAAAAGTGCCCGGATCACTTCATTAAAGCCCCCAATTTCAGCTTTAAAGATGGCCAAAAAGCACACCTGAGAACAGGATTTGGAGAGAGGGGGGTGGAGAGAGTTTTTGCTCTATTTCTTCCTTAATAATGACACAACCACTCTTCCAGCACTTTATTCTGACTACAAATGACCAAACACACCTACCAGACACTATAATGAAGAAAAAAATTTTTCAACCCTACCTGGCCAAAATTGAAGAAAACTGCCATATCCGGACCTTACGAAAATCACTCAAAATCACCCAAAAATGACCCGTCACCAAATTTTCCAAAAAGTGATGAAAATCAATCTACCACACCTGTCATTCATAAAAAATGTGGAAACGCGCCCGGATCACTTCATTAAAGCCCCCAATTTCAGCTTTAAAGATGGCCAAAAAGCACACCTGAGAACAGGATTTGGAGAGAGGGGGGGTGGAGAGAGTTTTTGCTCTATTTCTTCCTTAATAATGACACAACCACTCTTCCAGCACTTTATTCTGACTACAAATGACCAAACACACCTACCAGACACTATAATGAAGAAAAAAATTTTTCAACCCTACCTGGCCAAAATTGAAGAAAACTGCCATATCCGGATCTTACGAAAATAACTCAAAATCACCCAAAAATGACCCGTCACCAAATTTTCCAAAAAGTGATGAAAATCAATCTACCACACCTGTCAATTATAAAAAATGTGGAAACGTGCCCGGATCACTTCATTAAAGCCCCCAATTTCAGCTTTAAAGATGGCCAAAAAGCACACCTGAGAACAGGATTTGGAGAGAGGGGGGGTGGAGAGAGTTTTTGCTCTATTTCTTCCTTAATAATGACACAACCACTCTTCCAGCACTTTATTCTGACTACAAATGACCAAACACACCTACCAGACACTATAATGAAGAAAAAAATTTTTCAACCCTACCTGGCCAAAATTGAAGAAAACTGCCATATCCAGACCTTACGAAAATCACTCAAAATCACCCAAAAATGACCCGTCACCAAATTTTCCAAAAAGTGATGAAAATCAATCTACCACACCTGTCATTCATAAAAAATGGGGAAACGCGCCCGGATCACTTCATTAAAGCCCCCAATTTCAGCTTTAAAGATGGCCAAAAAGCACACCTGAGAACAGGATTTGGAGAGAGGGGGGTGGAGAGAGTTTTTGCTCTATTTCTTCCTTAATAATGACACAACCACTCTTCCAGCACTTTATTCTGACTACAAATGACCAAACACACCTACCAGACACTATAATGAAGAAAAAAATTTTTCAACCCTACCTGGCCAAAATTGAAGAAAACTGCCCTATCCGGACCTTACGAAAATCACTCAAAATCACCCAAAAATGACCCGTCACCAAATTTTCCAAAAAGTGATGAAAATCAATCTACCACACCTGTCATTCATAAAAAATGTGGAAACGCGCCCGGATCACTTCATTAAAGCCCCCAATTTCAGCTTTAAAGATGGCCAAAAAGCACACCTGAGAACAGGATTTGGAGAGAGGGGGGGTGGAGAGAGTTTTTGCTCTATTTCTTCCTTAATAATGACACAACCACTCTTCCAGCACTTTATTCTGACTACAAATGACCAAACACACCTACCAGACACTATAATGAAGAAAAAAATTTTTCAACCCTACCTGGCCAAAATTGAAGAAAACTGCCATATCCGGACCTTACGAAAATCACTCAAAATCACCCAAAAATGACCCGTCACCAAATTTTCCAAAAAGTGATGAAAATCAATCTACCACACCTGTCATTCATAAAAAATGTGGAAACGCGCCCGGATCACTTCATTAAAGCCCCCAATTTCAGCTTTAAAGATGGCCAAAAAGCACACCTGAGAACAGGATTTGGAGAGAGGGGGGGTGGAGAGAGTTTTTGCTCTATTTCTTCCTTAATAATGACACAACCACTCTTCCAGCACTTTATTCTGACTACAAATGACCAAACACACCTACCAGACACTATAATGAAGAAAAAAATTTTTCAACCCTACCTGGCCAAAATTGAAGAAAACTGCCATATCCGGACCTTACGAAAATCACTCAAAATCACCCAAAAATGACCCGTCACCAAATTTTCCAAAAAGTGATGAAAATCAATCTACCACACCTGTCATTCATAAAAAATGTGGAAACGCGCCCGGATCACTTCATTAAAGCCCCCAATTTCAGCTTTAAAGATGGCCAAAAAGCACACCTGAGAACAGGATTTGGAGAGAGGGGGGGTGGAGAGAGTTTTTGCTCTATTTCTTCCTTAATAATGACACAACCACTCTTCCAGCACTTTATTCTGACTACAAATGACCAAACACACCTACCAGACACTATAATGAAGAAAAAAATTTTTCAACCCTACCTGGCCAAAATTGAAGAAAACTGCCATATCCGGACCTTACGAAAATCACTCAAAATCACCCAAAAATGACCCGTCACCAAATTTTCCAAAAAGTGATGAAAATCAATCTACCACACCTGTCATTCATAAAAAATGTGGAAACGCGCCCGGATCACTTCATTAAAGCCCATAATTTCAGCTTTAAGATGGCCAAAAAGCACACCTGAGAACAGGATTTGGAGAGACGGGGGGTGGAGAGAGTTTTTGCTCTATTTCTTCCTTAATAATGACACAACCACTCTTCCAGCACTTTATTCTGACTACAAATGACCAAACACACCTACCAGACACTATAATGAAGAAAAAAATTTTTCAACCCTACCTGGCCAAAATTGAAGAAAACTGCCATATCCGGACCTTACGAAAATCACTCAAAATCACCCAAAAATGACCCGTCACCAAATTTTCCAAAAAGTGATGAAAATCAATCTACCACACCTGTCATTCATAAAAAATGTGGAAACGCGCCCGGATCACTTCATTAAAGCCCCCAATTTCAGCTTTAAAGATGGCCAAAAAGCACACCTGAGAACAGGATTTGGAGAGAGGGGGGGTGGAGAGAGTTTTTGCTCTATTTCTTCCTTAATAATGACACAACCACTCTTCCAGCACTTTATTCTGACTACAAATGACCAAACACACCTACCAGACACTATAATGAAGAAAAAAATTTTTCAACCCTACCTGGCCAAAATTGACGAAAACTGCCATATCCGGACCTTACGAAAATCACTCAAAATCACCCAAAAATGACCCGTCACCAAATTTTCCAAAAAGTGATGAAAATCAATCTACCACACCTGTCATTCATAAAAAATGTGGAAACGCGCCCGGATCACTTCATTAAAGCCCCCAATTTCAGCTTTAAAGATGGCCAAAAAGCACACCTGAGAACAGGATTTGGAGAGAGGGGGGTGGAGAGAGTTTTTGCTCTATTTCTTCCTTAATAATGACACAACCACTCTTCCAGCACTTTATTCTGACTACAAATGACCAAACACACCTACCAGACACTATAATGAAGAAAAAAGCTTTTCAACCCTACCTGGCCAAAATTGAAGAAAACTGCCATATCCGGACCTTACGAAAATCACTCAAAATCACCCAAAAATGACCCGTCACCAAATTTTCCAAAAAGTGATGAAAATCAATCTACCACACCTGTCATTCATAAAAAATGTGGAAACGCGCCCGGATCACTTCATTAAAGCCCCCAATTTCAGCTTTAAAGATGGCCAAAAAGCACACCTGAGAACAGGATTTGGAGAGAGGGGGGGTGGAGAGAGTTTTTGCTCTATTTCTTCCTTAATAATGACACAACCACTCTTCCAGCACTTTATTCTGACTACAAATGACCAAACACACCTACCAGACACTATAATGAAGAAAAAAATTTTTCAACCCTACCTGGCCAAAATTGAAGAAAACTGCCATATCCGGACCTTACGGAAATCACTCAAAATCACCCAAAAATGACCCGTCACCAAATTTTCCAAAAAGTGATGAAAATCAATCTACCACACCTGTCATTCATAAAAAATGTGGAAACGCGCCCGGATCACTTCATTAAAGCCCCCAATTTCAGCTTTAAAGATGGCCAAAAAGCACACCTGAGAACAGGATTTGGAGAGAGGGGGGGGTGGAGAGAGTTTTTGCTCTATTTCTTCCTTAATAATGACACAACCACTCTTCCAGCACTTTATTCTGACTACAAATGACCAAACACACCTACCAGACACTATAATGAAGAAAAAAATTTTTCAACCCTACCTGGCCAAAATTGAAGAAAACTGCCATATCCGGACCTTACGAAAATCACTCAAAATCACCCAAAAATGACCCGTCACCAAATTTTCCAAAAAGTGATGAAAATCAATCTACCACACCTGTCATTCATAAAAAATGTGGAAACGCGCCCGGATCACTTCATAAAAGCCCCCAATTTCAGCTTTAAAGATGGCCAAAAAGAACACCTGAGAACAGGATTTGGAGAGAGGGGGGTTGGAGAGAGTTTTTGCTCTATTTCTTCCTTAATAATGACACAACCACTCTTCCAGCACTTTATTCTGACTACAAATGACCAAACACACCTACCAGACACTATAATGAAGAAAAAAATTTTTCAACCCTACCTGGCCAAAATTGAAGAAAACTGCCATATCCGGACCTTACGAAAATCACTCAAAATCACCCAAAAATGACCCGTCACCAAATTTTCCAAAAAGTGATGAAAATCAATCTACCACACCTGTCATTCATAAAAAATGTGGAAACGCGCCCGGATCACTTCATTAAAGCCCCCAATTTCAGCTTTAAAGATGGCCAAAAAGCACACCTGAGAACAGGATTTGGAGAGAGGGGGGGTGGAGAGAGTTTTTGCTCTATTTCTTCCTTAATAATGACACAACCACTCTTCCAGCACTTTATTCTGACTACAAATGACCAAACACACCTACCAGACACTATAATGAAGAAAAAAATTTTTCAACCCTACCTGGCCAAAATTGAAGAAAACTGCCATATCCGGACCTTACGAAAATCACTCAAAATCACCCAAAAATGACCCGTCACCAAATTTTCCAAAAAGTGATGAAAATCAATCTACCACACCTGTCATTCATAAAAAATGTGGAAACGCGCCCGGATCACTTCATTAAAGCCCCCAATTTCAGCTTTAAAGATGGCCAAAAAGCACACCTGAGAACAGGATTTGGAGAGAGGGGGGGTGGAGAGAGTTTTTGCTCTATTTCTTCCTTAATAATGACACAACCACTCTTCCAGCACTTTATTCTGACTACAAATGACCAAACACACCTACCAGACACTATAATGAAGAAAAAAGCTTTTCAACCCTACCTGGCCAAAATTGAAGAAAACTGCCATATCCGGACCTTACGAAAATCACTCAAAATCACCCAAAAATGACCCGTCACCAAATTTTCCAAAAAGTGATGAAAATCAATCTACCACACCTGTCATTCATAAAAAATGTGGAAACGCGCCCGGATCACTTCATTAAAGCCCCCAATTTCAGCTTTAAAGATGGCCAAAAAGCACACCTGAGAACAGGATTTGGAGAGAGGGGGGGTGGAGAGAGTTTTTGCTCTATTTCTTCCTTAATAATGACACAACCACTCTTCCAGCACTTTATTCTGACTACAAATGACCAAACACACCTACCAGACACTATAATGAAGAAAAAAATTTTTCAACCCTACCTGGCCAAAATTGAAGAAAACTGCCATATCCGGACCTTACGGAAATCACTCAAAATCACCCAAAAATGACCCGTCACCAAATTTTCCAAAAAGTGATGAAAATCAATCTACCACACCTGTCATTCATAAAAAATGTGGAAACGCGCCCGGATCACTTCATTAAAGCCCCCAATTTCAGCTTTAAAGATGGCCAAAAAGCACACCTGAGAACAGGATTTGGAGAGAGGGGGGGTGGAGAGAGTTTTTGCTCTATTTCTTCCTTAATAATGACACAACCACTCTTCCAGCACTTTATTCTGACTACAAATGACCAAACACACCTACCAGACACTATAATGAAGAAAAAAATTTTTCAACCCTACCTGGCCAAAATTGAAGAAAACTGCCATATCCGGACCTTACGAAAATCACTCAAAATCACCCAAAAATGACCCGTCACCAAATTTTCCAAAAAGTGATGAAAATCAATCTACCACACCTGTCATTCATAAAAAATGTGGAAACGCGCCCGGATCACTTCATTAAAGCCCCCAATTTCAGCTTTAAAGATGGCCAAAAAGCACACCTGAGAACAGGATTTGGAGAGAGGGGGGGGTGGAGAGAGTTTTTGCTCTATTTCTTCCTTAATAATGACACAACCACTCTTCCAGCACTTTATTCTGACTACAAATGACCAAACACACCTACCAGACACTATAATGAAGAAAAAAATTTTTCAACCCTACCTGGCCAAAATTGAAGAAAACTGCCATATCCGGACCTTACGAAAATCACTCAAAATCACCCAAAAATGACCCGTCACCAAATTTTCCAAAAAGTGATGAAAATCAATCTACCACACCTGTCATTCATAAAAAATGTGGAAACGCGCCCGGATCACTTCATAAAAGCCCCCAATTTCAGCTTTAAAGATGGCCAAAAAGAACACCTGAGAACAGGATTTGGAGAGAGGGGGGTTGGAGAGAGTTTTTGCTCTATTTCTTCCTTAATAATGACACAACCACTCTTCCAGCACTTTATTCTGACTACAAATGACCAAACACACCTACCAGACACTATAATGAAGAAAAAAATTTTTCAACCCTACCTGGCCAAAATTGAAGAAAACTGCCATATCCGGACCTTACGAAAATCACTCAAAATCACCCAAAAATGACCCGTCACCAAATTTTCCAAAAAGTGATGAAAATCAATCTACCACACCTGTCATTCATAAAAAATGTGGAAACGCGCCCGGATCACTTCATTAAAGCCCCCAATTTCAGCTTTAAAGATGGCCAAAAAGCACACCTGAGAACAGGATTTGGAGAGAGGGGGGGTGGAGAGAGTTTTTGCTCTATTTCTTCCTTAATAATGACACAACCACTCTTCCAGCACTTTATTCTGACTACAAATGACCAAACACACCTACCAGACACTATAATGAAGAAAAAAATTTTTCAACCCTACCTGGCCAAAATTGAAGAAAACTGCCATATCCGGACCTTACGAAAATCACTCAAAATCACCCAAAAATGACCCGTCACCAAATTTTCCAAAAAGTGATGAAAATCAATCTACCACACCTGTCATTCATAAAAAATGTGGAAACGCGCCCGGATCACTTCATTAAAGCCCCCAATTTCAGCTTTAAAGATGGCCAAAAAGCACACCTGAGAACAGGATTTGGAGAGAGGGGGGGTGGAGAGAGTTTTTGCTCTATTTCTTCCTTAATAATGACACAACCACTCTTCCAGCACTTTATTCTGACTACAAATGACCAAACACACCTACCAGACACTATAATGAAGAAAAAAGCTTTTCAACCCTACCTGGCCAAAATTGAAGAAAACTGCCATATCCGGACCTTACGAAAATCACTCAAAATCACCCAAAAATGACCCGTCACCAAATTTTCCAAAAAGTGATGAAAATCAATCTACCACACCTGTCATTCATAAAAAATGTGGAAACGCGCCCGGATCACTTCATTAAAGCCCCCAATTTCAGCTTTAAAGATGGCCAAAAAGCACACCTGAGAACAGGATTTGGAGAGAGGGGGGGTGGAGAGAGTTTTTGCTCTATTTCTTCCTTAATAATGACACAACCACTCTTCCAGCACTTTATTCTGACTACAAATGACCAAACACACCTACCAGACACTATAATGAAGAAAAAAATTTTTCAACCCTACCTGGCCAAAATTGAAGAAAACTGCCATATCCGGACCTTACGGAAATCACTCAAAATCACCCAAAAATGACCCGTCACCAAATTTTCCAAAAAGTGATGAAAATCAATCTACCACACCTGTCATTCATAAAAAATGTGGAAACGCGCCCGGATCACTTCATTAAAGCCCCCAATTTCAGCTTTAAAGATGGCCAAAAAGCACACCTGAGAACAGGATTTGGAGAGAGGGGGGGTGGAGAGAGTTTTTGCTCTATTTCTTCCTTAATAATGACACAACCACTCTTCCAGCACTTTATTCTGACTACAAATGACCAAACACACCTACCAGACACTATAATGAAGAAAAAAATTTTTCAACCCTACCTGGCCAAAATTGAAGAAAACTGCCATATCCGGACCTTACGAAAATCACTCAAAATCACCCAAAAATGACCCGTCACCAAATTTTCCAAAAAGTGATGAAAATCAATCTACCACACCTGTCATTCATAAAAAATGTGGAAACGCGCCCGGATCACTTCATTAAAGCCCCCAATTTCAGCTTTAAAGATGGCCAAAAAGCACACCTGAGAACAGGATTTGGAGAGAGGGGGGGTGGAGAGAGTTTTTGCTCTATTTCTTCCTTAATAATGACACAACCACTCTTCCAGCACTTTATTCTGACTACAAATGACCAAACACACCTACCAGACACTATAATGAAGAAAAAAGCTTTTCAACCCTACCTGGCCAAAATTGAAGAAAACTGCCATATCCGGACCTTACGAAAATCACTCAAAATCACCCAAAAATGACCCGTCACCAAATTTTCCAAAAAGTGATGAAAATCAATCTACCACACCTGTCATTCATAAAAAATGTGGAAACGCGCCCGGATCACTTCATTAAAGCCCATAATTTCAGCTTTAAAGATGGCAAAAAAGCACACCTGAGAACAGGATTTGGAGAGACGGGGGGTGGAGAGAGTTTTTGCTCTATTTCTTCCTTAATAATGACACAACCACTCTTCCAGCACTTTATTCTGACTACAAATGACCAAACACACCTACCAGACACTATAATGAAGAAAAAAATTTTTCAACCCTACCTGGCCAAAATTGAAGAAAACTGCCATATCCGGACCTTACGAAAATCACTCAAAATCACCCAAAAATGACCCGTCACCAAATTTTCCAAAAAGTGATGAAAATCAATCTACCACACCTGTCATTCATAAAAAATGTGGAAACGCGCCCGGATCACTTCATTAAAGCCCCCAATTTCAGCTTTAAAGATGGCCAAAAAGCACACCTGAGAACAGGATTTGGAGAGAGGGGGGGTGGAGAGAGTTTTTGCTCTATTTCTTCCTTAATAATGACACAACCACTCTTCCAGCACTTTATTCTGACTACAAATGACCAAACACACCTACCAGACACTATAATGAAGAAAAAAGCTTTTCAACCCTACCTGGCCAAAATTGAAGAAAACTGCCATATCCGGACCTTACGAAAATCACTCAAAATCACCCAAAAATGACCCGTCACCAAATTTTCCAAAAAGTGATGAAAATCAATCTACCACACCTGTCATTCATAAAAAATGTGGAAACGCGCCCGGATCACTTCATTAAAGCCCCCAATTTCAGCTTTAAAGATGGCCAAAAAGCACACCTGAGAACAGGATTTGGAGAGAGGGGGGGTGGAGAGAGTTTTTGCTCTATTTCTTCCTTAATAATGACACAACCACTCTTCCAGCACTTTATTCTGACTACAAATGACCAAACACACCTACCAGACACTATAATGAAGAAAAAAGCTTTTCAACCCTACCTGGCCAAAATTGAAGAAAACTGCCATATCCGGACCTTACGAAAATCACTCAAAATCACCCAAAAATGACCCGTCACCAAATTTTCCAAAAAGTGATGAAAATCAATCTACCACACCTGTCATTCATAAAAAATGTGGAAACGCGCCCGGATCACTTCATTAAAGCCCCCAATTTCAGCTTTAAAGATGGCCAAAAAGCACACCTGAGAACAGGATTTGGAGAGAGGGGGGGTGGAGAGAGTTTTTGCTCTATTTCTTCCTTAATAATGACACAACCACTCTTCCAGCACTTTATTCTGACTACAAATGACCAAACACACCTACCAGACACTATAATGAAGAAAAAAATTTTTCAACCCTACCTGGCCAAAATTGAAGAAAACTGCCATATCCGGACCTTACGGAAATCACTCAAAATCACCCAAAAATGACCCGTCACCAAATTTTCCAAAAAGTGATGAAAATCAATCTACCACACCTGTCATTCATAAAAAATGTGGAAACGCGCCCGGATCACTTCATTAAAGCCCCCAATTTCAGCTTTAAAGATGGCCAAAAAGCACACCTGAGAACAGGATTTGGAGAGAGGGGGGGTGGAGAGAGTTTTTGCTCTATTTCTTCCTTAATAATGACACAACCACTCTTCCAGCACTTTATTCTGACTACAAATGACCAAACACACCTACCAGACACTATAATGAAGAAAAAAATTTTTCAACCCTACCTGGCCAAAATTGAAGAAAACTGCCATATCCGGACCTTACGAAAATCACTCAAAATCACCCAAAAATGACCCGTCACCAAATTTTCCAAAAAGTGATGAAAATCAATCTACCACACCTGTCATTCATAAAAAATGTGGAAACGCGCCCGGATCACTTCATTAAAGCCCCCAATTTCAGCTTTAAAGATGGCCAAAAAGCACACCTGAGAACAGGATTTGGAGAGAGGGGGGGTGGAGAGAGTTTTTGCTCTATTTCTTCCTTAATAATGACACAACCACTCTTCCAGCACTTTATTCTGACTACAAATGACCAAACACACCTACCAGACACTATAATGAAGAAAAAAGCTTTTCAACCCTACCTGGCCAAAATTGAAGAAAACTGCCATATCCGGACCTTACGAAAATCACTCAAAATCACCCAAAAATGACCCGTCACCAAATTTTCCAAAAAGTGATGAAAATCAATCTACCACACCTGTCATTCATAAAAAATGTGGAAACGCGCCCGGATCACTTCATTAAAGCCCATAATTTCAGCTTTAAAGATGGCAAAAAAGCACACCTGAGAACAGGATTTGGAGAGACGGGGGGTGGAGAGAGTTTTTGCTCTATTTCTTCCTTAATAATGACACAACCACTCTTCCAGCACTTTATTCTGACTACAAATGACCAAACACACCTACCAGACACTATAATGAAGAAAAAAATTTTTCAACCCTACCTGGCCAAAATTGAAGAAAACTGCCATATCCGGACCTTACGAAAATCACTCAAAATCACCCAAAAATGACCCGTCACCAAATTTTCCAAAAAGTGATGAAAATCAATCTACCACACCTGTCATTCATAAAAAATGTGGAAACGCGCCCGGATCACTTCATTAAAGCCCCCAATTTCAGCTTTAAAGATGGCCAAAAAGCACACCTGAGAACAGGATTTGGAGAGAGGGGGGGGTGGAGAGAGTTTTTGCTCTATTTCTTCCTTAATAATGACACAACCACTCTTCCAGCACTTTATTCTGACTACAAATGACCAAACACACCTACCAGACACTATAATGAAGAAAAAAATTTTTCAACCCTACCTGGCCAAAATTGAAGAAAACTGCCATATCCGGACCTTACGAAAATCACTCAAAATCACCCAAAAATGACCCGTCACCAAATTTTCCAAAAAGTGATGAAAATCAATCTAACACACCTGTCATTCATAAAAAATGTGGAAACGCGCCCGGATCACTTCATTAAAGCCCCCAATTTCAGCTTTAAAGATGGCCAAAAAGCACACCTGAGAACAGGATTTGGAGAGAGGGGGGGTGGAGAGAGTTTTTGCTCTATTTCTTCCTTAATAATGACACAACCACTCTTCCAGCACTTTATTCTGACTACAAATGACCAAACACACCTACCAGACACTATAATGAAGAAAAAAATTTTTCAACCCTACCTGGCCAAAATTGAAGAAAACTGCCATATCCGGACCTTACGAAAATCACTCAAAATCACCCAAAAATGACCCGTCACCAAATTTTCCAAAAAGTGATGAAAATCAATCTACCACACCTGTCATTCATAAAAAATGTGGAAACGCGCCCGGATCACTTCATTAAAGCCCCCAATTTCAGCTTTAAAGATGGCCAAAAAGCACACCTGAGAACAGGATTTGGAGAGAGGGGGGGTGGAGAGAGTTTTTGCTCTATTTCTTCCTTAATAATGACACAACCACTCTTCCAGCACTTTATTCTGACTACAAATGACCAAACACACCTACCAGACACTATAATGAAGAAAAAAATTTTTCAACCCTACCTGGCCAAAATTGAAGAAAACTGCCATATCCGGACCTTACGAAAATCACTCAAAATCACCCAAAAATGACCCGTCACCAAATTTTCCAAAAAGTGATGAAAATCAATCTACCACACCTGTCATTCATAAAAAATGTGGAAACGCGCCCGGATCACTTCATTAAAGCCCCCAATTTCAGCTTTAAAGATGGCCAAAAAGCACACCTGAGAACAGGATTTGGAGAGAGGGGGGGTGGAGAGAGTTTTTGCTCTATTTCTTCCTTAATAATGACACAACCACTCTTCCAGCACTTTATTCTGACTACAAATGACCAAACACACCTACCAGACACTATAATGAAGAAAAAAATTTTTCAACCCTACCTGGCCAAAATTGAAGAAAACTGCCATATCCGCCCTTACGAAAATCACTCAAAATCACCCAAAAATGACCCGTCACCAAATTTTCCAAAAAGTGATGAAAATCAATCTACCACACCTGTCATTCATAAAAAATGTGGAAACGCGCCCGGATCACTTCATTAAAGCCCCCAATTTCAGCTTTAAAGATGGCCAAAAAGCACACCTGAGAACAGGATTTGGAGAGAGGGGGGGTGGAGAGAGTTTTTGCTCTATTTCTTCCTTAATAATGACACAACCACTCTTCCAGCACTTTATTCTGACTACAAATGACCAAACACACCTACCAGACACTATAATGAAGAAAAAAATTTTTCAACCCTACCTGGCCAAAATTGAAGAAAACTGCCATATCCGGACCTTACGAAAATCACTCAAAATCACCCAAAAATGACCCGTCACCAAATTTTCCAAAAAGTGATGAAAATCAATCTACCACACCTGTCATTCATAAAAAATGTGGAAACGCGCCCGGATCACTTCATTAAAGCCCCCAATTTCAGCTTTAAAGATGGCCAAAAAGCACACCTGAGAACAGGATTTGGAGAGAGGGGGGGTGGAGAGAGTTTTTGCTCTATTTCTTCCTTAATAATGACACAACCACTCTTCCAGCACTTTATTCTGACTACAAATGACCAAACACACCTACCAGACACTATAATGAAGAAAAAAATTTTTCAACCCTACCTGGCCAAAATTGAAGAAAACTGCCATATCCGGACCTTACGAAAATCACTCAAAATCACCCAAAAATGACCCGTCACCAAATTTTCCAAAAAGTGATGAAAATCAATCTACCACACCTGTCATTCATAAAAAATGTGGAAACGCGCCCGGATCACTTCATTAAAGCCCCCAATTTCAGCTTTAAAGATGGCCAAAGAGCACACCTGAGAACAGGATTTGGAGAGAGGGGGGGTGGAGAGAGTTTTTGCTCTATTTCTTCCTTAATAATGACACAACCACTCTTCCAGCACTTTATTCTGACTACAAATGACCAAACACACCTACCAGACACTATAATGAAGAAAAAAATTTTTCAACCCTACCTGGCCAAAATTGAAGAAAACTGCCATATCCGGACCTTACGAAAATCACTCAAAATCACCCAAAAATGACCCGTCACCAAATTTTCCAAAAAGTGATGAAAATCAATCTACCACACCTGTCATTCATAAAAAATGTGGAAACGCGCCCGGATCACTTCATTAAAGCCCCCAATTTCAGCTTTAAAGATGGCCAAAAAGCACACCTGAGAACAGGATTTGGAGAGAGGGGGGGTGGAGAGAGTTTTTGCTCTATTTCTTCCTTAATAATGACACAACCACTCTTCCAGCACTTTATTCTGACTACAAATGACCAAACACACCTACCAGACACTATAATGAAGAAAAAAATTTTTCAACCCTACCTGGCCAAAATTGAAGAAAACTGCCATATCCGGACCTTACGAAAATCACTCAAAATCACCCAAAAATGACCCGTCACCAAATTTTCCAAAAAGTGATGAAAATCAATCTACCACACCTGTCATTCATAAAAAATGTGGAAACGCGCCCGGATCACTTCATTAAAGCCCCCAATTTCAGCTTTAAAGATGGCCAAAAAGCACACCTGAGAACAGGATTTGGAGAGAGGGGGGGTGGAGAGAGTTTTTGCTCTATTTCTTCCTTAATAATGACACAACCACTCTTCCAGCACTTTATTCTGACTACAAATGACCAAACACACCTACCAGACACTATAATGAAGAAAAAAGTTTTTCAACCCTATCTGGCCAAAATTGAAGAAAACTGCCATATCCGGACCTTACGAAAATCACTCAAAATCACCCAAAAATGACCCGTCACCAAATTTTCCAAAAAGTGATGAAAATCAATCTACCACACCTGTCATTCATAAAAAATGTGGAAACGCGCCCGGATCACTTCATTAAAGCCCCCAATTTCAGCTTTAAAGATGGCCAAAAAGCACACCTGAGAACAGGATTTGGAGAGAGGGGGGGTGGAGAGAGTTTTTGCTCTATTTCTTCCTTAATAATGACACAACCACTCTTCCAGCACTTTATTCTGACTACAAATGACCAAACACACCTACCAGACACTATAATGAAGAAAAAAATTTTTCAACCCTACCTGGCCAAAATTGAAGAAAACTGCCATATCCGGACCTTACGAAAATCACTCTAAATCACCCAAAAATGACCCGTCACCAAATTTTCCAAAAAGTGATGAAAATCAATCTACCACACCTGTCATTCATAAAAAATGTGGAAACGCGCCCGGATCACTTCATTAAAGCCCCCAATTTCAGCTTTAAAGATGGCCAAAAAGCACACCTGAGAACAGGATTTGGAGAGAGGGGGGGTGGAGAGAGTTTTTGCTCTATTTCTTCCTTAATAATGACACAACCACTCTTCCAGCACTTTATTCTGACTACAAATGACCAAACACACCTACCAGACACTATAATGAAGAAAAAAGTTTTTCAACCCTACCTGGCCAAAATTGAAGAAAACTGCCATATCCGGACCTTACGAAAATCACTCTAAATCACCCAAAAATGACCCGTCACCAAATTTTCCAAAAAGTGATGAAAATCAATCTACCACACCTGTCATTCATAAAAAATGTGGAAACGCGCCCGGATCACTTCATTAAAGCCCCCAATTTCAGCTTTAAAGATGGCCAAAAAGCACACCTGAGAACAGGATTTGGAGAGAGGGGGGGTGGAGAGAGTTTTTGCTCTATTTCTTCCTTAATAATGACACAACCACTCTTCCAGCACTTTATTCTGACTACAAATGACCAAACACACCTACCAGACACTATAATGAAGAAAAAAATTTTTCAATTCTACCTGGCCAAAATTGAAGAAAACTGCCATATCCGGACCTTACGAAAATCACTCAAAATCACCCAAAAATGACCCGTCACCAAATTTTCCAAAAAGTGATGAAAATCAATCTACCACACCTGTCATTCATAAAAAATGTGGAAACGCGCCCAGATCACTTCATTAAAGCCCCCAATTTCAGCTTTAAAGATGGCCAAAAAGCACACCTGAGAACAGGATTTGGAGAGAGGGGGGGTGGAGAGAGTTTTTGCTCTATTTCTTCCTTAATAATGACACAACCACTCTTCCAGCACTTTATTCTGACTACAAATGACCAAACACACCTACCAGACACTATAATGAAGAAAAAAATTTTTCAACCCTACCTGGCCAAAATTGAAGAAAACTGCCATATCCGGACCTTACGAAAATCACTCAAAATCACCCAAAAATGACCCGTCACCAAATTTTCCAAAAAGTCATGAAAATCAATCTACCACACCTGTCATTCATAAAAAATGTGGAAACGCGCCCGGATCACTTCATTAAAGCCCCCAATTTCAGCTTTAAAGATGGCCAAAAAGCACACCTGAGAACAGGATTTGGAGAGAGGGGGGGTGGAGAGAGTTTTTGCTCTATTTCTTCCTTAATAATGACACAACCACTCTTCCAGCACTTTATTCTGACTACAAATGACCAACACACCTACCAGACACTATAATGAAGAAAAAAATTTTTCAACCCTACCTGGCCAAAATTGAAGAAAACTGCCATATCCGGACCTTACGAAAATCACTCAAAATTACCCAAAAATGACCCGTCACCAAATTTTCCAAAAAGTGATGAAAATCAATCTACCACACCTGTCATTCATAAAAAATGTGGAAACGCGCCCGGATCACTTCATTAAAGCCCCCAATTTCAGCTTTAAAGATGGCCAAAAAGCACACCTGAGAACAGGATTTGGAGAGAGGGGGGGTGGAGAGAGTTTTTGCTCTATTTCTTCCTTAATAATGACACAACCACTCTTCCAGCACTTTATTCTGACTACAAATGACCAAACACACCTACCAGACACTATAATGAAGAAAAAAATTTTTCAACCCTACCTGGCCAAAATTGAAGAAAACTGCCATATCCGGACCTTACGAAAATCACTCAAAATCACCCAAAAATGACCCGTCACCAAATTTTCCAAAAAGTGATGAAAATCAATCTACCACACCTGTCATTCATAAAAAATGTGGAAACGCGCCCGGATCACTTCATTAAAGCCCCCAATTTCAGCTTTAAAGATGGCCAAAAAGCACACCTGAGAACAGGATTTGGAGAGAGGGGGGGTGGAGAGAGTTTTTGCTCTATTTCTTCCTTAATAATGACACAACCACTCTTCCAGCACTTTATTCTGACTACAAATGACCAAACACACCTACCAGACACTATAATGAAGAAAAAAATTTTTCAACCCTACCTGGCCAAAATTGAAGAAAACTGCCATATCCGGACCTTACGAAAATCACTCAAAATCACCCAAAAATGACCCGTCACCAAATTTTCCAAAAAGTGATGAAAATCAATCTACCACACCTGTCATTCATAAAAAATGTGGAAACGCGCCCGGATCACTTCATTAAAGCCCCCAATTTCAGCTTTAAAGATGGCCAAAAAGCACACCTGAGAACAGGATTTGGAGAGAGGGGGGGTGGAGAGAGTTTTTGCTCTATTTCTTCCTTAATAATGACACAACCACTCTTCCAGCACTTTATTCTGACTACAAATGACCAAACACACCTACCAGACACTATAATGAAGAAAAAAATTTTTCAACCCTACCTGGCCAAAATTGAAGAAAACTGCCATATCCGGACCTTACGAAAATCACTCAAAATCACCCAAAAATGACCCGTCACCAAATTTTCCAAAAAGTGATGAAAATCAATCTACCACACCTGTCATTCATAAAAAATGTGGAAACGCGCCCGGATCACTTCATTAAAGCCCCCAATTTCAGCTTTAAAGATGGCCAAAAAGCACACCTGAGAACAGGATTTGGAGAGAGGGGGGGTGGAGAGAGTTTTTGCTCTATTTCTTCCTTAATAATGACACAACCACTCTTCCAGCACTTTATTCTGACTACAAATGACCAAACACACCTACCAGACACTATAATGAAGAAAAAAATTTTTCAACCCTACCTGGCCAAAATTGAAGAAAACTGCCATATCCGGACCTTACGAAAATCACTCAAAATCACCCAAAAATGACCCGTCACCAAATTTTCCAAAAAGTGATGAAAATCAATCTACCACACCTGTCATTCATAAAAAATGTGGAAACGCGCCCGGATCACTTCATTAAAGCCCCCAATTTCAGCTTTAAAGATGGCCAAAAAGCACACCTGAGAACAGGATTTGGAGAGAGGGGGGGTGGAGAGAGTTTTTGCTCTATTTCTTCCTTAATAATGACACAACCACTCTTCCAGCACTTTATTCTGACTACAAATGACCAAACACACCTACCAGACACTATAATGAAGAAAAAAATTTTTCAACCCTACCTGGCCAAAATTGAAGAAAACTGCCATATCCGGACCTTACGAAAATCACTCAAAATCACCCAAAAATGACCCGTCACCAAATTTTCCAAAAAGTGATGAAAATCAATCTACCACACCTGTCATTCATAAAAAATGTGGAAACACGCCCGGATCACTTCATTAAAGCCCCCAATTTCAGCTTTAAAGATGGCCAAAAAGCACACCTGAGAACAGGATTTGGAGAGAGGGGGGGTGGAGAGAGTTTTTGCTCTATTTCTTCCTTAATAATGACACAACCACTCTTCCAGCACTTTATTCTGACTACAAATGACCAAACACACCTACCAGACACTATAATGAAGAAAAAAATTTTTCAACCCTACCTGGCCAAAATTGAAGAAAACTGCCATATCCGGACCTTACGAAAATCACTCAAAATCACCCAAAAATGACCCGTCACCAAATTTTCCAAAAAGTGATGAAAATCAATCTACCACACCTGTCATTCATAAAAAATGTGGAAACGCGCCCGGATCACTTCATTAAAGCCCCCAATTTCAGCTTTAAAGATGGCCAAAAAGCACACCTGAGAACAGGATTTGGAGAGAGGGGGGGTGGAGAGAGTTTTTGCTCTATTTCTTCCTTAATAATGACACAACCACTCTTCCAGCACTTTATTCTGACTACAAATGACCAAACACACCTACCAGACACTATAATGAAGAAAAAAATTTTTCAACCCTACCTGGCCAAAATTGAAGAAAACTGCCATATCCGGACCTTACGAAGATCACTCAAAATCACCCAAAAATGACCCGTCACCAAATTTTCCAAAAAGTGATGAAAATCAATCTACCACACCTGTCATTCATAAAAAATGTGGAAACGCGCCCGGATCACTTCATTAAAGCCCCCAATTTCAGCTTTAAAGATGGCCAAAAAGCACACCTGAGAACAGGATTTAGAGAGAGGGGGGGTGGAGAGAGTTTTTGCTCTATTTCTTCCTTAATAATGACACAACCACTCTTCCAGCACTTTATTCTGACTACAAATGACCAAACACACCTACCAGACACTATAATGAAGAAAAAAATTTTTCAACCCTACCTGGCCAAAATTGAAGAAAACTGCCATATCCGGACCTTACGAAAATCACTCAAAATCACCCAAAAATGACCCGTCACCAAATTTTCCAAAAAGTGATGAAAATCAATCTACCACACCTGTCATTCATAAAAAATGTGGAAACGCGCCCGGATCACTTCATTAAAGCCCCCAATTTCAGCTTTAAAGATGGCCAAAAAGCACACCTGAGAACAGGATTTGGAGAGAGGGGGGGTGGAGAGAGTTTTTGCTCTATTTCTTCCTTAATAATGACACAACCACTCTTCCAGCACTTTATTCTGACTACAAATGACCAAACACACCTACCAGACACTATAATGAAGAAAAAAATTTTTCAACCCTACCTGGCCAAAATTGAAGAAAACTGCCATATCCGGACCTTACGAAAATCACTCAAAATCACCCAAAAATGACCCGTCACCAAATTTTCCAAAAAGTGATGAAAATCAATCTACCACACCTGTCATTCATAAAAAATGTGGAAACGCGCCCGGATCACTTCATAAAAGCCCCCAATTTCAGCTTTAAAGATGGCCAAAAAGCACACCTGAGAACAGGATTTGGAGAGAGGGGGGGGTGGAGAGAGTTTTTGCTCTATTTCTTCCTTAATAATGACACAACCACTCTTCCAGCACTTTATTCTGACTACAAATGACCAAACACACCTACCAGACACTATAATGAAGAAAAAAATTTTTCAACCCTACCTGGCCAAAATTGAAGAAAACTGCCATATCCGGACCTTACGAAAATCACTCAAAATCACCCAAAAATGACCCGTCACCAAATTTTCCAAAAAGTGATGAAAATCAATCTACCACACCTGTCATTCATAAAAAATGTGGAAACGCGCCCGGATCACTTCATTAAAGCCCCCAATTTCAGCTTTAAAGATGGCCAAAAAGCACACCTGAGAACAGGATTTGGAGAGAGGGGGGGTGGAGAGAGTTTTTGCTCTATTTCTTCCTTAATAATGACACAACCACTCTTCCAGCACTTTATTCTGACCAAACACACCTACCAGACACTATAATGAAGAAAAAAATTTTTCAACCCTACCTGGCCAAAATTGAAGAAAACTGCCATATCCGGACCTTACGAAAATCACTCAAAATCACCCAAAAATGACCCGTCACCAAATTTTCCAAAAAGTGATGAAAATCAATCTACCACACCTGTCATTCATAAAAAATGTGGAAACGCGCCCGGATCACTTCATTAAAGCCCCCAATTTCAGCTTTAAAGATGGCCAAAAAGCACACCTGAGAACAGGATTTGGAGAGAGGGGGGGTGGAGAGAGTTTTTGCTTTATTTCTTCCTTAATAATGACACAACCACTCTTCCAGCACATGACCAAACACACCTACCAGACACTATAATGAAGAAAAAAATTTTTCAACCCTACCTGGCCAAAATTGAAGAAAACTGCCATATCCGGACCTTACGAAAATCACTCAAAATCACCCAAAAATGACCCGTCACCAAATTTTCCAAAAAGTGATGAAAATCAATCTACCACACCTGTCATTCATAAAAAATGTGGAAACGCGCCCGGATCACTTCATTAAAGCCCCCAATTTCAGCTTTAAAGATGGCCAAAAAGCACACCTGAGAACAGGATTTGGAGAGAGGGGGGGTGGAGAGAGTTTTTGCTCTATTTCTTCCTTAATAATGACACAACCACTCTTCCAGCACTTTATTCTGACTACAAATGACCAAACACACCTACCAGACACTATAATGAAGAAAAAAATTTTTCAACCCTACCTGGCTAAAATTGAAGAAAACTGCCATATCCGGACCTTACGAAAATCACTCAAAATCACCCAAAAATGACCCGTCACCAAATTTTCCAAAAAGTGATGAAAATCAATCTACCACACCTGTCATTCATAAAAAATGTGGAAACGCGCCCGGATCACTTCATTAAAGCCCCCAATTTCAGCTTTAAAGATGGCCAAAAAGCACACCTGAGAACAGGATTTAGAGAGAGGGGGGGTGGAGAGAGTTTTTGCTCTATTTCTTCCTTAATAATGACACAACCACTCTTCCAGCACTTTATTCTGACTACAAATGACCAAACACACCTACCAGACACTATAATGAAGAAAAAAATTTTTCAACCCTACCTGGCCAAAATTGAAGAAAACTGCCATATCCGGACCTTACGAAAATCACTCAAAATCACCCAAAAATGACCCGTCACCAAATTTTCCAAAAAGTGATGAAAATCAATCTACCACACCTGTCATTCATAAAAAATGTGGAAACGCGCCCGGATCACTTCATTAAAGCCCCCAATTTCAGCTTTAAAGATGGCCAAAAAGCACACCTGAGAACAGGATTTGGAGAGAGGGGGGGTGGAGAGAGTTTTTGCTCTATTTCTTCCTTAATAATGACACAACCACTCTTCCAGCACTTTATTCTGACTACAAATGACCAAACACACCTACCAGACACTATAATGAAGAAAAAAATTTTTCAACCCTACCTGGCCAAAATTGAAGAAAACTGCCATATCCGGACCTTACGAAAATCACTCAAAATCACCCAAAAATGACCCGTCACCAAATTTTCCAAAAAGTGATGAAAATCAATCTACCACACCTGTCATTCATAAAAAATGTGGAAACGCGCCCGGATCACTTCATAAAAGCCCCCAATTTCAGCTTTAAAGATGGCCAAAAAGCACACCTGAGAACAGGATTTGGAGAGAGGGGGGGGTGGAGAGAGTTTTTGCTCTATTTCTTCCTTAATAATGACACAACCACTCTTCCAGCACTTTATTCTGACTACAAATGACCAAACACACCTACCAGACACTATAATGAAGAAAAAAATTTTTCAACCCTACCTGGCCAAAATTGAAGAAAACTGCCATATCCGGACCTTACGAAAATCACTCAAAATCACCCAAAAATGACCCGTCACCAAATTTTCCAAAAAGTGATGAAAATCAATCTACCACACCTGTCATTCATAAAAAATGTGGAAACGCGCCCGGATCACTTCATTAAAGCCCCCAATTTCAGCTTTAAAGATGGCCAAAAAGCACACCTGAGAACAGGATTTGGAGAGAGGGGGGGTGGAGAGAGTTTTTGCTCTATTTCTTCCTTAATAATGACACAACCACTCTTCCAGCACTTTATTCTGACCAAACACACCTACCAGACACTATAATGAAGAAAAAAATTTTTCAACCCTACCTGGCCAAAATTGAAGAAAACTGCCATATCCGGACCTTACGAAAATCACTCAAAATCACCCAAAAATGACCCGTCACCAAATTTTCCAAAAAGTGATGAAAATCAATCTACCACACCTGTCATTCATAAAAAATGTGGAAACGCGCCCGGATCACTTCATTAAAGCCCCCAATTTCAGCTTTAAAGATGGCCAAAAAGCACACCTGAGAACAGGATTTGGAGAGAGGGGGGGTGGAGAGAGTTTTTGCTTTATTTCTTCCTTAATAATGACACAACCACTCTTCCAGCACATGACCAAACACACCTACCAGACACTATAATGAAGAAAAAAATTTTTCAACCCTACCTGGCCAAAATTGAAGAAAACTGCCATATCCGGACCTTACGAAAATCACTCAAAATCACCCAAAAATGACCCGTCACCAAATTTTCCAAAAAGTGATGAAAATCAATCTACCACACCTGTCATTCATAAAAAATGTGGAAACGCGCCCGGATCACTTCATTAAAGCCCCCAATTTCAGCTTTAAAGATGGCCAAAAAGCACACCTGAGAACAGGATTTGGAGAGAGGGGGGGTGGAGAGAGTTTTTGCTCTATTTCTTCCTTAATAATGACACAACCACTCTTCCAGCACTTTATTCTGACTACAAATGACCAAACACACCTACCAGACACTATAATGAAGAAAAAAATTTTTCAACCCTACCTGGCTAAAATTGAAGAAAACTGCCATATCCGGACCTTACGAAAATCACTCAAAATCACCCAAAAATGACCCGTCACCAAATTTTCCAAAAAGTGATGAAAATCAATCTACCACACCTGTCATTCATAAAAAATGTGGAAACGCGCCCGGATCACTTCATTAAAGCCCCCAATTTCAGCTTTAAAGATGGCCAAAAAGCACACCTGAGAACAGGATTTGGAGAGAGGGGGGGTGGAGAGAGTTTTTGCTCTATTTCTTCCTTAATAATGACACAACCACTCTTCCAGCACTTTATTCTGACTACAAATGACCAAACACACCTACCAGACACTATAATGAAGAAAAAAATTTTTCAACCCTACCTGGCCAAAATTGAAGAAAACTGCCATATCCGCCCCTTACGAAAATCACTCAAAATCACCCAAAAATGACCCGTCACCAAATTTTCCAAAAAGTGATGAAAATCAATCTACCACACCTGTCATTCATAAAAAATGTGGAAACGCGCCCGGATCACTTCATTAAAGCCCCCAATTTCAGCTTTAAAGATGGCCAAAAAGCACACCTGAGAACAGGATTTGGAGAGAGGGGGGGTGGAGAGAGTTTTTGCTCTATTTCTTCCTTAATAATGACACAACCACTCTTCCAGCACTTTTTTCTGACTACAAATGACCAAACACACCTACCAGACACTATAATGAAGAAAAAAATTTTTCAACCCTACCTGGCCAAAATTGAAGAAAACTGCCATATCCGGACCTTACGAAAATCACTCAAAATCACCCAAAAATGACCCGTCACCAAATTTTCCAAAAAGTGATGAAAATCAATCTACCACACCTGTCATTCATAAAAAATGTGGAAACGCGCCCGGATCACTTCATTAAAGCCCCCAATTTCAGCTTTAAAGATGGCCAAAAAGCACACCTGAGAACAGGATTTGGAGAGAGGGGGGGTGGAGAGAGTTTTTGCTCTATTTCTTCCTTAATAATGACACAACCACTCTTCCAGCACTTTATTCTGACTACAAATGACCAAACACACCTACCAGACACTATAATGAAGAAAAAAATTTTTCAACCCTACCTGGCTAAAATTGAAGAAAACTGCCATATCCGGACCTTACGAAAATCACTCAAAATCACCCAAAAATGACCCGTCACCAAATTTTCCAAAAAGTGATGAAAATCAATCTACCACACCTGTCATTCATAAAAAATGTGGAAACGCGCCCGGATCACTTCATTAAAGCCCCCAATTTCAGCTTTAAAGATGGCCAAAAAGCACACCTGAGAACAGGATTTGGAGAGAGGGGGGGTGGAGAGAGTTTTTGCTCTATTTCTTCCTTAATAATGACACAACCACTCTTCCAGCACTTTATTCTGACTACAAATGACCAAACACACCTACCAGACACTATAATGAAGAAAAAAATTTTTCAACCCTACCTGGCCAAAATTGAAGAAAACTGCCATATCCGCCCCTTACGAAAATCACTCAAAATCACCCAAAAATGACCCGTCACCAAATTTTCCAAAAAGTGATGAAAATCAATCTACCACACCTGTCATTCATAAAAAATGTGGAAACGCGCCCGGATCACTTCATTAAAGCCCCCAATTTCAGCTTTAAAGATGGCCAAAAAGCACACCTGAGAACAGGATTTGGAGAGAGGGGGGGTGGAGAGAGTTTTTGCTCTATTTCTTCCTTAATAATGACACAACCACTCTTCCAGCACTTTATTCTGACTACAAATGACCAAACACACCTACCAGACACTATAATGAAGAAAAAAATTTTTCAACCCTACCTGGCCAAAATTGAAGAAAACTGCCATATCCGGACCTTACGAAAATCACTCAAAATCACCCAAAAATGACCCGTCACCAAATTTTCCAAAAAGTGATGAAAATCAATCTACCACACCTGTCATTCATAAAAAATGTGGAAACGCGCCCGGATCACTTCATTAAAGCCCCCAATTTCAGCTTTAAAGATGGCCAAAAAGCACACCTGAGAACAGGATTTGGAGAGAGGGGGGGTGGAGAGAGTTTTTGCTCTATTTCTTCCTTAATAATGACACAACCACTCTTCCAGCACTTTATTCTGACTACAAATGACCAAACACACCTACCAGACACTATAATGAAGAAAAAAATTTTTCAACCCTACCTGGCCAAAATTGAAGAAAACTGCCATATCCGGACCTTACGAAAATCACTCAAAATCACCCAAAAATGACCCGTCACCAAATTTTCCAAAAAGTGATGAAAATCAATCTACCACACCTGTCATTCATAAAAAATGTGGAAACGCGCCCGGATCACTTCATTAAAGCCCCCAATTTCAGCTTTAAAGATGGCCAAAAAGCACACCTGAGAACAGGATTTGGAGAGAGGGGGGGTGGAGAGAGTTTTTGCTCTATTTCTTCCTTAATAATGACACAACCACTCTTCCAGCACTTTATTCTGACTACAAATGACCAAACACACCTACCAGACACTATAATGAAGAAAAAAATTTTTCAACCCTACCTGGCCAAAATTGAAGAAAACTGCCATATCCGGACCTTACGAAAATCACTCAAAATCACCCAAAAATGACCCGTCACCAAATTTTCCAAAAAGTGATGAAAATCAATCTACCACACCTGTCATTCATAAAAAATGTGGAAACGCGCCCGGATCACTTCATTAAAGCCCCCAATTTCAGCTTTAAAGATGGCCAAAAAGCACACCTGAGAACAGGATTTGGAGAGAGGGGGGGTGGAGAGAGTTTTTGCTCTATTTCTTCCTTAATAATGACACAACCACTCTTCCAGCACTTTATTCTGACTACAAATGACCAAACACACCTACCAGACACTATAATGAAGAAAAAAATTTTTCAACCCTACCTGGCTAAAATTGAAGAAAACTGCCATATCCGGACCTTACGAAAATCACTCAAAATCACCCAAAAATGACCCGTCACCAAATTTTCCAAAAAGTGATGAAAATCAATCTACCACACCTGTCATTCATAAAAAATGTGGAAACGCGCCCGGATCACTTCATTAAAGCCCCCAATTTCAGCTTTAAAGATGGCCAAAAAGCACACCTGAGAACAGGATTTGGAGAGAGGGGGGGTGGAGAGAGTTTTTGCTCTATTTCTTCCTTAATAATGACACAACCACTCTTCCAGCACTTTATTCTGACTACAAATGACCAAACACACCTACCAGACACTATAATGAAGAAAAAAATTTTTCAACCCTACCTGGCCAAAATTGAAGAAAACTGCCATATCCGGACCTTACGAAAATCACTCAAAATCACCCAAAAATGACCCGTCACCAAATTTTCCAAAAAGTGATGAAAATCAATCTACCACACCTGTCATTCATAAAAAATGTGGAAACGCGCCCGGATCACTTCATTAAAGCCCCCAATTTCAGCTTTAAAGATGGCCAAAAAGCACACCTGAGAACAGGATTTGGAGAGAGGGGGGGTGGAGAGAGTTTTTGCTCTATTTCTTCCTTAATAATGACACAACCACTCTTCCAGCACTTTATTCTGACTACAAATGACCAAACACACCTACCAGACACTATAATGAAGAAAAAAATTTTTCAACCCTACCTGGCCAAAATTGAAGAAAACTGCCATATCCGGACCTTACGAAAATCACTCAAAATCACCCAAAAATGACCCGTCACCAAATTTTCCAAAAAGTGATGAAAATCAATCTACCACACCTGTCATTCATAAAAAATGTGGAAACGCGCCCGGATCACTTCATTAAAGCCCCCAATTTCAGCTTTAAAGATGGCCAAAAAGCACACCTGAGAACAGGATTTGGAGAGAGGGGGGGTGGAGAGAGTTTTTGCTCTATTTCTTCCTTAATAATGACACAACCACTCTTCCAGCACTTTATTCTGACTACAAATGACCAAACACACCTACCAGACACTATAATGAAGAAAAAAATTTTTCAACCCTACCTGGCCAAAATTGAAGAAAACTGCCATATCCGGACCTTACGAAAATCACTCAAAATCACCCAAAAATGACCCGTCACCAAATTTTCCAAAAAGTGATGAAAATCAATCTACCACACCTGTCATTCATAAAAAATGTGGAAACGCGCCCGGATCACTTCATTAAAGCCCCCAATTTCAGCTTTAAAGATGGCCAAAAAGCACACCTGAGAACAGGATTTGGAGAGAGGGGGGGTGGAGAGAGTTTTTGCTCTATTTCTTCCTTAATAATGACACAACCACTCTTCCAGCACTTTATTCTGACTACAAATGACCAAACACACCTACCAGACACTATAATGAAGAAAAAAATTTTTCAACCCTACCTGGCCAAAATTGAAGAAAACTGCCATATCCGGACCTTACGAAAATCACTCAAAATCACCCAAAAATGACCCGTCACCAAATTTTCCAAAAAGTGATGAAAATCAATCTACCACACCTGTCATTCATAAAAAATGTGGAAACGCGCCCGGATCACTTCATTAAAGCCCCCAATTTCAGCTTTAAAGATGGCCAAAAAGCACACCTGAGAACAGGATTTGGAGAGAGGGGGGGTGGAGAGAGTTTTTGCTCTATTTCTTCCTTAATAATGACACAACCACTCTTCCAGCACTTTATTCTGACTACAAATGACCAAACACACCTACCAGACACTATAATGAAGAAAAAAATTTTTCAACCCTACCTGGCCAAAATTGAAGAAAACTGCCATATCCGGACCTTACGAAAATCACTCAAAATCACCCAAAAATGACCCGTCACCAAATTTTCCAAAAAGTGATGAAAATCAATCTACCACACCTGTCATTCATAAAAAATGTGGAAACGCGCCCGGATCACTTCATTAAAGCCCCCAATTTCAGCTTTAAAGATGGCCAAAAAGCACACCTGAGAACAGGATTTGGAGAGGGGGGGTGGAGAGAGTTTTTGCTCTATTTCTTCCTTAATAATGACACAACCACTCTTCCAGCACTTTATTCTGACTACAAATGACCAAACACACCTACCAGACACTATAATGAAGAAAAAAATTTTTCAACCCTACCTGGCCAAAATTGAAGAAAACTGCCATATCCGGACCTTACGAAAATCACTCAAAATCACCCAAAAATGACCCGTCACCAAATTTTCCAAAAAGTGATGAAAATCAATCTACCACACCTGTCATTCATAAAAAATGTGGAAACGCGCCCGGATCACTTCATTAAAGCCCCCAATTTCAGCTTTAAAGATGGCCAAAAAGCACACCTGAGAACAGGATTTGGAGAGAGGGGGGGTGGAGAGAGTTTTTGCTCTATTTCTTCCTTAATAATGACACAACCACTCTTCCAGCACTTTATTCTGACTACAAATGACCAAACACACCTACCAGACACTATAATGAAGAAAAAAATTTTTCAACCCTACCTGGCCAAAATTGAAGAAAACTGCCATATCCGGACCTTACGAAAATCACTCAAAATCACCCAAAAATGACCCGTCACCAAATTTTCCAAAAAGTGATGAAAATCAATCTACCACACCTGTCATTCATAAAAAATGTGGAAACGCGCCCGGATCACTTCATTAAAGCCCCCAATTTCAGCTTTAAAGATGGCCAAAAAGCACACCTGAGAACAGGATTTGGAGAGAGGGGGGGTGGAGAGAGTTTTTGCTCTATTTCTTCCTTAATAATGACACAACCACTCTTCCAGCACTTTATTCTGACTACAAATGACCAAACACACCTACCAGACACTATAATGAAGAAAAAAATTTTTCAACCCTACCTGGCCAAAATTGAAGAAAACTGCCATATCCGGACCTTACGAAAATCACTCAAAATCACCCAAAAATGACCCGTCACCAAATTTTCCAAAAAGTGATGAAAATCAATCTACCACACCTGTCATTCATAAAAAATGTGGAAACGCGCCCGGATCACTTCATTAAAGCCCCCAATTTCAGCTTTAAAGATGGCCAAAAAGCACACCTGAGAACAGGATTTGGAGAGAGGGGGGGTGGAGAGAGTTTTTGCTCTATTTCTTCCTTAATAATGACACAACCACTCTTCCAGCACTTTATTCTGACTACAAATGACCAAACACACCTACCAGACACTATAATGAAGAAAAAAATTTTTCAACCCTACCTGGCCAAAATTGAAGAAAACTGCCATATCCGGACCTTACGAAAATCACTCAAAATCACCCAAAAATGACCCGTCACCAAATTTTCCAAAAAGTGATGAAAATCAATCTACCACACCTGTCATTCATAAAAAATGTGGAAACGCGCCCGGATCACTTCATTAAAGCCCCCAATTTCAGCTTTAAAGATGGCCAAAAAGCACACCTGAGAACAGGATTTGGAGAGAGGGGGGGTGGAGAGAGTTTTTGCTCTATTTCTTCCTTAATAATGACACAACCACTCTTCCAGCACTTTATTCTGACTACAAATGACCAAACACACCTACCAGACACTATAATGAAGAAAAAAATTTTTCAACCCTACCTGGCCAAAATTGAAGAAAACTGCCATATCCGGACCTTACGAAAATCACTCAAAATCACCCAAAAATGACCCGTCACCAAATTTTCCAAAAAGTGATGAAAATCAATCTACCACACCTGTCATTCATAAAAAATGTGGAAACGCGCCCGGATCACTTCATTAAAGCCCCCAATTTCAGCTTTAAAGATGGCCAAAAAGCACACCTGAGAACAGGATTTGGAGAGAGGGGGGGTGGAGAGAGTTTTTGCTCTATTTCTTCCTTAATAATGACACAACCACTCTTCCAGCACTTTATTCTGACTACAAATGACCAAACACACCTACCAGACACTATAATGAAGAAAAAAATTTTTCAACCCTACCTGGCCAAAATTGAAGAAAACTGCCATATCCGGACCTTACGAAAATCACTCAAAATCACCCAAAAATGACCCGTCACCAAATTTTCCAAAAAGTGATGAAAATCAATCTACCACACCTGTCATTCATAAAAAATGTGGAAACGCGCCCGGATCACTTCATTAAAGCCCCCAATTTCAGCTTTAAAGATGGCCAAAAAGCACACCTGAGAACAGGATTTGGAGAGAGGGGGGGTGGAGAGAGTTTTTGCTCTATTTCTTCCTTAATAATGACACAACCACTCTTCCAGCACTTTATTCTGACTACAAATGACCAAACACACCTACCAGACACTATAATGAAGAAAAAAATTTTTCAACCCTACCTGGCCAAAATTGAAGAAAACTGCCATATCCGGACCTTACGAAAATCACTCAAAATCACCCAAAAATGACCCGTCACCAAATTTTCCAAAAAGTGATGAAAATCAATCTACCACACCTGTCATTCATAAAAAATGTGGAAACGCGCCCGGATCACTTCATTAAAGCCCCCAATTTCAGCTTTAAAGATGGCCAAAAAGCACACCTGAGAACAGGATTTGGAGAGAGGGGGGGTGGAGAGAGTTTTTGCTCTATTTCTTCCTTAATAATGACACAACCACTCTTCCAGCACTTTATTCTGACTACAAATGACCAAACACACCTACCAGACACTATAATGAAGAAAAAAATTTTTCAACCCTACCTGGCCAAAATTGAAGAAAACTGCCATATCCGGACCTTACGAAAATCACTCAAAATCACCCAAAAATGACCCGTCACCAAATTTTCCAAAAAGTGATGAAAATCAATCTACCACACCTGTCATTCATAAAAAATGTGGAAACGCGCCCGGATCACTTCATTAAAGCCCCCAATTTCAGCTTTAAAGATGGCCAAAAAGCACACCTGAGAACAGGATTTGGAGAGAGGGGGGGTGGAGAGAGTTTTTGCTCTATTTCTTCCTTAATAATGACACAACCACTCTTCCAGCACTTTATTCTGACTACAAATGACCAAACACACCTACCAGACACTATAATGAAGAAAAAAATTTTTCAACCCTACCTGGCCAAAATTGAAGAAAACTGCCATATCCGGACCTTACGAAAATCACTCAAAATCACCCAAAAATGACCCGTCACCAAATTTTCCAAAAAGTGATGAAAATCAATCTACCACACCTGTCATTCATAAAAAATGTGGAAACGCGCCCGGATCACTTCATTAAAGCCCCCAATTTCAGCTTTAAAGATGGCCAAAAAGCACACCTGAGAACAGGATTTGGAGAGAGGGGGGGTGGAGAGAGTTTTTGCTCTATTTCTTCCTTAATAATGACACAACCACTCTTCCAGCACTTTATTCTGACTACAAATGACCAAACACACCTACCAGACACTATAATGAAGAAAAAAATTTTTCAACCCTACCTGGCCAAAATTGAAGAAAACTGCCATATCCGGACCTTACGAAAATCACTCAAAATCACCCAAAAATGACCCGTCACCAAATTTTCCAAAAAGTGATGAAAATCAATCTACCACACCTGTCATTCATAAAAAATGTGGAAACGCGCCCGGATCACTTCATTAAAGCCCCCAATTTCAGCTTTAAAGATGGCCAAAAAGCACACCTGAGAACAGGATTTGGAGAGAGGGGGGGTGGAGAGAGTTTTTGCTCTATTTCTTCCTTAATAATGACACAACCACTCTTCCAGCACTTTATTCTGACTACAAATGACCAAACACACCTACCAGACACTATAATGAAGAAAAAAATTTTTCAACCCTACCTGGCCAAAATTGAAGAAAACTGCCATATCCGGACCTTACGAAAATCACTCAAAATCACCCAAAAATGACCCGTCACCAAATTTTCCAAAAAGTGATGAAAATCAATCTACCACACCTGTCATTCATAAAAAATGTGGAAACGCGCCCGGATCACTTCATTAAAGCCCCCAATTTCAGCTTTAAAGATGGCCAAAAAGCACACCTGAGAACAGGATTTGGAGAGAGGGGGGGTGGAGAGAGTTTTTGCTCTATTTCTTCCTTAATAATGACACAACCACTCTTCCAGCACTTTATTCTGACTACAAATGACCAAACACACCTACCAGACACTATAATGAAGAAAAAAATTTTTCAACCCTACCTGGCCAAAATTGAAGAAAACTGCCATATCCGGACCTTACGAAAATCACTCAAAATCACCCAAAAATGACCCGTCACCAAATTTTCCAAAAAGTGATGAAAATCAATCTACCACACCTGTCATTCATAAAAAATGTGGAAACGCGCCCGGATCACTTCATTAAAGCCCCCAATTTCAGCTTTAAAGATGGCCAAAAAGCACACCTGAGAACAGGATTTGGAGAGAGGGGGGGTGGAGAGAGTTTTTGCTCTATTTCTTCCTTAATAATGACACAACCACTCTTCCAGCACTTTATTCTGACTACAAATGACCAAACACACCTACCAGACACTATAATGAAGAAAAAAATTTTTCAACCCTACCTGGCCAAAATTGAAGAAAACTGCCATATCCGGACCTTACGAAAATCACTCAAAATCACCCAAAAATGACCCGTCACCAAATTTTCCAAAAAGTGATGAAAATCAATCTACCACACCTGTCATTCATAAAAAATGTGGAAACGCGCCCGGATCACTTCATTAAAGCCCCCAATTTCAGCTTTAAAGATGGCCAAAAAGCACACCTGAGAACAGGATTTGGAGAGAGGGGGGGTGGAGAGAGTTTTTGCTCTATTTCTTCCTTAATAATGACACAACCACTCTTCCAGCACTTTATTCTGACTACAAATGACCAAACACACCTACCAGACACTATAATGAAGAAAAAAATTTTTCAACCCTACCTGGCCAAAATTGAAGAAAACTGCCATATCCGGACCTTACGAAAATCACTCAAAATCACCCAAAAATGACCCGTCACCAAATTTTCCAAAAAGTGATGAAAATCAATCTACCACACCTGTCATTCATAAAAAATGTGGAAACGCGCCCGGATCACTTCATTAAAGCCCCCAATTTCAGCTTTAAAGATGGCCAAAAAGCACACCTGAGAACAGGATTTGGAGAGAGGGGGGGTGGAGAGAGTTTTTGCTCTATTTCTTCCTTAATAATGACACAACCACTCTTCCAGCACTTTATTCTGACTACAAATGACCAAACACACCTACCAGACACTATAATGAAGAAAAAAATTTTTCAACCCTACCTGGCCAAAATTGAAGAAAACTGCCATATCCGGACCTTACGAAAATCACTCAAAATCACCCAAAAATGACCCGTCACCAAATTTTCCAAAAAGTGATGAAAATCAATCTACCACACCTGTCATTCATAAAAAATGTGGAAACGCGCCCGGATCACTTCATTAAAGCCCCCAATTTCAGCTTTAAAGATGGCCAAAAAGCACACCTGAGAACAGGATTTGGAGAGAGGGGGGGTGGAGAGAGTTTTTGCTCTATTTCTTCCTTAATAATGACACAACCACTCTTCCAGCACTTTATTCTGACTACAAATGACCAAACACACCTACCAGACACTATAATGAAGAAAAAAATTTTTCAACCCTACCTGGCCAAAATTGAAGAAAACTGCCATATCCGGACCTTACGAAAATCACTCAAAATCACCCAAAAATGACCCGTCACCAAATTTTCCAAAAAGTGATGAAAATCAATCTACCACACCTGTCATTCATAAAAAATGTGGAAACGCGCCCGGATCACTTCATTAAAGCCCCCAATTTCAGCTTTAAAGATGGCCAAAAAGCACACCTGAGAACAGGATTTGGAGAGAGGGGGGGTGGAGAGAGTTTTTGCTCTATTTCTTCCTTAATAATGACACAACCACTCTTCCAGCACTTTATTCTGACTACAAATGACCAAACACACCTACCAGACACTATAATGAAGAAAAAAATTTTTCAACCCTACCTGGCCAAAATTGAAGAAAACTGCCATATCCGGACCTTACGAAAATCACTCAAAATCACCCAAAAATGACCCGTCACCAAATTTTCCAAAAAGTGATGAAAATCAATCTACCACACCTGTCATTCATAAAAAATGTGGAAACGCGCCCGGATCACTTCATTAAAGCCCCCAATTTCAGCTTTAAAGATGGCCAAAAAGCACACCTGAGAACAGGATTTGGAGAGAGGGGGGGTGGAGAGAGTTTTTGCTCTATTTCTTCCTTAATAATGACACAACCACTCTTCCAGCACTTTATTCTGACTACAAATGACCAAACACACCTACCAGACACTATAATGAAGAAAAAAATTTTTCAACCCTACCTGGCCAAAATTGAAGAAAACTGCCATATCCGGACCTTACGAAAATCACTCAAAATCACCCAAAAATGACCCGTCACCAAATTTTCCAAAAAGTGATGAAAATCAATCTACCACACCTGTCATTCATAAAAAATGTGGAAACGCGCCCGGATCACTTCATTAAAGCCCCCAATTTCAGCTTTAAAGATGGCCAAAAAGCACACCTGAGAACAGGATTTGGAGAGAGGGGGGGTGGAGAGAGTTTTTGCTCTATTTCTTCCTTAATAATGACACAACCACTCTTCCAGCACTTTATTCTGACTACAAATGACCAAACACACCTACCAGACACTATAATGAAGAAAAAAATTTTTCAACCCTACCTGGCCAAAATTGAAGAAAACTGCCATATCCGGACCTTACGAAAATCACTCAAAATCACCCAAAAATGACCCGTCACCAAATTTTCCAAAAAGTGATGAAAATCAATCTACCACACCTGTCATTCATAAAAAATGTGGAAACGCGCCCGGATCACTTCATTAAAGCCCCCAATTTCAGCTTTAAAGATGGCCAAAAAGCACACCTGAGAACAGGATTTGGAGAGAGGGGGGGTGGAGAGAGTTTTTGCTCTATTTCTTCCTTAATAATGACACAACCACTCTTCCAGCACTTTATTCTGACTACAAATGACCAAACACACCTACCAGACACTATAATGAAGAAAAAAATTTTTCAACCCTACCTGGCCAAAATTGAAGAAAACTGCCATATCCGGACCTTACGAAAATCACTCAAAATCACCCAAAAATGACCCGTCACCAAATTTTCCAAAAAGTGATGAAAATCAATCTACCACACCTGTCATTCATAAAAAATGTGGAAACGCGCCCGGATCACTTCATTAAAGCCCCCAATTTCAGCTTTAAAGATGGCCAAAAAGCACACCTGAGAACAGGATTTGGAGAGAGGGGGGGTGGAGAGAGTTTTTGCTCTATTTCTTCCTTAATAATGACACAACCACTCTTCCAGCACTTTATTCTGACTACAAATGACCAAACACACCTACCAGACACTATAATGAAGAAAAAAATTTTTCAACCCTACCTGGCCAAAATTGAAGAAAACTGCCATATCCGGACCTTACGAAAATCACTCAAAATCACCCAAAAATGACCCGTCACCAAATTTTCCAAAAAGTGATGAAAATCAATCTACCACACCTGTCATTCATAAAAAATGTGGAAACGCGCCCGGATCACTTCATTAAAGCCCCCAATTTCAGCTTTAAAGATGGCCAAAAAGCACACCTGAGAACAGGATTTGGAGAGAGGGGGGGTGGAGAGAGTTTTTGCTCTATTTCTTCCTTAATAATGACACAACCACTCTTCCAGCACTTTATTCTGACTACAAATGACCAAACACACCTACCAGACACTATAATGAAGAAAAAAATTTTTCAACCCTACCTGGCCAAAATTGAAGAAAACTGCCATATCCGGACCTTACGAAAATCACTCAAAATCACCCAAAAATGACCCGTCACCAAATTTTCCAAAAAGTGATGAAAATCAATCTACCACACCTGTCATTCATAAAAAATGTGGAAACGCGCCCGGATCACTTCATTAAAGCCCCCAATTTCAGCTTTAAAGATGGCCAAAAAGCACACCTGAGAACAGGATTTGGAGAGAGGGGGGGTGGAGAGAGTTTTTGCTCTATTTCTTCCTTAATAATGACACAACCACTCTTCCAGCACTTTATTCTGACTACAAATGACCAAACACACCTACCAGACACTATAATGAAGAAAAAAATTTTTCAACCCTACCTGGCCAAAATTGAAGAAAACTGCCATATCCGGACCTTACGAAAATCACTCAAAATCACCCAAAAATGACCCGTCACCAAATTTTCCAAAAAGTGATGAAAATCAATCTACCACACCTGTCATTCATAAAAAATGTGGAAACGCGCCCGGATCACTTCATTAAAGCCCCCAATTTCAGCTTTAAAGATGGCCAAAAAGCACACCTGAGAACAGGATTTGGAGAGAGGGGGGGTGGAGAGAGTTTTTGCTCTATTTCTTCCTTAATAATGACACAACCACTCTTCCAGCACTTTATTCTGACTACAAATGACCAAACACACCTACCAGACACTATAATGAAGAAAAAAATTTTTCAACCCTACCTGGCCAAAATTGAAGAAAACTGCCATATCCGGACCTTACGAAAATCACTCAAAATCACCCAAAAATGACCCGTCACCAAATTTTCCAAAAAGTGATGAAAATCAATCTACCACACCTGTCATTCATAAAAAATGTGGAAACGCGCCCGGATCACTTCATTAAAGCCCCCAATTTCAGCTTTAAAGATGGCCAAAAAGCACACCTGAGAACAGGATTTGGAGAGAGGGGGGGTGGAGAGAGTTTTTGCTCTATTTCTTCCTTAATAATGACACAACCACTCTTCCAGCACTTTATTCTGACTACAAATGACCAAACACACCTACCAGACACTATAATGAAGAAAAAAATTTTTCAACCCTACCTGGCCAAAATTGAAGAAATCTGCCATATCCGGACCTTACGAAAATCACTCAAAATCACCCAAAAATGACCTGTCACCAAATTTTCCAAAAAGTGATGAAAATCAATCTACCACACCTGTCATTCATAAAAAATGTGGAAACGCGCCCGGATCACTTCATTAAAGCCCCCAATTTCAGCTTTAAAGATGGCCAAAAAGCACACCTGAGAACAGGATTTGGAGAGAGGGGGGGTGGAGAGAGTTTTTGCTCTATTTCTTCCTTAATAGTGACACAACCACTCTTCCAGCACTTTATTCTGACTACAAATGACCAAACACACCTACCAGACACTATAATGAAGAAAAAAATTTTTCAACCCTACCTGGCCAAAATTGAAGAAAACTGCCATATCCGGACCTTACGAAAATCACTCAAAATCACCCAAAAATGACCCGTCACCAAATTTTCCAAAAAGTGATGAAAATCAATCTACCACACCTGTCATTCATAAAAAATGTGGAAACGCGCCCGGATCACTTCATTAAAGCCCCCAATTTCAGCTTTAAAGATGGCCAAAAAGCACACCTGAGAACAGGATTTGGAGAGAGGGGGGGTGGAGAGAGTTTTTGCTCTATTTCTTCCTTAATAATGACACAACCACTCTTCCAGCACTTTATTCTGACTACAAATGACCAAACACACCTACCAGACACTATAATGAAGAAAAAAATTTTTCAACCCTACCTGGCCAAAATTGAAGAAAACTGCCATATCCGGACCTTACGAAAATCACTCAAAATCACCCAAAAATGACCCGTCACCAAATTTTCCAAAAAGTGATGAAAATCAATCTACCACACCTGTCATTCATAAAAAATGTGGAAACGCGCCCGGATCACTTCATTAAAGCCCCCAATTTCAGCTTTAAAGATGGCCAAAAAGCACACCTGAGAACAGGATTTGGAGAGAGGGGGGGTGGAGAGAGTTTTTGCTCTATTTCTTCCTTAATAATGACACAACCACTCTTCCAGCACTTTATTCTGACTACAAATGACCAAACACACCTACCAGACACTATAATGAAGAAAAAAATTTTTCAACCCTACCTGGCCAAAATTGAAGAAAACTGCCATATCCGGACCTTACGAAAATCACTCAAAATCACCCAAAAATGACCCGTCACCAAATTTTCCAAAAAGTGATGAAAATCAATCTACCACACCTGTCATTCATAAAAAATGTGGAAACGCGCCCGGATCACTTCATTAAAGCCCCCAATTTCAGCTTTAAAGATGGCCAAAAAGCACACCTGAGAACAGGATTTGGAGAGAGGGGGGGTGGAGAGAGTTTTTGCTCTATTTCTTCCTTAATAATGACACAACCACTCTTCCAGCACTTTATTCTGACTACAAATGACCAAACACACCTACCAGACACTATAATGAAGAAAAAAATTTTTCAACCCTACCTGGCCAAAATTGAAGAAAACTGCCATATCCGGACCTTACGAAAATCACTCAAAATCACCCAAAAATGACCCGTCACCAAATTTTCCAAAAAGTGATGAAAATCAATCTACCACACCTGTCATTCATAAAAAATGTGGAAACGCGCCCGGATCACTTCATTAAAGCCCCCAATTTCAGCTTTAAAGATGGCCAAAAAGCACACCTGAGAACAGGATTTGGAGAGAGGGGGGGTGGAGAGAGTTTTTGCTCTATTTCTTCCTTAATAATGACACAACCACTCTTCCAGCACTTTATTCTGACTACAAATGACCAAACACACCTACCACCTACCAGACACTATAATGAAGAAAAAAATTTTTCAACCCTACCTGGCCAAAATTGAAGAAAACTGCCATAATCGGACCTTACGAAAATCACTCAAAATCACCCAAAAATGACCCGTCACCAAATTTTCCAAAAAGTGATGAAAATCAATCTACCACACCTGTCATTCATAAAAAATGTGGAAACGCGCCCGGATCACTTCATTAAAGCCCCCAATTTCAGCTTTAAAGATGGCCAAAAAGCACACCTGAGAACAGGATTTGGAGAGAGGGGGGGTGGAGAGAGTTTTTGCTCTATTTCTTCCTTAATAATGACACAACCACTCTTCCAGCACTTTATTCTGACTACAAATGACCAAACACACCTACCAGACACTATAATGAAGAAAAAAATTTTTCAACCCTACCTGGCCAAAATTGAAGAAAACTGCCATATCCGGACCTTACGAAAATCACTCAAAATCACCCAAAAATGACCCGTCACCAAATTTTCCAAAAAGTGATGAAAATCAATCTACCACACCTGTCATTCATAAAAAATGTGGAAACGCGCCCGGATCACTTCATTAAAGCCCCCAATTTCAGCTTTAAAGATGGCCAAAAAGCACACCTGAGAACAGGATTTGGAGAGAGGGGGGGTGGAGAGAGTTTTTGCTCTATTTCTTCCTTAATAATGACACAACCACTCTTCCAGCACTTTATTCTGACTACAAATGACCAAACACACCTACCAGACACTATAATGAAGAAAAAAATTTTTCAACCCTACCTGGCCAAAATTGAAGAAAACTGCCATATCCGGACCTTACGAAAATCACTCAAAATCACCCAAAAATGACCCGTCACCAAATTTCCAAAAAGTGATGAAAATCAATCTACCACACCTGTCATTCATAAAAAATGTGGAAACGCGCCCGGATCACTTCATTAAAGCCCCCAATTTCAGCTTTAAAGATGGCCAAAAAGCACACCTGAGAACAGGATTTGGAGAGAGGGGGGGTGGAGAGAGTTTTTTGCTCTATTTCTTCCTTAATAATGACACAACCACTCTTCCAGCACTTTATTCTGACTACAAATGACCAAACACACCTACCAGACACTATAATGAAGAAAAAAATTTTTCAACCCTACCTGGCCAAAATTGAAGAAAACTGCCATATCCGGACCTTACGAAAATCACTCAAAATCACCCAAAAATGACCCGTCACCAAATTTTCCAAAAAGTGATGAAAATCAATCTACCACACCTGTCATTCATAAAAAATGTGGAAACGCGCCCGGATCACTTCATTAAAGCCCCCAATTTCAGCTTTAAAGATGGCCAAAAAGCACACCTGAGAACAGGATTTGGAGAGAGGGGGGGTGGAGAGAGTTTTTGCTCTATTTCTTCCTTAATAATGACACAACCACTCTTCCAGCACTTTATTCTGACTACAAATGACCAAACACACCTACCAGACACTATAATGAAGAAAAAAATTTTTCAACCCTACCTGGCCAAAATTGAAGAAAACTGCCATATCCGGACCTTACGAAAATCACTCAAAATCACCCAAAAATGACCCGTCACCAAATTTTCCAAAAAGTGATGAAAATCAATCTACCACACCTGTCATTCATAAAAAATGTGGAAACGCGCCCGGATCACTTCATTAAAGCCCCCAATTTCAGCTTTAAAGATGGCCAAAAAGCACACCTGAGAACAGGATTTGGAGAGAGGGGGGGTGGAGAGAGTTTTTGCTCTATTTCTTCCTTAATAATGACACAACCACTCTTCCAGCACTTTATTCTGACTACAAATGACCAAACACACCTACCAGACACTATAATGAAGAAAAAATTTTTCAACCCTACCTGGCCAAAATTGAAGAAAACTGCCATATCCGGACCTTACGAAAATCACTCAAAATCACCCAAAAATGACCCGTCACCAAATTTTCCAAAAAGTGATGAAAATCAATCTACCACACCTGTCATTCATAAAAAATGTGGAAACGCGCCCGGATCACTTCATTAAAGCCCCAATTTCAGCTTTAAAGATGGCCAAAAAGCACACCTGAGAACAGGATTTGGAGAGAGGGGGGGTGGAGAGAGTTTTTGCTCTATTTCTTCCTTAATAATGACACAACCACTCTTCCAGCACTTTATTCTGACTACAAATGACCAAACACACCTACCAGACACTATAATGAAGAAAAAAATTTTTCAACCCTACCTGGCCAAAATTGAAGAAAACTGCCATATCCGGACCTTACGAAAATCACTCAAAATCACCCAAAAATGACCCGTCACCAAATTTTCCAAAAAGTGATGAAAATCAATCTACCACACCTGTCATTCATAAAAAATGTGGAAACGCGCCCGGATCACTTCATTAAAGCCCCCAATTTCAGCTTTAAAGATGGCCAAAAAGCACACCTGAGAACAGGATTTGGAGAGAGGGGGGGTGGAGAGAGTTTTTGCTCTATTTCTTCCTTAATAATGACACAACCACTCTTCCAGCACTTTATTCTGACTACAAATGACCAAACACACCTACCAGACACTATAATGAAGAAAAAAATTTTTCAACCCTACCTGGCCAAAATTGAAGAAAACTGCCATATCCGGACCTTACGAAAATCACTCAAAATCACCCAAAAATGACCCGTCACCAAATTTTCCAAAAGTGATGAAAATCAATCTACCACACCTGTCATTCATAAAAAATGTGGAAACGCGCCCGGATCACTTCATTAAAGCCCCCAATTTCAGCTTTAAAGATGGCCAAAAAGCACACCTGAGAACAGGATTTGGAGAGAGGGGGGGTGGAGAGAGTTTTTGCTCTATTTCTTCCTTAATAATGACACAACCACTCTTCCAGCACTTTATTCTGACTACAAATGACCAAACACACCTACCAGACACTATAATGAAGAAAAAAATTTTTCAACCCTACCTGGCCAAAATTGAAGAAAACTGCCATATCCGGACCTTACGAAAATCACTCAAAATCACCCAAAAATGACCCGTCACCAAATTTTCCAAAAAGTGATGAAAATCAATCTACCACACCTGTCATTCATAAAAAATGTGGAAACGCGCCCGGATCACTTCATTAAAGCCCCCAATTTCAGCTTTAAAGATGGCCAAAAAGCACACCTGAGAACAGGATTTGGAGAGAGGGGGGGTGGAGAGAGTTTTTGCTCTATTTCTTCCTTAATAATGACACAACCACTCTTCCAGCACTTTATTCTGACTACAAATGACCAAACACACCTACCAGACACTATAATGAAGAAAAAAATTTTTCAACCCTACCTGGCCAAAATTGAAGAAAACTGCCATATCCGGACCTTACGAAAATCACTCAAAATCACCCAAAAATGACCCGTCACCAAATTTTCCAAAAAGTGATGAAAATCAATCTACCACACCTGTCATTCATAAAAAATGTGGAAACGCGCCCGGATCACTTCATTAAAGCCCCCAATTTCAGCTTTAAAGATGGCCAAAAAGCACACCTGAGAACAGGATTTGGAGAGAGGGGGGGTGGAGAGAGTTTTTGCTCTATTTCTTCCTTAATAATGACACAACCACTCTTCCAGCACTTTATTCTGACTACAAATGACCAAACACACCTACCAGACACTATAATGAAGAAAAAAATTTTTCAACCCTACCTGGCCAAAATTGAAGAAAACTGCCATATCCGGACCTTACGAAAATCACTCAAAATCACCCAAAAATGACCCGTCACCAAATTTTCCAAAAAGTGATGAAAATCAATCTACCACACCTGTCATTCATAAAAAATGTGGAAACGCGCCCGGATCACTTCATTAAAGCCCCCAATTTCAGCTTTAAAGATGGCCAAAAAGCACACCTGAGAACAGGATTTGGAGAGAGGGGGGGTGGAGAGAGTTTTTGCTCTATTTCTTCCTTAATAATGACACAACCACTCTTCCAGCACTTTATTCTGACTACAAATGACCAAACACACCTACCAGACACTATAATGAAGAAAAAAATTTTTCAACCCTACCTGGCCAAAATTGAAGAAAACTGCCATATCCGGACCTTACGAAAATCACTCAAAATCACCCAAAAATGACCCGTCACCAAATTTTCCAAAAAGTGATGAAAATCAATCTACCACACCTGTCATTCATAAAAAATGTGGAAACGCGCCCGGATCACTTCATTAAAGCCCCCAATTTCAGCTTTAAAGATGGCCAAAAAGCACACCTGAGAACAGGATTTGGAGAGAGGGGGGGGTGGAGAGAGTTTTTGCTCTATTTCTTCCTTAATAATGACACAACCACTCTTCCAGCACTTTATTCTGACTACAAATGACCAAACACACCTACCAGACACTATAATGAAGAAAAAAATTTTTCAACCCTACCTGGCCAAAATTGAAGAAAACTGCCATATCCGGACCTTACGAAAATCACTCAAAATCACCCAAAAATGACCCGTCACCAAATTTTCCAAAAAGTGATGAAAATCAATCTACCACACCTGTCATTCATAAAAAATGTGGAAACGCGCCCGGATCACTTCATTAAAGCCCCCAATTTCAGCTTTAAAGATGGCCAAAAAGCACACCTGAGAACAGGATTTGGAGAGAGGGGGGGTGGAGAGAGTTTTTGCTCTATTTCTTCCTTAATAATGACACAACCACTCTTCCAGCACTTTATTCTGACTACAAATGACCAAACACACCTACCAGACACTATAATGAAGAAAAAAATTTTTCAACCCTACCTGGCCAAAATTGAAGAAAACTGCCATATCCGGACCTTACGAAAATCACTCAAAATCACCCAAAAATGACCCGTCACCAAATTTTCCAAAAAGTGATGAAAATCAATCTACCACACCTGTCATTCATAAAAAATGTGGAAACGCGCCCGGATCACTTCATTAAAGCCCCCAATTCAGCTTTAAAGATGGCCAAAAAGCACACCTGAGAACAGGATTTGGAGAGAGGGGGGGTGGAGAGAGTTTTTGCTCTATTTCTTCCTTAATAATGACACAACCACTCTTCCAGCACTTTATTCTGACTACAAATGACCAAACACACCTACCAGACACTATAATGAAGAAAAAAATTTTTCAACCCTACCTGGCCAAAATTGAAGAAAACTGCCATATCCGGACCTTACGAAAATCACTCAAAATCACCCAAAAATGACCCGTCACCAAATTTTCCAAAAAGTGATGAAAATCAATCTACCACACCTGTCATTCATAAAAAATGTGGAAACGCGCCCGGATCACTTCATTAAAGCCCCCAATTTCAGCTTTAAAGATGGCCAAAAAGCACACCTGAGAACAGGATTTGGAGAGAGGGGGGGTGGAGAGAGTTTTTGCTCTATTTCTTCCTTAATAATGACACAACCACTCTTCCAGCACTTTATTCTGACTACAAATGACCAAACACACCTACCAGACACTATAATGAAGAAAAAAATTTTTCAACCCTACCTGGCCAAAATTGAAGAAAACTGCCATATCCGGACCTTACGAAAATCACTCAAAATCACCCAAAAATGACCCGTCACCAAATTTTCCAAAAAGTGATGAAAATCAATCTACCACACCTGTCATTCATAAAAAATGTGGAAACGCGCCCGGATCACTTCATTAAAGCCCCCAATTTCAGCTTTAAAGATGGCCAAAAAGCACACCTGAGAACAGGATTTGGAGAGAGGGGGGGTGGAGAGAGTTTTTGCTCTATTTCTTCCTTAATAATGACACAACCACTCTTCCAGCACTTTATTCTGACTACAAATGACCAAACACACCTACCAGACACTATAATGAAGAAAAAAATTTTTCAACCCTACCTGGCCAAAATTGAAGAAAACTGCCATATCCGGACCTTACGAAAATCACTCAAAATCACCCAAAAATGACCCGTCACCAAATTTCCAAAAGTGATGAAAATCAATCTACCACACCTGTCATTCATAAAAAATGTGGAAACGCGCCCGGATCACTTCATTAAAGCCCCCAATTTCAGCTTTAAAGATGGCCAAAAAGCACACCTGAGAACAGGATTTGGAGAGAGGGGGGGTGGAGAGAGTTTTTGCTCTATTTCTTCCTTAATAATGACACAACCACTCTTCCAGCACTTTATTCTGACTACAAATGACCAAACACACCTACCAGACACTATAATGAAGAAAAAAATTTTTCAACCCTACCTGGCCAAAATTGAAGAAAACTGCCATATCCGGACCTTACGAAAATCACTCAAAATCACCCAAAAATGACCCGTCACCAAATTTTCCAAAAAGTGATGAAAATCAATCTACCACACCTGTCATTCATAAAAAATGTGGAAACGCGCCCGGATCACTTCATTAAAGCCCCCAATTTCAGCTTTAAAGATGGCCAAAAAGCACACCTGAGAACAGGATTTGGAGAGAGGGGGGGTGGAGAGAGTTTTTGCTCTATTTCTTCCTTAATAATGACACAACCACTCTTCCAGCACTTTATTCTGACTACAAATGACCAAACACACCTACCAGACACTATAATGAAGAAAAAAATTTTTCAACCCTACCTGGCCAAAATTGAAGAAAACTGCCATATCCGGACCTTACGAAAATCACTCAAAATCACCCAAAAATGACCCGTCACCAAATTTTCCAAAAAGTGATGAAAATCAATCTACCACACCTGTCATTCATAAAAAATGTGGAAACGCGCCCGGATCACTTCATTAAAGCCCCCAATTTCAGCTTTAAAGATGGCCAAAAAGCACACCTGAGAACAGGATTTGGAGAGAGGGGGGGTGGAGAGAGTTTTTGCTCTATTTCTTCCTTAATAATGACACAACCACTCTTCCAGCACTTTATTCTGACTACAAATGACCAAACACACCTACCAGACACTATAATGAAGAAAAAAATTTTTCAACCCTACCTGGCCAAAATTGAAGAAAACTGCCATATCCGGACCTTACGAAAATCACTCAAAATCACCCAAAAATGACCCGTCACCAAATTTTCCAAAAAGTGATGAAAATCAATCTACCACACCTGTCATTCATAAAAAATGTGGAAACGCGCCCGGATCACTTCATTAAAGCCCCCAATTTCAGCTTTAAAGATGGCCAAAAAGCACACCTGAGAACAGGATTTGGAGAGAGGGGGGGTGGAGAGAGTTTTTGCTCTATTTCTTCCTTAATAATGACACAACCACTCTTCCAGCACTTTATTCTGACTACAAATGACCAAACACACCTACCAGACACTATAATGAAGAAAAAAATTTTTCAACCCTACCTGGCCAAAATTGAAGAAAACTGCCATATCCGGACCTTACGAAAATCACTCAAAATCACCCAAAAATGACCCGTCACCAAATTTTCCAAAAAGTGATGAAAATCAATCTACCACACCTGTCATTCATAAAAAATGTGGAAACGCGCCCGGATCACTTCATTAAAGCCCCCAATTTCAGCTTTAAAGATGGCCAAAAAGCACACCTGAGAACAGGATTTGGAGAGAGGGGGGGTGGAGAGAGTTTTTGCTCTATTTCTTCCTTAATAATGACACAACCACTCTTCCAGCACTTTATTCTGACTACAAATGACCAAACACACCTACCAGACACTATAATGAAGAAAAAAATTTTTCAACCCTACCTGGCCAAAATTGAAGAAAACTGCCATATCCGGACCTTACGAAAATCACTCAAAATCACCCAAAAATGACCCGTCACCAAATTTTCCAAAAAGTGATGAAAATCAATCTACCACACCTGTCATTCATAAAAAACGTGGAAACGCGCCCGGATCACTTCATTAAAGCCCCCAATTTCAGCTTTAAAGATGGCCAAAAAGCACACCTGAGAACAGGATTTGGAGAGAGGGGGGGTGGAGAGAGTTTTTGCTCTATTTCTTCCTTAATAATGACACAACCACTCTTCCAGCACTTTATTCTGACTACAAATGACCAAACACACCTACCAGACACTATAATGAAGAAAAAAATTTTTCAACCCTACCTGGCCAAAATTGAAGAAAACTGCCATATCCGGACCTTACGAAAATCACTCAAAATCACCCAAAAATGACCCGTCACCAAATTTTCCAAAAAGTGATGAAAATCAATCTACCACACCTGTCATTCATAAAAAATGTGGAAACGCGCCCGGATCACTTCATTAAAGCCCCCAATTTCAGCTTTAAAGATGGCCAAAAAGCACACCTGAGAACAGGATTTGGAGAGAGGGGGGGTGGAGAGAGTTTTTGCTCTATTTCTTCCTTAATAATGACACAACCACTCTTCCAGCACTTTATTCTGACTACAAATGACCAAACACACCTACCAGACACTATAATGAAGAAAAAAATTTTTCAACCCTACCTGGCCAAAATTGAAGAAAACTGCCATATCCGGACCTTACGAAAATCACTCAAAATCACCCAAAAATGACCCGTCACCAAATTTTCCAAAAAGTGATGAAAATCAATCTACCACACCTGTCATTCATAAAAAATGTGGAAACGCGCCCGGATCACTTCATTAAAGCCCCCAATTTCAGCTTTAAAGATGGCCAAAAAGCACACCTGAGAACAGGATTTGGAGAGAGGGGGGGTGGAGAGAGTTTTTGCTCTATTTCTTCCTTAATAATGACACAACCACTCTTCCAGCACTTAATTCTGACTACAAATGACCAAACACACCTACCAGACACTATAATGAAGAAAAAAATTTTTCAACCCTACCTGGCCAAAATTGAAGAAAACTGCCATATCCGGACCTTACGAAAATCACTCAAAATCACCCAAAAATGACCCGTCACCAAATTTTCCAAAAAGTGATGAAAATCAATCTACCACACCTGTCATTCATAAAAAATGTGGAAACGCGCCCGGATCACTTCATTAAAGCCCCCAATTTCAGCTTTAAAGATGGCCAAAAAGCACACCTGAGAACAGGATTTGGAGAGAGGGGGGGTGGAGAGAGTTTTTGCTCTATTTCTTCCTTAATAATGACACAACCACTCTTCCAGCACTTTATTCTGACTACAAATGACCAAACACACCTACCAGACACTATAATGAAGAAAAAAATTTTTCAACCCTACCTGGCCAAAATTGAAGAAAACTGCCATATCCGGACCTTACGAAAATCACTCAAAATCACCCAAAAATGACCCGTCACCAAATTTTCCAAAAAGTGATGAAAATCAATCTACCACACCTGTCATTCATAAAAAATGTGGAAACGCGCCCGGATCACTTCATTAAAGCCCCCAATTTCAGCTTTAAAGATGGCCAAAAAGCACACCTGAGAACAGGATTTGGAGAGAGGGGGGGTGGAGAGAGTTTTTGCTCTATTTCTTCCTTAATAATGACACAACCACTCTTCCAGCACTTTATTCTGACTACAAATGACCAAACACACCTACCAGACACTATAATGAAGAAAAAAATTTTTCAACCCTACCTGGCCAAAATTGAAGAAAACTGCCATATCCGGACCTTACGAAAATCACTCAAAATCACCCAAAAATGACCCGTCACCAAATTTTCCAAAAAGTGATGAAAATCAATCTACCACACCTGTCATTCATAAAAAACGTGGAAACGCGCCCGGATCACTTCATTAAAGCCCCCAATTTCAGCTTTAAAGATGGCCAAAAAGCACACCTGAGAACAGGATTTGGAGAGAGGGGGGGTGGAGAGAGTTTTTGCTCTATTTCTTCCTTAATAATGACACAACCTCTCTTCCAGCACTTTATTCTGACTACAAATGACCAAACACACCTACCAGACACTATAATGAAGAAAAAAATTTTTCAACCCTACCTGGCCAAAATTGAAGAAAACTGCCATATCCGGACCTTACGAAAATCACTCAAAATCACCCAAAAATGACCCGTCACCAAATTTTCCAAAAAGTGATGAAAATCAATCTACCACACCTGTCATTCATAAAAAATGTGGAAACGCGCCCGGATCACTTCATTAAAGCCCCCAATTTCAGCTTTAAAGATGGCCAAAAAGCACACCTGAGAACAGGATTTGGAGAGAGTTTTTGCTCTATTTCTTCCTTAATAATGACACAACCACTCTTCCAGCACTTTATTCTGACTACAAATGACCAAACACACCTACCAGACACTATAATGAAGAAAAAAATTTTTCAACCCTACCTGGCCAAAATTGAAGAAAACTGCCATATCCGGACCTTACGAAAATCACTCAAAATCACCCAAAAATGACCCGTCACCAAATTTTCCAAAAAGTGATGAAAATCAATCTACCACACCTGTCATTCATAAAAAATGTGGAAACGCGCCCGGATCACTTCATTAAAGCCCCCAATTTCAGCTTTAAAGATGGCCAAAAAGCACACCTGAGAACAGGATTTGGAGAGAGGGGGGGTGGAGAGAGTTTTTGCTCTATTTCTTCCTTAATAATGACACAACCACTCTTCCAGCACTTTATTCTGACTACAAATGACCAAACACACCTACCAGACACTATAATGAAGAAAAAAATTTTTCAACCCTACCTGGCCAAAATTGAAGAAAACTGCCATATCCGAACCTTACGAAAATCACTCAACATCACCCAAAAATGACCCGTCACCAAATTTTCCAAAAAGTGATGAAAATCAATCTACCACACCTGTCATTCATAAAAAATGTGGAAACGCGCCCGGATCACTTCATTAAAGCCCCCAATTTCAGCTTTAAAGATGGCCAAAAAGCACACCTGAGAACAGGATTTGGAGAGAGGGGGGGGTGGAGAGAGTTTTTGCTCTATTTCTTCCTTAATAATGACACAACCACTCTTCCAGCACTTTATTCTGACTACAAATGACCAAACACACCTACCAGACACTATAATGAAGAAAAAAATTTTTCAACCCTACCTGGCCAAAATTGAAGAAAACTGCCATATCCGGACCTTACGAAAATCACTCAAAATCACCCAAAAAATGACCCGTCACCAAATTTTCCAAAAAGTGATGAAAATCAATCTACCACACCTGTCATTCATAAAAAATGTGGAAACGCGCCCGGATCACTTCATTAAAGCCCCCAATTTCAGCTTTAAAGATGGCCAAAAAGCACACCTGAGAACAGGATTTGGAGAGAGGGGGGGTGGAGAGAGTTTTTGCTCTATTTCTTCCTTAATAATGACACAACCACTCTTCCAGCACTTTATTCTGACTACAAATGACCAAACACACCTACCAGACACTATAATGAAGAAAAAAATTTTTCAACCCTACCTGGCCAAAATTGAAGAAAACTGCCATACCTGGACCTTACGAAAATCACTCAAAATCACCCAAAAATGACCCGTCACCAAATTTTCCAAAAAGTGATGAAAATCAATCTACCACACCTGTCATTCATAAAAAATGTGGAAACGCGCCCGGATCACTTCATTAAAGCCCCCAATTTCAGCTTTAAAGATGGCCAAAAAGCACACCTGAGAACAGGATTTGGAGAGAGTTTTTGCTCTATTTCTTCCTTAATAATGACACAACCACTCTTCCAGCACTTTATTCTGACTACAAATGACCAAACACACCTACCAGACACTATAATGAAGAAAAAAATTTTTCAACCCTACCTGGCCAAAATTGAAGAAAACTGCCATATCCGGACCTTACGAAAATCACTCAAAATCACCCAAAAATGACCCGTCACCAAATTTTCCAAAAAGTGATGAAAATCAATCTACCACACCTGTCATTCATAAAAAATGTGGAAACGCGCCCGGATCACTTCATTAAAGCCCCCAATTTCAGCTTTAAAGATGGCCAAAAAGCACACCTGAGAACAGGATTTGGAGAGAGGGGGGGTGGAGAGAGTTTTTGCTCTATTTCTTCCTTAATAATGACACAACCACTCTTCCAGCACTTTATTCTGACTACAAATGACCAAACACACCTACCAGACACTATAATGAAGAAAAAAATTTTTCAACCCTACCTGGCCAAAATTGAAGAAAACTGCCATATCCGGACCTTACGAAAATCACTCAAAATCACCCAAAAATGACCCGTCACCAAATTTTCCAAAAAGTGATGAAAATCAATCTACCACACCTGTCATTCATAAAAAATGTGGAAACGCGCCCGGATCACTTCATTAAAGCCCCCAATTTCAGCTTTAAAGATGGCCAAAAAGCACACCTGAGAACAGGATTTGGAGAGAGGGGGGGTGGAGAGAGTTTTTGCTCTATTTCTTCCTTAATAATGACACAACCACTCTTCCAGCACTTTATTCTGACTACAAATGACCAAACACACCTACCAGACACTATAATGAAGAAAAAAATTTTTCAACCCTACCTGGCCAAAATTGAAGAAAACTGCCATATCCGGACCTTACGAAAATCACTCAAAATCACCCAAAAATGACCCGTCACCAAATTTTCCAAAAAGTGATGAAAATCAATCTACCACACCTGTCATTCATAAAAAATGTGGAAACGCGCCCGGATCACTTCATTAAAGCCCCCAATTTCAGCTTTAAAGATGGCCAAAAAGCACACCTGAGAACAGGATTTGGAGAGAGGGGGGGTGGAGAGAGTTTTTGCTCTATTTCTTCCTTAATAATGACACAACCACTCTTCCAGCACTTTATTCTGACTACAAATGACCAAACACACCTACCAGACACTATAATGAAGAAAAAAATTTTTCAACCCTACCTGGCCAAAATTGAAGAAAACTGCCATATCCGGACCTTACGAAAATCACTCAAAATCACCCAAAAATGACCCGTCACCAAATTTTCCAAAAAGTGATGAAAATCAATCTACCACACCTGTCATTCATAAAAAATGTGGAAACGCGCCCGGATCACTTCATTAAAGCCCCCAATTTCAGCTTTAAAGATGGCCAAAAAGCACACCTGAGAACAGGATTTGGAGAGAGGGGGGGTGGAGAGAGTTTTTGCTCTATTTCTTCCTTAATAATGACACAACCACTCTTCCAGCACTTTATTCTGACTACAAATGACCAAACACACCTACCAGACACTATAATGAAGAAAAAAATTTTTCAACCCTACCTGGCCAAAATTGAAGAAAACTGCCATATCCGGACCTTACGAAAATCACTCAAAATCACCCAAAAATGACCCGTCACCAAATTTTCCAAAAAGTGATGAAAATCAATCTACCACACCTGTCATTCATAAAAAATGTGGAAACGCGCCCGGATCACTTCATTAAAGCCCCCAATTTCAGCTTTAAAGATGGCCAAAAAGCACACCTGAGAACAGGATTTGGAGAGAGGGGGGGTGGAGAGAGTTTTTGCTCTATTTCTTCCTTAATAATGACACAACCACTCTTCCAGCACTTTATTCTGACTACAAATGACCAAACACACCTACCAGACCCTATAATGAAGAAAAAAATTTTTCAACCCTACCTGGCCAAAATTGAAGAAAACTGCCATATCCGGACCTTACGAAAATCACTCAAAATCACCCAAAAATGACCCGTCACCAAATTTTCCAAAAAGTGATGAAAATCAATCTACCACACCTGTCATTCATAAAAAATGTGGAAACGCGCCCGGATCACTTCATTAAAGCCCCCAATTTCAGCTTTAAAGATGGCCAAAAAGCACACCTGAGAACAGGATTTGGAGAGAGGGGGGGTGGAGAGAGTTTTTGCTCTATTTCTTCCTTAATAATGACACAACCACTCTTCCAGCACTTTATTCTGACTACAAATGACCAAACACACCTACCAGACACTATAATGAAGAAAAAAATTTTTCAACCCTACCTGGCCAAAATTGAAGAAAACTGCCATATCCGGACCTTACGAAAATCACTCAAAATCACCCAAAAATGACCCGTCACCAAATTTTCCAAAAAGTGATGAAAATCAATCTACCACACCTGTCATTCATAAAAAATGTGGAAACGCGCCCGGATCACTTCATTAAAGCCCCCAATTTCAGCTTTAAAGATGGCCAAAAAGCACACCTGAGAACAGGATTTGGAGAGAGGGGGGGTGGAGAGAGTTTTTGCTCTATTTCTTCCTTAATAATGACACAACCACTCTTCCAGCACTTTATTCTGACTACAAATGACCAAACACACCTACCAGACACTATAATGAAGAAAAAAATTTTTCAACCCTACCTGGCCAAAATTGAAGAAAACTGCCATATCCGGACCTTACGAAAATCACTCAAAATCACCCAAAAATGACCCGTCACCAAATTTTCCAAAAAGTGATGAAAATCAATCTACCACACCTGTCATTCATAAAAAATGTGGAAACGCGCCCGGATCACTTCATTAAAGCCCCCAATTTCAGCTTTAAAGATGGCCAAAAAGCACACCTGAGAACAGGATTTGGAGAGGGGGGGGGTGGAGAGAGTTTTTGCTCTATTTCTTCCTTAATAATGACACAACCACTCTTCCAGCACTTTATTCTGACTACAAATGACCAAACACACCTACCAGACACTATAATGAAGAAAAAAATTTTTCAACCCTACCTGGCCAAAATTGAAGAAAACTGCCATATCCGGACCTTACGAAAATCACTCAAAATCACCCAAAAATGACCCGTCACCAAATTTTCCAAAAAGTGATGAAAATCAATCTACCACACCTGTCATTCATAAAAAATGTGGAAACGCGCCCGGATCACTTCATTAAAGCCCCCAATTTCAGCTTTAAAGATGGCCAAAAAGCACACCTGAGAACAGGATTTGGAGAGAGGGGGGGTGGAGAGAGTTTTTGCTCTATTTCTTCCTTAATAATGACACAACCACTCTTCCAGCACTTTATTCTGACTACAAATGACCAAACACACCTACCAGACACTATAATGAAGAAAAAAATTTTTCAACCCTACCTGGCCAAAATTGAAGAAAACTGCCATATCCGGACCTTACGAAAATCACTCAAAATCACCCAAAAATGACCCGTCACCAAATTTTCCAAAAAGTGATGAAAATCAATCTACCACACCTGTCATTCATAAAAAATGTGGAAATGCGCCCGGATCACTTCATTAAAGCCCCCAATTTCAGCTTTAAAGATGGCCAAAAAGCACACCTGAGAACAGGATTTGGAGAGAGGGGGGGTGGAGAGAGTTTTTGCTCTATTTCTTCCTTAATAATGAAACAACCACTCTTCCAGCACTTTATTCTGACTACAAATGACCAAACACACCTACCAGACACTATAATGAAGAAAAAAATTTTTCAACCCTACCTGGCCAAAATTGAAGAAAACTGCCATATCCGGACCTTACGAAAATCACTCAAAATCACCCAAAAATGACCCGTCACCAAATTTTCCAAAAAGTGATGAAAATCAATCTACCACACCTGTCATTCATAAAAAATGTGGAAACGCGCCCGGATCACTTCATTAAAGCCCCCAATTTCAGCTTTAAAGATGGCCAAAAAGCACACCTGAGAACAGGATTTGGAGAGAGGGGGGGTGGAGAGAGTTTTTGCTCTATTTCTTCCTTAATAATGACACAACCACTCTTCCAGCACTTTATTCTGACTACAAATGACCAAACACACCTACCAGACACTATAATGAAGAAAAAAATTTTTTAACCCTACCTGGCCAAAATTGAAGAAAACTGCCATATCCGGACCTTACGAAAATCACTCAAAATCACCCAAAAATGACCCGTCACCAAATTTTCCAAAAAGTGATGAAAATCAATCTACCACACCTGTCATTCATAAAAAATGTGGAAACGCGCCCGGATCACTTCATTAAAGCCCCCAATTTCAGCTTTAAAGATGGCCAAAAAGCACACCTGAGAACAGGATTTGGAGAGAGGGGGGGTGGAGAGAGTTTTTGCTCTATTTCTTCCTTAATAATGACACAACCACTCTTCCAGCACTTTATTCTGACTACAAATGACCAAACACACCTACCAGACACTATAATGAGGAAAAAAATTTTTCAACCCTACCTGGCCAAAATTGAAGAAAACTGCCATATCCGGACCTTACGAAAATCACTCAAAATCACCCAAAAATGACCCGTCACCAAATTTTCCAAAAAGTGATGAAAATCAATCTACCACACCTGTCATTCATAAAAAATGTGGAAACGCGCCCGGATCACTTCATTAAAGCCCCCAATTTCAGCTTTAAAGATGGCCAAAAAGCACACCTGAGAACAGGATTTGGAGAGAGGGGGGGTGGAGAGAGTTTTTGCTCTATTTCTTCCTTAATAATGACACAACCACTCTTCCAGCACTTTATTCTGACTACAAATGACCAAACACACCTACCAGACACTATAATGAAGAAAAAAATTTTTCAACCCTACCTGGCCAAAATTGAAGAAAACTGCCATATCCGGACCTTACGAAAATCACTCAAAATCACCCAAAAATGACCCGTCACCAAATTTTCCAAAAAGTGATGAAAATCAATCTACCACACCTGTCATTCATAAAAAATGTGGAAACGCGCCCGGATCACTTCATTAAAGCCCCCAATTTCAGCTTTAAAGATGGCCAAAAAGCACACCTGAGAACAGGATTTGGAGAGAGGGGGGGTGGAGAGAGTTTTTGCTCTATTTCTTCCTTAATAATGACACAACCACTCTTCCAGCACTTTATTCTGACTACAAATGACCAAACACACCTACCAGACACTATAATGAAGAAAAAAATTTTTCAACCCTACCTGGCCAAAATTGAAGAAAACTGCCATATCCGGACCTTACGAAAATCACTCAAAATCACCCAAAAATGACCCGTCACCAAATTTTCCAAAAAGTGATGAAAATCAATCTACCACACCTGTCATTCATAAAAAATGTGGAAACGCGCCCGGATCACTTCATTAAAGCCCCCAATTTCAGCTTTAAAGATGGCCAAAAAGCACACCTGAGAACAGGATTTGGAGAGAGGGGGGGTGGAGAGAGTTTTTGCTCTATTTCTTCCTTAATAATGACACAACCACTCTTCCAGCACTTTATTCTGACTACAAATGACCAAACACACCTACCAGACACTATAATGAAGAAAAAAATTTTTCAACCCTACCTGGCCAAAATTGAAGAAAACTGCCATATCCGGACCTTACGAAAATCACTCAAAATCACCCAAAAATGACCCGTCACCAAATTTTCCAAAAAGTGATGAAAATCAATCTACCACACCTGTCATTCATAAAAAATGTGGAAACGCGCCCGGATCACTTCATTAAAGCCCCCAATTTCAGCTTTAAAGATGGCCAAAAAGCACACCTGAGAACAGGATTTGGAGAGAGGGGGGGTGGAGAGAGTTTTTGCTCTATTTCTTCCTTAATAATGACACAACCACTCTTCCAGCACTTTATTCTGACTACAAATGACCAAACACACCTACCAGACACTATAATGAAGAAAAAAATTTTTCAACCCTACCTGGCCAAAATTGAAGAAAACTGCCATATCCGGACCTTACGAAAATCACTCAAAATCACCCAAAAATGACCCGTCACCAAATTTTCCAAAAAGTGATGAAAATCAATCTACCACACCTGTCATTCATAAAAAATGTGGAAACGCGCCCGGATCACTTCATTAAAGCCCCCAATTTCAGCTTTAAAGATGGCCAAAAAGCACACCTGAGAACAGGATTTGGAGAGAGGGGGGGTGGAGAGAGTTTTTGCTCTATTTCTTCCTTAATAATGACACAACCACTCTTCCAGCACTTTATTCTGACTACAAATGACCAAACACACCTACCAGACACTATAATGAAGAAAAAAATTTTTCAACCCTACCTGGCCAAAATTGAAGAAAACTGCCATATCCGGACCTTACGAAAATCACTCAAAATCACCCAAAAATGACCCGTCACCAAATTTTCCAAAAAGTGATGAAAATCAATCTACCACACCTGTCATTCATAAAAAATGTGGAAACGCGCCCGGATCACTTCATTAAAGCCCCCAATTTCAGCTTTAAAGATGGCCAAAAAGCACACCTGAGAACAGGATTTGGAGAGAGGGGGGGTGGAGAGAGTTTTTGCTCTATTTCTTCCTTAATAATGACACAACCACTCTTCCAGCACTTTATTCTGACTACAAATGACCAAACACACCTACCAGACACTATAATGAAGAAAAAAATTTTTCAACCCTACCTGGCCAAAATTGAAGAAAACTGCCATATCCGGACCTTACGAAAATCACTCAAAATCACCCAAAAATGACCCGTCACCAAATTTTCCAAAAAGTGATGAAAATCAATCTGCCACACCTGTCATTCATAAAAAATGTGGAAACGCGCCCGGATCACTTCATTAAAGCCCCCAATTTCAGCTTTAAAGATGGCCAAAAAGCACACCTGAGAACAGGATTTGGAGAGAGGGGGGGTGGAGAGAGTTTTTGCTCTATTTCTTCCTTAATAATGACACAACCACTCTTCCAGCACTTTATTCTGACTACAAATGACCAAACACACCTACCAGACACTATAATGAAGAAAAAAATTTTTCAACCCTACCTGGCCAAAATTGAAGAAAACTGCCATATCCGGACCTTACGAAATTCACTCAAAATCACCCAAAAATGACCCGTCACCAAATTTTCCAAAAAGTGATGAAAATCAATCTACCACACCTGTCATTCATAAAAAATGTGGAAACGCGCCCGGATCACTTCATTAAAGCCCCCAATTTCAGCTTTAAAGATGGCCAAAAAGCACACCTGAGAACAGGATTTGGAGAGAGGGGGGGTGGAGAGAGTTTTTGCTCTATTTCTTCCTTAATAATGACACAACCACTCTTCCAGCACTTTATTCTGACTACAAATGACCAAACACACCTACCAGACACTATAATGAAGAAAAAAATTTTTCAACCCTACCTGGCCAAAATTGAAGAAAACTGCCATATCCGGACCTTACGAAAATCACTCAAAATCACCCAAAAATGACCCGTCACCAAATTTTCCAAAAAGTGATGAAAATCAATCTACCACACCTGTCATTCATAAAAAATGTGGAAACGCGCCCGGATCACTTCATTAAAGCCCCCAATTTCAGCTTTAAAGATGGCCAAAAAGCACACCTGAGAACAGGATTTGGAGAGAGGGGGGGTGGAGAGAGTTTTTGCTCTATTTCTTCCTTAATAATGACACAACCACTCTTCCAGCACTTTATTCTGACTACAAATGACCAAACACACCTACCAGACACTATAATGAAGAAAAAAATTTTTCAACCCTACCTGGCCAAAATTGAAGAAAACTGCCATATCCGGACCTTACGAAAATCACTCAAAATCACCCAAAAATGACCCGTCACCAAATTTTCCAAAAAGTGATGAAAATCAATCTACCACACCTGTCATTCATAAAAAATGTGGAAACGCGCCCGGATCACTTCATTAAAGCCCCAAATTTCAGCTTTAAAGATGGCCAAAAAGCACACCTGAGAACAGGATTTGGAGAGAGGGGGGGTGGAGAGAGTTTTTGCTCTATTTCTTCCTTAATAATGACACAACCACTCTTCCAGCACTTTATTCTGACTACAAATGACCAAACACACCTACCAGACACTATAATGAAGAAAAAAAATTTTCAACCCTACCTGGCCAAAATTGAAGAAAACTGCCATATCCGGACCTTACGAAAATCACTCAAAATCACCCAAAAATGACCCGTCACCAAATTTTCCAAAAAGTGATGAAAATCAATCTGCCACACCTGTCATTCATAAAAAATGTGGAAACGCGCCCGGATCACTTCATTAAAGCCCCCAATTTCAGCTTTAAAGATGGCCAAAAAGCACACCTGAGAACAGGATTTGGAGAGAGGGGGGGTGGAGAGAGTTTTTGCTCTATTTCTTCCTTAATAATGACACAACCACTCTTCCAGCACTTTATTCTGACTACAAATGACCAAACACACCTACCAGACACTATAATGAAGAAAAAAATTTTTCAACCCTACCTGGCCAAAATTGAAGAAAACTGCCATATCCGGACCTTACGAAAATCACTCAAAATCACCCAAAAATGACCCGTCACCAAATTTTCCAAAAAGTGATGAAAATCAATCTACCACACCTGTCATTCATAAAAAATGTGGAAACGCGCCCGGATCACTTCATTAAAGCCCCCAATTTCAGCTTTAAAGATGGCCAAAAAGCACACCTGAGAACAGGATTTGGAGAGAGGGGGGGTGGAGAGAGTTTTTGCTCTATTTCTTCCTTAATAATGACACAACCACTCTTCCAGCACTTTATTCTGACTACAAATGACCAAACACACCTACCAGACACTATAATGAAGAAAAAAATTTTTCAACCCTACCTGGCCAAAATTGAAGAAAACTGCCATATCCGGACCTTACGAAAATCACTCAAAATCACCCAAAAACACCCTGAGCTTCAGAGATAACTTGACACTAACCTCTTCATTATAGCCTATCTTCATCGTGTCAAGTTACCTCTGACGAAAATAGTTTGACCTAGTTTATATAAGCCAATCGAATCCAAGTTTCAAAATTTTTCACCAAAGTTTGGTGAAAACGCTGATTGGTTGACCGTCAATCGGTAACCCTCGGCTGATTCCGCAAGCGAGTGCATAACCGTGCACAAAGAAAGCATGGCGTCTTCTACGAGTGACTACGTAAAATAATGTGTTAAGTTATCTCTTGATTCTTTGAAAAATATGAGTATATCGGAATTGAAACCAGAGCAGTTTGAGGCCCTGCATCATTATCTACTGAGGGATGATGTATTTTGCGTGCTGCCCACAGGTTACGGCAAGTCCCTGATATTGAGCCTTATCTCTGATTGGTCCGGATTTGAACAAAGCGCGCTTTGACTCGTTCACGTTCATTGGCTAGATCGTTCAATGAGTCATTGAGTGCGGGCTTTAAATTTGATTGGCGGGCGGCGGGGGCAATCGAATGTGGTCAGAGGTAACTTGACACGATGAAGATGGGCTATTGTGAAGAGGTTAGTGTCAAGTTATCTCTGAAGCTCAGGGTGCCCAAAAATGACCCGTCACCAAATTTTCCAAAAAGTGATGAAAATCAATCTACCACACCTGTCATTCATAAAAAATGTGGAAACGCGCCCGGATCACTTCATTAAAGCCCCCAATTTCAGCTTTAAAGATGGCCAAAAAGCACACCTGAGAACAGGATTTGGAGAGAGGGGGGGTGGAGAGAGTTTTTGCTCTATTTCTTCCTTAATAATGACACAACCACTCTTCCAGCACTTTATTCTGACTACAAATGACCAAACACACCTACCAGACACTATAATGAAGAAAAAAATTTTTCAGCCCTACCTGGCCAAAATTGAAGAAAACTGCCATATCCGGACCTTACAAAAATCACTCAAAATCACCCAAAAATGACCCGTCACCAAATTTTTCAAAAAGTGATGAAAATCAATCTACCACACCTGTCATTCATAAAAAATGTGGAAACGCGCCCGGATCACTTCATTAAAGCCCCCAATTTCAGCTTTAAAGATGGCCAAAAAGCACACCTGAGAACAGGATTTGGAGAGAGGGGGGGTGGAGAGAGTTTTTGCTCTATTTCTTCCTTAATAATGACACAACCACTCTTCCAGCACTTTATTCTGACTACAAATGACCAAACACACCTACCAGACACTATAATGAAGAAAAAAATTAACCCTACCTGGCCAAAATTGAAGAAAACTGCCATATCCGGACCTTACGAAAATCACTCAAAATCACCCAAAAATGACCCGTCACCAAATTTTCCAAAAAGTGATGAAAATCAATCTACCACACCTGTCATTCATAAAAAATGTGGAAACGCGCCCGGATCACTTCATTAAAGCCCCCAATTTCAGCTTTAAAGATGGCCAAAAAGCACACCTGAGAACAGGATTTGGAGAGAGGGGGGGTGGAGAGAGTTTTTGCTCTATTTCTTCCTTAATAATGACACAACCACTCTTCCAGCACTTTATTCTGACTACAAATGACCAAACACACCTACCAGACACTATAATGAAGAAAAAAATTTTTCAACCCTACCTGGCCAAAATTGAAGAAAACTGCCATATCCGGACCTTACGAAAATCACTCAAAATCACCCAAAAATGACCCGTCACCAAATTTTCCAAAAAGTGATGAAAATCAATCTACCACACCTGTCATTCATAAAAAATGTGGAAACGCGCCCGGATCACTTCATTAAAGCCCCCAATTTCAGCTTTAAAGATGGCCAAAAAGCACACCTGAGAACAGGATTTGGAGAGAGGGGGGGTGGAGAGAGTTTTTGCTCTATTTCTTCCTTAATAATGACACAACCACTCTTCCAGCACTTTATTCTGACTACAAATGACCAAACACACCTACCAGACACTATAATGAAGAAAAAAATTTTTCAACCCTACCTGGCCAAAATTGAAGAAAACTGCCATATCCGGACCTTACGAAAATCACTCAAAATCACCCAAAAATGACCCGTCACCAAATTTTCCAAAAAGTGATGAAAATCAATCTACCACACCTGTCATTCATAAAAAATGTGGAAACGCGCCCGGATCACTTCATTAAAGCCCCCAATTTCAGCTTTAAAGATGGCCAAAAAGCACACCTGAGAACAGGATTTGGAGAGAGGGGGGGTGGAGAGAGTTTTTGCTCTATTTCTTCCTTAATAATGACACAACCACTCTTCCAGCACTTTATTCTGACTACAAATGACCAAACACACCTACCAGACACTATAATGAAGAAAAAAATTTTTCAACCCTACCTGGCCAAAATTGAAGAAAACTGCCATATCCGGACCTTACGAAAATCACTCAAAATCACCCAAAAATGACCCGTCACCAAATTTTCCAAAAAGTGATGAAAATCAATCTACCACACCTGTCATTCATAAAAAATGTGGAAACGCGCCCGGATCACTTCATTAAAGCCCCCAATTTCAGCTTTAAAGATGGCCAAAAAGCACACCTGAGAACAGGATTTGGAGAGAGGGGGGGTGGAGAGAGTTTTTGCTCTATTTCTTCCTTAATAATGACACAACCACTCTTCCAGCACTTTATTCTGACTACAAATGACCAAACACACCTACCAGACACTATAATGAAGAAAAAAATTTTTCAACCCTACCTGGCCAAAATTGAAGAAAACTGCCATATCCGGACCTTACGAAAATCACTCAAAATCACCCAAAAATGACCCGTCACCAAATTTTCCAAAAAGTGATGAAAATCAATCTACCACACCTGTCATTCATAAAAAATGTGGAAACGCGCCCGGATCACTTCATTAAAGCCCCCAATTTCAGCTTTAAAGATGGCCAAAAAGCACACCTGAGAACAGGATTTGGAGAGAGGGGGGGTGGAGAGAGTTTTTGCTCTATTTCTTCCTTAATAATGACACAACCACTCTTCCAGCACTTTATTCTGACTACAAATGACCAAACACACCTACCAGACACTATAATGAAGAAAAAAATTTTTCAACCCTACCTGGCCAAAATTGAAGAAAACTGCCATATCCGGACCTTACGAAAATCACTCAAAATCACCCAAAAATGACCCGTCACCAAATTTTCCAAAAAGTGATGAAAATCAATCTACCACACCTGTCATTCATAAAAAATGTGGAAACGCGCCCGGATCACTTCATTAAAGCCCCCAATTTCAGCTTTAAAGATGGCCAAAAAGCACACCTGAGAACAGGATTTGGAGAGAGGGGGGGTGGAGAGAGTTTTTGCTCTATTTCTTCCTTAATAATGACACAACCACTCTTCCAGCACTTTATTCTGACTACAAATGACCAAACACACCTACCAGACACTATAATGAAGAAAAAAATTTTTCAACCCTACCTGGCCAAAATTGAAGAAAACTGCCATATCCGGACCTTACGAAAATCACTCAAAATCACCCAAAAATGACCCGTCACCAAATTTTCCAAAAAGTGATGAAAATCAATCTACCACACCTGTCATTCATAAAAAATGTGGAAACGCGCCCGGATCACTTCATTAAAGCCCCCAATTTCAGCTTTAAAGATGGCCAAAAAGCACACCTGAGAACAGGATTTGGAGAGAGGGGGGGTGGAGAGAGTTTTTGCTCTATTTCTTCCTTAATAATGACACAACCACTCTTCCAGCACTTTATTCTGACTACAAATGACCAAACACACCTACCAGACACTATAATGAAGAAAAAAATTTTTCAACCCTACCTGGCCAAAATTGAAGAAAACTGCCATATCCGGACCTTACGAAAATCACTCAAAATCACCCAAAAATGACCCGTCACCAAATTTTCCAAAAAGTGATGAAAATCAATCTACCACACCTGTCATTCATAAAAAATGTGGAAACGCGCCCGGATCACTTCATTAAAGCCCCCAATTTCAGCTTTAAAGATGGCCAAAAAGCACACCTGAGAACAGGATTTGGAGAGAGGGGGGGTGGAGAGAGTTTTTGCTCTATTTCTTCCTTAATAATGACACAACCACTCTTCCAGCACTTTATTCTGACTACAAATGACCAAACACACCTACCAGACACTATAATGAAGAAAAAAATTTTTCAACCCTACCTGGCCAAAATTGAAGAAAACTGCCATATCCGGACCTTACGAAAATCACTCAAAATCACCCAAAAATGACCCGTCACCAAATTTTCCAAAAAGTGATGAAAATCAATCTACCACACCTGTCATTCATAAAAAATGTGGAAACGCGCCCGGATCACTTCATTAAAGCCCCCAATTTCAGCTTTAAAGATGGCCAAAAAGCACACCTGAGAACAGGATTTGGAGAGAGGGGGGGTGGAGAGAGTTTTTGCTCTATTTCTTCCTTAATAATGACACAACCACTCTTCCAGCACTTTATTCTGACTACAAATGACCAAACACACCTACCAGACACTATAATGAAGAAAAAAATTTTTCAACCCTACCTGGCCAAAATTGAAGAAAACTGCCATATCCGGACCTTACGAAAATCACTCAAAATCACCCAAAAATGACCCGTCACCAAATTTTCCAAAAAGTGATGAAAATCAATCTACCACACCTGTCATTCATAAAAAATGTGGAAACGCGCCCGGATCACTTCATTAAAGCCCCCAATTTCAGCTTTAAAGATGGCCAAAAAGCACACCTGAGAACAGGATTTGGAGAGAGGGGGGGTGGAGAGAGTTTTTGCTCTATTTCTTCCTTAATAATGACACAACCACTCTTCCAGCACTTTATTCTGACTACAAATGACCAAACACACCTACCAGACACTATAATGAAGAAAAAAATTTTTCAACCCTACCTGGCCAAAATTGAAGAAAACTGCCATATCCGGACCTTACGAAAATCACTCAAAATCACCCAAAAATGACCCGTCACCAAATTTTCCAAAAAGTGATGAAAATCAATCTACCACACCTGTCATTCATAAAAAATGTGGAAACGCGCCCGGATCACTTCATTAAAGCCCCCAATTTCAGCTTTAAAGATGGCCAAAAAGCACACCTGAGAACAGGATTTGGAGAGAGGGGGGGTGGAGAGAGTTTTTGCTCTATTTCTTCCTTAATAATGACACAACCACTCTTCCAGCACTTTATTCTGACTACAAATGACCAAACACACCTACCAGACACTATAATGAAGAAAAAAATTTTTCAACCCTACCTGGCCAAAATTGAAGAAAACTGCCATATCCGGACCTTACGAAAATCACTCAAAATCACCCAAAAATGACCCGTCACCAAATTTTCCAAAAAGTGATGAAAATCAATCTACCACACCTGTCATTCATAAAAAATGTGGAAACGCGCCCGGATCACTTCATTAAAGCCCCCAATTTCAGCTTTAAAGATGGCCAAAAAGCACACCTGAGAACAGGATTTGGAGAGAGGGGGGGTGGAGAGAGTTTTTGCTCTATTTCTTCCTTAATAATGACACAACCACTCTTCCAGCACTTTATTCTGACTACAAATGACCAAACACACCTACCAGACACTATAATGAAGAAAAAAATTTTTCAACCCTACCTGGCCAAAATTGAAGAAAACTGCCATATCCGGACCTTACGAAAATCACTCAAAATCACCCAAAAATGACCCGTCACCAAATTTTCCAAAAAGTGATGAAAATCAATCTACCACACCTGTCATTCATAAAAAATGTGGAAACGCGCCCGGATCACTTCATTAAAGCCCCCAATTTCAGCTTTAAAGATGGCCAAAAAGCACACCTGAGAACAGGATTTGGAGAGAGGGGGGGTGGAGAGAGTTTTTGCTCTATTTCTTCCTTAATAATGACACAACCACTCTTCCAGCACTTTATTCTGACTACAAATGACCAAACACACCTACCAGACACTATAATGAAGAAAAAAATTTTTCAACCCTACCTGGCCAAAATTGAAGAAAACTGCCATATCCGGACCTTACGAAAATCACTCAAAATCACCCAAAAATGACCCGTCACCAAATTTTCCAAAAAGTGATGAAAATCAATCTACCACACCTGTCATTCATAAAAAATGTGGAAACGCGCCCGGATCACTTCATTAAAGCCCCCAATTTCAGCTTTAAAGATGGCCAAAAAGCACACCTGAGAACAGGATTTGGAGAGAGGGGGGGTGGAGAGAGTTTTTGCTCTATTTCTTCCTTAATAATGACACAACCACTCTTCCAGCACTTTATTCTGACTACAAATGACCAAACACACCTACCAGACACTATAATGAAGAAAAAAATTTTTCAACCCTACCTGGCCAAAATTGAAGAAAACTGCCATATCCGGACCTTACGAAAATCACTCAAAATCACCCAAAAATGACCCGTCACCAAATTTTCCAAAAAGTGATGAAAATCAATCTACCACACCTGTCATTCATAAAAAATGTGGAAACGCGCCCGGATCACTTCATTAAAGCCCCCAATTTCAGCTTTAAAGATGGCCAAAAAGCACACCTGAGAACAGGATTTGGAGAGAGGGGGGGTGGAGAGAGTTTTTGCTCTATTTCTTCCTTAATAATGACACAACCACTCTTCCAGCACTTTATTCTGACTACAAATGACCAAACACACCTACCAGACACTATAATGAAGAAAAAAATTTTTCAACCCTACCTGGCCAAAATTGAAGAAAACTGCCATATCCGGACCTTACGAAAATCACTCAAAATCACCCAAAAATGACCCGTCACCAAATTTTCCAAAAAGTGATGAAAATCAATCTACCACACCTGTCATTCATAAAAAATGTGGAAACGCGCCCGGATCACTTCATTAAAGCCCCCAATTTCAGCTTTAAAGATGGCCAAAAAGCACACCTGAGAACAGGATTTGGAGAGAGGGGGGGTGGAGAGAGTTTTTGCTCTATTTCTTCCTTAATAATGACACAACCACTCTTCCAGCACTTTATTCTGACTACAAATGACCAAACACACCTACCAGACACTATAATGAAGAAAAAAATTTTTCAACCCTACCTGGCCAAAATTGAAGAAAACTGCCATATCCGGACCTTACGAAAATCACTCAAAATCACCCAAAAATGACCCGTCACCAAATTTTCCAAAAAGTGATGAAAATCAATCTACCACACCTGTCATTCATAAAAAATGTGGAAACGCGCCCGGATCACTTCATTAAAGCCCCCAATTTCAGCTTTAAAGATGGCCAAAAAGCACACCTGAGAACAGGATTTGGAGAGAGGGGGGGTGGAGAGAGTTTTTGCTCTATTTCTTCCTTAATAATGACACAACCACTCTTCCAGCACTTTATTCTGACTACAAATGACCAAACACACCTACCAGACACTATAATGAAGAAAAAAATTTTTCAACCCTACCTGGCCAAAATTGAAGAAAACTGCCATATCCGGACCTTACGAAAATCACTCAAAATCACCCAAAAATGACCCGTCACCAAATTTTCCAAAAAGTGATGAAAATCAATCTACCACACCTGTCATTCATAAAAAATGTGGAAACGCGCCCGGATCACTTCATTAAAGCCCCCAATTTCAGCTTTAAAGATGGCCAAAAAGCACACCTGAGAACAGGATTTGGAGAGAGGGGGGGTGGAGAGAGTTTTTGCTCTATTTCTTCCTTAATAATGACACAACCACTCTTCCAGCACTTTATTCTGACTACAAATGACCAAACACACCTACCAGACACTATAATGAAGAAAAAAATTTTTCAACCCTACCTGGCCAAAATTGAAGAAAACTGCCATATCCGGACCTTACGAAAATCACTCAAAATCACCCAAAAATGACCCGTCACCAAATTTTCCAAAAAGTGATGAAAATCAATCTACCACACCTGTCATTCATAAAAAATGTGGAAACGCGCCCGGATCACTTCATTAAAGCCCCCAATTTCAGCTTTAAAGATGGCCAAAAAGCACACCTGAGAACAGGATTTGGAGAGAGGGGGGGTGGAGAGAGTTTTTGCTCTATTTCTTCCTTAATAATGACACAACCACTCTTCCAGCACTTTATTCTGACTACAAATGACCAAACACACCTACCAGACACTATAATGAAGAAAAAAATTTTTCAACCCTACCTGGCCAAAATTGAAGAAAACTGCCATATCCGGACCTTACGAAAATCACTCAAAATCACCCAAAAATGACCCGTCACCAAATTTTCCAAAAAGTGATGAAAATCAATCTACCACACCTGTCATTCATAAAAAATGTGGAAACGCGCCCGGATCACTTCATTAAAGCCCCCAATTTCAGCTTTAAAGATGGCCAAAAAGCACACCTGAGAACAGGATTTGGAGAGAGGGGGGGTGGAGAGAGTTTTTGCTCTATTTCTTCCTTAATAATGACACAACCACTCTTCCAGCACTTTATTCTGACTACAAATGACCAAACACACCTACCAGACACTATAATGAAGAAAAAAATTTTTCAACCCTACCTGGCCAAAATTGAAGAAAACTGCCATATCCGGACCTTACGAAAATCACTCAAAATCACCCAAAAATGACCCGTCACCAAATTTTCCAAAAAGTGATGAAAATCAATCTACCACACCTGTCATTCATAAAAAATGTGGAAACGCGCCCGGATCACTTCATTAAAGCCCCCAATTTCAGCTTTAAAGATGGCCAAAAAGCACACCTGAGAACAGGATTTGGAGAGAGGGGGGGTGGAGAGAGTTTTTGCTCTATTTCTTCCTTAATAATGACACAACCACTCTTCCAGCACTTTATTCTGACTACAAATGACCAAACACACCTACCAGACACTATAATGAAGAAAAAAATTTTTCAACCCTACCTGGCCAAAATTGAAGAAAACTGCCATATCCGGACCTTACGAAAATCACTCAAAATCACCCAAAAATGACCCGTCACCAAATTTTCCAAAAAGTGATGAAAATCAATCTACCACACCTGTCATTCATAAAAAATGTGGAAACGCGCCCGGATCACTTCATTAAAGCCCCCAATTTCAGCTTTAAAGATGGCCAAAAAGCACACCTGAGAACAGGATTTGGAGAGAGGGGGGGTGGAGAGAGTTTTTGCTCTATTTCTTCCTTAATAATGACACAACCACTCTTCCAGCACTTTATTCTGACTACAAATGACCAAACACACCTACCAGACACTATAATGAAGAAAAAAATTTTTCAACCCTACCTGGCCAAAATTGAAGAAAACTGCCATATCCGGACCTTACGAAAATCACTCAAAATCACCCAAAAATGACCCGTCACCAAATTTTCCAAAAAGTGATGAAAATCAATCTACCACACCTGTCATTCATAAAAAATGTGGAAACGCGCCCGGATCACTTCATTAAAGCCCCCAATTTCAGCTTTAAAGATGGCCAAAAAGCACACCTGAGAACAGGATTTGGAGAGAGGGGGGGTGGAGAGAGTTTTTGCTCTATTTCTTCCTTAATAATGACACAACCACTCTTCCAGCACTTTATTCTGACTACAAATGACCAAACACACCTACCAGACACTATAATGAAGAAAAAAATTTTTCAACCCTACCTGGCCAAAATTGAAGAAAACTGCCATATCCGGACCTTACGAAAATCACTCAAAATCACCCAAAAATGACCCGTCACCAAATTTTCCAAAAAGTGATGAAAATCAATCTACCACACCTGTCATTCATAAAAAATGTGGAAACGCGCCCGGATCACTTCATTAAAGCCCCCAATTTCAGCTTTAAAGATGGCCAAAAAGCACACCTGAGAACAGGATTTGGAGAGAGGGGGGGTGGAGAGAGTTTTTGCTCTATTTCTTCCTTAATAATGACACAACCACTCTTCCAGCACTTTATTCTGACTACAAATGACCAAACACACCTACCAGACACTATAATGAAGAAAAAAATTTTTCAACCCTACCTGGCCAAAATTGAAGAAAACTGCCATATCCGGACCTTACGAAAATCACTCAAAATCACCCAAAAATGACCCGTCACCAAATTTTCCAAAAAGTGATGAAAATCAATCTACCACACCTGTCATTCATAAAAAATGTGGAAACGCGCCCGGATCACTTCATTAAAGCCCCCAATTTCAGCTTTAAAGATGGCCAAAAAGCACACCTGAGAACAGGATTTGGAGAGAGGGGGGGTGGAGAGAGTTTTTGCTCTATTTCTTCCTTAATAATGACACAACCACTCTTCCAGCACTTTATTCTGACTACAAATGACCAAACACACCTACCAGACACTATAATGAAGAAAAAAATTTTTCAACCCTACCTGGCCAAAATTGAAGAAAACTGCCATATCCGGACCTTACGAAAATCACTCAAAATCACCCAAAAATGACCCGTCACCAAATTTTCCAAAAAGTGATGAAAATCAATCTACCACACCTGTCATTCATAAAAAATGTGGAAACGCGCCCGGATCACTTCATTAAAGCCCCCAATTTCAGCTTTAAAGATGGCCAAAAAGCACACCTGAGAACAGGATTTGGAGAGAGGGGGGGTGGAGAGAGTTTTTGCTCTATTTCTTCCTTAATAATGACACAACCACTCTTCCAGCACTTTATTCTGACTACAAATGACCAAACACACCTACCAGACACTATAATGAAGAAAAAAATTTTTCAACCCTACCTGGCCAAAATTGAAGAAAACTGCCATATCCGGACCTTACGAAAATCACTCAAAATCACCCAAAAATGACCCGTCACCAAATTTTCCAAAAAGTGATGAAAATCAATCTACCACACCTGTCATTCATAAAAAATGTGGAAACGCGCCCGGATCACTTCATTAAAGCCCCCAATTTCAGCTTTAAAGATGGCCAAAAAGCACACCTGAGAACAGGATTTGGAGAGAGGGGGGGTGGAGAGAGTTTTTGCTCTATTTCTTCCTTAATAATGACACAACCACTCTTCCAGCACTTTATTCTGACTACAAATGACCAAACACACCTACCAGACACTATAATGAAGAAAAAAATTTTTCAACCCTACCTGGCCAAAATTGAAGAAAACTGCCATATCCGGACCTTACGAAAATCACTCAAAATCACCCAAAAATGACCCGTCACCAAATTTTCCAAAAAGTGATGAAAATCAATCTACCACACCTGTCATTCATAAAAAATGTGGAAACGCGCCCGGATCACTTCATTAAAGCCCCCAATTTCAGCTTTAAAGATGGCCAAAAAGCACACCTGAGAACAGGATTTGGAGAGAGGGGGGGTGGAGAGAGTTTTTGCTCTATTTCTTCCTTAATAATGACACAACCACTCTTCCAGCACTTTATTCTGACTACAAATGACCAAACACACCTACCAGACACTATAATGAAGAAAAAAATTTTTCAACCCTACCTGGCCAAAATTGAAGAAAACTGCCATATCCGGACCTTACGAAAATCACTCAAAATCACCCAAAAATGACCCGTCACCAAATTTTCCAAAAAGTGATGAAAATCAATCTACCACACCTGTCATTCATAAAAAATGTGGAAACGCGCCCGGATCACTTCATTAAAGCCCCCAATTTCAGCTTTAAAGATGGCCAAAAAGCACACCTGAGAACAGGATTTGGAGAGAGGGGGGGTGGAGAGAGTTTTTGCTCTATTTCTTCCTTAATAATGACACAACCACTCTTCCAGCACTTTATTCTGACTACAAATGACCAAACACACCTACCAGACACTATAATGAAGAAAAAAATTTTTCAACCCTACCTGGCCAAAATTGAAGAAAACTGCCATATCCGGACCTTACGAAAATCACTCAAAATCACCCAAAAATGACCCGTCACCAAATTTTCCAAAAAGTGATGAAAATCAATCTACCACACCTGTCATTCATAAAAAATGTGGAAACGCGCCCGGATCACTTCATTAAAGCCCCCAATTTCAGCTTTAAAGATGGCCAAAAAGCACACCTGAGAACAGGATTTGGAGAGAGGGGGGGTGGAGAGAGTTTTTGCTCTATTTCTTCCTTAATAATGACACAACCACTCTTCCAGCACTTTATTCTGACTACAAATGACCAAACACACCTACCAGACACTATAATGAAGAAAAAAATTTTTCAACCCTACCTGGCCAAAATTGAAGAAAACTGCCATATCCGGACCTTACGAAAATCACTCAAAATCACCCAAAAATGACCCGTCACCAAATTTTCCAAAAAGTGATGAAAATCAATCTACCACACCTGTCATTCATAAAAAATGTGGAAACGCGCCCGGATCACTTCATTAAAGCCCCCAATTTCAGCTTTAAAGATGGCCAAAAAGCACACCTGAGAACAGGATTTGGAGAGAGGGGGGGTGGAGAGAGTTTTTGCTCTATTTCTTCCTTAATAATGACACAACCACTCTTCCAGCACTTTATTCTGACTACAAATGACCAAACACACCTACCAGACACTATAATGAAGAAAAAAATTTTTCAACCCTACCTGGCCAAAATTGAAGAAAACTGCCATATCCGGACCTTACGAAAATCACTCAAAATCACCCAAAAATGACCCGTCACCAAATTTTCCAAAAAGTGATGAAAATCAATCTACCACACCTGTCATTCATAAAAAATGTGGAAACGCGCCCGGATCACTTCATTAAAGCCCCCAATTTCAGCTTTAAAGATGGCCAAAAAGCACACCTGAGAACAGGATTTGGAGAGAGGGGGGGTGGAGAGAGTTTTTGCTCTATTTCTTCCTTAATAATGACACAACCACTCTTCCAGCACTTTATTCTGACTACAAATGACCAAACACACCTACCAGACACTATAATGAAGAAAAAAATTTTTCAACCCTACCTGGCCAAAATTGAAGAAAACTGCCATATCCGGACCTTACGAAAATCACTCAAAATCACCCAAAAATGACCCGTCACCAAATTTTCCAAAAAGTGATGAAAATCAATCTACCACACCTGTCATTCATAAAAAATGTGGAAACGCGCCCGGATCACTTCATTAAAGCCCCCAATTTCAGCTTTAAAGATGGCCAAAAAGCACACCTGAGAACAGGATTTGGAGAGAGGGGGGGTGGAGAGAGTTTTTGCTCTATTTCTTCCTTAATAATGACACAACCACTCTTCCAGCACTTTATTCTGACTACAAATGACCAAACACACCTACCAGACACTATAATGAAGAAAAAAATTTTTCAACCCTACCTGGCCAAAATTGAAGAAAACTGCCATATCCGGACCTTACGAAAATCACTCAAAATCACCCAAAAATGACCCGTCACCAAATTTTCCAAAAAGTGATGAAAATCAATCTACCACACCTGTCATTCATAAAAAATGTGGAAACGCGCCCGGATCACTTCATTAAAGCCCCCAATTTCAGCTTTAAAGATGGCCAAAAAGCACACCTGAGAACAGGATTTGGAGAGAGGGGGGGTGGAGAGAGTTTTTGCTCTATTTCTTCCTTAATAATGACACAACCACTCTTCCAGCACTTTATTCTGACTACAAATGACCAAACACACCTACCAGACACTATAATGAAGAAAAAAATTTTTCAACCCTACCTGGCCAAAATTGAAGAAAACTGCCATATCCGGACCTTACGAAAATCACTCAAAATCACCCAAAAATGACCCGTCACCAAATTTTCCAAAAAGTGATGAAAATCAATCTACCACACCTGTCATTCATAAAAAATGTGGAAACGCGCCCGGATCACTTCATTAAAGCCCCCAATTTCAGCTTTAAAGATGGCCAAAAAGCACACCTGAGAACAGGATTTGGAGAGAGGGGGGGTGGAGAGAGTTTTTGCTCTATTTCTTCCTTAATAATGACACAACCACTCTTCCAGCACTTTATTCTGACTACAAATGACCAAACACACCTACCAGACACTATAATGAAGAAATAAATTTTTCAACCCTACCTGGCCAAAATTGAAGAAAACTGCCATATCCGGACCTTACGAAAATCACTCAAAATCACCCAAAAATGACCCGTCACCAAATTTTCCAAAAAGTGATGAAAATCAATCTACCACACCTGTCATTCATAAAAAATGTGGAAACGCGCCCGGATCACTTCATTAAAGCCCCCAATTTCAGCTTTAAAGATGGCCAAAAAGCACACCTGAGAACAGGATTTGGAGAGAGGGGGGGTGGAGAGAGTTTTTGCTCTATTTCTTCCTTAATAATGACACAACCACTCTTCCAGCACTTTATTCTGACTACAAATGACCAAACACACCTACCAGACACTATAATGAAGAAAAAAATTTTTCAACCCTACCTGGCCAAAATTGAAGAAAACTGCCATATCCGGACCTTACGAAAATCACTCAAAATCACCCAAAAATGACCCGTCACCAAATTTTCCAAAAAGTGATGAAAATCAATCTACCACACCTGTCATTCATAAAAAATGTGGAAACGCGCCCGGATCACTTCATTAAAGCCCCCAATTTCAGCTTTAAAGATGGCCAAAAAGCACACCTGAGAACAGGATTTGGAGAGAGGGGGGGTGGAGAGAGTTTTTGCTCTATTTCTTCCTTAATAATGACACAACCACTCTTCCAGCACTTTATTCTGACTACAAATGACCAAACACACCTACCAGACACTATAATGAAGAAAAAAATTTTTCAACCCTACCTGGCCAAAATTGAAGAAAACTGCCATATCCGGACCTTACGAAAATCACTCAAAATCACCCAAAAATGACCCGTCACCAAATTTTCCAAAAAGTGATGAAAATCAATCTACCACACCTGTCATTCATAAAAAATGTGGAAACGCGCCCGGATCACTTCATTAAAGCCCCCAATTTCAGCTTTAAAGATGGCCAAAAAGCACACCTGAGAACAGGATTTGGAGAGAGGGGGGGTGGAGAGAGTTTTTGCTCTATTTCTTCCTTAATAATGACACAACCACTCTTCCAGCACTTTATTCTGACTACAAATGACCAAACACACCTACCAGACACTATAATGAAGAAAAAAATTTTTCAACCCTACCTGGCCAAAATTGAAGAAAACTGCCATATCCGGACCTTACGAAAATCACTCAAAATCACCCAAAAATGACCCGTCACCAAATTTTCCAAAAAGTGATGAAAATCAATCTACCACACCTGTCATTCATAAAAAATGTGGAAACGCGCCCGGATCACTTCATTAAAGCCCCCAATTTCAGCTTTAAAGATGGCCAAAAAGCACACCTGAGAACAGGATTTGGAGAGAGGGGGGGTGGAGAGAGTTTTTGCTCTATTTCTTCCTTAATAATGACACAACCACTCTTCCAGCACTTTATTCTGACTACAAATGACCAAACACACCTACCAGACACTATAATGAAGAAAAAAATTTTTCAACCCTACCTGGCCAAAATTGAAGAAAACTGCCATATCCGGACCTTACGAAAATCACTCAAAATCACCCAAAAATGACCCGTCACCAAATTTTCCAAAAAGTGATGAAAATCAATCTACCACACCTGTCATTCATAAAAAATGTGGAAACGCGCCCGGATCACTTCATTAAAGCCCCCAATTTCAGCTTTAAAGATGGCCAAAAAGCACACCTGAGAACAGGATTTGGAGAGAGGGGGGGTGGAGAGAGTTTTTGCTCTATTTCTTCCTTAATAATGACACAACCACTCTTCCAGCACTTTATTCTGACTACAAATGACCAAACACACCTACCAGACACTATAATGAAGAAAAAAATTTTTCAACCCTACCTGGCCAAAATTGAAGAAAACTGCCATATCCGGACCTTACGAAAATCACTCAAAATCACCCAAAAATGACCCGTCACCAAATTTTCCAAAAAGTGATGAAAATCAATCTACCACACCTGTCATTCATAAAAAATGTGGAAACGCGCCCGGATCACTTCATTAAAGCCCCCAATTTCAGCTTTAAAGATGGCCAAAAAGCACACCTGAGAACAGGATTTGGAGAGAGGGGGGGTGGAGAGAGTTTTTGCTCTATTTCTTCCTTAATAATGACACAACCACTCTTCCAGCACTTTATTCTGACTACAAATGACCAAACACACCTACCAGACACTATAATGAAGAAAAAAATTTTTCAACCCTACCTGGCCAAAATTGAAGAAAACTGCCATATCCGGACCTTACGAAAATCACTCAAAATCACCCAAAAATGACCCGTCACCAAATTTTCCAAAAAGTGATGAAAATCAATCTACCACACCTGTCATTCATAAAAAATGTGGAAACGCGCCCGGATCACTTCATTAAAGCCCCCAATTTCAGCTTTAAAGATGGCCAAAAAGCACACCTGAGAACAGGATTTGGAGAGAGGGGGGGTGGAGAGAGTTTTTGCTCTATTTCTTCCTTAATAATGACACAACCACTCTTCCAGCACTTTATTCTGACTACAAATGACCAAACACACCTACCAGACACTATAATGAAGAAAAAAATTTTTCAACCCTACCTGGCCAAAATTGAAGAAAACTGCCATATCCGGACCTTACGAAAATCACTCAAAATCACCAAAAAATGACCCGTCACCAAATTTTCCAAAAAGTGATGAAAATCAATCTACCACACCTGTCATTCATAAAAAATGTGGAAACGCGCCCGGATCACTTCATTAAAGCCCCCAATTTCAGCTTTAAAGATGGCCAAAAAGCACACCTGAGAACAGGATTTGGAGAGAGGGGGGGTGGAGAGAGTTTTTGCTCTATTTCTTCCTTAATAATGACACAACCACTCTTCCAGCACTTTATTCTGACTACAAATGACCAAACACACCTACCAGACACTATAATGAAGAAAAAAATTTTTCAACCCTACCTGGCCAAAATTGAAGAAAACTGCCATATCCGGACCTTACGAAAATCACTCAAAATCACCCAAAAATGACCCGTCACCAAATTTTCCAAAAAGTGATGAAAATCAATCTACCACACCTGTCATTCATAAAAAATGTGGAAACGCGCCCGGATCACTTCATTAAAGCCCCCAATTTCAGCTTTAAAGATGGCCAAAAAGCACACCTGAGAACAGGATTTGGAGAGAGGGGGGGTGGAGAGAGTTTTTGCTCTATTTCTTCCTTAATAATGACACAACCACTCTTCCAGCACTTTATTCTGACTACAAATGACCAAACACACCTACCAGACACTATAATGAAGAAAAAAATTTTTCAACCCTACCTGGCCAAAATTGAAGAAAACTGCCATATCCGGACCTTACGAAAATCACTCAAAATCACCCAAAAATGACCCGTCACCAAATTTTCCAAAAAGTGATGAAAATCAATCTACCACACCTGTCATTCATAAAAAATGTGGAAACGCGCCCGGATCACTTCATTAAAGCCCCCAATTTCAGCTTTAAAGATGGCCAAAAAGCACACCTGAGAACAGGATTTGGAGAGAGGGGGGGTGGAGAGAGTTTTTGCTCTATTTCTTCCTTAATAATGACACAACCACTCTTCCAGCACTTTATTCTGACTACAAATGACCAAACACACCTACCAGACACTATAATGAAGAAAAAAATTTTTCAACCCTACCTGGCCAAAATTGAAGAAAACTGCCATATCCGGACCTTACGAAAATCACTCAAAATCACCCAAAAATGACCCGTCACCAAATTTTCCAAAAAGTGATGAAAATCAATCTACCACACCTGTCATTCATAAAAAATGTGGAAACGCGCCCGGATCACTTCATTAAAGCCCCCAATTTCAGCTTTAAAGATGGCCAAAAAGCACACCTGAGAACAGGATTTGGAGAGAGGGGGGGTGGAGAGAGTTTTTGCTCTATTTCTTCCTTAATAATGACACAACCACTCTTCCAGCACAGGACCTGTAGATCTCTTTGGCCAATCATGGACTGTTATAGTCGAATCAAGTTCCGTGTGAAAAATTAGTGATTGTTTCCAGTTTTTTTCCTGACAGTTTTTGTGTGTTGCTAGGTTTAATTCTGGTGTCAAGTAGCAGGTTGGGACGTGAATTGCTTCTTATTTTTTGGCGGGACCTTGTCTAGGTACTGCGCAGTGTGATACCTCTGGCGGAGGGAGCTTACGACAGTGAGCAGTGCAGTGGTTTGTTTACAAACAGAGAAGTGCACGTGTTCAATTATAGTACTGCCGGTATGAAAAGTAACTTTTTGACAGTTTATTTTTGTGGCATTGGGAGTTACGTCAGTGAGACTGCTGTCCATGAAGATAGAAAATGTTTTACCAAATTATTTTGTTCATGCATTTTTTCAGGCATTTTAGTACAACAGTCATTGGGAAATTATTTTATGGTTTTCGTTGTCCTTATGATGTGTCAAACAAACATAACAAAAGAAACATATTGTTGAAGACATTTGCCCGCAGCTCATTATTTGGCCTAACATTTCAGAATAAATCAAATTTATGTACTAACATTAGGATTTAAAACACATTCTAAGTGCAAGAATCAGTTGTTGAACTTATCTGAAGACAATCACAACGTTTAAAACATACAATGGCCTTAATCAAAATTGCAAAAATAAACAATAATAACAATCATATTCACAGTCTGCTACCACACACCGGAAGTAAGCCATCCTGACATTACACCATTTAGCTTTGAAGATTTTTCGTTAATATTTAAGATGTGATTTTGTTCTTATTCCGGAATGGATCCCTAGAAATTTGAACGATATTAGCCGTGTAATTGATTACGATGATTGGGGAATCACTCATCAGTTTTTTTAACATGTTGGATAAAATGTGGGTTCCACATTCGATTGACTGATTCGCTATTAGTGACAATAAAAAATTGAAAAGCTTAAATTTTAGATATTGGAATCATGGTAGTGAAGACGTGGACTCTTTTTCCTGTGACTGGCGTGAAGAAAATAATTTGGCCTTTTATTTTCATTTGCGCCAACTTTTTGCTCCTATAGCTGTTGTGATTTCTCATATCTATCTTAATTAATCCTGGTTACACTCATTAACGTACTTTATTATTTTTATTTTATGGCACTTATATAGTTTGGGGGATGTTTGATTATCTCCCCAGTTTTGTAACTTTTTGGTATCTTATAAGTTTTCGTCATTAATAAATGACAATTTTCAGTCATATGGCCTTATTTTACTTATTTTGGAGCAAAAACAGAGCTTCGTTGTGCATAAATAATTTGCTGTTTCCATCCATTTGCTATTGTGCAAAAGCTATTAAACATGTTATATTTTGCAAAGCAGCGGCAACTCTCATTGTTCCTAAATGGACATCGTCGCCATTTTGGCCGTTTATTTTTGAAGGGAATCACTGGAGATGGTACGTTAAAGATGTTTTAGAATCTGAACCACAGTGAGTTTTACACCAGGGTACAAATAAAAATTGCATTTTGGGCAGTAACAGATTTGTATCTAAAGTGTTAGCCGTTAAACTAGACGCATCGTAGAAAATTCGATGTATTTAAAATATTCATTTTATAAAAAAATTAATAAAAACAATTATAAAGATTCACTTACGTTATATTTCTTAAATTTTTAAGCAAAAATAATGTAAAAAATAGACTCGATTGTTGCTTTTTATCTTCAAAATTTGTCACAATCTTGTAATTCTTCTGCTGCGGTTTAGACGCTTTTTACAGTTTAAAATGGTTTTATGATATTGCAAATTGTAAGAAAAATCCGAAATTACGAGTCAAAATTCGTTATTGCAGTGAAGGAAGTATCTCAGAGAAGGAAAGGTCATAGAGTAACAAAAAAGGAACCTATATCTGCTGAGCACATTTCTCAATTGGTAACTAATTTCATGAGTTCGAAAGTGACTTTGAAGGATCTCCGAGTACTTTCCATTTGTTTGATTTCATATGCTGGATTCTAAAGGTGGCCAGAAATATCTGAATTTAGATGTAATGATGTGATCATTATTTAGAGATTTTCATCAGAAAAATTAAAACCGATTAATACACGGATGGTTATTCTTGTTTGATAGCCAAGACCGGAAAGCACACCTGTCCATATTTGATGCTTTAAAGTATTTCGAAGTTGCAGAGCTGGATAACAATTCTAAAAAAAAAGTGTGTCGTTCTTTAAGTTTTCTAAAGGAGAAAAACTTGCTGAGGAGGAGTAATGTGAAATTGTCTTATACAAGAACAAGGGACATAGATCTTGATGCTTTCAGTTTAATTGGTTTAGACAAAAAAACAATCTGATCCTCATAGCTTAAGAGCAGGAGGGGGCTACAGTTTCTGCTAATGCTGGAACTTAAGACGACTGTTTAAGAAACACGGTTGATTGCGTTCTGAAAACGCAAAAGACGGTTATGTAAAAGATACTGCCGAAGAAAGATTACTAGTTTCTAAAAATTTGGGAATTTAATTTTTTAAAATTCTCTTCCTCTTTCTTTGCTATTTCAAATGTTTTACTTCAGTTTGGCTTCTGTGGCAAATACTACAACTTTTAATTGTTGTTTATTATTATTTGAATCAAGGGTGAAGAGTTAACAAATTATTTATGTTCGTTTGAATAGATGAATAAGAATATAATATCAATTTGTTTCACATCTCCTTCACCCTCACCGTTTCTCTTGGAAAATTTTCCTTCTCTCTGTAATATTTACGATCTTTTGTGAATACGACCAGTGTTAAAAAAGGTAAGCTTATTAGTATCTCTAAAATCTTAAATTGATAACTTCAATAACTTCCCTTAATCATGGTTAAACAGTACTATTTGATCACGAAACTGTAGAATCTTCGAGTGGGCCAGTTGTCCTTGAGAAATATTTTGTACGGTGACAAATAGGTCTACGTGGCCGGGGTAATAGCCTTGTCACAACAGTAAAATAATATTCCATAGATTCGCCGTTCTTTGAGATCGATTTCCACAGCAACTTCTCAACCAAATGTGCCATGCACTATACCAGTTGTAATTTGCATAACAATAGTCGCCCATCGCTGTGCGAGCTATGCTCCTGGTTAGTCACTTGACCGCTAAACCTGAAAGAAGATGACCTGCATTGAAAGTTTACAGGTGGGACGAGTCCATTCGATTTGAGGGGTGACAGGTGGGGCGAGTCGACTTGATTTGAGGGTTGACAGGTAGGGCGAGTCCATTTCATCTGAGGGGGTGACAGGTGGGGCGAGTCCATTTGAGTTGAGGGGTGACAGGTGGGGCGAGTCCACTTGAGTTGAGGGGTGACAGGTGGGGCGAGTCCATTCGATTTGAGGGGTTACAGGTGGGGCGAGTCCATTTCATCTGAGGGGTGCCAGGTGGGGCGAGTCTATTTCATCTGAGGGGTGACAGGTGGGGCGAGTCCACTCGATTTTAGGGGTGACAGGTGGGGCGAGTCCATTTCATCTGAGGGGTGACAGGTGGGGCGAGTCCACTTGATTTGAGGGGTGACAGGTGGGGTGAGTCCAATTCAGCTGAGGGGTGACAGGTGGGGCGATTCCAGTCCATTTGAGGGGTGACAGGTGGGGCGAGTCCATTTCAGATGAGGGGTGACAGCTGGGCGAATCCATTCCATTTGAGGGGTGACAGGTGGGGCGAGTCCATTCGATTTGAGGGGTCACAGGTGGGGCGAGTCCACTTGATTTGAGGCGTGACAGGTAGGGCGCGTCCTTATCATTTTATCAAAGGATCAATTTATTTTAATTATGATTTTAATGAGACATTTTCAAACATTTTCAGAATATGCAAAACTAATTTTTGAGTGGGGAGCAAATTTCAACTGTTGCCATTTCAAAAGTGTGTCAGGATCTCTTATATTTCTGTTTTAATTTAAAATTGAAGTATTCATCTAATAAGAAGGTCGTGAAATTTGAATCAATTTCTTGTAACAAACCATAACTCTTAAAATGTGGACTTATATTAAATTAAGAAAATTATGTCAGGGAGGACGAACAAATTTATTCCAATAGATATAAAAAAAACCGTCTCACTATAGAATAAAATCTAGGGCAGATTTTTCAAAAGAGCAAGATCGTAAATTCATACAAATTGTTTTTATAAATGTGGGCTGTTGGACATCCCGTAGATATATTCTTAAAATGCTCTCAATTATTTCAAAATACTGGGCATATTAACAAACCTTTCAATCCTTTTGATTTACGACATCGTCTGTTACTGTTGAAATCATCAATCCCAAACACAATGCTTACAGATCAGTTGTAGCACATTTAATTTGAAAGTGCTCGGACAATAATCTTTATAATTTTACCCCTAACCCTCTGTTCTTACTAATATTTTTATCATCATTTCATATCGAAGTGAAAAAGAAAACAAGTAATGAAAAACGTATTTATTCACTTTTAAAACAAAAGATGCATAAATGTGCGTCGGGTTCCAGAGCGTGAATGACGGGCTTGGTTGCAAGCAGCCGGGTGTCGTGCAGTTCTCAGTATCTCAGTGGACCTCTGAAATGAGAAGGTAATGTTAACAATATCTGACTAAACGGGCAGGTTGGGAAGATACGACCAATACAATTTACATCTAAGAGAAGAGGGCACTTGAAATGATGTGGGTGATAAAATTTACTGACTTGTCCATAGTTCAGGCTCAGATAGCACCCCAAAAAAGCAAATCGATTCTATGTTGTCTATATTATAACGCCATAATTATGACCTGAAGTTAGTAATAAAGATATTTCAGATAACTTGCTTTGAAAAAATAAATATTGAAATCACTCCTCTAATTTGTGGAGGTTATCACTACGGACGTTTATTTATTTTACCTACTATATAAAGTTGTAATATCTAAAATCGCTTTGCATCACGCGTTTCGGAACCATATTTCGCTTTATTATAAATCATTTTCCCAGATTTCAACACTGTTTACAAGCATTTTACAGGTTCATGTATAAGAAAATAAACAAACCTACCAAAACTGATTAAAATATTTTAAACTATCGTGATTGTCGTAAAAGGAGACGTTTGGATTTTTGATAAACTTTGACTATAAAATTAATGTACACGTTGATGGGGCACAATTGTTTTTGGATCAAAAGTTCCGAACTGTGACAAGTACGGTACTATCATCTAAACTAGTCCGTAATCTTTCTGGTAATATGCCCATTTACTAATTTGCTAAATAATGTCTTGAGTGACATAATAGAAATGACAGGCAAAATATAACAAAGATTAGTAACATACCAGTCAATACTTTTCGCAAATTTCTTTGCATTCTTCTACTCTCTTCCTATCAACTGACATACGTAACTGAAGAAAAAATTATACTTACGAAACATGCATTTGCTTTTACGCCTCATACGACTGCCTTGCGACTGCACCACACGTTGTTGCGTCTTTTCCCAGCTGTGTCCTACTGCCTAGTGAGCATTCGGAAATACAGCTCGCACTACGATGACCAAGTTATTATTATGCAAATTACAGACAGGCATGGCTCATTTCAGACGAGGGACTGTGGTTGAAACTGTTCACGAATGTTCACGGTCTAAAACATGTACATGGCGAATTAGGGAGGGTGTCAGGGGGATCCAGACCCCCTCCCCCTTGAACTTCTGATAAAAAATTACACCTAAAATCTTTAGCTGAATAATAGTTATAAATCGTACCAAATGGCGATATTTTCCCTTCTAAATCCCCTTTTTGGGGGCCCTCGAGCGTGCCCCAAACATAACTCCAAGGGGGTGAGGGTCGGTGTAACATGACACAGAGTCCGTCGAAACATAGAGTCCGCGGGCTTCCGGTTTCAGAAATCAGGGGTCCTACGGACATTCATTTTTTCATTTAATGGGGCCAAGTAGTTAATCCTGCGGACCCCTGGTTTCTGAAACTGGGAGTCCTCATTAAAATATAGGGTCCCTCTAGTGTGACAGAGAGTCCGTGTAATAAAGGCCCCCCTGGACTCTCTATTACACGGACTTTGTTTTTCACAAAGGACTTTTAGAATGGAAGTAAAGTGTCAAAGAAAAAAACTCAGAAGGGAAAATAGAAAAGGGGGCAAAGCTGCCCCAAGGTACATGGGGCCATACACATGCACAGTAGTGGCGAAGAAGTCAAACGGCACGTATATTCTGGAAAATTTACAAGGGAAAAAGTTTAAGGGGGCTGTGGGTGCTGGTCAACTAAAGCAGTACAGAGAAAATTTTGCAAAATGTAAATAGCAACTTTTATCTAATCCTTCTATAAAAACAATGTTAGCTATTAAAAAATTAACTTTATATTCATTGCCATTGCGTTTTCATGATTAATTTGGACCGCATTTACAGCACATTGATTTTTCTGTATTTCACAGCTGAAGGCGAAGTTGATACCAGTTAAATAAAAGAATGAAACAATTGAGTATTTTGTTCAACAAAGAAGATGGTAAACAATAAACACCCAGTTAAAACAGGCTTTCTGTATTCTTGTCTTTTTAAATTCAATAAATTATATATTTTTATTGATAATTGGTTACAATTATATTGCACCAATAGAACTATTACTTCAAAGAAATGTATAAAGCGTACAGATTACAAAAAACTAAGAAATATTGCCTTATGGGTACTAATTAAACTCGATTTTCTTTCGACTAAAGTGCAACAGTAAGGGGGACCCTGCGATTCAAAGCGGACTGTTCATTTTAAATCTGAAAGTCTGTGGACTGTACGTTTTAATATAGGAAGTCTTTCAGATTCAAAACTTAGGGTTCGCCGGACTCTGAAAGGGCCGGACTCTACGGCACGCTACATCGGCTTTGAATTCCAAGGCCTGCCAATCCGTCAAAAAAAAAAAAAAAAACACCACCACCCCCTTCAAAAAATCCTGGATTCGCCCCTGATGTACATGTGGATTTGATTTATTTATTCACACATTAATTGACCAATAAGACCACGGGCGCTAATATATACACGACATTCTTATTAATACTACGCTTATTCCATAGTACTGTAAAATGTAGGGTTATCAGTTTCATTTGTTTGATTGATTTGTCTACCTTTTTTATTCGTTTGTTTATTCATCTGTTATTCATTTTGCATATTTTAAAAAGATTTTAAAGTTTTTAGTTTACTAAATTTATCATATTGTAATTCCTGCCAGAATAGGTTATCAATTTTTTGTGGTTATTTCATGTTCTAGACTCGTGTAGTGTGCTATATTTCTCATCTTATTTGCAAGTCCCCATGTTTCAAGGAATACTTTGCTGAGGTCCAGGTATGTTTTTTACCATATATCTCTTATTCATACAATTGTCTTACTATTCGGCTGTCTGGTAACTCTTCTATTTTTTCCCAAACCTGTGTCATCTCACTACACCAATATTTATATAGGGTCCCTAGGTCTGCTTGGCTTGCATTATTGCTTGTTGAAGTCTCTAAGGCACCTATCTTTGTGCTGATTTAAAACAATAAAAATCTCCTCGAAAATATAAAAATTGACTGTCATATTTCTCGTTGCAATGCATAAGCATAGGCAACTCAAAGCTTTAATTGTCAATTTCACACCTTTCTATTTTGAGGTGAGATCGCAATCGGCAAAGGGCGTAACTTCATCCCCGAACAAGGTTTTATCACGGAAATTGGCAGAGTTGACCTCGAGTGTATGGGCTACAATCTTGTGCCGTCATTTTAGTTGAAATATTTTTGTCATGGAGTAATGGGTCCCTAATGCATTATAGATTTTCATTCAACAAAGGCATTATTTTGCTTTATCAACGATAAAATCTGAACCAAGACCTTTAAGGAAGTGGCGACTAGAAATGACCAAACACACCTTCCACATATCATTAAAAAAAGCTTCTGGTAAATAAGAACGCTGCATTATAATCCCAAAACTTACCAAAAATACCATAGATCGGACCTACCAAAATCAGCCAAAATCGACTATTTTCAGGTTTTTGCAAAAAGCGATCAAAAATAGTGTCCATAGGCCTACTCTCCGGCACCGATACTCCCGCTTAATATTTTTTTTTCATTTTGCCCATCAATACGACACTACACCGATAGATCGCCTCATTGAAACATACATGTACCCCCTAAAATTACTGTTGTACGCGCACTGTTACTAACCGACACCGATACTCTCCCACATCGTTGCTTCCCCGACTCTTTACTCCCCCGTATCGTTATACAATTTTCATATATAACCGTCATTGTAACTCAACGATATTATATTTAAAATAGGCCATATAAATTCGAAAAGTTTTAGCTAGGATCGAGGCCTACCAATGAAATCTAAATATTTTCAAGAATTTTTACTGGGCATGAATACCATTTAACCCGATTTATCAAAAGGCAATTGCCACCTCTATATCTCGACTTTTCAATAAGAAACTAGGTAGCATCTAAAAGTTTAAAGCTTCAAAAATTTGGAGACCATAACAGATTCAGCCAAGGGCACGTTTCGGTGCCATATTTGATCACGTCATGATGGACATTTATAGTTCAAGGACCAGAACAGTCTGTCGGAAACAATGTAGAAATAACGACGCGTGTCCAATTCACTGTAAATACGCCAACACCAGCGTCTCCTGAATTCTAAAATCTAGAATAAAAATATGTACTTAAGCATTGTAGCAGGACGAAAACCAATCCACTTCATGAGGATCCCATATCTTATCAAAATGTGAGAATAATTCTTGAGAAATACCCCAGTCGTCAACATACACACTTTTACTTATATAATCTGCATGGGTATTCTTTTCTCTCAGTATCCTTACATTTCTATTGAATTACTTCATTAGAAGAAAAACATCTAAAATAATAGATTGTGATTTACTCTTCGTGTTACTTTTTTCTTTTACTTTTACAATATCTTTGTTATCAGAAAACCACTTCAATCTCGAATCACTCAACGTGTTTGCCATGGAGAACAGGACCCTGAAAACAGCTATCAGTTCTCTGTAAGTAGATCTCTCCGTCGCTGACCATTCCCCGTGACACACTCTTTTAGGTGTCTCCACACAATATCCTCCAAACCCAGAACTACTAGCATCAGAATAAACTACCTTATTGCACTAAGGTGAAAACTGTAAAATGCTGATTTACTACATCAAGATTCTGTACCCAAGGTCTGACTGCATGCGTCTTCACACACGTTTTCTGGTTCTAAGAAAAAGAACTTGAAATAAACATGCTATTATACTATATCATTAGTTGCGTTACACTCCCCAACACAACAGACATAGTATAATCTGACCGACAAAACTAGCCATTCCTCTGCTCTCTTTCGTGCAAAAATAATGCCAGTTCTCTTAGCTCTTGCTAATCTAATATCAAGAACTTTGATTTCCACAATACTTATATCTATATCGATGCCAGACTCTGTAGCTACGACCAAATAGTATTCTCATATATCTGCATAAAACCTGACTTAGCAATATCTTTGTTACTACAGTACCACAGACCGTCATCCAATTACATTAAAGTTTGAAAATCTTCATATCTCCATTTTTTTTATCAATTGCCTTGTCAATTTTGAAAAAAAAATATAAAGTGCTAATGATAACCCAAATAGAAGAACTAAGAATTAAAGTAAATCTGCTGATCTTGAATTTTCCATGAAAAACCTCAATAATCCGTATGAGGATAATAGATATCTAGATGATGATAAGCTGAATCCAATTTAATCATCCAACCACAGAATTTCATAAACATAAGAGCCGTTCTCAAATGTTCGTAACTACCAGACTGCTTACAGACATGTTTGTTTACTTCTCGTAAATCTAAAATCAATCCATTTTTTACTGCTGTGCACTGCTACTGTTTAAGGGTTACCAACAATTGGTTGTTTGCTACACCTTTTTATTAAACCCTTCTTTTCCAATTCAAGAATAGCATTTTAACAAAAAACTTATTTTTCAATGGTGAAAGCTGTTATCTTTCCTCATCCCACAGGGTGTTGTTATAAACGGAAATTTACAACCATTTTTATCAAGTCTAGAATTAAAGATGGAGACCCTACATGTACTTCTTCCCAAAAACTTAAATTGGTTCTTAACCTACTTTTCACATTTTTCTGATCTTCGCAACTCTTGATTGAAACTAACGCACTCATTCCGGGTACTTATCTTATTTCAATGTTTCCGCCTTTTCCCATTCCAGATGTTCCCTGATCTCTGGGGTTGGACTCTGGTGGAAGAACTTTTCCCTCTGTAAGTTGGTCACTCAAGCATGAAATGGCCCTTTCCTCAACAAGCTAAGCAAAGTCTCGACCCCTTGCTGCGAAAAAGACATCTCCGCTGAGAAGTATCGCTGACCACACCCATCGCTGGTCTGCTGATATAACTTATTTTTTTTTGCTCCTCTTTTGTGATTTTCTTTTATTTTCGTTGCAGCTCTCTCTCGCTCTCAGAATCACTAGCAAGAGGATTTACTGTATATTCCTTAACAGTTTGCCAGCCGGCAACTAAAGTGTCAGCAATTCTGATAAATTTGTTTCTCTTGCCAAGGCTGTAAGGCACTGTCATATTGTTCGCCACAATATCTTATTTTCAAATACTGTTAAGTCAAATTGCTGGTGATTACCTTCTATTTTCCAAGACAAATATTGTCCACTTTCACTTTTTACTATCACTGGCTAAGGCATTAAATGTAGACAGTCTATGTTCGAAATAGACTTTCGGCTCTTTCTTTTTACTTTCCATTTTTTCATTACATCAGCCAAGGTAAAATGTTCGCCTCCACTGGACTCATCATCCATGTCGTCTACGGAGTCGTAATCATAAGCGTGTTAACAGTACCGTGTCAATCGCCTGAATGACACGAGAACTCTTCTACGCCAATCGCGCCCTCTTCTGGCGTGTCATAACCAGAGAGAAATCAAGTTCACTTTAATTCCTCTCGTCAACCGATTGAAATTATATTTTTATTGACTCGCTACATCGAGCTGGACGTGACGCAGTTAACTTTTGTTTACTGCATTTTGTAGAGCTTGTCAAGCACAACACTGGAGGTGGTGACCCTTTTTTTACTTTTCTATACGAATGCGCTTACTCCAGCTGGTGGTACAATACCCTCAGGCGGTAGCGCTTCTCTGATCCTCTAGTTTTCATGTTTTTTTCAAATGCTCGCTTCATTTTATAAGATCAAGCGTGCGTAATAAGCAAAGCATTATTTTCTGTTTCACGGGTATGTTATTGTTTTTTAACCTCATGGATGGATCGTTGTGGGAATGAAATTAGTGGTTGTGAATAATACATGGTTACCCATCCCATTCGGCTGAGCCAGTTCAGCGGGGTAAATAAAAACTAACCACCCTCTAAGAAATCCTGGATCCGCCCCTGAGGGCTGTTCGTTATTGGTTTCTTATTAACGATCTCGCTGCATGCTGGCAATAAACACAATCGGATTTGTTATCTATTCCACCCGTTTTCAAGGATTTATGATGTTACATTCAATTTGTAATTTTTTTCTTGTCCTCGATTTCTATTACAAATAGAATCTTAAAGAAAAAGCAGTAATTATAGCGCATTAAAAGTGTTCATTAGTCCCAACAATCGCCCAAGGACAGCGTAAAGTGTAGAATCTCACATTTCCAGGAAGACAAAGGCGGTAATTTATCGCTTTAACACTGTTTATTTTTTCTTTAACGAATGGAGTGGCGCCTGAGGAAAAGATTATGGCGTGTTTGCTATCTTCTGTTGAAAACATATTTTAGTAGAATAAATAAAAAAATAAAGAAGTTGTGCAATTTGTATACAGTAGCCACTGTTGAAAAACGAAGTGAAGTATACAGATATTTCTTAATAATCACAAAGCCGAGCTGCAAGAGTGGTTGTGTCATTATTAAGGAAGAAATAGAACAAAAACTCTCTCCACCCCCCCCCCCTCTCTCCAAATCCTGTTCTCAGGTGTGCTTTTTGGCAATCTTTAAAGCTGAAATTAGGGGCTTTAATGAAGTGACCCGGGCGCGTTTCTACATTTTTTATGAAGGACCAGTGTGGAAGATTGATTTTCATCCCATTTTGGAAAAATCGGTGACAGGTCGATTCTGGATGATTTTGAGTGATTTGCACAGTGCCGGAGTAACATGAAAATCTGACTCCCCCAGTCAGATTTTCATAATGAAAATTTGACTCCCCCTCCACAAAACTTCATAAATCTTATTTTATTTGATAAGTCTGTGATCTTGTAGTATGTAAAATGGAGGATACATTGGCACTTTTTTTAGTTTGCAGGTGAAAATTTTCATGAAAAAATGAGAAAATTAAAAATGTGCACTTTACCGCCCATTGTCTCCCTTATGAAAAAGGTATTTATTTGATATTGGATGATCATTTCTACATCTTTCCTTTAAATTTACTTTATGAAGATTATATTTGAAAGTTTGATGGTAAAGTATTGGGTGAAAAAACTAAAAAAAACATCAAAAATAAGAAAATTAAAAATGTGCATTTTATCACCCAGTGACTCCCCTGTGAAAAGGCTATCTATTTAATATTTGATGATCATTTCTAAATCTTTCCTTTACTTTTACTTTATGAAGATAATATTGGAAATATTTGAAAGTTTGATGGTAAAATATGGGGTGGACCCTTGGTATTTTTGCACCTAAAAGTAATTTTGTTTAAGAGATTTAAAAATCTATTTGCATAGGCTTTTGATCGAATAAAATATATGTATAGGGCATCAAACTGAAGCTAATTGTTTCAAGTTTCACAGAGATGTATCATCGTTGCTCATTCTAGCAACATAAATGGCTGCCATCCTTTAAAATAAAAATGTGCACCCGTGGCTAGTTAATTAATTACGTTGGCCCCCTTGACTTGGGGAAAGTTGTACCCTCATATTGCCCACAAACCTTACCACACAACAGAGCTAGAAAGCACTGTTGAAAGAAACTCAATGGTTTAAAACTGCATTTCTTACTTTCTTTAAAAACGAAATTTATTATTAGTTTTAATTCATTAAAAACCCGCTTTATACCATTATAAATTTATTGTTAATTAAAACAAAACATTTTATTGATAGATATTTTGGTTCTGGCAACACATACAACGTGACGTACGGAAACCTCAATAAATCTGCCTCATTCGAACCATTTATTCATCAAAGACTCTCAAATTCAATTTTATAAATTAAAAATGTAAAAAAATGTATTTCAAGGTGTTTACATGGGATACTTAGCCATCTGGCATTATATTTGAAAAATAATGACGTTGCATACATAGTTTAGTTCATGGGGCTTACTTTGAAACCGGTTTTGATACTCATAATCATTCCTAGTTGGCCTCTAACTGGGCCAACTAGATCTGGTCTCCCCTAATATAGCCGATGGACACTTATGGTAAACTGAAACAAAGGACTGATTTTGCTGATTTTTTTTTTATTTTCCTTTACTAATGTGCTTATTTTTTAGGCCTGTCACATTAATAAAACACTGAGGTGATTTTCATATATAGTACATGTAGAAAAAAATTTAAACAAGGCAGCAAAGCTGTCAAATGTACAGACAAAAAAGCAGAAAATAAAGATGCAGAATATAGGTCACTTTGTCAATTTTGATGCAATAATCAATAATGTTTATGACAGCACAATCAATCAACACTAAATCTTAATTGTGTGCAACAGGTAAGATGGTCAATAGGAACAGTGAAAGTTTAAATTCACATAATGAAAACCCCAATATGTGAAAAATTATGACAGTGTATAAAAAAATATTACATAATGTTAAACAGTATTAACACCAATATTATAGCTTATGTGGAAATACAGAAAATGTACAGAGCTGCAGGTGGATGAGAGTCACATTTGAAAATGCCAGTGTTTGAAAAATACAAAGAAATTAAAAAGAAAACAAAAAATATTTTAATAAAGCTTGAAAATGCCACTATATAAAAAATGAAAATTTCATAAAATCCTTTATTACTTCCAGAAAAATCAACCAATCAGACTCGTTTTCCAGCTATGGCTGTATTAACATAAGTCCTATGTTACTTTCCTGTAAGTCTAAGAAGAGTTAGTGACATGGTTGTCCTTTAACTATGGAGGCAGAGTCCACAATAGGGTTGTCTTCAATTTTGATGCAATATTTTATTAATAATAATATAATAATAATAGTCTAAAATCCATTACAACATGTTCAGAAGACTTTACATATACATAAAATAATTACTTTAGAAATCAATTATTAGAAATGGATAGATAAAAAATTACAGAGCTTAAAGACAAAAAAATTAAGAGTATTTTAGATAAAACATACGGATTCTCATATAAAAAGCACTTAAACTACATAACTAAAATAGGTTTGTTAAGAAAAAGTAATTAATTCAATTTAGGGTAAAAAAAAGCCTTATCTGCACACAGAAAAAATTATAAGTAGAACAGCCTTATTTCTTACAGTGCACAAATGCAACTACTATAAAATTTGTAAAATCAATTTAAAAGTCGATTAGTCAAAAATTTCCTGAATAAGGACGTCTTCAATTCTTTTTTTAAATGCTTGGTAGACTCAATTGGATTTCCAGTGGAAATAAATTCCATTCCTTTGGACCTGCTGATTTAAAAGAAATGTCACCATAAGTTTTAAGGCACATTTTTACCAGCTTATTAAGTAACAATTTGTCTACAGACCGCAGGTTTCTTTCTGGAACATAGTGAGTGACTAATTCACTTAAGTAGATCTGTGCACTTGTATAAAAAGCATCATGAACAAAAACTAGAAATTTAAATAAAATCCTGGCTTGCAGAGGTAGCCAATGTGACTCTTTTAAAACTGAGGTGATATGGTTACTCATGGATGTACGAGTAAATAATCTAGCTGAGATGTGAGATGAGCTTATTCAAGCTGCAGTCTTTTAATCTGGTTTTTTGGACAACCATATAAAATAGAATTACAGTAATCCAATCTAGATGTTACTAAACAGTTTGTAACTGTAGCTGGAGCAGAGTCAGATAGGTGATACGAATTGCACCTATATTCCTAATGTTATATATTGCTGACTTGCATATGCTGGCAATTTGCTTATTCATACATGTAGAAAGTGTTCTATCTAAAAAAAACACCAATAGGGTGTTGGCTTTATGATACTGGATCCAATTTTTAGTTCAATTTTTGTGATATTTTCTGATTAAGTGGTTGGGTTACAACTAAAAGTTCAGATTTTCCATCATTGATTTTCAGCTTATTTCTTATCGACCACCCTAGTAGATCATCAGTACACCTAGACAGCTTTTCAATTGATTCATTAGGATTTTCTGCATTACAGCATGTAAAAATTTGTGTATCCTCTGCATAGATGTGATAGCCAATACTGCGATGTCTCAATATGGCCCCAATAGGTAATGGATTCATACAATAAATTAGAGGTCCAGGAACACTACCTTGAGCCTCGAGGTACACCACAAGCTAACTCTGACCAAGGAGTTATAACTGTTATAACTCCTTGCTCTGACACATTTGACAATATTCCATTAATTAAAACCTGTTGTGAGCGACCTGTAAGATAAGAGCGTAAAAGACTAAGTGCAGAGTCCCTGATACCAACATAATTTTCGAGAAAAAGATATAAGTAGTTCATGATCGACTGTATCAAAAGCTGCAGATAGGTCTAAACATGGGAACAGACGGTGTGCAATCTTGAAAGACCTTGGCGGAAGTTAATGCAAACGGAAGTTGCGTGCAAGCTCTTGCGCAGGCATGACTAGGTGGCCATCTTGGTGATTGCACGGATAAGTGAAATAGGTGTGAGAGATTGAAGTCTCAAACGATCATTGTTTTAGGCCAGTACAGCAGGTTAGTCAACACACATTCTTTAGATATTTTACAAAGAATATATCTCTATGTTTAAATAGGAAACGTTTCACAGTTAATGTTATGTAAAGTTAAACTTGAGTGGCGAAATTAACAGTCCATATGTTGGATAGCCACGATAGATCGGTTTGACTTCATTGTGTTTTCATCTTCTTTTTGCAGTTGTATATTGTCCATTCCAACTTACCATTTAAAGACAATAACCTGATTAATTTCTGGTGCAGGTCTTGACACGAGATATTGTGTATTTTGACCATTGAGTTCCTTTCCCTGTGTGACCTAAGTTTGAAGCAAAAGATTGGATATTGGAGGATCATTAATGAATCTCTGCAATGGAAATGTGAAAATTTATACAATATGTAATGGATTGCCCAAGATGACCCATTTCCTTCATATTTTTTATTTGATTAAAATTCAAACCCTGCTTACTCACTCAGGTAGGCTGTGTTCAGATTAAAAGTTATCGGTCCAGCAGGATCAATCTGTAATCAGCTTAATTGTCTAGTACGTCTCAAAGCAAAATGAACAACATCATAGACCACATAGCTTTTCCAACTTCACTCAAGTACTTTAAAGTCTTACTGTGTTCTAAAAAATGTGAAATGTTCTATTAACAGCATAAATGCTTTAAATTAACAACAAAAAATTTTGAACTCAGAAAAGGGGGTACTTTTAATTGACAAAATTCTGATTTACTAGGTGTGACAGACATTTAAGCCGGTCAATTTGACAGCAATTTAGTGAGACTCCCTAAGGAGACAGACCGATTCAAATATCTGTGGGAAGTCGAGCTGACAGCAATTTAGTGAGACTCCCCAGGGAGATAGATTGATCCAAATATCTGTGGAAATGGTCCCCATGCTGAGCAGGCCCTACAATATTAACACATTTAGGTTCAGAATTACTTGTTAACACAGTTAACACAATATTTTAGTCACTTCATTGTGTTAACACAAATTCAGTTACTAAAACAGAATATTGAAACAAAAAGCATGTGTTAAACTCTGAAGAACATTTCAGGAATAGCACTGCCCAGTAGAAGGGTCCCGGTTGGCCATGGCTGGAAAGGAACAAGACAAGCTGACTAGGATCGCTATTGTGAACAGTGACAGATGTAAACCTAAGAAATGTCGTCAAGAATGCAAAAAGTCTTGTCCTGTAAACAGAATGGGTATGTCATAGATAAGTGTCTTGTTTGAAAAGGAGTTAATTTAAGCGTTTGCTTAGTTTGTATACATTAAGCATCATTTATTAAATTGGGACTTCCAGAATTTAAGACTGCTGGATAGGTTGATACAGGTACATCATCCTTTAATCATAAAATATACGGGCCATTCCGTGGCATTTTTTTGCTGTTATGGAAGGACATTTGACACTTCAAATGAAAATATTTTCAAAAGTAAAAAAGTTACAAGGTCCATTTTTTGTATGTTTATTCTTCTATATGTAAGTTATAATTAGGCAAAAAATTAGGTTTAAAAAAATTAAAGTTACGAAAAAATTATAATAAATAGTTAGCATCTCGGAAGGACGTGAAATGGACATGGAATTTTAACTTTCAACTTCAACACTAAAATTCTGCTCTGTCTGTGTAGATATTTTTAAAATCAAATCAAAATATGAATATTTGATTATTTTACTTTCTCGGTGTATAAAAATTTTTTTGGAAAAAAAATAATAAATTTGAAAATTTTGCATATAAAAAAATCAAGTAGGCGTCATGGAAGGACACGTCTCGGAAGGACGTTTTGTCCATGGCTATATAAAATGTAAAATAAGGCTAATAATAATATTTTATGAATACATACCAGCATAATTTTGATGAATAATATCAAATGTAAACATGTCTTTCCATGGCAATATATTTCATCTTCAAACATGTTACTAATTTTGACTATAATATAAGTTCTCATCTGCTCTGATCATCTTTAAATAATATTGGGACATTTTTTGAGAAATTCTTACCAAATCTATTAATTATAAATATAATCAATTGTCTAAATTATAATAACTTCAATATTATTCATTCAAATGAAATGTTTCTCAGTTTAAAATGCTTCTATATATAATAATTGTGAATTTTAAGTTCAATACTATCTTGTAAGACATAAGGGTTTTGGGGCTCATTGGTCACATGACCTGTTATGGTCCAATCAAAATGCCTCATACTTGCTTCCACTGTGCTAGGTGTCATGTTTAATGCTTATATGTTTGGATTTAATTTCTTACTGAAGTGGTTCTAAGCAAAAATAATTTCATATTTTGTTGGCCCCTTTCATGGTTGAGGAGAATATGAAGTTATAAGTTTTTAACTTTTGTAGTTACTGAGAAAACTTAAAAAATAGGTACCAAAATCATCTCGGAAGGACAAATTGATATTGATTAATCCATTATTTTATAATCAAATATTTTTTTAATCTAATGCACCTGACTAAATGTAAGAAATAGGTTATATTTAATGTATTTAGCCTTTATTGTTTAAAATGACCTCTATTATGAAAAATATATCAAAAATAAAAATGTCCTTCCGTGACACTATTTTATAAGTTTTCCAGATAAAAGTGTCAATAAAATCATAATCATCAAAACCTAAAATTTCTTTTGGATTCTGGTGTCTTATGATGTCTGGTTTCAGAAATTATAAGTTTTATAAGTAGGATTCCTTTTTATGTACAGACACAGATGTGTCTGTACATATAGCCATCATCTGCGTCTGTCGTCGCCGTCGTCGCCGTCGTCGCTGTCGCCGTCGCCGTCGCCGTGCACTTTTACCGATAACACGATAAGTGGAAAACCATTTTGCCTTTTGATTTGAAACTTGCAGAACTGATGAATATTCATAATACGCAGGTCAAGTTCGAAAATCAGCATGATCGGGTCACTCTTAGGGAATTTATGCTGTTTTTTCACTTTTTTCAACATATATGCAGCACCGATAACACGATAAGTGGAAAACCATTGTACCTTTTGGCTTGAGACTTACAGTACTGATGAATATTCATAATATGCAGGTCAAGTTCGAAAATCAGCATGATCGGGTCACTTATAGGGAATTTATGCTGTTTTTTCACTTTTTTCAGCATATATACAGCACCGATAACACGATAAGTGGAAAACCATTTTACCTTTTGGCTTGAAACTTACAGAACTGATGAATATACATAATACGTAGGTCAAGTTCGAAAATCAGCGTGATTGGGTCATTTTTAGTGAATTTAGGCTATTTTTTCTCTTTTTTCAGCATATATGCAGCACCGATAACACCATAAATGGAAAACCATTTGACCTTTTGGCTTGAAACCTACAGAACTGATGAATATTCATAATACGCAGGTCAAGTTCGAAAATCAGCATGATCGGGTCATTTTTAGTGAATTTAGGCTATTTTTTCACTTTTTTTCAGCATTTTTGCAACACTGATAACACAATAAATGAAGAGCTGTTTTACCCTTTGGCTTGAAACTTACAGAACTGATAAATATTCATAATACGCAGGTCAAGTTCAAAAATCAGCACGATCGGGTCACTTATAGGGAATTTATGCTGTTTTTTTTCACTTTTTTCAGTATATATGCAACACTGATAACACAATATAAGAAAAACAGATTGGCCAATTGTCATTATACTCACAGGAGGGGCCAATCTTACTAAAACGCAGGTTGAGTTTGAAAATCAGCATAATCAGTCCATTATTTTAAAAGGTAATGCTGTTTTTTCACATTTCCTCACATTCAATTCTTAGGCATGTTAACAGTCTCATTATTGAACTAATAAGATACGTAAAAGTGTTTGTTTGACATTTCCTGCATCTTTACAACATTGTTAGTTGATTTTGTAAAAATGATGGTAAACTTGTTATCATGTATTGTGTAATAAAGTGTCAAAAATGGAAATACACTCATATCATTGCAGTTTGTCAGATGCATTCATCCACTATGTTCAGAATCTCAGAATGGAGGAAGTTGGGCATTTAAAACTGTTCTATTGATACTTTTCCCATCTCATCAATTTTCTTCATTGGTCATATAAAAATGGCAGTAAACTGTTTATTTTGTTTTATGTTTAAAAAGTGTTAAAAATGGAAAAAAACCCATTTCAGAACAGTGCTGTATTGTTTACATTTTGGCATTTTCAATATGTGACTTTGAAGTTCCATGGGCCTGAAGGCTTTTGCTAGTCACATTTTCTGAATAACCATGATACTAATATTTTATAATTAAAAATTGATGGTCATTATGCTGTAAAACATTATGTAATATTGCATGAAAATTTGAAGAAACCCCTATTTTGGGCACTGCTCCCATGATGACCATTTAAGGAAAATCATGTCACTTACTGTTCTCAAACTTACAGGAAAGAAACATGGGACTAAAATACAGCTCCAGTAGGCAATGCAGTCTGTTTGGTAAATTTTTCTGGCAATTAAACAGTTTTTTGTGAAAATTTAATTTTTCACTTATTGGCATTTTCAAGGTGTGACTTTGAAGTTCCATGATCCTGAAGACCTTTGCTTGTCACATTTCCTGAATATCCGTGATACTAATATTTTATAATTAAAAATTGATGGTCATTATGCTGTTAAACATTATGTAATGTTGCATCAAAATTTGAAGAAACCCCTATTTTGGGCACTGCTCCCATGATGACCATTTAAGGAAAATCATGTCAATTACTGTTCTCAAACTTACAGGAAAGAAACATGGGTCTAAAATACAGCTTCAGTAGGCAATGCAGTCTGTTTGGTAAATTTTTCTGGCAATTAAACAGTTTTTTGTGAAAATTTAATTTTTCACATATTGGCATTTCCAAGGTGCGACTTAGAACCTCCACGGGCTTGAAGACCCGTGCTAGTCACATTTTGTGAAAATCCATGACACTTATTAAAAATCGATGGTCATTATGCTGTTAAGCATTATGTAATGTTGCATCAAAATAGAAGAAAACACAATTTTTGGTGTTGCTGCCTTGATGACCATTATGGAAAAACCGTGTTACTTATGACTGTCAAACTTTCAAAAAAGAAACACAGGACTAAAATGCAGCCTGAGTTAGAAAAGCAGTCTAATTGGCTTCTTTTTCTGGAAGTTATACATTTTAGTGTTATATTCATTATCTTTTTTGGCATATTCATTGTGGGACTCGGAGCTCCCATGGACATGAAGCCAAATGGTAATCATATTTTCTACATGTCCATCCTATTTATAGTCAATAAACAAAAATTGGTGATAATTATTCTCTAATTTATTATGTAATGTTACATCAAAATTGACAATCTTTTTGCACTGCTACTGCAAACATTATGAAAAGAAAACTGTGCTACTTATTATAATTTTAAACTTACAAGTACGATTTTTAGGATTGGCCTTCAGCTCATGAGAAAACCAGCTCTATTGGATTATCATGTTTATTGTATTTATGCATTTTTTGTGAAATTTTCATTTTTCTCATTCTGGCACTTTCTAAGTATAAACTTGAACTCTGATGGGCCTGAAGCCTTATGCTTTTACTTTCGTCTGTGTTACCTGTTGTGCATAAGTTGATGTTGACTGTGCAGTTAAACATAATGTATTATTGCATCAGGATTGGTAGTCTCCTATTTTGGGCATTATGGTTTTGTGCTTTTCTTAAGGTGTGACTTATGGGCCTGAAGACCTTTGAGTGGGTCAGTCTTTAAATTACCCTTGGGTATCACTAGATTAATTTCAGAGTTATAAAGTCATTTGCTTTAATAGGCCATTAAATGAGATTACGTAAAGCACACTTGTTGATATTTCCCTGTAAACTTCCAAAGGTAAAGCTCTCTGCTAGATTAATAATAAGGAAGCAGTGATAATTATGCAGGTAAATTTTGTTTAATATTGCAAATAAGTTTTAAATATATATATATATATATCAAACTGGAAGATTAAAAGTTTGAATAGCAGCTTCATTGGAATTATATTTACCTCAAGCTCTGCCAAGGAGGTTATATTTTCACCCCTGTTTGTCTGTCATCCACATAACACAAAAGGTTATGGACTGATTTTGCAGAAATTTTCAGGAACTGTCAGAAGTGGGGCCAAAGAGGACAATGATTAATTTTTGGTGGTGGTCCGGATCAATAATCAATCAATTATCAATAATAATCAACAATTGCTGCCTTGGCAGAGGTCTGCACTCTCAAAGTGCTTTTCTAGTTTTGTTGTTTTCCTTTATAATTTTTTCTCAAACACTTGCATTTGTGACTTTTAGCCCCAGGCAGGCTGTCATCTGCCTGGGGCTCTGCACATTTTCTGTATTTCTACATAAGCAGTTGTATTGTTTTTTATGTCTTTAAACATTATGTAATATTATTTTATGCACTGTCATCATTTTTCAAATATTGAGACTTTCATAATGCGAATTTGAACTCTCATGGTCCTGAAACTGTAATCTTATTGAAGGGGTGGATTGAGACCATCTTCTAGGTCTTCCGGAAGACAGTCAGGTTATTAAGTTTATATTGACTGGTATCTATTTTTTTCTGTTGGAACACCATCAAAATGGAGGATGGATCAACATAGATACTTTGTAATACTGTCAGAAAATATCTCTGGGTCCGCTCCTGTTATTGACCATGTTACCTGTTGTGCAAGATTAAAATTCAGTGTTGACTGACAGTGCTATTATAAGCATTATTTATTATTGCATCAAAATTGACAAAATGACCTTTTTTGCATCTTTATTTTCTGTTTTTTGTCTGTACATTTGACAGCTTTGCTGCCTTGTTGAAATTTTGAGGTCTGCGGACCAAATACCACGGAATGGCCCATATATATTTATGTATAACCAGGGATGCTAGTCTTCCGGTTTTTACCGGGATTCCGTTTTTTTGCGTCCAGTTATAAAATTTTCTGGTACTATATTTTGTTCCGGAATTCTCGTTTTTAACGTGGTCGCGGACTGGACGAACGATGCGTCAGAGGAACGTCACATTTCAACCATTGCGACAGAGCTGCGTTTCAACACAATATCTAGTCACAACCGTAGCACGTGATTTGTTTATGGCGCTTGATTGGTTGGAAATGTAGGCTTTAATGTCGGCACCCATGTGGAAAGTTTTGACACCGCGTGCGCGGAATTTTGAACTAAACCAAACTAAATGGATTTCGCGGAGAGGGGAACAGACAATATTAGCCATTACCAATCTTTGAAAATGATAAATGAAAGGGATTAACATTTAGTGACTATCATTATCATGCTGGTGATTATCAAGCTTACGTGAGGGATCATTACTGTCTACTATGGGTGGTAGGTGTTTATGTACTGATGGCACTTCCATCTTGTCAATGTCAAGATTATCCTTGGAAACAACTGTTGAAAATTACCATGAAGTTGTGATGACATATATTGCAATATATTTATTAAATAAAATTTGAAATATAGTAATTGTTTCATAATCAATTTGTACCCCCCCCCCCCCCCCCCCCCCCCCCGGTCTTTGCCAAAAAAAAGTTCAGGTTTTCTTTCCGGACCCCACTAGCATCCCTGTATAACATTTGTGGTGCTTTTACTGTATAGAATGGGACTATTAGGTTGCCTGCTTTTAAATATTCTTGCTGCCCCTCAATGGGAATGTTGTAATTCTCATAATTTATGACTTGTAAAAATACATTATCTGTAAAATTCACAATTTTCCCCATTGAAAAGATCAAGTCATTAACATGGTTGTTCAACATTTTAAACATCTACATACTTATCTACAACAGCTGTTTTGTTTGAATCCTTGTTCATTAGTCTACATTTTGTGAAAAAAAACACGCATAAACTGGGTATGTTTGGAGAAATGGGCATTTTCTTTTGTTTTATAGGCAAATTATGTATTGAAGTAGACCCTACAGTAAAGATTGCTTTTATATCAGAAGATTTGTGCATAGGATGTGGTATATGTGCAAAGGTAAGCTGTAGCATTGAATTTTTGTAAAATCTTTCTGGAGACCTTTATATTGATTGTCTTTTTTAATACTGAGAAAAGTTTCAATTGTCACAACAACAAAGTTTTGGAGAGGTGGTGTGTTGGCATATATTTTTTTTAATTGGAATATTTAGGAGAGATCTTCTCCATAAAGTGGTCATAGATAAAGAAAAAGCATTAGAAAATCTCCATTCTGTACAGTTTATAATTTATACTGTGCACTCCTTGTAATTCAAATACTTTGAGTGATGCTATGAATTATTGATTTTAGCTAATACCAAAAGAAATACATTTCACAACATTTTTTCCAGATGACATGAATTTGAGTTGTCAGATGACCAGTTTCTATAAGTCTGAAAGAATTACCTTTTAGTGCCTGAATTTTCTGTTTTAAAATGCATTTGTTTCAGAAATGCCCCTTTGAAGCTATTAACATTATCAATCTGCCTAGTAACTTGAGCAGCCACACCACTCACAGATATAGCGCCAATTCTTTTAAGTTGCACAGGTAAGTTTTTAACTTCTTCAAGTGTAGTAAAATGAACTCAAGATTTGTGGTCATATTAGATGAGAGTATTAGAGAAGTTATTATTGATTCATCTCTGGTTAATTTATTTTTCACAGAGCTGTGATTTTTTGTATGGTCCATTGAACAAAAGTGGCTACTTTACTTTTAAGCCCAGTTAAATCTAGATAATCTTTAAGAGAGCAGACATTGCTTTCTGAATATCTTTGCCTTATGTTTATAATCCATGTTTACAGACTACCCATTCCCAGACCTGGGGAGGTGCTTGGGTTGGTAGGAACAAATGGAATTGGGAAGTCCACAGCACTTAAAATTTTAGCTGGAAAACAGAAACCAAATCTAGGAAGATTTGCAGTAAGTTATTGTCAGTTTTTTTACCCACATGTAATGGTAGACATTGACAGTGGTAGACATTGCTGAAACTGAATACTTTAATTGCTACATTATTTGTATGGAATATTGCTGATGGAAAAGAAACTGTGCAAAGGTTTCCTAAAATCTATCTCACTGGCGAGACATGAACTAGCACTGTGCCATTAAATTTTAACTGTTTTAATCTTGAATTTATTAACATTCTTCATTCCCTGTGTTTAGGACCCTCCAGATTGGACAGAAATCTTGGCACATTTCCGTGGCTCAGAGCTACAAAATTACTTCACCAAGATCCTGGAAGATGACATCAAAGCTGTCATGAAACCACAGTATGTTGACCAGATCCCCAAAGCTGTGAAGGTAATAAATAGTAATGATATTGTTGAAGAGGAATAAAATGCAGTGTGTATCCACTGTTGTTTTGATCAGAATATGCTGTCTTTAAACATAGTTTGGATTCTTGGTATATTGGCTAATTGCTGACTTTTAAAAGTGAAAAATAGTCATTGTTAATGTTTATACATATTGTTTTCACAAACGGGGTGTAGGCGTGAGAGGTTAATTTAATTAACTGGTGTTATTTTTCCTGAGGTGGTGTCATCATGTGATCTACAAATCTACCAAAAATGGTCTAAATTTGGTGAGAAATTGCAAGTTACATTTTCAGGGTTTTCAGTATTTTACAAATTTTACCCATGAGAATGTCTCTTTTCCTAGGGATCAGTTCAGTTTCTACTTGATAAGAAAGATGACCTTGGTGTCCAAGATACAGTCTGCACAGAACTTGGTAACTGTTTCTTTTTCTTTTTAAGTATTTGTTTCTTTGTAGTGTAGAAAAAAATTTCATGCTTTTGCTCTTGATGTAGTGACTTCACACAATGGCAATGGGGGTTGTCAGGTCAGTGGAAAGAAATAAAATTACCACCATGTAGTGGACAAAACATGATGTTTTCTTAATTTGACTCTAAATGTCTGCCATGACCCCCCCCCCCCTTTCTCTGTTTCTCTTTCCCTGCTTTCTCTTCCCTCCCCATCCCTACACACACACACACACACACACACACACACACACCCACCCACCCCCCAGCAATCCTGTTATGTGTATCACTGAAAGCTGGGTAGATTTAATATCCATCCATCCTCATATAAGGCTGCTCTATTCACTTACTAAATTAAAAATATATTTATTAATATTATAGATCTCCTGAATGTGAAAGACCGCAATGTGGAAGACCTGTCTGGTGGGGAGTTGCAGAGGTTTGCCATTGCCATGGTGTGCATACAGAAAGCAGACATGTAAGGCACAACCTAGTTTTATTTCCCCCTGACATGTGAGCTGCTGTTGATCAGTTTAGCTCATGCTACAGCTTGATCACTGAGTGATATGCTGTATCAATGCAATATTTAACAGTTATTATGCATGAAAAATTCATACTAATATTAAGATTCCTGCAGTTATGAATTGCATTTCAAGGGATTATTCAAAATGAATGTTATCTATTCTTCAAGTGATATATAAACACAGAAACTTATTAAAAAGAATCCATTTCCTTTTCCTGGGTTTCAGATTTATGTTTGATGAACCCTCATCCTATCTGGATGTCAAGCAGAGGTTAAAAGCTGCCATAGCGATAAGAAATCTGCTTGAGGCCAACAAGTTTATTATTGTGGTAGAACACGACCTGTCAGTTCTGGACTACCTGTCTGACTTTATATGTTGTCTGTATGGAGTCCCAGGGGCCTATGGAGTAGTGACACTACCATTCAGTGTCAGGGAAGGTGAGAGGCAATGTCTGTGATTAAGAGCAGAGATATGAGGTGTGGGTGTGGAGGGAGGGGGGGGGGGCCTAATATCAGGACACTTAATTGTGACCCAGTGAAACCCTTATAATATGGTCACTTCAGTTTGGCAAGGGGATTTGGGCTAGATTGAGTACAGAGAATCTTGTTATGTTTTGCAACAGCCATTGAGAGATGATTTCACCTTGTCTATGACTGAGAATTTCATGTAGTTTTTGGTGTATCTTTCCAGGAATTAATGTTTTCTTGGATGGCTTTGTACCAACGGAAAATCTCCGTTTCCGAGAAACTTCACTTGTTTTCAAAGTAGCTGAGACAGCCTCTGAGGAAGAAATAAAAAGAATGTGTCACTACAGTTATGGAAGAATGGTGAAAAACATGGGTAAGATTGGAGGTTTGGTTTTTAATGGAAATTATCTGCCTGAATTGGTGATCAGTTACAGAAAGTTTTTTCCCTTTTTCAGAAACGACATGAAAAGTTGATACTGATTAAAATGTTTTGTTTTCAAGATTGGAAATATTAGAACAAGTAGCTAGGAAGTTTACAATTTTATTTTGCTAAAATATAGTATTAAGGTAGACTTTAATAAGGTGGTTAATACTACTGTAAGAATTTAATCATATGTGTCTTCATAAATTATCATCTTGAAAACACTGAAAATGCTTCCCCATTTCTCAGGGTCACTTTTTTGTTAGAATTAGAAGGACACTGCGCTGTTTTCAAGGTAATGTCAATGGATGTGTGACTGAGGGTGAGTATTTTAATTATTCAAGCAAAATATCTAATAGCTACGTCTGTTTCCAGGTAACTTCCAGTTGACAGTTGAGTCTGGAGATTTCACAGACTCACAAATAGTGGTGATGCTGGGGGAGAATGGAACAGGAAAGACCACTTTTATCAGGATGATGGCAGGGTCTTTGAAACCTGATGATGGAGGTCAGTTCAGACTTTTTAATGATTTGTATTAATAATTATTATTATTAATAATAATAATAATAATAATAATAATAATTATTATTATTAAGTTTTGATGATTGAGAAAATAAGTTCTTGATCGCTATTTAAGTTTTGAAGAATAAGCAAATAATTCTAGTTGTTGTTTTCAACATAGATTATGAAATAAGATGAACTTATTGTCCTTGCTTTGAATTTTTAACAGTGTTATGTCATGCACTCTCCCTAGCAACGTCTATTTCTTTTTGAATGTTTTAATGCAAAAAAAGAGTTGCTTTTGTTACTCTTACATCTTTAGGTGTTTTCTATTTTGAAAGGTATGTCACTCATCAAATTGCAATTTTAATTGGAAATTTTAATAATGCTTAACAAAAAAATTTCCAGAAATGCCACCAACAATGAATGTGAGTTACAAGCCCCAGAAGATAAGTCCTAAGTCGCAAGGCACGGTGCGCATGCTGCTACACAATAAGATCCGAGATTCATACGTTCACCCTCAGTTTATCACAGATGTCATGAAGCCTCTGCAGATAGATCAGTTGTTGGACCAGGAAGTGAGTGGACATGCATGCACACACGTACACATGACACAGCTGTATTTTTATTTGTCTTAACATGGTCAGAGAAATTTTAATTTTCTTGGTATGAACTTAATCATGGGTTGGACAACCCATCCCTTCAATTCAAGCTCAATTGTGATGCATATGGAGGTCCCCCACCCCACCCCACACACACGCACACTCATTCCAATGAAATAATGATGTTAAATTTCATTTGTTATTTCATAATTATTTCAAATATTGCTGTACGTATTGTTCAGGTTCAAAACTTGTCTGGTGGTGAGTTACAACGAGTGGCTTTGACCTTGTGTTTGGGAAAACCAGCAGACGTTTACTTGATAGATGAGCCCTCTGCCTACTTGGATTCAGAACAACGTCTGCATGCAGCTAAAGTTATTAAAAGGTATGTAATAAAAAGGATATTTTTTCACTTAGGTTAGTGTATTTTTTTTTTTTTTTTTTTTTTTTTTTTTTTTGTCAACAAGGTAAAAAGTAAACAAAGCAGTTTTTCCTGTTCTCATGACAGCTACTATTTTGAGACCGTCTTATTCTGGACCAACTATTGTCTTTAACAGTATTTGTCTTTGTACCTCGGGTGCAAAGGTTTGCATCTTAAACAAGTTACTACAGGATGAACATTTCAAGCATACTGTTTTGTTTACAGATTCATTCTCCATGCAAAGAAGACTGCGTTTATTGTAGAACACGACTTCATAATGGCCACATATCTAGCTGACAGAGTGGTCATGTTTGACGGGGAACCCTCCATTAAAACCAGAGCTAACACGTAAGTTTCAAAGGACAATGAAGATTGAGCAATAATACATGAAACATTTATTGTCTTAGTGCCAGATCTCTGTATTGGTTAATGGTGTTGGCATTCTTTCTTATGTACTGAGTGAATATATTAACAGAAATCTGCATTTCAGCCTCCAGGCACCATTTTGAGTTGGAGTTTACTCTGTAGTTTGAAATTAAATATTACATCCATCCTGTTTTAGCCCGCAGTCACTGTTGAATGGCATGAACAAGTTCTTGGAAAGTCTGAATATCACCTTCAGAAGAGATCCCAATAACTTCAGACCAAGAATTAACAAACTCAACTCTGTCAAGGTAAATGGGCCTATTTTTATGTTGCTTGCAGAATGTGTGTAGTGTTTAATTAAATTTAATATGACAAAGAAAATGGATACTAAATGGAACTGTGAAATTTGAAATGATTTGAAAAAAAAAAAACATTCTAATACATATTATATGCCTTGCATGTTGAAACTTTAACATATCTGTTTTATTTCTATTGTAAAACAGATTGGCTTTCATTATTTTTACATGTATATATATTCTTCTTATCTAGGATTCGGAACAGAAAAAGACCGGAAACTTCTTTTTCTTAGAGGACTAGATGGAGGAACTCAGTGGAACCAGCCAGTAGAAGAAACCCATGTAATCTATAAAAGATGATAAACGTAAATTGATGCATTTTATGGGGGCATTTGTCAACAGTGCCAGGATCATTTGGAAATATTTATTGTTTAAAGAGACTGGTTGAAAAATTATACAAATACAGGATGTTCCAAAAATGTACTCACTCTTTGCTTGCCCATAATGAAATATTTATGTTTTGATTTGCAAGTTCAATGATTTTAATTGAAGAAATTAACATCAGAATAATAACATAAAAACATAGCAACATGAAAACTAAAATAATCTCAAAAACAAAAATAAGTTAGAAATTGGCATTTAAAGAGTTGGTACATTTCAGGACACACTGTGTAGTAAGTGAATGTTTGTTTGCCTTGTCTGTGTCGTTTTCAAATAATGTAACCTGGTCAGGGTAAGGAAAATAAAAACTTTGAATTAATTTTATTGACAATTATAACATGGTGTGGACCACTAAAGGGGACCTGCATCCTAAACATGTCGACCTCACCAAGCCTTAGTACAATTAGACCGTTATGTTTAGTAAGTCATCATGAAGTCTCGTGGAAGAAGAAAGATACTGAATTTTGTTTATCTTTTTGTTATTTTCGACCGCTATATGCAGTGTTTATTGAAAATTACAAATGAAAAATTGTAACAAAGAAAGTAACATCTTGGAATATGGTGTGGATTTTTGATTCTTTGAGTTTTATTTTCAAGATTTTGGGTTCAAAACTCTGGCTGATTTTTTTTCTACAAAACCAACATGCTGCCTGCGTCACAAAAACTGTCATAAAGAGAGTTTCATACCGGCTGTCTTAAATTAAAACTAGTATCTGAAGTAATTCGCTATTGTGCACAACAAAATGATAACATTAACAACCCTAGGCAGAGCACGGTGGTAAGTCACTTTTATCCTGTACCCGCTCTCTGGTACCGTCCGGCATATAGCATTTCGTGCTGATGATACAGGGTTTCCAAAGCTGCTTGAAACACAGGGTGCAATATCTGAGCAATATTTTAAATGGGTAACCTGACGAAACTATTTTGCTTTCATAGCAGGTGTCGATGGGTTGCATTTGCCAAGACTGAGCAATGGCCTATGTACAAGCACCTGCAGGTTCTGGTCATCGGTTAAAGGGCAAGTGCAAGGGGTTTCCTGAATTCTCAACAATATTTAGTTGTTTAATACCCCCCAAAAATATTGATTTTCAAGCCCGAAAACGTCGTCATTCTTTTATCTTGGTTTAATTCGAACGACTGTGTACATGTATCCCTTGCATTTCCGTTTTGTGCTGTTTTCGAGCTTCAACTTTTCATAACCTAAAATGCTTCAACGTGACTCGGAATGTAAGGACGGGTTATTACAAGCGAATAGGGGACTGATGATTGTTTTAAGCCCGTGTACTGCCCATTTAAGTAAGATTATTTATGGGGCCATCATTGCAGCAACAGACGTGTGTATAACCTTTTATAAGCAAGGAAAATGCATTTTTTTCGTGTAAAAAAGAAATGATTAAAATGGGAGAATATTTCAGATTTGAAAAATGTGGTGTTCCTCCCCCTAATTGCATTCTCTGATTCCATTCCTGCTTGTATATACATAACAGTGTTGTAATATGCAAAAGGTACTCTGCCGCTAGCTATTAAAATCTCCGTTGTAAATTGCTTTGCCAGTATCACTGAGATAAGAACGGGACTAACTCCTTTCATGTCGAAGCCAAAAGCACTTTTGATTTCGTTTGTACAGGGCTATACTGCTCTCTCGGTCAATTTTCTTCTTAGGGCATTAAATAAGCATTCGTTACCGCCTGCACTTTATCAGTCCATGAAAATATGCTTTCTGCAGGTCGTAAATAGAAATGTATTTGCACTCCTGTTAACAGTCGCTTAGTACAGATAAATTACCTGATACTGTAGATAGTTAATTTAGTTTCGAAGCCTTACTCAACGATAGGCGACTGTGTTCTTTTAGCTTGGTTAAGGATATTCGCTTTGCCAATAATAAGCTTAAATCTCGCCACAAATCTTTCCGACTACTTGAATAAAATGTATTTATTTATTTATTTATTTATTTATTTATTTATTTATTTATTGCATTTGTGTAAACTCGTGAAAAGATCTATTTGGGTTTAGAGTAGTTTATTATTGCACAAGCCGTAGCGTATTCAAAACTGTATGTTCAAAAATAGTTTGTCCAAGTATCCAAAGCCAGAGCCCTAGCTTATTTCTAATGTCTCCGTGCCACAAGATAGAGCCAAGGGTCATCTGTCCAGGTTGACCCGTATATCAGTATGACACTGATGTCGTCCCTATCCATTTAGGACATTGCTGCACGTAGAACATGAATAACTGTGCACACAATTGGGCCACTGGTGAACAAGAGTCCTCACAATAAATGCCTATTTTATGTCGCATGAGCTGGCTTATAAAGGTGTAAATGTGTTGTAAACTCTTATTTATATCTCAAATTTTACTCACCCTGAGTTTCATAACGTATTTAGATTTGTTATCAGCTTGAGGACGTAATTTAACGTCCTCAATCTGAAACTCGGGATAATTTAAATCGACTTGGCTTAGAAATGTCAAAGAATTTCATAGAACTGACGATCTCTAGCCCGAATACGCATTCCGTCCTCGATGTTGAGATCAGAAACTGCTATCGCATGTACTGATAGACTGTACAACTCAGGGTGATTTTGGGGATTTCCTGTGGATAAGGTGACGGATGAAAATAAATACTTTTTAAAAGTAAATCAGCCAAGTCAATGTAAGAGGATGTCTATAGGGTTACTTGATATTGCACGTGGAACGCACTGATATCCAATTTGGTTAAATTGATGAAATTCGATACTCACAGACAATTAATTCATGTATGTATATACATCATAGAATAAAATAAATATGTGCATACAGGTGCGTTAACGTATTTAACGCTTAAAATCGAATAGGAATTCCTTTAGACGCGTTTAATAAATTTGCCAACCACTGGTTGCTATCGTCCAAGTAGACATCCTCCATAGGAAGACCGCTAGCACCCGTCCTCTTTTTCCTTTTCATGAATTCGGAAAATATATCATTGAGCACCACCCATAAAGCGGGTTCCACCCTTGCAACGATTGTCTCCAAGTCTTTCCTATACTTAAACTTGATCACAGCTGGAGAAACCTGGTCCCTGTCCTGGAAATCTATTCTAGGATTCTGGCACTCTGGGAATTCGTTTGGCCATAGTTGTCGAAATACGGAGTACGTCAGAAGTCCGGAGTCTTTACGTAGGAGAGGGTGGTAGTTGAAGGCTCCTACTGCATATATTGCCACTGTCCCCCCATAGGGTAGTGGAGGAAGCGCCATGTACCGAGTGGCTATCTCTTCATCCGTTGGGATGCGACCGTCGCTGGGAAATGGGTCGAGTAATACATCTCCATTGGTCATTTTGCTGGAAATAATGTGTAACCTCAGTCATTGCTCATGCATGTTTTACACACACACACACACACACACAGAGAGAGAGAGAGAGAGAGAGAGATGTGAGAGTCAATCCCGTGAGAAAGGATCATTACAAACCTTGTACTCAGATAATATCCACCTCAGTGTATTTCATAGTTCGCATGTTCCGATTTCTTGGCTGGCCTACACAGGTCTTTAAATAAAGTAGGTAACAAGACATTAAGGCGAAAATAAAACAATTCACTTACGTTTTAGCGTTACCTTTTTCATACTATTTGTTGAACATATACTTCAATTGTTTTGAGGTTTGTATAACTTCTTTTCAAATTCCCGTTGCATGGGCCGATATTTTTAGGAACCCGTTCCACTCTTAATCGACATTTTATTCTGGATTTAATGGCACAATACTTATCGCAATGTAGTTATTCAATTGGTAAATGTTGGGGGAAAACATTGCCTAAGCACAGGCTATATATAGTCACAATCTATATAATGGTCACAACACCTGTAATTCACATTAACCAACACAACAGATACAGCGATGGGGACTGTGGGCTTGCAGTAGGCCGCCTTGGCAACCCTGAGTTTCAAAGGACTGACATTGAAAACTTGCATCTCTTTGCTGTAACATATGCCGCTACCGATGCGACGGATAGCGTGTGCGGGGAAATCGCCGCAGTCAGTACGCCGAGTTCATAAATTCAGGTATAGGTTTTCGAGATCCTAATTTTATACGGGGTCGGGAAGGGGGTGGGTCGGGGATTTTTATGAGTAAATACCTGTACTTTCCATGGAAAATCTGTATGTAAAGGACATTTTAAAGTTTTAAATTTCAGTTGGGGGGGGGGGGGGGGGAGCACATTTCCGTATATTGCCTACGCCTGGTGATACTAGTTAACGTGAATCCTGCCATTACACCTGACAGACATGTATTCTTTAAAAAGACATTTCTGTAATTACTTCAGATTACTTACCAAAGCGTCTTTTCATCCCTACATGGTTCCCATATTCCTGTGGACCCTTTTTCTTTCTGCGAAACACTTCTATCCACGTCAGCACACTGTAGGCTTAAGTTGTATCTGAGGAAATGACTGAGTTAATACGTTTCATGACCCTAGATAAAAAGCCAAAAGTTAACCGCAGCACTGAGTGAGTTAAATCAAGCTTCAGTGATACAGGGGGCGTTTCAAGAACAGGCGATATGCCATGATAGGCGACTATACCAATGTCGACTTTAAAGAACATAGCCGTACATTATTTCGGTCACTCTGTGTATCGAATAAAAACGCATAAATGAAGATTGAATACTGCTATTCTCTTATGTCCCAAAAGGTCCCCAAATAGTTCACCCTATACTAGATTATGGCTAGTTTGGTATATCATTTCAACTATAAAATACTACAACTTTCACGCAGAGGTGCTGTGCAGTCTTCTCCCATTTATTTATGTTTACAAACATGTCATTACACCTGTTAGGTATATACCTCCTCTGAGTTGACATACCTGATGGTTTACGCTTTGTGAGCACCATGTATTTCATGTCAAGACAACCTCCTGCCTTATCGTTCTAAAAATGCGTCGAATAGCAAGTAATGAATACTGTGCGTGACAAAAGCATTTATTGAATGGTGGTGAACTAGGCATGCGTATCGAGACGGAGTAAAGAAGACGCTTCTCTTTGGAGCAAGAGATGGCCATCAGTACCAGTAATGAGAAAGGTGTCACCAAGAGTCCTCGGTTGACAATGCGGGTTTACAAACGCTCTTTTCCTTGGACGACCGTGATTATTTGGAATTTGACTGTGGTAATATACAGTATGTACCTCAGTCATTCTTTGCTAGTGGTGCACTGCAGGGGGGCCATAACAAGAATGTTATTTAAATTTAGATAGCCAACCAAATTCTCATGACATCGTTGTGTATCTTTCAATAACAAATCAAAGAAGCTGCATGAGCAAGGAGGATGTTGTTATAAAAGCAAAAAAATAGAAAAAGCAGAAAATATATCGAAATAACCCTCAAAATGGCGTCCTTTTTGTGGAATTTTGACCCTACCTCTATTTAAGAACAGTTTGTTTAGGGTTTGAATGGATTATTGAAGCAGGAAATACATCTACTGCAAGAAGATATAATAAACAGAATGTGCAAATTGTTATTTAAATAAAAATTTATTTGAAGTCACTGAAAAATGATCACAAAATTAGCTTAACTTACGATACATGCGGTGTCCCACCCCGATGAAAATTTCATCTAATCCTATCTTTCCGTATTAAAACTGTTCAATCGTCCAAAGTAGTATGTCGGTTAGTTTGTGTCACGAAGTCCATGATAATATCAGTTTTCTTAAGAATTTCACATTTATTGCTCAGCAAGGTCGATTTTTCTTCACCGCGTCCCAATATAACGTTCGCAACGCTGAAACTTCAGAGATCGATTTTTATCAGACGACTTTAAAATGCCGCGTGAAAATTATACATCGATAGCGATCTTCTTCCATACTCACTAACTGATGACGTCTTACACACGAATGGCTTCTTTTGCACACTAAAAAAAACCAGCTCAAACTGGCGGGTGGCCCATTCTGATAACATATCACGCAATGACGCTGTCGAGATAGGATGCAGGGCACAGGTGTAATTCCCTCGATTTAACCGTCACAGGATTGTTTATTGGGATCTTCTTTGTATGAAGGTGAGAAATAATGAGTTTCGTTTCATTTTTCTTCAATTGTTTCAACATATTTGTGTACCGATTGATTTTTACCATTCTATAAGTAGGGTGACTTCGTCTGAACTTTCGTTTTGCATCTGTTTCACATGGGGGACTAAAGGTCATATTGAACATGGTGACGCGGTGATACCGTATTCATGTTCTCTTGTTCTCGAAAACTCAATCATCGAAATTGAATTACTTTTTTTAGTTTTGTCTTAAATTAAGCTGCTACACTGTATTCCGTGCGTTTAAAATTTAACCGTCTGTAAAAACAGCAATAATGGATTACTAGCAACACTTACGTTACGCAATGAAGCACCGAAAATGGGTGAAGAAAATGTGTCTCAGTAATGCGTGTTTGCCACTCATAATGCACTGTACTTTGTTTGAATAAGCAATAAACTATTTGTGATCTTAGGTTATCCATTGTTCGTTATCAGAGTTAACAGATTCTTTGTGTGAATTTTTTTCAGAATCCCAAGAGTGGATGCCTTAGTGAGCACAGAACAGATATCACCATTGGTCTACATATGTCAGGAAGAATGTTATAATTATGAACTTTGTGTTACACTGAACTTCATTTTGTTAAATTTTGTATTTAACTGAACTTTATTGTGTTAAAATAATAATAAAAAAATAATAGTTCTGATAAAAAACTACAATCTGGAACATTCTTTAGATCAACTTTGTTCAGTGTGTGTCCCATATGACAGAGTTACAGTAAATAAAATATGTGCATTATTCCTCTGTGTTTGTCAATTCCATTTTAAAAGCATGTGAAAGTGGTGTGCCCCTCATGAATGAAGTGTGTATGGATAATAGCAAAAATATTGTTATTATTTACATGATTATAAAAAGTTTTTGTACCCGCGTCAATAACGTTACCGTGACCCACATATTCACCATTTTTATTAATTATGAAATGTGGATTAAATTCTTCAAAACCAGTTTTGAAGCATTGAGACAACACCCCCTTATGATTTAAACTAAAACTGAAAACATTCCATTAGACTTTCATTAGTTTGTGCAAAATCTATTACCCAGGGTAACGCGTCTTGGATTTGGTGGGTATAGCTGTTCAACTGTCCTGTGTGCCCTAAAAAGGGCAGCTGCTGTTTCCCTTTTTATGAAATGATAAACTGTGATGGTGTAGCTATCACATCGCAAAATTACAGCTTCCCAGAGAAAGTTTGAAATTTTCGGTCAAATTCAACATTTTGTAACCACTAGCAAAGAATGACTGACCTGTAAACGTAGATTCACTTCATAGTCTACAAAAAACATTCGACATCGTCCTTGTATAATAATTTCCCGACTAAGGGGACTTGCCCCCACCCCCACCCCACTTACACATAAACACACACACCTCTTATTTTTTTAACCAATGTATTCACACAAAAAATAACGCTGTGGCACACTTGATAAATCTAAAATCTATTAATAACTTAAAACAAGATATGACCTCAGCAAGTAAGTAAAACTGGGAACATGCAGGGAAAGCATGTTACTCATTTCCTGTGCCACGTTTCAAAGAAACAAAAACGCACTGCTGCAGTACGGCAAAACTGAATCATTAGACTAATAGGTAGTGTTTTTGCAAGGGAGCATAAGACTAATTATGTAAACTAAAAGGAATCGGAATAACAAGGGGAAACACAAAAAGGACTTGTTTTAGAACTATGATCAGTATGAGAGGTTGTTCTGAATAAAAACAAAAGACTATATCTTTAAAAAAGTGGAAATGCTACTTAAAATACACACACACACACACACACATTGGATTTTTTTAAAAGGAAAACGAAAAAAATAGGTCAAGAGCGAAATTCTAAAATAGGATATTAAAATGGTGAAATATACTGGCCTATGTATATGGGTGAAAAGTGAATTGGAGTGCGAAAAGGTTGAAGTGATTTTTCTACTGATTTTCCTGTACACTAATCCATATGGTCGCAGTAATAGTAATAATAATAATAATAATAATGATTTTATTAACGTCTCACCTTTTAAATAAATAAAACCCACCCTACTAAGAGTTATGAGAGACTAAAAGCTGTGCTACTGCATTTAACATTCATAGAAGTTCATTAAAATTGTTACTTATCAATAAAATACATAAAAAAGATATTATAAATAAAAGTTTTCAAACATTCTCTTTGTTGTAAGCTTTGCTTCTTTTCCACATCATTGCGTGTACTTTTTTCGCTGTATAAAATTGTATTTGCTCGTTTCGTAGAGACCCTGCGCGTGAAAGAGAGAGAAAGGGAAATCCCCTAGTCAGCTGACCTCACCTCTGTTTTTAGTCACAGAAAGACGCGGGATTTTGCCACCTGGCAGTTAGTGCAAGTATACTCACAGGTATGATTGAAGCAAGTCTATTCTTAAACAAGGCGTTTGATTAGTTTCGTTGCTGAATATATTTCTAGGAATGTTAACTGTCTGTTACATAGAACGAACTTGCGTTAGTTGCAATTTAGATAAAACGACGCACATAACCGATGAGGTGTGTAGGCCTACATGAATATCTGTGAGTGTCCATTATACCTAGTGCCTAGAGAGGATATGCGATTAGGTATGTACTATATGTACAATAATGTGTATATGATATATTTACACCAAAGAAACAGCGGTTGCTACTCATGGCATTGTACAACAAACGTTTTTGTTCAGCAAGACAAGAAACAAAATGGCAGATATGACTCTATTCCAATGCAAATGAGGTCGCATTTATTTGCAGACGGGGGATTCCCCTTTTATTGTTGAATGTAACCATACCTATAGCAAGAAAGATTTGTTTTAGCATACACTTTCGATACCAGCGGAAATAATGCACTGTGTTCTTGGTAATGAGAGTGAAATTGTAAAACAATTTGTTCGCGAGAAGATAGTCTTATTGAATCTTCAAATAGTTTTACTGAAAAATATTCATGAAGAATCAATTCTATCCCAACAGTTCATGTTGTAACAGGAGGAGGGAAATTGCATCAGAAGAGGTATAAGTATAACCAAAGAGTGAGTAGAAATTACCGACAGCGTCAGTTGTGACCCAATCTGGACGAAACCGTCTACAGGATTGGAAAGTAAGGATCTAATCATCATGAATATTTTTTTTTACTAGAATGAAGTTTCAAGGAGGAAAACTCAATGGGACTAAGTGAAAGTGCATGTAGTAAAGGATCAACCATCGAGAAACTATGATGTCAAAAGATGAGAGTTTGCCCAAGCCAAAGCCGAGGACTCTTCAAAATGAAAGGGGACATATTGATATCACATCTCTGTCCATGGAAGACTTTATCTTCCCAGACATTGAAGAAAATACGTCGCCGTCAAAAGATGGTCAAGTTATCCATTCAAAGGTAAATGACTTCAGTATTACAGTTAGTTAATAAATGATGTTTCTTAGGCTTGAGAGTCTTTCATATTTTGTTGAACGCGGGGTCAGGCATGTGGCCTGGGAATGAAAGGGGAACCTATTTCATTTTGCTTAAAAGGACCCAATGTAGAAGTGCAAATGCGGTTACGGGCTTGCTCTTAAAAATATTAAGTTCACAGATTGCAAACTATGATGGATTATTTTAGAGTCCCACATGAAGAAGTTTGAAGAAGAATGAAGAAGAAGTTTGTATTAAAGTTTCACTCTCCTGCAACCATGAGTAATAAAAATAATTCATCGTCTAATCCCCAAAAAGGAACATACGTTACTGTCACAAATGCAAAAAGTCCAGCTGTGAAACATTTTACTTACTTTGAAAATTCAATCATCACTGGTCTTGTTCTTAATCTCCTACAAGTATAACGTTTTTGAAAATTAAATACAACTTTGAATTCATTCAATTTTATTTTTTGGACGCTTCAGCATGTGAAATGCACCACAGCATTGGGTTTGGGTGTAAGGAGTAGCAGTGTCCATCGGTCGTCAGTTGACGTCGGCTGGACGTTTTTCGGTATAAGTACATGCTTTATTACTACTTTTTCGCAATTAAGAAATGAATAACATGAAAAGCAATAAGGCCTTTTATGTATATTTAACAGTTATACTTTTTTTGCTTCAGAGCGATACCGAAGAACCAGGATATAGGATTGAAGCGCAAGAGAGAGAACCAGAACTAAAAGGCAGTAGAAAAGACGATGGCCAGACCCTGGACCTTGATTTACGAAAATCAAAACAGCAACTCTCAGAAACTGCAGCACTGTGCAGAGACTTGGCTGATAAATTAGATCGTGGATACCATAAGCGGGTATGTGTCCAAGTCTTGAATCATTGGGCCTACGTGTATTTATTAACTAGTATCTCGACCGATAATGATTTATCGCGCTCAGTAAACAGGAAATTTTCGTTTTGTTTAAGTTATATATCCGATATATAATATAAGGTGAATATGAACACAGGACTATACGACTTCCCCAGCTATTCGATGGAGTGAAATTGAAGATGTGATGTGTGTATTTATTTTACCCAATAGTTTACCCGACTTGTTTTATTTAAGAAACAGGCTGCAAAAGAGCAGAGTCGATTAGTAACTGAGAACGAACGCTTGAAACAACAATTGAAAGAGGTAGGTTGATATTCTATTCCAAAATTTAGATATTATGTGTTTTGTTTTTTCTTTACATATTACCATCAATATATTAGACAGAAAATAATAAGCATACATGGTGTATTTAGTTTAGTCTCAAGGCAGACTCATTTCTAAATTGGTTGTTTTCCATTTTAAAGTTCGTGGGTGTTGAATTTTGGATACTTACATCCAGCACTGTACTAAAATTATTCAAAATCTTTCAACTTTTCTGATAAATGCAGGTTATCGAAGCCAATTTGCGATGGCAAAAGTATGACGAAGAAAGGGAAAACTTTGTGAAAAATGAACTTAAAAGCAGAAAAACTCACAATTTCGCCAATGGAGTGTCCGGAGCCAGCCTGACAGATGAACAACAAAAAGAAGTTGACAAAATTCTTCTCAACGCGAAAGCGAAAATATCATCAGTAGAAGAGGAAAATGAAAAGGTCAGTACCCCCGTATTTGTAACACGTTGGATCACCTCTTTCGTTTGTTGTGATGTCGTCAATATACCATAACCTTGCTTTTAATTTCGTTGTAGTTACAGGACTCCATTAGAGAACTTCGACTCATTATTCACCGGAAGGATCAGGAGATAGAGAAACTTAAGAATGCCGGAATCCGACAGGATCGCCACCAGTCTTCCCATGACGATGAATATGTCAGTATCCTGCGAGAACAAATCCGCGCCGTGACCGAAGACTTTGAGGCCGAGAGACGAGACCGCGAGGCAGCGCATTCAAAAATTGTCGAACTTGAAAATCAACTGCGACAGTTGAAGGCCAATTGCTGGCGATAATTTAATAAATTATTTTTCCTTTGATGCAAAATTGAATATACTGTATATAACTGCAAATGGTTTACATACTACTGTGTGCTTTATGGTTGTTCTAAACACATACTAGTAAGTAATATAGGTGTATAATCTGTACTTTTTCTTTTGAATATACATCAAATGGTGTGGGTTTTTCACCCAACCCCCAATATTTCGACAATTGAACTTAACTTCTACTTTTATTGGTTTTAAACCTTATCTACTGTAAAACAAACTCCCAAAACCCCATCAAATGGTCTAGTGAGAAGGAGGGATTCACGTGCAACCCTGTGAAAAACAATGAAATAATTTTCTTAATCCTTTCTTAAACCTTGATATCTCGATATTTTTTTCTTATGTGTTCTCAGAGCGAAAAAAATCCCATGGGGGTTGATTTTAATGATACTGTGAACCCTGTGGCTCAAATATAAGCATTAAAAATTGGGGGTAGGGAAAGAAAATCATCTATACATTGCAATTTAAAACTCTTAATAATAGCAACAGTTATTTTCTTTTTGAGAAGAAATACCACACCTATCTCATGATAAGTTTCCGGTATATTTATGTAGTATTGACTTACTGACCAAATGGCATTTTAGAAACTTTTTCAAGCTAATTATTATAATTATTAAAAAAACAGCTCCAAAGAAACAATTCCAAAGATTCATCAATACAGTTTCAAAAGAAAGCGAGTAAAGGGGACTGGAACTGAATGTCAAGAAAACCGAATGCATGGTTGTATCAAATAAAAAACAAATACCCAAATGCAACATCAGTGGCAAAGGAGAAAAAATTAAACAAGTATACCGATTCAAATACTACGGATTCATGTTGACATCAGATGCGAAATGCGACACAGACATTAAGAAACGTATATCGATGTCAAAAGACACATCTAATAGGATGAGCCCAATACTAAAAAACAGAAAGATCTCCATCAACACAAAAAATAAGAACATTGAAATCCTACGTGTGGACGTCAGTACTCTTGCATGGTTGTGAATCTTGAAATATCCCTTACAAAACAAGAAATTGAAAGCTACCGAAATGTGGTGCCTATGAAGATTGTTGGGAATATCCTGGACAGAAAGAAAGACCAATGAAGAAGTGTTACTTCAGATGAAAAAAACAAGAAAAAAATGAAATCTCTGGGCCATATCATCAGAAAAGACGGAATAGAAAAACTGGTACTCTGTGGGAAAATTGAGGGAAGAAGAAGTAGAGGAAGCTAGATTGATAGCCTTATTGCCTTCGCAACTAATCAGCAACTGTATAATAACGGGTTCATCTAATCAACTGAAAATAGTGTAAACTGGAGGATCATGATCGTCGATGATTTCGACAAGGCCTGACACATGTTGATGATGATGATTCCATTTTCACTCTGAATTTTCAAATTTGCTTAATGTATTTAGATGTGTGAGCTACATGTATAACGAGATTATCTGAATTGTTAAATGTATTATAGACATTTAAACACTTTAATATGCTTTTAGTTGTAAAAAAAATTGAGTTACTTCTGGCTTTATTTTTTTGCCTAAGTCGAAACCAGCCTCTGTTTAATAAAGTAAATGTGCGATTGTCCATTGTATAAAGTTTATGTACATAAACGAAAAATATGGCATGGAATTATCGTTAGACGGGACGGTGTGACAAGTAGTCCTAAGCATGGAAGTCCAGGGTCCTATATGGTGAGTACAGGCTAGGGTTAGTCGGAGTATTGGGGTTTCTATATGGGACGAATGTCATCTGCATAACGTAGCTGGGAACGCACTACGGTACTTATCAGGCTTACATTCCTGTCACACCGGGCCTTCAGGCTGAGTAAGATATAGTCGAATTTCGGCTAATGCAAGATTTTACTTTAGAGGACTAGCCTTCTGAGCTTTCCATATTTTTTGAGAATTAATAAACTAACTGTACATTGTCGAAATCTTCTTTTTTAGAACTTTCTAATACTAAAAATTTACAAAGTTAAAAGTATCAAAAGTGTACCAGTGTGCTATCAGTTTAAAGCTATATTTTCGGTCTCCTACAGTCGCTATAGTCATAATACTTTAAGTCGTTATTTGGCGGTTTAAATAAGTTAACCTACCGCATCATTTCAGGGTTTATTTTTCCGTTATTCTTTTCTAACCACCCCGGCCTCTTGGCACAGCAGTTTATTCGTCACAAATCGATTATAAATGCGCCTTAAATATGCCATAACGCTCAGGTATCTCAATTAAGTAACGCTCCTAGGAGTCAGGGTGAGCCATTCAAGTTGTATGGGATGCCTTTTTCACATCTGCATTCTAACATATGGAAGAAGTTATCACACTACAACAGTAGGCAACGGCATTGTTGATTTCTTACGCAACGTTTTGTACCGTTTATTACGCTATCCCTTCCTGACGTCACAGAGCTTTCAAGCCCCTGGAAACAAACAATAGAGTGACGTCACACCTGGAGACAACCAAAAGCAACCTCAGGGATGGAGACGGCAGGAGACATGGTTTGCAGTTAAACTCAAGAATCTTTTTATATATTGGCAGTGTTTTTGATAATGTTTCGCGAAACAATGCTTGGATTCTTGTTGTTTCACCTTGCCGCAGCAAGTTCTACCACTCCGGAGCCTGAGGTTCCAACGTGGAAATTGTTCAGCTCTTCGCTTGAGGATAAAATTGTTGCACCAATATCTTGTATTGCCATAATCATCCTAGGTAAGCATAACTGGTTTGATCGTAACTCGTTCATCCTGGGTTAATCTCGGTTAGCTTACAAGCAACACTGGTTTAGCTACGCACTGGTAGTGCCGCTGGTTTTCCAAATTCCTACATTTTACATAAACCTATGCGTAAGCATATCAAAAATACAACAAGCAAATAACATACTACTATCACTTTCACTATAACTCACAATATGTTTTAAAATTCTGTTTTCAATTTAGGCATGCTGTACCTCTATCTGAAGACAAAAGCTCTTCATGCCCAAGATAAAACAAAACATACTGAAGCTGATCTCCACCCAGAGCGTGACAGGGACATAGAAAGTATGAAGAAACTCGGCACAGGAGATTTCGAACCCTTCCTCAATCCCTTCGACGTCGAGGCCGAAACCCGACTAAGATTGTATTCAAACAATGTGCAGGAACTTTTCACGCTCTCCTTCCCATGTATTTTTGTGGTGGCATGTTCTCCCTTCATGCTTTTGGTGCAGTCTTACATCGTCAGCTATATCTGGGATGATGTGGGAGTCAACTCCAAGTTCGTGAATGCCAACATCCCAATTCGATGCTTTTTAATGCCATCGGGCCTGGTGTACGCCATCATGTTTGGGTTTGTGTTTCAGTGTGTCACCAGGAAGCAATCGGCAGTCACTGACAGGTTTTTGTACCAGGTGAAACTCCTCTGGCAGATCGTGGCCATGACGACCAAGATCCATCTCTCAGACACAGACCGTCTAGATGTGGTTATCGCTGTGAAGGATGCCATTGTCCACATGATGGTCCGTATTGTCGACCGTCCTGTGGAGAAGTACGTGAATCCGCCACCGGAGCATCTGACAGGTATCTTTACCGATACAGTATCTGTGATCCATAGTATCCTGACCTAGAAATACATGTAGTTAAAGACGGACTTTCATTAATCAATTTCATACTATTACGGTCTAAATATAGCTCAGTTTGTCAACAGACATGAGCACAATTCGACAATTAATGCGTAGCATGTTGTATGATTCATTCTCATAATTGTGCGAGAGTCTGAATGAAAAATGTATTTTTCTGTTCCTAAACTCTTAATTTATTTCTGCCCCTATCTCCTGTCATCCAAAACCATGTGTTAGAATTATGGACTCTAATGCTTTTCCCTATTTAAAGACTTTTTAAGAAATGAACATAACATATTTCAGACAGCCTGTACGCCATTCTTGATAAGATTCGGGAGGTCGACTTAACCGACAAGTCCGCCATGGTTGATACCACGATGATGCACAAGATCAGCAGCATTATTGTGGAGCTCATTGGGAGTGACTACGACAACTTCAACATCTTCCACGCTCGCACACACATCCTCCAGTCAGTATTGGTTAAATACAAAATTATGAAATACGTGCTAATCTATTAAATTTTTTAAAACTGTGTTCGCTAGACAGCAAAAAATATTGATTTTCATAAAACGCACGTGGCCGAAGATAAAAACTTATATGGCATTTAATATTATTCTCCCGTTATGATAAATTAAGCTAAAATTTGTGGCACAATTTGTTTATCATATTTAGTATGGAATTATACTTTCAATATTACGATTTTTCTCAAAATCTTGGAAATTAATTTAAATAGGGCATATGTGTAATAACTACTGTTTCTTTGCAGATGGTTCATCCTGGAGTTTCTGGGTCTGTCTGCGTACTTTGGCATCTTGCTGATTGACGGCAAATCATACATCTTCGAGCTGGTCGTGTCCTACATCACAGTAATCTCTATCTCCATGTTGTGCTACATTGTCGCTGATCTAGACGCCCCCTTCAGTGGCTTCTTCACAATCGACATCAAGCCTCTGTTTGACATTCTGAGGCGCGCAGAACAGGTGTACAACGACACGTGCGCCAGTGCCTCACAGGCGAGGAGAGAGAAGTATTTGAAGGCACAGAGCGCCCCCAAGAGCCGACCCCAGGCGATCCCACGCAAAACCCGCCCAAAGACCGTGGGTACAGAAGATGTATTTTTTGACCTAATGTCGTGAGAGATGGGCAAGACAGATGGCTAGAAAGAACGAAACTGCACTCCTACGATAACTTTTAGTTACTTTTGATACATTTAACTGAAGAAATCTTCCTAAAAATTTGATAGTAGCCAACCGTTAAAAATCCAAAGTATTTAACTTTATTCCAGTATTTTCAAATTTGACTTTTCACTACCACTCACCACTCGTTGAGTAGTTTAAATTAATCTTGCTCGAAATTTTGGAGTCCCAGAATAAAATGTATAGAATAAGCCATTTGCGTTACTCATTTATTCATCAGAAAGCCTAAAGGGGACGCAAAAGCAATATTGAATATGGTGAAAAAAGATAGAATCAACCCATAAATTACTAGTTTGATAATTATAATAGAAGACAGTAACTACATGTACATGTATCTTATATCTTTTGTTCATTTAAGTCATGTTACAAAAAAAGATACATTGCACACAAGATATGCGAACGGACATAGCTAGCGTGAACAACAACACGCAAAAAACAAGAACATGTATATGAGGGTTCGGTGAAAAGTCCACCGTTCAAAAGCACTGTCTACCTACATAATAAAAGCAATTTCCTTTTTACATTCTCTCAATTGTTATCTAAATAACCTCTCATTGTCTGAAGCAATTTGACTTGCACAGAAAACAATAAAAATCATTAAAACTGCCCCAGGTCAATAGTGTATTACAATTAACCGTTTATTACGAGCTATCAAAATAACAGATAATTATGTGTACGTGCTCAAAACCGTGTATTGAAATGAACAATACGTGCAAGGAATCATCAATTGATATCAAAAGAGACAAATACGTTCTGCAGATATAAAAAATCAATGATATTTTTGGGCATTTTGGATTAGAAACCCTGACCGTTTCGACGACTTATTGTGCCCTGAGAACATAGTAGGTTTAAAGAGACTGTGACGAGGGTGAAGGCCGTTTATACTAACCAGTGCTCGTTAAATATCCGACTGGAATCATACCGGTATTTATTGTACACAGCATAATGGTTCGCTTTTGATGATTTTCTTTGATGACCTATTTCCGATGAGGTGCTGGTACATAAAAATGATTGCTAGGATATCGTTGTTTCTCCATATAAAACTAAGCGAAACGATCGGTGTACGTATTTATCAGTTGAAGAGGCCATCATGAAGATCGCTTGTTTTACAGTGCCAGGTATATTGTTAGCGACCTTTCCAAATGTAATGTTTAAGCTGCAGAAAAAAAGTTTGAATTTAATATTGCTGGTCAATTTCTAGTAGCGAGTGGCATAAGTAAAAATAATAAATAATAACAATATTAGGCAGGCAGGAAAAGATTTCGATGGTGTCATTTTATTAATTTTGTTGCGCATATTAGGCCACGTTATAAAGTGCATGTGCATGTACGTGCAAAGAAAAACAAACGCTCTTCTTTATTTTCAATATAAGAAAAACAAGAGATGTAGTTGGGTGTGGAATGTAAACGACTTTTTTTCAGTTTTAATCCTGTCGATTGGTGTCCTTGACTTTTCCAAGGTAAGAGCAATTTCATAGCAATTCTTTGTAATTGCATTCTTCACAATTATTTCATTCGTGTTATAGTTTTGTTAAAATAGATGTCACAATCTACATAATCAGGATTTAATCTTGTGGCATTGCCTTATATGATATTGCATTTATTTACGAAATCTTACCTTATTGACTGTAGGTGCTAAAATTCCAAAAAGATACGTTCTATAATTAGAATGATAGAAATACACGATCTAAGTTTCACATTAAATACATCCCTAGCCAATTGCAATCTTGGAACATATAAAATTGGAATTGCAGGCACAGCAGGGCAGTATTCATGGTATTCCTGAAAGGTTCTTGTTTAAGTGTGAAGGTCGAGAGGATGGGTTATACGCAGATATCGCAAGGAATTGTCAGGTGAGGTGCTAAGTATTTTGAATTTAAGGGCATCTTCTTTGTTCCCCTTTGATTAAGTAACCTCTCGTTTCACTTCAAAGCTTCGTATTCACTCAAGCTCAAACTTTTATACTGCCTGAACGATGACCAAATATCTATAAGTAGTAGATTTTATTTTCTTCTCCCTTTCTTTCTTTCTTTCTTTCTTCTTCTGACTTTTTGCAAAGCCGTCCCATGTCTACTTTGTTTGTTTGTTTGTTTATCATTTAGAGTAAAGTGTTAACTTCAGTGACAACGTTTTCTTTGTTTGTTCCTCTCTGATTGTCCGTTTCAAAATTTTTGTCATGGTAAGAATATTTTAAGAATTGGCCAGTATTACGACCATCTGATTTTGTTTTCAATGATTCTCTAGTCGTCGCAAATTCTGAGTTAGCTTCCTCCAACCCGTCCCCTCTATTCGACCTCTTCTCCAATGCCTCAATGTTCTTTAAAATCCTCGTGCCAATTTTCGTAATCGATGCAAAGAAAACGGCACCAAATATGATAATCCCAACAGAGATGAGGATCAGTTCGGTGGTTAAAGGTCGCACAATAGCGAAGGCAGCCACCAGAGCCACGGTATCCAACACGTAGATCAAGGCAGCAAGGACAAGGCGGTGGAAGTGACTGCCAATTACCGACCCGAACGGTGCGCCGACAATGACAACCGGCACTGTGACGGCTACATATTCCCAGCAGTCAATGGAGACGCCTCCAATGATGACAGCCCTCCAAAACAGTCCAACCACAGTGTTTCCCGCCATCAGGACGATGGAGGTGGGCGTGGCAGTTTTCTCGCTGACGCGGAACAGAAGGGTGAGGATGCTGAAGCTGCAGATATCGAGCCCACTTCCGGCAAACGACGTAAACATTCCACCAGCGAAGCCTGTCAGAACCAACACCAAGGCTTTCCAACAGTTAAACGTTGGTATCTTAAGAAAAGTACGTCGCTTGTGGTTTATATTAAGGAAAAATAGAGCGAAGGCAAACGTGAACCAGATGCAGACAAATCCCAACTTTTTTTGCGGTGGCGTCAACAGCGGGCTCACGTACTCCAAACCAATAATGATTCCTGCAGCGCCACCTAGAGAGGAGAAAAGTATGGCGTGCCATTCTAAGTGGATTTGCATGTAGATGATGGTGAAGGCTGCCGCCGGAAGCCCAACAGACTGGATGGCCATGGAGAAGTCTCTGGCCACGATGGGGGAGATTTTAAACGCCAGGGTCATCACAGGGAACGCTACGGCCCCTCCAGCCTCACTGGTCATTCCTGGTAAACAGAAACAGAAAAGCTGGTTTCATGAATGATAACATTCGTCAAAAAAATGGAATAATTCAATCGATCAATTTCACCTAAAAACCTAAACCTGCTCTTAAAGGCCATACCTACAAACGCTTGGAAGACTCTAGAAGTGATGCCAATACATATAATTACACCAGTCCAACTAGGGCTTTATTTATTTTTTTATTTTGATTCATTTGGAAAATTACACTACCTGCAACTAAAGAGCCCAACACCATGGTTATGGTCATGAAGTATTTATCCGTGAAAAGGCCCCAGTAGTTGTATCTGATCATAATAGACAGCCACGCAAACATGATGACAGACACTGGGATGGCGAACGCAACGATGCGTCTGTGCTTCACCATGAACTTCTTGTACCACTTTGCATCCGGAGAGAGACTTCTCAGAGCCTCTTCTTGGGCTGGCAGAAGATGCTGGCCTGGTAAATAAATAAATAAATAAATAAATAAACAATTTATTTTTGGTTGAATATGCCTAATATTTTGTTAGGGAAACATGATGTTTTGATTGACATACCAGTACCAAGGGTACTGGTATGTCAGATAAGATAATGGTAGGATAAATATACATGAAGATTGCCCTTTCAAATGAAATGTTCTAAAATTTATCTTCTTTGTCTTCGAAAATTTGATTCAGATTTCCCTTTGCTTTGGAACTCTTCAAATGATTGACATATGTTCCTTTACAGTTTACTCCAAATAATTATTATTGTTTTGTTCTTATATAGTTTCTTTAAGTTAGTTTTAAAACTGTATTCGATAATTTTTTTTAATTTGAGAACAGTGTTACATTTTTTCTACTTTAAACATAATATTGCTTATACCTTCCCAAAAATATTTTTTAAGAAAGACTTTTAAATCAAAAGGGTGTTTCCGGACACAGCATCCACGAGTTGATGACGTGTCATCGTCTGCTGTAGACATCAACAAAATGTTCTGAAATATAAACAGACCTTCAGTTATTTCATCGTCAATATCATCATTAATTGTCTTGTCACCTTTACATATGTACATGTACAGTATGTTACGCATTACTAAAATTGACCCTTTTTCTTAGGGATAACTTAAATTCATGTAATATTATATTATTATGACTTAAACCACTTTTTGCTAAAACATACGTATTTAGTCGTTGAAAAAGGACATTTAAATAGCTTTGGATTTTATCGAATCTTTTGCAACCGACATTTTCCTTCGGCTCTTTGACGTCTGCGGCGATCTGTTCTTCCTCATCCATCGTAGTGTTTTGTGCCTAGATATTTCATACGCAACCCGGTTTGTTGACCCAGTGCTCCAGGTGTATCTAACAAAAAAATGCAGCATATTAAAGTACAAATGTACATGTGAAAATCAAGACTCGTGAAGGTACACTAACAAAACGGTTATTCATGCATGGATAAAAAATGCATCGAATAACCTAAGTAGTAAATGTGTCTGTAGATTATTCGTTTCGTTCAAAAGATACGCCATTCTTGTTATGTTACGTGAATAAAGAACGGGCGTAAGAAGAGAGTTGCCTGAGAATATTAGCACGCATTTTCTTTCATGGTTCAAGCAACTCAAAACAGAACATGTGAAATTCTTTTTTCATATATATTGTTTAGACCGAAAAAAAAACGAACATCTTACTTGTCAGAGTTTGGATTGGATCACTATTAGGGCCGTTGTTGAAAGTGCTTTTATCTTTGTTTGCAATGTAAAATAATGATAAATATCTTTATACCACAAGGTCGTGGCTCAAGTCCTTTAAAAGGTTAAAAGTATAGTGAATGGCTACCCTCTAGCATCAATTGTTAGGTCGTCTACTCGATGATGAGCAAGAGGCTTAACACCCGTTCTTAAATCATAGAATTAAAAAACGCGAACACAAGACGAATTGATAGAAACAAAGCTTCATTTAACCAGGGAATTATATCGGATATAATTCCCTGATTTAACAAAGCGAAAATTCTTTACTCACCCGCTTTTTTCTCTAGACAGGAAAGGCTAGAGAGTCGGCAAAGATGTGGGTTCGGTTGATCAAACTGTTAAGGGCACGGTGGGTACTACCTCAAAAGCAGCCATTCAGGCGGTAGCCATGGCAATTTGAAATTGAGTCCGCTAGCGCATGCGGCCTCACCGTGAAATGGCAGAACTAGGGGATGTGGAGTACGTGCTCTTATCGTGTGCCTTTAGCGTCTCCTAATTCGTCTCAAAGCTCTTGGGCTGGAAACCAACTCAAGACGCCATTCACTCTCATCTCTCCTCTCCGTTACCCTACTTTTTTCCTAACCCACTGACACCCTACTTACAGTTAGATACAATTAAAGAAAACTAAGGTATCAAACAGGAAATCACTCGTAGCTTGTTAAGTATAATTAAGGATTAAACTTTCTGTAATTATACAATTAAAGTAACAGTAGGAAAAAATCAACAAAATGTTTGGGTTTTTTTAGGTTAAAAAATCTTTATATAACTTATACGACAAAATTTTTTTCTAAAAATGAATATTAAGAATTTAAGGCAGTAATGTTTTTTCCGTCAAATTTGTCAAAATTACGATTAGATTTCATAACATGGATTTTTTGAAAGTCTTAGGCCCGATGTTGTTCTAGCGCCATGTGGTCTTATATTGACGTCTGCACTATTCTATTTCCAGTCCATGGAAATCAATATATACATAAAGAGTCGTGGATAAATTGAAATTGCTGTCTAGTGCCCCACCAAATTGTCTCTTCACAACGATAAGATATAGAAATAAATAAAATAGCTACTGTCTGGTGTTGAGTGATGCGCCATGTTTACATATATACACTGAAGCACTATACTTTCGTTGACAAGACAATTACATATAGCAAAGATCTGCAGATCATTCCCTTTGACTTCCAGAAACAATTAGATAGAGCTATTTCGTATTAAATATATAAAAGTCATTCCTAATGACCTACAGATTAATTAAACGTTAATGTTTATTTCTCCAGGTGTACCGTATTTGTATTGGCGGCGAACTTCTGACTTCTGAAGCAGGTTTCGACATGTTTCCTTGTCCACAGGGAACGCTGTTCGACCAAAACACTTTGACCTGTCAGCACGCAGCTAATGTGATATGTCCACAGGAGTAATGGGCGGAGTCTCTCGAAATGGTTTTTCAAATCTTATAGATGAAAATATAAGAGATGTGTAATAATAATAATAATAACAATAATGTCACCGCAAAGAACAATTTCCCTGTCGTTAATGACTCAAAAACTTGAAGGCTGACACTTTTACAAAATACCCTTTAGATATAAATGTTTTATTAGCACGATTAGTGTGTATTAACCATTAGCCTTTATGCGTGTGTGTGTGTGTGTGTGTGTGTGTGTGTGTGTGATGAATTTTGATAGAAGCAGGGGCCAAAAATTATGTCCGCTATTTTTCTGAACGTTTCGACTATTTCGTGCATCGTACTGTCAGTCTTGGCTGAACGTCTCCTGTCTTTTTCTAATCCTTTATGTCCATCTTTTAGTCATTCACCTGTAGAACTTTCACTTTTAGCATGTCAGTAAATTCAAGTTCACAGTTTCGTGTTTTCCTCTTCGTCTGCACTCCATGTATTAGTTTCCCTTTGCGCGTCCGCTTTTAAAGACTAACTCACATCTATATGAAATATTTCTATTTCGGTTTTGGCATTTTCTGAATCTTCTATTGTTGTCGAAATATCTGTGCTATTTTCTTTCATCCCAGAATTTCCACGTAATGCATTTGATGCCTCAAATCTCTCTAATATAAGCCCGCCGATTTTGGTAACTGAAGCAAAGAAAACGGCGCCAAATATGATAATCCCAACAGAGATGAGGATCAGTTCGGTGGTTAAAGGCCTCACAATAGCGAAGGCAGCCACCAGAGCCACGGTATCCAACACGTAGATCAAGGCAGCAAGGACAAGGCGGTGGAAGTGACTGCCAATCACCGACCCGAACGGTGCGCCGACGATGACAACCGGCACTGTGACGGCCACATATTCCCAGCAGTCAATGGAGACGCCTCCAATGATGACAGCCCTCCAAAACAGTCCAACCACAGTGTTTCCCGCCATCAGGACGATGGAAGTGGGCGTGGCAGTTTTCTCGCTGACGCGGAACAGAAGGGTGAGGATACTAAAGCTGCAGATATCCAGTCCACTTCCGGCAAACGACGTAAACATCCCACCAGCAAAGCCTGTCAGAACCAACACCAAGGCTTTCCAACAGTTAAACATTGGTATCTTAAGAAAAGTACGTCGCTTGTGGTTTATATTAAGGAAAAATAGAGCAAATGCAAACGTGAACCAGATGCAGACAAATCCCAACTTTTTCTGAGGTGGGGTCAATAGCGGGCTCACGTATTCCAGGCCAATAATGATTCCCACAGCGCCCCCAAGAGAGGAGAAAAGTATGGCGTGCCATTCCAAGTGGATTTGCATGTAGATGATGGTGAATGCTGCCGCCGGGAGTCCAACAGACTGGATGGCCATGGAGAAGTCTCTGGCCACGATGGGGGAGATTTTAAACGCCAAGGTCATCACAGGGAAGGCCACGGCTCCTCCAGCCTCACTGGTCATTCCTGGTAAACAGAAACAAAAAACTGGTTTCGTGAATGCCTACATTCTTTAAGAAAATGAAAAAATCCATGGAAAAGATAAAGACCAATTCTATCTTGCTACATATTTATCAGATATTGCTTACTTTTGAACATTACTGTATTTTTGCACAGCGTCTGGTGTGTGCAACTTTACCTGCAACTAAAGAGCCCAATACCATGGTTATGGTCATGAAGTATTTATCTGTGAAAAGGCCCCAAAAGTTGTATCTGATCATAATAGACAGCCACGCAAACATGATGATGGTGACTGGGATGACAAACGCAACGATGCGTCTGTACCGTACCATAAAGATTTTGTACCACACGGCGTCCGGAGGGAGATTCCTAAGAGCCTCCTCTTGGGCTGGAAGTAAATGCTGACCTAAAAAATAGTAAAAAGGTTTATTATAGAAAATAATGGTTAAATGCGTTTTGTTGCTTAATGTTACAAGTAAACCCGTGTCGCAATAGTATAAATCTATTCGATCCGGTGTAACGTGACAGTGTCCCCCATAATGGAGAGTACAGGTAAACCTCGCCCTAGATTTTGACCCACTGAGGTCAGGCTAACCCTAACCACTATGACAAAATGGAGAGAGGATTTTCTGTTACACGGACCCTCAGTTCGTTTCACCGGCGTTACTGTTTTCGCTTTCGGCTTGCTTTTATTTTACATGTGTTTTTTTTATCTGAAATGCATTTTCATAAAATTACTTAAAATGAAACTGTACTTTTGAGAGCCTTGAAACGAATGAAATAATAAATTCTCGGTCAATCTGCGGTAGTTTTCTGCGCATTGCAGTCACATTTGACGGCTGATACCCTTCGATTCTTTCTTTAACCCCGGAAGTGAAAATGAGTTAAAATGACTAGAAATTGTCATTTTTTCTATCTTTAAGCTCCAGAATGTGACCTTTTTCTTTTAATTTCTTAGTCACTTTCCTTTGTGAAATAAGTACTGCTGAGACAAAATATTACCTTCGCAGAAGTATTTCTTTAGAAACGCTTTTAAATTAAAAGGGCGTTTCAGGACACAGCATCTAGAAATTGATGACGTCATACTGTCGTCTGCCGGAGAGAGGTGAAATGCTCCCTGAAGTGCAAAGAGATTTTGGTTTAAATTTATTACACACATTTTCATTTGGTACCTACTGCTGTCACTATCATTCACTTGTGTGTAAAGTTTACGGAAACGGTCGGAAATCGTTGCAATTCTTTCTGATAGTTTATCTATTAAGGTTTCTTCGTCGTTTATCACACCAAAAGTCGGGTCAAGTAACGTAACTCTATTCAATTATTCTTTAAATAAGTGGGCAGTTCTCGTTACAGCTATACTTTTTTGTTGTTAGGATTTAATGCAGAGAAGTGGACGAAATACACATTTCTTTAAAATCAGAATAAAAAACCACTTGTCATTGTGCGTGTTATTAGCTATCTTTTACAGACATGACAACTTTTTTCTAGTTTAGCGAAATCCTTGTTTACATTAATTAAAGGCAAAATCTAGTATAGAGATGCAAATTGCAATTTGGCTCAAAACATTGAAATAAGGATAAAACGTGAAAGACTGAAAGAAAGTTTGGCTTAAACCTCGAATGCCCCTTGATGGTAATGTGCTTATCTCACTTAAAAGTACGTGGCAACATTAAGTCATATAATGAACCTGATTTGAATGTAAAAAGGACGAGAGTTACTAATGTTATCCTTAACCCGGTTAAATGACAATTTCATGTGCAGATAATCTTACATAAAAAAACTGAACAAAAAGACAAGCAGCAACACGGTTTGCATTTCTGACAAAACTTACAGTTTCTGAGACAAGGATGCATTTTTTAAAAAATGAACGAAAAAATGAATGATATTAGAATACCACGGTAGCAGCTGAAGTGGTATTAATACCTTCACCCTGATGCATAATTGCACGACTCGTCTGGAAATAACTGCAATAAAGTCAAACCCAGATATTATCCAAGCCAACGCATTAAAATCTCTTACCAAGTATCTATACAGTAATAACCTTCTTTCTTCTAATTCTGAGCTCGGAGTGTCACCCAGGGATGTGTCTGTCTTTGAATTAATATTCAGATGCAGCCGTGCACATTTGGACTGGTAATGAGATTCCAATACATTACGTCTATAGACGAATCGCGTGTGATAATGAATGCATTAATTCACGCGGTGTCTTAATGTAGCCTACCAGTCTTTACATTGGTTTTTAATTGCTTCCGTGAATGAGAACGCTTACACTCTCTTACTCCTATATTCATGATATGTAGAAATTTGTTACTTTCTTCAAGAAACATTTCATGATCACAAACAATTCCCCAGTGTTGGCAAGGAAAGTGTTGTCATTAACCAAAAATGTGTAAGACTTCCTTGCACCAGCAGACAGATGGAAAGTCTAAGGTAGTTTTAATTATTTTGACGAAATGCAGTGCAGTATGAAAAATGATATAGCACTAATGTGGTTTATTTGGGGTGTGCACTATCTTTTTATGTCTCCTCCATCCCAGACAGGCTGTGTACCACAAACTTTCATATTTTTATTCACAACAAGAAAGAAAGCAACGAAGAATATCGATGGTGCGAGATTTGGCCAAATCATATATTATATAACCCCACTATCCTAATAATTTTTATGTAATAATTTGTTGCCAGTATTAAATGTTATGGCTTTAGGGATGAAAAATATATATCGAATATTCAATAAGACTGCTAAAAATTATGATGTGACGAGTCAGCAAAAGTTATCATTTACAAACAATTGTACTCAAATTTCGTGTACATTGGCTATCATTTAAAAGTCATATACTGGTACTTTTTCAACTTATGAATGATCACTGTGTATGAAAAACATCATTGACATCGCCAAGCAAACTTTTATTTGTGAAGTATTTTAACATTTATGATAAATGAACACCTGTCGAATTCACACATCAAACAAAAAGTAACATATAAACAGCTTAAAATAGACATTAGGCTTTAAAAAAAAGATAAAAGGACAGCAGTGCGATGATGCAGAGTATGTGAGTCACAACTTCTGTGCACAGTACGCCTACTTTTCAAAAATAAGAAAAAAAATTAGTAAAAAAAAAAAAACAGTAAAAATAGTAAAGTTAGTAGAATATGTTGCATATGCATCAGTTTAACCATAATTAGTATGGAGTTGTAGAATATTTCTTGTCAAAATAAAGTGAGTAATTTACAAGCATCACATGGCTTAACATGTCACTCGCCACAATAACTTCAAAAATTATAACACATATTAATTCCCAAAATAAGGGCATGGAAATTCTGTTAAAAATGCAACAGACAAACTGAATTGAAATTCAAGGAATCAAACGAAACTAAAAGGTATGCTCTGAGGGATCTGCGCGCCACATCTAATTATCCTTAAAAAAGCATTTCTTCCACTTACAAACTACTGCGCAACCCATGCCTCTATTAAAGTTTTCTAACAATTCTACTGTAACTTAGTTCTAAACGAGCCATGATTGGTTTATACCGTCTCTTTGACATTCCAGAAGGAACTACCGACATTGAGGCATTTGAGATCTGACATGTGACATGTAGCACTGCAGTATAAAAAGCCATTAAAATGTAAGACTTTGGGACATATCACACGCGTATAATTATAGTTATGATATAATTATAGTTATGATACTGAAAACACATTAGTGTGCAACGATTTGGAATGCATGGGTATTGCAATTTGGATATATGTTATAGTCTTGAGTAAAATATATCTTGCTTTTTTATTCTTGCGCTAGGAAAAACAAGGTTTCACAAGACCTATAACAGCCATCTGTTTTAGATTTGGTTTTAGATTTGTTACTTAAAATTGTTCTTGTTTCATTTAATACTGTATAAATGACTCAGTCGGTCCTCTGTTGCTGTTGTCTGTCTTTTGATCAACCGTCCACAACAGTGTTGCCTTGGTGATAGAACTTGAAATTGCTCCTCGAGTTCTGAAGATTTAAAATAATGTCGGTTGTCTATCATTTGTGGAGGGCAAGTTTAAAATTGTGGTCATACTGATTCTTCTGACAGAGGCGTACTTCTTGTTGAAATAAAACATTGTGGATAAGGCATCCAGTCGTAATTTACACAAATAAAGTTCGAACCCATTACAATTTATTCTAGTCAACGATCTTTAAACTTATGTAATTCTTCGTAACTAAGAAAAAATAGCCAACATCATCGCCTCCCGGTTGTTGTGATCATTATCATTTCACTTTACTCACCCTTAACTGTCGAAGCTGGATTTCAAGTTCGAGAATTTTTGAATGCGCCTCCTCTCGGTCTCGTCTCTCGGCCTCAAAGTCTTCGGTCACGGCGCGAATTTGCTCTTTCAACATATTGACATAGTCATCGTCGTTAGAACGGTTAGAAGACCGGTGTTGATCCTGGTTCCTGGCAGCGCTCTTTTTCAGGTTCTCTATTTCTTGATTTTGCTGATGAATGGTAAGACGAAGATCGCGGATGGAATCTTGTAGCTGAAAGTTAGTGAAAGATGCTATAGAATTATTTTACAGTCACTGCGTAGTTAGAGGACAAGGGAAATGTACGAATACTTTAGAGGACTGATGATTAAAACCAAGTTTTTTCTGCGGGTGCTAATCAAGGGCACCGTTATACTTGCAAATTTTCATTTTGATTGCAAACAATGAGAGACAATGTTATTTGAAGCCATCTTCTTGATTTTAGTTGATTTTAAAAATCATGATCCCTGCTCATACACGTTTAAATATTCTACGTTTAAATATTCTCATTCTGTCTCGAAACAATTTAAACCACATGTAGGCCCCTACCGTACCTCAACCATTCGAAAACATCCCACATTACGTTTGTAGTAGCATTTTCTATGTATTTAGTTTAATACCCATAAATATGTAGAGAAAAGGTTGACCATAAATACGTGATATTCACCTGTTCCTTCTCTTTTTCTATCGATGAAGTTTTCGCCTTAGCATTGAGCAGTATCTTGTCAACTTCTTTTTGCTGTGCCACTGTCAATACGTCAGCGGGCACTCTGCTGGCGCATGCGCACTTTTGCGTTTGTTTGCTCTTAAGCGCATTTTGCAAACTGATCACATAGTTGTCCCTCTCCACGTTATATTTTTGCCAATGAAGGTTAGCATCGATAACCTAAATTCATAAAAAAAGGTTGTCATGTTATGAGAGGCGTCCTGGTATAATCTATCTATGTTACAAGAGATTATCATGAATCAAAATTAGTTCTTGGTCATCAGGATATGAATAAGCGCTCGTTTTTTATTTTTCATTTACTACTATACGACCAAAACGTGATTCATAAAAAAAGATAATTTCAATTCCGTCTGGCGAGTGAATAAACATTGATGAACAAGGTAAACCTACTGTAGTATCAAAAACTTCCATGGTAATGTTCAGTGGACTGCCCATATATACTGGTACATGTAGTTTAAGAGACGATACAGTAACATTTACCCTCCAAATAAAAATGCCAGTTATTCACAGAATCAACCTACCTCTCCTAGCTGTTGTTTCAGTTGTTGATTCTCAGATTTTAATTTGTTATGTTCTGATGATTTAGGTTGCTGCAACAAAAACGTTTTGATGTTTAAATATTTAAAAATAAATCCCGCATTCTTCTGTATGTATTTCTCAGATGGATTCAGCAGCCCCCTGTACAATACAAAATTTGGTCGATCAACCATAGATGAAATATTTGCCTTCATAATGAATTAAAACCAAGTGAACGAAACTCTGATTGCATTTGCCCAGGACCTCACCAAGGCCCTGGCTTAGAGAGATCTAGATGACAGTGCTGCATTTACTGGCAACTGAGTAATAAGAGTCGCTTGAGCTCATTATTTTGTATGAGTAATCATAGCATATCAGATCGTTGCTTCATTGTATATCTATTTATGATTTCATTTCTGTCGGACATTTTCATTTACCTACGTAGAGGTATAGGCTGCAATAAATAAGGCAAAGCATTAAAAGCTCGCCTAAATGGCGGAAGACCATGTACAAATTATATTCTTTTTGATGTCGCCACGTAGGCGAAAATATGGACACTTTCAACATACCTGGCAAAGACTTTTAGAATCTAATTGTTCCGCCAATTTTAGACACAATTCAGCGGTTTTTGAGAGTTGTTGTTTTGACGTCTCGAAATCAAAATTCTGATTCTGATTGTCTTCTTTCCTTTTTCTTTCCATTTCTTGTTCTCTAGCTATTATCTCTTTTCTATCAAAAAGGTCTCCTGTAAGTTCCTAAAACGAAACATAACTATTGTCAAAAAAGAATCCTGGATGCAGAAGGATGGACTGCAAACCCTGTACACAGTCTGACGAGATACACCATCTGACAGCTACTTGGGTAACATCGACACCCTCCTCTCTCAGAGAAAATTTTATTTCTTTCCTCATTTGTGAACTCCCGTACCTTCAACATGGGGCAACGTGACAGCTGGACTTTAGGACTTATCACCTTCGGAGGCGAGTGGCGTTAAGTGCCCCAGATGATCGCCTATGACATAAACGTGATAAGCCATCTTGAAGTATGCTAAATTTAATTTTTTTTCTATAAAAATACTCTTCTATCCAAGACTAGAAAAGTGTCAAATATGTGATGTAAAGTGCCATAGACCTCAATCGAGTATGCGACATAAATCTCACGCAATGCAACATTAAAAACTTGCACCGTTAATCTAATAACTTAATTATTAATATATATACTTATAATTTATTAATTAGATATTAAAACAATAGAACATGAGTCATGAACATCTGTACTGGTTGTCTGTATCACTGTAGCCTAGCGTGATATTATTCAAAAACACGCCCTAGGCATTTCTTGATTCACATGACATCTACTAAGGAAAATTAAAATTTTGAATGTTACCTATATCAACATTTTCAATCATAAGATGCCATGACTGTACTGTTACCTGTGAATGCATGCTGTGTCCAACTGTAAGCCAAACACTGCTATCTTCGCTTGTGGTGGAGGAAAAATTCAAATCCTCCAACTTATCCAACTCTGCAGTATTGGCGTAAGGAGTTTTCATCCCATTTTTTCTAGGGCTTGGTTTTGGTTTCGAGGAAAAATCTCTCAACGTAGATTCATCAGCTGCCGAGGTCGATCTCGATGACATAATTTCCCAATTCTTCTTTTATTGAACATTGGCAGCTTTTAAGAATCTTTTAGATCTAAATGGACAAAAGTGGGCTATATTTAGAAACACACGTTAATTTTTTGCCAACAAATGAGATATCTTACCGGTGGTCAATGTTCAGTCTGTCTAAAGAGTAAAAAAAATCCCGTTACTTTCGCATCCAGATCTGATCAGGAAAATTACTCTATTAAACAGCTGTTGCTATAAACAGGCGCATCACAACCGGTTCTTAAAATAAGTTATTGACGATAAAAAAATCCACATTTTTACGACTGGAATTCCCCCAATACGCCATGATTAAGCAAATTTGAATTTAACTGCAAATTATTTCAATTTTCGTACTTCTAAGCTCTAGATACTTAATGCATAGGTCATAAACACATGTTCAAGTTTCTGTTTTTACAAGTCCTCGTATTTATTTCTCTCGGTGTTTGAAAAAACCTCTAACTACTTCTCAGTCCGTAATACATCTATATTGATTTCACTTCGATTTAGACCTTCGTAACCGTTGAAGAAACGTATAAACAACCAGTATTATAGCAAAGTAACATTCTTTGCAAATCACCGAATCTAAAAACTTATCCTACATCACAAGTGCTATGGTTTTAGTATACCTTTGAACTTATTCAACTTCATACGTCCCGAAAATGCCACGCTGGCCACGCCATTATGACCTAGCTAGTACTGGTTTGGGTGCGCGTTCAGCCAACTGAACAAATATGAATACCGCCCTATAATCGACTGAAGGGGGTTCCCCGCCGCTGCGGAAATTTCCACTTTTAAGACAAAACAAAGACAGAACGCGGGAGATTTGATTAATAATTTAAAAAATCATCCACGAAGGAGCCATGTTAAAAGTTCACTTGGTTTTTGCAAAATTAGCACGTAAGACCATTCTTACTTAAGATGTGAAACTAATAAAATATATAAACACTTTAGATACATGTACTACTGGGATCCTGGGAATGAGTGTAAAGGCTTAGTCGACAGCTTAGTCGGTAAAACGGTTATGAAATAAATAATAAATTAGATGGGCTAAATGCCATCCCTTAACAAGTTACTATGAAAATGTATTCTCTAAAAGGACAACAACAACAAGATAAAAATAAGATGAAGAAAAAAAAAACAGCATTGGCGCTAGTCTCTCTCTCACACACACACTCTCTCTCTCTCTCTCTCCCTCTCCAAAAGAAAAATAAAAATAAAATAAAATAAATAAATAAAATAAACAAATAATTTTGACACTTGAGTAGGCCTATAACTAATCACAGAAGGAGACAACATCAGTTGCTAACATACTTGAGCTTTATTTCATGGATGTTTCAATTAGTTCCAGTAAAGCACAGTTTAAGGTAACGGATCTTCATATTCACTGATACCCAAAAGATTTAATTTTGAAATCTCATTTAATATAAGAAAACATTTTTGAAACAAACCGAAAATGTTTCAGATAAATAGAAAAATCATTCAATATAAGTTCCAATTTGTAAATTGCTTTTTATTGTCTTGAGTAACTGTATAATCTGCTTCGGACATAGTATTGACATTATCAGCCATAGTAGCCATAAACAGCGCCGTCTCTGGTTCGGCGTGGATTACGTCGAATAGGTGAATGTTTCTTCTTTCTGAAAACATAGAAAATCTTGAAATTATATAAAGGAAACTGAAAAGAGTACAAGTTGAGAGTGATGAGAGGGATGCATGAGGCCTATGCACGCTTATATTTTCGAAATCACTACCTTCAATGACGATTCATTTCCAATATTAGCGAAAATTACGAAGTCGTCCACTTCATGTGATACTAAGCCTATTTATTTATAAATAAAAATATTTCCGAAGAAATCTTACCGTGGCATTTTGACGTAGACAATTTTCTGAGATGGAGTCTCTTGTGCAAGATAGGCTGTCAGGACGAAAAAGGACAGTGCAGCTAAAGTGGACAACATTCCCAGCCACTGGCATGGAGTTCCAAAAGGTATGAAAGTGGGAACCCTCAGCAAAACGAAAAGTCGCTCCAACAGTGAATTTCCAGGAAGCCATATCCCCCGGTACAAAATGAGAGGCAGAAAAAGTCTGGTGATGAATTCGACGCTGAAATGATAATATTCATTTTTATTATGCACCATTGGAATCCACAGAAATTAGATAAAAATCGGCTCATTACTGGTAAAGTAGTATCAGGTTAAGCAATTTAGATTTATAATTCACTGTCTACAATATTATAAGCAATCATTTTAATCGCGCATGTGATAGGGCCTTTCTGCTATATAGGAAAAAAGTTAAGAGATCCAAATGCAATCACTGGAAGAAGACATAAAAAAAAAGAAAAGAAAAACGTTATGTAGGGGCAGCAAATACATCTTTACTTTTGTATATAAAGTGTGGCTGTCATATCCTACCTTCCTTTCAGTGTTTTCAAGAGTGTTTGAAACTCAAAATGCATCAGCGCCAGGTTTAGTGAGCCCGCTAGAAAGATCCATGATGCAAACACTGGGCTGAATTCTATCCCTTTGTTCAGTGAATAAATCAGGTCTTTCAAAACGGAAAACAAGCCACAGAACGAAGAAGGCGTGGCTGTTCTGCTGAACCACTCCATCTTTGTTGTCTCCTGTCGTTATGGTGATGTTTTTATTTATTTTTTCTATCACGTTGCTTGAGTTGTGACGTCACAATAAAGTATCGTAACAAAATACACGTCTTTCTTCAAAAATATTTTAAATTCTTCACATGTGTTAATTGTTGATTGCAGTTAATTTCTTTTTTTTTTTTTTCTGAAATAAAAACGATCATATAGACATTTAGATGATACTGGTAGGCCTAATAATGATAACAAACGATAACAAAATATATGCCGAATTTTGGGCTTAGGGGGCTACTAAAAAGCAAAGATGCATTTGAAATTATTTCCCACAAAAGCCGCCCAAATGACATCATATAGTTTCAAATAGTATTAAGAAATAACAAAAGGCATCTTTTCATATAACTTTTTTTTTTTTTTGAACGAACGGAATGTTAATTACGTCGTTTGTTTATGGCGTGACGATAGCGTTAACTACAAATAAATTAACGAAAAAAAAATAGTGACAAAATAGTGAATTAACAAGTGTGCCTGATATCGTTCCAAAAGACGTCCCAGATCTTAACTCAATGAACCGAAAACAAGGCGGTTGTACATACAAATATTGGAAGGGGTTCGTCTTGAAACGGGCGACATCTATATCCACAAGCAAACAGCATGGCCGTAGATGTTCGGCTAGCGTGTGCTCGTGTTGACCGTAAAGAGTTGCCGTTTACAAACGAGCAAGCACATTTAGTGACTCCAGGAGATGTCATTACTACAGACACGGGTTTTATGCGGTAGGTTGTTGTGTTTAAGAGACACTTTTTACTTAAACCCAATTTCTATTTATCCGAACTGAAAGCGGCAACGACAACGCCGCTGTTGACAACTATCAGCCTCTCTGGCTCTGTCCAATCCCTATTAACGGTTCGTATCTTTCCAGTGGCCATGGCACTTACATGGAGGATGAGAAATTACATGCTTCAGTATCAGGAACGGTTGAGAGAGTCAATAAACTCATCTGCGTGAAACCACTCAAGACAAGGTAAGTGATAGGCGGGGATGGAAGGAAAATGTTTATAAATTAGTCGACAAATTCATTATCAAGTGATTTCTACAGATGGGCAGCAAGAATTAAAGCTATATTTCCACGCAAACACAAGTGATTTGCTAGTGGATCACTTATCAAATGTAAATTACATTTAAACACGCGCACCACACTGTTTGAAAATTTTTATTCCCCCCCCCCCCAACCCCTTCCTAGAACTTTAAAAAGTAAGACAAGTAAAGTAAGTGGGACAAGTAAGTATTGAGACCTACATGTCTCTTACAATAGGTTGTCAAGTCCTCACAGTACTAGGATGCTGGTTAGCCAGGAAAATTTTTCCTTTTGTATAATACAGTATATACTGTAACAATTACTTGGTTATTAAACAAATTATTGGTTGAATTAGGGTCCTACGAAAATACGAAAACCGCGAAAACCGCGAAAACCAGAAGTTGCTCGGCGAAAACCTCACTATAACTTACCAATTCTTGATGTTCTCGACAAATTGCTGTAATATTTGGATAACTTGGACCACATTACATACATCATGACCTTTGATAACGATGTTTCAATGAATTGAGTATGTAACAGCTGAGTTTTCTAGATCGGCAACTATAGTGCGTGGGAGCCATGTTTGGTTTACAATTGGCATATATAAACAGCAGTGTCCCCTCAGGCCAGTATTGCCATATCAGGCCAGTATTGCCATCTCAGGTTAGTAATGCTTTTCCAGGCAAGTAATACTCTCTCAAGTACTATATATGAAGTGGATAACACAGATTACCTGCATTCTTAGTAATGCAAAGTTTATTAATAAATAGGAATTAATAAATATGCACAAAGTAGAACTTTTTTTTCATTCCAACCAGAAGTGAAACTACACATCAATGCTTGTAAAAAGTGCCCATTTTAATACACCATACATGTAGAGTCTATATTGTATGAGCTGTGAACCTGCATAGAATTTACACTCCTACTTTTCCAAATATAAAATGAGTAGCATTGTTTAATAAAGTGACCAGCATAGAGCAATTTATAAAGCATGATGAAAATGTAGGTTTTAATTAACATAATTGATAATATTAAATATATATAATAATGGTGAATACAGTTAAATTATTTTTATTAAAACATTTTTTCTTCTGAACTTGATCCATGGCCACTGATTTTGTTATTTAATCACATTTATCTTACTCTTTTTGAAAAGATATTCATGCACAGCCATTTGTTACACTAATTGTTTTTCACTTAATAAACCAAATCCATTTCTAAAGCATCAATTAATTTATAGATTGTATATATGTGCATCCTGAGGTGTCTAATACACATTTTACCTTCAAATCAATGTGTTTAATTGTTTTTACATTTGGGTTCTGTGTATGTGCCAGTATACAGAGATAAGCTCTTTTAACTCTGAAAAAATGTCAATAGTCAGTTAATCATGCATATATATTATACGCACAATAATGGAGAAAAAAAGGAAAAAGGAACACAGATTAAACACATGTACTGGTACTCTGATTTGCAGGAGGCATTTTCTCTTGAAAGGAGATATAACAGATTACAACTGCATGATGTTATGTGATTGACATAATAAATAGTTTACTCCTAGACTAGAGTTTTAGGCAGTGCACATCTAATTTCGTAATTGATATGATATGATTATCTTTCAATTCCATATATCTATTTCATCATTTCTGTGTCTATGCTGTGTTTTAACACTTCAACTTTTTGTATGGTAAGTTTTTATCAGTTTGAAGCACCCTGCATGTGTTTTGTTGAAGATTGCCAAAAAGCAAATGAAGTTATGTATATGAAGATAGTCCATAACATGTTAACACCTTGGTATTTTCCACTATTTGCTGAATATTGGCATGCTGTAATATCAAGGGACTGTTGACAGTTCTTATTTGCCAGGAAGTTGATCAATAGTAAATAATAGTGTGTGCTTGTATATTTCATTTGTCATATATTTAAAGCATGTAATATACCAAACTTGGGCCAATTTTGGGCCTTGCTTTGTCTTGGGCTTGCATCCTGCTTGGTATAATAAAAGGAATATGAAATAAAGTGTTAGTTTTCTTGTAAAGGATATTATTACCTCTGCCAAGGAGGCTATGTTTTCACCCCTGTTTGTTTGTTTGTTTGTCATCATCATCATAACTAAAAAGTTATGGATAAATTTCTATGGCATTTTCAGGGTAGGTCAGAAATGGGTTAACTTAGAAGTGATTAGTTTTTGGTGGTGATCTGGATCAATAATCAATCAATAATAAAAAATTAAATCATTATAGAATGAAAATTTAGGAGTGAAATGGCATTGGATGGACACTCTGTTGCCTTAGTGGAGGTCTGCGGTCTCTTAGTGCTTTTCTAGTTGCCATTATTAATAAACTATTGTGTACACTTTGTACTTTAAAAGTATTATAAGTTCTCAACCAATGCATTTCTCAATGGTGTATAATATATTGGGAAAGGAAGGTAACATTTTTGAAACTGATCATTAGTCCACTTTTCTGAATGTGGCCTATATTTGTAAAATTGTCAGCTCTCTACCGTATTATTCTCCTCTAAAACTTTATTCCTTTAAATATCTGGCCAAATAAGAATTATGCTTTGGCAATAGCATATAGCTCCCATATGATATGAACTACTTTTGAAAGGGGACATTATTCTAGGTCAAAAACAAATGTTGCTTTAGTTCTAAATGCTTTAGCCATCATAAATGGGTTTAAACCCTGATAAAACTATGATCAATACTTAAGACAAATTATTAATCTACATATATAAGGTCATAGATTGTGTTGCACTTTACAGAGCACTCATACGTATTCATATGTAACATGTTCTAAGGCCAAAATAAAAAAAAAAAACTTCAGACAAATGCATTGAACGATTTGGATGTGTTTATTCTCAGAACTCGCTAGTCTGAAATGCAGACTGCATACACAGCACAAATTGCGTTTTCTTAAAAGAATTTTTGTATCTTTCTGATTACCATTGGGATTTACTACCTACTGAATTCATGTCATTGTTTATATGTTATGATTGGATCAGTCCAATAAGTATTGTGGTTAGGAGGGTTAAGTTGACAATGGCTAACTGTTATCCGCAGGTGTAAGAAAAATGACTGAATTGCATATATTAAATTTGGTGTGGTAAAATGGTTCAAATTTGGTGAAGACCTGGGATTTCTTTCACACAAACAAGTTAACAAGCTAACAAACAGAAAAGTATTTTTTGAGACACACGTTATAAATACTTATTTCATCGAGTTAAAGATGCATCTAAAAATGCATATTCATCATATATTCTAATATCATAAAACAGCCAGAAGGCCAAGCACACAGTTGGGTAGAATTCTTAAAGGAAAAAAACATACAGTCTGTGTATTCTGGAAATTCAACACCTATGGGATCTTTAATTAACTGATGGTCATTATGATTGCATACTTTTCACAAACAAATGCACCCTTGGATTTTAATTAAAATCAATTAATTAGATTCTGTTTATTTTAAGTGCTCTCTGACCTTTATTTTGATGAATTAACACAATCTATATACATCCATTTGAAAGAAACAAAAAATTGAAAAATTAAGTGATATACAACATAATCCCCATCAATTTTTATTTATCTACTTTAACTAATACTGTTTATTGTAACTGCTCTCTTACTTTTTTTAACGAATTAACACAATATTAAATATATACATCCATTTGAAAGAAACAAAAAATCGAAAAATGAAGTGATATACAACATAATAACCATCGATTTTTATTTATCTCCTCTAGGTTTTCATGCATTTTTATGCAATAATACATAATCCTTAACAGCATTACCACCAACAATTTTATGGATAACTAATATGGGTTTCATGCCCATATTGAAAATGCAAAAAAAAAAAAAAAAAAAAAAAAAAAAAAGTGAATGAAATTCCACCCTAAACTGCATAACTTTCAGACAAAAAATAATAAATAAATAAATAAATAAATAAATAATAATGAGGTACAAGATAGAAAATATCAATGCTGATGCAATAATACATTTTGCTCGACAGCAGAGTCAGCAACAAATATCACATGGATTCAGGCCCATTAATTCAAATTCTCAGCTCTGTCTGAAAATGACAAAATGTGTAAAAAATTCACCAAGAAATTGCAAAAATTCATGGAAAATAAATAGCAGTGAACTTAAATTTGTTGACACTGACAGCTAGATGGACTTAATTAGTGACAGCTAAGACTGCAGCTGTAACTAGTTAAGTCTTGATAATTTCTTGATCATTATTGATTTAGCACTTACCTGAGGGCACAGAGCCACAGAAGCATACCATTAATGACAACCAGATCCTAATGAGTGTAATGTCAAATGAACCTACAAGTTCTTTGATAAAACTGTTATTAATATAAAATATACTACAATCCATGCATTAAAAATAAAAAGCACGCAAGTCCACGGGTCAGTATTAACAATACACTGTAGTTGTCTCAGAATAAGACTTTAGTCCCTTTTCTTAAAAAATAAATTGCCAGTGCACAAATTGACTAAATATGTATTGATAACTGTTTTGGTAAAATGGAATTTGGTATGTAGAGAGCCTTTATTTTAACATGATTTGAACAAACAAAAACAACTTTTTTATGATGAAAAACATTTAATGATTCAATATTTCTTTTATTAAGTTTAATGCAAATGTTCTTACAACTTCATGTACAGTTAGAAGGAATTTTTCTCATGCACAAATAACACATTTACAAATAAAGCATTAATTAAAGTTGGTACAATGTTGTAAATGTTACTTGATAAATGTTTGTTAGTTTCTTATATGTATGTATTAAGTAAGCTGAAAATATTGTGCTTTTATCCACATTCATATGACTGAGAGAGCATTACTGGCATGAGATGGCAATACTGGCCTGAGATGGCAATACTGGCCTGAGGGGACACTGCTGTTTATATATGCCAATTGTAAACCAAACATGGCTCCCACGCACTATTAGTTGCCGATCTAGAAAACTCAGCTGTTACATACTCAGTTCATTACAACATCGTTATCAAAGGTCATGATGTATGTAATGTGGTCCAAGTTATCCAAATATTACAGCAACTTGTCAAGAACATCAAGAATTGGTAAGTTATAGTGAGGTTTTCGCCCAGCAACTTCTGGTTTTCGCGGTTTTCGCGGTTTTCGTATTTTCGTAGGACCGGTTGAATTATAATAGCAACGAATTTTAAACATACCTTGCCTTTTAAGAATACATAATCTACAGGTAGTACAACTCTTTTACTTGCTGATATAAGACTATATTAAAGTATGAGATCTATATTTCACAATAAAAACATTGTGAACAACTCATAGAAATATAATATATTCTGTTTTACCACAAAAATGGCAGTTATAGCTATTATTCTGATATCTGAGCTTTTCTTTAGACCACGTGACCTCCACTGATGGCTATACTCAGTTAAAATCTGTTAAGAGATTATAACAAAAAAAAAAAAAACAAGCTTTTTAGAAAAAGAACAAGGACTAACTTTGAATGTAAAAATGGATTCATTGACCATTGGTAAGTATGACAAAATTGTTGTTTACTCGAGGAAAATTCATTTTTTGGCCAAAACGAAGAGATATTATCCCTTTAAGTTGTATACATAAAAACATGTTTCATACAAAAGCAACATAATCTTTCTCATTTAGGTACAATGGAGAGGTGGGAGATGTGGTTGTTGCTCGGGTGATAGAAGTTGGGCAGAGGCGCTGGAAGGTGGACACCAACTCCAGACTGGACTCTGTCCTCATGTTGTCATCAGTTAACTTGCCTGGAGGAGAGCTGGTCAGTTTGATGAGTGTGATAGCAATAAGTTTACACAGCAGAATTTATGGTGATAAAGAACAGAGTCAGTGTAGCTAGTATATATGACAGTGACGGGTTGCATTTCTTTGTTTGTTTTTGAGTTTATGAATTCTTTACCTTTTAGAAACATGGTGTTGGGAATATTAAATTTTGTACTAACACAGATAAGATGCTGACTTTAACAATGTAACTGTTTTTCACCATAAGAATGAATACTGCGCATCACTGCATGCATGTATTTGAAAATGAAAATATTGACAGTTAAATCAGTTATAAACATATTTACATTACAGAGTCTAGTGAAGTGGTTCTCGCTTGTACTTTTTTATTTGTCATACATGTACTGTAGATGTCAGTTTTATGCACTTCACAGTCATATTGGGTACTGAAGACAGGATCTAGTTCTCCAACTTTAATGTATTACTGTAGGATAATTGGACATATTTTGTATTTCAGAGGAGGCGTTCAGAAGAAGATGAGAGAATGATGAGGGACTACTTACAGGAAGGGGATCTCATTAGTGTATCCTTGTCACTGTTTACTGTTTGAATACTTTGTTGATGAGCTTGAGCAACTAGGCTGAAAATCGTTTCTTATGCATGCTCTGTAACAGAGTTGTAAAGTATGGGGATATATATTTAGTTCTTATGTACTTTGAAAAAACTTGAAAGTGTTTAATATATATATTTATTTCTTTTGTTTTCTGTGTTCTTATGTTATTTTGTCCCCTTGACTGGTTCTCTCAGGCTGAGGTGCAATCTGTGTTCTCAGATGGTTCTTTGTCTCTACACACAAGGAGTTTGAAATATGGAAAGGTAAGGTGGTGTCTCACGAAATATATTGCTTTTAAAAAAGTTGCAGTTTCATTTCTGAAATACTGGAATTAATTTTTGAGGTATTTATTTGGGAAGAGTCGCAAAAAGAAGTAAGGGCTGAACAGTCGTAATTGGTTATGGTCTGGTTGAGTGGAGCATGCTTGATATGACCCATCTTTGTATACCTCACAATCATTCAGATTTACCAGTATTATCACATGATGACAAGGGACTACGAAGGGATTAGATTTACTGTGTATCTTTGGTCAGTATATGTATAATCAGACCTCTAATAGTATTGAAAAATGTCAGCATAATTTCACTGGAGTTATGTATTCCTTTACAAATGTATGATAAATATTTCAAAGACATTGTAAAAGAGATATGTCCCCATTTTAGCTCGGCCAGGGTATACTTCTGAAAGTGTCCCCATCCTTAGTAAAGAGGAGAAAGACCCACTTCCACAACCTTCCTTGTGGGGCCAGTATTATCCTAGGCAACAATGGCTATGTTTGGATAGCTCCCATCCTCAACGAGGACACTGAAAACACAGGAGGATTTATACAGAACTTGGAGGTGTGGTTTAACCTGTATGATGTTTTACCAATTGTAATTTGTAATGTAAATCATTAAAATTATTTGCTATAATTGTGTTATTTGTAGTGATCAGCATTGAACATAATTATTACTATTATTATTATTGTTATTATTATTATACAGTTCTTTAAAGGATAGTTATGGATATGTAAATATACAGGAGAATGATGCTTAAACCTTGAGTCAAATAATACAAAAATAGCTTTTAAGAAAGGTCTTTACCCATAATTCCAGCCAGTGGCAGCAGTGGACAGAGAAGCCATGGCCAGACTGAGGAACTGTGTGTTAGCCCTGGCAGAGCACAAGATGATGCTGTTTGACACTAGTGTGCTGTATGCCTATGAGGAGTCCACTAAGTATACTGTGAGTATAGTCAACAAGACCAGCAGAAACTTCAAATAAAAATGTGTCTTGGGCTTCAAACTGAAAATTAGTTAGTTTCCATCAGGGATAAATCATTTAAGTACAATAGTAAACTGTGATAAAGCGAAATTTGTCTCATTTATACACATCTTACTTTTTTGTCATAAATATCTAGTTTTCTTATTCAATCGCCATATCAACAATTTTTCTTTTTTTTATGCACCCTCATTGTGACTCTACCCAGGGCTTAATTGTTTTTACGTAGTGTTATAACTTTTGCCAAATGTCAAGTTGAACAAAGTAATTAATCTGATAACATTAGATTAATGCAGACCCTGTATGATGATACTTTCAGGTCAAAGACTTACTAAAACCAGAAATCATGGATGAAGTCGTTGAGCTGACAAGACAGAGACTTGAAGCAGAAGGATAGACATTTTGGAGCACCAGGGTGTGGTGCAAGGATGTCAGTACTATGCAATATAAGTGCTGAGCAATGAAGTGAATGCTGTGAAAGAGATTACTCTAAATAGTTGGTGGGAGAAGTGTCTCTCTGGAGTCACAGTGAGATAGCTGTGGTAATGTAAGAATTTTCTTCAGAGCAGGATGTCCTCAAGGTCAGAGAGGACTCACAGAAGACAATGTGGACTGCACTTCAGAGTTAGTCGAAGGAAAATATTATAATGGTGGCAATACTGACCCAGCAAACCTGTGCATACTAAGCTATGTGGAAAAAAAAAAAGCATTGTCATTCAGATGAAAAATGAATTTTAGACTGTTTTACGTCTATGTGATGAAGTATTTCAGCAGCTGAAAGATGGCTTGCCACACCTATATCTCAACATAAGTGTGTGGCAATCCATCCAGTCACTGTAAGTATTGGAAAGACACGTTGGGGGCAAGGGGGGGGGGGGGGTCTGCTTGTATTTATAAACAAGGCAGCAAAGCTGTCAAATGTACAGACAAAAAACAGAAAATATAGATGCAAAATAGGTCATTTTGTCAATTTTGATGATAAATAATGCTTATAATGCACAGTCAGTCAACACTGAATTTTAATCATGCACAACAGGTAACATGATCAATAACAGGAGGGGATCCAGAAATATTTTTTAACAGTATTCCAAAGTATCTTTGTTGATCCATCCTCCATTTTGATGGTCTTCCAACAGAAAAAAAAAATAGATACCTGTCAATATAAACTTTAAAATCTGTCTTCCGGAAGACCCAGAGGATGGTCTCAATCCACCCCTTCAAAATGTTTCAGGACCATGAGAGTTCAAACTACATGATGAAAGTCCCAATATTTGCAATATGATGACAGTGCATAAAATAATATTACATAATGTTTTAAGACATAAATACCAATACACTAAATCGCTTATGTGGAAATACAGAAAATGTGCAGAGCCTAAGGCGGATGGGAGTTTTGGAGAGATTTTGCAGCCATTTTTATGAAGTGCCTGTTGATTCAACTTGCAGTTGGTAAAGTGGAACATGGATAAAAATGCTGTCAAGTGTATATAATTGTAAATAATAATTATAATAAAAGACAACTTAAGTATAATGTGTATACATATATTTATTGATCATTCTAAAAAATCATTTCTCTAAATACATTCACATTCCATTTACACTGATGTTAGCCAGTTTCACGAGTAGTTGTCGTAAATGTATCCCATGAAATTTGAGTATTGCACTATATGGAGGCAGTGGCATAAAATAACCTGTCATCTGATGAAATACTCATGATTACTATGACTATTCTAATTGCCTCTGAATGTGAACCTTTTAGTCTTACTATTATAAAAAATTGGTCTCACTGTGATATGCCAAGTCTAGGTCATCAGCACTATAAAAACACTTGTATATTTTATATAATTTGCCCAGACAACAGTTACTGTAACACCATATAGAAATTATATCTGAATACTAATATGGTACCATTTATATCTATCTGGCACCTGCATAATGGAAAATTTTGTTGGAAAATAATAGAAATATTTCATTTTGCATTAAGGAAATTCTCACTTTTAACAGCGAGGTATTCTTAGATTCTGCTAAAGAATCAAATTTTGAAACGAAAATAAAGCATTTTGACATAAAACTACAGAGAGGAAAAATATCACTTGTTTTATAAAGAAACTGCTTAAATAACAATAATGCATGCATGTATTTACAAAATAAAATGATTTAATGTCACAAGTTTTGCTCTCCATATCAAATTTGTTGACTACACATTGTATTACAATCCTTGAATGCACATAACGATTAACCTGTTGGCAGGATAATTTTCAGGAATGTAAAAAAACATATTTTGCCTTTTAGGTAATCTATGAAATATTGACCACTAGAGAGAGGTACTTTAATCTCTTCCATCATTTTCTTTGCAATATGAACTGAATGTCCCCCAAAAATGTGTTGACAGTGACCTATATGTCACAACGCCTGGTGCCACATCACCCTGACCTACACTCTAAGATTCCACACAAAGTTAATATTGAAACTGCTAAAATCCCAATGGGCAGAAGTTGTGTCAGATGTAAAAGATCTCATTTTAAACTGCATCAATTACAGCATAACCGACTCCAGAAGCTCATATGCATATTGCCATTATTTGTGATATATATCATGTATGGACAATGTGTGGAGGTACGTTTATAATACCCCCTTACTAGTAATCTTTCCTGTAGAAAGGATACTAAAATAAGAATTTTCCTATTTCTAGATATGTCATTATGCATTTGAAATCGTTCTTTTGATATTTATAACTTGGTGTGTCTGCACAATTTCGACCTCAAACAAAAGATACACAAATGCAAGTTATGTGTCAATCTCAAAGTTAACATGAATCTATACATGATGTGGTATATTTTCTAGAAAACTGCATATCTGCTTGTTAATTTTCATAGACAGAAAAACATCACAACCGCACATGTATATAGCACATACTCATAAGTACAGTAAGTACAAATGGGCAAGCCAATCATCAAAAATATGCAACACCCTAAGATTTTTAAATATTAAATAACCAGAGCATATTGAAACTAGATATAAATGAACTCAATGCGAAAGCATAGCATCTGATCACATCTTGATCATCTGCACCTCAGTGTCTGACTAGATCAGAAACCCATATTGAGCACATAGGACTCTTAGGGAAATATGTATTGTTATGACAATGTTAAAATATAACAGCCAATGTCTACTCTACAAGATCTAAATATATATAAAGAAAGGATGAAACAGAAATGGATAACAGGAAATAAAAAAAAGTTGAGTTTTGATTGATGAACTAAAATGTGGAATTCCATCAGATATTTTCATTATTTCTAGACTCAAAAATGTGTGTTACATCAGTCCTGGCTCACTGTGACATACTAAGTATATCTCCAGACACCTGACCACAGCTCTGTGACTGACAGTCAATACATCTTCCTATAAATAAGAATAACACAACCATTACTGGCACCAAAAAGAAGGAGGGGGCCATTTCAATGACAGCAGAGACAGTGTTTCTCCACTCTATGCCACTCCAACTCTGATCAGAAGACTGGCCTAATTCCCCCCCTCCCCCTTCCTACTCCCTCCACTTTAAATGATCACTATATTGCACGAGCTCCCCAGGGCAAACCAATCTCATACGGCTCCTACGGACTGCTGATCTCCCTCCAATGCAGCCATATTGGACTGTGCATTTGGTCCACTGGAATTCGTCCCATTTCCTAAGACTTTTGAGTTTGCTGTATTGGACCCTGACTGTTCAAAATTGGTCTCATGTTTGCCATTCAAATGACGAGAACCTGACTGGTCATTACTAATTATAGCACCGTTCTGAGAAATAGAGCCTTTTATGCCAATGTCGTTGTTGTTATGGTTGCTAAGCAATGGGGTGATCAGATCCCCTGCCAGTTCCATACGTAGTCCATTCATGCCCTCACTGGAATTGCTGTCAGTGCCAGTGAGTTTTGAGTGCAAATTAAGGTTTCCTGATACAGCCTCCTCCTCTGCGTCACTGTCCCCAGACTCTGAGCCAAAAGGATGTGTGGCTGGCAGGTGCATGTTCTTTATCTTGCTCATCCTCAGCTGCAACACCTACCATGTGAAAAAAAATGAAATAATGTCATTTATTGCACTAAAAGTAATGATTAATTTATAATAGCATATAACATAATAACTCTTCTTTCAAAAATGGGCAATTTCACAAGAAACTTTTATCTTTACAGAAAAAAGAAGGATATTTTGAACTTGTTTCACTTTGTGTCTGTTTTTGTTAAATTTCTTAAAAACTAGCTGCAAACACCAAAATCTTTTATCCCAAAATGCATAGTATTTTTAAAAGGTTATCACTCCTAACTAAATCTTATCTTGTCCCTGACCTCATCCTGTAGATCAGCTATCCTGTTCTCCAGGTCCTGGGTCTCTCCTTTACTCTGTAACTGACCTGCAGTCACAAGTTCTTGGTTCTGGAAACAAAAGGATTCATCTTGAGCTACAAATCAATCTGTGCTTCATTTTTTTTTTTTGTTTTGATTTAAAAACTTGACATGTATAAGGACCTTACTAAGTTTCTCTCCTGATCTTTTCTCTCAATCAACAGTTACATACAATTTGATATTTTATTTATATTAGGAAAACAATGCACAGCTGAGCTTAAGACAGATATCAAACTGCACTCTTTCAACTTATATGATTTCTTGGAATAAATGTGCCTTTTTTTTGCTGATTTGGACACATATCTTCGCTCCAACACTACATTTGTGGCATGAGATTAACTAGCATATTGGTAATTAAACCTACCTTTGGTGTTTTTTTTTTTTTTTTGAAAAATAAATTTTATTATACTACATTAAAAAAATAACTATTGCCATTGTTGTGTCTACTAAAATAGACATGACATCTTCATCCTCACCTGTATTTCCAGCTCTGCAATCTTCTGTCTCATTTCTGCTATTGTTGTAGAATGCTCAGCATTCTTTATTCTTGTCATCATACTTTCTTCTCTTACCTGGATTAAAAAAATCACCAGTATATCCCATACCATTCCAATGATAATTTTTTAATTGTGAAGTTTCAGTGTACTGAAAAGTAAGTTTCAGTGTCTACATTCGGAGTAACTCTTTTTATCAACATCATATCACTGTAATTGTCTTGTTACATCAATAACAATGTACAAAAACACACAATTTGAAATCAATGCAAGAGTAAATGAAAATGTTTTATTTATGACTTCAAGGAGTACAGTGACTAAATACTACAGAATAAATGTTACCCCTACCCTTGATTCACTGTCTGCAGATTTTCTTTCAAGTGCCAGAATTTCATTTCTCAACTCCTTTTCTTTTTCACCCATTGCTTCTATCTTATCTTTCAACTTTTTGTTTTCCTCATCCATTCTTCTGATCTGGTGGCTGCAGATTTGGTTCTGAAACAACAACCATTACAATTTCCATGATAAAGATTTAACAGTTGCTTCAATGAAGATAATTTTCAAAATAGTTCAAATTATTATTATTATTATTTTATTTTTGATGTCTTGTTCAGGTTATTCAATGTGAGTCCTGTTTCAAAAGAAGGTTTGGTAAACTTCTGTTTTACAGTGTTACTTAATGTACCCAGTGTACTTAATGTATGCAGTATGTGCATGGATGTGTGCATGTGCACGTGCACATACCTGCGTCTCCAGCTCCATGACCCTGGCCTTCATTTCCTTGACATCTGCCAGGGACTCGGCCTCTCTCAGTTTCACCCCCATCAACTCATCCTGCAGGTTCTGGACCACTGCCTTGCTGTTCTTCTCCTTGGTTTTAGGACTGGCATTCACCTTCTCCCAGTATTTCTATGAAAATGTGATTTAAAATTTGCTAAATGTAAACTGCCTTTTTGTATACTTTTCTACAAAAGGTCATTTATACTTTATCCAAAAAAATTCTTTACAAACATCACAAGATACTTGTAGACAGCTTCCTTGTAGACATCACACACATGCAACATATCCAATATGCTAAGAATATGTCCAAATCTACAGTGCTGTAAAAATAAAGCTCTTTTTCCTTATCATGTAATCGGTCTTTTATTAAACTTCATGATCGATTTCTAAAACCACCAGAGTATTAAACCGCATTTTCTTACATCCCAATAGTCTGTCAAGTATTTTATCTGCTGCCTGAGTTCTTTTACAGCCAGGCGTCCCTCTGCCTCCCGTAGCTTCACAGCGATCAGTTCCTCTTGGATTGAGGCGATCTCTGACTCTGGCTCTGTTTGCAGTCTTCTGTTTGTCTACAATGAGAATGATGAAAATGAATTAAGAGAATGGGAAGGCACATGCAGAAATAAGTAATTTTGAAATAGATGACAAGATCTGTTAAAATGGTTTATCCCTATATTGTGAAAATACCTCCAAAATGTTTTTAAAAAATAAAAAAAAATTCTGGCATGATCAGAAAATAATGATGAACACAAGCAGACTGAGGCAGTTAATCACACTTACATTTTCTAATTCTCTAATCTTGTCCACCATTTCTTTGACATTACAGCTCTGGTCAGCAGCCTTGAGCCGCACAGTGACCAGCTCTGACTGCAACTGCTTGATGACCTCCTCCTGCTCACTGTCCACTGATGTAGTGGACGTTACACTGGACGTCTAAGAGAAATCATTTAATATGTTCATCTTCACATTTTTGTTGGAAAAATAGTTCTTAATACTAGGATACTCTGAGATTTAAAAAAAACTGCATGCTTCCAATAATAATATCAATTGGGTTTCTACATCTCAAATTTTCTTAACTCAAGTTAATGCCTTTACAACTGTGTTTGTGTGAATATAAAAGAAGGAATGCAGTGCCACCTACCCTTTCTTTCTGCAACTGTTTGATGGTGTTTTGTGCCTCCTCCAACTGTTTCTTCAACTCCTCGTTCTGTGTCCTCATCCCAGACATGTCCCGCTTTAAGATGAACATTTCCTCTGCTTCCTGGGCTTTGGTCACCTGGTTGTGGATCAGTCTGTCTGCCAGAGTGGCAGTCTCCTAAAGAAATATTACATAAATTTAATACTTTTTTTAAATCTAAATTAAATGAATTCATATATTTTGTTTTTGTTTTTTTCGATATTTGTCATATTTGTTATAACTGTCATAAAGGATTATATGCTCCATCAAATTAAAAATTATCCCATATTTGAGCTGTTATAAGTTACTTATCACATATGCCAAATGAAAGATAAATCAATAGACTTTTTGGATATTTAATTAATGTGCATCAACAGAAAATAAAAGCCAGACGAACAGTAACATGCTAGTACACATAAACACAATATTCAAACAACATTTAACAGTCTCTGAAAAAATATATATAATATTTTATTAAAGAAGACATGTATTCATTAAGAGGGGAGCATAAAAAAACACAAATGACAAATGGGAACACCATGTCACAGATATTTACAAATGCACTCAGATGCTAACAATTTGTGTAAAACTTACGTGAGACTTATCCAACTGCTGTGAGGCAGAAATTAGGAAGACAGATACCATGTGAGGTTATTCAGTGCAAGACAATTGTGTGTTCGGTGTCAAAAATATTTACACAAGACAGAGCAGAAACACTGGCAGCTATTTATTCATTACTATATTATGTACAATGCTAAATTACAACATACTTCCTCAAAAACATCCACTCTTAATATAACAGAATCACCAACTACCGTACCATTACATTGTCAATCAAAATAATTATGAAATGTTAATTAATGGTCAAAGAGCATATCCCTAACCTGAATATTGCATAAATTGATAATTTTTATTGGCAATATAAATCCCCCCCAAGAAAAGTAATAATGAATAAATAAATAAAACATAAACATTTAAATAAAGGAAGATGTAAGTTGAATTTTACAAGTTTGTTTATAATAGTAAAACAGTATTGTAATGTGCAAAATATTTTTCCCTTACAGTTTAACCTAAATTCAATCTGCCTGCCAAACACCAAGCACCAAATATACCACTGTGTCATAGACTCACACACATATTTACACATATTACACTCACCATTTTTCAACCTCCCAAAATGATATTTCTCTGAGGTCATAAGGTTATTGGATTAATTTTCATAACGCTTTATGTGGTGAAATATTAACAGATTGCAACCGTTGTTGAAATCAGGGTCATTTTAGCATTAATTTTTTAAATCTTCATAAATCTATTACTGAAATTAATATAATATCTCCATTATCCCAAAAAAGCTTAGAAAAGCTGGACCAATTTAAAGGTTAATGGCATTGTTACAATGGTGTTTGCTAAATTTAACCTTGTATTTGAAGAAAAATATAGCAAACAATTTCTGTAACAAGAACTCTGTAGCTAATTAGCATTTCATGATATGTCACAAGAGCCTGTAACTCACCTTTTTCAATAAACTGGGCATTTTTCTGGGAAACTTTACTACGTCTTTTTTAGGAATTGACTAGAGACAACAAATGTGAATGTATTTAATTTTCATTACAGTAACTTCCAGGCCTTTGCTTTATTTTACAGAAAATGTTTCCAAATGCTTGACTTATTCTTCTGAACATTATTTAATTAAATTTGACACTTAAAATACCTACATCTTGTTTCTGAATCTGAAATTATGAGTTATCATTTATATTTACTTAACAATCTGTGACGAATAAGCTGTTAATTACCCAAATGAAATTATAACAGTTTTTATTATAATTTTGTTGTATATACCATTAAAATTTTAAAGCTTAGTTCAGTAGCATTTTTCACATGGTTGTTTTAGGCTTTTCCTAAACTGCAGCAAGTGACAAAACCCCAACTATTGTCAGTTATTTACTCTTAAAGACCATTCTAATGCCCCTTCATTCACACTTTCTGTCACCAACAATCATGACCTACCACACACTATCATGGTTTTCTATGCAAAAAGAAATTTATTCAACTTTTCATTAATATACGTTATCATTATATTTACTGTAGATTTGAGGCATTTTGCAATTATTCACAATAATTCTTCATGTCTGCCGACTTGCAGGACAACAGTCACATTTTCTACAAGAATTATATGATTGTTCAGTAACTTAGTACATTCAACATATATAGTTAATCACCCAAATAATCTCACATACCTCACAAGCATCATTTAGTTCTGTAAGTTTTTAAGGCAGGTTTAAGATAGATAATAAATAAATAAATAAACAAAATTCTGTTCATCACCTGTGTGTGTGTGTGTGTATGTGTGCAAATATATGTGTGTGTGTGTGTGTGTGTGTGTGTGTGTGTGTGCATGTGCGTGTGTGCATTTCAGCAACAAGTTTGGACCTGACTTTCCAAAGTGACAATGAGAAAGCAGTGCAATGGCAGTGAAAGCAACCCAGTGCTATACCATTGTGAGAACAACCATGTCCACAGAAGACCCACACAAAAATTATATCAATGTCAAAGCCTCACACAAAAATTATATCCATTTTTTGCACCAGTGGCATTAAATGACCTTCTTCTTTTTTCTTGTAATCGATTTCTTTAATGTGTCATTAATTTTACTATAAAATTATTGTTTGATTTGTCTGGCTTTTTTAGTTATTTGGAAAATTAATATAATTCTTTGGTGGGCACAGAGACAGGCCACAGGTTTGTATAGTATATATTTCCCAGTTAATACTGTAAGTGATTGATAAAATAAATCTACCTTTTCCAAGTTATCTATCCTTTGCCTCAGTAGTCGGTTTTCAGTCCGTAATCTCTGAAGAGAAAAGCAAGAAGATCAAAAATATAAGCAATTCTCTTGCCTGGTCATAATACTGATGCCATACAATTAGTACATGAACTGTTACATGTAGTATATAACTGAAGCTGATATTTTAAACAAGATTAGTAAAAGAGATTTTTAACTCTCAAAACAACATTTAATTATTAAAAAACTGATAAAAAATGTGTTACCCTTAATTCTATTTGTTCTTCATTCTCCTTTGCCTTCAATGTAGTGTATTCTTTTTCCAATCTGAAATAGAGAAATTCCATGTATACATCAATGCCAATGCATCAAAAACTGCTTTTTTTTAATGAAAAATTCCAGTAATTAGTACATAAAACTGACCTCAGGCCAAATGAAAATGCATCAATATTACTTTTGTTTGTCTTTGTAAATAAATCTCTCATCAACAATGCAAGAAAAACCCTTTGCTTGGTTATCTTAATGCTTTCTTTGAACAGTTAATTATTGCACTAACAAGATGATTAACAAACTACTCTTCTTAGTTCTGGAAAACAATATATTTTCTACAGTACAACCCTCTGTGATAAAAGTCTCTTAAAGTAGCAAAAACACTTAATTAACAAGCACTCAAGTATCTCATTGGTGTCCCAGTAAAGAAGATTTATTCCACAGACTGTTAACTGGGTAATGATACCATCCTAAGTGGGCAAAAGTTGACCTTTATTGAATTAGCCAAATGGTCCCCATGATACCAGCTGTTTGAAAATAATCATTAGTTTTTTTTTTTTTTTTTACATCTCAGTGAAAACAGCTGTGTCATTCTGACAGAGGCCAGCCTCCCACCATGGCATGTTTTCCTCTGCTTATAATTTACAAACCTAGTTGGGCCGGGAAAGGGGGGGGAGAGCAGATCAAACTTTAAATTAAAATTAAATAAATGAATAAAGTTCATACTGTGAGTAAAATGGACCTTACTTTCAAATTTTCATTTGAATATAAAAGGATGAGCCTTCATAACTTTAGGTTGGCTATTTTCATAAATAAAACTGAATTAAAATTCAAAGAATGAGGTTAAATTACAAGCATGTCCCAATTTCTTTAAATAATTTAGAAAACCTACTTAATCAAAAAACAAGGACTGATCAGACATCATAGCATCCTCCATTACTAATTATAATATCAAAATACCATGTAGTCTGTGTAAAGTTGTAGCTGCATGAAACAGCTAGGGAGGGAACGACAGTAGATGGGATATTTATTGCAATCAAATCCACATAATTACCTACAAAGTTCATTTGTCATTTTTGTTTTTGTCACCCCACGGCAACCGCAAACCACTTCCTTTCAAAGTTACACTGATGTTTTCTGCTAAAAATACTTATATTGCTTGTAATGGATGAATTTCAACAAGGGTTCTTCAAATTAACATAAGAACTATATACCAAGACACAATTCATATAACAAACACTTCTGAGGTGAAAGACTGAATTTGGGGCTTCTGAGACACCTTTAGAGCAGAAACCTGTTATTACATTCATTACCTTGAACAAAATGAAAAACACTGTCTATAGACTCAAGCACTGATCAGACACAAAAAAACAACATATTTTTTAGCAACAGAACTCTGTCTGTGCATTCATTGAATGGACATCTGTCACAAACTCACAGACCACTCCACTAAATCCAAAGTGGACAATTTCACAGTCATTCATCTTAAGTTGAAAACAATAATGACAGTATCACATTAACTTAACAACAACATCCCATCTGCCACATGATAACTGAATATACATGGACTCTGAGCTTTTTTCTCTGACTTAATGGGGGTTATTAATGTCCTGATATCAAACTTGAAGATTAATCATCTTGTCATTTATACCATCAATTGAGGAATCACAGTTAGGTTATTCATAAATAGCCATGAGCAACCAGGGTTGCTATCTTTTTCTCATTCACTGTTATTTGTCAAGCTTGAATGAGTTATTATTATTATTATTATTATTATTAATTTAATTGTTAATTCTGAGAAAATGGGCACCTCATGACAAGAATGGCATGTTTCTTATTGATAAAAGTTTAAAATCAGTAATGCAGATTTATAACAACTAACATATAATATTTATACCCACTCTTCATAAGTCTGGGGCAATTTTTTCTCCTCTTCCTCATCCTCAAACCCTGAGAACTCTATGGTGTACATGGTGCACAGTTCATATGTACAAGTTAATATTATAATTCTATATCACATGCACTTCCCTGAGAATTAAAACATGATGCATATTGAAGTTGGTAAAACTACATGTAGTTGTATGTTCCCACGTATGACAATGATTCCTACAAAGCAGTCAATAGTTTCCTGAGAATGGTATATTAATTGTATGTTATCCTGAATGGTATTTTTGTTTGGTGACAGTCAAGAAAGTATGCATTTACGACTTGCTGTATTGCACTTTGTCAGCTTTCTGCTCAGTTTATTCCTAATATCTACTCCATTTAGCACATTGTTTCTCGTGGGGTTTTAACTTGTACAAAAGAGAAACTCTAAAACACATCAATCCATTGTCAAGACAACAAAATTTCAATCTAGACATATACATATATTGCACACCTAGCATGGGACATCTCATGGTATTCTGGTGTCACTTTCTTGCTGGAGGCCAGGCTCCAACTTTCCACAGTAGGCGGCCTTGTTCACCGATACCAAGCATGTCAAAAAATAAATAAAAACTCCCCTCTGTCAAGTATTCAGGATCTATAATTAATCCTACTTGTCTTTTTTTTTTTCAGGTACTCCCACATAAAACTGGACTAATGTCTATGTTGTAGCACTGTAGATGAAAAATTAAATCCCAGTTTGTCCTGCTGCATGAACGTCCCTGTCGCCAATTGCTCCTCCATTCACATATCTTATGGTCTAACAGTTTATATTATACACTATACTTCTCTGTCCTCTGGCTAGCTGTCAGAAGGATAATCACAGGGTTAATGAAGGACATTTAATTCCTAGTGTGTGTGTAGATGTGCATAACTGTTCAGTGCTGGTAGACTTCAAAGCAATGCATGCATATATTATGACCAGTATATAAGTCCAAGTCATCTGTCACTGTGACTGCCTCTCTCTTTTCAGGTAGACTTGGACACATATTAAGTATATGGGTATAGTAATTCCATGCTATGGCTTTTCTCAGGTAACCCTGGACACTTATTAAGTGTGATCACAGAAAATATTCTGTATGCCTCTGACTAGGTTTACGACATCAGAGAATATTTTGACCAAGTCATATCTTGCAGTGATCCAGTGATGATTTCATTGTCAAAAAGAATCACAGACTTCAGATATTTCTGGCTGCACATGGTATTTTCCAATACAAGCTGCTCCTATTCTCTCTCTTCTTGCAATATATATATATATCCAGTAGCTAACACTTCCCTCTGTATATATCCTGTTTGGTTTAAGTGAAGCCTGAGATAATGATAATGATGATGGCATCTACCTGTACAGCTGAGCACCCTTCATACCTAAATCTACCATTTCTAGAGAACTGACACTGTGTTAATGTTCTCCAAACACTATGAATATATATCCTTCTTAAACACAACAACTTGTGCAGTCCTCTTAATGGTGTGCCATCCTCTTTTCATGCTACAGGTGAAAAAATATATACAGGAATTCCTGTGTCAATTCTGCTTTCCACAATGAACTGTTACTTATCAGGTCCAACCTGACACTTATCTCAGCTTACAGTCACAATGGGTTTGATTTCATGATATTGTATGCCCCACTAGCATTTGTAGCCTATAGTCAATCAATGCTGTGTGACACCAGCACCAGCAGTAACAGTTGTATATGTACAGTGTTTGTCATTGCTGTCTGTTACAAAGTCTGTACAAAATTGGTTTTACACAATCCAGTTAGTTCATACTACCATTGGAATTTTACATCAAAAAGATAAATGAATCAGATATAACACATCATCATGGAAGTCGTGTGTGAAGTTTCTGCTTTCTGACCCTGTCACGAAGTCTTATTTCAATCATCTCCAGTATTTCACTCATTGCAATTCTCCTACCGATCAATGGTCCATGATATTGTCAGACTTTTTAAGTGCAATCCTGTGTTACCAGATCCAGTAAGATGCTCCAAGACAAACAAATGAAATGACCCTGCAGTTAAAATACAATACCCCTAAAGCCTAAAAGGTAACATGTACTGTGATTATATGTACCAGATACAAAACCCTAGTATCCTCCAATACGAGTCAGGTGTCTATGTGCATTTACACATGCCAGGAATATACATGTACCAGTATACAATGTTGCATGTCCATTAGCCATAAGACCACAAATACACCCACACCGTGTAGTACAAATGGTGCCCGTTTCCCCACTTCACTGTGTATTATTCAGAATACTAATTAAAGTAAAGAACATCAGAGCTCTGTAACATGTAGAGTGTGGTATAGCCCCAGAGGTACACCTGTTACTATCTCAGGGTCCCTGCAAAGTTCCATCTCTGGCTCAGTCTACTGTTCAAAAACATATCACTGCCTGAGAGAGCACCTGTCTTTGCCCCAAGGTACCTTGAATATGGATCAACAAGGTACCAGCCTTTACTTGAACAGTCTACAAATACAGCGTTAACTTGATATCTTTGTAGTTTCCACCAGGATACTCGTGTTTCATGAGGCGCACATAAAACAATTCACCTGTGAACATTTCCATGTGACACCCAGGTGAACATTCACATTGACATTAAATATACTAATTGTCAACAATCTCCTGCCTTAGTACCACTTTATATAGCACCAGTACCCAGTCTCAGGTAAAATATGAGAATGTCCAGTATAAAATATTGGTCATTTATGTAGTGTACAGTCTGATCACCAGGGTGTGGAATCACAAGCTGTAAGTTCAAATAAGTGGACGTCTCAGGTGACACTTTTTCACCTGATCCCTGCCCATTAAAATGTGTCCTTGCCCTCAAAGTGACCCAACTTAACTGCAATCCACCAGTCTGAATGTGACACCTAAAGAACACTAGATTGTTGTGATGCTATCTGTTTTCTTCTATGCCGCAAGGTTCAAGTTATTGCTTTTCAGGAATGCCAGTTGGATCTTCAGTTGCATATATTATAGACACATGACTTCCAATGGAAATGTGCTCGATTCAAATCAACTCCCTCCGCATCCTGGTATTCTATGAAGAGTGAATGTTTTGAAAATTATCTAACATAATGGAGTCTATCAGGTATACTAAAGTGACCATCTATCAATGGGCATGCATTTGAAGACATTTCACAACACTTTGGGGCACTGATTCCAGGCAAATAAAGTTAACCTCTTCATGCCAAAATTGGCTCAATCCATTGGCGCATGTATTGAGGTGCTATCATCTTTTCCCCTGATAACGGAGTCATATAATTCAGCGTATACTGTTATACGATTTTCAATATAGAGCTTGAAAAATTATAACATTTAAATCGTCCTCATCTAATGCACCTTTCACCTATTTTCAGTATTTATTACATTCACACACATGAAAAGTTCAATTTCCTCCTGTACCCGTGGCACTCCAGAAAACAGGGATTCTCTTCACTGTGCGGTCTCCAAACTAGTCAATCAGGTAACACTACTAAAGAAGCTGCCGGCAAATGTCTGCCCTGTGTTGAACTGACTACCAAAATGTGGCTGTCATTGAATACATCTCCATAAAACTGCTGGTTAAAACTGAAGTCTTCAAACTTTGAGCTGTGCACCTGAATACCTGTACATCAAGGTGCTAGTCAAAGGTGAGGATCCCTGGTATAAAATTAAGTCCAAGCAGAATCACACTGGTTAAGTGTTTAGTCAGGTTACCTGTCTGTGGACACTGGTCAAGTTACAATATATTGTTATGATGACAATACCGACTGACCCTTGGCTAAGTGTTGGTTTAATATAGACTAGCCGATTCTTAGCCCCGCCTTTCTTCCCCAGGCTTAATACAGTGTACACAGGTGATCTAATTTATAATATCAAAGAGCAAAATGTCAACAGAAATATGAGGAGGTTGTGCTGTCAGATGAGTGCAAGCATCCAAGCATCATGAAATCCAGAGACTTGGTAATAATATGCTTTTCTTTCTATTATCTCAATATCATTGTATATGTAATCCAAAATACACATTTTACACATTTGCACACTTTTTATCAATTATATTATAGTGTCATATATTCTGTATGACACATCAAATTGAACAAATTCAAACTTATTAAAGCTCTTCATCAAAGATCCTGGACAGGTGCAGAAATGACATTTTTACCCTGCTAATTTCATGTGATTTCTTATTCTATCTGTCTATACAAACATTACATGTGACTTCCACAGAACATGCACTGTTTATCCATAACATAGAAGTAGAAACTTCTATGCCCATTACAAATATAACTATGACCTGTGTTTCCTCCATCTTCCATTACAGTCAGGCAGAAATTAATTACCTCCACCTTTAGTTACTACTGTACATCAATCTTATGCAATTTGGCTATGAAAACAACACACTGCACCTTGTCAATATACTCTGCTCATAGTGTGTTAGATTTAGAGAGCCACGAGTTTCTAAAAGGATGCTTTTGAATAATGAAGTAGATATCAAACAATTCACCTGTAAAATTTTTCATATGACATCAATGTCGGCAACATTGGTGTCTGGTTAGATGGCTAGACACAAAGTTATTAATACATTTATGTCCAATATTCTGAAAAGACATGTTTGTAACTGAACAAATGCAATATAAAAAACGAGTCTTGTTTTTGATGTTCTACTATTATATGCTGAGGTTCTTGCAACAATACTATTACAAAATTTTGCATTCCTCTTTTTGTACAATAAACGTATTTTAATCAACCTATACAGAACTTCAAACCATGGAAGGGTGGGGAGGGGGAGTAACTCAGTTATTTATTAGACATTTAAGAATCTACATTAAAGAATATAAGTCTTTTCCAGCTTCAAAAATTCTAAAATTCTAAAATTGCTACACATTTTACAATGAAAAAGCCACTATAACCATTCTATGGTCTATATCACACAGTAGGGTCTCTTAACAAAATGACCATGTGTTCTCTTCTATTGCATCTATTATACATATATATATATATTATACCTGAAAAGATATGCGGAATTTATTTTGTAGATAAACTGAAATTTAATGTTTTAGATAAGACGAGAACAGATTTGGGCCTGCCCAAAACTGTCAAGTCAGAGAAATCTATCGTGTCATCTAGGTCTATTCTTCCAACTAAACAGGTATTATAGCTCCAAGGGGCAGACAGATAAACTCCTCCCATTTACCTATAGTTAAGAAGATTTTGACACCGTGTACAAATAGTACAAATGCATAAATCTAACACATGGGAACTCCTACCACATCCACATGTCAGATGGCCAATCGGTCTTGGTGCTTTATAGTTGATTGCCCCCCTCTCTCCCCCCCCCCCAAAAAAAAAAAAAATCCTAGCAATGGTTTATCCATATTTTCTCAAATCCTAGCTACATAGCTAATAATTTTCATTCAAATGAGTACCTTCATTCTGTTCAATCCCTCCAGGTAAAAAATATCACTGATAATAGATCCCTGTATACCTGAGATCAGCTGAATTCATATGCTTTATCATCCTTCTATAAACCACATAGAATGCTAAGCAATGCTTAGTCCATACCAGAACACATGTTAAAGCTTATAAAAACCATTTAATTTACTGCTCATAGGTCCCCAAAGTAAATGTGTAGAACTTGAAAGTATAGTGGAACATTTTGCAAGCACATTCTAGCAACATGCAAATTTAAGGGGTTGTCTGCACTTTGGGAAGACAAGAGGGAATATTAAAACAGGCTTGGACAAACTGCCATGTACTTGTTTTTCTTTTCTTTTTGTCAATATAATGAAAGCAGGAACTTGCAGATGAGAATTTAATGGTATTTTAAGAATGTTATCAAACAGTTAAACAGCATATATTTTCCCAGACAAAAGTGCACAAAAACTTATAGTCATCCTTTTTCCATGGAAGTCACATCTATCCTTTCTTCCAGGCATTAATCAAATTATACCCAGAGAGAAAAATCCTTTAGGGGCTAAATTTGCAGTTACCTTCACTTTGCACATCTTTTCTTTTCATTTTGTGTTTATACTTTTAGAATGGTTTAATATCAACTTTATCTTTTAGCATCTGAACATATCATAGTTTCACGCATGCATGCATGCCTACCCATTCATGCACACGCACGCATGCACATGCACGCACACACACACCACTGCCACCATAAAAGATGAGGTGAATCATCTTTCATCTCTAAACGTATACACCACATTTCAAGAGGGTTACAGAGGATCCATCTGCCATGAACTCACAATAATTCTCTGTTTGTTATTTTCTCAGCATGTTACAAGTACATTAGATAATGACTGTGGTTGGTTGTAGAATACCATTGCTCTTACACATTGCCTGAAATGTGTTTTATTTGAAACCCTACATTGGATGACTAAAATACCATCTGGTTGTCAGACTTCAATTTAATTCATTCCATCAGTGAATGTGGTGACAGAAAATGTTTACGATGTAGAGTAGTGAATCAACCTAATGAAAAAAAAAACTTCTTTAATCCAATACCAGCTTATAAGTGAACCGATTTTCATCTTTAAATAAAAAGTTTAACTTGTTTCAGTTTACACAAACTTCAATGAATTTTCTTTAGAGTCTCCCCTTGTCTGGTCACTTACCCAAGAGATTTTTTAACAAGAAATGGAAGAAAAACTGCTAATTAGTATCCCAACGGTCACTCCTGCAGCTGTTCAATCTACCTTGGCTGTCTCTAATGAGTCAATTAACCATGTTTTCTTTTAAGAGAGCACTCAGCAGATCTTATTACTTTGACATTAACCAATGGCTTTAACAGAAAAAAAAAACATGGAGGAAAGGCAGACTGTGCTCCTGCTAATTTATCACATTTTCTTGGACAAAATTTTACAATGTGCATTCTCTAAATAGTTTAGCAAGATTTACAGTCTTGATATACAGTTGGACTTTAAAAGAATAGTGCATACTAAATATTGTAAACAATTTATAAACATTCATATCAGGGGGGGTAAAAAAGTCTGGAAGACAATCTTAGGCGGAAGGTTTTTCCTATATGGAAAAAATTAAGTTCTGAATCCTTACAATAATATAAAACATTTCAAACTTTCAATGAGCCAGAGTTTCCATAACAATTCTGTTTTTCAGATTCAAAGGCCTACCTCTTTCAGTGTCTGGCAATCGCATCAAAATGACCCAATTTCTCTTAGCAGCACCAAAGGTCTGAACCACATCCAACCAATTCCTACATAACTAGATATCTACTTGGCATTTCCCTCCGTCTTTCTTGCCTAAAATAACACCCAGGATATTTTGCCAAAAAGAACAGTCCATTTCATACTGTGTTCCAGGCTTACCTTCCCCTTTTTCTTCTCTAAGCAACACTTTGCTACGCATACTCTCAACCTGACTGTGAGGTACATAAGCAACCAGTCACAGCTCAAATATCCTCTGATGAATCACTCCAGTTTTCTCCCATGTTTTCTTAGTTTCCCATAACAAATGTCGAGGAAGTACTGCTATCAATAACTACCGTCATAACACAGAAGCTGCTCTGTGCAGGTTCACTGGCAATAGCCAATTGACTGAATGATAATATTATGGAGGCTTAACTAGGTGTGGAGTGGGGGGTGGGGGTGATTTTCCAGGGGGGGGGGGGAGAAAGGAGATAAATCTGGGGGCAGTCAAAATTAAAAAAAAAATGAAGTGATGTATGTTCAAATATCTGTTTATGTGAGTAGAAATCCTCAATACCCTATGGCTTACGTAATATTTTAAATATGTATACTTTAAGATACATCTCATGTTTTGGATAATCTATGGGTTACAGTACAATAACTTCTACAGCTGTAAAACATAACCATGACAAACAATTCACCCAAAGCCTAACTCTAGCACTGGTAATCACCAACTTCAATCAATTTCACTTTTCATTCTGCTCCTCAGAGCAATATATCATGTTAAGAAGCTTCACAATAATCACTATCATGGACCCATAGTAAGGTCTTCTTAGACAAATCAATATGCCAATTAAATCAACAAAACAAAGTGCCATCACTTAAATGGCCATTCAATATTCCTCCTGCACACTTTGTTAAGTGTAAATCAAGGAAACAAATGGCTGTCAAAGCTAATGGCCTAGTAAAGTTTATGACATAGAATGGAACTGTATTAGATGGGCTGTCAGGAGGAACTTGGCAGTATAGTATGGAGACAGGAGACATGAGCTCGTACGAAACAGATCAATTCTTGATACCAAATGTGTTAGTTGTGCCCCTTGGCAAATAAACAGACTGACAGTACACTACCCCTGAATCATCCCAGCTTAGGTATTTTTCTTCAAATACCAAAGAAAATCTACATTCAACCAGGAAAATTTTCTTTGGTTTGAGATAATTCAAAAGATTTTATTAGCTTTAAGCATTTACTTATAAACTTGGCAAATAATAATGACCAGACTGTGTCCTGGAGTGACTCAGGCACAGCTAAGTGTCCCAAGGTGGTCATGAAATGGTAAAGTACAGCACAGAGCAGAAATGCCATGAATTTCAATCTGCTTGCCACCAGGCCCAGGTCATACATCTAAGGATACTGTCAATGCCAAATATATGTATCCATATATACTTGCTTGAAACACAGCAAAGGAAAAGAAGTGTATACCACCATTTATGAGTAAAAAGGGAAAGATATTTACAGTGAGACATTTGTCTGATGTTTGCAATGACAGGCATATTGTGTTACATTAAATGAACATAACTATTTTTGCTTTCTGAGTAATCTACCTTTTGTACAACTCTTATATACTTGGTACTATTTAAACTATCAATCAACTCAGGTACACATGATTCTGATATGAGCACGACTTACTTTTTCATTTTCCTTGCATTGTATTTGACATCATAGGCTATGCTCAACAATCTCTCATAATCTTGTTCATATTTGGCTGGCATATCTTTCTGAAAGAACTGGAATGAAAAGAATACATTTTTTAAAAAATTGGATTAAAACAGTATCAAAATACACTGCCAGACTTCAACCAAAGCTGTTGACCGGCAATTTTATAACGTGAGTGACTGAGTGTTTCTTCAAAAATTGCTCTCTGCAAAGACACACACCAATGCTTGATTTCTCTTCTTTCAATGCAGAGGGCAGTGTACATGTATCTCCCATTCTACCTCAGATGCTGACATTCACACTTAAATATGACCACTTTCTGATATGTTTTAGACTCGATATGAAAAAAGATTGAACCTACAGTTGAACACATCTCATGAGCAGAGTCATGAAATGTGTTAGTTGAGATTAAGAAGCTGGGAACACAATGCAATGCTGTGCTTACCTTGAGCATTCCTTCCATATCACAGGTCATCAGCTCAATCTGGCAGTCCTGCAGTATGGCAATACCAATCTTGAAGATGATCTCCATACCCTGAAAGAAAGGTAAATAAAATCAGTGACACTTTTGTACCAAACTCTGCTTTCAGAAGATGAACTATGTTCATCGGTCTTTTGGTGTACTGACTGAAAAATTTCTTAATTGTCTTTTATAAAATTCCTGACAACTTCTGCTGTTTGGAGTAACAAGACTTACAACTAAGTGACATGACAATGAGAATATTTCTATTAATTTAAGTTAAAATGCATTTCTACTATAAACATTATATTTCCATAAATCCTGACACAATACTGGCAGATTTTTATTGATCCTTAATCAAAATAGACTTAATGTTACCTCAGACATGTTCAAGTTCATTAAATGTAAATGGCATCTCTAATGATTCAGACTTACCTCTGATATGTGCATCACTTTAAATGACATCTCTAATGGTGTAGACTTACCTCAGATATGTACAGGTCCATCACTCTAAATGACATTTCTAATGGTAGAGCTGTGGTAAACAGAGTCAGAAACCAGTGAGAGGCGTACATTGATGTGTGGAAGCTTTGTGACTGGAAATGCATGTACAGACTTGGGAGCTGATCCTGGAAATAAAAAAATTGGATAATTTTGTATACTATTCTTATGTGGCAGTTTTAGAATTGAAAATACAGATTAAATGTACTGATTTAGGAGATCCTGGAAATGAAAAAATAATATTTTTATGTAAACTGATGAACAGTAATTAATGTGTGGAGACTTAGCATCTAGAAATGTATTTACAGAATTGGAAGCTGACCCCAAAAGGAATTGCATTGATATTGATGTTAACTTGACAGTGCCAATTATCAACCATCTTCAATGAAAATATTTCACATGAATAATACATATACCAGTATATTCAACCCTTAGTATCCTACATATATTTTCTACAAAAGCTTTGAAGATATCACATCCGGCCCATGCCATTAAAATATTTCTATGATACTAATTATTGTGTTCACAAGCAAAATCAGCTCCTACTCTCATTAACCTTCATACAATTTCTGTTTTAAAAGCAAATTATCCATGAACACCTCATGCCCTAGCAGTTCTACCAGGTCATAGTAATCTTACCCTCAAATCAATGACCTTTAACACATAATTCCACAATTTAGCTCTGTTCACAGATCAAAGATAGGAAAGATGACAGACAATGACTTATACACATGAAATGTCACACTTAGGGTGCATTCCCAGAGATTTAGATCGATCCAGAGATTTAGATTTAGATCGACCTAACTCCCTTGGGGTTCAAGCTAAATTGCAGTCAGCCAAGCGAGCACCATAGTTAAATACCCCCTTACAGCTTTTAGTTGGAGGGACAGACGCTTAAGCCGGCTAAACTGACAGTAAACTAGTGAGACTCCCTACTGGGATAGATCGATCTAAAATCTATGGGAATGGGGTCTTAGTGGTGTTATAGTCTAGGGTGACATTTCTCTTGAAGAACCACAAATTACTGAGATCTGCCTTTCTTTAAATGTGATGTCTCGAGAGATAAACCAGCAGCCAATGGTATTTCTCTGGTCTAGCCTATACTAATGTGATATGCTCAGTTTTTTAACAATACATCAATATTATACAGCTATGGCTAACATTAGCTTTATCTTTAATGGTTTGATAACAGGCATATTTCTCAACAACTAAAAACAAATGCCAAGTGCTTTCAGACATTCGCTAGCGCTATACTAGAACGAACTCAACAGCTAAAAAATTGCAAGATTAATCATACTTATGGAAATATGTACACATGATAGACTAATACCTACTGCAATGTCACTCCAAACGCAAAGACTCTTTCTTGTCCATTGCATATTTATTATTAACTTTTAAATGTCAAATTCCTTAAAGCAGATTGGCATTTTGCTACATGCTCCGCTTAACACAACTGTTTTGAGAATTGAATTTGCAGTAAATACATCTGATAAATGGATTAAGTAATCTAGCAGAAGTTCTATTGAAATGTTATACTGTGATGAAGTATATGAATATATAAAGAGTGTAAGGAGTTTTTCTAAATTTAGTAAGAAAGGTATATTAGACAAATCAGGAAAAAAATTACCACTGAGTGTGTATACCATTTACCTGTTAAGATGTGACATACAAATGCAGACTGTGTTTAATTCTCAACCAACAAACATTATAATACTAACTCACCTGCACCATGCACTCAAGCTGGAACATACAAAGTCCTAACTCTGTCATGCTGGGTTTGAACAGTTCTCTCAGTCTGTATTCCTTCATCAGCTTCACCAGTACTGCAAAAGCTTCTTCCTCTGGCATCTACTCAGTACAAAATATGGTTTGTCATGACACTCTGATCAGGGGGTATTCTCTTCTCATTTTTAACTTAATAACATTTTTAACATTTTTCACTTTATAAGAGGTGTTAACATGTAGAAGAGTAATGGACAGACTGATAGTTTTAAAGAATAAAATAATGTGAGGCAAGTCTTTCTCTGAGCATAATGACAGTGTCTGCCTTTTTGTTTCAACCTCTGAAAATCTGAAGCATTTACATGCCTGATATCAAAAACATTCAAACAAATATCAATAGTTACTGAAATTCTAGGAAAAAATTTATTTTAAACAAGATGCTGTATTTTACTATGCTGATTATATAATAACCACTTTGACATACCAGCATTAGCAGCAGTCCCACAATGAAGCAACTTCCCTGGCAATATCCCACCTCTCTGTCCACTATGGAGTAAGCCTGGAATACACACAGGTAGCCTCTTATACTTTTCTGCAGAAGGATATTGGCAAATAAAGGGTTCCCGCAGAGTTGGATCAATGTACATAGACTAACAGTTTCAATGGGAATAAGCCCTTAGTTTCTTCAACCATGAGAAGTACAAGAAGCTTCATGTTTAATTAATAAAAATACTAAAACACTTTTTAATTTGATGGAATAATTCAGCCATTATCCTTTATGGCTACAGTTAAACATCTTTTAACCAAACATTCATTTTTAATATTTTCTTCACTTATTGCATACATTAACTGTGTCTCCATGACCTAGTTACCTTCATAACATTAAAGAGGCTCTCCTGCCCCAAGCCATCCTTGTCTTTAAACAGAGAATGTTCCGGGTACGTCCTGGCGATATCACGTTTGATGAGTTTCTCGCAAGGAGATGTCTTCTTCAGGTATTCTGCGTACAGCTCCTTGTTCTCGGAATCATGGGCATTACAGACGTGTTGCCATGCCAACCCTCTGAAGTGATGTGGAATGCCTTTCCTTACGAGATCCTGCAAGAAAGTAAATGTCATTATGTTACACTGGGTATTTGTATACATCTAAAACCAGAGATAAAGAGTTGTATTATTTATCATGAAGCTTAAAGGTACATACGAACCGAGCATCGGTGGAGCGTGGATTCCCATTAACACATGTAAACCACTTCTACTAGTTTCTTATACGACTCAAATAAATTCACCATGTCAAGGGATAAACTGAACAGATCACACGATCAGCCATAAAAGAGCTTGAGATTGCTCCTTTCTTTAAATTTTTGGTTGTAAATTTAACCTACTTCCGTGACCTACTTTTCTGCCCCATTGACATACAGCATAGAATGCTAGCAGCAAAATCCATTCAAACATCATTTTGGGGTAAAATTAAACAATGCCTTTTGGTAATTCTCTTTGTTATACTACTTGAAACTATATGCTGGCATTTGGCTTGTTTTTGTGACAAAAAATTGACTTTGTATGCATCTTTAAGTAATAAAAACAGATTCAGCATCCTAACCCCCCCCCCTTCCACCCACTTTTTTAAATCTATTTGTTAGTAAATAATTAGAAATACTGGCCCACTTCTCAATCACCTCAATCACTTTTAAACTGAACAAGGTGACAGAACTATCGTCTACATGACAAAGATAACCAACTTACCCTGATATATGTCTTCTTCTTTGCATATGTCTCCCAGTCTCCTATCACCTTCCCCCAGACAGCATACTCATCCTGGGGGCTAGCTGTAATATCATAGAATACCAGACCATATCACTGTCAAGTTGGTATGTACTACTAGTACTACTAGTACTAGGAAGTTAACGATAGGATACAGGATTATGGGACCATTCCCAGACACTATCGGACTAACTGTGGATCAACCTATCTCTGAGAGGATTCTTGCTAAATTGCAATCAACTTAAGCACCTAAGATGTCTGTCACGCCTACTGAAGCTGCTAGGGGGTAATTAATATCGTTTAGCAGCTTCAGTAGGCGTGCCAGAGATCTAAGCCACTTAAGTTGATTGCAATTTAGTGAGAAACCCCTTAGAGATGGATCAATCCTGTTAGTTCAATCTAGGTATGAAAACCCTGTCTATAACACTATAAACTGAACTTTATGCAAACTCCTTTATCCAAACATCATTTGGTTGCACTGACCTTTAACAATATAATCACTCCATCACCTACCATATTGACGATACACCTACTTGATGTAGAGGTTTACTGTAGGGAAACATTAGTCTTTTACTAATCATATCAGAACAATCTGATTCTGCATATTTAATTGTTAAAACAATTATCGCAGGCATACATCATCCTTAGGGCGGTCAGGTACAGCCTAATGAAGACACTGTACACATTTCTACACAATTAGGGACTGATAAATATTTTAATATTCACCTAATAACACAGGCAATAAAGAATGTCTATTGATTGAGTATGATCATATATATAAAGAATAAGGTACAATGTGTTGTTTCTATCAACAATGCAAGACAGATAAGATCAAAAGTAAAATAAACAGGATCTAAATGTTGAAAAGATACTAAGAGGAGATGAACTGTACGTACATGTAATACCGCATACATTACTTGAATGTCCTGATAAGTAAGTACGGTAAAGTGCCATGAATTTCGAACGGCTCTTGAATTTCGAACGATCTTAAAATCGGCCGTCTTGAGTTTTTTCTGGACCATGAATTTCGGCCAGTCAGCAATTTTGCGCGATCTTGATTTCGTGAATTTCGTACACCTTAAAATCGGCCACCGGGCTATTCTCGCGCTTGTAAAGATCTAACAGTCGGCAATGTTGCCCTAGCGTACCTTCACCTGAGTACTACGTGTGCGGCCCAAGGTGCAAGATAACGATCAGTACAGTTAGTTTAGGACGCTAAACAACATTCGTCATATCCATTCATTCAGATAACAGGAGAATCTATTAAGAGTCGTACTGTCGGGCTGTTGTTTCTTTACCGCAGTATTCGGTGTGAGATAGCGATCGGTAGTTTTGCTGAGGCGCACAATAGCATTGTTAACAGTAGAGACTTCAGTAACAGAACAAAAGAGCAATATTAAGAGCTGCAATAAAGATTACCATTATTGCTTTCTTGTCTCGCTCAGATCGTTCACGATCTCCCGCTGACGATCTTCCACTAATGAGGTCCCTTGAAATGTACAAATGAAATGAAAAATATTTTTAAAAAATATAAATTCTAATGGGGAGGGATAGAGGGTTAAAAACAATCGAGAACGATCTCCGGCTGACGATCTGCCGCAAACGAAAGCCACTGAACGAGTATGAGCTTTCTCGTTTCACTCGGATTGCGACGCTGATGATACGAAAATTGCGTTCTCTTCTCGCTCTTTGGCTTACGAAGTCTCTTAAACAAATATGAAAAATTGCCTCCTGGTCTCTCTCGGATTGCGAACGATCTCTCGCTGAAAATTTGAAATTTTCCTTTTTGTCAATCAGCTTTGTCAGTTGCCGTGCGTATGAAGGTCCGGAAGGTGTCCCTTTTCACAAATTGGCCTGTAGTTTGCTTAGTGTTTTGTACCGCATGAAAGTCACTCTTGTCACTGCTGCATACGGCGTGGAATGTGTATCTTAAGGTTCATAGAAACATTTTATTGTGTTTTGTAAGCTTTAGGAAGTAGTTTCGTCGTGACTGAATATCAGCGTACACTACAAAGTAGTACCATTCATCTGTGACGCATCATAAAAGCTAGGTACGTCAAATTACTCTAAGAAAATTTCTTACAACGTCCACGGCTGTCCCGACAAGCCAAGACGTCATTAAAAAAAAAGTCGCAAGCCGTCTAGCCGTCTTTGAAAATATAGGCCGTCCGGTGATGTCAGCGGCCGTCCAAATGTCGACTGGACGGTTCGCTGGGAAAAGCCTTGCTCATAAGGGTATATTTATTTAACTAGGGGCTTATTGACATCACCCAACTTACATGCGTGTGCATGCCTCCCAAAATTATATTAAAGGATAAAATTGTAATATATGTAAGTATAATTGTTTGTAAATTTTGTAAAAATTGCCCATTAGTTTGGAGGGTTAAGCTGGATCAAGTCCGTGTCAAAATTCTTTGAAACTTTGCAGGAAAAATCAATCTTCCTTTGTTTCTCTGGCTCCTTGTTTATCCCGATGATCAGATTTATCTAGTGCCCCCAGGTCTGCTGGAGCAGCTCTTTGAAATAATACACAGGTAGATTTTTATCTGAGATAAATATCGCGTTCGATACACTCAAGACAAAAGCTACCTGTGAGCTGAAGGGCACTTTACCCTTTAATTAAGAGGTAAAGCAAGTTCCAGCTAGATGGACGATTAAGATCGGACTTCAGATGGTAAATAGTATTGTTTACCTCAGTTCTGTGAAAGCTAACGAGAAGGGTGTCAGAACAATGGTGCATATATAAATTATACAGAGAATTTGTACATTCAGGTGACATTAACTTATAATCGAAGGGGATTTTCGATAACATTCCTTGAAAAGTACACTAGATTTATAGAGAATAATATCATGGTTGACCAAAAAATTTATACGCACAGTGTATCCGTGCGTATGCCTGGTTACGCCCCTGTCGCAAACCAGCAAACCATATCCTGCTGACTACATGAAAATTGCCTTCTAGCATGGACAAAAAGTCCAAGCTTCTATGCTTGCTCGGATCGCTGACGATCTCTTGCTGACGAATATAGTAACGAAGTCCCTTGAACTAGTGTGGAAATTGGCTTATTATCGCGCTCAGATCGCTCACTATCTCCCATTGACGATCTTCGAGTCCCTTGAACGAATATAAAAACTGCCTTTTCGGTTTACTCTAGATTACCTATCTCTCGCGTTTGTTTGAAGATGACAAAACGTACACGCTTTTCAAATGCGTACATTGACGCAACTATGCGCCAGGAAATCAGTTGCTGCTGCTGGTTAAGATTGGGTTGCCTGAGCGAAAAAAAAAAAAAAACGGCCCTGCACCCCCCCCCCCCCCCCCCCCCCAAACCTAGTATATTTGATCGCAGACAACAATCAGCGGTCATCTTGGTCGCAGCGCACGACGGAGAGAGACCGTAATACACAGTTCGGCTGCCGTGGCGAAGGCTACCTGTGCGCCGCACATACCGATCTGCGGTCGTAGTGGCCTCCCCGCACGGAGGAGAGGCCATAGTGCCGAGGCCGGCTTCTGCAGCGAAGGCTACGTATGCGTCGGAGACACCGACCCGCGAACGGCGAGATGAGGACGCATTCGCGCGTAAAGCTCCGCCCGACTTTAACGGTAAAGGCAACGAACCTGGTCGCGGAAGACACTTATCGCAGATGAAGGCTACCTGCACGTGCGCCATAGACACTGATCGGCTGTCGTCTCCGTTTCAGTGCACGGAAAGGAGCAACGGTAACACTAAGCTTCCATAGTAAAGGTTATCTGGCCGTGGCAGACGCTAATCGTCGGCCGTCTCTCCCTCCGTCCACTCCCGTTCTGAGCGCCAGGATCGTTTTTGAAAAACGACACTAGTTTCTGGCTGTCAGAATCGCTTTTGAAAAACGACACTACTGATAACGATGCTGTTTTGCGGCCCTACACAAGAGTACCGCTCTATCTATGGGCCATACACAGTGATCGTGTGAAAGTACGTGTATACCTTTGGTCGCAATTACCGACACTCACACATCATACATTATGGTAACTCTAAATAGATCGTCGGGAGAAGATAACAGAAGGCCTAGCGACGAACAGACAACTTCCGGTCAAAATTGACAGAATTCCATGAAATTCGAACTTTCAGGAGTTTTGAGCACCTCCTTTTCATGAATTTCGGCCAGAACGATCTTTTCCCAAATTTAATTATTTTTTACTGTTCGAAATTCATGGCACATTACCGTAGCTTCTTATGAGGCAACCTACATGTTTCTCTTAATCATTCCAAACTTGCCTTGCACACAAATTATCATTAGCACACGTTGCTGTGCCAGCTGATAGGTAGACGCAGGCAATGACCTCTTCAATCATAATTACATCAAGGTCATTTTGATGACAAGGTCACTTTGTGAAACAAAACATAGGCTAGCCAGGCATACAAGGACTGCCTAGTTAATGTATTCTAATCATTATCATATATTAAGTGCCAAGAACACTTACACTGGTCATCCAGGGTAAGATTACTGAGGGTGCTGGTGATGGAGTTACTGGAGATGTCTGACCCTTTCCTAGAGTGACCAGATACTGACCCTCTGGATGTGGTGCTGATCAGGGACTTGGTGTCTTGTTCAAATTGCCTGAGTGAAAAAAATAAACAATTATTTATTGTCATTCAAGATTGGTATATCAGGTCCTTTGGTATATGAACCTTTCATCCAAAATACATTTGTGACCATTTTCCATGTATCTATTCTATCTCAGAAGTAAATGTTTTGAACATACCAGTAAGTGCTGTAGTGAATAAAAGACATCTCAATTACTATTTCGTATATATATTTTGTCCATAAATGAAATTTTCTCACAAAAATGTATTCAAACATATTCAAAAACTTTGTACAGGTTAGAGTCTGGTGAGATTTGGTAGGGAGAGAAGGTAAGGGGAGGATAAGGGTAAAGTTACATCACTGTACCAAAACTGGTGTCAATTTTACCTGTTTGCTTCCTCCAGTTTTGCCAGCAGAGCCAGATCCTCTGGCGTGGCAGACGCCATCATATCAACCGGTGCCTCCCCATTGGCTGCTGTCATGGTGACCCGTTGTCAAATGACTTTTAGGAGTTTGGGTTGGTTAAATCTCTTCCCTTACATTTTTGTTGCTTTTTTTAAGTGCAAAGTATCTGGAAAACATACAAGTTACAATGAAAACATTACATGGCAGACATAAAGAAAATATGCATGTAAAGAAAAAATGTGTTAAATCATGCTTTCAAAACTCACTTGATTTGATAACTGAACCAGATATGAAATGGGATATTAATGATGATTTTTATTAAAATAAACCATCATGGGTATCCAGAAAGTGATTAAGCATCTGGATGCTATTGTTTCTACAAATTAAAAAGTTAACCTTAATTGTGTTTCATGCGAATTCATAGTGAATGACAAAAGTTGTTTGAATTTTTTCAAGAAACATGGCATTCTAGCTAGAAACACAATATTTCCATGTACATGCATATTAACCTTAGTAAACTCTCATGTGCCCTTTTTTTTTTTTAATACACATAACATGCCACTTCGATCTTTAGTGCAGCCCACATACAGAATCTCAAATTGTCTAAATATAATGCCAATAGTGTCATAAAAATATGATAAAAATATAATAATAAAGGTAATTTATAAATATGATTGTGTAAAATATCCCGAAAAGCATCAAATTGCAAACCCTAATTTTGCTGTTAAATGCAGCGAGTCCTAGTTCATTTCTTTCAATAGTATTGTTGTTTGTGCCAAATCTATTCTTTTCTTGTCATTTTTTACCCAAGAAGATTAATACTATCTGCTATTAAACTTGATTGTGGACAAACACACTACATATGAATGACTGAGCTTACAAGCTTCCATTCCATCAAAAATGAACACAAAACATGTATGTTTCCATGACAATTAATTGTACATATCCAATAACAACAATTGTGAACAAATCCATCTCCTCATGTTCCGAGGTATTAGACCAAGTATATATCACATCTCTTGAAGTATGCATACTAAATATTGCATATCAACATCCACAGTAACAGATATTACAATTATTACTTTTTTTCACTACAGCACTCTGCACTTTACTGTGTGAGTCTACTAGAAGCAAGTAGCTTTACAACACATCCTTACAGTTAAAACAGAGTACCTGCTATTTCAGAGGTCTTCCTCTCAATATCATCAGTGTTTTACACAGAGCTTGTCTGTTTTTCATTATGTACCTGTACCCCCTACTGTGGTAACAGTTGTTCATAATCTGCCTAGTATTGAACAGACTTCTATACTTTGCACACTGAAACACACATACGCACACACACACACAAACATACGTGCACATGAATATTTACACATGGGCAAACATACTCATGCATGCACACACACACACACACATACACTTGTGCACACACATACACATGGCTACGTATGGACCTTTAAATTATTTCAATTTTGTTCATATGTGATCATTTGTCTCAAATTGCTCCTTAACATGTACTGCATCTCCCCAGTCTCCTGTTAACCTGCCTCTCCTAATTACATATTGCATGGACAACTATTCCATACATGCTGTTACTTTAACAGTACCTATTCCTGACTTCACATTCGTGACCTGTGTAAGATATGGTTAATCAGGCTATAATAATTTTCATATATGATCTCTTTGTAATTGGACCATTCCACAGCATCAAGACATAAACATTCTTCAAAACCTTTAAATTTAATCATATTCCTTTTAAAAGAGAAAGAAAATTGCTGCTGTGCCATTTTTCAACTTTTTTAAAAAGCAAATTGGGATGAGAATACTGTGGAATGGCCCTATACATATCTGCTATTTTGTTCTTGTGCAGTGTGTGACAAATTTCATCTTTCAACTAACTAGACACAGTTAAAGATGTATCCTATTGATAAAACACCAAACTTCACATTTTTTCCAAATGAACCTCTCAGCTGTGAACATACCCCTGCTAGTAGCTACATGTACCTGTACTTATGAGTGCCTTAAGTTCTACATTTGTGGGTTCCTATCTGTACCTGAGTAACTAGAGCATCCATAAGTACCTACCTGTACCTCACAGTGCCTAACTGTAACTTGTTCAGCAAGTACAGTCAAAGTTGCCTAAGTTACATTTTAACACATCTGATTTCCAAAAATATTATTGTGTTAAAAATTCCTTTAAAAGATAATGTTAAGCTCTGCATTAGGTTCATGGCACCATAAACAGCTCTCAGAGTCAGTTAATAAAATCAATAGCCTTAACAAAAATGATACATTTGAAAAAGTGATATCTGTGAAATTTGTGAGCAATTACCAAACCCAGAATAAACACATACACCTGTATGTACCTGTCTACCCCACTGACCACTAGCTCTGTCCATATTTCATGCTATGTGCTCCTTGCCTGACAGAGATCTATCATCAGGTCACACTGTTCTAACCACACTGAGGAGACCCACCCTCTGCAAAATTAGGGATTATCAACACAATGGTGATGGACAGTATTCATATCTGATATACTTGATGCTGCTTATAATCAAAGTATTAAAATAACATATATCAAATAATTAGAATTATTAAATACAATTTTGGTACCTTGGCAAGCTTAAGAGTCATAGCAGAAAGTCGTTTTAAAAAGGATGCAAGGTGAAAATAATTATCTCAAATCAAACTCATTTCGTTACAATATGGCACAAATTTTTTTCTTTACAATATGTGAAAGCATCACATGTGGAAAGTTCAAGAATACAGAGCACATAAACTTGATTATAATTTCAGACAAGGGCAGACCTGATCAATACACCCAGTGTGTGCCTTGCTGCTGTAATTGTGTACTGTATACCAATGTATCCTAGTATTAGTACAGACACAACCAGCCAGGGATAATAGTGTTACATACAGTACTTTTCCAGGGACTTAAATTGCTTCAATCCACACATACTACAGGGGGTTTGTGCCTATGTCACCTCCATTCAAATTGTACAACCAATTCTGAAGCAGGCAATGAACTGAGCAGTTTTTAACTGAAGGGCAGCTTTTTCAACCAGTGATATTTATCTTTTTTAATGCCACCTAGAATTCCTTCTAAAAACATTGGCTGAATGGTTATCATCCTAAAAAGAAACTGAAAGCAATGTAGGAAGTAATACTTGACTTAAAAAGTGAGAGAATCCCTGCAAAGTGGTACTTACTTATGGTGACAGGGTGAAGCTCTATGCGCCAGGAATGTCTTCTCAGAAAGTAAAACAAAAGTGTCATACAAAACAAAGTAATTTAAAATGAGAAAAGTACTGCTTGTGCATAAGTAATCAGTTTTCACTGGCTGTTGGAAAACAAGGAAGTCATGGGAGCAAATAAAAAAAACCCTAAAATCAGGAAATCACATAAAAAATCAAATCCTAGTTTAAACAAGGCAGCAAAGCTGTCAAATGTACAGACAAAAAACAGAAAAAAAAGCGCAGGAAATAGGATACTGTCAATTTTGATGCATTAATGTATTATGCTTACTGTAACTGCATAGCCAACATCAAATTCTAATTGTGCATAACATTGAATTAGGATGAAAGTAAAATGTGTAACAAGCATTAGACTGAGTTCCCATACCTAGATCAATCTAACAGGATCAATCCAACTCCAAGGGGTTTCTCACTAAATTGCTTTCAGTTTAAGCGGCTTAGGATTCTGGCATGCCAGTTTCAGTAGGCGTGACAGACAGCTAAGCCACTTACATTGATTGCAATTTAGCGAGAATTCCCTTGGAGATACATCGATCCACAGTTAGCGTGATAGGGTCTGGAAATAGTCCCTAAGGCTTGAGGCTGATAAGAGTTAAACTTTGGAAATGCCAGAATGAGATAAAGTGAAAATTTCTTAAACTCATTGCTTAAACTCAATTAAAAAAAAAAAAATATATATATATATATATATATATATATAATCATACTTGTAAGTTAAAAAAATACAGAAAGTGTTACAAAGTTACAGTACAGGGCTCCTGGTGGATGGGAGTGATAAGTCACATCTTGAAAATGCTAGTTTGAAAAATTAAAAATTAAAGAAAAAATTACAAAAAATATTCCACTAAAGCTGCCATTCAGTCTAGCTGCATAACCATGATATGAATCATCCAACTTCAGGTTAAACAGTGTAAACAAGTCACAGAAATATATATTTTGTTTTACCACAAAAAGGGCAGTCATAGCTATTATTCTGATATCTGAACTTGTCATCAGACCATGTGACCTCCATAGGTGGCTATACTTTGTAATAATTTCTTAAGAGATTTTAACAAAAAAAACTTTTTAGAAAAAAAATTATTTGCCAAAAAAGAACAGTTATTATCCCTTTAACTGTAAAGTCAAGTTGCAAATATTGCACAACAGGTGGTATCAATAAAAGTGAACTGTTACATACCCTTTGGAGTTTTAAGTCACACACTGAAAATGCCAGTAGGTAAAAGATAAAAAATTTCAAAAATATATACAACAGAATAACATGGTCAATAAGATTACAGTTTCAGGACCATATGTGAGAGTTCAAATTCACATAATGAAAATCCCTATATGTGAAAAATGATGACAGTGCATAAAATAATATTACACAATGTTTAAAGACATAAAAACCAGCACAACTGCTAATGTGGAAAAACAAAATACACAGCGCTTCTGGTGGATGACAGTTGAAAGTGTCATCTTGAAGATGCTAGTGTTTGAAAAAAAAAATTAAAAGAAAATGTAAAATAAAACATAACAAATAATACCAATAAAGCTGCTATTCAAACTTTTAATCTAGCTGTACAATTACTAACATGATATGAATAACCCTATTGATTTTGAGAATAATAAGGCACTGTTATTCATCTTTAGCATTAATGTAAGCGTTACACAAAATTTTTTTTGTAAACTTATTTTCAATATTAAATAACATTTACCTGCATAATAATCATCGATTCCTAATTATGTGACACAGTTAAGAGAGATAAACCTATGGGACTTTACAATGAAATCTCAATGTGTGTTTATGTAATCTCATTTAATGGCCACTTGAAAATTAATTAAGCAAATTATTTTATAACCCTGAAATAACTTGAAAATTAATTAAGCAAATTACTTTATAACCCTGAAATAATTGCCTACTATCCATATACATTTATTGCACCAAATAGCACTCTACTGCATTGCTTTCAAAACAGAAAACAATTATAATGGTTTTCCAACACAAGCTGCACTTCAGTCTTTTCAGTAAGGTTGATTATCATAAGTAACATGGTTTTCCCTTAATCGCTATCCTGGCAGCAGTGTCCAAAATAGGGTTTTCTTCAACTTTCATGCAATAAAACATAATACTTAACAGCATATTGACCATCAATTTTTTTATAAAAAAATAAAAGTATCATGAATATTCAGAAAATGTGATTTGGGAAGATCTTCAAGGCCATGGAAGTTCAGAGTCACACTTTCAAAATGCCAAAATGTAAACAAGAGATAACTGTACTGAATTGATTTTCTTTCCATTTTCAACACCTTTTTTAAAACAAAATAATCAATAAACTGTCATTTTTAAATGGTCAACTAGGAAAATTGTTGACATAAGAAAAATATCAATAGAACAATTTTCAATGTCCAATTTGCTCCATTTGCAGATGCTGAACATAGTGAATGATTAAATCTGACAAACTGCAATGATGAGTTCCTTTCCATTTATGAAACTTTATTACACAATGCACAATAACAGGTTTACCGTCATTTTTATATAATCAACTAACAATATTGTTAAGAAGCAGAAAATGTCAAAACAACACTTTTACATATCTTATTAGTTACATAATGAGACTGTTAACATGCCCAAGAATTAAATCTGAAGAAATAACAATTATATACAAAAATACAGAAAATGCACAGCACTTCTGGTGGATGGGAGTTAAAAATCACATCTAGAAGATGCTAGTGTTTGAAAAATAATTTTAAAAAATTTTTAAATAAAACGTAAAAATTTCCAATAAAGCTGCTATTCAAACTTTCAATCTAGCTGTATTAACTTGATATTAATAACCCCACCAAGTTTGAGAAAAATAAAGCACTGTTATTCATCTATAGCATGTTGGCATAACACATTTTTTTTTTTTGTTGTAAATTTATTTGCAATGTTAAACACCATTTATCTGCACAATTATCACCAAATCCTAATTTTGTGACACAGTTAAGAGAGCTAAACCTATGGGACTTTACAGGGAAATCTCAAGGAGTGTTTTATGTAATCTCATTTAATGGCCAATTGAAAATTAATGAGTAGGCAAGTGACTTTATAGACCTTAATTTAATTAGTGATCACCCATTCCTACAGTACCATCATATAGCACAAATGTGTTATAGGTGTTGCATACATGCTGAAAAAAGTGAAAAAACAGCATTACTTCCCTAAAAATGACCCGAACATGCTGATTTTCAAACTTGACCTGCGTATTATAAATATACATTTGTTCTGCAAGTTTCAAGCCAAAAGGTAAAATGGTTTTCCACTTATCATGTTATCAGTGTTGCATATATGCTGAAAAAAGTGAAAAACAGCATAACTTCCCTAAAAATGACCTGATCATGCTGATTTTCAAACTTGACCTGCGTATTATGAACATTCATCAGTTCTGTAAGTTTGAAACTATAAGGTAAAATGGTTTTCCACTTATCGTGTTATCAGTGCTGCATATATGCTGAAAAAAGTGAAAAAACAGCATAACTACCCTGAAAATGACCTGATCATGCTGCTTTTCGAACTTGACCTGCGTAATATGAATATTCATTAGTTCTGCAAGTTTCAAGCCAAAAGGTAAAATGAATTTTAACTTATGTTATCAGTGTTGCATATATGCTGAAAAAAGTGAAAAACAGCATAACTTCCCTAAAAATGACCCCATCATGCTGATTTTCGAACTTGACCTGCCTATTATGAACATTCAGCAGTTCTGTAAGTTTCAAGGCAAAAGGTAAAATGGTTTTCCACTTATCGTGTTATCGGTGCTGCATATATGCTGAAACATGACAGCACTGTTCTGCAATGGGTTTTCTTCCATTTTTAAAACACTTTTTTAACATAAAACAAAATAAACACTTTACTACCATTTGTATATGACCAACTAAGAAAATTGATGAGATGGGAAAAATATCAATAGAACAGTGTTAAATGTCCAATTTCCTCCATTCTGAGATTCTGAAGATAGTAGATGATTGAATCTGACAAACTGCAATGATATGAGTTTATTTCCATTTTTGACACTTTATTACACAATACACGATATCAAGTTTACCATCATTTTTACATAATCAACTAACAATGTCATAAAGATGCAGGAAATGTCAAACAAACACTTTTACGTATCTTATTAGTTCAATAATGACACTGTTAACATGCCTAACAATTGAATCTGAGGAAATGTGAAAAAACAGCATAACTTCTAAAATAATGGCCTGATTATGCTGATTTTGGAACTCAACCTGCGTTTTAGTAAGATTGACCACTCCTGTAAGTATAATGACAATTGGCCCATCTGTTTTTCTTATATTGTGTTATCAGTGCTGAGGAAATGTGAAAAAATAGCATAACTCCCCTAAAAATGGCCCGATCATGCTGATTTTCGAACTTGACCTGCGGATTATGAATATTCATCAGTTTTGTAAGTTTCAGGCCAAAAAGTAAAATGGTTTTCCACTTATCGTGTTATCGGTGCTGCATATATGCTGAAAAAAGTGAAAAAATGGCATAACTTCCCTACAAGTCACCCGATCATGCTGATTTTCGAACTTGACCTGCGTATTATGAATATTCATCAATTCTGTAAGTTTCAAGCTGAAATAAAAAACAGTTTTCCACTTATCGTGTTATCGGTAAAAGTGCACGACGGCAAGGACGGCGACGACGGCGACGACAGACGCAGATGATGGCTATATGTACAGACACATCTGTGTCTGTACATAAAAAAGGGCCACAAAATGAATTATATGGTTTTAACTTACTAATAATCATACAATAGGTACTCTACTTTTTAAAGTATAAATACACTGGTCAACAGCAGCAAAAATGTACTTGTGGGTAGAGAGCAATGTAAGATAAAATATCACTTAACCCTATGGCCAGCCATGTCACCCCACACACCAGTCATGGAGTCTACATTCAAATGCCAAGACTGGCTTAAATTATATACATTAACTTAATATTCTAGCATCTGATGACCAGTGCACTATGTCCCTTCATAATCCCAGTTCACTATGTCCCTTCATAATCAGTCTTTAATTTTTGCCCTCTGCCCTCCCCCCCCCCCCCTCCAAGCCCCTGCTCCTTATGGTTTGAACAGCAAAAAGAATGTACATACTCTGTCAATTATGATTACAATGCCTTGTTTCACATTTTCTCTATTTCTGGTATTGCTATAAATTATAATTATTAAATCCTTCAAACTGAACACTATCATATATCTGATTACATTATGTCTAAAATATTCCCATATGGTTTGAAAAGAGCTATAAATACCTGTCCCAGTATCCAGTCAGAACATTAAAATAACACCTGAGTATATTTGTCCAAGTTTTCAGACCACCCTTGTAGTCAGATATGCCTGGAAAGTCTGTATAGAAAAATTCAAGGCACTTACCATGGGAGACTTAATCAATAATTCATAACTTGGTATCATTTTCATTTGCAGTTCACTATTCACAAAATGATTAATTTGTTTTAAATTAATATTTCAAAAATAAAATTTAAGACATCAATTTTAGAAATGCCTCTCTGGAGAAGATCAGTTCAAGTTTAATGTATGAGTTCCCTTATGAATAATACAATAAGTCTGAATATACTTAATTAACAACATAATTTCCTGCTCCAACAAAAAGTTGATTTCATTTTGCTATACACCAGTTTATATTTATATATAATCACTGTGAGTATAAGTGACGTAAGATAACAGTTTCTATAAATGCACCTCCGCCTATATCACTGCCCAAATCACCATCCTGATAACATTAGACAATTGTAACACGCTAGGTGACTCAGACATGAACATCTGGCTTGAAAAAATTACAAGCTCACTAAAATTCCAACAAGTATCACAGAAAATGCATATTAGTAATCAAAATCTTTCCAGTATAACATATATTTATAAATACAAACAAAATTTTTTTTATTTTTACATACAATCGTGTTCAAAAATGATGTAAATTTCCATTTGATTGTGAGTAACTGACTGTAACCAGTCAATATTTAAAAGCATTCCTTATTCCCAAAGGATGTCATTACTTGATTAGGCCCTGTTATAAACCTCTAAACAACCTCTTTCATTTATCAAAATGTAAAAATCATTTCTATCAACAATATTTGCTATTTGATTTGATTTGATTTTTATTTTATTTCATTTGATGAAAAAAAAGCAATCTTCTCCTAGTACTAATTACAAATCATTGATAACCCTATCCCTGCACTAGGATTCAAAGTTTGAATTTCATAATACTGTACAACACAGATGTCAAGGTTTGCCAGATCTTACGTTATATGTCTGAGATGAAGTACTTTGAGTGTGCTTTTTTAATAAGCACATTTCTCAGCAAGACTCATCCCTGGTGAAATGAAAGTTTATCTAACTTGACTCAATCTTCACTCCACACTTGGTCTCATTCATTAATACCTGCCAATACTTTCATGAACATTTTTCATCATGTCCAGCTCACACTATGAGCTTTGAGCTGAGTAACAAGCCTTGGCTGGTTATGACCTTCAGGTTAACTCATTCAATGATCTGGAATACAATGCAAGTCTTATTTCTGTCACACATCCTCCAAAGTGAAGAGCTAACCAAGATTAGAGCAACACTGAGCTGTAAGCTTGATAGCTGAGCACTACACTCACAGTGTGTGTTGGACTAAAGAATCAGCACTTTGGGACCACATTCTTCCAGGCTAATCCTTATCCATAGAGCTCAAAGATGAACCTTATCTCAATAAAACCTCAAAGCATCTATTAAAATGATTACCCTGTGTTTATCTGTCTCTTTTCAACAGAAATAAGCCTCTAGAAATGTACTGTCATGCTCTAAGTTTCTCTTTGATGTGTGAAACAGCCAGGTTATTGAATCATTGCGTGAGAATCTCTCCAGACAGTGTAATTTTTATAAGAAGATTTGAGTGCACATTCATTTTCATTTTCCTGACAAGGAAGAAATGCTGGAACCCTCTATTCAGTTCAGGTTCTATTAAGCTCCATGGATACTAGTACTAGTAGGTGCATGTCCACAGTATAAAAATAGCTGTGACATTAAATTCTATACAGAAATACGTAGAAGCAATAAAATTCTCAGAAATCATTATTCATCAAATTTCTTCAAATGAAGGAAACTTGTAGTAGGCTCTTATAAAATTATCCAGATTTATTTCTTCCTAATCACCACTGTGACAAGCAGAGAGAATCAATTCAGTGACAACCATTTCTCTACCAGATTGATCTGTCTCTAAGAGCTCTGTATTATCCTCTCTAGCATCTAGCAAAATAGTCAGTGAGCCTGATCAAATGCTTTAATTGATCAGAGATTATGAATGTGTGGAGGGCATCTGTATTCCTTGTATGCTAAATTCATTTGAATAAATTTGATGCTAATCTCCATGTTTTCACCCTGAGATTCAAACTGCTGACGGTAACTATAATAACCTATCCATCAATGGAATTCCAGTAATTTACTTAAATATGTTGAAGATGAGCGTTGAAGGGTCCGACATTCAGGGTGCTTGTCCCTCCTAGAATGGAAAATGGACATTTTCTATATGATGTGGTATCTAGGAAGTGAGTGAGCATGATACACAACATTAACCTCTTACAACTGGTATCAGAGACCATTCATCATAAAATAACCACAAAATGAGATTTTGCTATAAGTCATGGTGATTTGATTGTATACAAAAACATCCACCAAAATATAGTTTTGAATGGCAAATTCAGTGGTCTAAATCAAAAGAATTGAGAAAGCAGAAAACTAGCTAAATATTATAGGAAGGCTTGTAAAAAATGTCAGTTTGCTTGTTCTTGTGCTTGATTGGGTTTCTTATAATCTTAAAGCAAATTTCCTTGGCCAAGCAATGTAAATATACATTTACATACTAGTTCATGTATGTATATCAGCTAAACATCCTCTTAATATTTGCGAATTGTTTTCCTTACCTTTTTCCATAAATGCTAAACATTCAGCATTATTCAAGTTCTATGAATTTCTCACTTTTTCAAGGCAAAGTCAGGGAATAGCAGGACAAAATGTGAAGTCATTTTGCCTGAAAATGTCCAGTTCGTGCTGTATCCCAGCTTTAAAATATTCAAATAACACAAATGCTGACATTTACACACATCCAGGTTCTTCATATAGGTCAATATATCACTGTGATATCTATAGTTTCTCATCAGCATTGTTTCCAAGGCATAAATTAGACCGGTGACTTGGAAATGTGTCACATTTGTGCAATTGTTCTAATAACATCTGTAACATGATCTATGAACCATCTGTGGAAAAATCCTAATTTACTTAGCAGAGAAGGTTTTGATTACATTTGATAGTGTTTCTATAATAATGGCATCATAAGTTTCCTCTTTTGCTAATATACATGTACAGCACTCATTCGCTAATAAAGTTACATTCAATAATGAGAGGTAAAAAACAGGACAGGGACATTGTGTTTGACAACAGATGGAGCCATGTTTCCTGTGATTAAAACTTGATATACGTAGATAAACCATTTCTGTTAGGCCTTTACAACATCCAATGTGACTTTTAAAATGTCTTTATAACAAAACATAAATTCACAGGTGAAGAAGCTGTACAATCTTTGATCAAACAACAGATACATGTAGTTTAAGGTATCTGGTATATCTCTGTACTGATCAATAAATTCAGTCCTTTGTTTTATAAAAATAGCCCAAACATCACAATACTATCCGTATCATAATGGCATATTCAAGCCATGGTCAGTGTGTAAGCCCTCAACAACTAAACCCTGTTTAGATTGAAAATCAGTTTCATTTTTCTGACATTTCATCATGCTATATATAGCATAAAGAGGAATAAGCAGACATAGCATTGACCAAACCCTCCTTAACAGACATATATCTGTATGCATACACCTTCATCTCTGTAAGCTCTGCCTAGACTGACTGGTTTTCTGATAAAAGAAAAATTCAAGTTAATCTAGTTTTACAAAATCCTACTAGTACACATAATTTCATTATTCACAAGTGTATCGCTGTTTTGAGGACATCTACTTGATAAAACCAAAATCTATCTCAGCATCAATCTGGCAGCTAGTCCAAGCAAGGAGACAACACTATTTACTGCATATATAGGACATTAAATTTTCTCAGCTTTTATTCCTGGCACATCCAATCCTTAACAATTCATCAAAAACCAATCAATATCCCAAAGAGAGTGCAAAAATAACCGACCTGACATATATCTCATATCTGAGTTGTTAATCATAAAGAAATTACTAATTTTAAGGAAATATCAATGTAATTTAGACTTCATCCTTGTCATTATTTAATAAGCAATTCTTCTACTGGATCACTGATGAAGTGGCAAATGAGATAGGATATTAGCTATATTTCACAATACATGAGGCACTGTAAATGGATGCGTATAGCATTTGGCAGAAAAAAAAAGCACATGTATACAGAGTAGCAAGAGCTTGAAACCTTATCAATGTTTACTAAAAAAAGAAAACAACATCATGCTGCCGTATTATCAAATCTTTCTATGGACTTCATTATCAACACCAATTTATCTCACCAGATATCTCCAAATTCAGACATCTCAATGTCTCTCTTATAATACAGACCAGAATCTCATTTCATAAATGAAAGTGAATTCACTTCAGTAATATGATCCATCATGAATGTAATCCTTTGTGGAGGTGTTGCTGACAAATAACAATGGGATTTCATCAAAACTCAAACATTGTCAAATAAGGTACATTGCAGTGTTATCATTCAATGTAACATACAGGAAGTTCAATCATGTCTCTCCAATTTCAACCATAAAAGATATCCAGACACATAAAAACTGACATACACCAAAAGTATAATAAATTTTAGTGGGGCAGTAAGAGGAAGGTCAGGCTCTATTATATGGAGTAGCAGCCTCCCCCCTCCCCCACCCACCTACAGTACACACACTGGGACCCCTGACGACTTTCTATTATTTCAGTATATTACCGAATACAGGAAACAAAAGCACCCCATGGCAATAAGGTGGTATGCAGAGATATATGACACTCACTTTCAGGAAAAAGATGCTTTTAATTGCCAATATGCCACAGCTCTTACGAAAGTCTCTCTAGCTTAGGGCAGCAAGAGATAGATAATAACTGAAGGACAGCTAATTGTAGGTAAACATGCAATATTACATACTTCAAAGAAAGTAGCATATCCCATATACCCCGGGTACATATACTTCATCGAGTTATAAGTCAAAACTTCTCTGACAGTTCAAACAGTCAACCTTCAGTCTTAGAGGCTAGTAACTCACATTCAGGATAATAGACCTACATGGAGAAAGATCTGTAATTTTCTTAATGAATGTTGAAAACCAGCACATATACTACAGCATGGATACAGTTCCTATTAACTTTATTTCTATGTATGCTATCAATTTTAAAACTATGAGTTAGCACCGTGAAATTGAATTTTATAAATACATCCTCAAAAAAAGGTTTATTTTTAGCTTTAATGGAAGCAGTCATTCTTTCTCCTCCTACAGTGATTCTAGATACTGAACTCACCGAGTTGGAACAAAGGGGTGAGGTGTTTTTCAGAAACGCCCTGAATATTCCCACGTCATGTAATATATTGAGGCTAATATTCTCTGTAACTGTAAAAATGTCATACTTGCACTGGAGAAAATTAAACCTCAGGTGGCAAAATTGCTTAAAGAGAGAATAAAAATTGCACTTTCATGTACACCCCAGGGTTCAGGTCTAATAGTACCTGTCAAGTTGATTTTATTACTTTTGTGACACCTGCGCTTTCTATTCATACATCAAAGAACTAGCATGTAGTTTACATTTTGTATGAAACTGCTTAAAATAGAAGGTCTAGGTTTTTATTATCAATGTGCTATAAAATCCACTTACGAGTACATTTAACATCAAAACCATTTTATATTAATATCTTATTAATAATTAATACCACAGCTTGCTTTTCTCACTCCCTCATTATATTTCACTGTGTAGACATTTCTCACCCTGACATTTCTGGGTACTCATTCAAAACCAATTTCTCATATATTAGATCTGTTTCTGCCTAAGTCCCTCCCCATTTTTATAACCTCCATCTGCCTGCTGTTTTGCTGCAGCTTCAGTCCCACTTCAACTGATAACAATGGTGATATGTTGTCTACATCTCAGACATGGATCACTTGGTGAAGTACCAAGGTCAAAGAGTTAAAGCATGTGCTTGACATGACAATATATGGCACAGAATACAGTTGGTCACATCTAACACTGACCAACCTGTTTTCCTTCATTAATTAACTCAAAAAGTTAATCCTCCATCAAATTTTAGTTATGTTGTAGATGAAAATGACAACTGGGAGGGGGGCACTAGTCTTAATTATTAAGCAAGACAATGAATTGATTAAAATGTTCACATTTATCACTGATGCCATACTATTTATCAACCCATTGTGACTGATACAAAACAAAGAGGGAGTGAGGTCTTTATAAAAGGCTATATCCATGATATCAAAGAAACAATTGTCAAACCTGGTTATAACATACCAGTACAATGGCAGTATCACTTGTTCAGTTGCAGTACAATATATCTTTATGATAAAAAATCTCCGTTTATGCAGAACAAGCCTAATTTAAACAAGATCCGATTATTAAAACACCTTTAAGTTAAAATGAAAATAATCACTCACAGTGATCATCTTATATCACATATTTAGTCAGGTATTTAGTGTGTGTATCGGGGCATATTAACCTAAGGGCTAAGCTCTGTTGGTTATTGCACAAATACGAGGTTCAACATCTGAACTGCAAAACAAGTCCCAAATTAAGTATGCATGGTAACAACATACACAAATTACATGCTATAGATAGTCCAACAGTGACTGAGGCAGTCATGTGTTTCTACATTCAAAAACAAAGTTTTACCTTTATTTCTGGTGATAGAGATAATTCAAATCAGTCTTGTTACTAGAATGTTATCCTACATGCTGAACGTGGGTTCCAATCAATAAAAAAGAGATAAGATCTGGACATCAAACTTAAATTTTGCTTCCATTATTCTTGTCCAAACTGTTGTGCTTTTGTTTGACAATTCACTGATGTAGAATCAATGCACTTACTAGTAATTGTTCAGATTTGAAGATATAATCAATTAATCTTTCTTGTAAGCCAGGAAGGTATGAAAGGAACACTGGACTAATTGCTACCTTGTTAATCTCTTATCTGTCATATCTACATAAACCACTGAGGTACAAGATGGAGAAGTGAGTGAGTCAACACCAATTAAAATATTTAGGCATATAATGTAAACCTCTCATACAGAGGTTTCTTTTCAAGGTTCTAATATCTATTTATTTTCAAATTTAACTTTAAGTTTCTCAGAGGTTTTATTATTATTCTTTCATCTTAAAATTATCAATCAGTTAATAAAATGTGCACAACACCATCTGGTAACCTCATTCCTCATACTGGTATGTCAGAATTTATTTATTGGTATTTGTATATTTTTTCTTTGTTAGTGCACGTCAAAGTGAATTGGTATAGGCAAACACGAGATTTTTTAAACTTCATTAGAACTGAATCTACATTTGTGCACAAGAATCTTTACACAAAACACCTTGTTCATTTTCACTGACAAATTTTAAAATGGCAGTTCCTCCAGCAGTTTAATGGGAGGCTTGTGACAACTTCAAAAGAAATCTTTCTCTCAGGTCATTCTTAAATAATTTGAAAACAAAAGCTGCCTTACTCTACAGCCTACTTGGCTATTGTAACTGCATCAAATGCATGACACACTAAAGGGACTTGTAGGGCTAATTAATTCTAGTGAGCTGATGCTGTGTAGTAATGTCTTTTTTTTCACCTTGGTAAAATTATTATGATCTTGAAGAGCATCAATACTAAAATAAAATTGCAACTGATATCAACATTATCACACCTGAAAATACATTATTTGCATCAAAGACAGACTGATTTTATTATTAAGACTTGGGACATTTGCAACGTTACATATCTCTTAAAATATTCTGTGTCGCTTGAAAAAATTCGGATTTTTTCTCGTCAATTTGATATTCACAACCCACTGGTCATTAACTGTAATTCTCTTGACAACAACTGCAACCTGCATCATATTATTAGATTTTCAGGAGTTTACACTACTGCCTAGTGAACAGACACTGAGAGAGGAGACAACACACGCAGACAGGTGAAATGACTCACCTGTCAATCTAGGAGGGAAGGATAACTGGGTTTGTGTTTATCGTTTACTGACAGCAATCTACTAAGCAATAATATCTTAAGCCAAAGAACCATTCACTCACTTTGTTTTAGTATAACTTTATCTTCGTGTTAATCCTCAAAATATTTCTCTGTGGAGGGTGGATCTGTCCTCTTCTCTTTACGAAGACCGTCTTGTTTCTTAACACGATTAAAACTTCCTTTGATGAAAAGTAAGGAGGAATCTCATTGGATCTGAGTTAAGGAATTTCCCTGATCAAATAAACCGGAGAAGTTGTCATTTTATAAGCTTATTTATAAGAAAAAGACGAATTTGAATGGAATTGCCAAACAAGGAAGGTAGCAGATCGTCGACTAACACCTAAAATGTAAATATAGAAAATATTTTGTCAAAGATAATGGCACGCTATTACATTAATCCAATCAACGAGCGCCTTCTATTTAGTTCTACTTCCTGTGCGCATGCTTGCAAATGGCGGAAAGTTTGCCTGCTGGTTGGGAAGCTAGAACGAGCCGATCTACAGGTAAAGAAGCTTTTAATTTAGACGAAAGAAACAAAAAATATTCTGGTTAGGAATGATAGATGATTTCATGGTATTTTTACTTCCGTGTTGTCCAATGACCTAAATTATTCCACTGTCGCCAAGCGGATTTATTGACAATGTCATTGTCAAAGTGAAATATGAACTGAATCAATAAATAAAACATTTGCAAAATTGCAGCAAATCTTATTGTAAGTGATGGATGTGAGACAGCTAGGTGACATAAAACTCCCGGATTTATCTTGTTCTTTTGTTTCGTTCTACCACCCTGATTGTAATGTTTAAGTTAACACATACTAGTACTTTACTAAAATACTGAAATGAAAATATGTCTTACAGCTTGTATTTCACGTTTTCAAAATCACTTTTATTAAAGGTCGCACATATTACCTGAACATCCATACCAAAGAGAGTATTTGGGAGAAGCCAACAAGGCCAGCAGAAAAGGGCATGGATCAAGTACGCTGCTCTCATCTTCTAGTCAAGCACAGACAGTCCAGGAGACCATCATCTTGGAGAGAAGATAACATTACCAGAACCAAGGATGAGGCACTGGACATACTGAAGGGTAGGTAGTTACACATTTAAAACACACAGACATCTCTGATCTTGGTGAGGGTTTTACTGGATGATACTTGTAAACACATTGTAAAGAAATATGTCAAGTTTTTCGATGATTTTAGAAAATAAGTCCCATTATTACCTTGCCCAAAACAGTGACCAGTGATATGAGTGAATTGCACAGTATAACGATGGTATGCTGTTCTTCAGTTTAGTTTAATGGTCATCTAAAAGGGCAGAATGCTACACATCTACATTTTTGTTACTAGTACATTAATTTGACTAAAAATTTGTTTTCATATGAAATTTTTATTTTAATCCAAGGTTACAGGGACAAAATCGTATCTGGGGAAGCCAGCTTTGAGCAGCTAGCCAGTCAGTTCAGTGACTGCAGCTCAGCAAAGAAAGGGGGAGACTTGGGACTGTTTGGCCGTGGGCAGATGCAAAAGCCGTTCGAGGAGGCTGGATTTAGTTTGAAAGTTGGTGAGCTCAGTGAGCCTGTCTGGACTGACTCGGGTGTGCATATCATTCTGAGAACTGGTTAAGGTTCCAAGTAAACTTTAAGTTTTGGAAGTGAAGCGGAACTTTATGTAGGAGATTCCTGGTTAAGTTTGGTGAAAGTTCTTGCAGCTGATGTCAAAGATGTACATGAGGTGAAATTCTGGAAAGAAAAGAACATTTTTTTTTACTGGTGTCACTTTTTTCTCTCAAAAACGCAATCTTTTGAAATCATGAACTTAATGATTTTAAGAAGAGTATTTTGCTTGGCTTATGAATATGTTTTGTATTAAATTTTGAGAGAAACATGATGTACTAATTTAGCTGATATTGCAAAATTCAAGGATTTTTATATCTTTTTTGTTACTTCTATATGTTACAAGCATGCAAAGCTAGATATGGCTAGGCTAATACTAAAATAATGTCACAAGGCATTCGTTTCTACTAGTTCTTACAAATGTAATTTATGAACAGTTGTTGGGACAAAAAAATAATTGCAATTTCTAACAGAAAAATCATGATGTGGATATTTCAATTCTTGTTTCTTATAGTTGTGGTTTTACACATTCTCTGTGGAATAATTCATTCAGTTTAAGAGAAATAGAATTCTTCAAGGTAAAATAACTTATAAGTCTGGTCAGAAGAATATGTGTAATATAAAAGATTCCATGGAGCTGTTACAAGCTCAGTAACTGTCTTTCTTCTGTGTGAGATTATCCAATGGACCAACATTATGAGCAGTATGTATGTCATGTGATGGGAATGGTTATCTATTTGGAGTTGTGCATACAGATATTATGTGCAAATAAAATTAACTGCCATATCCTTTTTGTTTAGCTTTGAGTGGTCTTTTTTTTAAATAATTATTTTGTAACATACGTAATGGTCTTGCTTATTTCTCTTAATGGCCATGGGACATATTTTGAAGGTGGTCTTAAAACCCAATCAAAATGTAATAAAGGTGAACTATACTGCATTACATAAAAGTATTTGTAAGTAACAAGTTGTATATCATTCTAATACCTTCCATCTTGTTTTTTCAGTTATTTTTTCAGTTTTGTTGCCATTATGTACATGCTATAAATTCTCAAGTATTTATGTTAATTGTCCCATTTTACCAACTGCCAGATAACCTGAACAAAATGCCCTTGCTTTAAAAATGGAATAATGGAATAATTTAGCATTTAGAGGGAACACAAAATGGGTGTTTTCCTTAAAATTCTATTTTCTTAAGCAATGGTATGGGGGTTTGTCGACCAAGCCATTTGAGAAATTGCTTTTGTTGAGACAGTTTTCCCAATTGCGTTATGGCAGTTCGTTAACAGGCAAAGCTGTTGGGCTATCGGAATCTAGGCTATCAGAAGAAAAACGCAAAGAAAATTATTACAAGAAATGGCATCGCGTTATTAGTAAATGCATTAAAAAAACAACTGCCAAAACTTACCCACGGGTCCCAAATACGGATAACATTAGGACCTTCCAAGCCAATATGAAAGCGTAAAGGCCATCCAAAATGTATTGGGTTGGAAAGAAGCTATAAATCAGTTTTTCACCCTGAAAAATAACTTGCCGTCCTTAATTGGAAAATTTGCCCCTTGTGACACTTTTCACGTTGCGGATAACTGAATGATTCAGCCGAATTATTGCCTTGCTGTCAGCTGTTAAAACTTGCGTCGACGCCCTGCCGCCATTAGCTCCTCTGCACCCCCTACCCCCACCCAACGTTGTACGATTAATTAAGAAATGACATTTTTGACGTTGATCGAAGTTGTGTTCAGTCGTACCAGGGCATATATGCTTAAGCGATTGCGTCTATTTTTTCATCCATAAGCTAAAAGAGATCGTACATGCATGTCTGTAGGGTACATAACACTAATGATTAAACAGATTATAAAACCTAACTTTTTGGAATTGAGACAACAAAATGGTATCAGTCAACCACTAATGAAATCAATAAATTCTTTGCATTCGGGACCTTCTTTCAAACGACTAAAGTTGATTTTTCAAATAACTGTTAATACGAGATTCTGTCCAAAACATGATTAAGGAGCCTACCAACTGCAACAAATTTACACGAAGTAGATAATTAATGTTCCTTCAAAGGCAAGTTGTCTGTTGAGATTGATCCGATTTGCGTGTCATGTTTTAATAACTTTCTTGCATTTCCTGTGCAATCTTTTTTATTTGATTTAGGCGCAGAATGAAGAGCATTTCCATGCTGTTTAGCCCAAAATTGATTTTAGGAAAAAACTGATGTTTTGCATAAATGAATAGAATAAGACATTGGATGCCGTTCATGAAAGTCGAAGATCTGATTCAATTAAAAAGAAACAAGTCTCATCCTTGAACGTCATTTTAGACTAAAACAGTGCCAAGATTGCAAATAATCCTTTTAGAACCCTTAAGAGAGCCTGATACATGATGATTTCGAATATTTGTAAACGCGTCACAGCCAAGGTTATATAAATGTGATCCAGGTTTTTTTTATTGCCATGAATTCCAGTTTGACCCACTGACCGTTCAAGATTGATACAAACTGTCACAGAAAAAGGCGCCGCCAACGGGGTGTCACTTAGTTCAAACACAGCGGAACCCTGTAGCGCTTTATCCAGCGGGTATACTAGCCCGGTTGAGTTGTGTCAAGTTCAAAATACTGACCAGCAATGTAAAGCAGTAATAATAGACAAGCTAGGTCGGTAGGTAGAGAGGGATCAGGTGGTAAGAAGGAAAAGCCCTTTTGTCCTGAAAATGTTCTTTCTTAATCAAAATGTGATTTAGTTTCTATGACATTTTGCAAATTGGCCCAACTAAGCGGTGAAAATGTCCACTTTTTCAGAAAAAGAACCCACTTTGAAATTGCTGGTTCGAAAGAAATGGCAATTGAAATACTAATATTTAATAACCACAAGTCACCTGCAACAGTTATAAAGCATACACTGAACATACACTAAACGCAACGTCTCGCTCGCATTTGTAATTTTTTAAAACTAACTACGTATACAGAGCCCTTACTGAATATAAGCAATGCTTCTTTATTTGTGATCTAAACGAGAAAAAGTAATTGCAACATTTATTTTAGATTAGCATTTATCTAACTTACATCGTACAACCAAATTTGGTATTTAGACCCGACTTTTACTCTCTACGTACTTCTAATCTGTAAAATTTATTCTCCATGACCCTGCGGGTTGACATGCAACCGAACGACCCTTGCGTGACGTCATTAGAAACGGCCAGATAAATATCTCCATGGGTATTTTAAGATCTTGGCTGGTATTTTCTCGGAGTTAAAGTTGTTTCTAAGTAATTGGCAGCTTCCTATTTCAGTTGCCCAAAGGTCTTGTTGAACGCTACGTGTCCGGATCAGTTAATATGGCAGGTTATCCTACAAAACTGCATTCCAAACTTGACAGTCGATTAATTCGGCAAACAAGACCGACAAGAAACGAGAACTGAACATTTCGCGCCCGTGTTTACACTGTGATTCAAGAGGACTGCAGACATAATACTACTGCGAGGGACTTCTTGTTCAAAAACACTGATGGGAGGTTGTTGTTGAAATTTTTTTGAGGCACGGGCATACATGTATTTCAAAATAGACTGCATGAGCACAAACATGATAAAAGAGAAGAGAACCAGGATTAAAGTAGGATTCTTCTTTTGCATTGGTGAGTAAGATATTTATGAGAGAGAGAGAGAGAGGAAGGGAGGGGGAGAGAATGCACCATATGCTGTTCATAATTCTATGCATGTACATAACAGTACATTTTCAGCAGTATACAACACCGACCTAAGGGCGCAAATTCTTTTATTATTAATTTCATAATCTACGAAAAACGCCTTCTGCTGCTTTCACAAATAATGCATACATTTTTACAAAACAGTGGACGTTGTCATCGTGTCTGTATTACGTTAAAAAGAAACCTGGTATAAATGTAAACGCGCAGTTAGCCTCTCCGGCCATCGTTATTGCTTACTATTACACAATGATGGTGTTTTTGGTAATTTCAGCTATATTTTCAAACACTTACAGTATAGATATATCATGAAACTTATTAGCGTGGACCGCTGATTGCAATTGGTTCCTTATATTTTTCTTGGCAGAGGCTACTTCTGTGTGCTAATTAGAGGCGAAGCAAACGGATGGGTTCGCTGCTGACCCTTCCAATATTCAAACACGCCGGTTTTCTAGGCGGCAACAGTTCTCTCTAGATTAATGCGGGTAATTCAAATGTCAGGTTCATTAAGATTTCCACCCATTGACAGTGAGAGTCAAACTTCACTGAGCCACAGGAACGCGTGAAGTGGACCAGTGGGCACAGGCTGCTGCCCGGACGAAATCCTTTAAACACTAGACTGAGAGATAATGAAAAATGACGTCTCAATAATGAGGTTTGTTTACAGGCATTGATACAAAATATTATTTCTTAATTAGATTATCCTTATATGCAAGATCCATTGTGGACAAAGAATGCTGTCAATCTAAATGTATTACTATTCAATTTAATCTTGTGATTTTGCTATCTCAGATAGAAGCCTAAACCAAGGCAGTAAAGCTGTCAAATGTACCAAAGAAAGCAGAAAACAATGATGTTAGTGCACAAAAAGGTTAATTAGATGCAAAATTACATACTACCCAAGAGTATAGTCACCAACTATTTATGATTTTGTACTACAGGTAACATGAAGGCCTGCAGTGTACATTCAGAAAATGTAAAGAAAATAAGGCCAATGCGATTTCAAGGCCACTCACTGAAAATGCCAATATGCGATAGCGAAAAATGAAAAAAAAAAACCTAAAGCTGCGTAATTTCAATAATAATAATAATAATAACAATAAAAATGCAAGATGGATTAGAAGCTGGTTTTCCAATTTGAGCTGTATTTTTGTTCTAAGAATCATTCATGTAATTTAGAGAATAATAAGTAACACGGTGTCTTTTAAAAGTGGTGGCAGTGCACAAAATATTACGGGTTTTGAAAATGAAACAAGCAAATGACTTCAGAACCATTCTATTTCAAAGTCTTTCATTGAAAATGCTAATGTGTGAAAAATGGAAAATTCACCCAAAATTGTATAGCTTCAAACATCCCAATAAAGATGCTACTCGAGGTTGACTATATTTTATTGCTAAAAATCCCTCCAGTAAGTTTGAGGATAACAAGTTAGCCTACTAGTTTTTCCATAAGTTGGTTATCGGGGAAAAGTGCTTGGCGACGATTGCAGCGACGACAGACACAAGTGATGGACATATGTACAGACACTGTATCTGTACATAAAAAGCAATCGAAAAAGAGAAACCAAATGTGCAGTGCGATAAAAGGATTAAACTATAAATTTGGCATGCATTTAACCGAGACTAACATCCAAAGACATGTAAGTTTCTCTCTTGTGACAGTGAGCTGCCCTTTATCGTCTCTAGTGTTTTGTAACCATGCACGCAACATATCACACGAATTAATGAAGGCATTTTTCTGAGGTCCAATGTGTTGTGATATCTAACACAGACAGTTATTATCCGGGCCCAGCATTTGTCACCCTATATATTCAAAGAGTATCGCAAAGTCATCTACATATCAAAATGGCTTGATGTTTCCAGTAGACACTGTAGCGGATTAGAGCGAGCGTTGATCCCGTGGAACGCAGGGTGGCAGTGCTGGCTATGACCCTAATCTTCACCCTCTCCGTTGTTATTCGACTTAATTCAGCAAAGAATTAATCTTACTTCAGGCGTCTAACTTGTCATGTCACCAGAGTCAAAAATCAAAGCAACAACAGTACCATAAAGTACAATCACGCATTTTTGAATACAAATACATGTGTTTCTTTATAATTTTATAGTGTTTCATTTGTTTATCAATTTTGTTATCGTCCGTATTGTTATTTTCATTATTTTTTTTCATGTACATCTACCTGCGACAACCTAACAAAACCGTCAGTCATCAATAGAATGGATTGTTTTCCGACCTCTTTTATATGTAACTGCTCTCTTCGGGTAATGATCAGCTTTGGCTGATTAAAACTATTAGATCTATATTCTATGATTACTTATGAAACGAAAAGCCCAATTGACGTTTCATTGTATAACAATCATTGTATAAAAAAGTTCTATTGTATAGGGAGGCAACTTGTAGTTGAAATCTGTATTCTTTAAAATCGTCATTTGCAATATTTGTCATATTGAAAAGGACAAAATGATGTCGACAGCGTTCCACTCCGATGCAAGAAACGGTTATGCAACGCTACGTGTAACCAAAGTTTTCTCTACAAGGTGAAAAGTTTTCCAACGTAGGGGACAAAAAGTCCAGAACTGATTTTGTCTTCAAAGATGAAAGGGTGTTTTCCAAGAACAACGTAAAAGATGAAAATAATATCTGCTCCGTAGGAGATGACTGAAGTGCAAAGCAAAGACACCGAAATCTCACACATCACAAGCGACCTTGCAGTTTTTCTCTGAATCTAATTACTTCTAAATGTTGCTGATAACTTAGAACTCGAGTGTCATTTGAATGATGAATATGCTACACGCTGGGAAAATTAATAGATTTTAGGCCCTCCGTTTTTTCTTTTATCAAAATCGTTGACACTTAGGTTATCGACTGGGAGTCGTTTCGCGCATTGAAAAAACGGATGCACTACAATGCACATTTCGTTTTGTGTTAGTTAAGTTTGTTTTGAATATAATTAGAAATGAAACTTAAAATCTTGCGTTTGCTGAGAGGGTCCCATAAAACGTAGAAGACAAGATTTGCCATAGAAATTTTGATCAACTTTAGAAAGCTTACCCACAATGTGCATCTACAATCACCAAAATACAGTAATGAACATGACTTTCATGTACTGTTAAACACGAAAGATTTCCTTATCTTACTCAAACCAAAGACGGACAATCCTTTCTCAAACCAATACGTACGCTGCAGCATATGGCGTGTTTCCTCGCCACAGAGGTAATAAGGACTAAATTACTTTTCACGGAAAGTCAAATATTGAAGTAACGGACCATCTCTCCTGGAAACCTAGGAATTTGCCGCAAAGCAAATGAATTGTCGATACACTAGATGAATTAAGCCCTTAAAGCACTTTGTCAGGTTTGGACTATACTTCAAAGAGTAAAACAAGATAGCTTTTAGCTTAATAACGAGGATGTCACCCCAAAGCCAATGAGATAAGGCTTTTTCTGTTGTGATTTATGTGATAAGTATCACGCATTGTAATCGTGGCTCAAATAATGTCGGTACAAGACGGCCGTCGAAATATTTGGTTTCCGATCCGCGGGTATATACTGTATTCTATGGCCGGACGTACCATTACTGTGTTTATGAAAAATATATACACATATTATGCGAAAACTGTAGAATGGTAGGCTACGAGACTGCCCGGTTCCACACTTGTTTCATTATATCTGTTTTTACACACTCTGGAGCACTTGAAGAATTTGACATGATATGAAATTCTTGATTGTCTCCTACATTTCTCCTGAATTTCTGACGCACAATTTTGAGCGCTAGTTATACTATAGATTTGGTTTGGGGTAGGCTTTCTCATGACACTTCATCGTGTCTTCATTTTAAGCGGGCAATGGTCAGACGGTATGACCAATCTTTTCAATATTTCGAAAGAAAGATTATTTGGCACGAAGTTGTGTATGCAGTAAAACTTGAGATATCCAATGAACGTTACATCTGTATATAGTAAGAAAAAAAAAAGAACTTTCCTTAAAGTTAAGCAATTCTCTCCTGAACACCAAGCTACATCCTATACAAAACTCTTCGGATAATTACGATCTGATGACATACGGGCATATTGTGACTTTTTTTTTTGTTTGTGACATAGGTGGAGGTATATTATATCCTTTTGTTCTTCTGGGTAAACAGTTGGGCGACTGCAATCAATTTTCTATAAGCTGAAATTGAAAAAAAAATTTTTAATGTCAATAATATATGTTTAGTTACGTTTATTCCAACTTCACCCAATTAGGGTTATTGGCCGGAAAAAGCTTCCAGGTTTTTCAACAGATACAAATGGCACCTTAACACAATGGCGGCTCTAGCTGTTATATATATTTTTATTATGTTAATGATTTATCCCTTAGTACGCCTATATGTTACATGTAAATATGATAGATCGATACATGAAAATGAATAAAACGTCAAATTAAGTGATATAATGATATATTTCAGGGTAAAAAACCTTATAGCCGTGCACAACAGAACTAACATAACCGGAAGTAGTCCAAGTTACGCCACAAGAGGAAATTACTCTGAGCGTTGGCACTTCCACGCTGTGCACTTCTTACTTGCAATCACTGTTTACACGCAATATCTCATTTATGTTCAGTCCTTTTTACTCAATGGTGCAGAACACAGAGGCCCGTGGCTTGGCTAGATAATGCACTGATTACTTACGACATGAATTAATCTTTACGGTGATTTGTGATTGCACAATAATGTCATCAGGGTTAATGAAGAAAGTTTTCTTCTGGAAAAATAGGACTTTGTTGCAAAGTTGATGCATTGTCGATTGATGAAGTTAATCAAACCAGTCCCTAAGGACTTAATAAGATATGGAATTTGAACTTGGATACTGGAATAGTCGATGCTAGGTTTACCTCCTGTTGGCGTCGTATAGCAAAATACTTTAAGAAGAAAAACAGGATAACTTGCAGGGTTGAGCAGTTATATATACCATGTAAAAAGGAAATGTTACTACCGTTTGTGTACAATGTTATATGAAATGTGAGCATATCTAAGAGATGTATATGTTATATGACACGTGGTCGTGGTTAAATCATTTATAGATAGCAGATAATCCACTCATAAGTCTGATGGGAGAACTTTGAACTGTCGTCCATTTGGCAGTGTGGTGGACGATCTCCTAGATCCCGGGTTGGCATACCAAAGTTTACACAATGTGTATGCATAACATTAAGGTTGCTAACTGAGGTCAGATTCATAAAGGAACTTAAAACTTAAGTTGGTCTTAACTTTTATGCCCAAAATGTTATGCATATGACCCAAAATATATCAGTAGTATTCCACTATTTAAAAAAAGCAAGAGAAAACATTTTAAACGAATGTACACCCTTTATTTATATTAGGCAGACCTCTGCCATCGAATATATCCTGAATCGACGAATTTTGGTCTTAATTCGTTACTTAGACTAAAGAAACTGAGCGTCCTTTGGTGTCTATAGGTCTGCAGTGTTCGTTGCGTAAGCCTAACTTATATCCCCCAGTCTATTGCAGACTAAGTAACTGGTTATAGACAAATGCACCCGTGTAACTCTGAGAAGCGTTTTTACAGAGGTAAATGACGGTTTTGGCAGACACTTGTATGCACACATTTAAAGTTATAATAACCGAAGATTGTAAGCACTTTTAAGTAGTGAAAATGGCATCTCTGCGCAAAAACAGACAGTAAATGTAATTTGCTAAACGCATCAAGAATTGAATGTACATTTGCTAAATGCAGTGTTTATCGTAGGCCTATAGGAAAACAATGCAATTTCATCCACTTTCTACAGGAAAAGGGTCGTGTCAATCAAGGGAGCAATCATAAACACAGAAAGCACAGTAATTAACTTTGGTAATGGTGCCATGGGTTTCTTTTATTTGCCAAATCTCATCCTAAACATATCCAATTCCAAGATGACCGTCAAGCCATGTGACATTTGCCAACCTAGAACTTTGAAAAACGCAATCTGTATTTGCTTGATTTGTTATTTGTCAATGTACTTGTAAAGTTTTAAAGAATTAGTGGATCGAAGTAAATTGATGATTTTTCCTTTCAAAAATCTTGTGGTGCCGAAAGAGCATGTTAAGTAATTGTCTACTATTTGTATACAATCTTTCGGTCTGTAACTCACTAAACTCATTTCTAAAGAATTAAAAAATCTTTCACTATTTCTCGGAGACAAGATTTACAAACTTAAAATCAAAATATATGTCACAAAAAACGTCCACAACATGTTACCAGTGAAGTCTTAGGAAGGTATTTTGACCAAATTTGCCTCGTACATGTACATTGTACATGCAGACGACAGAAAAGTTTTACGCCGGAGTGACTTACGTGATAACATCAGCATTGTCGTGTTTACAGTAGTCGGAAAGCGATGATCTATAAGTAGCGATTTCCTCCATAGGATTCAATAATAATGTGTGCTTGTCCCCTATATTAGATCAATTCAATTATTATTGACGCCTGGTCTTGCAATTAATACGATGTATAAGTAGACAGGGACTTTGATAAATGTGATTTTAAAAGATGGGTAAATTGATAAGTTGCTATAATTTTGTTGGCCAATATGATATGTCACTCGTAAGAAACATATCTATGACATTTCTTCCTTAATATACAGGATATTAATAGAAGCTTTATATGGTTAGTCGTAAAATCTTCAGAAATCAGACCAACGGATTAGGTTGCATGATATTTCTATCCTGTGCCCAGAATGAGGTATTACCAAAAGGCGTAAATGTTCCATAAAAATTCTGATGGAACTCACACACACACACACACGCACGCACGCACGCACGCACGCACGCACGCACACACACACACGCACTGCATTTACAAATAAATAATAGAATAGGCTAATATCACTGGCGGGTTATGAATTGAGACAGGTTCTGACATGATTGCGCGACTAGTCTACATATCCAAATTGGAAATACGTTGTTCCCTGATTATTAAATCACGCGTGGCTGTGGGAAGATGGTTTGATGCAAATTGTCCGCCATATGCTCTGTCGGAATTCTGTATCCTACACAAAGACTGCAAGCGAAGCTAGGATTATTTTCAATTTTTTTCGTTCTTTGACATTTCATAGAGATTGATGCAATCCTGTTGTAATTTCATAAGGATTTAATTTTGCGTAAGCATATACACTGAGAGGGAAATAAGTGTCTGATATCGCGGTGGGAGTATATTCTGAAGAAAAGCATCAAGACAGACCTCCCTAAATCTCCTGCCCAAATCTAGCAATCAATTCCAGGATTAACAGCATCTTCAAGTATGACCTTTTATGTAATCGGTTTAACTAAAGCTTTAATTTGTCGACACAACCCAGCACCAAGCTAACCTGCGTCCGGTATTTTTTCAACCAAAGAAAATAGTTAAAATGCATTTTGCAACTGCAACGCATTTTGCAACCAGCACTTTTCTAAGTCTCTAGAACAGTTTGAAGTACGAAACAGGTAGAATTGGAGTGGGGACGGGTTTACCTCGACTATGTTCGCTGAAACTGGTCAGGCTGCCCCTGGGGTGGACGATAATATATAATTTATTTCACTTTGTAATTTCCCAGACCATTAGAGTGAGGGAGTTGTGTGAATCTGAAGGCGGTCTTCGGGTTATAGGAAGGAAGGGGAAATGCAGAGAAAGCAGCAGACAACACTTAATAACAGACATTCAGCCGTATTCTTGAATGAAGTTCAAGTTATACAATTAAAAACCCATTCAAGACGCCTTGCTCCCAGGAATCCTAGGGTCGAAGTCCTGTTGTTCTTTACCATAAAAAGCACCATATTAATTACTGTTCTTGCGTAATTAACATGTTTGATTTGTAGTAAGACATAACAGCAGATGAACGCTAGGATTCCTGTGTGTGGGGCCTGAGTTTTTAACTGGATTCCTTGACTTGTTTTTATGCATGTAATACGGCTGGAAGTCCGTTAAATGCGCTCTATGCGCTGCTGCTGTTCTCCGTATTTCTCAAGGACCCATGCATATTCATAAAAATGACTGGTTTATCATGTTCCTAACTATAAGGGTAGATAGCAGAAATACTAGGGGTGGGCAAATGAAGGCTTTTTTGAGAAATTTAATTTCAGACAAGTGGATTCTATGGCCATTTTGGCTGCTGAATACAAATCTAATAAGTATTTTCATTTTAAATTACATCTGATATTGGTATCAGGTGATTTTTCAAAATGGCAACCAAACGCTCCCTCAAATCACATATTTGTCATGTAAATCTTTAAATATCAGTTCAAACATGGCTTTTTATATGTCTAACCATATGATTTCATGATCAATGAGCATAAATAGATACATCATTTTGGTTGGGTCACTTCATTTTGGGTTAAAAAGAGGATTTTTTGTCATTTTGAGGTAAAAATCACCCCAAAATCACCATTTCTGTGTACATAAATACAAATGTTTATATGCAACTGTGGCTTTTAAATTAGGAAAAACAATAATACAACAAATATGGCCAGTGTTGTTCAAGGATCACATGAAACTGAAAAGTTTTGACATATAGAATAGCATAATGTTAGTTACATATGGGAATATTTACAGTAGAAGACTCAGTAGCAGAGCATTAAGGATATTGTTACTCTTTATTACCATCCAGATACCGAAAATAAGTTTTTTCCTGCATCTAATTATTCAATAATGTATCTGTCTTTGTGCTGCTTTGAAACAACGAAAAAACTCTTGAAAATATGAAATAACGGCGTTTATATTTTTTCGTTGCAATGTATAAGCATAAGCAACTCAAAGCTTTAATCATCTATTTAACAGCTTTCTTTTTTGAGATTAGTTAGCAATGCATATGAGGCTTAACTTCATCCCTGAACAAGATTTTATCACAAGGAATGGCCAATGGACCACAAAGGCATGAGTTACAATCCCATGCCAACGTTATGGTTTAAATGCTTTTGTTATGGAGTCATGAGTCCGTAATGACCGATCTTCTAAAAACAAAGGTATTATTTTGCTTTATCAACGATCAAATCTGAACTAAGGCTTTAAAAAATCGCTGGCAGGGTTTTGGGGTACTAAATGGTGTCATTAAATTGGCTTTGAAATAGTGATCACGGGTGTTCAGGTAAAACAGACATTTGAGAAACCGATTTTTCAGTTTTTACCCCAAACTGCAATTATACCATCACCCGTAAGATGACATGTGTAAATGTTAATTAATGTAATCACTGAACACTGAAAATTTATTTATCACCGAAAAGAATGTATGTAAGGCAGTAAATAAGGAGTTTTGGGTGAACGGTGACAATATCCTTATTGTCTTCATTTATAACCTAGTCACACTAGAGGCGGAATGAGCTAGAATGTAGTCGGAATAAAAATTCCTTGTTTGTTCCTGGATATTTGAAGTATCTTAAAATTCTAAGCGCATTCTAAATGTTTGGGTCCATTCTTGCATCCTATTAAAATGTTTTGCTCATTCTCAAAACTTTCGAAGTGCATTCCAAGTGGAAAAATATCGAATGGCATTCAAGTGTATTCTAACTGCACTATGAGCGCATTCTTAAAATTCTTACGAAATTCCAACAGCATTCGAAACATTTTGATCACATTCGAGGGAGAACCGAAATGGCAAGGCGCTTCAAATCTTGTCAGAATGTTCCACATTGTGCCTCCAATGAGCAGGAATGCAACTCGAATGCATATTGATTGCAGGCTGGGATTCAGCCAACAATGAAACCACACTTGTATGGCATTTGAAGTGCATTCTAAATATTCTCACTATATTTAGGGTGAACGGCATTAGCATTAACGATATTCCTAATGTGTTCCAACTACATTCGAGCTGCATTTGAGAGCTATACAATACAACTGAAATGTGCACGAATCATTCCAGGTGGGTTCGAAGCGCATTCTGACGTATTCTTGCTTGAATTAAGGTCAATTTGATATTACCCAACGAATGTGGCGCGAATTTTGAAAATTCTTCATTATGGCTCATTCTGCTTGATTACTTCCAAATAAGTGTGACAGGGGGCTTTTACAGTGCCTTCTGGTCTTAATGTATTTCTTGTTGATGCTTTCATGGTTGTGGTGAGATACTCTTAAACTACACAACTGAAACTAAGTACTATTCCAAGGTCAAGAGCTTAGAGGTTGTAAGAGGTTGATGTCACCTGACAAAGTTTTACCTGTTCTGAAGAAAAGGAAAATTATACAGCATAAAATTTGTTGGTACACATCCATGAAGGTATTTTCAGCATTGTTTTTATACCAAACTGTAATCCATGAATTCAGTATGTACATAATGGCCATTATTTATATTTATCTTAGGCTCGAAGTGTGTATTTTATGTATATGTTTGTTTTAAATAACATATTTTTACAGATGTCACCCTAACAATATTGCCAATGTCTTGAATATGCTCATATTTGAACTCAGCAACCCTCAAAACATATAGAAAGACATATTACACATCATTTTTATGTACTTTACTGTGAAAATATGGCCAAAAAGCCATTTCCCGCCTTTTTTCACAAACAAATAGCAGATTCCAATATAAATCTTTAGCTTTGGTAAAAAATATTGTCAGATTTGTGTTCAGCAGCAAAAATGGCCATAGAATCCACCTGTTTTAAAAAAATTTTGTCATTTGCCCACCCCTAGAAATACCGATGTGAAAAAAATAGAATCAAACCCCCCCCCCGGGAACAGCCACACCCCAAATCATACTAACATTCCCGAAGGACCCATGCATATATCCTCAATGGCAAGCTTATCAATCCGTTTAAGGGTAAGGGTCATTAGCGGAAATTACAATGTCGAATTAGATTCAACCGCCCCCAGCACCACACCCCAAGTCAAAAAGAAAAAAGATACTGTAGCTACGTTTCATGTTCCTTACTCAAATGGTTGACACAATGGATAGATAGCAGACAGTACGATGTAAAAATTAGAATCGACCACACACAGGGATGACCACACCCAAGTCACAATAAAATTCCTAAGAGCCTTTGCAAATCCCTAAGGATGGGTTTATTAATCCCCGGCGTACCAAGTTCTTATCTATAATGGTCTTAGAAGTAACAATGTGAAATAGATTTTGCATGTTTATAATTGTCCACCCCAGAGGTAGCCTGTCTAATTTCAGCGTACCTAGCGTCTCTAGTGTGAACATTGCGTTCGGTTGCAAAATGCGGCCCTACAGGGTGTTAATGGTACCCTAGCAGAGGTTCTCTAGTGTTAACATTGCGATCAATTGCAGACGTCTACTGCAGCCAACCGGGCTAATTCTGACTTAAGGCTACAAACCAGTTCAGTTCAGTCAGTTCAATATCCTATCCTTCTCTATTGATTCTCAGGCAGGCTCAGAAGTGGATCGGTCTCACTGAGCACCTGCAACTGGTGCCAGTCGATACAAAATTTGGGACGGTAAAATGATGCGTCTTTGTTAGAAAAGAGATTAATAATTAAAATGAACGTGTATCATTTCGTATGCTCAAAAGTGTGGTGAGCCAATTAAAGGAAATACTTGCAAAGAGTATAATTTAATTTATTTCAATAGATACTAAATAATTTAAATTAAAAAACATCAAACGTATGGATGACGCTGATTGGGGTTGAAAAGGGTAGATGTAGGAATAGGAACGTGTTATAGGGTAATATTCTTAAATATTCAACAATGAAGAGGAGGTATACCGTACTACCTTCAAACTGCTCACAGTCCACTCTCCTGGGCAGAACAGACACGTTCAGAGCCTCCACATCGCAATTATTACTGGCCAAATACAGCACAGTTACATTCTTGGACTCCTTGTTTAAACCATGAAACTATTCAATACAGTAAAGATTCGTTGTATGACCATTTAGTTTGCAACTGGTCTAAAGTAGGTGGTAAATTTACTAGATCCGTAAGTTACTATTGAAATATAATAATGAATTTACATTGTTAACATTAGGACGCAGCAAATGGAGCTTTTCAGCATGTTAACTTTAACCCAAATAATGTCAAAAGTCGTGTCGAAATTCCTGTACCATTCATTTCCGATAACATTGAACAGGGTTCCATGAAAAAAGACTGGCGTGAACAGATGTACCAATTTGTCAAATCTAACAAGCAACGGAACATGAGAACGAATATAAAGCAACGGTACGTTGTCAAACAGCACTAGGGTTGTTGAAATACTGGGTGCAAATGTCAAAAAGTAATACAACAGACTGTCCTAGGTCGTTTGCAAATTCTCTCATTCTCAAAAAAAAAAAAGCCTGTTCCTGCTTAGAATTTTAATCTGTACTTGTGGGCAATGATAAATGCACCCTGCGTTTCGGATGGTTTCCAGTGATTTCTGAGACTCACACTGTGCTAATGCGAACTTATTCACAGCCTGTGGTAGAGGCAAGGAGACAGACCCAGTTTGGACGCTTCGATCCCCATTCTGGATCCAGCGGAAAACGCCCGGATAAAGGATTAATTAACAGCCGAATTTTAAAAAAAGGTCTTGTAGGAAGTATAGACAGAGATGTTGTTGAAATGGAGCTTGGTTAGTTGTGTATTGAAACCATGGCTTATGACACATTATCAATCAATCAATCAATTATTGCAGATTTGACTGAATGGCGTATACTTGTGGAATATATTGCCCTTTGGGTTAATATAATCAATTAGATGGAATATGAAAAAACTCATTGTTTACGCAGCTGATGTCATGCACCTGTAATCAGCATACAATATCGTATATTTAAGACCATCAGCTACGTAAGGGGTTATCCAACGCACACACACACACAAAAAAAAATGCTATCTTGTCACATGACTTGGTATCGGCCATTTGGAGAATACAGAACCATATCAAATGAATCTAAAACCCCCACCGCCAGTATTACAACTTGAAGCATACGTAACTGTACTGTACTGATATGAGTAGTCCAACAAATTAGCTGACAGCGAGGAGACAGGACCTCCCTATAGTGCTAGGTGGGACTATCAAGTGCCCTAGGTAAATAACCTCGATGTTCCCTTGCGAGTGACTTGCACCTGTACTTTTAACAGAATCTCGTTCTTTATCTTAACACGCGAAATCCTTTTTACGCTTGAATATCGTTTTACATAATAACAGTTGAACTTTAAGTCACGATATCTTGTAATAGAATGTTTTTTCTTTCGTTTGAAGAACTACTGTACACCACGAAATTGATAAATATTCTAAAAGTCAACTGCTAAGTGTCATATTTAGCTACATGTAAACTATTGTCATTTAAGTTTTTAAACATGCTCCACACCATCCCCAACTACCAGTATGCCTATTGATTTGATTATGTGTCTTGATATTGTTGAAAGTTTGCTGCAGAATGTTGCGCATTTTGGTGAAGTATGCCGCTATACAGATAGACTACATGTCCGGTTTCTCAGATTTCTGCAATTGTAGGCCATGTCTCAACTCTTACAGTCTCATCCCTTACAGTTGGTTAAAACTGTCATACTTTTTTCACTGTAAAAATACATTGTTTTACACGTATTTTAATTTATACCTTTGTTCTGTTAACGTGAACCAATCACGTAGAAAAAAAGGTGCATGTTTTTTATGTTTATGATTTAAGCAGTGAGTTTTGGAAATATCTGCTCGATGTCTGAATAAATACTGTGACTTGGGAATCTGAATTCGTGCTATTGCGTCGTGGACATGGAAATCTAAAACATATGTTATATGTCGAACCCAAATTTAGAGAGGACCAGAACATGAGGATTAATTTTCATTAATAAACGTGTTTTTTAATAATAATGATAAGAATGTCAGCACTGATACATTTTTATGCTGAATCAAACTCAGCCGTTCTCTCTTCAGATCTTGAGCTATCATTTAGGACATACTTCATTTCGAGCACACCAATTAAAGCAAATTTGCGATTTGTATGATGCATCTGGAGGTGTTCGAATCAAATGCAACGTAACTTTATTCCATGTGGTATGCCTTTAGATCTCTCTTCACAAAGATTAAAATGATATTTTTATCACAAAGACTAACATTGGGTAAATCTTTCCCGCCTGCTCTCCAAAATATTTTCACTTGAAAAGTCAGAACACCAAAATATTTAGGTGTAAGTTTTTGCACGCTTCCTTAGATCCTCCGCCACCTGAAAATTCAGAGCACTGTAGATTTTTTTTTTTTTTTTTTTTTTTTTTTGCGTAAGTAAAATGAATTTAGACCTGAATTGAGATTCATGTTGAGAATAAAAAATACATGTATATAATAATGGAATACAGTAAAATGAAACGATCTTCTCCACAATAACATGACTTATCATCATATTTAAAAAACGGCTTCATTCTTGTGGAGTACAAATTCGAGGTGAGACCTTGCAAGTAAACAACACGTCACAATTTATCGACAGCCTAATATTGCATGTATTTTTCATTAACAGCAAAACCAGCCCTGATGAGATACCTATCCAATTAACATGCCGTCTTTAAACCATTAACATTTGTTCCGACGAGCGTTCCCCTTTACTATGAACTTAATCTGAGGTCATGTTGTTTTCTAACGGTTCGGTTTTTTGACAGTTGAGATATGATAACTTCCGCTGTGACTAAATATCAAAAAAAAAAAAGACGAAGGAGAAGAAGCACAAAATGTGTGTGTGTGTGTGTGTGTGTGTGTGTGTGTGTGTGTGTACTTGCAGAGGCCAGAGGAGGGGGTGTAAGACCAGGGATATGCAGCAACTTGGCTGTATCCCAAAATACAAAATGAAGTGCATTTTGAACCAAAACAAAATTCATGCCAAGACTGTCTAAATTATGAACAGAATTCTTATTTGGAAGCGCTCTTTTTTTTTTTTTTTTTTTTTTTTTTGGCAATGCGAATAAGTGTAACCTGGGGCTCGGATACAGCCATTCATCTTCAACGCAATCTCTTATAAGGTGCATTGGTTTTATGATTGAGTTAAGAGCCGAGAAAGCACGGCACTGATGTTTTTTCTGTATTTGTGTTTTTTTTTTTTTTTCTTGTAGTTCAATAAACGAGGCTCTGGTGCTGCATGAACTCCCTTTTTTGCTCAACAGTTAATGTAATTATGTGCTTTGATATAAATAACGCCCTCAGGACGTGGTGAAGAAATAATCCAATAATACTTTAACTAATGTTCCCAGAGATGAACATACTTTTACATACGTGACTTCTTTGATGATACGAGTATTGATGATTGCGACCAAATGCGACAGGTGAGACAAAAAAATTCATCTGATATGATTTACCCTACTCATTATCTCATGCTACTACTATCTTAAGTCGTGTACAGTACAGCTCTAGGTACCCCATACTTTTGCCTATTAAACATAAAATAAAACTTGATTTGGGAAATTTTCTTTCACTGAGCGTCCCTTTTGTGAAACAGAACGAAAAGGCATTTTAAATGATGATTTGACGACCACCGCTGAGACGAATCCGCTGCGAAGCTTAATGGTTGAAATGTGCCGCATAACACATAATTTAAAGGTGAACACAAATTTGAATATCGAGTCAAATTACACATCAATCATTCATTACAGATAATAGCGACAAAGCAATATGAAGAACAAAGGCGGTGAATTGACCTGAATCTTTATATTCAATTAAAAAAGTTTGGAACGCATCGGTTTTTCTTCAGTTTCTGGCGTCCCAAACTCTTTTACGAATTAAATGTTCGTGTATTTATTACCACATAATGATAATCGCCACTGCTATGTTGTTGGCCAAAGACTCATACTTTTTTGCGTTCTTTTTGTTCAACACGTTTATGCTTTGAGAATTGTACTAACAGGGTTTGTTTTTGTCAGGTCTGTGTTTCAATGTCGGTAAAAAAATTGTGTACAGTAGGTAAATTTCAACTTAGGCTGAGGACTGGATGTCTGTAGAACCCGCTTTTCCATGTACACGATATTTCCCTGTCTCTCTTCTGTCACATCGGTCTATTTTTAGCGCACAGTCAGACGACGTCAACCAGAAGACCGTATTTAATCTCGCAATGACTTGCGTTCCATTGATACCCCCTTCACGTCCACCAAAAAACAGACTGCATTGTAAACAGCATCGAAGTCTCCCTTCGAGGTCCTTTTTTTCAACCAGAAGGCTTCACTGATGCGAAACATTTATGGTTTCACTAAATCCCACCAGGCGGAAGATTTTAAGTATCCATGGTATACGACATCGAATCCATAGGCTAGTTCGCGCTGGCAAAGTTAACCATAATTACGTGTAAGCTTCCTCCGACCGCGTGCAAGGCCAGAGCTCGTGAGGTTACAACTTCGCTTAGCTGTCTGTTCCAAGAGCCCGAGCTGAGGATTCAGCAGAGATTTAACAGACTTGGTTAGAAATTTAACATACTTTTTCGTCTTCGATTGCTGCGTTCGTCCTTGTCCCTGTGGGCTTAAGCCTGGCGCATCAAAGAGCGGTCTTTTGATGTCTGTACGCTCGAACTGTTGACAATGGAAAGGACAGCTAATTATTTGGCATTTGTACTTTTCCCAGGTAGGTCAATCTAGGATATTCATATATGGTATAGTTGCCATTTTTTTTAGTTTCGTAGCTTGGTTTTTCTTTTTCGAATTACTTTTTATTCTATCATATGCTTAAGGATACGCCCCCTAGTACGTATCCCTATTTGATCAGAAAGCGAGATTGTTTCAAAAATGCTGCAAAATAGTATGACATTTTTATTCTTTAATTTGTCTTTTTCCTAGCATATGCATACCCATAGTTAGACGCGCTTTACAGTGTAGTTAAAAATAAAATGATACTTAAATTTTCGATCAGAAGATTTACTTAATACAGAAATATAGGGAAACATATACGTTATGCATCAGTGTATAGTGCAATGTTAATGAATAATGATAATTTATTAAACTTTTTAAAGAAATAAAAAACAAAGATAAATCCGGCAGGCTGTAATTTCGTTGTGAGTAATTCAACAGTTATTGCCCGTCAGGTCACACCCAGTGACTGCTGAAATATTTTACTTTAAAAGTCCATGGTCTGTGCAAAGTACAGAAGGCTAACTCATTCCTACCGAAAAGGGTATTTTATTTCTTAAACTATAAAACACCGGTACACCATGATGTGTGCTTCCTCAGATTAACCCAAGTGTTCAGCACGGGTTATCTAAAACGAAACCCAGAGCAATAAAACCACTTGGTATTTGTGGCAATTTTTCCCAGTGCATTCAATGATAACATCTGTCTCGGGTAGTTCCAGTGCGCAGTGAAAGGTTCTTAGGATGATCGATCACGAATCTATCAGTTTGAGGCAGCACGGGGAAAATTACATGTAATAATTAAGACAAATTCGTCATTTTATTAATGAAATGTGCACTAGCATAAACAAGATTTCCATTCCCCGTTTCATCCTATTCTAAATTATGTTTACTAAACCATAATAAATATGCGAGATATAAATGATATAAATCGTATATGTTCATCAAAGGCCTTTACGCAATTAACTTTTTTCTTGCTCTTCGTAAAATTGTGTCTTAATCTATTTGAGGTTTCCCCAAAGTGTCCCAAGAAAGCCGTCTCATATCATTACTAATAAAGAAAACAGATATATAGTAAAAAGCGCTCTTCGACGCCGGAGTAATCGTCAGCACCGGCAATATGATTACAATAATGGAATAGAAAGTTTTACTAACTCGTTTTCGGTTGAATTTGTGACATGCTCAACACTGACATTTGAATGAAGAGCAATACGCCGTCTTTTTATGTTCTTCTTTTTATGTACAAAGAAAGCTTTAAATTAGATTTGGAATTCATTATTTGTTGTTTTTTCATCTTTCGCTTATATCTTATCATCATCAGAAAAGCTGAAAGAAGACTAGATGGATGATAACATACCAGTAGGATCATGCAGTAACCCAATAGAAAAAACAAAGACTCCATAAGAATATTTATTGCATAAGCTCTCTCTCTCTCTCTGCATCTCTCTCTCTCTCTCTCTCTCTCTCTCTCTCTCTCTACACACACACACACACACACACACACACACACACTGGTAATTGGTTACACTGGTTCCGCCTTAGTTAATAACTGTCGAGTGATGACATTACAGAAAATTGTCCCTAAAAGGCTGCAACATATGTTCGGCGCGTGTTTCAGTTGACTAAAACCAGTCTTTGAAATGCCAAGGTCAAGTGTAATTAGATTTCTTCAAGCATCACGCCTTTAATCATCTTCCAATCTTCCAACTATTGAAGACCGTCGGAAATATGTATTTGTTCCATTTGCAGGTGCTTAATCTACTATTTACTTGAAGACAAACCTTCAGGACTTTATCGTTTTAGTGTGCAATAAAAATCGCCAGGGTTAGGCCTTTTGGCCCGGTTAGGTCAGTTTAGAAATGGCCATGGACGGATTGATATCAAATAATTTTATGTTTTAAGATTATAACTACTTCAACACAGTGATGAGTGTTGCAGGCTATATTTGTATCAAACGCGAAGTAATGTTTGTGATGAAAACTTATTTGTTTTCGTTTACTTCAACCCTAAAGAAGCTTTTCAAGTGTTATGGCGTAATGTTACATGTTGCATGTTTTCCAGAGCCGAGATAGATAAGAAAAAATGTCTTGCAGTGTATCTGCTTTATGAACTGAAAATACCGCGCCACAAGAGAGAAGAAGTGGGCTGAGTTTAGTAAGATTCTATTTCCTCGTTTGTGAGGTTGATATTGTTGTCTCGGTGGTTGTTATCATTTTGTTAAGGATACCAGGCTTTGCTTTCGTCGATGAAAGACAACGCCGTGTTAAACTGTACTGTACCTGCGTGTGCATGATTATGCTACGATAGATTTGATCAACCAAGTAGCTCTCCGGTTCTCTCCACCAACCCTTTTCATACTTCTTTCTCCGCCTAGACAAAAAGATAACAGATTAGGAGCCAGTCTGTCCAAGACCTGTTCCTTTTCTTGATCCGTGAAAATACGGTGAAGTATTTAATTGGAAAAGTATATTCTGGAGGTTTTGGTAAAGCGGTGAAAGTGTTATTGACAAACCTGCATCAATGCACACAAGATTCATTTCCTTTTTTGACACTATTCTTGGTAAGAAAGAAATATTTTACACGAGTTTGTCATGCACTTTATTAATTGTATCAAAAAGATTTATCGTCAGGCACCATCACTTTAAGTGGATTTGTTACGCCCCAATGAAGGTCGTTTTCTCGAATAACATGCATGGACAAGCGCAACACAGCAATAGAATTTGACATTGAACACCTTAACGCGGCTGCTAGAATCTTAATACGCAATGTTGATACTCTAACGTACACAGCAACTGATGACGAATGAAATGTCTCCATGGTAATAATGTGTGTCGTATGCGACATGACTGCTAGGCCTACCTATACAAAAAATCACCAGTTCCATGCACTAACACTGACACTGCTATACGAATACAAAAATACGAAAATGCACATTTACCTTAATCTTATGGTAATGTCTAAAAAAATACAAAACAGTAGAAATCCCAAATAGCTTATATCTTAATATAATCGTATAAAAGGTACGGCCATCAGCTGCGAGCTTATTTATACTGTTATCATAAACAGGATGATACTATTGTTTATCTTTTCTACACTCTGCAACCTGTCATTTGACTGTCTTATTATCCGGTAAACCTTGCTTACCACAGGTTGTCAAATGACTAACAAAATAGGATGTTCCAGAGGCCAGCTGAGTGATGACGTCATTTGTGCAAATTTCTCGCAGGAGAATAGGGATATGTGCAGAGAATTTGCCAAAGAAATAATTGTGCTACTGTAAATCTAGTAAAAAAATATCTTTCTGTGGACCTCGTAGAAGTTAGTCCGGATGGGTGTCTGTGACGTCACTCAAGAGGCCATTGCATCACAACTGCAGTTCAGAAATACGACATGTAGCTCTAGAATGCCCTATTACACTGGTCATACTTATTTTAGCCACTGAATAACCCCCAAATGTATGTAATTGGTTTTCAAGCGACAGAAACGGGCAGATCGGATTAATCATGTGCTGCTCTAAATCAGGGAACCAAGATTGAAATAACATACCTTTTTAACCAAGTGTCAGACATGCATTTTATGATTTTTTACCTCTTTGTAGAATTACACTGAAAATATGTAGGCCCTACTTTTATCATTGAGACTGTCGCCAGGGCACGACCTCTATTGCTGTTACGCACAAACCTGCTAACGAGCTACTAGTACAAATCGCACGATGGAAATGATATATCGACGACGCCATTAATATCTTCAGATAGGAAACAAAATCAATGTTTTCATAACATCGATGTGACATTAATCTAGGTCTACGGTATGTGGGAAATCTCCTTGGTGCTCATTATTTCTTTGAAGTAGCATAAAAGCACTGATTTTTTTATTCAAAGGTAAATCTACTCCATGACACCGTCTTGCCACTATCAGACCGAATAAGAATAGCGTTTTTAGAAAACTGATAAAGCTGTATAACCTGTCATGAAAAATTAGACTGAGTCATTTCAAATTCAAAGTCTGTCTCTGAATTTAATTTTGCTCTAGTCTGTCCTTAAAAAGAAGAAACCAGTGTCAAGAACAATGTTACAGACTGTTGTATGTTTCTCTCACATTTGAAATGTTGTTGTGTGTTCAAGTAAAAAAAGACTCATCTGAACAGTAACTTGTGTTCACATAATTGACAAAATCTTAAAAATAAAAATACACTCAAACACGACAAAGAAATCGGTTGTCTCTTTTTCTAAGGGTATGCACAACTCAAAAACATCACAATTTTTGGGGGGATTGCAAGCTTCAGATAAACCCGTTCATTCCCTTAAGAGTTTTGACTGAAACACCAAAATTTTGAAGAAAGGAGGCAACCTAACAGGATTTTCGCAGAAAACTGAGCAAAAAGAGCAAGATAAATGTAGCATCACTTGACATGCTTTCGGTTAGAGTGTAATAAAGATATAAATTGTAGAAACTATAAGTATGTTCTTCTAATGTGACCTTTAAGGCTATCGATTTTTGGTGTGTGGAAGTAAGAGATAAATGTCGTCACTTTACCTAGCTGCTAAGCTATTTTGATCCCTACGTTTTCTTTGTCTGCAACAACTCTGATAAGCACATGGTAGTTACTAACTCAGTTATATATAGGCGCCCCAAATGAGGGTTGTTAGCTAAAGCACCCTTTTTGATCTTTAAAATGATATAATCTTTTTAGATCGCTAACAACATATTTGATAAATATTCATTTTATTATTTAAACCCAATTAACCTATTTTAATACTCAAACTGTCAATCAGTCCCCTGTTATGGAGGGAGTGAACGACCTTGGTTGAATTCACTCATTATTACCATAATTCACTTTATTACAGAGTTATAACACCTTTTTCTGATAGTCTGCCAAATGAATGTCTCATATAACGTTATTTAGTATCTTTTAACCGCCCATTAAAAGGCGATTCTACCTACTCGTTTATACCCTTTTCTCAAAGGCAAGTTCAGTGAAGAGTTTCACAGAATAGATTTAGGTTAAAGGGCTGACGTGTAAAATTTTCAAAACTTTTCTGTGGAAAGCAATGCTTTTTTAAAAAGATAAATGTTATAGAATAATGTCACCAAAAATAATCTTGACAAAGATTTGAATAGTGCACAACCCGGAAGTCAGTGCAGGAAGTGATGGCTGGGCTTGAGAAACAAGCTTTTGAGCGGCTTTAATTTTTCATTTCTTTCAGTTTTTTTTTTTCCATATTGTTGCAAAGTCGGAAGGAGGATCAGTAGATCAGTAAGTCGGTGAAGAAGAGAATTCGTTAAGTGTGAGTTTTTGGCTGGAAAATCTTGCACTGGGTACCTTTAAGGTGGGGAGACCTAATAGAATCTGTCGCCGAATTGGCCTCCTTTTGCAAAACAACTACACGTAGAACTACACGTAGATGATATCTACGACCTATAGAGTTGCTTGGTGGTTAAATTGGCCAATGTTCACTATAGCTTGGAAACAATAATAACATCCGCGTGCACCGTTTGCTGTCATTCAAACACAAAAGAGAAAAAAGAGAGAACATAACGCAATGACATTGGATTGAGAACAAATTACAATCATTTTGACCGTAATTTTGTACTCAGTTATACGTGTAAGCTCCAAATTGTTGCGCAGTTGCATTTGGACCAATTCACACACCAGAAAGAAGAAAAATATATTTTGTATTTATTTCATTTCTGTAAAGATCTGTATTGCTATCAAATACTGCACTTTGGAAGTTAAAAGGTTATTGTAAATTTAGTAATGTTATGGTATCTGGAGTACTTAAGAAGCAGGGTCCATTTTACTGATTCATGGTGATCCTAACACGATAAAACAAGCCCAAAGCTCAGCACTGAATGGACAGAAAAACATCAGGTTCAGAGATTTGTTTTAACGGTTGCTTTTCTTTAACATTTTGCAAACAATCACACCGATAACTTAACTGGCAGATTGTTGTGTTACTACTTAAAAAAATCTGTAATCTGATAACTTAGTTTTAGGTAATGCCTCAGCAGTTTTTCTGTTAAAGAAATAATCGATTTAGACTAATCAAATATTGATACCACCTTGACGTCTAGCTCTATTTCAGACTAGCTCTTCTTTTGTCTGCCCTGTACATGCAAATAATGCGATATCCATGTCGTGATTCTCAACTCATTGTATAGGGATATGCTTGATTGCATAATTTCGCGATGCGATTAAATTTACATGTCTTTTTCGATTTCTTCAGAATTGGAAGCATTGTGAAAAGGATGTCTGTCTTTCAAAGTGAGATAAGTGGAATTTCCCAAAGCACTGATATGAATGCCGAGTCAAGGCAGTAACTATGATGCTCCTGTCTCTCTTAAGAAAGATAAATCAAAAGGGAATTTTGACAGGTCCCGAGAAGAGGTGAAAGGCATTTGTTCTTAATCCTCTGAACAAAATTTAATCAATATGTTGGTAAAACTACTTGCTTTTTAATAGAGTGCATTTGATATCCTTTGTTTCAAAGCAGACTTTTTTATCACAAGGAGGATAATTTCAATCGAATACTTGATCGGTAACAAAAGAAGTAAAGAAGGGGTCGCATTTTGATACCACACTTTGTGAGTGGCGTATGGAAACAATGAGTACATTACATCAAACGCGCATCTTTCAGAACTTAAGAAAATAGTTCAAATTGACAATAGTAAAGAATATCTGACATGTTGAAGTAAATGAATATTTGCCCAATTTGCACAAGTGTCTATTAAGTCCGTTCTTAATACAAAACTGCCGTCTGCCAAGTACCGCCCGTGGCGTTAGTGCGTCACTGTCAAACTAAAGAAGAAAACACGACAAGATTAAATGAACGTACATGTAGTTTCCAAATGCGAAATTGCTTTCAGATGTAATCGTTTTATTTGTTTCAAGACTTTAAAAAATGATGACCGCTAGCGTGGCCAATGGTAGATTTTCAGTTCTGTTGTAGATTGAACATTAGGGCCGGCCGGCTGTTGGTATTTGTATTGTCTGTATTGTATACATCTTGGTTCATTCCATCCTTATTCTCAGTGGATGGAGCTAATGGTGCCCTCCCATGCCTGGTATACATAGTGAGACATAAAAGACGAATCGAGCAAACCAGGTGCCTTTAAGACTCTCGCCTAAGAGCCACAGTGTAGACTGGGCATAACACATTTGTTGCGCTATTCAACAACAATTTCCTTTCTTTAGTGTCCGCAATGAAGTTGTCGATACATTAACCAGTATGGCACCATCCATCGCCGATCATTTTCATTGATAATTGCTATTTTAACATTATTTAGCCAAGAATAACACCAGCCGTGGAGTTAATGCAATATGCCTTACTTTAGCTTTGATGACAAAGTCTGATAGTGGAGAAGAAACGCATACTGAGCAAGCCGATTAAATCTGTAGACACCAGATTAATACTTCTTTTGAAATTATACTTGGACAATGGTCTTTTCCCATTGCTCTTCTACGATATTTCTTTTATTGGACTTTTCTAATGAAATATCAGCACCTCAGATAGAGACCATCTTAAGAGGTAAAAAAGTGAATATGAATGTGTGCCGTTTTGGCGAAATACGTGACCCAAACAACGTTTAACATCTGGCTTATGGAAGAAAAGATAGAGCTGGGAAGATGAGATTTTGGAAAAAAATCAACATTAGCAGATATCAGTTCTCAAAAGTATGTACATGTAGGTCCGATTCGCGGTAGGGGAGTTATGATTCTTTTCTTCTCTAACACTTGTTTGTAAGGCACCAGTGTTCGGTCCGCGTTGTTCTCTGACCGTTTTTATGATCAGATAAACGAACTTAATAAAAACTAAGTTGTCTATAAATTCCACAGTTGGCATGTGTTTCTATTTTAAACAAGAAGATCATCATCTTGGATAAGGCTATTTAGCAATGAAGACAAAATGATAAAGTGTACTACATATTTGGCAAAAAAAGGTGACTCATTGTTTGGTACACACCAAGGCAATATATCATAAAACCAAAGAAAACTGCATGGAATTATTTCAGACATAGAGAGACCGTGTGTGTGTGTGTGTGTGTGTGTGTGCGCGCGCGCGCGCGTGCGCGTGTGTGAGTGAGTAAAAGAGAGAAAGGGGTATAACAGTCCACTTCTGCTACTAATATGTAAACAATCTAGCATAATACATGCATACGATTAAATGGGGAACTCTAAAGCTACTCACAGTGAAATAACAAAAAATCGAAGTGAAATAATAATAATAGGAAAGAACAACAAAGAAGGTCACCGGGGAATACCCTCCCCAAGGTCTATCACCCCTGCAGTGCCCCCAGCACCGCAGGTGATGAAAAATTTCAAATATCATCCTTTTTTGCGATCTTATTTTTTCGGTGAATACTTGGAGAATTTTCACCACATTTGAAGTAAAGTTTACCCAGGAGCGCGCTGACACGTTTAGCGCGTTCGTAGTTTAATAAACAGTGTACTACGACGGCTTGCAAGTATCAAAACAAAGCTCACTGTGGGGTTTCATTCTGAAAGAAAAGTTCAAAAGCATGACAAGAACCTTTTTTGTTGTTTGTGACTTTTTAAGCAAAACTTCTTGTTTAACAATATATGCCGCAGTGAAGACAGTGTGTGGAATATTTTTGATGAGGGCAAATGTCGAAATCCGCGTGTATCAGGACACGCACTGTGTATCAAAAGGAAACCGTAGGAAGTGAGAAGAGACTGATAAGCAACCTTGTATGGATGCCTTGTCACGAATGAGTTCTCTTTTGTCTCATCATTCAATTTTTTGCTGATTCACTATACCTTGCTTATCGCAATTTTCTTACGGAAGCAAATCTCTTGCTCTTTTGCTTTCAATAATCATTTTGCCTAGATACATTATACTCTGTAACAGTCGGAGTAGTCAGTGGGCAGGAGACCCGTAATTTCTATCATCTTGGATATTAGATATTGGGAAAAATCAATTTTTGATGAGTTTTCAACCTGAAACGATTAGTGTCGTGTCTCTTAATATAATATAATATAATTCTGGATGGCCCTATAACCATGTCACGTATACGAAAGCTAGTAAAAACTATACATCTTTTAAAGAAATTGGCCAATATATGGTTTGCCTGCACTGCTGCTGATGCCGAGTTCTAGCCACGTATTGTTAGTATTGCCTTGCCTTTTCGAAATGCATTTCAAAAATGTGCACAAGAAAATTTTGAGATAAAACGCTTTTTTTTTTTTTTTTTTTTTGTAGCCAGGGTTTTTCAAGCCCCAAGGATGAATGTTTTAAAACACGGGCTTTACTGAGAGTTATTAACTTTGCACGATCTCGTTAACTTTTACAGGGTAACCTATGAGAAATAATATTCCTTGTTATCTACATAGCCTGTTTACAGAAAATTTGACAGACTTGAGAGCCCCACAGTTGGCTTATGCTGAGGACCCTGCATATTTTGAACTAAGCCGACCAGAAATTGGTTGTATTAGAAAAGATGCACATTTTATAAGCGGTGGCATTTTTGAGGTGATGTGAATTATCTCGCTTAGCTGATCCACTTGAAAGCGAATCTATGGTTTTAATTTTATGCTGTGAGCTGTGATTCCGATTCCAGGAAATTGAACAGAATTGAATAGACTGTAAGGACTCCTCTAACAGGTGTATTCCAGTATTGTTTATGTTTTACTTTCTGAGTTTTCTAAGGACGGGATATGGCATCCGACTGAATTTGTATTTGGCTGGGCGCACGGTTCGATTCGTTTTACGTTGAGCCATAGCGGCTCTCTCAACTTCTATCTAGCGAGGCTGCTGTAAGAAACCTCATGCGTTTACTAGTTATGTAGTCATATAGGCTCTATAATCCAGGAAAGTCCTAAACAATCTATTGTCGTCTATATTAACCTAGAGCGCGTAGTTGGAGAGCTCTGTCTTGGAATTTCACGACCTCCACCTCGATTGCAGGGTCACACGACCTCCACCTAAAATACCCGACATCACTCACCTGCAATGTATCGGTAATGATAAGTATAAAATAACGACGACAGTGATAAACTGTGGTTCCTGAAATACACGGTGATGGCACACAACTATAATGAATACACTTCTAAAAGTAGGTGTGTGCAATGTATTTATATTCAAAAATATATTAGTGAATGTGAATAATACGTTTAAAGTGCAGGGCAAACGAGGATACAAACTAGTAGTTAAAGTAGTTATGTTAAGTTTTTTGTATAAGTGCACTTTTTTGTGTATGTTCACAATGCGATCTCTCTCTCTCTCTCTCTCTCTCTCTCTCTCTCTCCAACATGCACCGCCAATAATTCAATATTTTGTAAATGCTTATTCAGTTCGAGCTTACTGAGAAGTACTTATTTATTTATCGCAGGAATATTCATTTTTTAAAGAAAAAAACATAAAAAACAATAAGCTTCCGTGTTTTGGAATGATCCGCCACCCAAGGTGTCAGCAGAAACCACAGTCTTCACTAACCACACAACAACAACCGGTATCCTTCCCTTACAAGCATGCGGCTTGAGTCGTCCGTGTAATCACTGCTAACGACCTGTTCTACAAGAAGAGTGATTTTTTTTCCCTGTCAAGACAATTCGAAAGCATGCTGAGCACCGTTTTAAAATGCGCCGAGCTCACCTGCATGTCAGACTGGAGAAAGAATGTATCCTCCTGAGGGCGGGCCACCGAAACTCACTGTTATCCTTCACTATTTGTTATCTGCAGTTACCTGCGCCAATGTATTAGTGTGTGTGTGTGTGTTCGTGCTTGTGTGTGTGTGTGTTTGTATGTGTGTGTGTGTGTGTGTGCGTGTGTGCGTCTGTCTGTGTGTGTGTGTGTGCGTGTGTGTGTCTGTGTGATTGTGTGTGTTGGGGAGGGGGGTCGGCGTAGGAAAAAGAGCACGAATGACTGACGTTTTATTGTTGCACTGATTGATATAGGAGGTACAAAGCGAACAGAGATTGTTTGAATATCTTTTAAAGCGATTACAGCTAGTATTTAGACCATCATTTATTATTTTAAACAAAATTATGACTATCCAAGAGTTCAGAATGGTACGGTGGAAGGGTAGCCAACCGTACAGATAATTGAAAACGCTGTGTCAGGCAGTTGACAAAAGTGATGGGGAAGAAAATTCAACCATTAATAAATCCCCTGTGTTCTTATGTGATAACGGATATACTTAAATGCATAATGGTTTCCAGACACTCCAAATAATGGAAGTTGATCGCGTTTTTTATTCTTTTCTGTTAATGTCCACTAACATGTACATTTTTTTCATCCATTAAAAGCACTGTATCTACACGTGCTTTTTGGATCAATTCTTGAACTTGGTCCAGACAAAGGTGCGTTATTTTCACCTCATCATTTTGAATTTCTCTGCATCATGTTGAATTTTCGATAGTTATGCCGGTTAATGCAGTTACAATGCTGTAAACATGATGTTTTTCTAGTTTCATAATGTTATTATTTTGTTATTGTAATAGTATAATTTTATCATAAACTCGCGAATTTTATGCAAAAATCACTTCTCTGTCCGTGCAATAGTCGAAGACGAAAGAAAATGGATAAGCACTCCCACAGGTGAAATATACGTGCAGTACACAACTGTAAAGACAAGGCAATTCTACACTGGTGTGCGTGGGTATGTAAATTACAGAATATCTCAGTAACCGCGCAAATCACTATAAAACTTGTTTTCTGGCAAAGGGAGGAGATGAAAAATGACAGTTCAAGTTTAACACGTGTAGTGTTAGGACAATGACCGGACTAGTCACCTTCCGATCTGAGAGTCAAATGTGACATTAAAGGGCACCCTGTAAGTCAGAAACATTATGTTCTGTGTCTTCCAAACTGAGATTTATTGCTCCTGTTTCTGCAAACAACCTTCTGCGTATTCTATATGGTACATCTTCATGCTTAGAAGAAAGACGTTTTGTTTGTTTTGGATAACCCCGTGGTTTCCCTAACTCCAATTCTTCTTCTCGCCACAGATATTTGAGAGAGTCAGAATTTGTCTTTTCTTCACATGTAAATATTCCAAGTTCTGAATCAATGATGAATGGTGAATTTTATGGTGGTAGGGACACGCATCAGTTTACGATCAAATGACACTGATAATATTGAGCTAATAGTAATGAAAGAAGAATGCAAGGATTATGATTCGTTGGCTAGTTGTTCTCGTAGGTCGGTGCTTCTCCTGCTCACTTCCTGGTGAAAGTAGTATCCCCAAAACAAAAGGGTGCTTTTTTATGCATTCCACCTTAATGGAGCACCGATTAGATCTACCTATTCTGATTCTAAAAATTCGGAGGCAACTTTGGAAATGGGGTAGGGGGTAACCGATGAAAGACGAATCTCGTCTATGTACATGTACCAGCAGACTTTATTACGATTGCAAAAGAAGCATACACATATTTGGTATAGTCTATACGGCACCAGAAACTAAGACAGCTTTTCCAGGGGACGTACATCCTACATCAAGGATTAGGAACGGAGATTTCAAGAAAGCTCCATTGTGCCGTTTTTCTTTGTCATCCCACGAAGTTAATTTTTCTCATTACCTCATAGCTGATGACGTCTATAATCCGCCGTCAATAGTAAGACTTAAAGACTACGTGGTGATGGAAACGTGAAGAAAGATCCATCACTTGCAACTTACAGAACATGTTGCGCTTGCATGAGCTCCTGTGTTCTTTTGAATAGTATCAGTTTCTTGCAGACGTCTATCGTAAAAGAAAATATTGCCGCCATTAAGTGATTAACCAAAACCAAAGAATTGCAGACAATCTACATACTGCGTAATTATAACAAGAAAGCCCTTTTTATGGGATTTCTCTTTTTTGTTATTTTTCTTGTAACGATGACAAGCCAGCGCGTTTTCTCTAATTTCCCGGATAGGGGCTTAACAGTTCTAAAAGGGATTACTTGTAAGTCAGTACTGTGCAATAAATCTAAGAATATTTAAAGTAACCATTTTCGTAATTAAGGCACTTAGCAGATAATAGGTGATTTGACCCGAAATTGATTTGCTAAATAATTTCTGACTGCCATTACGCCGAGGAAATAGATAACGATATGGCTGGAAATAATTTACGTCCATTGTCTTTTCCGAATAGAAAATAAAAACAAAGGTCAGGCAATCCTAAAATGTTACAAAGCCATGTACTTTAGGTTGTAAGCTTGCCATACATCTATTGGTGATGTCGGAATATAATACAAAATGTAAAATTGGAAAACCGCATATCTTGGTCATTTAGTATAACAACCTACTTAAAACTTGATTACCGAGATTTGATCATTGTAGAAATGTGACAAAATACTAGTGCAAATTTAAGACAGTCGTAACAAAAGTTTTTGAATAACAAAAGTAATCTGTCCGTCTACATTAACTTAATCGTTGCTTTCACATCCCCAGAGAAGCTCCTTCACGCCTGCGTATAAAAAATCATTGACACAGATCTACCTTAACCACACAGTAAAATAACTGTTTTGTAACCTTGAATCTGTTATAATGGACCAATTATCTACAAAACCAGCATTCGAAAAACATACTTAAATTCTAAATTGCGATGTCTATGTCGTGAAATACTTCAATAACTCAGCCGTATTGAAGAGCCTTCGTGGTCGTGTTGGAACGTAGACTTGGTGCTATGAAACATGGGGAGGGCAGGGTGGTATACTCTTGCATCAGAGCGTGTCTTGCTGGCTGTCATTAAAGCCATATCTGGACGTTATTCATCTTATAAAAAAAAGTGAAAACTAGTCCGTATAAAAACCTTAACGAAAGATTGAAAACATAAATGGATGGGTGGCTGAATGAATAAACTTCTGAATGAGGAAAGTGTCTGATAACTGAATAAAAAAGAAAGTGAAGAAACGAACGAGTGGGTGGGTGTTTGCTTGTCTGTTTGTTTCTTATCCTAGAAATCTGAACTTGGAATATACGCCATCATTGGTGTTTTATGAGGGCAATTACAAATTAGAATTGCTTGTAAATGTGCGATAAGAACTGTACACACGAGGCAGCCTGATTAAGATTTATTATGTAGCTGGATTTATTAGCAGCGGCTGGGTTTGATCGTAACTTCAGCCGTTATGATGAAGCAAAGATGAGAACAAAAACATGAGTATTATAGATAAGTTTACATAACACACGTACGTGCACGAATTGCGTTAGATGTGACAAATTACACTGTGTTTTTCAGCTATCTACCTGATTGTGTCTGCTGATGGCCACGCCCCTTGTGCCGTCGGCTCATTCCAGTGCGGTAACACTTCGGTCTGTGTCAAGCAAGAGGACCACTGTGACGGTCAACAAGATTGCCCTAACGGAGAGGACGAATCATATAAAATGTGTGGTACGTAAATTTATATGTTCATTTCTTTTTTTTTCTTTTCTATTTTTCTTTTTTCTTTTTTTTTTTTTTTTTGGGGGGGGGGGCAGGGGGGCAGAATCTTTTAGATAAAGAAATGTTTACATGTTTCCTTTTTTCAGTTGCAAAAACTTTATATCACCAACTGTGCTATATCGATAAATTAGTTGGTTTATTTTCATAGGCATGTTCAGTATTTGAAAAACACTCATTTTAAATCAGTATTTGTTATATATGGACATAACTTCTTTTAGGGGTGTTTTTTCTACTTTTATTTTCATATAAATTAAATCATAGTGTTATATTGAAAAAGCAGTTTACGTCAAAAATTTTCAATGCAGTCATGAATTACAGCATATTTGTGTAAACTGTGATAACCTTGATTATCTGCCTCGAGCAACAATCTTTACAATCTCTCTTTAGTGAACAACGAAGGGTGGTTTGAACACATCGTAAAAAACAGAACGATACCTGACGTGAAGGATAACGCAAGCTGTGGTAAGATAACGTTAACACTGGTTTCCATATGTATGATATCGATTTAGAATATGATAAACTGAATTTGAAATTCTGGCGTATATTAGGCCATTTTTGACTGAGTACTCCCATGTGCGCTACTCTCTCCTTTTCCCACGCCGAGATCAAAGCAACACCCCTACCTGACTTTTTTTGCAATTCTCCACTTTTAGATATATTTTGAAATATTAACACCAGAAGTCCTTGGTCTTCTTATTTCAATTTTGCCAAAACAACACACAACTAGAAAGAGAAGTTTTTTGTTGTTGTTCTTAGTTTTTTCATCTCTGTCCTCCGTCTTTTCAGGTCTTCAGTTCGTACCTCCAACATGTCAGTGTGTGAAGATGACGAGGCTGGATTGTTCTTCCCACAGCCTGGTCGCCATACCGTCTCCCCTTCCAGCAAACGTCACCAGACTGTGAGTGCAGTGTAGTGTAGTGCAGTGTAGTGTAGTTTAGTGTAGTGTAGTGTAGTTTAGTGTAGTGCAGTGTAGTGTAGTGCAGTGTAGTGTAGTGTAGTGTAGTGTAGTGTGGTATACACTGTAGTATAGATAAATGTTAGAGTTCATGCTTCTGTTACTTCTATGATAATCTCCGGAGACAATGTACTTTGATTGTGCTTAGTATGCATCTAAATCCTTTCCTATCAATCCATGTTCATCATTTGAGAAGCGAATGTCTATTCGTACTTTCTTCACTTCTTGGAGATTAGTATTATATTTAACTCCAAACTGACATCGAATACTTTCTACCAGTTAAAAATCAAGTACAGGTCCTATTATCTATATTATGAATTTCGTCACACAATTGCCTGAGTTATATACATGTGCCGATTCCTCCATCTTTTCCATATCTCGGGGTACAGATATCTCATGAGGAACAACATCAAAAATATCTCTGACGGTAGTTTTCATGGTCTTAGAAGCATAGATCTTCTGTAAGTATCGTCACTTTTATCCGGTAAAGCTTTGAAATGTTTGTGACAGAGTTTGATTAACGCAAACGGAAATTGTAAATATAAATCACTTTCCCGTCAGTAAATTGCTCAATGCCTATAAATTAACATTTTCACGATAAAGCTAAAAAATAGTAAGACAGATTAACTAATTGAATGTGTTAGAAAAATTGTTTATAATGATAGCAGTATTTATTGTAAACAAATGATAATGAAATAGTATAAACATGACGTTGAAATCAATACTCATTTTAATTAAATAGAAAATACTACAAAACATTGGGCCCCATTGTATCCGTCTTTACTTATTGTTTCAGACATCTCGAAGGCAATTGCATCGTTTCTTTGAGAAACAACACGTTCCATGGCCTACAAGGTTTGGAAAAGCTGTAAGTAGTTTACGCCTTTTTTACTCTAAACAAAAAGTGAAAACCCCTTAATTTATATCATAAATAGAAAAATGGTTTCATTTGAGACACCTCAGACAATGGCTAAAAAGTTTAAACAGATATTTTATATTTCTTTGTTGCTTGGAATTCGAAATATCCTTGGCTTTGTAAATGATCGTCTGTTTGATTTCAGGTCAGTTGCCAACAATTCTCTGGTCGAAATTGAAAGCGGAGCGTTCAGGACACTGCCTCAACTTATCTGGCTGTTAGTAAAGAGTTCGTAATGTGTGTATTCAGTAGATGCATTATAGTCCAGGAATTCCCGTAGTGCCCCCTTTTTTATTCTTTTTATGATCCTGTCCAACAGACAGACTCCAACCCGTGTATTACTGTAGTACATAAATGAAGTATTCTTAAACTTACATGTATATGCATGTAATCTTCTTATTTTCATAAATGTCATGTTTTGGATGGTAACATAATTACGAATGTGAAGATGGTAATATGTTCCCTCCTTTGCATTCCAGATTTTTGCAATTTAACCACATACGGCGAATTCCCAGAGGAGCCTTCGAGGGAGCGAGTAAATTAGAATGGATGTAAGTCTCGATAGCCATGGTGTTTAACGGTTATCGCCAAATGCATATTTTCCCTTTTTCGTTACCAAGTACCATACTGTAATATGAATTAAATTTGGTTTGCATTAACCCTATACTAGATACACATACAGACCCGGGCCATAAGCTGCCACTTTTATTGCTGCATATATTCAAAATGTATGTCGTTTGAGTCAATACCCTGTTGCGTTCTCTTGATGAAATTCGGTGTACACTGAGATCCACGAGTTAAGGCACAGGTCCCTCCAAGTTTGATACAAACACTAAGCAACAGGTGTGCTGACTTGAAACACTATTCATGTTTATATAAGCTGACTGTTACCAGGCCCCAGTTTACAAAAAAAAAATTATATGTGAATGATCATGATTCCCTTATAACCTATTTTCAGTGATCTACGCGGAAACGATCTGCAGTTGTATGGCGACGAGTTTGAAGGGCTACCTGAGCTTAATTACCTGTAAGTTACAACACAAAATAAACGTAATCAGGCAGGGCAGTTGTGGCTTTTAGGTTAAAATCCAAACTAAAAATCTTATGCAGCAGAACATGCGGTGGAGTTTATACCCGCTAGACCTTGAATGTCACTGGTCAGCGAAACTATAGACCAATGTTGAAACGTTCCTGAATCTAATCAACACGCACTCGTTTATTGGCCAAAGTTATAGTCACCTACAAACAAAACTCAACAGCTCTCTATGGGGGATTTGTTGATACTGTATGCTACACATTGTCACATTTCAGAGATCTTGAAGGGAACCACATCACCCACATCAGAAGAGAAACCTTCCAGGGTTACAAATCATTACGGGTGCTGTAAGTAACAATTACTACACTGAATGTGGAAGTTCTGAAAATAAAGGAGTCAAAATGAATGACGGCACTGTGTATAGAATGTCATCGCGGCTGCATGTTTATACTATTTAGTTAATTTTTGTTAAAATACAAATTTTTCATTGAAAAGAACAAGGAAAATAGATATCGACGTATAAACCACGGTAATCGCATGTACCATTTCAGAATTTTACGTGGAAACCACATAGCGTCGGTGAGTCCGGACGCTTTCGCCGACCTTCATGCACTGTTACAACTGTAAGTTGCACTATTTACTCTAGACTACTCAATTATATGTAAATTACGTTTACCTCCTATTTCCGGTGCACAGCCATGACACATATTTTTTTTAAATTAGAAGAATATTATATGAACTCGTAACGTGTAAAAAAGTCTTCACTGAATCATTAAATAACGTGATATTTTTCTTCATATTTTAGAGACCTGATGGACAACAAGATTATGGTGCTTGACGAGTCAACGTTCACACACAACGTTAGGATGACAAAACTGTAAGTTAACTTCTGTAAATCCAAGCAAGAAGGTGCCGATTCATTATCTTAAATATCTCACGAAAAGTTATGCAAGTACATTATTTCTTAAAACTTTTTAGGGACCTTGCCGATAATCCACTGCCCGGATTTCCAAGACGGCTCCTGTCTCCGCTTACACAACTCAAGTCTCTGTAAGTATTGCATATGCTACAGGAACGTTTCCATTTGGTTTATGTGCCTAGTAGTGGAATACCCTCTACCAGGGCCACAGACTGATTTTTACTAGGCATGCACAGATATGTCTCTGGCTAATATATTGATGGTACATTTCTTCACTGCGTTAGAGAAAAGTGTACATAATTTATCTGCGGCCCTGGTAGAGGGTAGTGGTGGAGCAAGACCCCCAGCCCACGCCCCGATACAGTCAGCAACTTTACCCTACTTATAATCCTAGCACTGAACAGTCAGCACAACTATTACTTAGATGAAGGTGGGGAGGGGGGGGGCGAACAACCAGGCTATATAGTAGGGCCTACATTTTTTCTACCGCCCTGTTCCAAGAACCAGTCTAAAATGCCACTCTTTGTTGTGTTATTTTAACATCAGATTGTTGAAATTCTTCTTAAGAGAATATTGACATTTGGGTTTTTTTTAAACTGGTGCTTACTAAATAGTGTCATATTTAATTTCAGAGATCTTAGCGGCATAATAATTCCAAATATAGATGCGTCATTCTTTTCAAGCCTGAAAGAACTTCATCATGTGTAGGTATATTTATAATGTATTAAAAACCACTCTCTCAAGTTAACACCCTATACAATTGCCAATCAATCTTGACGTTTTTTTTTTTTTTTTTCAAATATACAAACCATTATCTGTATTGAAGTGTCAGATAATCTTCACTTTCCATGTTTAAGAAATACTTTGTATTAAATATACCTAGATAAGTGCCAATAATTGAAATGTTATAGAACTTGTTTCCACAGTGTATATTTTATCCGCAGACACTTCGAAAGGTTCAGTTATTGCCACAAAGCCATCCACGTCCCAAACTGCTTCCCCAAAACAGACGGTCTGTCCACCATAGAAAACCTGCTTGCTGACGTCATCCTGCGCGCGCTGGTATGGATAATGGCGCTGATCACGTGTGTGGGCAACTTGTTCGTCATGTTAGGGAGGTTGATGATCAGGGAGGAAAACAGGATGCATTCTGTTCTCGTGAAAAACCTAGCAGGTACAAATATATTTAAAATGTCTGGAACCTTTTCTCAAAACCTAGTACTTTGTTTCTGTAGTGTTACAAATACATTTAATGTTACTGAATTGATGTAAAACATCACACACTGCCTTTAATGCGTTAGGTAAACACCTAATTCATTTTGATAAACACTTTTATTTCTGACAAGTTAATTATTTTTACTGCATGGTTTTAGTCTTATATATAATCTCGGTTGATCTTTTTTAAATCTAAACACCTTCTTTTGGTGCAAATGTTAGGAGAAGAAATACGTGCATTTGGTAAGATATTTTCTGTTAAAAATATCAAATTAATAATATCCACTTTCTTTGATTATATAACATTTCATTTTACAGCCTCCGACTTTCTGATGGGCATTTATCTGATGATCATCGGCGCTAAAGATGCCAACTACCGCGACAACTACAACATGTACGCCAGCGACTGGCGCTCCAGCTGGGAATGCCGCTGCACTGGTTGTCTCGCAATGGCGTCCTCAGAAGTTTCCATATTAATCCTAACATATTTATCACTCGAGCGCTTTGTCGTAATCTCACACCCTTACACGACAAAAGGACTGACAAGCAAAAAAGTGATCATTGCTTTGAGTGGGATTTGGACGGCAGGGATACTCCTAGCTGTAATCCCGGTGACATCCACGCACCTGTTCGGGGACTTCTACGGCACAAACGGGGTTTGCTTTCCACTTCACATATACGAGCCATATGAAGCCGGTTGGCAGTATTCCTCGTTCGTATTCTTAGGTTTGAACTCGGTCTCTGTTCTCATTATTGCGCTGTGTTACGTCAGTATGTTCTGCAGCATACAGAAGTCACGCCAGCTCTCACACGGGTTTTCAAGTGACAATTCTTTTGCACTGAGGTTTTTCTTCATTGTTCTGACTGATGCCTTGTGCTGGGCGCCTATCATAATAATCAAAATCATTGCGCTAACACGGGCTCCAATTCCAGGTTAGTCAGTGAGAATGCGGTCGCTTCAGATATGCACTGTCGATCAAATATGACGTGTTCTAGGTACTTATGTTTTGTCATTTATATTTTGTCTTTTCGATACATTAACACATCTACTTTAATATGTCAATTTTGTTTTCTATTTAGATGAGGTTCATGCGTGGGTTGCTGTGTTTGTCCTTCCAATCAACAGCGCCATCAACCCCGTTCTATATTCCCTGACTACTGTGACATTCCGCACCAGGCTGCAGAAGTGGGGCTGTTGTCTGAAAGCACAACCACAGACCAGTAGTAAGTACATTGTATCGTCACAACTAACACAATGGCGAATCGCACTTTACTAACTGACCCAGTCTCTGGTCAACACATCAGCTAAAACCAGGCTGCAGGAGTGGAAGACCTACATTGCATTGTCACAACTACCAAAGTAACCAGTTTGCTCACTTCAGAAGTCACTTGTCCTTTAAACAGCTCTCAGTACACTGCAGTCTGTGAAGAGGTGCATTGAAATTGCTTTAAGATATATACGTTTACTTTAACGTGTTTTCAAAAAAGTTCTGCCACCGCCATCAAGCAGCTTTCTTTGCCGTAATTACAAATCTTTCGCTATATTAGTTTGGTATTTACAAGATAAGACAGAAATGTTTGGCATAGGAACCTACCGTCTCTAATCTCCTCTAATCGTAAATAAAACCATTTTAATAGCTCATGTTGAAAAGCAGTATACCTAAATCTTCTCCATTTTAATTTCACAGTCGCCCGCGCCAGTATCCTTCCCTCACGAAGTTCGTTTCGCCAAGACGCGTACTCTCACTTCAGCGACAATCAACCAGACAACAGTACATACACCATGGAGCTACTGATAGCTCAGGACGGGGCCGCTAAGGCCTACAACGGAGAGCTTCTGACACCGCCATCCTCCCCAGACCATACAGCCAAAGAAGAGGAAACGAACAAATTAGTGGCAGCGGGTGACTCGGAAGAGCTCAAGTGATAGTTTTTACTTGTGGTAGCCTACCACTCGTCCGCGGATGGGCAGAGATATATAGTTCTGGATTCTGTTTATCAGTTATGGTGTCATTCGTCTAGTCATTTCTGCATTCGTCACGGGTAAATGATGAACAAATAAAGGGTATGACCCCTCTCTGGGGGCTCTTGAACTTAAACTAAATCTGTTAGTTAAGAAAGGGGTTTAGCCTGTCATTTCTTTCAGCGCCGGTCACAGATAAATTCAGAAAAATTGAAAGAACCGACGAAGAAGATACTTGGTTGTTGTATTTTTCTTTTTGTCATATCTATTGACATGCAGGGGAATAGAAACTGTTCGTAATCGAAGATAATGATCTGAGCATATAGATTTTGTGGAGCCCAAGGTATTTTGAAACAGAATTTAGTTGTCTTTTCACGATTTTGCGTAATACAGTGTATCTCCCATACGACGATGAACACTTTTCCTTCAGAAACAGAAGTGATATTATTTCTAAATTTCAGCCAACCTTATCCATCCAAGCTCAATCTAATGCTCAGTCACACCTCATTCTCTTTTGGTACCAAACGGTGTATTTGCAATGTATAAAGCTTTAAGATAATTATTTAATATGAACATTTACGTATGGGATAAAGTGCGCAAAATAGCGATTGTTTATCTTTGAATATATAAAAGTATATAAACGTGAAGTTGTTTTTTATCATGTATACGTCATAAATGTCGTCTTGGGCTGTTCTTATCATCGTCATCGCCGTTGTTATCTTTCTGTTATAAATGTTGTATTAAGAACGTCAAAGTATGATAGAATACTGTTTTTAATTTAACTAACTTTTTTTGTAGAAACCGTCGCAATACTTATGTCGTCCATGTAAATTGTTATTTACCATGATGTTGTTTTGTTACAGTGGCCATGTGTGCCATTGGGTTTTAAAGTAAGTTCCACAATTTGTTTTAAAACGGGTGACTGGACTGAACTGAGGCCTGGGGTTTAGGCTGAAGAGTGTGTGTGAGGGGGGAAATGGGTCCCAAGATTAGGGTACATTTTCGATTTTGATCAGTATATCTGTATGTATTATGGAAGTGTGTTTCCGTGCGTGCGTGCGTGCTTGGTGTGTGTGTGTGTGTGTGTGTGTGTGTGCGTGCGTGCGTGCGTGCGTGTATGTACAGGGCGGGCGTGGAGTGTTTAGCACAAATTCCAAAACGGACAGCACCAAGAAAGATGCCAAATGTGGTGTATATTTGTACATTGCAGTCTTGTAACTTATTGAAATATACATAATTTTAATTGACTGTTTTTTGTTGTTTTATGCTTATAAAACGGCTTTCAATATGAACAAAAGGTTATGTCCATAATCATTTAAAATTCATCATCAGGATTGCCAATATGCATGTTACAGTATTAAAATTCTCGTTTTTTGACTTTTTGTCAATAAGTAGATAACGTGTACATGAAAATGAAAGAATCCACTTAAGTAAAAAGACAGCAGATTATACATAGTAGACTAACCAAAACTAAAACACGAAAATTTTGTTTGTATAATGTTTCCCGCCATCACATTTTGAACATCGTCGAACATATCAAAGTACATTTCTTTTAAGTTATGTTTGTCCTTTTCTTGAAGGTAAAAACAATTTTTGGTTGAACGTAAAAGCAAATTCCAATTATTTTTTTCTGCTGAGGTGTTTTATTCGCAAGATAATCTATTTCCAATAGTCGAAACTCTTATGTACATAAATTGATTATCGCCTTTATGATAAAAGAGAAACAATATTTCGAATAATATTCAAGCAAAAAATGCTTTTTATATCCAAAAGAATACGTTTACAACAAGATTGGAATAGATAGACCTACTAATAAATAAGACCATTTAAATAAGACTTTACTAAAATCAGTAGCCCATTATGTCTATATGTTGTAGCAATGCTTGCTCAAATGTGACATCGATACTGCTTTGTAGACCTATAAACTCGCTTCTTAAAAAACAAAAAAAAACAAACTCAGATATCTAAAAACATAAACAAACGCGTTATTTTCCACACAGAATTATAAAAACAATGAAAGAGTGAGTTTTACCGGAGATATGTCACAGACAAGTATAACTGTTCAACATGCAAGGTCCGACAAACGGGTTGTCCACGCTTGGAACATCAGCACCTGTGACGTAACTTGAAAATGTCTGCGAAAAATTCGGCAAAGAATATACATTTTCCATAGACGTCAGTCCATCATGGGGCGATCTTAGTGTCGCCATAGCGTTTCCAACTTGCCCTACATTAGAAAAAGCACCAGATAATTCTTGTTGATATCCGTATGGTTCGTTGTAAATAGGGTCCATAAAAAGCGCCCCATTATAACTACTGGCATATGGCTGGTCCCAGCTTTGCAGACGATAGTCCGTTCGACTGGATATTGGCAACAATGGCGATATCGGCGGGGATGATGTTGAGGAGGTCTCTCGTTGAGGACTCCCAGAGGAACTGTGCTGGCTTGACCCACAACTGGACGGCCGGGCAAGGCCATCTTGACCGCCTATAATGTCATGAATGTCTTCATGCGTAAAATATGGCGGGTCTAGTGTTGTCTGTTGACAGGTGTAGACACCGTTGGCTACTGGCTCCAGTTGGGACTGATATGAATAGTTCTGAAGAGCATTCTCTATGTAATATGCCGTGTAGGACTGCTGCTCCAGAAGCTTTGCTGGCTCGGTAAAAAAAGACGGCGGTAGCTTTCTATTCTTCAGCGGAACGCGGTTCGATCTACAGCTTCCTTTGACTAATTTAGCCTGCGGATCCGCACAACACTGTTTATGTAACGTCCGTGGATCAAACAGCGCCTGTAAGGACTTATGTTGGATTCCGAAATAAGAGGTTTCCTTCCTGGTGGGTTTAGACACCCTACCGCTGTGTATCACCGCTGTTTCGGTATCATAGGACCCGTTGCTTTTCTTCAGTTGTTTCTGCAGGTATTTCCTGTGATTGACCTTACGTTTGGATTTCCCACATTTGTCCAAAGCTAACTTGATGTTGCTGGAAGCGATGTCCACGAAGCTCAGTAACTGCTGGCCAGTTTCACCGTCGCCACTTCGATCTGCTGTCGCCATGCCTCGATAAATTGTTTAAAAAACGGGATATTTCAGAATCCCAAGTGTCTTGTTTTCTTTTTGCCTGACAGCTGTTTTATGGTGTATCCTTAATTAACATTTATGTCGCGTCTTGGTCAACGACTGAGCGGTTCATCAAAACAGCTCCAATACAGTTCTGTAGCGAAACGTCCAGTAATAAATCGGTAACCTTATTAGCTCAGTGTGTCACGGATCTGGATGACTACAGTTAATTTGACCTGTACTAAGTCGTTTTTAAACTGACAGGTATGCAAATTAAGCAGCAGCGCGCCTCGTGCACTTAGTAACCCCTCTCCACTACGCGCATGACAGTACTAGTAGTGCGGTGCGAGCTGACAGTCTGGTTATACTCAATCCATTGAAATGCTAAAGTGTTACAGAAATTTATGTCCTTGACTGAAAAGAATGTGATTTATAAGAACGCTGAAGTCTTTTCTGTTGATCATTTTAATATTATCAAGAGCAGTTAATAGTGGTAGTCATATTTTATTAGACACGGTCCGCTAGTCTGCTGAATTTTGAATTTAATACAAGAGAGATTTATTATCATGTATGAATGTTTGACCTCATAAGACCTAAAGAATACAGTTTTGTCCTGGTCCAAAGCTAAACATCTTTAAGTCAACACACTCTGGTGACGTTTGAAGGAGTACTGTCAATCCCATAGGCTTCTATGTGCCCTATGACGCATTTTAAAAGAGACAAGTTAGGATCGTCAGATTTTTAAGATTATGTTTTCAAACTTTTGTGATAAACTTCCATTCATTAATTCTACAGATGTTTTATCACTTTGGGTTTTGCGTGTGCTTATTTTGTTTCCGAGATAAAAACGTGCATATTTTTTTAGTAAATCAATATCAATATAACCTGAATACAAACGTGAAAGTATTACATACGCGATTGTTACCAAATAAGCGATATTTTGGCTGTGATGCTTGAAATTAATTCAGGGGCAAAAGTGTAATTTTTACACAGTTCTTTGAACCTAAACTCCATGTATTTAGTTTAAATTAAAACCTCTGCAACATTTCTTAAAATAGAGGAAACAGACGGTGTGACACTTACGCACCTAATAGCTATACATATGTGGTTTTTCTGACAAATAATCGTCATTTAATGATTTTGCCTTAATGAAATGCCGGAAGTATGCTGTTTGTTGTCATTTACTCGCTTTCAAATGGCGCATTAAGAAAGTTTAAACTTACAGGAATGATCCTCCAACCGTATCTTGTCACTATCGAGATCGATTCCTTTACTGCACCTGTAGCCGCAAAGAGATCAAGTATTTAACTTTTGATAAGATTGTGTCTGAAAGGTATTGTAGAATAAAAGGAACGGTTTCGCTCAGGGACTATACCTGTGTACATATATATGTATTATGAATAGCGAAAATGCAGCACACAAAACAGAAACCTTCTTTTCCATGACTTTGTTGCACATGAGCAAACATTACCCTCTACCGGGGCCGCAGTTATTATTGGGTACATTATTGGCTGAAGCGATATAAGACCAAAATGACTGTCTATTTATCTAGAGACATATCTGTGAATATCTGTGGAAAATCAATCTGTCGCCCTGGTAGAGGGGTAAACAAACATTAAAGTTAAGATATTTTTCAGATTGCCTTTCGGAGATCCAAGTCTATGTTATTGTATTTGATATGCAATGCGTCATCTCTCTCAATGCCATATTACGTATCTGTACGTCGGGCTTGTAATAACGATGTGTAGGCCTTGGATGTTTACCATGAAAATGGCCACTTGTTAATATTATTGATGTAAACTAGCTTTGTTGATTATTGATTACCACAAAAACTAAGAAGCATGCATTCCTGTACATGTCAACTTAAATTGTAGTTAATTCAATTGCGGATAGCCTCCCACGCTGTCAAAGTGCGGGGCAACGAGTGTACTGTTTTCCTCAGGGCACATTTTCTGCGAATTGCCCAAACCCAAAATGAAATTAGAATTTGATGACCTCGAACTACGCAATATTGTAATGTATCATGAATCTGTCTGCGTTATTCTGGACATGTTGGTGTTAATTAAATGCTAATTGAACATCAAGATTTTGGTACCTTCACCAACTAAAGAGTGACAATTCATGCGGAAAAGTGATTCGTGATTGGAATTCTTTGTACCTGAAGTTAACAGACAGTAAATATCGAAAAAAAAATTAAATGACACTAATTTTAAAATATCGAGAAATTTTAACATATTAAAAATGACGTTTTTCTCAAATGATGAGATAGGATATTAACCTTAGGTGCTCTTATTCTACCTCACGGACCTACAAGGAAACCTCGCTTACATTTTGCAATCGATCGATGGTTACAAGGCCTCCACAGAGGGCGCGGTCATATGCTGGAGAATAATTTTTACCATATACGGATTATAGTCCAGTTAAAGGGATAATAACTCTTCGTATTGGCCAAAAAATTAATTTTCCTGGAGTAAACAACAATTTTCCCATACTTACAAATGGTTAATGATTCCATTTTTACATTCAAAATTAGTCGCTGGTGTTTTTCTAAAAAGTTTGTTTCTTTGTTATAATCTTTTAAGAGATTATAACAGAGTATAGCCATCAATGGAGGTCACGTGGTCTAAAGACAAGCTCAGATATCAGAATAATAGCTATAACTGCTGTTTTTGTGGTAAAATAGAATATATTATATTCCATTAGTTGTTCACAATGTTTTTATTGTGAAATATAGATCTCATACGAAGAATTATTATCCCTTTAACTCTTGGATCACAATGGAAATAAGTGTTTTTACTTTCTTATCTCATCCATGTATTTATCATGTCTTTTTATATATTTCGTATATAATTCACATTTTAAGAATGCATGAAGTTAAACATAGCATATCATAACTTGATAGTTCTTGACAGAGTAGACACTGGATGAATTAATGATTGGTTAAATTTTGAGTCGATCAGTAAATAAAACATTTGGTCAACTTGAAATAAAGTTGTCTGCAGAGATTCAACTGAATACTTTTTTCAACAGAAACAAAAAAAATAAATAGAGGGAAGCCTCTTGAATTAAACAGTCTGTAATTATCACCTATTTCTAAATTTATGGCTTTTTATGTGTCTAGTGTATATCATAATGAGCTCTCGTAAATCACAACCTTATATCGCACCATTTCTGTACAGTGACGAAATAAGTCATTCTGAGTGAATGATACGTTTCATTTAAATTGCAAACGAAGAAAATAATCATAAGCTGTCTTATAGCCTATAAAACTAGGTACAGTGCCATACGAGGAGATAACCTCTGTACCAACAGTATTTGCTGTGACTGTCGATATCGCCTTGGTTTGAATCTGTATATATATAGGAGCGTCTCTCTACAGGCTCTGAATTTTTGTTTTTAAATTTCGTAAGGAATCAATGAAATTTTAAAGGACCTGCATGTGAGCAGTGATGATAAGCTATTCTTCTCAGGCTGCACTCAGAAAGCGCAGACCTCCACCAAGACAAATGATACACGATTAATTAATCAATGAATTATCACCAAAGTGTAACCATTTTTAAGTGAGCCCATTTCTGACCAATCCTTAAAATTTCATCAGTCCATTCATAACTTTCTGAGTTAAGTTGGCGACGAACAAACAAACAAACAGACGGGGGCCAGGGGGTGAAAACAACCGCCTCGGCAGAGGTAATGAAAGCGTATGCTGCATTTCTTTAAGCGTTTTTCATGCCTCATAAACGATAATTGCCGTTGCCGAGCACGAGCCTCAGATTCACACCTCAGATTCACAAGCACAACGTAAAGTCAACGAGCACAAAGTTTTGGCCACTATTCAGGAAGAGCACAGGATACACAGACACCTCTGATACCGACAATTGATCACAAGGGTCATTTTATTGAATAAGATCATTTGTACAGCGATCGAAATCATGACTTTCTAAAATGAATTGGTTGGATCGTCGGTTTATCTTTCTCTTTGATCAATTTCACTTTTTTCTCTAACTTTTCCTTTGCTCTACTTGAGCTATAGGGCGCGGAGAGGCAAATTGCTCCTGTTTAAAGAAAAATAAAGTAGTTACAGGTTCCCTTCATGACACTGCCCGACTTGCTCTCTTGACCGTCTTTTTCCCCAACCAAGGCGAATTTTTTGCCTATTTCATAACAAGATTGTTGAAAGTTTGCCTTTTCAGCCCTCCCCTCCCCATTTGTTGAGTTCCCGGCTTCTCAGGGACGTGACATTGCTATCAACTGCGGTTTCACCTCACGGGATTAACAATTCAACAATATGAATGAATAATGAAATAATAATCTGCCACTTATTCAACGCTGACAATATATTCAACATAACAAAAAGATGGCGATAATCAGATCGTTTCCTTATTCCGCCCGTTATTTAAAATATATTTTCCAAAAATAATTTTGCAAAGACGAGCCTTTGAAGGAGACTGAACTTTATCGAGGACAAACATGTTTTGTACTTTTGTGATCCTACCGACTTAAACGCAAAGCATGGACCGTAAACAATTTCACAGTGCGAGATCAAGATTTTTTGTTCTTAATAAAGCTCGTCTTACAGGGGAAATCCGTTCAGTATGGAACAGGCATATTGCAATTTATTTCAACACGAGCAAACGTGTGTGCGCAGTTAAATAAGAGCACGCGAAAGCTTTAGAGAGAGAGACGGAACGAAGAAAATGGGCCTATATTTTTTTATTCATGATATATATATATTATTCAATTTCCTTCATACAGTCCCAAGAAGTCCACGAGACAAATTCTACGCCGTTGTGGCATGACATTGGGAAACTATCATCTGTACATACATAATATTAATAATAATTACTGATATACATACAAGTACAATGTATCTACAAAACGGCAGAATCTGTACAATCTTCATAATTGAGCCAAGACACAAGAACACCAGACGCAACTTCACCGTAAATTGATAGGTTGTTCAATATGATCAAATAAAACAATTTAAGTGAAAGACGTATCCCCAAGATGTCTACATTATCGTACAGTATCGGGCAGTCCCGGCGAAAGTGCTAGTGCACTGGAAAACTCCATTTCAATAGGCAAAAATGTCATAAGGAACCCTGTATCTGAATGGTGAAAAAAAAAAAAAATAAAAAATTATAATATTCTCTGACCCTAACCAACCAAAGATTGACAAGACATTCCCTCTCTGCATCGCTGGGGAAATCTTTGGATTATGGCGGTGTGGGTACCTTACTGGTATTGCATTTGGGTCACACCTGTAATAACTGAACTTCCACAATCAGCAGCCTATCTTTTAGACTAGTACACGAATACTGGAATTGCAGCACCTCTTACCATTTGTTATAACTTCATACCTTATATAAAAATACTAATGATCAGATCTTAATTAGATTGCAGAAGATGTGTTTTTAAATGGTGGAATAAATAAATTAGTGAAATATCAATGTTTAAAAATTATATTACAATGTTTGTAGAAATATTACCCTATATATTTCATATAATAATAATAATAATGATAATAATAATAATTTACACAAGCTCAAATATCATCAACCAAACTCAACATATTGTTTTATTTTCTTGCAATCAATATATCTTTTAAGTTATTTTTGCAGATAATTTGACCTGCAAAGTCTGAATAATGTCATTCATTTCTTGAATAAAATTAATTTTTGATAGAAACTGGGTTGATTTCAAAAGATAAATCTATGAATTTCTTTTGTTAGTTTAAATATGCAAAACATGTCAGACACGTATATTATAATAATGAAAAAAATTAATTAGGTTTAAAAACAAGATTTGTTGTAAATGAAAATTAATGGGTATTAACCTAAAAGTAACCCAACATTTGGGAACTTCAGATCAAAAGAAGTCAGCCCATTGAGATTTTAAGCCATTTCACAATAATTCCTAACTACAATTTCAAACACTTTTGCCTGAATAAATAAATACAAACATATTACAGCAAGGAGATCCATCAATTCTTTTAAATAAATGTTTGCAACACTTGTATGAGAAATTCAAATGAGTAAAATGAAAATACAAACTCAAAAGTGTCTACAGTGTATGAATGTGACAGAACAACAGCCAACACACTTCCCTGACCCTGCAATTGTGGCGACCAGAGAGGTACAAACTTGGGATAGAAACACTTGGGAATAGATGGTGTTCAATTTAGGCATCCAATGCAAAATGCTGCCCAAAGACATCTTAATAAAATGCCTTAAATCAAAAAGACACTCTTCATAAATTTACCCTGATAAGAAAAGACTATGAATGATAGAGTTCTCCCTCAAGAAAAACAACATTTGAGCTGCACTAATGTCCCTAACACAAAGTACCTCCATAATAACAAATTTATATAGTGTCCTGATATAAGAAGAAAGACCAGTTTTCTATGAACTATCCAACACTTTCAGTGTCCTCATACAAGTACTTAGCACAGTAGCCAAATTAGTGGCCTGCCGCATTAAATGTTTCATATTAGGATCTCCCAGAGGCTTACCAGCAGCCACTGAGGCAGCATTCAAGGTACTTCTATAAGCTTTGGCCACATCTATAACCTTTGACCCCAGGTTATTTACAAGGTCAATTGAGGTCAAGGTCATCAAGGTCACCAGTGTGCTACTTGCTACATTAGCTAATACATTCATACTGCTGTTCACTCGAGCAATTAGTTTATCCTTAGATTGTGTGGCACTACTGACCAGCAGTTTGGACTCAGTGACAAAGTGCCTGGCTTGCAATAACAAGTTGTCCTTTGCCTCCAGGAATTGACCTTCAGTGTGACCTTCACCTGGATCACTGTTGACCTTACAAAGCACCTGTTCCAACACAGTAATCAAGGTGTCCACATCCTCATCAGCCAAGGTAAAGGCAGAGTCCCCACCATACGTCCTGGTGGTGATCTTATCACACACAGCACTGAAACCAGCATCTCCGACTGTAAGTTCCTCCTCCTCATTTTCACAGTATTCAGAATTGAGGGTATTGGCCTCAATCTCAGCAAACATGACTTTCTTTGGTGATTTTCCATTGCCATTCCCTTCCACAGCCTTTGTCTGTGGTGTTGTGGTCTTCATGATGCCTTTTACAAGGGGTTCTATGACTGGACTGTCCCACAGATCTTCCACATCTTCTTTAACCTCTTCCTCTACATGGTTGGCCTTCATAGGGCCAGACTTTGGAGAAATGTCTGCATTCTATAATGAAATAATATCAGATGAATTAGATGATGCAGCAGCTGAATGAAATATGTTAGTAAAAGCGGTCTTCTAATAATAAACATATACTGTGGCCATATACACTGTGCATTACTATAAATTTAGGACAAAAAACAATTTCCTTTGCTATTTTTCATATTCTGTACCCAAATTTTCACACATATCTGACATACATTTAGCAAAAAAGATTCGAAATAATATGGCAAAGACAATATTAGAAGAAATGTTATTGAGGGTCTGACTCATTAAAAGTTTTTGGACACTTGTACTTATTAATGTTAAAATGAACAAACTATATTTAACAAAAACCATTAAAACCTTTACTGCCAACAAAGGGAAGAATAAGAACATCTAATAAAAAATTCACATATGCAGCGAGACATATTTATAGTATGTCTATTCAAATATATACTCAGTTCAAAGTAAATAACACCATTCTTCTACTGGGGCCAGATATGATCATTTATCAAAAAGTTCCCCACAAACAGTCTTAGAGAAGTGAAATATTACAGAAAACTGCCATCCCCTTGTACTAATAACCATATAACACCAATAACCATGTATGTTTATAAGGATTATGGAGATCAAAATGACCACAAGAATAGGAAAATACATATTTTAAAAACCTTTATGTTTGCACAGCATAATAGATATGTCATATTAGAGATGTGATATAGATGGATATGAAGGACTGTTGGCTCTATCGTGAATTCATTATCATCAGGGGGGAAAAAAACGAGATACCAGAGTATGTGTGTGTGTATGTGTGTGTGCGCACGCATGCATATGTGTGCATATAAATATATGCATGCATATGTGTGTGTAAGGGAGAGGCATAAGCATAATGCCAAAATTAGTTTTGGGAAGAATAATTAAACTAAAAAAATCTCTCTTCTCCTTTAGAAATGAGCATCTATTAAAAAAAGAAATACCACTGTCAAGTTTTTAACAAATAGAGTGGAATGACTACTGATATAAGTCAAAAACTGCCTTTACTACATTTTTGATTTTTAATAGAAGCAAAAAAATCACAAATTGTCCTTAGGGAAGCAACACATAAAAACCCTATTCTGAAATAATATTTATGACTGGTGATATTTTACGTCCTTGAAACACACCCATTTCCACTTGAATACTTAAGCTTTGTTATACAACAGTTTTAACTATGTGAATGTTAATCCAGCAAACTATTATTCTACATACTGGCCTAAGGTGAGACTGCTGATGATTCAAGTTTTGTGGTTTACCTCACTGATTTCTTTAAAATATGGTGCCAACCCTCTAGGTTTGCTTTCTATGACGGCATCACAAAACACAGTGGATATTTTTGCTGCATGGATAGCAACAGACTTTCACCTGGACTTAATGTCCCTAAAGACTTCATTTTTATCTAATAAATTCTAATAAATTCTTATGACTTCTGAAAAGTCAAATTTCTTTTTAAAAAAATCACAAATGCTTACATTATGATCTCAATGGGGAAGATCAAACATTTCTATCCTCATGTTATTTTATAAACAAGAAAAAGTATTAATAGCAGTCTTCATAGAAAATTTAATTGATCTCACCTGTCTTTTCATGTCCCCTACTGGTCTCAGGTTACTCCTTACCAGAGGCATGGCACTCTTCATGGCAGGCACTGGCTTCCCTGGGGTGTCCCCCTCACTGTCCGAGCCCTGGGACCCCGCGGAGTCCAGTTTTAAGGAGGTCTGCCTCTTCACTGGACTTGATGACCTTGGGGAAATGGTACCTTTATCGGAGTCTGACGCACTGAAGGTACTGGATCTCAGCACCCTCTGCCGTCCTGCTGGAGACTGAAATGAGGACTCCTGGGAAGAAACGGTGGTCGAGCCTGGACGATGTTTTTTCAGAAGATCGCTGGGGCGGACATTAACTTCACTACCCTGTTCAAATAAAATGTCTGGCTTACTGAAATTCCCTTTATCCCCCTCTGATTCCTGCACTGTGGCATCAACCTTGTCTTTTCCAGAGGACTCTGCTGCAACAGTAAGCCTCTTTTTCAAATCATCAGGTTTGTTAGCCACAGCAGGTTTGGCAAAAGGAGATGGCTTGCTTTCTGAGGCAGGGCTTTTGTTGGGACTCACAGATGGCTTTGACTCAAAAGATTTTTTTATGGAAAACACAGATGATTCCTTTGCTGGAGCAATTTCCTCTGGGTGGTCATGTGACTTTGGTGCCAAGACAGGCTCATCTGAGTCTAAAATAATAATATCTACATCTGCTCCAGGGGAATATGGCAGTTTTGGTTCATTCATATTCTCGGAATCTTTATCTTTTGGTACAATTATTTTGGGCGGAGATTGCTGGTTGCGTTTCAGAGACCTTTTTAGTTCAAAGGCCAGAGCTAACGAGGACACAGACCTGTGTTCCTCTGTGTCAGTGTTTAAGGTAGGATGACTGCCATACCTCTTAACTGATGAGGTTTCATGAACATTTTCACCACCTGTCTGAGTTTTTTCCATAGACTCTATGTGATGAAAAGATCCCAATGCACTGTCTTTAAGCTGTTCTTTATGATCTGATTTGAACTCAATTTGTTTTTTGATATGGCCAACATGACTCGCTGTTTTTTCTCCATTTTGATTTGGTCTCACCTCCAGAGAACATTCAGATGAATCAGAGCCAAATGAAAGATCATGGTGATTGAAAGAATCGGTCAGATCTTTAACATGTTTAACATTTTGCTCATCACTAAGGTCAGTCTCAAATCTGTGCCTTGTCTCCGAAACTGGTGTTGTTTTCTCTGCCATATTAACATCCTGTGTTTCACTATGGGGAGATCCAGAAGTTTTAAACTTTGATATAAGGTTTTTCACGCCAGCAGAATTGACATTATCAACTGTACTTTTAATTTCAGACTCTCCATGCTTAAAATCATCAAAGTTTCCAGAAAATCTTTTCACTGCATCTTTCACCCCACCAGGCTTAGCAGATGTTTCAGGTTTTTGGTCTGTCAGACTGGAACTGCTCCTCCGAGGGGGAGGAGGAGGGGGAACTTTTCCTTTGCCTTTCAAAGTTGGTTTTGGTGCTAGAGGTGGTGGAGTTTTTGCTGGTTTCTGTGGGATACTTTCAGCACTGTCCTTTTCAATGATCAATATTTCAGGGGTACTATCTGAATGTAAAGGAGGTAGAGATGCTAGGTCAAGCACAATTTCCTCTGCCACACTTGGCTCCTCTTGCTCTGTGATATGTGGAGGTGCAATAAAAAGTTCTGCTGAAGAATCTAAAGCAGGTTCTTCAACTCTAATATTGCCCTCAATCACAACTTCCTCTGGCAATGTTGCATCAGGGATCACATCTTCCTTTCCAGGGAGTACAACAGGACTTTGCATACATTCACTTTCAGCTGCATCTTCTGCAAGTAATTTATTAATAGTCTCAGAACTCTCACTAGTGGAAGAAGTGGCTGCCAACGTCAAAGTATCATCACTATCTTCTCCCTCATCTTCCTTTAGTGCATTAAATGCCATCACAGCAGCTGCCAACTCATCAATATCATTATGATCTTCACCACCTCCTGTCCCAGATGAAGAGAATCCAGCAAAACTCAAAGGTCGCTTTAAGACTTGGGATGGTGCTGTCTTGGAGCCAGTGCTGCTCTCTGATGTCTGACGTTCAGGTGGAGCAGGTGGTGGCACCTTAGGACGTTGCACTCGACCCGAATGTTTCGGAGAGTCCTGAGGAGTGAATGAAGTACTGCCACTTCCATGTACCTCACCACCAGCAAAAGACTTGGGTCTGGCCCCTTTGCCAAAAGTGAGAAAGTTTTGTGAAGTTTGTTGCTGTTCTGTGTAACTGCTCTGCCTGGTCACAACTATAGTGTCTACAGCAGCAGGAGGGGTATATACTGAGGCAGACCCAGGGGTTGATGGGTGTGCCCCAGGGGGTGGTAATTTAAGATCCCCAGGTGTTTGAGGCACAGGGTGTGGCAATGCAGGAGGTGGAGGAACCATTAGTGAAGCAAACTCATCCTCAAGTGTCTGGAAAGTTTCCAAGTGAAATTCTGCTTCATCAGTTAAAGTGTCAGATTTGGGAGATTCTACCAATATGTCATCAATGTTGGAAGTCTCCAACTCCTCAAAGTCATTGATTTCAGTAAAAGTGTGCGGATCATCAGCAAACTCTTCAGGAGGTGGAGGTACAGTTAATCGTGCAATGAGTGTGTCAATGTCTTCATCCATAGGAACTGTAACTTCTACATTAGCCATGTGGCTCCCTCTATGGGAGCGTGTTCCTCCAGCACCACGTTCTGACAGCACATGTATGCTAGAGAAGTCCACATTGTCAGAAATAGTTTCATTTCCTGAGTCACTTTCACTTTCTATTCCACTTTCCTTTTCTTGGTTGTCTTCACCTATGAAAATTAAATTTAAAAGTTATAAAATGCATTCAGGCCTTTGAACAGTTATACAATTTCAAATCAGGTTCAATCAATAAGAATTAAATTCTTTAGAAACTATTTCTATTTAAAATGTATAACAATTTTGTTTTGAGAATAAAATTCAAACAAGTTTTCAAATGCCTTTGTTCAACCTTTCTCTTTTTCTTTAAATGAAATAATTCTGTGGTCATCACCACCCCTCACCTGCAGCCAAGGCATCAATGGCAGCAATCTGAACCTGGAAAGCCTCGTCCTGCAGGGAGAGGGCATTGAACCGCTTCTGAATAGGTGAAGGAAGATCTATCACGGACACTGGAATATCATCATCTACACCATGCTGCTCTTGTGAGCTAGCATGAGTGTCTACCTCAATGGCTGTGTTGTCTACATGGTCTACAGTTTTTGATGAGTCTGCATTGCCATTATTACTGCTACTTTTGCTGTCTCCTTTGGAGGTTGACGCCAAAAGGGTGCTGCTATGGTGAAACTGGTCAGGTGGGGGAGGAAGACCTGCCTCCTCCTCCGAGGTCATTTTACGTTGGACTTCTGGGGTGGGAGGAGGTGGAATTAATGTCAAATCTGGAAAATGGGAGAAAAAAATACTGAAATAGGTAGATACACAGCTTAACTGATTGAATATCATCTAGTTCTCTCAATGAAACAAATAAGGAAGGTTTTGAACAACATGTATAAAAATCAATTAAATGAATATCTTAAAAGCCTGGGACAGATATGACAATCTATGGCACTAAAAAGCTTTCCTCACAATAAAACACTTATTTTGTGAATTCAGCGACATAAAAAGTACACAGTCAGCTAGAGACAAGTTCAGGATTCAAATCTTTAGCATGGCATGTCAAAGGGAATTCATGAAAATAAAAACATGCTAACTACAAAAGAATTTCTGCCCAAATTGGTCAACAGTGGTATACTTGCTCAGCTAATTGAGGTGCAGCAGACAGGAGGAGATTGTGCTAGAGGTGCATTCTCAATTGTGGTAGGTGTGAATTAAAAACCATGGAGAGGAATCTCATGTTAAACTTATAGGCTCAAATAAGAACCCTGGATGCAGGACACTGAACTAGACTCCTCTAAAATTTTACTAGAGGTTTCATTTTTAGATTATGAATTAGTAAAACTGTTTGGAATCAACGCTCTAACATGATAGTCTAAAACATTCAATCTTGATACATTTGTAATTCAAGATGCACAAAATTACTCATTCAAGTCATCATAGCAATCAGTTTTAATACATAATAACAATATAATTTCAACATTTGTGTGAGGTCTTTAAGCTGCTCTATACAGCTTCAGGGAGTCCAATCAAGGCAACATGGTTAGTAGGAAAAAAAAAACAATAACAGTATAACATTCATCCTACCAAATAAAAATCAAATTGAACATTATCCCACAAGGAATTTGCTGTAAAATTATCATAAATTGTCACAATTACCAGGCATGTCATAGGGGAATTTCAAAAGCAGTAGATCGCAGCAGAATTCTCACAAATCTGATTTGAATCTGAATACAAATTGACACAAAACTGATACAAATTACAATACTAATTGAGAAGCTAATCTTTGCAGTGTGGCCGCCAACTGACATGCCTGCATTATAATAAGCAAGCCCTATGGGGATCATCTGAGACAGTGAGATGTGATGGACAGTGGGGTCAGAAATAATGGTGGACTACTGAGCGTGATGCTGCAATGAATAAAATCTGATGGAATTTATCCACAAATATTTTTTTTGGTTGCCAAATTACAATCTATCGCAACACAGTACAAATTCATCATGTTTTGTGCATCACTGTAGTAATAAAATGCTTTCTAAGACAACATTTTTCTCAATGCAAGGGAAGTTTTGGGCTATCTCAGATGATCCCCATTATGAAGAAAGAAAGAAAATCAGAACAAATTATGGAGAAATAACATGGGAAAGGTGGGGGGCATGATCAGCAGGGGGTGAATCATTCTGCGGAGGCTGGAATCACTTACCACACAGAATGAGTGTGTTCAGATAAGACTGAAATAACATCAAGAGTGGACAACTAAAAATATAGCAACAAAAGGGGAAATGACTGAGCGTATCTACTAGAAAGCTTTTTCAGAATCAAGACATGAAAATTGTATTCAAACTTTAAGAATTAAAATTCTAGTTATGTGAAATGGGTCTTCTGTTTTACTTAAATCCTGGCAATAGAGAGCTTTTTTCTTTTCTTATGGTGTAATACACTTTTTCTTAAATATATTAACAGAACTAACCCATATTGTCAAAAATCTAGAAGATAGAAATCAGCACTGATGAAAATATATTTTGTTTTGACACCATCTTATTTAAAAACTGGAAAAAAATACACACACCAAAACAAACTTGGTCAGTTTACACTTGTGTGGCAAAAACCACAGCCCTCGATTTACCTCTCAAGACTTACAATCAAATTTCCTACATTCTAGGAACCCCCACACACTTCCCCCATGTGTTGGGTTAACAAATAGTTTTTCCAATAATTCCTCATCAATCCATTCACACTGCAGGATACTGACACCGAGCAGTGACTAGTCTACAACACATACCTATTAAATCAGGATCAAGGTAGAGTCCACCGTCACAGAACATAGAGGGATGGTAGGTGGGGTCTTCTGGAGGAAACTGATCTGGACTATGGAGACCAAAACTACTGGCCACAGCACTAAAGTCTACATCGCCATGATCCGAGCTAGTCTGGCCTTTCAGGGTGAAGAAATAAAGAAAACATAAAGGATAAATAAAATCACTACACATTTACAGTAAGGTATGACAATGTGTAACAAGTAAAAGAAAATTAAAATTAATCGTTATGTTCCAAACTCTGATCAAAATTAACCAAAGAGCAGGAAGAAACATCCATCGAGTGTTAGATACAATGACGTAAAACTACACTTAAACAGTTGTGAACATTATAAGTATCAAAGGACAAAGGCATAAACAACAACCATAAAATTAGATTAAAAACAAAGGTGGCAAATAAAATTCATAAGATACACTTATATAAACTGTTATCCTATAACTGTGATATACAGTTCAGGAGTAGGTTGCTGTTTCAAACCATCCATACTTTCACCCAAATCAGTGCACTTTGATCACTGTTACACTTACTTGTCTCTCCTGCATCATCAACCTCGTCCTCTTCATCTTCATCTTCATCCTGGAACCAAGAGGCCGGGAGGCCAGGATGCTGCTTCTTGTGAGTCAGTTTAATGGAATCTTTGCCTAACACAAGCTTAGCTAAAGCGTCATATTCATTGGCACTAGTATTGGAGTCTGAGTCAACTTGATTCACATTTTCAAGGTCATATACATCACTGTCCTTGACCTTGTTGTTTGCAGCCTTGGTGGTTGCCATAGCAACCATGTCCTGCAGCAATGAATGCAACTGGGCAGCAGAGCCAGATTTGTTCTTTGAATGTGGTAACGTTCTCTGTTTGTTCAATGTGCCTTCTGATTGGCTGCGATTTATCACAGAGTTTATGGAGCTTGAGGAACCACTGCTGTCTGTAGACAGGTTTCCATTCATTCCATCGCCAGACATAAAATGAGTCAGGGCTGCCCTTCCTTGAGCATTTTCAGATATGTGTTGAGATTCATCCAGCTCCTGAACATTAAAAAATATAAATTTCTTTAAAAATTTACCATATCAGTGATTTTTTTCCCCAAAATTTCCAATACTCATTAAATTATATAATTTCCCCCCATCCCCTCCTTAAAAAAAGATCACAAAATATCAAAACAGATTTTCACTCACATTTAGTCCTAGCTCCTCCTTCAACCTGTCAATCATCTCCAGGTTCTCCTGATAAGAGGGCGGTCCCTTTGACAGGTCAGCTATCCTCTCATTGTCTTGGGTGGTGTGGGGCGTGTCCACCTGAGAGGCCAGGTCATCTGGATAGTTCCACCTTGCTGCTACCACCTTGTGGATGCTCTCATATTTAGGAGCTGGAACAAATGACAAGGAAACTTGAACTGAGAAGACTATACAGCATTTACCATATCACAAAAAGATCTTAGTTTTCAATAGAACAATTTTTTCCAGGCTTGGTCAGTCATTGATTTTCTACACCAAGTTTCATAAATTAAGAGTATCTTTGTATCTTTAAGGGTAACAATTTTAGTAAGACTTTAATTTTGAATGCCTGGTTAAGTTAAGTTTACCCCCCTCAAGCATGGTTAAATATGTACGCTCAATTCATTTAGAGTGATACTGAAAATGAACTACCTCTCAAATTATAACCTAGTAAATTACTGTCATTTTAAAAAAAAACAACTACCAAACTTGATCCAAAGCTGTATTCCTCACTACTCACCCTCCGTATTCCCTATCCCATTGACCGTGATGACCCCACTGACCAGGGCCTTACTAGGGTCTACCTGGACATGATAGTACCCCTCCAGGTAAGCCACAAAGTCATGCATATCAGCAGTTAACATTGACAGGCTCACAGGCTGAAAGTACAACAAATACTTCATCTGGACAGGTCCAAAAGTTCTTATCTGAGTGAGGAGTTTTCACTCATGGCCAGATGCTCGACTCTATATAAAACACTATTTCCTGAAATCCACACAATCTAGCCATATTGATCGTAAGGTATTCATTCTGAAACTATTCACACTGACATCCAAAGCAGTATTAAACTTTGTTTATCATAACCTTTATCCAAACATTAATTTAAACTATATAACATATACATATTAACCAATAGGTAAAGACTTTTCAATCAAAATCGAAAATGTAATCTACTGCAGTGATGTAACAGAGCTTAGATCTAACAAATGAAGAACATAATTCCTGTGTCTTACAGGCTTCTTTTCCTCCCTGAGCCTTATCTCTATCCTCTGAGCAGTGTCACTCTCTCTACACAGTGAGGCACTGTCAAGATCCTCAAAGTCAGCCAAGACAGCCACCTGAAAACAAATGACCATGGTTGATATAACTGATATTAACAAGTTAAAGTTCTTATACAAATGGGAAGTTTTTATAATAAATTATGTTAATAGTATATCAAATTTTTTTCAAGACTTTACCATATATATCTACAGTCACAGAAACTGAACCATGCTCCCATGGATGGGAGCTGTGGATGCCCATGTCAAAGACACCCTCCTCCCATAATCTACACCAAAACTCCCCCTACAGAACACATTATATGAACAAAATCTTACCATATTTGCCTTAATATTGGTGACCTGACTGATGCCACACCTGGGACCAACCATGACCATGGCCTCCTGCTTTGTGTCCTGAATATACAGAAAAAAAATTAATCTTAAGAAGCGTATGCTCATAATGATGGTTTAGAACATGAAATCCTCTCCTAACTACGTTCTACCCTTTTTTTTTTCAAATTAAACAAACATTGAAAAATCTTGCTACTATGTGGTAAAAACATTTTTTTCATATTACATATTGTAACTCTTCAGAAGACTTGCCACAAATTCTGTTTTAGCTAAATATAAAAAGTCTATCAATATCTCAAGTGTCATACGAGTCATTGTGACCTGATGAAACCAATACACAAACAAAAACAGAAACAAGGACTCACAATTACAGTTGCCATGAAGCATTTGCCACCAAAGCTCCTGAGTTCACTAATTATTTTGACATAGTGTAATTTTGCCTGCAGAGCAGTCAGCTGCTTCTGCCCCGGTGGCATCAGATTCTGGTTCAGCTTAAAGTTCTGTGTGATCACTTTTCGAATGTCTTTCATCTTCATTGTATTGAGAATGTGTTTTGGAAGGAATTTCTCCAGCCCAAACTCCTTCTCTATTGCCTTGAAAGAGACTTTGGAGATATTGTTGGAGCTTGCATGTTCTTGCATATGGAGAGAAGCCAAGCGGAGAGCCATGTCATACTTCAACTCTGAAGCAAACCTCTCTTGTATCACGTCATTAGTGCACTGAAAAGAAAAGAGAGATTTTATTCATAAAGCATCATTATCTGAAACTGGTAGACTGAAATTACAAAGGTCACTGATTTTTCAAGTACATGATTCTGACAGCTACAAACTCTAGCGCATTGTTTTTGATTCAACCTAACACAATCCAACTCAATAATACCCCACGCAATCAATCAAACCTAACAATCTCATCATCAGCACAGCCTACCTGGAGATAGAAGTACTCAAATGCAGCAGGGTCCTTCCTCAGTAGATCAAAAGCATCTTTTGGCACAAAACAAACACGGAACAGACACTTGTAATGTTGAGCATCAGGATGGTTGGCAACCTGGATAACAAAATTAATAAATTAATAATTTTTTATAAAAAAAATTATTAAAATCTCAGTCGTAATAACCTCTCCCTGATTTACAAAAATACCGCCCAAATAAAGTTACGTATTGGTACATAAAAAGGCATAGTGTGAACAATCTTGTAGGTTTGTCCCTCAATTTCTTTTACCTTAAATGATCTTGATTTTGAAACCATCGAAGACTATATTCTATTACAATAATTTGTATGCTAAAAAGCTGGATTAATCAGCTCTGACTGACTAGATTTCACAAAATCCTGACAATTTTCACAAATTGGTTTCTTAATATCTAGGCTCACATCAGCTAGAGATTCGTGTTCCTGAAGTGGACTCATCTTCCTGGGATCAGGGAACTTCATGTTTTGGAGAACTAGGGCAAAGTGTTCCGCATTCTTCACTCCTAGTTTCTCCTGGAGGGATTCTAACACATCCTGAGAGAAAATAAAAAGAATAATTCTGCATTTCATTGGTATACACAACACCTTAGACCAAATAACAATTTATAGCTGAAGTTGCCCCTGCATGTCAATCACTTACTAAATTGACATCAACTTGAGATGAGATCAATTTTGTGAAATGAATGCAGAGTCAGTATATTATTCTATGATGAGAGTATGCAAATGATAAAATGACTTCAAATACTCAAAAAGAATATGTATCATGGCTTTTTATGACATTAAGTGACAGATGAGTGTTTAACCATCAACTTTGACCAATTTTTTTTTTATCCAAACGTAGCTAACTACAGACAAGTATTTTAAACTCATCCTGTCCTATATAAAAGTTCTACCATTAAAATTCAATAAAATACAATTATTCAACTTAACTGCATTTATGCTATAAGGTTATACTTTAAATCTTCCCTTTTCCTTATATCACAAAATACTTAAAAGTTTACCTTAACAGTGGTCCTCTTGTCATATTTAAAGGATTTGGTCTGTCCATTCTCCAAGAATACTTTGAGCACATTAGGCATGAAAGGGATGTAGCTTTCATGAGTGGAAGGCTGAAATATCAACATAGCCTTATTCAAATATCATCAGAATAATAAATTTTACAAAGCACTGAAAAATCCAATGAGAAAACCATAGAATCAGTAAACTGTGCATTTACAACCTAATCAAATAGCACAGCATTAATATGGCCATTTACATGTGTGTGTGTGTGTGTGTGTGTGTGTGTGTGTGTGTGTGTGTGTGTGTGTGTGTGTGTGTGTGTGTGTGTGTGTGTGTGTGTGTGTGTGTGTGTGTGTGTATACCCACATTAATGACAGGTGCCCCATTCACAATGACGGCCTCAGCAAAACGAACTCTTGATGGGTTGTTTTTGAGTTTGGCTCTCTTAGCAGGTGAAATGAAGGCTGACTTTCTCCCAGATACCTGTATAAAAACATGAAAAATATGAAGAAATGTATAATAATTAGTGAACAGACAAATCTCAGGTAAATCTGATATTTTTTCAGATTAAATCTACTTATCTTCTATGAATTAGCAGGAAAAAAGTAAACCTTTTAAAAGAACTTTCCCACCAATTACCAATTAATTATAGGATGCTGCATGTATAATCTGAACAGGCAGTGCGTCAATTAAATGCTCTAAAACTGCAGTCTCTTTGTTGCATTTATTTTTTTATTCTTATTAATCACAAAGCTTCCTATAACTGGGAACTGGATACTCTCAAGAAATAGATTGTTCTTAAGCATCCTTGGACAGAACATGATGTCAACTCCAAGAAATGTCCAGGATCTCTTTCACTGACACAGGAAACAGTGAAACCATTGGAAAAAATATCTCCTTAATTAGCCCTAGATTGTGTCTAATAATACCTACAGGATTTTCTCCCTCAGTATCAAATTAGGCAATTATAAAACCTTCCTGACAAATGGTTTACTTGAAAGGAAATTCATCACTCAGAGACAACCAGAGGCAATAACAGCTTCCTTGCAGGATGCTTGCAAGCATCTGGCTTGACTTTAGGCTGAATCTTGCCATCTTAAATTTAATTTTATCCCAAGCAATTCTCTAAAATATTGCTATGTCCAACCTCTTAGGGCATGGCCAGCGTCTATAATTCTTTTCTGTACGGCCTTTTGTAACTACATTCAATCTAGATACATTCATCTTAAGGTTATCTATAAACAAGACAGTTGTTGGATTTGTAATTCAAATGCATTGTCAGATAAAACTCGTTTAGGAGGTTATTAACCCACGACTTAATCTAAAGATTATTCTCAGTGGATGTCTGACTTCCAACAACATGACTGATGCAATAAACTTTCAAATGTACACGGGGATCCTGATATTTTGTTTCTGCGATTCACCAGTGGTATGCTAACACAGCACAATTAGTGTCAGGTATTCTTTGCTAAAACTAGTGTCACATGTGCACACACATGATACGTATGAATGAACGAACAGACAGACAGAAAGACAGTATACTCACATTTTCTGTATATGGTTGGCACACTGTAAGAACAATGGTCTCTCTGCAGGACCTAGAAAAATAAACAAAAATGATAGAAATCAGTCACGAGAACATAAATCTCATATCATATACTAGTAATTGCATGACCAATCCTTTTTTTTTCAGTAAGAAATAATTTCCTAACAATTAAGGATGTTTTCACATTACATCAAATTTCATGTCAATATCTATTTTTCAAGGAAAATGGTTTGCATATTATCAATAATTTGCATTTTCAAAGTCTTACATATATGACTTTTTAATGAATACTATAAGAAATGTTAAACGATACAGAGATCAGTACTGGTCAAGTTTCTATTAAGATTATAATTATATCAATAAAAAATGAGTCTGAACGATGTGGGGAAGCCAGATAGGATAAACCAATTATCACAAATCTTGTAGAAATATTGAATTCCGTCAATCCATTAATTCCAAAGAGATTACAGAAAGGAGAAACCTTAAGCTCTCCTAGAAATGTTGTTCAATATACTGAAGTAATGAAGCATTCCTTTAATTCAAATATCATTAACATGCAATTATTATAATATCTTGTATAATCAACCAAATGTTCAGCCAAGTGTTTCATTGCTTTTTGGAAAAATGTCCATCACTGTCAATCTACAGTAACTGTGTCCAAAGTCTTATACATGTAATTATGTGGCTTCAGCATTCTACAATAAAAACACTCAGAGTTTATTACACAGACACTCAAGATCATGCAAGAAGGCTCATTGACAAAATAAAAAGGGATATGTAGTAATTTCTGTCCATCTGAACAAAATGAAAAAATGCAGAAAAAAATCTGGATACAGTGTTTTGAATGAATGAATGAATGAATGAATGAATATAAGAATACAATGAAAATGACACTGGGCATTAAGGGGACAATCCAAAACATGACTGAACTCCAATCTCTTGGAGCTTTCTCTACCGATATATCTCTAAATGTTTTTTTTTTCATAAAAATTGAAAACACCAGAGTGTTGGAATGAATTAGTCACCTCACCTGACTAGATTAATCACATATTCCCTGGGTGCTTTCTTCACATCTTCTCCATTTATCTTCAATATTTGATCTCCTGGTAGCAACCTCCCAACACTTGGGCCACCTGAGAATACAAGTACACAGTTTGCATGACGCCATGTATCTATAACTGTAACAATCAGGATTTGAAACCCTCTGAAAAATTGTTCCAAATTACACAGTCACGCTGTGTTGACATTAAGCTGAAAAAATTGTTTTGTGTTCATGGTTCAATAAGTGTGACAATTTTTCTGGAGAATAAAGAAGGGTTGTGCTGAGATGAAAGACTGGTTTTTAGCCTCTGGCCATCAGTGAAAAACACCTAGCCTTCCCTAGCACTGTTTGTCAGCCATTTTAGACATGTCAGACATAGGTGTGCATGCAGAGGAAATCCTTAACTCTTTCAATAAATCCCTTTACTTAATTTTGCTCCTCACCTAAGGACACACCTCAAATCACTAAAAATATGCAGTTGAATTTGCAGATTAAAGAATAGATGAAGCTGTATTATCTAGTGAATTTTCAACAACTTACATGCCAGATCTTTGCCTACCCTGTTGGCATGCCCCTCCATTTTCAATCTAACAATTAAAAGCAATACTGTTGTGATATTATACTGTCCATATTCACAATGGGCTTGGACAGAGCAGTCCTGAATCAATCTAAATTATACAACAGATATCCACCTTCAAACTGGTAAGAGATATTTTGCAAACAATATACTTCCCTTTGAATAATAAAACGCATACCAATTGTACAAAAAAGAAGGCAGAAGGTACAAGCACCAATTTTATTACAATTGTTCCAGTCAAGACTGAATCAGTTATGGCCATCCTGAGCAGTGTGAATGTGGCCACAATGTCCCACCTGGCAGCAAGCTGTCCCACTATATGAAATAAGATGCTTTGGTATAACAAGAAGGCTGCCACACTTAAATGTCAGTTTGAATATTAATACTAATCTAAATATCATTTATCATGAACACTGGGTGGTTGTATTTCATAATCGTTGGTATTATCTGGTGAAGGTCACAGTTTCTTCATGAAAGATTGAAAGCAATTCAATTAACAAATCTAAAACATTAATACATTTTGACTAGAAAGTGTTCATGAATAAAATTGAGGATTTTTTAAAGCCTCTACATGCCTTGCTACAGAATTAGTGGAAGTAATTTCAACCTCAAGTAACTCAGAATTGCAGATGAATGATTACCCTTTAAATATAAAAAAAAATCAATTATTTTGTGGAAATAAATTCAACCTAAAAGAACTGAGAACTGAAGATGAATGATTACTCTTCAAATATAAAAAATCGATTATTTTCACCATTGGAAACAAGCCCTCGGGCACCGCTTACACAACAACCATCATAAAAAAAGACACTTGTAATTCTGCCAACTTGACCCCAAAGCCTAGCTGACAAATAACATGACACACTCAGGAACACTAGGCAGGTGTATAGCACCACACACCTGTACATAATACCTGTGTCCCCAGCAATGACAACATCACAGTGGTATTAATAAAACCAGGCACACTGACCAACAGTGGGCTGGGGCAGTGCAATAAAACAATAGGAAAAGCAAATATGGAATTCAAAGGAAACCATGTTTAATTCCCAGCTGATTTTATTTGGACTGCAGAGTTAAATAAGGTCAGAGGAAAAAGCAATCCATCTTAATGTTGTATTTGTGGAACAATTATGTAGATTTGGTAGCACAGCTGAGCCTGTAGACATGTTTCACCCTTGCAGAACACAAAAAGTTGAGACCTTTGCCAAGAACAGCAGCTGACTGGAGAATTGAACTTTTAAGTTTGATTTTCTACAAATGTATAACAGATTCAAACACCACATCTGCCCTGCTACACTTTGGTTGTACATTTCTATACAGACCCAACAGAAACATGTACTAGTACTTAAAAAGTTGCATGAGCAAATTGAGCACAGATGTATAATTGCTACTGGCAGGAAACCAATGTCTTACATGACTCATCCAGAGGAAAAAATTGAAAAGAAAAAAACCTTGCAAACTGAAGCCAACTATAAGTACTTAATTTCTAGTTTGTGCAGGTGTTACTGTGGTTAAGGTGTAGAGCTTGCTTAAAATAAAAAAGAAAAGAGTTCAAAAACAAGTCAAAAACAAGGCCTTATTTTCTATAGTGTATTGTGTGTGGTAGGCGAAGGGAAATTGCTTTTGTTACATAAATACCAGAAAAAAGTCAAGAAATGAAAAAGTCCTTTATCTTTAGTGCATGTAAAAGAATGTTGCGAGGAAAAATCATTTAAGATTCTCTCTTCAGTTGAAAATTGCTTAATGTCCATGATGAGTACAACAATGGTGTATGGTTAAGGTATAATTACCGCTCTTACATTTATCATGCAAACGGCAAGCAAAAAATGCAATTGGAATACAAATAAGTCTTGAAATTCTGGTGCATGTGAATGAGCATGCACAGAACTTACATAATTTTGTTTTGTTGAAATTAGGAGAAAAAAAATAAAACAAGAGACAAAATAATGTCTGTAATTTGTAGTGTGTGCACAGGTGTAATGACAGTTTAATGTCTGCATGTTATATTTTGTCAAAATTGAAAAGGTACACTTTCCATATTTGAAAATGTAAGACTCTATATATCTGACAAAGCTATATTACAAAATTAAGAGCGTAAAAATGACCAAATCCCTAAAAAAAAAAATAATAAATAAATAGATAAAAAATGTTTCCCTCTGAAATGTACAGGAAGACAAAGCAAGTAATCAAGTGACTTGCCAGCAATTTAGAAATAAGCTATGCAATATAGAACATCGAATCCCCATACAGTACTGGTTGAGCAATGTGCTTGAGTAGACACTTTCTATTTTTTAAGAGAACAATCCATTTTGTAGGAAAGTCATAGGATATTCTACTTAAAGTAACCGCAAACTTCAAATTATATTCCTAACCACCTTCATAAATTTTAGTTCTTTGATTGCATATAAACTGGATTTTATTCCAATTTAAAATGTGCAGGAAACTAGATTTTAAAATTTACATTTGTGGTTACTTCTAAGTGGACTTCTTAGTACCAGGTGTTCTCCCAACATCAAATAATATGAATGCAGAAAACCAGATAATTAAATGCATGTGCACGTGAGAGTGGGTGTGCGTGAATGATTGTGTGCATGGGAATGGTCAATCATCAGATGATCGTGTGTATGCAACTGTACCAAAATATCCATACAAATGTGCATGCTTGTATTATAAGTATTGCTTTATTCCTGTTACATTCACTCACCATCAGTGACAAATCTAACCACCACAGGCTTCTCACTGCCCGCCACAAACCCAAACCCCAGCTGTGCATCTCGGCTCAGGTGGACCTCTCTAGGCTGAGGAGGATCATTATAGAGTTCCGGGTTCTCGCGAGGATCCTGGCGACTGGTGACCTTGGAGATATGACTGAAAAAGTGTGAATTTGATTTAAATAGGTAGAAAACTGGTTAAAACAATATCATTAATTTTTTATCTTAAATTTGAAATAGACATGATTATAGGTAAAAACTTCAGTAATATTCAGTAAATATAACCATCTTACAACATGCAATTTCTTAATCTTTATCCCTACAATTTTATCCCTACAATCATACCATTTATTCTATTCCTACTTCTATCCAAAATACTTTCCAGCTCCCCCCTCCCTACTATTACAAAAATATGACTACAGGTGGTAGAGGCACTAGTCAACCTTAGTGGTCACTTAATACATAATACCTGACTGCAAAGGAAAACAAACAACTCAAGTTCAATACCTACTTATCTAGTAACAACTTTGAGAACTATATTATTGGAATTCCTATTGATTTTCAGAAATGGACAGTGGCTAGGCATGCCATGGGCAGTTTGATCAGAAACGCGCATCTGTGTGGGTGTTCGGTGTGTATGCATGTGTAGCAAATCTGTATGCATGGCGGTGCCCACATACTTCTATCTTCAATAGCTGATGCATTTCTATAAAGGCATATACATGAACAGGCTAGTAATTTCTGCATGTGTCTATGACTGGCTATTGATCTGCTGCTATGTAGGTGTCAATCTCGTCTCTATCTCTTTGGCTTGGTGTCTAATGTGTTGTAGAACACCTGGATGTTTGAGCTGCTAACCACGGAGACAATGTCTGTATTGAGATCAATTCATAGAAAACCCAACAGAATGCAGACTCTCTGTCAGTCTTATAACAAGGACCTAGATCTAACATAAAAATACCATTAATCTAAGACAAAGAAAACAATAAAGTTCTACAAATGTTCATTGGTTTGCCACAATGAACATATATCAGTTTAATAAATAAAAAAAATCTGATATATTTTTAATCTGTGTTAAGAGCAATGAAGTTATCAAAAGAATGATACAACTTTGCTATGAGAATTGCCAAAAAAAAATTATATAACAATAAAAGAAACATGATTTTATTTAAATCAAGGTTTTGTGGTTCTTCTCAGTATTTTCCTACTTCACGTACACAGCCCGTGAATACCCTTGTTACTTGGCATGCGAGGAGTTAAAATGGACCCTGGCTTCAGGACCCCCACCTTGTATTTGGTTTACCCCTTTAGTTTGTAAATGATAACAAACATGAGGATTGTTGCACAGAAAAAGAAAACGATTACCTTGCAGTCAGGAGTCGTGCCATAAAAAGAGTTAACACACAACCTAGTTTGTCTTTCTAGATACACTGTTTGTTCTTTGTACAAATGTTTGTGCAAATTTCTTTTGCTTTGTCGCTCCTTTTTGAGTCTTCCTTTGTAAACCATACTAAAGGTAAAGCCTGTGTGGAATACTGGTTATGATATGTTATACTTTCATCCTAACCTTGCGCAGAGATATGTCAAAGAGCATGAGAATGCGAAAACAGTGACTATACTTATTAATCCACATAAACATCAACCAGATGCCATCGACCAGATTTACAAATAAATCCCAATACCAAAAATCTTATGCACAATGTTTGTGTTCAAAGGCAATTACTTCCCTCAATCATAGAAAAAAAATAACTAAGACCGTTCTTCAGAGACAGATGCAGACATTTTTGTTTCCATTTCAAAATTTTACTGTGATCAAGACCAGCCAACTGTTTCTGAAACTGTCATAAACTGGACTCATATCTATTTGCCTACTTCTCCCAATACTTACTTAATGAAATATTTTTTCCCATCTTCATCTACCGCCTCCTCCCATCCATACGGTAACCCTGTGGTAGGATCCCAGTTTTCTGGAGGTGGGACCCATGTGGTAAACTTTGTACCATGACTGGAATTATAAAATACACATTATTAGTTGTGATATGGTAATGATATGATAGGTTCCCAGTTTTCTGGAGGTGGAACCCATGTGGTAAACTTGGTACCATGACTGAAATTATAAAATACACATTATTAGTTGTGATATGGTAATGATATGATAGGATCAAAGCTTTCTGGAGGTGGAACCCATGTGGTAAACTTGTTACCACGACAAAAAATTATAAGACACACAACATAAAATATGGTATGGTAACTGTGCAGTAAGATCTCAGCTTTTTGGAGGTGGGACCCTGTGTAATAACCTTGGTACCACGACTGGAATATCCATGTAAGGCATGGGGGGGGGGGGGGGGGGGGGGGGGGGGGCTTTGTTAACTTGATATCAGTGCCTTGAATGATAGAATTTAACACCTACACTTATGGAAGTAGGCCCCAAGTGAGTAGGTTGGTACTGTGTCTAGAATAGCCAATTAAACTATTATGTCAAATGAGGTACTGATTTTTTAACCTTACTTCGTGGATAATAAGATCGATTAGGCAAGCTTAATTTGGACAGTGATGATGGAACACAATAAACACGCCAACGTTATCTCTTGATCTATCATACCTGTCAATTAATTGCTATGTTGCCTGGGATAATGACAGATTGGTATATGAAGTACCTTAAAAGGTCTTTGCAATAACATGATGTTCAGAATTGTGACTGCACCCAGGTTATTAAACACCTGAATGTGGGATGTTGCCATCACATCTGTTACAGGCCATAAGATGATTTAATACCAAAGTCAGTTTATTTCAAGCAATACTGTATGCATATGAGAATTTCTTAATATACATATATATATATTTTATGCATGTATGTATGTATTGCACAGGGACAGTCATGTAGCAGTTAACCCAAGCAGGCTTGCTTCTTTTATTTTTATTTCTATTAGTGTACTAAGGTCTATACAGACAAGGGCCATCTAAGTTCACAGGTAAGACCACAATCAGATCAATCAACCCAGGAATTAAACATCTAAGGTGTGAAAGTGTCTCTTGGCAACCTGGCCCCCCTGCCAAAGCTTCCTTAATTTGCTTCTGACATTCAAATCTCTGAATAATCAACAAAATTTTCTAAGTTATGAGCAAATGCAACTTTCAATCTGAAGTAGCCCTCTCTTTCATGGGCCTTTAAAACTTATGCCCTGGCAAGTCCTCAAGTTGTCTATACACGGAGTAGGTTGTATCCCACTAGTTTAAATATTGAATCTACCTTCAATGTTCACCTGTGCCACAAAACACCCGAGAGCCAATGGAGGGCTTAGCAAATATATGGTATATGTTATATAGTGAGGCAAAACTGATAATCCCTGTAACTGTTTGGCCATTTGAGGCTTATGGTTTGAAATCAACATCCAATATGCTTTAAGTGGAGGACCACTATTCAGATTCAGACTTAATCAAACTTCTGAATATGAACTGCTTCCGATGAATAAAAGGAAACATTGCAATAACTGCTGATCACCATTTTTCACGATTTAGTACCTTATATAAAAAGCATACCATATTTTTTTTTAATTTGGGATCTGGAATGAGCTTCAAGTTCAAAATGTTTTAGAGACTACATAACACATATATCCAAAAGAAACCATCCATAGCCATAAGACCCTTGTGCCTACTCTTATGTCTACCAAGTTAAAATTCTAACAACTATAATTAAGCCATACAAGTAATTCAGTCTTGATGCCATTTGGCCCGTATTATTTGGTATCATTGTTACTCTCTCTGCTGTAAAGCAAATCAATATCTTGGCCATAGAAAGAAAGGAAATGAGGCAGTTACCCCCAACAAAGTGAATAAATGCAGGAGAAAAATTCCCTCTTACTTCTGATTACTTGTTAAACAAAATATGTGGAGCATTGTGCAAAAAAAAAAGGTAGGCGAGGTGATGGGCCACTTGCTACTGATACAAGTGGAGGTCCCTCTCATTCTCTTGAATTCTCACATGAACAATGGGACAACAACTGACTTTTTCTAATACGTATTTTTTTATTAGTTACTAAGTATATGATGCCAATATGGAAAATGCACCATAACATTCAAAGAGTTCATTATCAGTCATTGCTGTTATGTATTATCAAAAACATACATATTCTGACTGTAACTGGCAGAGTTAGAACTGCTGCTGATGTTTACAGAAGTCTCACAATTAAATGTACAGTTTTTGTAATTTTAGCCAGATTGTGAGCAATACGTCCACCAAATATACATTTTATCATATTTTCACTACCCAACTTTGACCTTTTTTTATTATTATTTTAAAATTTAGGTCACCATCTTCTTCCAGTCAAGTCAGTCAATTCCAGAAACTGCAACCCCTGTGCCTGTCACTGTTTCAAAGAAATCTCACACAGAAAAAAAAACTGAATAAAAATTTTAAATCGTAACTAATCAGTTCCATAAAGGATTGGGATGAGTTTAGAAATAATACAGAGACGTTTAGATATATTATATACAGGCTACTTACGCTGAGGAGAGACTACTGGACCTTCTCACTTTCCCTGTCCTGAAGAGAGCCGGACTGCTGGTGGTCCGTTTCAGTTTAAGACTGCCAAACTTCAGGCCACCAAACATGATCAGTTACATCTTTCTACACAAATAATCCAGCTTTCTTCACAACTGATGCTCAAGTGGATTAAAATCCTTGAAATACACGGGTGTACACTCTTTCTGTGCTGTCCCAAGAATAAATCTCTGGTCAAACTGTAAATTCTATAATGGCTACATATATTTCATGAACCTACTCATCACTGTGAGTGATAGGCCTTTCAAATATGTCAAGTCTGCAATGAAGAACCATTCAGGCGCTGCTACATCTATCCACTGTAGTACAAACCCAGAACACAAGATAAGCCCTGTAATCCATCATTGCTGCAAAATGTTTGAATAAATCCCATTTCACATGACACAGAGCTCTTATTTTTGTCTGATGCAGTAATGGATATTTTTTTATAACAATAATATAATATCAAGCTATTTCAAAAAATACATCAGATAGACTGTTATTTCCACATCTGTTCCATTAAAAGGCATTCCCATTAATCTGGTGAAAGCTACCATCAGTACAAAAGATCAAGTATTCAAAGTTTTAGTAGGTTCCATAAAGCATTAAAAAGTGATAATCTCAGATCTACAGTTCCTAGAAAACACACAGTGAATATCACTTATGTGCCTAGCAATAACAAGTTACCTAGGGCTGGTCATCATTTCTATCAGCAATGCTTGTAGTTTCCACAAAGAAAAATAAAAGTTCAAAGGAATGTCAGCTTCCTTTAAACTAAATTTCCCCCTCTACCATCAGATGTGTGCAAGGCTTTGCCTAGAATACCCTGAAGATATAGAAGCAATCCATCAACATCAGTTAACTGGCCGCAAATGGATTTCCTAACAACTTTCCAATTTTCGGACTTATCAAACAGCTTTGATTATTAAGTGCCTCAGTCCAACAACTTCACCCTGGAGCCTGCTAGAAATTCCTCCATGCCTAATTAATCTGCTGTTTAAATCCCTGTGAAAATGCCCAGCCTGTTCAACATTCCGTGCCAAACTCCCAGTTTCTTCTCCATCTTGGATATTGAATTGGTCCTAGCTAGCAAGTTGTGTGGTACAAGATCAATAAGTTGACTAAGTTCCACTCTCCCTTTTGCTCACGATTGGAGGTCAGACAATTAAAATAACGGGCTATGCATAATTAACAGTCAAAAAATCCATAGTCGTTTTACACTGCGTAGCCCCCAATTCGATTCCTCCCTCTCATATGTGCACCATTTATATTGTGAATGGTACTGAGAAATGCATATTGAATGTGCATAAACCTATTGTTATGAGAGTCTCTTTACATTTACCTTTAACGGTCACCCATTGAGGGGAGAAATACAAACAACATCTAAATGACCGGCATTTGCCTAACATATCAAATTTCGCACCTGAGATCAGCTATTTAAAACTTTTCAAAATATTCTTAAAAATTAGTCTTTTCTTGCATCCCTATGCTCTCACATGTTTGTGTACCTTGCTAAACCGAGGTTAATTAAAATATAAAATAACAATTTAACTCAGTGATCCAATTTTTCTTATCAAATCTTTTACAATGAGAAAGCAATTTTATATAATGTTATTCTAAGTGAGTCAATAATCAACAACTGGCTTTCGCTCCAGAGTTACAACCTAGGAATTAACACACTTTAACGGCCTATTGCTTCTTAAGCCTAATGGAATTCTGGAAGATAACATCCAACAGACTGGAACATTTGAGAACATCTGGTACCCTACTAATACTTAACTGAGGAAAATATATTTTTTTATCTCCATAAGTTAATCTCATCTGACAAACTACATTAACCTTATATTTTCCTATCTATTTCATTAATTTCATTTTCTTCTTTATATTCAATATCTAAATTTCCTCTTTCTTTTAAAATATTTCAAATCTAATTAACCTTTCTTTAGAAAAGATGATAAGAAAAGATATTATTTATGGACTGATGCCTCAATAGTGAAGTGCCAACAGTGGCTCCCTCCTGTGACAAAAAATAGAAATAATTTGTGAACCCCCCAATGTCCTATTTAATACTTATAGCTGTCAATACTGTGCAAAAACATCTTGATAGTAAAATTGATTTTGAAAGGGGTCTCCTAAGCATAGGTGAATCCTCACTGGAAGAGGGGGTGAGCTTTCCAAATGCTAATCAGCTAAACACCTGGAGCTACTATTTCAAAACAATCTTCTCACTTTCATATATACAGAACGATTTTGCAAAAGAGAAAAAAACCTTTCCTCAAAAATTACATTTTCTTGCACGACTATAACTTTTCTGGTTCTAAATCCCTCCCAAATCTCTGTTCTCTTTCTAATTCACAACCCCCCCCTACCCTGATAATAATGATCTGCTACTTGCTGATAATTTTTTTATTACATAAAATTACACAAAGAATGATGCCTAAATTTGTTTACCACAGTTCTATTTTTTGTATATTGAAAATATAGCATCATTTAACATCATCAAACAGACATGTAATCTAAACAACAGATGGCATTGTATTTGGGAAGTTTAAACAACCAACCACAATATCACTATGTATATAACTTATGGATGACAACTGGAACTACATTGTAGTTACATAATCAGAGGAGTAAAAAACAAAATGAAGATTACAAAACAAAGTGTAGTGAAAGAATTCTCAACCATATTACAGTACTTTTGCTTTGCATACATGTACAGAAATATGAAATTATACCATTAACAAAAAAATATTTTTATTCATTAGGGAATCAAGCAGCAGAGTGTGTGTGTGTGTGTGTGTGTGTGTGTGTGTGTGTGTGTGTGCACGTGCAGTGCATCCAATGCACATATCATTCATCACTTGTAAACTCACCAATTCACCAAGTTCCTCTCCCCATGGTAGGTGTATCTTCCTGCCTGTTTTGGTGATTTTCGTCTATCTTTTACCACATAATATTTATACATCTTTTGTTAAAGCCCACAAATGATGGCACAGGAAGAGCAGACTTTCACATTTCACAATGAATGCCTAGTCATGATTGTTGTCCAGTACCCTGTTGTTTTTGATTTATAGTTCTCACAGCATTCTATAAATTTATTTGTAAAACTGACACTGTCTCAAAGTTCAAATATCCATAAGATATCTACTTCAAGGACATCATTTAACAGTTGCCTTCATTTCAACACAGCTTGCGGCAGTCAGTGGCAGTCAAAAAGTATTCGTGAAAAAATGCAGACAAATCTATACAAAGTGCATAAGATGTGAATTGCCAAAGACAATAACAATCAGAAGTGAAACTAAACAGAACTAAAAGGCTATATCCTGTTAAAGAATGATCCCAAAGGTTGCTGTACTAGTATTCTGTTTTAACCATACATCTAATAATCCAGATTTCAATAAACAAAACAGTGAACGTTTTGATGAGGGTTTTGTTTTGAAATAGTCACCTAAAGAGAACTATCAATCATTAAGTGTTTCCACCAATGGCTCCCAAAGTTGCACTACAGTAAGCATAGCCAAAACTCCTTCTCTTTGCAGTTTAAAATATTGCAGCAGCTTATAAGCATACTGGCTATAAACACAAATCTTGCTAATTTTGTCCAAGTCCAAGCTCTCTAAATCCTTCAGATGAACTGTTTCCAAGAGTAATATGAAACCCCAAAGCTTTTTTTCTTGGCCTTCAGGATCTAAATATCCTTTTAAAATGATCAAAACCTTATAAATTTTGCACAGTCCTTATGGCTTATACATTCACAGTGAATGAAACCATCAATCTCAGTGACAAGGTTGACACAGCATCCATTTCTTAGCATAAAACCTTTTAGTGTAATGACATCTCTCACTTTTTGCACATTCTAAAAAAAGGCAGCGACATTCAGGTGGTCAAATTGATAAGCATCACAGAAAAAGCTGACAATAAAAGAAAACCAGGCTAGCAACCACCTGTCACCCTTTCCTCAGAAATGTCTCCTGTGTGATAACAATCTTGTGGAAGATGAGGCGTCATTAAATTAAAAAAAAAACTGGAACCAATTATTTTATAACTCCTCTTTACATGCAGTTCTTCTTCAAGGTATCCCAAGCCCTATATTCACAATTATGTTCTTATTTTTGAAAATAAATTCCACTTTTGTTTCCATCCTCAAGATAAGACCATGATAAACATTATATCTAGGCACTTTGAGAGCTGGAGAAAATTGGCAGTCCTGGCTGAAGCACACATATCTCAACATACACATAAAATATACATAAAATATATGCATGACTAGTATTGTGCCTTACTCTAAGACAACAGCTTGTCCGCTGCATATATGATTATATTCCGGCCGCTGACAGGCTGTTCTACATGACAACTTAATTTTTGGTCTCATACCGAGGTGTGTTAATCACAGCTTTACCATCTGTTCTTACCTCTCCCTCTAAAATGTCTGATGTCACATTTCTGATTAATTTAAGTACTGAAATTACAACACAGGAGCCACTAATTGGTGCAATTAATAAGATTAGATTAGATGTACTGTGTGATTAAAAGCCTCCCCCCCCCCCCTGCATCTGGGCTTGCTAAGGTTGTTGACCTTATGATTAGACTGAAAGTAAAGAAGAATAAAGAATATAGGTCTGCAAGACATATGAAGCCAAAGAATATTTAGATGCGCCCTCCACCCCTTCTTAACAAACAGGAACTCCAAACAGAGGGCAGCTGAGAAAGAGTCCCAAGACTTAGAAATCCAGAGAGGCAGATTCCATAATCCTAACCCTCTACCAAACGAAAAAAAAAAAGTAAAAAGACTGTGCAGGCAGTGAGGAGAATATAGTCCACTTCCTGTTATAATAAGCCCAGTATGAAAAAAACATCAGGAGAACTTAAACCAGCAGATAGATCAAAACACAAGCTTTACAGATCAACCACTAAACAGTCATGGAAACCATAACACAATTAAAACTGTGTCCCACTACATAATAATGACCAACCTAGAAAGACCAGGCATTATCTACCAACCACCACCTGGAGTAACTAATGAAAATGTGCCAGCTAACTAAAGTGTAATAGTGTATTTTCAAGGCCCTTTGAAAGAAATATATTTACAGGTATACCGAGTATTAATATTTGCCCCTTTGTAAACACTTCATGTCTCACAGTTATCAGTTTTGAATATAGACTATATGTTGTATAGTTTAATTTATATAAAAGTATGTGCACCAAATATCAATTTATGACTGTATTCTTCATGTTGTCATAAAAATGTTCTCATAAAAATGCACCAGAACTAATACAGATTATTATTATTATTACATATAAAAGTATTCTAGTTTAAAAAGATTGACAATGTGTTACTGTATGGATCTTTTCAACTTCTGGCGGACAAATAATTCCAGTTAATCTGTATGTATTATTTAAGGCAATGTTGTTAATGCACCACCTGATCATAATTAACACCCTTTGTATACTACTGACATCTAGTGGCAAAACTTAACCTCAAGTGTTGACAGTGGATGGTTTTTCTTTTCTCTTCTTCACCTCAATGATTCAGTAGTTAAAGTACCCATAAAGTACCAGATTTAATACAATAAATTATAAAGATAATAAATAGTTGATATTTAAATGCCTAAAACACACTGCATCTCTAGCAAAATATAACAGACAGTCTAGTTTGTCATCAAAATTAGGCAAATAAAAATGTTCAGGTATGGGGAGAAATAATCATCAGGAATATATCATCTTTATAACAGGCCAGTGTTGGCTTCATTATATCTCCCAGTAACCTCCTGAGGTACCACCCACCCACCTGAAGGGACCACCTCAGGTAACTGGGGAGGGGGTGGGGATGGGGTGGGGTGGGGTGGGGTGGGTGGGGTAGGGTGTCTCATTTAAGACTGGGTTCCCATGCCTAGATCGATCCATCTGGATCGGTATAACTCTCTGGGGAGTCTCACTAAATTGCTGTCAACTTAACTGGCTTAAATGTCTGTCATGCCTACCGAATCAGGTAGCGGGTAAAGATAATTACCCCCTAACAGCTTTACTAGGTGTGACAGACAATTAGGCCAGGTAGGTTGATAGCAATTTAGTGAGACTCCCCAGGGAGATAGATCGATCCAAATATCTGTGGGAATGGTCCCTATGTATCTGTTTTCATAAGAAGAATAACTAAAACATTTCTGATGAAACTGATTTGAACATGGTCCACCATGATATGGTTCTATTTCTGTGCTTGCATTAAAGAATTGGAAACAAAAGAATATAATAATGAATGTTGGTGTTTTACTTAACACATTTTTTTAGTTTACTTTGAACCTAGATAAATCAGTAGTAGTCTATTTGAATGACATAATGTTCTCCTCTTATAAAAAGAAAGAAGCGGCTGATATTTTAGACCAACAGTTTTATCTCAATAAACTCAGTAACCTGTTGTGGGTTTATGCTAAAATAAAAAAGTCAAGGCTACAGACTTTAGTTTCAAAGTAAAGACTAACTTCTGGTATCACAGTGGCCACAAAATATACATCCAACCTTCTACACAAAAGGTTTCCCCGTTACCAGCACAATCCCTCAGTGTCTTCAGGAACCTGTTGCATGGCATCATGCAAGCCCAATGCACCGTCATCCTGAACTTTGCATGTCCCCACACTATCTGTGTTAACCTATTGTAAGAAGACTTCAAAGAGAACAAGGGTGCCTTTTGTCTTCAATAAAGCTCTCTGTTAGAACACCTTGTTTTCCCAAGTGTTGTAAAATAACATGCAACACTGCAGTCCCTTAGCCATTATAAACCCACGAGGTAACCTAGCAGGATGAATATTTCAGTGCTTAGATGTTATACACAAGATAGCATTCAACTGACAAGATTTCCATGATGATAAAATTATAAATGATTTTTTACGACCTTCAAATACATGTCTTAACTTTCAGTCTATGATTTCCAATTTAATGATCTAGCACACAATATTTCCTCTGTATTTTGGACAATGGGCCACATGCGGATGCCTGAAATGAGACAGAGCGGTGGCAGAAGCACTTTAAAGCCCATCCATATCTGCTCTACCTTAAACAGGCAGTGGGAAGGGTTAAAAGTGGGAGGGGGGGGGGGGGTAAGCCAAACATTTCAGGATCAGAGGGGGTTAGACAGTCAAACAACCTAGGGATAAGACTTATTCCCTTAGGTGAACCCCTCATACTTAAACTACCTCCTAAGAGAGTAAATGAACACTATATAAAGACATTCCAGGTGTAATGAGAATAAACCTGTAGTCACATTTAAGTGAAAAGAGACAGATATCACTATAAAGGGCGATGGGAAACTGAGAGCACCTGCAGAACACAGACTTGTTTTTTAAAAAAAATCCTCTTATACCTCTGGGGAAATCTGAGCAGCCTTTCTGTCTTCTAGACTGACGTTAATTGGTCTTATCTGTCAGAGAGTTTGAAGAAGGAAAACTATACTTCATCAGACCAAATAGTGTATCTGGCTCTGGTAGGAGCAATCCAAGATAGCACTGTATAATGAAGACTGCAGCCCTCCCTGCACCTCTGTCTGTTAAAGCAATTTCATACATATATACAGGACATCCTGAAGAGCTTAGATTAAAACAATAATGCACATATGAATTTGCCTGTTTGTGCATTGCTGAATATATTTGGGCAATTTGTAAATATGTCTATCATCAAAATTACAAGATTAACAAAATTACAAAATTAGATCGGTGGTGAAAGAATAATGATTACAATGGTAATATATACTATATAGTGCTGCCAATGTACTAGTTACGATTTTCGAGATATTTGTTCATCATAGCATTTAAGTAATTTATAACCACAGAATAACACATGGAAACAAATATAATTAATGACCAAAATTGTCTAGAATGCACCAAATGTAAATTTTGCATGATTCTTTGTTTGTGTATTGGGAAAACAGGCACAGTTGTCAATGGAATGAGTTATATATAGGCAATAATTAGTTCTGTCTTTCAATAACAATTCATTTAACTGCCACCACATGAGCACTGCATTCTACACCTTCAGCAACGACAGACAAATGGAAAACCTTTCTGTTTGCTCCAAGAAGCCTTAACAGAGCTCTTATAAATGTCTTGAAGTACAACTATTTAAAATAAGACCATGTATGACGCAATGAAGTTATGAAATACTGATAAGTATACAAAAAGGGAGAGAGATACAATATCGTACAATCTTTTACTACCAAAATTGCTACAGGTGACCAGGGACACATGTACTTCTTTGTATAAGACTGTTAGAACATTGACCAAGTAAAGAATGATCAATTCTATAAAAAGAGAATCTCATCAAATAACATCACTAATGAAAATTATTGCCACTGATTTGAAAAAAAAAAGTCATCTCCTTTGTCCTGAAAGTGGAATTGATTTTTTTCCTTGTGACGTGTAGTATGATGAAAGACTGATTGAGGAAAAGATTGAAGCAACCCTAGAAAAGCAATCACACCGTATTAAGGTAAGTTGCAGTTATACCTCTTCCATCTTTGAAGGTAATTTTTCAATCAAAATACTACCAGTAAAAAGGAGACATTGATTGTTTTCTTCTTATGATGTGACATTATTTGAAAAGGTGGGCTCTGAGATTAGGGAGAGACTGAAAAATGTGAACGAGTACGTATACGTAATTAAATTCCCATCCTCTCCCCCCCCCCCCCCAACTCCCTCCAGCCACAACTTAACCCTGACAGTGTTTTTATTGCAGCTATAAGACGTACTAGCATTAAACAGCTCCTCAAGCAAGTCTGACTTTCTTATACTATTGAATCAAATTTCTTACAGGCAGGCAGACTCATCAATTTGCTAACTTATGAGCAAAGATATCAGCTGCAAAAGTAAAATTCAATTAATGACCTAAGGTCAATGTGTTCTGATATGATTCCAAAACAACTGCCTGAAGCTAAATCTATGAGACACGAATTATTGGGAACAAGTAAATCAACTTTTTTCAATTTTTCTCCTTTCATTCTTCTCATCACCTAGGACGCAATGACCTAATCAGACATTCACCTATAAGATAACTAGACTGAATATTCAGTCAGAGTCCAAAATAAGTCTTAACCAGAGAAAAAATAAAAGGCCTTGGAAAACTAAATTTAATCTTATGAATACCAAAATATCATATCATATCATCATCCATATCTTTGCTAATTACGTTATACACTTATAATGTTTTCTCAAAAGATGTCAATTGTTTAGATTTTGGAATCCATATCTCTTTACAGTATAAACAAAGAACAAAAAAAATTTTTTTTTGATCTGTCTGACTTCAGCAAGTGTTCTTCAAGATGCCTGGGGACACTGCACTACTGATTAAATATGGAGGAGCATGCCTCAGCATGAGGTGAATTTCAATTGTAAAAGAGAAAGTAAGCCAGACGATGATGGCACTGATATGTTTTCAGGATAACTGTGTAGTTTACTGAAAACCACAGCTGTCAACTGATGTGGCCAAAATATGAGAGTAAAAATTGTATTCAAATTAAAAGTTTTATCACTGTAGAGCTAGATTTTTTAAAATGATTATCTCTATTGAAAGTTCTGAAACCTATGCACACACAATAAATTAGACTGCTGCCTCTCTATTACATCTGTACATGACATGTTTTGTCAGTAAAGTCCCATAAAGATTCTTCTGTTTTGACAAAACTACTGAGAGCAAGTATACTACACAGCTTGAGAAGTGCAACCTCTCACAGCGTTAGGCCGCATTTTAGATCAAACCGAGACTGCTTCATTTAGCACATGTTATCTCAAAAGATTACAATTTTTACCAAAAGAAAATGCATCACCATTGTTTAATCCATAGCAAATGTAATTAGCTAATACCCCGTTCACACTACAATCTGAAATATCCGAATTTTTGCAATGCAAATTACGGGTGAAAAATCCGATTCGGTTGTCTGGCCACACACAGCAAAGGGAAACCGAATCGTGCACTGAAAATTCAGGTGGAGGTTCCGGTTTGAAGAATCGCGCATGCGCAGAATCCATGAAAACAAAAATATGTCGCTAATCATTGCTCTTCTCGCACTCAGTTTTTTTTCTCGTGTGTTTGTTTTTGGAACATCAAATTTAACCCAAAAGTCGTCAAAAGGAAGATTTAAGTAAGATCTGGAAGAATTTAACGGATACAAGAAGGAGAATAGCTGGGTTCCGATGGAGAGTGTGGGTCCACTGACCTGGCATGTTGCTTTTCTTTCCCGCGAGATTTGCTAGTGCATGCGCAGTGCGATCTAAACAGGTGGCCCTTCCGGTAAAGTAACCGAATCGCTGGAGAGAATCCAGCTCGCTAGTAGGATTTTTGGAAATCGGTTTACAAAAATCCTCATGCGTTCAGACGACCGCAATAATTCGAATCTTGACCTAATTCGCTATTTAACCGGTTAAATGACTGCAGTGTGAACGGGGTATAAGTCATGTGCCATAAGACTGGGTTGTTAGGGTTAGAAATTACTATCAGTTTGGTAAGCAGTTCTTAAGATAAACAGGTGCAACTGGACAAGAAAAGCACCTTTATAAACAAAAAAATCCTTAAAGCATCCAGCCAAAGAATCCATTACATTATTAACTGAAAGTTTTGTAGTGTTGCCAAGGAGAAGCAGTGAAGTCCTCATATGTCCTTATGTTTTTTTCTTTTGTTAACCAAGAAATATATTCAAATGAAGAGTATACAAGCACTGGAATTAGGGTGTGAAAACATTCAGTCCATAAATTCCCATGGTGTCCTCAACAAATAAAAGTACTAGTTCACAAAACTGAAATAATGAAAAAAAATGTGTCTGTCTGTCTATGACAATGGCAGGTGTTTTATGCTGGAAGTCTTGTCACCTGGTTTGACTGGGCAGCAAGGTCACACAGGAGATAACTAGATAATGTCCCATTAACAGAACTGAAACCTCCACGCCCAGGACATTAGATACGCTTCCTATCCTGTACTGCTACACATCACTTTTATATCATTTACTAATGCTTTTTTCTTCTTCTTTACATAATCAAAAAAAGAAAGAGAAAAGAATAGAAAAAAATGATCACAAGATTCCACAAATATAACTTAATACTCGATCTCAAACAATAATGATAATAAAATTAAGTGACATTATAGTAGCATATCATTTTGTAGAGATTCAATTACAATTTCAAGCTGCAGAACTTCAAAAAAATAATTCTCAAATTCAATAAAATCATTTCAGCAAATTTTGTAGGAATGTGATGCCTGTAGCCAGAAATTTCAAAGTGTGTGTGTGTGTGTGTGTGTGTGTGGGGGGGGGGGGGGGGGGGTTTACTGCAAAGCCTAGAACTCAGAAAAGTGCTTTAGCACTTGCATGGAAAGTAATCCAATTTTGATTCTGAGTGAACCTTTTCCTAGTCAAAAGTTAAGTCTGTTCAAACTAGGTTAACCAGCCTAAAGGGCTGCTACTGCATCCAATCTTTATCTAACAAAATCTTAATTTAATTACAAAACAATCAGATTGGTAATATTTAAAGTGGAGACACTGCATAACCTGCATCAAAACAAACAAAATCAATAATACAGTGCAATAATTTTCACATCAAAATATATTTGTTTTATATTCAATCATGATCAGCAACATGGAGTTGCATTCATCTAGATATGCACGTGTACGGAAGTGAAAGGTATTCATGAAAGAAAAAAACACAAGGACAGGTATTCAATTAATTCAGAAAAATAAACATAGAAACAAAGTTTAAACTTTTGGCCCCTTCAAAAACATACTGAATATATGTTTCTGTGTTTGTTTGTGTTTCATCTTTCAAAAGTGGGTTATGATTTCCCAAAAGTAGATCAATAAATTATGAGTACATCAAACAACTCTCTATAAATGCTTTCAAACTATAACAAATAGGCTGACTGACTTAACTTTCTCCCTCTTTGTTTCACTCTCTTACTCTCATCAAAATATCCCTTCATTCAGAAAATTTCACTAACCTTAAAAGACTACTCCATTTGAGATTTTCTCTATGATATAAATTCATATTGCCAATTTCCAACTTCTCAGGTGGGAAGGGACGCCTGTTATTGGTTAACTTCATACAATTTTCTCAATCAAAATATAGATGAAAGCTGAAGATATGTAAACTGGAACTGACAGTTCTTCCCTGGAATCCCATAGCTTGCCCTTGATTAACATGCTACAGCCATGCTGAGAACAGTTTTAAAAGTAAAATGTTCCTGGTCAAAAACACAGCACAAGAAGTCGACAAAAATTAGTTCTCCAGGCATTTTAATGGCTGAGAAACTCGCCTACAGTGTGGAGAGTAACAAATCGCCAACTACAAAGGGATTGTGTCTTAAACTACAGTAATCATTCACATGTTTCCGGCAGTTCACTTTTTTTAAAACTCCACACTTTCACACCTTTTTTATTTTTAGTCACTCACAGTAACACACTATCTAAAATTATCCCTGCTAATTATTCTTAACCTGAAAAGGTTCCGTTTCTAACAGATATTACAAATGAAAATAACACTTTTCTGGGAAAATAGGATGCAATTTTGTCCAAATTTTATTAGTAATTACGGTACCCCTTAAGTGGGATTATAACTTTCAACTATTAAACCATTATGTAAATGGCAATGGGCATCCCTGCTGAACTTAGTTGTGACGGTAGAACCACAGGAACTTTAAGTGTAATTTGAAAGGTATAACATGCCCTAAATACATTTTTAGAGTCTATACATGTGATCCCTAGTATGTCTGTATGTCTGCTGTCATCATAATGTCTTATTAAGTCATAATCATATGCTACTTGTGTTGTTTATTCAGGTTTCAGAAAGACAAATTCATATTAAGCCTACTGGTAAAAGACATCCGCAGCACTCACTGTAATCCAAACTAGAATCTGCACAGTACATGCCAGACACATTTTTAATTATGCAGCCTCATTAAAAGTTTTTGATTCCTAATGCATGGACGCTTCTTCCATTTATTTCCACACAGAAGATGTAATATTTAAAGTAAATTAAACCAAAACAACTTCTGTTTATCTGAGCCATAAGTGTCTACAGGACTCAGAGAAAGACCATTAGAAGTTAACTTTCCAAGTGATTGTGCACAGAGAAGTCAATAATTGATGGCTGATATCTAGATCTGAAACAAGAAATTCCTAATGATCTGAATATTTCACCACCTTGGTTATTAACACATAAGACAATCAAATAAATCATCGACCTCAGAGCCTTTCTTCCTAATATATTTCTAAGACAGACAATCTCCTTCTAGTCCTTGAGCTGCCTTCTTCTTTCTGAAATATATATCATTTTATCTTGGTGGTGACTTGAAAAGATGTCAAAGACAATGTAATTACCAGGTTAATCAATCAATCGATGAATTTATCCCATTATACAGATAGAATAAGTGGTTTTAATCCTTGGAGCTGGCCTGGATGGCTACAAGATGCTGAGAACTGGAATTCTCCACTCAATGCACAAACACAATAACAACGTTATTTTTTTTTCGGAGTCAAGATATGGAAAAAGACTCTTAATGGAAGTAATAATCAATGAAAATGGCAAATCCTTCAGTCCATCTGGCTTCCATGAATGTGTTTTATCAATGGGAGCAAATTCCCGAGACCCTTACTCTAGCAGACATTAGAGAAGATTAAGCAAACAGTTCCTGGTAATGATGATCAGAAAAAACAGTTGGGTGCACAAGTTACAGGTGGAGGAATTGAAAACATATGTACAAACCATAAAATGCTAAAAAAAATCCTGGTCTTTAATCAAAGTTATTATACAGAAAGAGGTCTTTTGGCCTGACAACATAAAATTTTTCATAAATTTATTCCACAAAATATCCTAAAAAACTCAAATTTGTAATTGCTTCTACTTAACCAACTCTTTAGAGGTTCATTGTAGTTTACTGAATAAGTATATTTCATATCCAAAAACATATATATCTATTGTCATTGTAATGTGTTATTAAACCATCATATTGTACAGAGGTTGTTCATATTGGTTTCAGACAGACCAAAACTAAGTCAAATTTAATGATGTTGGCAAGACTTACTGTTATCAAGACAGTTTGTATTATACAGCAATATTCCACACAAATTGCTCTATTATTAAAGAGGTAAATATACCACCATACAAGTAGTTTTGGTTCACTGAAAAATACCTAAATTTATCTCCTTACTTGATATAATAGATCCTCCCATCACTGTTCAACTTTGCCGCCCAGTCTGCTGGCAGACGACTGTTGATTGCCGCCAGGACAGTTGCTCCTCCATGGGCAGCCATCACCCCTCAGTGTCATTTTGACAGTCTCTGGACGCGCTGGACCTCCATTTGGACCCCTGAGAAGAATAGCAGTACTGTAACCTCAGCTGTCTGTACAGGGTAATATGTCTATTGGCCCACAATCAACCTGAAATAATAAGATGCACAATTCAGGGTAATGAATCATCACCTACTTCTCCTGGTCTATCAGCCAGACTACAAATCCCTTGCAGATTCTCAAACAAACTGGATATCCCAGCTCTTTTTAATGGCTTCACATCCCAGTAGCCGAGGACTTGTTTTGAACTGGAAATCGCACAAAGTTCAACACCAGATGACCAAACCTGATTGACCATCAATTTACTGACTTGTCTCTTTTTATCTGGGTATCTGCTTTTATCTGATCATCTGCTGGAAAACAAGCCCAATATTTCCAAGTCTTCCTCTGAACATAACTGTTTTTTTCCCGTTCCTTGCTATAATCTTAAACCTGTATAACCCCCTTCAGTCATGAGGTTCAACTGACTAATTCTGGTCAATTTTATCCTTATTACTGTCAGCAACAAGCAAAAACAACTTCTTATATTAACCCTGTGTAGTGGGTTTGTTGTCTGCTAACCTGGGAAATATTAAGTGAAGATTTGCCAGTAGACACGAGAGCAGCACAAGTGAGCACAGTAATCCAGTGGGGCTTTCTACGATCAATATGCCTGACAAATCCCATTTTCAAAAAAATAAGTTTTAAAAACAATTTCTGAACTGCATGTAAGACACAGTGGACCTATGTTTTGATTGTATTCTACAAATCTTAGGCCTGGCTTTGTGTGGTGGTTAGGGTTGACGCTATCAAAACAGCACTGAGTCGGCCATCTCTACGGGCTAGGAAAGTTTCCGCGTCCGCTTTTCCTACCAATCCTCTTCTCAGGGTCAAAAGATGATGTAATTTGCTGTACAACTTATTTCGTATCCTGTTCCAGATATCTGTAAAAAATTAGGACTTGGGTTTTGGAGGCGTGTTAGTATGTAAACAGGTGTACTGGTCAATTATGAAGTCGGGTTCCAGTCAGAGGAAAAGACTGTAGTTCACCAACCTAAAATCTGAGACCAAAAATGGATTGTATCCCTTTGAGAATGCAGTAGACAGTCTGGGGATGCATTCCGTGCAGTTTTAGCTTTTTAATAATTTTCAAAAAGTAGATGTTTGATAACAAACATGTACTAGGTAATCTCCACATTTTTATAACCAAACATAAGCCTAAATGTGAGGTTCAAGTATACATGAGAAGTTATAAATTCTCAAATCAGGATTGTTGGATCCAGCATATATAGACTTTCTAAGGATGTTAAGGCAGCAAATGAGGAGGTCCTGATCTGCAATATATGATTGAGGTATAATATGAGTTAAAAGATGACCAAACTCTGTCTTCAGTCACCAAACACTGCATAAATAATTGGGTTAATTATCTGTGATCTTTTATAGGCTAAAAACCTACTGCTGGATTAAACGATTTATCTGAATCAAAATTAAATGAGTAATGAGGCATGTTCTAGATTACCTAGATCATGTGTCTGTCTTACAGGCACAGTTAATTACTGTATATCGATATGTAATTAGTTTCCCCACAAAAGATGCCACCACATTGCAGAGCTTTTTTGTTGTTGTTGTTGTTGTCAATATGCCACCACACTGCAGGGCTTTTTTTATTTTTCGGAAACATATTGGCAAGAATTTCTGCAAAACTTGAACTAGTGAAAATAGCAAATATAGTCTGTCTGTAACTCCTTATTCATTAACCATAAACTTATTAATCAGTCTACCTGTGTGCCACTGACTGATTATAAATGTCATTTCATTACCTGATTTATTTTTCTCAAGATAACTTTTCATAAAGGCCAAATTGTTATCTACAATTAAGAGGCATATTTTGGGGAAATGCCTGGCCCAAATAATGGCTAATTTGAAAACCTCCTTCATAAAAAGTTGAAACGAGCTCCTCCATAGAAAGTTCAAGCAAATTATCCGGTTCATTCCAGGAAATTGCAGCTGTTTCTGTGCTTTTGAGTGGATTCTGATTAAAAGATATGAGCTCAAAATTATATTGCTACGAAGGAAATAATCCCTTCAAAGCAATGAACTATACTAGCTTTGATAACTTGTCCTTGAAAATAATGAGTATCTGGGTCTTGTTCCAGCACTGCAAAACAGGCTGCTGTTTGCCTTGATGTACAATTACAAAAGAAAAAAAAAGGCAATGAGATAAAATCAGTTACATAACGATTCTGTGAATCTGCTTTTTTCACCCCCTTCCCACACAATTTTTCCCCTTTTAACAGGAAAACTGGTGGAACTAACTGATAACCAAAGTACAAACCTGTTTTTTTTATTGCTTTCCGAGATGAACATGGATAAGTAGACTCAGATTTGTGCAAAAAGAAGAAATATTTAGTATATATGCTGATCTTCATAAGCAAGTCTGTCAAAACACTACAACAGCTGATGTGCAAAAAGCATTGGTGAGACTGAAAAGTCGATGTTTGACACTCTTTAAAGATCACTTTCTTGAGAAACTAGTCTCTCTCTAGGGATACACAGAAAACATGTGCACCAGTTAGAGATTTACCATCCATATTAGTTTCATGTGGTGATATATGTGTCCATATACTTATTATTATGTCCACTGCCCCCCCCCCCCCCAAACACCTCTGGGCCCTCTCATCTCACAAACACAAATCATGAGGAATCATGCATGTGGGCAAGTTTATTGGTAAATAAGCTGATGTAAGGAGTCCATCGATCATGGCATAAACACAAATAAATAAATTGGTTGGCAAATAATGAAGCCCCACAAGCGGGTTATAGTTGCAGTGGGCTGTCACTTTGGATACCTTGCCAACTGTGCAGTGACTTAAGACCATATATCATAATGATTGGAAACTGAATACCCGATATCACCTAGTGGAACGCCTTTATTCTCAGCAATCTTCCCCAGCGATGTGCAGCCATTTAACAACTCCAAACCACACAGTCATCTGACTCTAAAGATTCACTTTTCTTTTTTCTTCTCTCAACAGAGTCTACAGAAGGATGGCAGGAAATGATTAACACTTTCCAGGAAATTTCCATTCCTTTGGTTCCTGTCACACTATTGATTTGGTCTTTGGTTTCATGCCCTACCCCAACTGCTTGCCTGACAGTATTATCAGCTGTGAACAGCCTTCAGGCGTGCTACACAGAGTAACAGACCTTGGGGGCTTATTACCAGAGTGAAATACTCCAAGAAATAGATTTTGATGACATTTTTGATGCCCTGCCCCCTTCTTGTCCATTGTCCATATCAGTTTATTATTTTTTTATTTAAAATACTGTATCAACTTGCATTTTGGATTTTTTTAAAAATCTATTTGGTCCCAAAAAATTCTTAAAATTTATTGTCAGTGTCTTTGGTCTTATATTCTTATCAAAATGTAATGTCTCATTCATTAAGTCAAACAAAATCAGAAAAAATATATTGATCATCATTTATCCCATTTCAGGTAAAGGAACGCTTCAACTATGTTCTCCCACTATACAAAACACACAAAGTGCCCAAGTTATGTTCAGGTTCCTGCATTTGCCAATATTATATTTGAAGTATGTTTTAACATTTTAAACAAATTCTTACAGTTAAGATGAAGAAAGATTAAGAGTGAAGAAAAAGGAAAGCTCCTTGAATCAGTACATAAACTGAGCATTATTTTCTACCTCAAGGTCTTTTCATCTGATTTATAATATTTTTGTTAATAGATATGCTAAATCATGTTTGCTTTTTAACCACTTAAAGTTAATACTTAATCCTAACGTGAGCTACAATGGTGAAAATAGAGGGTGAGATTAAAGTCCTCACCATACTTCAGACATAAATTTCTCTTTTGAATAAAATTTGTGAGCTGTTGACATGTTCAGAGTGAAAAATTATTGTGGATTTAAACGAGTCTGTGCATGGCCTTAAAGGAGCCCTAAGATTTCGTAACCTGCACAAACAGTTTAAACAAGTGCAATCCTTCAATTTTATGAAACATTGGTCTTAATCTAGCAGCCCTGATTAGACAATCCTGTGGAAAATGTCAGCCATTTCTGTTAAAAGGTTACACATTCTGTTCCTTCTGACAGGGTTAAGTGAGGCAAAATAGCAGGTCAGTTTGTCCTCGGCAAGGACAGACCATCTGCTAGATACAGTCAAACACTTTGTTTTAGCTTTAGCCAGTGTTAAACTAATTTTCCACCAAATCAGCAACAAATTGGCCCCCTAAAAATTCAAACACTTTCCACTTCTACAGTAATATCAAATCACTTCAAGCATTTCTCAGCAATTCAGTACCAATTCTGCAAAAAAAATTTCAACTCGGCTGAAACTACAATAAGGTAGCATGACCCTGGATATATTAATTAATAATTTAATAAATGATTAGCCAGTTCATCTCTGATAAGCCAAATGAAATGCCTATCATCTTTTATTTATTTTCATTTCATTTACCTCATCTTTCAGTCCAAGGGCTCATCAGAATAGAATAGAATAGAATATAACATAGCAAAGAAAAAATTAAAATCTGCTAGCTTGATGAGTTTGCAAGAATAAATGGAAAACAACAGAACCAATCTCAAACCATGGAAAGGCTAAGCAAAACTGACTAACTGGTTCATGGCAAGACTGACCCTTTTGTTGAGAATTCACATTTCTTTTTTTTTTTTTTTTTCTTTTTATGGAAAAAATAACAAACCCTTTCAATTAGCTGCTATGCCCATTAAACATCATCACGCTTCAAAAAATCAAAAACAAGAATAATTTCTATTCACCAACCTTGTTACAAGAGTTGCTACACGTTAACTAACTTATCAATTTTGCCTGGCCTGATCTGGAGAATTCAACCCGGTTGGCATCAACACCTTATTAACACCTTGGCATAGTAGTAACACACAACAGCACACTTGTACTCTTTAACAACTACAAGTCTAAACTGCAAAGCTAATTACGACTTATTAGGGGGGCATAATAATACACTGCAATTACATTTCTTCAATCTCAAATTTCATGCAAGCCAGAGCACAGCTTCTGGTGTTATCTACTAATATATACACTTGAAATAGAGCTGCCTTTAAAAACACAAGATTAATTAAGAAGACTTAGTGGAGAAAAGATAAGGAAAAACAACCAACTCCCTATGACATAATAGGATTTATTACAATAATCTGAAGACAGGTAAATCTGTTTAAATTATACACACATAGCAATTAGTGTGTATTTGTAGCAGTGTTGGGATGAAAAGTCAGTGACCTGCAAATGAAAATTATGCTTATAACTGCTTTAATTCAACTAAAAAATAAATTCATACCACCTTCAGACTTCCACATTCCAAAGGGACCTCCACAACACCTCTAAGCAAATTAAAGCATGCTGACAGATCTGATTTACCTGGAATTATTTAGTTAGTCTGTGTTATTTCTAATTAAATCTACTTATAAACAAAGCAATCTAGTCACCTGTGAAAACATGTAAACAATATATATTTTCTACTTGTATTTTACACACACACACACACACACACACACACACACACACACACACACGCATGCACACACATACACACACTGACTGAGTCCCTGCCTAATAACTACTAGTATACAAAACCGTTAAAGACTGAAGTTTCTCCATTTGTGGCACTGATAATGAATTAGAAACAATGAATTAGAAACAAAAACATTTCAGCAAACCATAAATACAACAGTAAATACAAGAAAGTAAATACAGAAAATTAGTCATAAGCTGGTCGACTCAAAAGCCAAAGCTCAGATATTTTATATGTGTAAGACAGTTCCCATACCTAGATTGAACTAACAGGATCAGTCCATCTCCGAGGGGTTTCTCGCTAAATTGCTTTCAGCTTAAGCAACTTAGATGTTTGGCAGGCCTACTAAAGCAGATAAACAATAGCTAATTACTCCCTATCAGCTTCAGTGGGCATGACAGACATCTACGCTGCTTAAGTTGATTGCAATTTAGTGAGAATCCCCTAGGAGATAGATCAATCCAAAGCTAGTACAAAAGGGTCTGGGAATGGTCCCTAATACTTCTGCTGTTCCTGGTACCACCAGTTTTGCAAGATCTCATTCAACCTTGGCACATGTATTATGAGTACCAGTATCACAAACAGAAAACAAACCGAGATCTTTGTCTTACCAATCTAATCAATAAGAAACTGATGCAATGGAGAAAAGTTTTGTAAAAATACCGACAAGTCACACATATAACATATCTGCTAGCTTTTGCCACAAAATCTTCTGTGTTACAACTACACTGGTAAATGTACCATATTGCTAACAGAAAACAAACCTGTATCTTCCTCACAATAACACTGGAACAATTAGCCAGTTTGCGGATTATAGATTTTTCAAGGCACAATGCATCAGTCATGTATTCTGTTACTTTATATCTTGGCTTTATGTGAATTGTCACAAGCAGAAAACAGGTCTTTCTTCTAAGCAAATCTTTGTCTCCATCTGTAGGAAAAAAGAACAAGTCGCTGTCACATCCTATGTATTATCTGTACAGTTTAAGTTTACAACACGATGTTACACCTGTGCCAGACAATGACAAACTTTCAACCTGGCAAAAATGCAATATCACCAACAGAAAGCATACCAGTGTCATCTGCAAGTTCAAAACAATTTGTCATCCACATGAAAAACAATTGCAGCAACAACATTCGGTAAATTACCAAGACAGCACATACTTTATCGCTCTAACTTTGCATAGACCTGACCTTACGTTTCATAAAGCCCCAATATAGCTCTAAAAGTACATTATGGCTAACAATGATTTGTTACGACAATAACGGATGATCCTGCCATGTCTACTATACCAGTAATGAGACAAAAAACAGACGTAATAAAATCAAACAGAACAGCCAACCACTTTGTCATGTTGTTAATATGATGTAACAGTAATTCAATTTGGTAACAGTCTCAGCTAGATGCATTTATACCCTGATGCAGCCTGTGTTATGTATCCTACTGTAATAAGACAATAAATGCTCCCAAAGGAGAAAAAAAGAGCACCCAGTGCAATGCCAACTTGATAAAATGATGTGAAGTACAGTCATTAAATACGGGTATAACCCGAGCTGGAAGTTTTTATATTAGAGAATTACTTCCTTGTACATAACACTCAATTTCCTAGAGACATGTGACTGCTGTGTATGTGCACATGTGTGTGTGTGTGTGTGTGTGTGTGTGTGTGTGTGTGTGTGTGTGTGTGTGAGGGGGGGGGCTTAGTGGCCAGCAACATACATAATTCCCTTTTCTCTCCACACTCCCTACCAACACTTTCTCTTCCCTGGGTGGACCAAATGTGCTATCAGCATGATAAAAGCATAACTACTTAGGTCTGTAACCAGCAATTTCAAATGGAGAGTTTTTTTTCTAAAAACAAAGTCACTGAAAAGTAACCTTTTTACAATGAAACCTTCCTGTACATCTAGATCAAACTTTACCCAGAGCAGACCTCTCCACCCCCCACCCCCCAAGCAAAACCACACAAACCCTCACTATGGGCCTGCTATTCCACCCTTAACACCTACTTAATAGCCTGGCATCAAACAGACTGCCCCTAGGACCACCTGAGGAGATACCACTAAAGATATCAAAACTGATGATGACAGGTAGTCAGTTAATGATATCCAGTAATGTGGTCCATCTCATGACGTCCATTAGCTAGACTGCCCATATTTACTATATCCAGAAGATTGTGTGGCTATCTTATCATGTCCAGTAGCTAGACTGAGTGTTCAGTCTGATGATGTCCAGCAGCTAGTTAATGAGCAACAATCATCTATTATGGCAGCAATGTGTTAGCTCATTACCTATGTCTCATATTCACATCAGCTGCCACTCAGTGCCTCAAACAAGGGCCAGTTCAACACACCCGCTAGCTAGGAAGAGAGTTGGGATCACATAGGGGAGTATTCTGTAGTGTGACACAAAAAATTATCAATTATGACAAGAAAATTAAATGTTGGTGTAAGAGGCATTTGAAATTTATGAGCAATAAGCAATAATCAGTTTTTTAAAACATCTCTTTTGTCAACAAACAGTGATGAAATACTTAACCATATAGTCAAGTAATAAAAACCTCCAGGGCAAATTCTATTCATGCTCACAGTGCAATCCTCCTCCTCCTACCTGTATAATCTTAATGCAAGACATACATGGGTCAACGGGGTAAAGTCATAATTTTTTCAGAAGTCACACAAACATTTAAAAACAGTCTCATGAATATGCTGAATAAAAAAAGGAGTTTCTCCTGCTTAGAGATGATAAATGAAGGCACCTTGTTTCAACTTGTTGACTGAATTAATAGAGTCCCACAGCACCTGTGTCTCGCATCATGCCGCTAAATTTCAAGTCCCCAGTGATTCTGGTTAGAAACAAAATCTTCAGTCCATTAACTCAGAGAAGGAAGACTGTTATGAATGTGTGCCTTATGGCTGAGTTAACCATGCTAGTCTTAATTATGTCCAAAACTGAAGGCAGACAGGGAGATATGATTAAGCCAGAGAATGGTTCAGAGTCAAATCAAGGCTAAGTGCGTAGTTCATCAAAAGCCAAGTACATAAAAAGTCAAGTACTTTCCACTTGGCTAGGTATAGTTCAAAGGCAGCACTTGTAATCTCCCTATTTATACTCAGTTCATGGTGATAAGTATCAACATCATTTGTCATTTTCTTGGCTTTGCACCAATTTGTGAAATTCCTAGAATCCTAAATCCCTTAAGTAATACAGGGGTTTTCTGGGGATCTTGGGTTTCTTGTTTTGCCTTTAATCTTTTTGTTTTCTTTACATGGAATATACCTGTAGACGTCACATGCCATCTAAAAAATTAGAGTAATATTCACACTCTAAAAGACATTTCAACCCATTCTATCAAAATGACAAATATAAATATCTGTTTAAAATAAGCCTTTTTATGTGAAATTAAAATGCAAAGTAATGCACATCACCATTCACTGAAATGAAAAGGTATTTTCAAATGGAAAGTGCAAAAAATTGTCAAGAACTTCTAGGCAAATGGTCAATTGCATTTCATTGCTCTAAAATATCATGTACTGCCTCTTTACGAATTTTGAAAGCAGTAAGTTCACTAACATACTTGTAAGCATGAAATAGCTGTCCATAAAGTCCACCACTTGCTGTTCATGGCATGCAACTCAGCAGTTTCAGTCCAGTCAGTGCAAAACTTAATACATTTTAAATGGGGAATTTCTCTTTATTGCATTATGTTCTTAGGAACTCCCTTACAAAGTGTAATACATAAAGGAGTCCCATTTAGTATTACTCATGTTCCTCTTGTTTTAATTCATTTAATATTGGCTTTTTAAGTGATTCCATTGAATTACTCAGGCTAGATTCACTTTTTTTAAGTGGGGTTTTCTCCAACTCCTAAAATGGCTTAATTATTTGATCACTAATTCATCATGACATTAACAAGAAGACCGATGAGCTTTTGCAGCACAGACCTTTTGCTGATTAGATGGTCGATTAATGCTACAGAAACACAAGCACCAGATCATAAAAATATTAATTAGAACATAAAAATGTGATGTCAATTTTGCAAGTATAGCAGTGATCCAACTTAAATTTTAATTTTTTGTTGTTAATTAACGGATCATCACCAATTTCGGATCACCTTTAAGTTGCCCCATTTCTGATTTATACTGAAAATTTTATGAAAATCCACCTATTACTTTTTTAGTTAAGCTGGTGACTAATATACTAGTAACAAACAGAGAGAACGACAGATGGACAAAGAGAGGTGAAAACATAACCTCCTTGGCAGAGCTAATAAGCAAAAAAAAAAAAAAAAAAAAAAAAAAAAAAAAAAATGCTACTTCTATGACTTATTTGCAGAAAATGAGCAATATTGGTATGAAACAATGACTTTGCTAGAATGAACCCAGCTGGCTTCCTACCAACTGTGTTGGCACTATGAAGAGAGATCACTAGATGACCTCTGCTATACATGACATCTTATGTAATCTTGAACTATTCACTTTATTAAGAACTCCTTATAATCGCTGTACTTTTTCGTGCGTGTGTATTGGATCAAATAAAATACTTTTTTAACTGCATTTTTAAAAGTATATATATACAAGGGGTAACATTTTGCATTCAAATTGTCACAAAAAAAGTACAAATGAACTTGTTAGCATTTCAGTACTAGTAAACAACTGTTCAATAATGCAATCTAATATATTCCAGGATGCAGTCTACACATCCATGTTTATGAAATCAGGTATATTTAATAGAAGTTAAGGACCATATTTACGTAAAATTGATAAGAACAAATTGGCATTACATGCTGATCCAGGACTCGGATAACTGAACTAAACAAAAATCAATTCCAGACAATAACTCTCCTGTGATATTTTCATTGAATTTCTCTGACTTCAAACTTAATTTGATTCACTTGCTATTCCCTTTAAATGGATGTGAGTGACTGGCCCATTGGTAGCTATTTCACAACAGCAGTTTTGAATACCTTCAACCATTCACTATACAGCTCTACAAACAACATCTACAAACATGAAAACCTTTCCAACATAAGTCAAGCACCACTGAAAACATGGCATAAATTGCTTTTATCCCACTGACCACCTTCCTCTTGAGGAGCACTTATGCAAGAAATAAAGTCAAGTGGACAATTACGTATCTTAGCCAGAGTAGGAATCCACTGGATGAACCAAGTTTGTGAAGACCAAGAGCCAGATTCACAAAAATCAAAATGATTCTAAAGTTTATCTTAACTTAAAGGTAGAAAAATTCCGAGTCTAACTTGACCAAGGATTAACTAGTGGCTCCTACCCTCCAAAATGATATATACTTTATGCCAGTTTCAAAACGGTAACAAATGGATAATGTTTTAGAGAGGCATTCACTACATTTAAATGCACTTTTACACATTCATCTTATTTCAAAGTGCTGAAAGTAGTCAAGTTTTTGGAATTTAACCTAAGGCCAACATTTGACCTAACATCTAAGGTGAAAATCACTCGTCTTCTTCATGTCCTTAAGTGAGACATAACACCTCTTTTCATCCCATTCATTTAGGTAAATAAAAATTAGTGGAAACCAACATTATGTGTGGAGATGTGACCAATGGCAAAGGGCGGATTCAGAGATATTTTCTGACAGTCTTCCAAATTATCTTTGTTGATCCATCCACCATTTTTGACCGTCTTCCAACAGAAAAAAATTAGATACCCGTCAATGTAGACTTGAAAATCTGACCGTCTTCCGGAAGACCCAGAAGACGGCCTAAATCCGCCCCTGAATGATGATACTTTTAGAAACCAGGACATTTATACCACAATGGACCAACTCCGAATGGGTTGACACTAAAAGGCTACAACACTCATTTAAACTTGTTAATGTACCTGAAATACAATGGGGTTATATGGCCATGTCATTAAGCAAGGTCTAATTTTTGTTTTAAAATTGTCCTAACTTGTGCAGACTTTTCAGTTGACAAATCGTGGCTGGCTTTAAATCAGAAACTCATCACACACACACACACACACACACACACACACACACACACACACACACACTGCCAGACAATCTTTGGATATCTGTACACTGTAATGTTTTCCCTCATGGCAAGATTTGGCACTGTTTGGAGATTTAGTTGCTCAATAACCATACAAATGATATTACAGAACGTCCTTTGTATCATTTAACTGGTATATATTTCTTTTTGAGGACTGCTCTGGGATTTTGCTAACCCATGAATAGACATGCTCTCTTGGCTTCTCATGCATTTTAAAATCAAATAAAGAATGCATTTGCCATATCTTCTATCTAAAATACCAATTTATGCTTCAATAGAGTCATTTACATCTAAAAATAACCTTCACTAAAAACTCTTCCCCCCTGCACAACAAAATAAGGAAAAAAATTGCAGTCCTGCAATTAAGTAAACTGCCAAATACACAGTGTGAGGCCTAAAACTACCTACCTAAATGCGAGCATTAAATAATTTTTCAGATGACAAAATAACTGGATTTCAATGCTTTACTTTACACCAAAATTACAAGGGAATACAACTTGCACATTCCACACTATCACCACCCCTTTTTTTAATGTTTAGAAAATGGGTTCTCCTGGTGCCCCAAGATCTGCCAGTAATGCTAAGTTAATCAGTATTGATTCATCTCTATTTCAGATACCACAAAAAATCTATAACAATTTGGGATACTGCTACTTACGCCGCGTCCCACTGGACATGTAGATACATCATGCGTAAATTGAGTCAGAGAAGAAGATGCAGGCTCTACATGCAGAGGAGCTTATTCTTTGTGTGTTTTTCTGCCCATCAATCACCAGTGTTTTTTCTTTATGATGAGATATAAATCTTTTTTACGTTATAATGTAATCAACATCAAACCGCATTATAAACCAGATGATACCAAAACTAAGAAGAATCATCTCTCTAGACATGTCAACTTACAATTATAAGACTCAAAACCTGTTGCAAAATGTATCATGGTTCATCTTCTGTATCTCAACATCAAAAGCCCAAAGCAAGCAATTAAAAATCTTCACTGTTTCATAAAAGAATTTAGGTTGAAAGTTGGTCTCAGTTCAGCCTACTATGAAATTTAGCCAACTAACTTGCACTTCACAAAGAATTTATAAAATGCACTTAATGCTGTCTTCTTTCAGTCAAAAAACTAATAATTGTGACTGTCTTGACCAGGACTTTTACTCAAAGTGGTGACAAAAGTCAATTAAGTACATCTATTGTGAACCTATCATTCATAAAACACTTTTAAGATCAATATCATAAAGATGACATTACACAGTAACCTGTGCAAGTTATGTAGTCTTAGCTAAGCCCAAAAACTTCCCCAGTTTCGTAAAACAAGCACTTGTGGATATCAAGCTATTACCCACGAGTGTGCAAGCTCATTCAGCTCTTCTTATGATATATACATTAGTAACACTATTAGAAACAAAGCTTTCCTGTCTGTGAGGTATATATCATTATTTTAACAATGTAAATCATGCAACCACAATGAACTGCATACCTGTCAACATTCGGCAAATTGCCAGATAAGATTTTTCTCATGCAACCCCCCCCCCCCCCCCCCATTAATATTTCTCTCTAAACAAATGCTTTGACCATATAAAAATACTGACTAATGCATTTATTACCTCTTGCACTTGCATTATTTTTAGTTCAAAATCATTACACACTTCAGTGTCCAATTGTAATATTGTCATAAAATTCATCATTTAATTTAAAGCCAAGTCATGAATAAGTGCCATATTTTACTAGATATGAAACTAGATAATACATGTTTTGTTAAAATCAATTATTGTATCATGACTGACTAAAGCACTGACAATTACTAGTAGGTTGCAGCTGTAGAACAAGTTTTAAAACCAAACTTGGTGATGTCCAAAGACTCATACAACAAATCTCACCTGCTGAGTTAGGACCTGTTTGATGATCTGAAGGTGTCTCACTGTACTCGTAGGTCTTAATGTTCAGGTGCGCAATGGGCTAAGGTAATATGGGATTTGTCTCTGCTATAATATGGGATTTCTATCAATGAATGTGCAAAGTCACACGTGTACACTTTTATATACACACGGGAAAATCTCTATATTTGTATCATATACCTCACCCCTGTTTTCCTCTTTCAGTATCTTCTAAAAGCAAAGCACAAGTTGACACCATGAGTTCCTTGTTGACAAATATGGTGTGGCACTTCTAGAAGACAAATATGACTACGGTGTCTTAGTAAGTCGTACAATGACAGACAGTCAGCCTTTGATATTACTCAACTTCAAACGCTATCACTTCATTATGAAATAATGAATGGATAAACTAACATAAACACCTGTTTACATAAGCAATGGGATGACCCTATGCAGACATTACTCATACAGTTATCAGATAGATAAATTATTAAAGAGTCCCCATTTAGGACAAGGATTAACTGGGACAGGTACAGCACTGTAATTCAGATAATTCATAACCATTAAGTTAATACATAGAAGCATGAGTGGACACAACAGAGAGAGATAAGAGGTCATCTGTTTACATTCACAAAGTGGTCCTATCACTGGGATTCTGTTTGCTTATTACATTCAAGTTGTTCCTGGTTTATCAGGTTGAGTGTCTGTGCATACATCTTAGTTTATTTATTAACTACTTGTCACCCATGGGCTTACCAGGTCAACTCAATGCCATTAATAGTGGCACAGAATACCTGTGTAGAATACATACATAGCTGCTGAGATTTAATGCTCAAGTTAAAATGACTTTATTTGTTAATAAGTCACTGTGCCTTTACACATAAATAATTTTTTAGGCCAATAAGAAACTGTAGTTTTAAAATACCAGCATCTTTCAAACATCTACTGTTGTAACAAAAATATTTCCCATAACAGTCACCAATATGTTCCAGCATATTTACAGACCCCTCAGGAAGTATCCTGTTACTGTAGTATCTATTCAGTTTGCTGTACTCTATAGTGCCAAAGGTATTGCATTACTGTCCAGCTGGACTTCTCGTTTATAAGCAGACACTGTTTCTTTTTAATGAAAACATTATGATCAAACATCTATTAAAATATCATAGTGAAATATCCATTTTAAAATATCATGGTGAAAAAATAATGAAAGCATGATGGTAAAATATTATCTATCTACAACAATATAGAGAGCCTGAAGAAAACTGTGGGTAAATGAACCATAAATATTTGTCAGGTTTGTTTCATACCAACATCTCCATGAATTTCGAGTTGTCTCTTTATTATCACCATTTTGCATCCACTCTTTGGTTATGAACTTTCACATCATTACTTATCTTAATCTCATGCCACTCATAAATTTCTAACACAAGGTTTTCCAAGTCTTTTCTGATGTCAATATCTCACAGCTACCACTCGAGAAATACTTTGAGCATTTAAGCACTGACGGTGGCTTTGAATATTTGTAACATGATTAAGTTTCCCAGTTTAATATATAACAAATCCCCTTCCTTTAACTTTTCATTTCCTTTCTGCCATTTAAAACTCTAGGAAACAGATACCTCACCCAGATTTTAACTAAATGCTGCTGTCATCTCCCATGCATATATAATATGGAACACAGAGAGTAGGTCCCTTCAGATTTGAATGGCTTTTCAAATGACATTTCAGATCATACAGTTCCTTTCTGCACAGATCTTTGGAGTGCTGCACCGTTTGTCTGATTTCCGTCTCACTGATCAGCTTGATTGATTCAGGTGTCCAAAGACAATATGCAGTCCTATGGGAAAGAGAGAGTTGAAATCTGCTGTTTTCTGATAACGTGTGGAATAATGTTTTTCGTCAAAAGGCAACAGAAAAGATGCTACTCACTATCAGGATTGTTGCCAGAAATTTTAAAAAGAGGTGCTGTGGCGATGGTATTTCTTTATTTCTTTGAAAAAGAAGTCCTTTTTACCAAGAAACCTGCATGTGTTCAAATTCAAAGATCAAATTTTGATTAAGCACAAACTTTTATTTTTTGGCTTAAAAGACAATTATTTTGAACCTGCATTAGCATGAGTCTTGATTCTATAAAATGCGAAGAAACAAAAATACAATAAGTATCTGATAATAAACACTCCACATCCTCTTTTCATTTTACAGTAAACACCACAGAGCAAGAGTATTAGTATGCATCCCAGTGTCTACTACTCGGTCTGCACAGTAAATAGGATTGATGATGCTACCAAATAAAAATTTCATTCTCCACATACAGCATATCTATTCCTTTCATCAAGACTTTTTTTTACCTTATATTCATTCATTCTTTAAATGATTATGATGCTACTGTCACAAAGAAAACAACAAGAGATCTCATCGGCACTGAACAAATGCATGTTTTTCATAATAGTAAACCCCAAAAGTTCCAGGATACCAAAAAGAGAGAGAGAGGAACAGAAACAAAATGGTCTTTGTATGTATTCATTTGTTTTATTACTTCTTTTTTTTTTTAATCAATTTATCTAGATCAATTTTACTATTTTTTCCATCAGACCCCAAAAAAAACAGAAAAAAATTCTGAGATATGCTGTTACAGGCTTCAAAATGTCTTTTCTCCCTTTTTTGAGAAGGTGGAAGGGATTGATCGAGCAAACAGGTTTAAAATACATTTTAAAGTAAAGCAGATATTTTAATGTGAAATTCTTACTCACTATCTTCTGCTCTACCAAAACAGAGTGCTGTAATATCACTGGTTTTCTTACCACACAACCCATTATTACCGCAGGAGCTGGACTCATAAATTCTTTTTAAATTTTATTTAGTATTTTTATGTTACTACCTCTCTGCTGATTTTGAATACAGATATGACAAAACATTCTAAGTCTCCGAATCCCATATTTATCTTCGTCACAAGGATGCTAAATGTACAGTGGCATTGCATAAAGTTCACGCAGCCCACGGTACACTTGAAAATACAATTAGACTGGTTGTTATAGCATTAGTCGGACGAAATAAATGGGATATACGTAAAGCCACATTAATATCAAATAACCAGGTTAAGGTTCCATTCCAAATGCAGTGCAAAGGAGGACCCATTTCTGAGTTTACTTGTCAGCACCGGCGACACGCGAAAAAAAGTATACCCAAGACAAAAAAAAAAAAGCAAGCTGTATCCTATCAGGACAAACAAAACAAATTGGCCAAAACCTACCTTTTTCACAAAGTTAACCCAAGTCTGGAATCAAAACGTAAAGTTCAGGAGAAAAATTATTGCCGATTTGTACTCGTGCCTCTCAATCTCAGATTTGTGTTTGTGCACATAGTTTGATGACGTTGTCTTCGTCACGTGATACGCAATCCTCTGCAGTTTTCACAGGAAGAGTGGTAAGGTTTTGTATAAAATTGACAAAATTCGAAGTATTTACTTGATATTGTAGGTGTATATTGAAGGCTAATATACCTGAGACCAGGTATACTTAATATTCACGTTAATATTCCAGTGAAGTTCCGTTATACTTAAGTGTAGACTGAGATAATTTTTTCAGATCTACACAAATGATATGCGATCGATGCTTGTTTGAGGAGTGAATCACTGAAGAGATATATACTGGTTTGGATACATAGAAGACAGAGAAGATACAATGTCTGCCTTCGAGAAAGAAAACCTACACAGTGTGCCACTCTCAAGTGATAGTGAATCAGGTACCTTAAATACATGGTGTGGCGTCACTATTAATTGTCAATAACCGCACAGTAGTGTAGTCTAGATCAGTTAGTTAGAATTTAAATTGCATATTTTAAAACACTCCTTTTCAGTCCAGCCGTTCGGTTGCTTATGAGCAAGTATTCCCAGGTGTTTTTTCATTATATGCAAAAATACAGAAATACAACTTATTAGGTCAGGGTCATTTTACATTAAATTTTTATGCCATGTAGAACTTTTCATTAATGATGAAAGGAAATTAATGTGGAGAATATTACCTCAACCCAACTTACTTAAACTAAATTGATATGAGTGAAGATGTTACAGCTGGAAGTTTTTGTAGAATAAGCTGTTGCTATAAAACCTATTAGGACAGAAGTGTTTTCACACCCTTAATGGATCATTGGTAAGATATTCTATTAATAATAATTATGATTCCATTGCAGGTGATGGTGCAATTATTGATAGCAACAAGAGGGACTACCATTCAAGTGGCCTGTCATCAAACAGTAAGTGATTTATCTATCAATGAAATGTTTGAGACAAAACACTTGTCTTCAGAGCGATATACTAGTATTCCAGAACACTTCAAGCATCTGCAAGAGATGTTCCAAGGCATACAATGCAAGGAGATGACACTCTCCTGAATGCTTAGCTTGTAACCTATTGTTGTCGCAATGAAAGTTTTCTCTATTGAGGGGGAGGGGGTGTATCTCACCTCCCCAGATATGATTTATGTTTTGTGAGAGCAGTGGGATGCTTATACTTTCACAAGGTCTTTTTTTTTGCCTTTGAAAGAATTTCCAAGATCATTTTTTATTACAGAATATAGGAATTTCAACATGCAAAGGTGCTATTGACACCCAGTGATGTCACTTGCAAAAGTCTTATAGTGGCCATTTAAACATTATATTTGTAATCCCTGATGAATTCTTTCTATTTCAGGTCTTGATCCAGACATAAATCCAGATGAGGAAGAGGAGAAACAACGTCTTATTACACAGGTGCTGGAATTACAGAATACTCTTGATGGTAAGAAGACATATATTATAAACTTGTAATAAATGCATTATTTCATTAAGATGCATTTATCAAATCTCAAAAGGGTTGTTGTATTGCTTGTTTTAATTATTGCTTTAGGATGTTACATGGTTTCTCTGTTTTGAATTTAATTACTGATTTTATGAAAAATTTGGCATCTTTTGAAAAAGTAAATGGAAGCACACTACCTGTTACCACTGCAGTACGAAACCTTTCTTACTGGTATTTCTTTCTATGTTATTATTATTATTATGTGGGGAAATCAAGAGGTGGTGTTATATATTGTAGATCTGTCATGCAGAGTAGACTCAGTAAAGGAGGAGAACATGAAACTCAAGTCAGAGAACCAGGTGCTGGGCCAGTACATAGAGAACTTGATGGCTGCCAGCAGTGTGTTCCAGTCAACATCTCCTAAGTCGAAGAAGAAGTAGAATCAAAACTGGTGTGTTCATGGTCAGGCTAAGGGTCCTTTTAAACTGTATTTATCTAACTTACATCATTATAACTCTTTCCTAAATTATGTGTCAGATAAATGGAATAGGTCAAATCCCTTATAGTGGTCAAAAATTGGATGTGATTTATGGTAAAAATGAGATTTTTCAGTTTTTTGTACCTATTTTGCCTGCTCTTGATTGTGTTGTTCACTGAATGTGTTGATATCAGTGCTTCTGAGAATTTCATTTGATCAGTGAAATGGAATCATTTCTGTAGCAGATCTTTTCTGAAATTTAGCAAGGACTTTCAAGGCTGACTGAATCTGACAAGGATAACATGAAAGAATCGTATGTATCCTTAAAGAATAAACTCTATGTGCAATAGCAAGGGCATGATCGTGGTGAAAAACCAAAACATTTTTCTTTTCAAGTGGATCATTACACAAATCCAAAAGAGTAGGTTTTTTATGTACAGACACAGATGTGTCTGTACACAGATGTGTCTGTACATATTGCCATCACCTGAGTCTGTCGTCGCCGTCGCCATCACAGTGCACTCTCAGCATAAACACGATAAGTGGAAGACAGTTTTACTTTTGGGCTTAATATTTACAGAGCTGATGGATATTCATAAAAGGCAGGTCAAGTTAAAAAATCAGCATGTTCAGGCCATTATTGTAGAAGTAATGCTGTTTTCTCTTTTTTCAGCATATATGCAACACTGTAAACACATTTCAAGGAAAACCGATAGGCCTGTTGTCATGAAACTCACAGGAGTAATCAATCTTACTAAAATGCAGGTCAAGTTCGAAAATCGGCATGATTGGTCCACTATTTTAGTAGTTATGCTGTTTTTTTCATATTTTCAGCATACATGCAACACTGTAAACACAATATAAGAAAAACAGGCCTATTGTCACTAAACTCAAAGGAATGGTCAGTCTTACTAAAATGCAGGTTGAGTTAGAAGTGTTTCAAAGTGTGAACTTGAACTCCCATGGGCCTGAAGCCTTATGCTTGTTACACATTTTACTAACATTGGTATTACCTGTTGAGCATAATTAAGATTTGATGTTGAATTTGCAGGTAAGCATAATGTACTTTTGCATCAAAATTGACAGTAGCCTATTTTGTGCATTGTTATTTACTGCTTTTTGTCTGTACATTTGAAAGCTTTGCTGCCTATTTTTTTTTTTTTTTCTTTTTCCATGTTAACAGGAATCTGAACATGTGCCATTACTAGTGTAAATAAATTGTATTGAATATATTTGCCAATCAAACCTATAAAATTACATATATGTATTAACATTTTTATGTACAGACAGAATTGACAGATGTGTCTGTACATGAAGCCATTTTGTTACTCATTGGACTTCATTATGTGACAGCAAAGGTGTACCCTAATAGAGAAGTTTATTATTATTATTATTATTCAAAGAATGTAATGCTTTTATCGTGGCAGTTTTAAAGTTTACGTGAAAAATTCTGACTCGGAATAGATATTTTCCTGTGGACATTTTAAAGGTCAGTTCATATTTGCTGGTCAGTAAGCTTGTGTTAATTTTAGTCACCTTTCTCATTCTGCTGTTTGATGAGATTGCTCCCACAAAAGTTGCAATTTTCTTGATAAGCAAGTATTTAATGGTTTCACACTACACTGGGTTTTTAATTATTTTGATTTATCAGGAATTGTAAAAAAATATCTGTGGTATTACCTGAAAATGATTTATTAGCACTTCTAGTTTGAAATATGACCAATTTTATTGGAAAGCTAATGAAACTGCACAGTCGTGGTTAAAAACAGATCAACCAATAAGCAGCCATTTACTTACAGCAAGTCTTTGCTTTTAGAAGATGCACACAAGTTGAATAGAATAAGGGGTTAACCTCAGTTTCTCTTGTTTCAGTATGTATATTTGATCCAACCTCTGTGTTCACTGATATTTGTTTTGTAAAATTGAAAAGTTTGCCATGTGTACATATTAAGCTAATTTAAAATAAAACAAAGTTTTTGGAAATAAGTTCATTTTCACACCTTGCAGTGGCAATCATTTTTTTTTTCAATACCATTTAATGTAGCCAGCATAGGTCATACTTTTCCCTTTTGTAGTAAAAGTAAAACATTTGACCTTAAGTCATTTTATGTGGTGCTATGAAAGTGCTTGGAATTATGTAGACTTTTCATCATTGTCAGCATTTGTATAATTTTGTATAGTAGTAGATGTAAATCTTGTACGTGTAAAGTTTTTTTATCAAAGTATTAATAAGATTTCACCATTTCGTTGAGCAATGTAAGAAGCATGCACACAATGTACGTATTTATGAGAAGTAAAAAATAAATGTCTTTAAAATGATATATACGACAATATGTTTATTCAAAGTGCACAGTTTTCACAATTAATAAGTATGTACAATTACTTGTTCCAGTATGTGCATAACATTCGCAGTAATATATATGGGTACAGTATTTCATTACGATGTCACAACCCTCTGCTGGAGCAACAACACAATGCATATCTTTGCATGAGAAAGTCACCATCCTGTTTGACATTGTAGTCTATTTTTAAAAATGCGGAAAATAATAAATTTACAGAAGTTGGTTTAGAAGATGGCAGCAGGAAATCTGTGAATTCAATTCGCTTATTTCTATTTAACTGCAACCCAGAACATTAAAACACACTTAAATATTATTAAGTCATTGGCACTGTTTAGTTCGTAACAACGACTATATCTTCATACTGCCTGGAGAGGGAGGGGAGGAAGTCCCTTTAAAAACATTTTTTCACTATCCTGTATTAAATTAAAATGTATTTGCTCAGTAGGCCTTTGGTCCCCTGAACCTATAACGGTTGTCCATCTGTAAATAAAAAAAACAATTGCTATTTAGAAAAAAGGTTATTCAAAAGCAGAATACAAAGAGAACATCCTTTATGTTAATGTACAGATGTACACCGTGATAGAAAAATTAGTTTGTTTTATCACTACAAATTGATGATTTGCAGTGCACACTTTGGGCCATAGAAAATTAAGAAACTGTTTAATTACCACAACTGACCCTACTTTATAGGAAACATTTTCCACGCCTACTTTATAATAGATCCACATATTTTGAAACTCCTACCGAGTTGTGACCAAGTCTGTCAGAGTGAACAGAGTGATCTACTTTTAGGCAAAATGTCTACAATTTATTCTTACCAGAGATCGCCTACAATTAAAGAGCGCTTTTGCTATCTCACAACACTCTTTAGGTGCCCTAGACCCATCAACTGTTGTTCCTTTTAAGCAGTCTTTGGAAGAGTTCTTATACTGAAACACAAACAATCAACAAGTTATTAAATAATGCAGGTCCATTTGCAGGGGAGGAAAGGCATCTGGGGATAGAAAGAACAGCATTTGGCTGGAAAAGGTCCACACTGCATCAAAATTCAATCTACCTATAGGGTCCACATGCCATTTCACAAGTTGGGTCATCAAAGGGGAGGGGGGTGTTGGGTAAAAATGCCCCCTTCCATAAAAAAATTTTTCTCTGAAAATGTTGCCTACAGGTAACAGATAACATGATATTAGTGTGTACTGTTTGACTGCAGTTCTCACTGCTTCCATTATGTTTATTTCAAGACACTACCTAACACAGGTAAATGCATTAAGTTTGAAACACAAGATGAGTATATGAAACCCTTCTCGTTACACTTACTAGTATCTTAGTACCAGGGATACTGTTTGATCATATTTTTAACAGATAAATCTTATGAATTAATACTGCCAAAATATTGTAAGCTTTCACCTGGCGATTCTTGACCCCTGTCAACCATCTTGATATAGTTTTGAATTGCATGCAACCTAAGAGCCAGAGCACAAACTGACGACATACTTTTATATACCAAGATTGTTACAGAGTTTGGACAAGTGTCAGGAAACAAAGATCAAAGGTTGGTTACTAACACCCTGAGCTTCAGAGCTCACTTGACACTAACCTTTTCACTGTAGCCTATCTCCATCGTGTCAAGTAACCTCTGACGAAAATAGTTTGACCTAGTTTATATAAGCCAATCGAATCCAAGTTTCAAAATTTTTCACCAAAGTTTGGTGAAAACGCTGATTGGTTGACCGTCAATCGGCAATCCTCGGCTGATTCCGCAAGCTCCATACTAACAACAAAGTTATTGTCGAGTGCGGAGACATCCGAGTAGTTCCGAGTGTATTACCGTACACAAAGAAAGCAAGGCGAGTGACTACGAAAAAGAATGTGTTAAGTTATCTCTTGATTCTTTGCAAAATATGAGTAAATCGGAATTGAAACCATAGGGTCTAGCAGTTTGAGGCCCTGCATCATTATCTACTGAGAGACCATGTTATTTGCGTGCTGCCCACAGGTTACGGCAAGTCCCTGATATTCAGCCTTATCTTTGATTGGTCCGGATTTGAACAAAGCGCGCTTTGACTCGTTCGCGTTCATTGGCTAGATCGTTTAATGAGCCATTGAGTGCGGGCTTTTAAATTTGATTGGCGGGCGGCGGAGGCAATCGAATCTGGTCAGAGGTTACTTGACACGATGAAGATAGGCTACAGTGAATAGGTTAGTGTCAAGTTAGCTCTGAAGCTCAGGGTGGTTACTAAGAGAAAGATACCAAAGTTCAAAGTTGGTATGAGTTCTGCATTTAGCCATTACAAAAATTTCCATTGGACACCATAAAGAAAACTGTCAATGTAAAAACTGGCAGTATCAGTATCTGTATCTGGGGATGTTCAACATTGTTCAGTCATGTGCACCCGAGTCCTCTTAAGTAATTTTTTTTCAGCATGGCCCTTCATAAAAACTTACCACAGATACACATTCACAACTTAACAGGCACTGTTTGAGGTCTTCTCGTATCACAGCACAAACATGACTGGGTTTTTCACCTTCATTCATTTTTCTTAATGTGAATAAATTTGTCTTCAGTTACATTCCTCCTGCAAAAAGAAATTCCAAAGAATTAATGGGTCCCATGTCCCTATGTTGTGTTGATAAAACAACTGTCGCCATGGAATGAAGACAGAACTGTCCATAATAAAAGGATGAAGAGATAATATAGGCATTAAACTGACTTACAAGTTCAAATGCCCAAGCTAGGGAGAATTGACAAAAAGCTGAAGAATTTTCGAGTAATGATAAGTCAAACTATTAGTTAGGTTGCCTCACTTTTCGACCTAACATTTAGTTACAGTTACGTGCTAGCTATTAACCTTGCCTCAGTTTTTTTTTACCTTACAAGTTACAAGCTAGGTTAGTCGGTACTTGCCGCAGTACAACTACCAATGCAATAGTTTTACTAGAAGTAAAGTCGAAAACTGAGGGCGAATATCTAAGTCATTATCGATCAAAAATACAATTTACTGCATAAGTAGATGTATCAAGAGTGTGCCAATCTGGTGTGCTGAGTTTTAAATACAAATAAACAAAGTCTAGAGGAAGGCAATAAAATTGGCTTCAAACACTTCTCACCAGCCGTCCGTACTCGACCTTAACGGCTTGTTTCCTTAAAATCCGTGCCAGCCATACATCTTATAAGTGTATAATGTGGTACCATTATGCTATAAGCATAATAATTATGGTATAAAGAGCAGCTCTTCTCTTTACTTGGGTTTAAAAAAATGGAATATTGATAATAAAAAGGATACAATTAACTTTGTCATCTTATCTAAGATTTATGGAACTAGTCATAAAAGAAGGTGCGCAGATGTGATGCGCATAACATGATTTTCACGCGACTGGGGCAACAGCTCTAATCAGTGTTTACCATTGCCTTTTTCTGTTGTTACACACAAGTTTTTAAATAATGCTTATGTAGCTTTTTTCTTTTAATGATGTTTGAACGAGTATCAATTTTTTTTGTGTTTTACGTATCACTTTAAAATTTTATTTTCAATTTTAATTTTAAAAAATTAATTACCACTTTCGAGCTTTTGTTGTAGGCCTATAGGCCGGCCTGCTACCGGTGTGACGAAATTGAGGGTCCGTGAAACAGAAAATCCGTCCTCCATTTAATTATAATGGTTAAGGTTAGCCTAGCCTCAGTGGGTCAAAATCAACGGCGAGGTTTAGTCCTACCTGTCTTATAAATGCCTCTGTATCATGGGATACAGTTTATGAGCGTGATTGGTTAGCAATCTGGCTAATGAACCTAGAAATCACGGAAAACGACTTTAAAATATCAAACTAGTCTACATAACGCAATAAATAAATAAATAAAAATCGGTAAAAATTTTATCACTAATCATCTTAGTAAACCGTCGGTAAAGAGTGGTATAGGGTGCACCATTGCATGCATCCTCCGTCGCAACTGTATTTTCCGATAGTCAGTAAATACGTCCTCACCATGTGCAGGGGCGGATCCCGGACTATTTGAAGGGGGGGATTCCGCATATGCGAAGCCGACTCTCTCCCCCCCCCCCCCCCCCCCCCCTCCTTCCTTGGCTTGGGGTTCGGAGCCCGCTAAAGGGTCCCGAAGAATTTTGGTAAGCCTATTTTAGAGGGTAAACGGTGCCAATTGGTACGGTTTAGAATTATGGTTCAGCTAATGGTGTGATTTTTTTACAGAAATCGAAGTGGGGAGAGGCTAGGGACCCCCTTGACACACACCCCTAAATCCGCCACTGAATGTGGGTGGAAAAGTGAGAGTAGGCCCTATTCAGTAAGAGAATATATCAACCATTGCTTATCTGCCAGAGAGCATGCGTTTCCTCACAAAACAGTTCGGTTCAATAATGGTTTGGGGTGCACAATGTTTAATGGCCAGGGAAACCTCAGCGTACAATGGAATCCTGGACCAACACTTTGCAATAGAGAACATTTTTAGGGACAGGAATCATCGGTTTATTTTTAACGATGATAATAGGCCTACTGCACGACATGGTGTCAAAGTATTCCACAAACAAGTGTGATTTCATCAACAAGACACCAAAAGGGAAGACACGCTGACCCAATTCTAACACGCAAACCGCATTGAAAACCCATTAGATGTAATTGGAAATCCAGTAGCTATATAGATGCATTTGACTTGTTTAATAAAAGGTCACCTTATAGGTGCACGGTAAAAACTCACATAATCCTGTCTCATTAAACACTGATATTAGCTTTTTCCTTGGAAAAGGACCGATTTTTCTGCTTCTCATGAATCACACGACCCTGCACTTGTATCCAATGCTTTATCCGTTTTATTCTGTCTTTAATGATTTGGTTCTAAATGCCTATAAGCAATTAATTAGTAGGATTGCAGGATGTTCTCGACTTACCACTGTGCCTCCTACTGGTCGTGTTATCTCTGACCTAGCGTGTGGTCAGTGTAATCGATTTTAGCATATTTCTGTGCTTCCACAACATAATTTAACAAACTGTACCAGATATGCAAGTAGGACGACCCCGCTTTTATCACGATGTCACCTTATTCCATTGACGACATCCCAGTGTTTAAGCCTGTCGGTCGCGTGAGAAGCTGAAGCTTTCTTGTTGCTGAAGTTATGTTATTTGACGAGTTTATAAAGCTGCTGGGAGAACTTGGTACCTATCAGAAGCAACGATACGCGCTTATTTGTGCGGCGTCATTTTATTCGGTCGTGTCCACCCTCTGCATTGTATTCTATGGCGCGGAACCCATTCACCATTGTAAAATACCAGAGACTCAAATGGAACTCATGATCAGACTGTACGGGAACTTGTCAAAAGAGGATGTGTATAACCTCTCTATACCATATAGGAAAGATGGGAAACGAAGCGGTTGTCTTCTAAATCTGCTCAGTGAACGAACACCTATGATCAATGAAAGCTTGCAGAACTGGAATGAAGAGGTGTCCCATGCCGTTTCATCGTCATCAAATTATACGTATGATGAGAATGTCACTTATTCAGCATCACATCCTTGGATTGATAGAACTAGATATCTTGCCGAACCCCAGCCGTGTACAAATGGGCGTATGTACAGTCAGAAGATCTATGGGTCCACAATAGTCTCAGAGGTACGAGCGACAATAGGCATAATGGTTATCTTTGATGTTGTAATTGGAATAAATAAAGGGGATTATTTATAATTATATACATGAAAGGATGCCCGCTTTCTCTCTCTCAGCCACACATTCGTAAAACACACTGACATAGGGGAAACCGGGGCTAGTTGGCCCAGTTAGACACTTTTGGCCTTGTAGAGCCAACTAGGAATGAGTTAGAGTAACAAAACCGGTTTCGAAGTAAGCCCCATGAACTAAGCTACGTATGAAACGTCATTATTTTTCAAATATAATGCCAGATCTAGGGAATTTGACAAAAAAAAAAAAAAACGCAATTGACGCCAGGGAGGCCAACTTGCCCTGGGGCGGGGCAAGTTGGCCCCTTATACGAAAATGAAGTAGGTGTCCCATGTAAAAGCCTTGAAATACATTTTTATACATTTTTAATTTATTAAATTGATTTTTGAGAGTCTTTGATGAATAAATAGTTCAAATGAGGCAGATTTATTGAGGTTTCCGTACGTCACGTTGTATGTGTTGGAAGAACCAAAATATCTATCAATAAAATTTGTTTTGTTTTATTTAAGAATAAATTAACAATGGTATAAAGCAGGTTTTTAATGAATGAAAACGAATAATAAATTTTCGTTTGAAAAAAAATATCAAATTCAGTTTTAAACTGGTAATTTTTTAATAAACCATTGAGTTTGTTTCAACAATGGTCTGTAGCTCTGTTGCGCGAAAAGGATTGTGGTCAATATGAGGGTCCAACTTGCCCCGAGTCAAGGGGGCCAACTAGCCCCAGGTGCACATTTTAAATTTTAAAAGATTGTTGCCCTTTATGGTGCTAGAATGAACAACGATTATACATTTCTGTGAAACTTGAAACAATGAGCTTCAGTTTGATGCCCTATACATATACTATATTCGATCAAAAGCTTATGAAAATAGATTTTAAAGTCTCTTTAATAAAGTTACTTTAAGATGCTAAATTCTTTCATTTGGACTCACTGCCTAAATAAAACTTCTTTACGACCGACGTTTTCTCAGCACTATTGGATACGGTTACTTTACTAAATGATGTGATCAATTTTTTACCCCATAGTTACTTTTTCATAAATTGATGGGGGGGGGGCAACTTACCCCGGGATCCAACTAGCCCCGGTCTCCCCTAAGTGCGACTTTAAATTGATGACATACTACAGGAACATAAGCAACTTAAGAGATTTGTACATTTTATGCCCGACGAAAAAATAATATAATAAGTTTAATTCAAAAGTGTCATTGCAGTTTGATTTGGCCTGTGAGAATGCATGGCAACTCAGCACGTGCACTTCCATCTTCTTCTCTGGTAAACTTCTGGGTGTGCTTGTGTCCGGTTTCCTGTCAGACAGGTAACATATTTTCGAATGGAACACACTTCCTAAAATAGTCATGTCGCTCTGAGAAAATGGTCTCAATAATTCACACTGCATAGCAAATGTTTTCAATTCATTTCTTTAAACATTGCGCATATACCTTTGCTTTTACATTTTATCTATCAAATATAAACCATTTGTTTTCGCGTCATCAGTCGGAACACTTAAAAGGTATGCGGACCCTATCACTTGCTTTGAACGTCAACATTAGAAGAATATAAACCAATGACGAATGAAGAAACCGCCCCTATCAACGTGGAAAAATAATAAAGGAATCTGTAAAACTGTTCCCATTTATCCAGTCCGCTGTAGTCCGGTGGCTTAAGGAAAAAATCGTGACACGGCGGATAAAAGCATCAAATTTTGCATGTGGGTACCTTTTGACATTCTAAATCAAATTAGAGCCGTAGCCCACGGAAAAATTTTACCGTTTGGCCAAAAAATCCAAAATGGCCGCCAAATTATTGATTCTTTAGAAATATGTACATACCTATGTTGATTTTTATCAAATAAATTATTTTCTCAGAGTTTTCCACACCCTTATTACCCATTTTATTCATAAATGTCAGATAGCAAACAAGTTCCCTTGGACTTTTTAAAAAATCCAAGATGGCTGTAAATTGCCATAGAAACAGCCATAGGAATACTAGTGCACAACTATTACCAGCTGGAACGATACGTTATCCACTATCAAATTAAGTCTGTTTCTCAGATCTTTGTTACCCACATAATATGTTTGTGGTGAGTAACTACGAGGTGTTCTTGGGAATTTTGGAAAATCCAAGATGGCTGCCATGTGCCACAGGGATTCAACTAATGGCAACTGGAAAGATTAGTTTTTCACTATCAAATTAAGCTGGTTTCTGAGTGTTTTCCACATCTTTTCTACCCACACAATATGTATGTGGTGAGTAACTAACAGTATTCTTGGGCATTTTGAGAAAATCCAAGATGGCCGTCATATGTAATAGGAATACTTCTAGTATTACAAAGGGTTGGAACTAATGCCAGCTAATTCACTATCAAATTCAGTTAATTTTTTTAGTGTTTTACACATTATTATTACACTGTGATACATATCTAGCAGGTAATAAATGTGCATATTTGATCATTTTGAGAAAACCCAAGATGGCCGTCACTGGCCATCGGAATACTTCTGGAATTACAACTGCACATCCATGGCTTTTCATCTACTACCAGGGTGAATTTATGTTTGCTTATCAAGTTTTGCCCATCCTTATTAGTCCTATGATATATTTTTCTGGAGGGTAAATAGTGTGCATCCTTGGATATTCTGAGAAAAAGATACCTACAATTTAACATAGGAATACTAATGGGTGGGTTTCAATTGCTGCTAGAGAGGCATATGGTTCATTATACAATTACATTTCCATGGGTTTGTTTTAAAAATAATTTATGTTTTTTATTCCATTTATTATTACCCCTATGATGTATACCTGGTCTGTAGCGTGTGTGTATATTTGGGTATTCTGAAAAAATTCAAGATGTCTGCCTTTTGTCATTAGAATATTCGAACACATAATCAAATAATGCTACACTGAGTACGATTTAAATGTAGTTAACTTTGGGTCGTTTTTAAATGTTTTTCATATCCTATTTATCCTTATGAAAGACTCTGTGTGTTTTGAAAGTGTATGTATCCTTGAGTATTATTCGGAGCAAACCCAAGATAGCTGTCAGTTGTCATAGGAATATACCATTCAAATGCACATAGGTGTCAATTAATAGAACAGTTCAGACATTGATTCCAACACGAAATAAAGCCGTTTGATGTTTAAACATGTTGACATCCTTATTAAGCTTACTCTTTATAAATCTGGTGTGTAGCAAGTGTGCATCTTGCGTATTTGAGAAAATTAAAGATTGCTGCAATTCACAATAGGAATAGTACAGTCAACTACTGCCAGAGAGAAATTGGGTTTAATATAAAATGAATTTTGTTTCTCGGTATTTCCAACATTCTTTTAGAACTTTTAGATATCTATCTGGTGGGTAACAAGTTTATACCCTTAAGTATTTTGAAAAAATATCATGATTACCCTCATTTGCCTTAGAAGTGCCTAAAAAATCTAATGCACCAGTTTTCCTATGGGGAAAAGAAGGCCATCTTGGATTTCCCCAAAATGATAAAATATGGACATTAATAACCTAACAGATATGTATCATGGGATAATGATACTAAAAAAACAGAATAACGACTGTATTCAGCTTCATTTTATTTGTAAGCCTATCTCTCGCAGGTATTAACTGAACCCCACCTTCTATGGCTAATGGCAGCCATTTTGTTTTGTTTTGTTTTAAAAAAGGATACACATAACATTCTCATCACATATGTATTATGTGAATTAAAAAGATGTGGAAAATACTCAGAAACAAACCTAATTTATCAATTAATATTATATCTCCATGGCAGAAGAAGCCCTATGTGTATACTAGTATTCCTTTTATATGGGGGCCATCTTGGATTTTTCTCGAATTGCCTGTGAATAAAGGTTAGTTACTCACCACAAATATATTATTTGTGTAATAAGAAACAAAATTATTTAGATAGTGGGCAATGCATCTTCCTGGTTGGCATTAGTTAGTTGAAAACCCTTGTACATGTCCTAGTATTCCTATGCCATACGGCGGCCATCTTGGATTTTTCAATAAGTCCAAGGACACTAGTTTGTTATCTGACACATATGCATAATATGGGTAATAAGGATGTGGAAAACATTGAGAAAATACTTAATTTGATAAAAATCATCATAGATATGTATATATTTCTACAAAATTTCACAAATTGGCGGCCATTTTGGATTTCTTGGCCAAACGGTAATTTTTTTCTGTGGGCTACGGCTCTAATTTGATTTAGTATGTCAAAAGGTACCCACATGCAAAATTTGGTGCTTTTATCCACTGTGTCACGATTTGGCCATTTTTTTGTCCTAAGCAACCGGACTACTGTCTATGATTCTTTTTTATGTTATTTCTTACAGATTTGGACGGAGGCCGGTGTTTTTGGGTAGTGTAATTGTCTTAGCAGTTTCAGGGATTGCACTGGCGTTTTCTCCAAACATGACGGTGTTTTGCGTTTTGTTTGTCATCCAAGGCACCAGTGACTCTTGTATGTGCATGGCACTGGTTACCCTAGGCGAGTGAATATGCTACTTTTTAAAAGTCTTGTGAAATATACCTATTGTACCTTTAATCATGTATGTATGCATGACCTATTATAAACCGAAATTTTATACACTTTTTATTTATAAACCAACCTGTTACTTACCCAAACCCTAAAGTAGGGTCTATTTGTATAACATCCATCCGAAATTCACATAGTTTGACATGTTGTTATTGATTTAAAGACTTGTATGAAACGCCAAATACTCGACCGTTATATACAAAACCTATCTTTACTAAAGGATTTTGTTATTTGATAATTATATTCTTATAGGCATGGAGTTCGTCGGGCCAAGCAAAAGGAAAATAGCCGGCACTGTGATGGGCATGTGTTACGGACTGGGGCATACACTTTTAGCCGTGGAGGCTTATTTCTTCAGCAACTGGCGCCACCTGGCGTTGGTAGCAGGTTCTCCAGGGGTCGTCATTATACTCTTCTGGTTGTAAGTGGGTCTGTTCTCACGTCAAAATTTCAATACAATCGACCGTGAATGAAACATAAAAAATATTTTTTTCCTAGCGTTTTATTATACAAAACCTACTTATTTACATCTTGTTAACACATTTTTATGTTTTTTCGAAGATTCAGTATCAATTGATGACATTCCCTCTGAGACCCCATCTTTTGCCTATCAATAAACGACCTTTCATTCTATTTAATCAATGCATTTAACGTCTTTTCTACACCTAAACACAATTTATGTATAAGGCTAAGAGTAGTTATCAAATGCAAAATGTGACATAATTAACGGAGAGAAATTGTATGCATATGCTTTCGTCATAATAAGACAATACTCAGAGCAGAAGTACCTCTAATATTCGACCTTTTGTTTTTAGCTTTCTTCCCGAATCTGTACGATGGTTACTGTCTCGCGGCAAGCATAAGGAGGCAAAGGCGATCATCGCCAAAGTAGCCGCAGTCAACAAGGTAACAATAGAGGAGGACACGTTGGAACGCCTTTTTAAAGAGGAAAACGAGGAAAAGACAACCAGAACGCATTCCCCTTTGGATCTTTTTAGGACGTGGAAGAGAGCGAGACTAGCTCTTTTGCATGCTTTCATTTCGTAAGTGACACCATGCATAATATATGTGATAACACCTTGTTGGTAATTCGTTTGCCTACCAGCTGGCTAAGATGATATGGTAAAGAGTTCGTATCTCATGCGGTGTTTCGTGGGTTCGATCCCTAGTTGAGTATTGCCAGTTTTGATGCCATTGCCCTATCCCCACCCCACACTGTTTAGGGCCCGCTTCCCCATTCTTAAAGGTTTGGAGTAATTAGGTTTGATAACATACTAGGTCGAATTTTTTTATTGGTCGATTTTATCATTTAATTAATTTATTTGTATCTTTCCAGGGCCGTCACTGGGATATGCTACTATGGACTTGCTTTAAATGCACAAGGACTTGGTGGCAGTATATACATCAACTTTGCATTGCTGGGGGCGGCAGATATCCCAGCACAACTGGTTTCGATGTTATTCCTGGATAAAATTGGGCGAAGAAAACTCCTCTTGTTGTCATTGTGTGGAGGTGGAATTTGTTGCATCGTTTCAGGAATAATCCCCAGAGGTTTGTATTTTCGCGTATTTGGCTAATGGGATAAAACAAACATGTTGTAAATTTCCTCTTAAGGGGCAAAGTAATTGTTCGAAACACGCCACCACGTTGGTTTTGATCTCGCTTTGATGCTATACCCTTTATGCCCTTTATGCCCTTTATGAGTAATTTTACTAGTACGTATGTTCATTATATAAAGATTATTTTTTCCTTCACAAATGGTTAGGCAAAATAATACCAACTAGAGAAATGGTAATGCACTAACTGTATTGTATTATCATTAGTATATCATATTGTACAAGGTCATGACAATCTATGTACCAGTACAGAAATAAATTGAATTGAAATTGAATATAAATTTAATTTCAGACTTCGAGTGGGCTGTCATTGCTATGGCAGTGATGGGGAAAATGGTAATAGGTGCTTGCAAAGACGTGCTTAACATTGTGGCTGTTGAAATGTACCCCACCGTGATACGGTATGCGCTTAATTTTTTATGGATATAAAGAAAGAGAACAAGGCGATTGTAAGTGGGAAGAATTCCGTTAAGAATGTGCAGAACTTCTTCTCCAGAACTACTTTGCCTCAGAACAGAGTGCCAAAACCGCATTTTTGCACTCTTTCGATTCGCGGCATTCAATTTTTTTAATTAAAGTAAAGATGTGTGAATAAACATTTAAGTTACACAATTACTACTCGCACAATAATTCACTAGCATTTTCCTATTACGTTTGACTCGTATAACAGTAAGTGTATTGTACACAAACATTTTCATAGTAGAAGTTTAGGCAAATGCACATGAGGTGCCTTTTTTTTGTGATAATTTTAGAATGAGGCGGGAAACAAGTGTGAAAGAAAAACGAGCCCAGAGAGGGACATGTTTTGTAGTAACATTTGAAAATCACTCGGCTCACCGTCGATTGATTCAAGGCGTTCGGAAGATAGGCGGAAATTGTCGAGGAGTTCCGAATGATTTGAAAATATTATTCCACATATTCTCGTCTTTCAGAAACATTGGAGTGACCTTCTCTAACTCCTTTTGTAGAGCTGGAGGGCTTGTGGCCCCGCAGATTTTATTTCTTGCACATCTTTACCGGCCCTTGCCATTTATCACATGGGGATCTCTTTCTTTACTCGGAGGGATACTAGCCATGCTTCTTCCCGATACGCTTGGGAAACCACTTCCACAGACCCTGGAGGCCTGGGATGCAAGACTAAATTGTGACAAGTGATTATGTTTCTCACTTTAATTTTGAAGATTAATCATAATCACCGTGTTGAACTTGTCTAAGAAATTATTAAATTTAATTATAAAGCTATAAAGATCAACTAAAACTAGGCACAAAACACCATTCGTGTAGCCTTCGATATATTTGCCTTCTTCATAAATAATCTTAGTCCCTGAAGAAGGCACTTACACCGTATGCCGAAAGCATATGATGGCAATGTTGACAAATGCCTATTTTAAACTTAAAGGGATAATAACTCTTCGTTTTGGCCAAAAAATGAATTTTCCTGGAGTAAACAACAATTTTTCCATACTTACCAATGGTTAATGAATCCATTTTTACATTCAAAGTTAGTCTCTGGTTTTTTTTTCTAAAAAGTTTGGTTTTTTGTTAAAATCTCTTAAGAGATTATAACAGAGTACAGCCATCAGTGGAGGTCACGTGATCTGAAGACAAGCTCAGATATCAAAATTATAGTTATAGCTGCCGTTTTTGTGGTAAAACAGAATATATTATATTTCTATGAGTTATTCACAATGTTTTTATTGTGAAATATAGATATCATACGAAGAGTTATTATCCCTTTAATGCTTATTTACATTTGTCTAGTTTGAATATTTCGGGTTTTTTTTTAGTAAAAGGTAATTATCATTGTCTTGTACACACGTGAGATGCCATTGGGTCGCGTTTAGGCATAAAACACAGGTTTTGAAATTTTTATGAATTTTGTATTTTCAGTTTGGAATTAGACACAGATATTCCGGTTCATGAAGGAAGCGAACGCGTACAAATGTCAAAAATATGAGGCAAGGTACCGGGTAATACTGGTAATTACTACTGTTCAGGATAATTTGTCACCGCTTCAAATGATGGACTTCTTACAGTTGACAGAAAGCAAACCGTTCCACCAGTACAGATGCTGGTTGAATGTCATTACATCTTTGCAAGCTTTGGCATTGAAGGAGACTAATGAAAAAAGAGACTTTTAGTATGTGGCATAGTGTTTAAATTCCAATGATAATTTACAAGGGTGGATCCAGGGGAGGTTCCACGGTTTCTGGAAACCAGCCAGAATTTTCAAAGAATCATTCGAATTACCTCCACTATGTAGTTTTCGGCCAGGCGTAATTTATCTGACACGTTTCAAAAAGGTAGTTGCTACTGTGTATATTCTATTGCATCTATAGTCCGTAAGGTCTGGCTGGAATATACGTTTAGAAATAAACATGCTATTTCATACAAAACAGCGAACCATTAAGATTCTTTACAAACGTTGTGGTTGCGTCATATTTTAATGTGAATATTATTTAAGGAAACAGCTACTTGTACATCATTCTCAATACGAAAGAAGAGAACGGTGGAGCTAGGTCCGCTATGCAACACTCATGGATAGTTTCATATATTGTATACTTAAACTTAAATTTAAACTAAATGCATTTTGGCGAAGGTAGGGCTACGACTTGTGTACAAGTAGGGTAAAAGGATGTACTTTTATGTGGTGGCGGAGATATTTGCAATATAACTTCAGCGTAGATGTAAACAACACATAGTAATACAAACAGTAGGCCCTATAGGGTTAGTAACTTACCAATGTACTGAGTAGTAACGTGGGCCCATGCATTTCATCTTAACTGGTCGTCAATTTAATTGTGGTCGTCACAATCTCATTTTAAATCGATCTTGTTCGGTACGCATTAGATAGGCGGAGTGTAAACAAGCATCAGTCGAACTGACATAAACAGCCGACATTAAAGTAATTTAATGTCTTGCAAAGGAGACCGATGTGTTATGGTGCGCAGAGGCCGACAGTTTAGTCCCTCCATTCTAGGTGGGTTTATTTTCAGCAATGCCACGTAACCCTATCTTCGACCAGGCTGACGAGCTGGACCAGTGATCTCCTCATTCCTCGATCTCTTGTTGTTGCAATATTAAAAACAGGTGTTTGTAAATACGAACCCTTACTTTGAGGTGGAATACACGTTTCACCCCCACGTTACCTATAACGTGGCAGCAACGTTACTTTGAACGTGGATCCAACGTCAAATTGTGAGAGGTTTGGACGTGAAATACACGTTTAACCCCCCAGTTACTTATAACGTGGCAGCAACGTTACTTTGAACGTGGATCCCACGTAAAATTGTAAGGGATCCCATGTAAATTTGTAATTTTTTTCGACGTGGAATATACATTTCACCCCCACGTTTCCTATAACGTGGCAGCAACGTTACTTTGAACGTGGATCCCATGTAAATTTGTAATTTGTTTTCGACGTGGAATACACGTTTCACCCCCACGTTACCTATAACGTGGCAGCAACGTTACTTTGAACGTGGATCCCACGTAAACTTGTAAGAGGTTTGAACATGGAATACACGTTTCACCCCCACGTTACTTATAACGTGGCAGCAACGTTACTTTGAACGTGGATCCCACATAAAGTGGTAATTGGTTTGAACGTGGAATACACGTTTCACCCCCACGTTACCTATAACGTGGCAACAACGTTACTTTGAACGTGGATCCCACGAAAACTTGTAAGAGGTTTGAACATAGAATACACGTTTCTCCACTACCTTACCTATAACGAAGCAGCAACGTTACTTTGAACGTGGATCCCACGTCAACTTGTTAGAGGTTTGAACGTGGAATACACGTTTCTCCACTACCTTACCTATAACGAAGCAGCAACGTTACTTTGAACGTGGATCCAACGTCAACTTGTAAGAGGTTTGGACGTGAAATACACGTTTCACCCCCACGTTACTTATAACGTGGCAGCAACGTTACTTTGAACGTGAATCCCACAACAAAATGTAATTGGTTTGAACGTGGAATACACGTTTCACCCCCACGTTACCTTACTTTGAACGTGGATCCCACGTCAACTTGTTAGAGGTTTGAACGTGGAATACACGTTTCTCCACTACCTTACCTATAACGAAGCAGCAACGTTACTTTGAACGTGGATCCCACGTCAACTTGTTAGAGGTTTGAACGTGGAATACACGTTTCTCCACTACCTTACCTATAACGAAGCAGCAACGTTACTTTGAACGTGGATCCAACGTCAACTTGTAAGAGGTTTGGACGTGAAATACACGTTTCACCCCCACGTTTCCTATAACGTGGCAGCAACGTTACTTTGAACGTGGATCCCATGTAAATTTGTAATTTGTTTTCGACGTGGAATACACGTTTCACCCCCACGTTACCTATAACGTGGCAGCAACGTTACTTTGAACGTGGATCCTACGTAAACTTGTAAGAGGTTTGAACATGGAATACACGTTTCACCCCCACGTTACTTATAACGTGGCAGCAACGTTACTTTGAACGTGGATCCCACATAAATTGGTAATTGGTTTGAACGTGGAATACACGTTTCACCCCCACGTTACTTATAACGTGGCAGCAGCCTTACTTTGAACGTGGATCCCACGTCAACTTGTTAGAGGTTTGAACGTGGAATACACGTTTCTCCACTACCTTACCTATAACGAAGCAGCAACGTTACTTTGAACGTGGATCCAACGTCAACTTGTAAGAGGTTTGGACGTGGAATACACGTTTCACCCCCACGTTTCCTATAACGTGGCAGCAACGTTACTTTGAACGTGGATCCCACGTAAACTTGTAAGAGGTTTGAACATGGAATACACGTTTCACCCCCACGTTACTTATAACGTGGCAGCAACGTTACTTTGAACGTGGATCCCACATAAAGTGGTAATTGGTTTGAACGTGGAATACACGTTTCACCCCCACGTTACCTATAACGTGGCACCCACGTTACTTTGAAAGTGGATCCCACGAAAACTTGTAAGAGGTTTGAACATAGAATACACGTTTCTCCACTACCTTACCTATAACGAAGCAGCAACGTTACTTTGAACGTGGATCCCACGTCAACTTGTTAGAGGTTTGAACGTGGAATACACGTTTCTCCACTACCTTACCTATAACGAAGCAGCAACGTTACTTTGAACGTGGATCCAACGTCGACTTGTAAGAGGTTTGGACGTGAAATACACGTTTCACCCCCACGTTACTTATAACGTGGCAGCAACGTTACTTTTAACGTGAATCCCACAACAAAAAGTAATTGGTTTGAACGTGGAATACACGTTTTACCCCCACGTTACTTATAACGTGGCAGCAACCTTACTTTGAACGTGGATCCCACGTCAACTTGTTAGAGGTTTGAACGTGGAATACACGTTTCTCCACTACCTTACCTATAACGAAGCAGCAACGTTACTTTGAACGTGGATCCCACGTCAACTTGTTAGAGGTTTGAACGTGGAATACACGTTTCTCCACTACCTTACCTATAACGAAGCAGCAACGTTACTTTGAACGTGGATCCAACGTCAACTTGTAAGAGGTTTGGACGTGAAATACACGTTTCACCCCCACATTTCCTATAACGTGGCAGCAACGTTACTTTGAACGTGGATCCCATGTAAATTTGTAATTTGTTTTCGACGTGGAATACACGTTTCACCCCCACGTTACCTATAACGTGGCAGCAACGTTACTTTGAACGTGGATCCTACGTAAACTTGTAAGAGGTTTGAACATGGAATACACGTTTCACCCCCACGTTACTTATAACGTGGCAGCAACGTTACTTTGAACGTGGATCCCACATAAATTGGTAATTGGTTTGAACGTGGAATACACGTTTCACCCCCACGTTACCTATAACGTGGCAACAACGTTACTGTGAACGTGGATCCCACGAAAACTTGTAAGAGGTTTGAACGTTTTGAATGTTTCACCCCCACGTGTAACGTGACAGTAGCGTAAATTGGAACACGTTTCCAATGTAAATCTGTAACCTGTAACGTTGATTTCCCACGTCACATATGTACCACATTTCGCCACGACGTAAGAACGTTTTGTGTTTGCTGGGGTCTTAATACAAGTTTGGTACTAGGATATACCTTTGTTCGTTGGCAGAAATATTTGAAATAGAGTTCAGCGTAGATGTTAACAATAGAAAGTAATTCAAACAGCATAGGGTTACCACAGTACTGAGTAGTGACGTGGACCTATGCGCTTCATCTTACCTGATCGTCAATTTAATTGTGGACGCAGCAATCTCAGATCGATCTTACATTGTTCGATATGGGCCTACCCATTAAATAGGCGAAATGTAAACAAGCATCAATCGAACCGACATAAACAGCCGACATTAAAGTAATTTATTAACGGCATGATTTGCAGAGGAGACTGAGGTGGCAAGGTGCCCAGAGGCCGACGGTTAAATCTCTGCCTTCCAGGTGGGTTTATTTTCGGCAATACTACGAAACCTTACCCTCCACCAGGCTGACGAGCTGGGTCAGTGATCTTCTCATTCCTCGATCTCTTGTTGTTAACAGGTATTTGTAAATACTAACCCTTGTTAAAATTGTGAAAGAGTGTACCTTCCCCCCCCCCCCCCTGTAGTGTTGTTACAAGTAAGGGACTGCCGTAGTGAACCGGTATAGGCAACATCAGCTACGAAAACCGCTCGAAGTGAACGGGGCATATTGCTTACTGGTAGCACTGTACGTAGGTCGCCAGAAAGCTGTTTTTCACTTCACATAAGGAGGAACGTAGTCATACAGGTAGAGAGGATTGCATAAGCGGTTTGGCCTATCAGTATAGCTGTAGCAGCCCAAATATTTCCACAATCTTATTTGTTAATACAGTGAGTGGGATGGTCAGTGCATTAAGTGGGGGCACGAGGAACATCGGGTCAAATCACTTGGGCTCCATTGTAAGCTCGAGATCCAGCTTATTTTCCACATTTTTCAACACATCCAGTTCGAGACGGCGTCTCTCTCACAATCGTATTCACACAGCAGACCTAACACGGCAACAGGTGGGGCCACAGAGAATATTGTAGTGTTAACTTGCTCGAAACCACCTGTTAATATCTCGTGCACAGTGTGTCATCACTACCCATGCAGTACGGCTACCTAGCCCCTTCGGACTGCAAGACTAAAGTTTGGAGATTTGATAGGCAGTAGATATTTTTAGTCTTTTTCACTCAGGTTTTGCTGTGGCCCAGTGTAATATAGCGCATAACATCCATTGAGTAATTAAGTGCCCATTGACCTTTTATATTATGTCGACAGGCGATAAAATTCATATGTGAGAGCTCAGTGCGTACACAGCTATTTGGCTGCAAGGGGGCCTTGTCTGGTATAAGGTAGATATTTTTGATAATTTTTAAAACTTTAATTTAATTGTCTTTGCGACTAGAATATGTTTCATTTTAAATTAGCTCGTTTGATTCAGATATATTTGTATTCAGGACTCAATTGACTTGTGTGTATATGGTCTTATGCATTTTTTCTGTTCATTGACCTACTGTAGTAGAAAAATAACCTAAGTCGTGCAGACCAAATTTGATTTCCTAGCATCTCTATTTTAATATTTTTAAAACAGTAGCTTTGTGTTTTTTTCTCCGTGCCAGAAACCATTACAACCGTTACTGGCGTCCAAAGGAAGACGCGTTTCCCTGGCGACAGATAAGGACCAAAATGAAAAAGTGAGAAAAAACAATTTGTCTAACAGGCTAGCAGACCTAAACCTTTACAAACAATGAACTTCGACGAATTTCTTAAAATTCTAGGCGAGTTTGGTTCGTACCAAAAGCGAAGATATGCCTTGATATGCATAATGGCGTGTTACTCCGTATTATCTACATTAGGCATAGTGTTTTACGGCGCCGAACCTGAACACCATTGTAAACTACCTACGTCACAGGTGGAACACGTGACCAAGCTGTATGGAAACGTCACACGTGACGAGCTCTTAGAGCTGTTTGTACCGTACACGAAGGAAGGAAAACGAAGTGGTTGCGCACTGTATCGCTTTGACCTAGGGTCCATGAATTCAACAGTCATCGCATTGCTGAAGAATAGTTCCCTAGGTGGGGATACTGTAGATGAAATTGTATCAACGATGAATTATACGCTTGATAATGACCCAGATATTATCTGGAATCTTACTCTTGGAGAGAGAACCGACGCCCATCCTTGTCCTGGCCAAAGAGAGTACAGCAAGGATATCTATAAATCCACCGTTGTTTCTGAGGTAAACTACTTTTCGTATTTACAGTCGCTGTGCTAGTTTTGTTATGATTGTTGAACTTGTTTTGTAGATGAACCCTCATTGACATTAAATCCCACATCAGTCATCAAATTATTATTGAAACATCTACTTGAAAGCAGTTGTTGAGACTATGATATTTTTGTACCGGAATAATTTTCAATAACAGGTAGATTTTTTTGTTTTGTTTTGTGTTGAAAAAATAATTGATTGCATTCCAATTCCAGTTTGACCTTACGTGTGAGAATGCTTGGCAACTCAGCACGTGCAATTCTGTATTTTTCGGCGGTAAACTGGTGGCCTTGCTGGTAGCGGGCGTGATGTCGGATCGGTAAGGTAGCTACGTGAATAGTTGACCGCTTTTATTTATCTTTTTTTCTAATTTGAAATCAATTAATTCAAGAATATCAGCAAATTTGATGGTATTTTAATATTAAACTATTAAAATAGTTATTTTAATAAAGCACATACTTTTCACAGAAAACACGCCTTCAACTGCTCTACAAACGCAAACAGACGTTATCGACAGTCCTGTTTAAGGTGCAGATGGAAGTCAATATCGCTTTAAATGACATAACCTTTCTACAAATGTTTTTTTTTTTTTTTTTTTCAGGTTCGGACGCCGTCCAGTTTTTCTGGTGAGCGTAATACTTCTAGCAGCCTCTGGGATTTCGCTGGCGTTTGCCCCAAATATGGCGGTGTTTTCCGTACTTTACGTTATCCAGGGTGCAAGTGACGCCAGCATGTATATGACGCTGTATACCATGGGTAAGTGTTAAAATGGCGTGGTCTTATACATTCAGCATTGAATTCATGTATTCAAAAACGGTTAATGAACAACAATTGACCAACTAATTATTAGTATAAAACGATAAAATGCATATGTACACTTACATCGATCCTTTTTATCTTAAGACCAACTAATAACTGCATCTTAAGACCAACTAAAATCATTTGGTTACTACAAATATATCTGTAATTTGCATAGAGTGTAATATATTTATATAGATGATAGCGTTACATGACACCGACCAGGTGCTATATTGCCCGTTCTCTTCATGCGTACGAGTTAAACTCTCTAAATTGCGAGTGCTCAAATTTATTTACCTTGTTTTTTCCTAGAAATATTAAAAACACAAAATTATAATCACGTTGTTAACTGAATTCAGTACCTCCGCTACATGGAGACCATTCGACCAACATTGGGTAATTTCGTACGTGCGACAGCACACCAAATCCTACGTCGTTGCTAGTTGTAGGCTTTTAAGCTAATTAAAATTGGCATAGATAGTTTAAGTTCTTACTTTATTTTAACTTCGTTGTCCTTACTGCAAAACATTTATCGTAGGGATGGAATTTGTGGGTCCGAGTAAGAGGAAGATCACCGGCTTGTTTATGACTGTTTGCTTTGGATTAGGCCACTCGCTTTTAGCAATCGAAGCGTACCTGCTCCCAAACTGGAGACATCTAGCTTTGGTGGCAAGTTCACCAGGTGTTATTTGCATATTCTTTTGGTTGTAAGTAATCTTTTATTTACGTTTGTGTGATTTTTAGGCTGGGAGCCGATTTAATGAAATGAACACTCTTTTATAAAAGAATTACTATATAATTATATCAATATATAATTTATAGATTGTATTCATTATAATATTGAAGTCAAAGCAGCTCCGTGTTCATGCACTTGCTGGTTAAACGAAATATGAATTCAGATATGTCCACTAGACAAGTGTTCTCTTTAACCGGTTACTAAATAATGATTGCCGTTTTTTTTTTCGTGAGTTGATTTATAATAACTTAATTTATCTGAGTTAAAAACGTTTATTATATCAGATTTATTTCTATGTAACAAATGCTATATGTTCTGTATTTAATTTGTTTTTCGGTGTGGCTATTGAAATTATGGATAGTTAATTTTGCTGTTGGTATAAACTTTATATTTAAAAAACGTGTCCCTTTCTTGTTAGCTTCCTATCAGAGTCCGTGCGCTGGTTACTAGCACGTGGCAGGCATGAGGAGGCAAAGAAGATCGTTAACAAAGTAGCCGTAGTTAACAAGGTTAAGCTTGAGGAGGCCACATTGGAGCGTCTTTTCACAGAGGGAGACGAGGAAAAAAAGACATCTACGCACACCCCTATTGACTTGTTGAGAACTTGGAATCGAGCGAAACTAACCATTATAATCATTATATGCTGGTATCATTGCTTTTTAATTTAGTTTTTTTTCAGTTTTGTACAAAGTTTATTCACAATAATGTTAAAATGACCCATGGACAGAAATTGTTATGCAGTGCTTGAAAAAAAAGCTATCACACTGCATATTAGACATCACAGGAAGACATGCGTAGTTCCTTTGTTTTGTCTTTGTCTGTGACATGTTCGACCTTGTATGTTGTATTGTGTTGATTCTTTTGTGAACAATGCCTTGTAGTTCTATGGTATTAATCAGGTATTCCCTATATTATTGGTGTTTTTGCCAGGTTAATAAACGACTTATGCTACTATGGTCTTGCTCTTCACGCCCAGGGGCTTGGTGGCAGCATATACCTGAACTTTGCCTTACTGGGAGCTGCAGACATTCCAGGACATATAGTGGGCATGTTCATTTTGGATAAAGTTGGGAGAAGGAAAATTCTGCTAGTGACACTGCTACCCGGGGGAGTTGCCTGTATTGTGTCAGGGTTGCTCACCAAAGGTACCCGTTATCTTTCATGTTTTAGTATCGATACGTATCTTTAGAAAGTTTTTTTTAATATTGATAAGTTTTTTTACTATCTTTAATTATTCTTATTGAAAACACGAATTGTTTCGTTTCTTAATTGATGTCTTAGGAGACCCAATAAGACCATGGGATCCCCTAAATATTCTCGTTACGCGCATTAGAACAGGTTCTTTTTATATGTGAACTTCACTATCATTTATCATGAATTTTATTCGCTGAGTTGTGACATTTCTATTGAAATAATGAGAAAATGTGAACATTTTCAGATCTACAGTGGTTGATAATAACGTTGGCGGTGACGGGGAAGATGTTCATTAGTTTTGCTGGAGACGTGGTACAACTGGTGGCAGCGGAGATATATCCCACTGTTATAAGGTATTTGTAGACACCACTGGAAACATTCTGTCCCATATACGATCATGTTTATGATTTTTGTTTTATTGTTGTATGCTTAACTTTCAGTCACGGCAAGAACCACGTCTCGTGTGTTGGAATTTTTAAAGAAATACAAAGGAACTTGAAAAGACCATGTTTAGTGGTTCAATTCATATCTAATCCAAACTTAGACGATTAAATATTCGTCCAAAAATATCTCTTATTTATAACTTAATTTAATTTCATATATTTATTTATTTATTTATTTATTTTGCATAGACATGTGGGCATTAGTTTCTGTGCGTCTGTCAGTAGACTGGGTGCCGTTATAGCTCCACAAATCTTAGCCCTGCGACATATATACAAACCACTACCATTCATTGTATGGGGCGTTTTAACGATAGCGACTGCATTGCTGCCCTTTCTACTACCTGAAACCCTTGGGCTGTCACTTCCACAAACTTTGGAGGCTTGGGATGCCAGACTGAATCATGGCAGGTAACTGTAGGCTCTATGAGTTTTATATGTTTTTTATAATAAAGATGACTCTGTCCAAAAATTGAACTTTCATTTGATTTCTTAGTAAACACCCCTCACTTTGGTTAACGTTGGTTTTTATTGTAACCATGATGATAAACATGTATGCAAGTACTTTGCAACCTTACATTCACATATCCCATTATCAATTTTCATAACTTGATTTTGAAAATTCCGCAAGGCATCAGTGCACTTTCGTATAAAAGGAAGTTTTACTGCTTCTTTTAGCCTTGATGGCGCTGATGACGAAAGTGTTGACCTCCAGACCAAACAGGAGACGAAAGACCAAAGCGGTGAGGATTGTTACAGAAGTCACGAAGAAGGAGATCACCTGGAACTCGCCCCTATTAACGCGTGACATGCAGTGTATATCAGAAACAGTCAAGTGTTAACGACAATTACCTCAGTGTTAACGACAATTACCTCAAGGACTGGTGTACAAAAACTGAAGATCCGTTATTGTTTTCTGGCCCCTGTTTCACAAAGAAACTTTAGCCCGGTTTCCTGGCTAACATTGTTGTTACCAAGGTTACATGGTCACATGCAGATATTTTACCCTATCAGGAACAATTTTACAGCACTCTATATCTCATGGACATCATCTGAGTCAGGGAACTGTGTAAAGTTTTTTATGAATTTCGGTCCTGCTGGGACTTGGGCTGAGAAGGAAAAGAAAACGTGTTATGTTCTTTTGTTTTGTTTCTGTTTTTTAAGACGTTGTCACTTGAGCTTCAAGCAATGCGCGGGTTATTTTGGTACCATCATGGAAGGGGAAATGTAATTATTTGACGTTCGTTGACTGTGAACATGAAATAAACGCCATTACATTTACATGTAAATGTTGTTGATACTCCGAACCAGTTTCCTGTTGAATATAAAAATATCTTCTCTGTTGATGACACCGCGAGAAAATTTCTTCTCCTGTGCTATTTTATGCAATTATTTTTAAAATAATTTGTACAAGCTGACGACCAAGATGATGTGAAATTCAACAAAATAGTCCACATCAAACTAGATCTATATTACCCTTTACTTGGGTCAAGATTAAAGTCTTAATTCACTTACCAATTTTTTCTTTATATTGCAAATAAAGGTGCCTGTTATTGCTATGATGTCTCTTACCACTTCACCGTGACTATAAGTTAAATTTCAGTTCGTGCTAAATTTACCCGAGACACGGGACACAAAACGCATAAAGTCGTCATTATGTACACGCAGTTCAGTCTCTAGACCTCCAAATCATTATGTTAGAGCATGTCTAAGCAAATGTGCACGATTAAATCTGGTAGTGTTAACATTTAAATCTTTGAAACGGACTTAATAACAAAAAAATATTTGCCGAGCGAGTCGCAAATGAAAAAGGTAAAAGAGAATTTATCAAATGTAGAGCACAAGTTTGGACAATTGTTTGACTTTGTCTCGTTTCGGAGCTACGTGACCCACTGTGCCCCCCCCCCCCCCCCCCCCAATCACACACGTACTCGCCTTGATTTTACCTTGTAGTGCATTCTGATTCCATAAAGATTGACAGATATCGGTAAAATGCCAATCAAAATGCGCCTTTTTTAAACAAAATTGGCAGCAGTGAGGGTTAGGGTAGGAGGTTTAACTATGGGCGCATTCAGAGCAAGTTGATATGGCCGACCCACTTGAAAGCTTGCCGCATTATCCCCTAATAGACCGGAAATACGCGGTAGGCTTCCGAGTGGTTGGGCCATATTTGATCCGCGCATCTGTTTGTCTGCGGATCAACTTTGTTGTGAATGTGGCCTTTGTTTTCACGCTTAACTGGTATTAGTGCTTTTCAAACCCTGCCATTGTCAAAGCTGTTGAACCCGTTGAACAAAATGCTGTAGATATGCAGATTGCATATACACAGGCACAACTAACACAATTTTATGGACACCTGGCACAGCTTTCTTCACGGTTGCATGCAAAGAAACTCTTGGTGGCTATAAATAGCATCATAATGTTACGACGCTCATTAGATAAGATACACGCATCGGTATTTTTATGGAAGTTACTTATGTTACTTTTTAAATAGACAGGCGTAGCTCCAGAAAACGAACGAACAAATAAAGTGTCAAAAGATCGCCGTTTGATAGTTTAGGTAATGTCTAATCCTCATAGAATGTCTTCTTGTTATTCAGTTTAGTTTTTCTCCGATAAAAGGAAAGGCATGTCTCACCTTTGAAGGGAACCCTGCTACAACTTGTTCTCTCAGGTGTCATGTTCCACGGACAGTTAATATTTCAAGCAGTAAACAATGTTCTGATAATTTTTTTACCATCATCTTGATCTATAGAACAGTTCTTAAGATATACGAATGCAAGTTACTCCGATCGATTGGTTGATGCGTTCAAAGCAGTTCAAAGCGTTCAAATTTGCTCTTAGTTTTCTGGGATATTCACGAACAAATCTAATCTTTATTTCCTTATCTGTATCTCAAAAATACTAACGTTTTTATCTTTGAATATTTATTTATCTTTAAATCCTTTTTTCCTTATCCGACAGTACTTGCAGCTTTAACGTCTGCATTTGTGACCTTTGACACGAAACACAAAGTCAGTAAGGCCAAGAGATGTACGGTCCCGACAGGAAAGGCATATAGAGAACCACTAACAATGGGAACTCGGCTCGTTAAAACTAGGGTTAAAACTACTACCAGACACTTTTGTTGATAGAGATGTTTAAGTAAACTGTCGGGTTGGGAGTGTTGCTTCGCTTGCGTACGTGCATGTGTGCGCGTGCGCTTGTGTGTTGTACATGTAACAAGAAAGCTGTCAGAAGTGCTACAATAATATCGGAGAACCCGGATTTATGAGCGCGTTTTATATGAAATAATTTTCTGCATTGAAACATAGTAGAGGTTTAGAGGCAATAAGAAAAACTGTCCTTTTTAGTCGAAGCAAAATGATACCGTGTACCTCATATCAGTTGCAATAAAATTATTGAAGAGTTGAATTCGGTAGCAAACCATTTATGTCGCAAGTTACGGTTCATGGAGTTCCTTGAATTAAAGTCATTTTGCCAGGTGTTTTACACGTTTTTAATGGCCCCATGTTTGCAATGGCAATATGAGTTCAAGGTGATGGAAGGAGACGAGAACAATGATGATCCTCACAGCACCTGTTTGGAGGCTTTTTGAAATTGGAATCAGAAGATGTGGGAATACCTACACGTTCTGGTAACAGTGAGGGTGGGAGATATCCAGACTGAACGCGTTCCACATTGCTCAGGCAAGACTGAACATGTAAAGGGCAGATATGGAACACTCATATCTTTTAAAAGATCCGAAATAAAATTGGCTGGTTGTCTAAAACGGCAATGTTCCTTATTGCCAACCGGTGTAGACCTGTAGTTTTTTTCTCGTATTTTTTTTCTTTAATTATACTCATCATCTAGCTTTGGTATCATATGTCATGTTTTAACCGACACTGGAACTCCAAAGCCGTTATTCTTTTCTTTTCTACAGGGATAAAGTTGGTTGTAGTAAATGGAGTAACCCCCTGTGTGTGTATAACCCTGAAACCGAAGAATTTTGTTTAGACACGGAATTCAATAATTTTGAAAATGTATCCTCACGCTATATGTTTATATGAAAAATTTTGTCGGAAAGGATGAACAGCCTTTGATATTTTACTAAGATGACTTTTGACTGGGTACGTAAACACGCAATGTATTTGCGGTGCCGTGAGTTATCTGGAAAATTACAAATGCAAAAAGAAGCAACTGGCAATCCTTTGGGCTATCAGTTGTTTCTCAGTTTGAGACTTTTTGATCATCATGAAATCATTATTGTTGGCCTGATACGAAGCATCTCCATTAGGTTTGCGTAAGTGCGCTTTTTCTCAGTCAATTCAACGGTTCCGAAGTGTGATTCCGCCCTGAACGTTATAATCGACCACCGCTATGCATGTTTTAATGATGTTTTTCTGACATTTTTGCCGTATTGTTTTCCTTTCCGTTTCACTGAATGAGCAGCAGTCTTCTAAGAAAAGAATGCATAACGTGCTTTTATTGCTTTGTAGAAATACTGTTTTCAATATTTTCTTGAAAAGAGCAGTCGTCGGTACACCGTAAGTTTTCAGTATTGCATTGAAATTGCAGACTTAGTGCTAGAATACTAATAAAATTGGCAATCTTGCTTATTATTCTACTTCAACAGCAATTCTTCTAATTGTATTATGGACGCAATGCCAGTTTCGATCAGCAAACATGTTATTAGATGTAGACGTATGTATTAAGTATCTATATTGGCACATCATGTCCATTGGTACATGTGCACCGTGAAAACATTTATGATAACCAATTTAAATGGTGTGAGCGTATAAAACAGTGGAAATCGAATCCGGCAATTATACCGGTTGGTGTGGTCTTAATATGTACGGCAAAACCCCTCCGTATTAAAACTGCTCAAGCCGTGATGTTCGAGTCTGGTAAGGATCAACAATGTAATAGAAACTGACGGGAAACACCTTCAAGTATTGGAATGAATTAATGGAATCAAACAGGTCAACCTCGGTTAATTGAAGTGGATTTCGCAGAATACATGCAATCAGAATGCAATTGTTCAGCTTATTCTGCCAGTGTTACCACTGATAACGGTGGATATGGAGTTGTTTAGAGTATGTTTGCATTGCTTTAGTGTTTGTGCGTGTGTGTGAAGGCTTGTGTGTGTGATCCATGTAATATACATTCAATTGTCAGTGTTTACAGTCCAATTTAAATAGTCAATATATTATATACGACGTCAAGTCATGGGCTAGATTTAATGTTCAGATTTTTCTGTAGGTCCTGGTAAGATAGCAATGTTGACGATAGAGACATCTGTAGAGGAATTGTGAACTTGGTCTCTGATGATAACGATGAAGGTGGAGATTTCGCCTTTTATTTTAATAAAAAGTTCACGTGCGCGCGCGCGTGTGTGTAACTGCTATACTGTTCATTTTACTGATCGTAACTTTATACAAGGTTACAAAATAAAGAAGATATGGGTTTTTCTCTTTCTTGGGTGAGAGCCTTAGGAGTTAAGATGAAAAGAAAAGGTAAAAACAGTAAAGCCAAAGTAAATACAACTGGCTTTGGCCCGGCATCTATCAAAATTCGCCCTTTGACACAATGGACAGAATGGCCTTACTGCACAGTTCACAAAAACATCAAATAAAAACAAAACGCGGTGTACGATTCACCAAAGCAGCTAGAGCTCATTTGTGAGTTCATAATATCCCAAAGGGCCTCGGAGTTTAATATTCGCCAAATCTCTAATCGAATTGGCTACAACTGGGGAAAACACCAGCAAAATTAGACTGCAGTTGTTTTATTTAATATCCACGTATATGTTATATCTGACCATTACCGAGTACATATCTTTCTTCCTCCCTGTTGGTATCGCTTGTCTTGTAACATATTGTTCTTCTCGCAAAACCAATCAAAATCCATAAGTTATCATTCCCCGAGCCACGCTGATCGATACGGACTACATTTTTGCCGATAAATCCACTCTTGCAGTATAGCTAAGAAACTTCACACGGGGAAACTAAATTCCTTGAAAATCGTTATATTTCAAGGCAATAAACTGGATGAACAATGATATAAAGACTTGTACATCCAGGATTAAGAACCTTTAAAATCAAAGGATTTTTTTGTTTTGTCAATTGAAAGAAAATGGAAGCAATCCCCACTCTCTTGGAAATAGTGACAGGAAATAGACATTGCACTCGACCATTTGACTGCCCTTTCCTAGGATTACTTACAAGGAACTGTTAACATGGACGCTGTTGGGACAATTGTGTATCAGTAAGATCACTGATGTCTTTGACGTGGCGGCGAATGGCTTAGACGGAGGGTGTCAGATAAAAGATCACATTAACTGAAGACGAAAATATCTTCTTTTAATTAAACAGACACAATGCCTTCACTGGTGTCTCCAATATACGCCATCAAAATTCGGAATATGTTCTATTCGAGTTTCAGTTTGCAGTAATCCTTTCTCACTATTTCACTTCTTACTTTATTGTTTGTGTCTAAATATGTGCAGAATGTGATGTATACCATGTATATTTTGAAGGCGTAGGTGAAACTAAATCAAACATATTACTACAAGAGCTTTCTTATACCTACCGAACAAAAACGCATTATTTACTATGTATGTTTGAGAGGCAGAGAGAAAAGAAACAATCTCTCGTGTTATGAACCACGCTGAGGGTGGTGTTGTAAGGCTATTTCATTCACTATGAACACTCATTTATTTTTTAGACATATGACCCTGCATAATCTTATAACTCCGCGTCCATGGCAATCATATTCAACAGCGTATTTCAAATTCGGGTTCAAATAACCTCAAGCAGACATGTGCGTGATCTAGGAAAATCACCATATTGTAATATTGTCAGGTTTGTTCCCAGGCTGTATAGTATAACAGTGATGAACTTTGGCATATTTGCTCACATGGTGACTTTTGTACTCATTATTTAGGTAACTAATGAGGGCAGTGTTCTTATTAATCTTGACCTCATCAATCCAGGAGCCATCATAATGAGGCCTTGGGATTTTTTCTATTAGTTTACCAACATTAGTATGAGTAAAAATTAAAACCTGTGAACAATGTATTGAATTAAACAAAAAATTAAGTATAATATTGATTTTTGTGTTGGTTTTGATATGATTTTAAACGTTACCTATAGGTAAAACAAATTGCATGGTTATCTGACCCTTTAAGTCGTAGAGATGGGGCGTTTAACGTCAAATCCACAAAGAAACATATTAGTTGCACATATCATTAGTATTAGTATCATTAGTAACTATTTATTTAGTTAGTTGTTTACAGCCTCTTTTCTGGAATAAACCCGACAACATGCAAATTATCGAACAGGGACGCTCTCTTAAGGCAGTAGCAGGTAAAGTTCACGATTGTGATCAAGATAAAACGCTACTTCGAAGTAATCAATCAATAGCGTGACTATATCCAGGCTTCTCGTCGGTTAATTAAGGACCTAACGTAAAATCATGTGTTAAATGTGTTCATATTTCTTCCCATTCACTGGTGGATATCTCTGCCCGCTGAGGACACAGCATTTAAGGCGTCCCGGGACCAAACCATCTGAGGTTACTTCAACGAAAAACACGTCTTCTGGGGAATACACTGCTTACTTAAGCGTGTATAGATACGGAATTACATTTCTTTTCATTTTTTTTTTCTTTCCAGAAATTCTGAGGTTAATCGCTTCAACTTTCTCCGGCGTTTAAAGAAAGAATAGGGGACTGTATTTTGTTGAACTGGCGTTTTGAATGTTAGAGCGTTTTTTTATCGTCTCCGATAAACAGGTTTCAGACATCTATATACTAGCAGCTTAACGGTGTAGTCATGGTAACTTTAATTACAGGTGATTTTAATATTGAGGAAATATAACCTATTCAATGACCTCTATTCTAGAGAGGAATACCACACAAGTAGCGTTTCAAACAATTCCCCCATATTTCATCTCAGTACATAGTTTATGGAGTCATGCACACAACAGGTGAAAAAAGAAGACTTGCAGTGTAAAGCGTGTTATAAAAACCATCCACCTATTCCAAAAACACGAATACGCTTTAATGTCGATAATTCAATAAACATAGCATGAAAAAAAAACAATGTATATTCATAATTTCTTTTTTACTCCAACAAACCAATTTTTGAATTGTACATGGTAAAACTATTTTCTCAACTCCGTGAACCTGGTCATAAAAAACAATCAACCTAAAATACATAAAACAGTAATATGTTATATAGTAGTGATGAATACAACACATTGAGCAGTGGTTTCTTAGTTGGATTAAAAGTTAAAACTGTTTCGAATCTGATATAAGTCTGACGATGTCCAATCTTAAGCCTAGAATTTAGGTAAAAATCAGTAATATCTTTTAAAATGGATAAAATGCTGAACCAGAGTTCATTCACGTAATTTGTACAGAATTTTCACACACACAAAAAGATAAATGAATTAACTTTGAACGAAGTGCATGTAAGAAATCTTCATCTTAGAATGAGCGTAGGAGAAACTTATTATTATTTTTTGTGCTTACTCCTACCAGCCAAAATTCTACCTCAGTATTTTTCCGAGCAAGTACTTTATATTTTTAATAAAAATTAAACATTTGTGGTTTTTCTCTCAAGCCGCCCTTCGCTGTGATATGTCACTCATGGGCTTTAGAATCAAAATGGGTTTAACTTAGATCCAGTCGCAAAGCATCTTAAGATAAGTTTTCGTGACGCGCGCAGGTGTCACCAAGAACGCTAATATTCCTTGGCACTTACGATGACCGTGGTGGCTTAAGTACACTAACCCACACGTTTGACGTAGAAATCTGCAGTGTGGTCATGCTATGAATATACCTTGCAGTTATTTTGCTTGTAGAGTATCATGGCGGCGAATCCGTCACTTTGTACAGCTTTTAAGTTATGAAGTTATTATCCGCAACCCCTACTTTGTAACAATGAAAATTTGATGAAGTACAGGGTTTTCCTTTTCTGAGATACACATACTACCGAAAGGCGTTTTGTAAGATGAGTTTTACCTGATTCGCCACAGATTGCATTTATATATCTTAAATTTATCATTAATGACTTATTTTCCAGATAAAAGCATCACCGTTCCCGCTGTAATACTCTAAATATATATAAACAATATCACAAAGACCACTACTACTTTATACCAGATTTCACATGTACTATTTCGTTATCCTATCGACTAAATTTACACTTTGAGCTTGTTGAATATGTAAGCTTATAGGAGGTTCAATATGAGCCTCCCAATCGTCGTGAAATCTTCATAAAATTTCTCATACCTATGCACTATGTTAACACCTATGCACTGTACGCAAGCTATTCAAAGTTGAGCATTTAGTCCACAAAGTTCGTGTTGACTTTGTTCAAAATAAATGTAACAGCTACCTGTAACAACATTCTAATATTTACCAAAAAACTATAGACACGTTTCAGCAAACATAACACGAGGCAAGCTCTGGCGTCATGGTTTTCTGCATTACATTATGACATTATCATTTCAAGATGATGTCATTTGATTGCGTCATCACATGGTGGAGCATCACAACGTGACGTCATCACATGGTTAGTTTAGTTTCTTCGGTAGGCTCAGTAATAGTCTCATTCAAGCCCATAGCAGTTTTATGCTCTCCATTCTTCTTGTGCTCGTCACTGTCATCTGTGACGATGTCACTGGTGGTAAGCCGCTTGCACGTAGATCCATTCCTACCGTGGTCTACAGACCGCATGCGTGTTAGAACATAACCGTTGTCGTCCTGTGTTTCCTTGTGGCAGTTGCACAACTTTTTCAGTTTTGTAAAGAGTATCCCGTACCCGTGCCGTACTTCTTTCAGTCGTATACCATAAATCAGCGGGTCTGAGATTGAGTTTAGGAAGAACATAATGTTGGTGATAATCTGCAGTAAAGTGAATACTAAATCCGAATTTTCATGATTGACTATGGCAAATATGCTGGCCAATGTTCCAGGAGTCCAGAAGAGAATTATCGTTGCAAGAAGGATTGCAATCGTTGTTGTAAGCCGGTCATGGTGTGAGCGTTCCCCGGCGGGGAGGCAATGATCGCCATATTTGCTAACTTTTCTAGCCTGAGCGTAGATCATGATATAGATGGCAACGTTGACCACGGATAGCACTATGGTGGTTATGGCAAGATAGTATTCTCTGTACAAAATATACCTCTTGTAATGGTCGTCGCATGTTGTAACACTCTGCGCTAGGGCGATCCCGTGCATTATAAAATACGTGCACACCACCAGAACGCAAGACAGTATAATGGAGATTAAAGCCCGACGGTTAGTGACCATTGAGGAGTACCGCAGCGCGTGACTGACCGACAGATACTGATTTATTACAAGTCCGGTCGTGGCCAAAAAAGGCGGAATAATGAGGTAGCAGGACAAGTCTGAGAGAGTGTTTCCCGCACACAGTTGCTCGTCGCTCAGTTGAAAATCGACCGCAGACTGGAACATGACGGTCGCTGTGGTTGCGCCTACAAAACAGATAAATAGCAAAAGCCAGTCAGAGATTGCCAAGTACATCAAAAAATAATGAAACGGCCTCCATGGTTTGTGAGGAATAAGCCACAAGGCAAGAATAGAAACGAAGTTGAATACCATCCCAATGAAAGTAACTACTGCCATGGTTGGATAGAACCATTTGTTTAAGGCTGTCTCGTCGAATCCTGTTTTGTTCCTTTCCATAGCGGTATCGTTCTCCGTACTAAACATTGGGGCGAGCACCGTAGTGTTTAAAACTATGGCATAATTAACCATAGATGTCGTTGCCTCCGCTGCCATATCTCTCCCTGAATAAATGGTTCATAAACTAATTAGTTTCAGTGTCTTTCTCGTAATTCGATTGACAGTTTTTGGGATCGGGAAGCCAATTACTTCTGACAATTTGCAATCAAACAAATATCAAAGCCTTATCGCTGCGATGCAAATGACAAAAAAATCATCCGTTCCTGTTGCCAGTATATTATGTAGATCCTTTAGGAGAACTACGCTTATAAGCAGCGTGCTGTCGAAGAAGTCTCCCTGCGATGTCGTTTCATAGTACATAAAGATACATCATCTTATCACATACGTCTTGATGCTCTCTGGAGCACGGAGTGGTGGCTCTACAGGGAGATTCCTGTATTCCCTTATTAACGTGCGCTCTCGGTTGGTAATTGCTACAGCAATCTGAATGGTTTCAGATTTGAAGACAGAGTAGAACCACGTGTTCGTTTTTTGGATCTCCTGCTAGTGATGTAAAGGCGCCCCATGTGCTGATCTTAAAACCCGGTGGTACATGGACTTTCTTTCACGGGGAGTAGGGTTAATATCTGGAAAGAAAATACCATGAAACATTTTACAGGTAAAGCAGACGTACCTGCTGTGAAATTAACTAACTTTGTTAATCGCATGTGTGTCTGTATATATTTTGAGAATAAGTGAGGGAGTGTGCGTACGCATGTTCTTTTTTCAGAGCGAGGCCTTGACTCGTGAGCGCGTTTGTTTGTGACGTCTTTTAGAATATTTATAGAGACAAATGCGTGTTTTTTTTTTCCACGTTATATGCTGTTCATATTGAAAGTGGTATCGAACGTGACCCACGTTTCACATTAACTCTGCAGGCCCGTAGCCAGGGGGGATCGGGGGGTTCGAAAGAACGGCCTTTTTTGTCGAGAAAAAGTCCGCTCTGGGTAAAATTTGGTATAGGTACACGAAGATTTAAAGGTACATACGAACCGAGCATAGGTAGAGCGTGGATATCCAGTAACACATGTAAACCACTTCTACTAGTTTCTTATACGACTAAAATAAATTCGATATGCCAAGGGATAAACTGAATAGATCACTTGATCAGCCATAAAAGAGCTTTAGACTGCTCCTTTCTTTAAATTTTTGGTCGGAAATTTAACCTACTTTCGTGACCTATTTTTCTGCCCCATTGGCATACAGCATAGAATGCTAGCAGAAAAATCCGTTCAAACATAACTGTCGGGTAAAATTAAACAATGCCTTTTGGTTATTCTCTTACTTATACTATTTGAAACTATATGCTGGTATTTGGTTGGTTTTTGTGACAAAAAATTGACTTTGTATGCATCTTTAAGGTAAAAGAGATACTTTTCTGAAAAAGAAACGCCCCTTTGAAGTTGCTGGCTGCCGGTCTGATCTTCAATAACATAAAGTCACATTGCCTTTGGCAGAGAGCATAACATGTCATGCCTTCTACCCTGTAGCAAAACAGCCTCCACAAAATTTTCTTGCCGGACACGCGATGTAAACGACCTTTCGGCACTCAATGCCTAAATATTAGCTATATGCAACCGGTGAGACTGAAAGTTAAAGGGTTTCAAAAGTATAACTAACTGATTCTATTTTTGTGATCCAGTTAAGTTGCATATCTTAAGATATACCTCGTTAAAAACGTTACCAGTCTGACGCGAAGATAACATGTAAAAATATGATACATGGCACAACAGTTATTTCATATATAAATATTAACCAGATTTTACTTAATGTGTACATGTATCTCTGCCACTTACGTGGTCAGTTTCACAGTATCGTGCAGCCTATCTGACCGCCACGGACACTGCCTCTCATGCACATATCAAGCAGACGCATTAGATAGAAATCACTTATGGCATTCAAGCAGACGAGGTATATATATATATATATATATATATATATATATATATATATATATATATATATATAATTCTACTATTCGGCTACTTGGATATACCCTGCAACCAAATACACACTCACATCACGACGCAGGTCTCCTGAAATGTCAATCATGCCTTAATAAACTGGCAGACAAACAGCAAGGAACTTACAGTTATGTCTCGTTGAAACAGGACTGCGACCCTTCCTCGACCACGGCGTTCACGAAATTTTAACTCTCACCCGTCTAGGCTCTACTCTATTTTTGCCACCTATTTGTGTGTACACCATTTACCAGCAATTGCAACTTACATCCGGTAAACGTCGGGCTTATGGCCCCATGAAAAATGATTTTCGCCTACTCTCGCCAAGAGTCGCAGGGATATATAGTCACCGGTCGCAAGGCTTTTGCAAGTGTTTTGAACTGTTCCATACGGACGTTAACCCCTAGGCGACCGATGAAGAGAGAGACGGAGACTACTGAGATTTCTTGGACATCACCAAGATATTTCGCGACTGATGGAGAGGGAAGGCCAAAATTCACTCTCACAAGCCAGGTGTCAAAGTAGTGTTGGCTTAAAAATCAAAATCAACGAGAAATTCTTCAACCCAAATCGCTAGCTATTGCCAAACCCGCATTTCTATAATGGATAGACACAATTAATATTACAATAAAGGGGCGTTTTTACCTGCTTTCCGTATTATTCGATTATTGGGTCGGCCTATACAACTTGTCCCGTATGCATTTCGCTTGCGTCTAGCTTAATATGGCCACAGCCGCTGTGTCGTTGAAAGAATCTAAAGTCAAAGTACTAAATCTCCTGCAATTCTTCACCTATACGTCGTTAAATTCGACTCGTGATCTATTAGTATTCCTATATATCATTCTGGCTATCAGTCCGCTATAACTACCGAATATCATTGGAATCTTACCTGCCGTCTGCTGCGCACACCTTCCCCTATATTACCTGTACGATTTGCGCACCTGCGCGACGAACCGTATTTGTGATTAAATTGGAGAGCCAAGTATCCACACTCTTGCAGTGAATAGTCTAAATATGCAAGCTATTTTGCAACTAATCAAATCGCAGTTTTGCATGTGCCAACTTTTTGCTGTATTCAAAAAAGCCGTCATGCCCCAGTAATTAATAACTTTTTGCGTCGTCTTTTTGACCCTTGTTTGTCTGATATTTTACACACCACGGCTAAGGCATTTCCAAATCCACATATACTTAGTATTCGATAATGGAGACAAGGAAACTGCATAATACTCTTCGTGAGATTTCTGAATCCCAAAGAAAAAACATAGCGAATATTGGATTAAATGTGTGAAGAATGCCTACACATAATCCACACTTCCCGCGCCCTCGGGATGTATCATATGTCCATATTGCTGCTATAGGCTTCAGCACTGTTGCCTCTATACCAGCACATTTTTTTTCTTCTGTCAGAGTGGGCACACTCAAAATATCACTGAACAGTAAATCACATTAGTTATTAATGCATGTCAAGCTGTGCAGTTATTCAATCTCTCACGCAAGAATTTCCATGCACTGTTTATTTCATTCTTATTAGATTTTCCAAGTACTACTGGTACTGGTACTACATGCGTGCACACGCAAATGAAATCTTTGAAATTGCAGATTTACTCTGATATATATATACATATATATACCTACACATATATATATATTATACTAGATATATATATATACTTATATATACGTACTGTCCCCGGTTAAATTTGTTGTGCCAAAAATGCTGCCAATTTTTTTTATTCCTTGATTCTCTTTTGAAATAAACCAACGCACTTAAACTTTCCAGTAAAATGTCTTTTTAGCAAGTCTTGTTCAAGTGCAGAGCTAGTTAGTATCCCCAACACAGACGCTGCGCGTTTTTCTATGGCATTAATGATGAATTAATGAAATGTCATGCAAGCCCAATACTTCTGAATATACTTCACACCTGTGCTAAATAATCAAGCACTTCTCCTCCCCAAAACGCAGAAACATGTTTACTGAAAAATACGCTGCCTGAGCAGTTGCATAATCATATTTTCTGTATATCATGTAACGGAATTCATGCTGATTAATGAAGCAATGACGTAGTACTGATCAATACGGGATTTATGGGTGAACAAATGATGAAATTGTGATTGATTCCATGGGGGGCTTAATTTGACACCTTAACAAGCGATTGCACGTAATATGAAGCCAGAACCAAACATCTGTATACATTACTACTGTCCAACACCACCGTCATTTTCACTTAATTTGGTTTTCTACAAAGCTCAGGTATTAACAAACAATAAGCGTTAGAATCGAGGCCAATGAAGGTATAGCTTAAACCTCCTATACGTGACTTTCAATCATTCATCATTTTTCAGCCGCTGAAGAGTACCAAATACGTTCTTCAACGTTACCTGTATTCTGCTCATGAACGGAAGTTTTCTTCCCTGCGGCTAGAAAAGTGACTTTACGTATTAATAATGAAACGCAGCGTCGTTGATTTCACCCTTGATCGGTTGACGTCTCTGTGTAGCATGACTGCATCTTGAATTAAAGAGTTCATTCCACCTTATTTCTCACCTCAACTGCTAACGCCGTTGCGGTTCAACGGCCTCCAATCACGTTCGCTTCGCACAGAGGTCAGGATCCCAAAACAACTCGTGAACTATGCTATTTTTCTGCGCTGAATTTTCAACTCGACGAGCAGTGGGTTCTTAGCGTTCTGTTACTGGCACTGCCCCCAAGTTCACCGATATTTAACTGACATTGGAAATCCCAGCAGCGACCCCTCGCAATGAACTCCAATCCAATTTGTGAATGTTAATTTGTTTCAGAGTAACTAGGCGAGATTTTAAAAATATACCTGGGTACATAAACATATTATAATTGTTGTTTGGCATGCCTATTATTTTCACTTACAGACTTCCCCATCACGGACCCTTTGACCTGGCCTGTAAAGTCATGTTTTGTCACTTCGGTCTCTATTCCTTTCTTTTAGTCATGTCCACAAATATCGCGCCATTGTTATAGCGCCCTTTAGCCTTCATCGGTTATAAAGAAGTACAGGCGTCCCCGCCAATGAAACGCGCCTCAGTTTTCTATCCTTTAACACTGTTCCTTTGTTTTGTTATTTTCTGTGACTTTTCATCTAAATGCTTTCTGTAGAGAAAGTTTTCAAGATTGTTTTATGAATGCAGAGAAAATTTTGGGTTAGGTCGTATCGGCCAGCTGATGGAGTCTGCTGATCTAAATTAGTCTTGATTGAAAAATTCCACAGCGAATCAATCGATATTATAAGGCACGCATGACGAAATAAATGTTCTACCGATGAAAACGTCGAATTTGGGCAATATTGACGAGGTAAGTCCAGATTTGAAAACATATTTTAAAACATAAAGAACAAAGTAAATGAAACTTACGAGTTTTTTTTTTTTTTATATATATGCGTGTTACATCTGTCTCTCGTGGTTCCTTTCATACTTGATACTTTTCATGAACAACGGTTGCATTTTACCTTAAACGTTACCTAAAACCGTATTCCTTAATTCGGTTCGTTTATTTAAGATATGATAAATCATATAAGTTCACTTTATGTAATGAATGAACATTAGAATCAGCAGAAATATTTCTAGTTGTTTTTAGAGGTTTTAAAATATTTCCTCTTTCACGTGCAAAAGCAGGGTATTGACAGAGGCGATGACAACAATACAACTCGGCTTTTAAATACCCATAAATATTTATCATTTGTCAAACAACTGTCCATCAAAGTCAACGGTTGGTGTTAACAGAGGTTTATTAGGATTTTCCTCTCTCAATACCTAACCTTAAAGACAAAATATTCCACCAATAGACCTTTACTTAAAAATCAGAGCTGGCAAAGTATTTAAGACATCGAACCATGCCACATGCGCACCAATGAAGCGAAACCGCCAGTAACTTTTAAGTCTCAGTGACGTCAACAGTTGTTTTCCACCTCTTCAATACACCCAAGAAACACATATTGCATCATGCCTCCGAACAAATAACAGCCGTAAATAATCCAATCATTCATAGTGATTTAACGACAGATCGATTCCCGCGTCGGAGCAGGTGTTTGATCGCATTCAATCTTTGATTGATTATGCAAGTTCATTTCATGATACAAAATGTTGAGACCACGGCTAACAGCAAACAGGTGGCTAGGTAAATGGAACAGCTGTTATAGGGACGGGTGGGAATTGACACATTTGGCCAAAATCCCTTGCCCCATAAAATTCCTTGAATAATTCGATGTGAGTGTTGTTAAAAAACGCTGCTTATACATGTATCATACCGTTTTATAAGTGCCAATTCATTTAGCGGTAATATAGTATAACCACGCCACTATACCTAACCACTTCACTGGCATAGTAAGCAGGGGCGGATCCAGAGATTTTCTGACAGTCTTCCAATTTATCTTCGTTGATCTAACCTCTATTTCTGACCGTCTACCGACAAAAAAAAAAAGATACCCGTCAATGTAAACTTGATATTCTGACCGTCTTCCAGAAGACCCAAAAGACGACCTAAATTCGCCCCTGGTAAGGGACAACGACGTTACTGTGCCCAGTATAGGATAACCGCGTCACTGTACCTACTAATATAGGATAACCGTTCCGTCTACAGGATAACTACGCCCCTATTCCTACACACAATGGACAATAGGACTGTCACCTCTACTGAACCAATAATTAGGGGAAGATAAGTGACTGTGGAATGATATGCTCCTGGTATCATTTAATTAACATCAAATTTCACAAAAAAAAATGCAGATCAGACATTATAACTACTCAAGATCTGCCTACTTTGATTATTATTTTATTATTGATTACTCGATTATTATTTGATTACTCTGATTCAGGGGGTGACACTACTATTATCCATTGTGTGTACTAAAGATAATCGCGTTAGTGTACCTAGAAAATAATTATCTCGCCACTGTACCCAGCATGGGTAAACCACGTCACCATACCTTCTCCTACTTAGTGCCATGTCACAGTATTTAGTGTAATATCACTGCACCTAATATGGGATAATACTGCTATAAACCTAGCAAATGAAGATCACATCACGGTACCTTGTGTAGGATAACCCTGAGAAGGGTACTGTAGTAATGCCAAGGTTTCTTAAACAGGAAAATACTTGTCAGAGACTAAATATTGTCAAACCGCCTTTGATCTTAAGCCTACGCTCATTCATTCCTCCGGACACCCTATCTTCTTTACTTAACCCCTAGATTTTTTTCTGCACAAAAATTATTACAGGTGCGTCGTTATGAGCCCCTGTGATCAATGATTAGATTCCTTGATGATTCCACGATGTAGGTGTTAACGGTGTTTTTCCTCGTTTACAGGCAATTACCCAGAGGAGAAGAGCCCTATCCCACAAGATCTAATGGTAAAACACCTTGTTCGGCAAGCTGATCGAATAGCTGAGCGGTTAATGTTCAGTGATTTAAGGGAACACATGGCAGGTTTCCCGCGTGAATCGCGTGGGGTCTATGTTATCGTGTGATTTAATGCAAAAATACGAAAAAACTCGAGCAAGTTAGTCTCTCGTATTGGCCATTAAATGAGAGCCCCATGTAGTTTCAACTTAATCTTTATAAGTACACATGTAGGTGTAGCACAAGTGCTTTGTGGACAGTTCATCACAGTTTCCGATTACCCTTTACACTTTATGCAGGAAATTTTACTCACAAGTTTAACTCCCCAGTTTTCTTCTTTCAAACATGGTACTTTTGCCAAAATCATGGGGTACATGTTTGTTTGTAGGCTTTGTTGCCAAAAGTCTCTGTGAGTCACGTCTTGAAAAAAATGGTATCTTATTTCACTGAAAAAATTATGTCGCCAGGGTATTTTTTCGCGCAATGTTTTTTTTTATTTTTCCCGTTTGTGATAGATTTTGAAAAATGGCCGTTTAAGGAAATTGAAACTCAAAGCACTCTGTCACTAATACTCGTTTCGCTGGATAAAAATAATAAAAAGGCTCAGGGGCTGATTTAGGCCGTCTTCTGGGTCTTCCGAAAGACGGTCAGATTTTCAAGTTTACACTGACGGGTATTTATTTTTTCTGTCGGAAGATAGTCAAAAAATGTAGGATGGATCAACAAATATAATTTGAAAGACTGCCAGAAAATATCTCTGGATCCGCCCCTGAGTCTCGCCGATCATAGTCGTTCTATTTAGACCCTATAAATTGTTATATATATATATATATATATATATATATATATATATATATATATATATATATATATATATATATATATATGTAATATGCTTTAGACTATAAAACATAATTATGAACAAATATGGGATATAGAACAGGTGAGTATGCTTATTTGCCTTAAGAATACCTGTCAATATATTTCATCGTAATAGCTATCGAATATGTATACAGACGGCAATACTTAAATAAAGGTATGTGTCTGAAATCTATTTTCTTATTTGCTTTCTTCTGGGTTTTTTTGTTACATACAAGTGTGCACGCACAGTATCTGATTAATTTTGTTTGGTTAAACATACATTGCTCCTTGACATTAACAATGAAATTACTAATCTCGTTACACACACTACAGTGCAACGGACACACTAAAAGGCTACCACAACAAGACCCCCTGTTCTTTCTGATCATGATGGCCGCCTCATTAAACCGCTGACCTAGATAGATCTATTTAGGTTATTCATTTAGCTGCCCCTGTCCTCGACTAACTATACCATGTGTCAAGTAGGTGGACACCATGAGGGGAGGAATGGCTTGGTTATATTTATAAGGTTAAAAAATGGCGAACCTATCGTTCAAGCTGGGTTCTTCGGTGGAATCGTCACATATGACAGAGTTTATAGAGCCCACTAGGAACTCATTTCTTTCGAAATACCCCCTCAGGATATACAAGGATCTATTATTACCCTGACATTGGAAATAAGGGAACGCACGCGCCCCTTAAACTTTGCGTGCACCGCGTGAATCTGTATCACATGTCCCTTATTAGATATACAAGCGCCTTTTTAATGGTCGTTTAGAAGCATTTTAGTGGTAAAATTGACAGGGGGTGTTACGAGAACATCAATTTGGAAAGAGTAACTCGGGTAGGAGGTTAATAGGGATGAACCTCATAGTGCCCTTTTCTAAGGAGGTCCAAAGAGGGGTCCTCCTACCCAAGTCTATAGAATACCCATAAGAATTAGGTTTCATGCACATGTATGTATAGGCCTACAGTCGGAGAACTGTTTAGACAGTCATTACACACCACTATACGACAACTAAATACAAGAAAGGGAACTGAGAAAAAGGGTCGAAGTCAACAATCGCTATTGGTATGTGATATTTGAACGGGGCTCTCAGCTTCAATAATCTCCTTCACCATTGTTCAAGGTTCTTTTTTAAGAACCACCTTGAGCATCCAACTTCCTCCTATTTCATCTGAATTTCAAGATTTTGAATTTGACAAAGAGCACAGTAATATTTCCCCTGCTTAAGCTACACAGTTATGCTTGGTTATACAATGTACATGTACATCTACTTTTCAACGTTATATACTAACGCTGTATACCTGTATATAATATCATTTCCATAAAAACGCCATCCATCGATATCCAGTGTTTCGTACAGTATAGTAAGCAAACGTGTTAGGGTGACCTTCATTAAACGCCGGGAAGACGTGTCACTTAACTCACCTTCGATATCGACAGCATGCCCCACTGGTATTCAAACCGGCGTTCAATAAGCGGGATTAAAAGTTACCAAAAGGTTGAAGTGTTGCTGACGCAAATAAAAGTCCTGCACGTACAACTACAAACATGATGCACGCTGCCGCCTAAAGTATCATACAACCTGGCTACCTGTTGCCGTGTTTGCATTGCGCGTATAGGACTGCCAACACAACACCGGCTCCCTGATCGTGTTTCACGAACCTTAGACTAGGGACAAAGCGAAAAAAGCTGGAAACCTATTTTTGACATCAATTGAACTTGGGCTTTCACGCTTGGGTTTTTTGAAAACACGGTTATTATAAAGAAGGCAAACAATCAGGCTTAGACTGAAACTGGCTCCTTCTTTTACCTGTGCAGAATTCCGTTTGAAAAGGCGTTAGTTTCGCAACAGCTGTACTACGGTATGTCTTCTCCCCTTTCCACGGCAGGCGCTAATGATCATCGAAGTAGTATTACATGCATTATTAGCCTTCATAATAGAGAATATAAATACCAATCAATATATTTATACAATCTATTATTTGACATTGATATGTGAAAAAAAAGAAATAAAATTAAAGTTACACATTTGAAATCTGCGAGAGAAAAAAAAGACGAACAAAATAACCATCTCTAAATCACCTGGACTCGGGTACATGAACGGTGCCTAGAAATAGGCAATAAATGAAGCAAAGAAATGATAACTAAATTCCAGGTTTAAATGAAATCAGCAAGAAACAGTTGCGTTGAACTTGCGCGTAAATGAAGAAATAACATTCCGAGCCCCCACAAGTTGCCCCTTAACCTGAGACAGACCCCTCTTTTTGTACGCTTTAATTAAACTCGAAGGTAAAGAAAAGGTGTCAAGTTAAAGCAGTTAAAGTACATGTGGCACAGCTAGGTCTTTCAGAATTTGATACGAAATTCGTCTTAAATTTACGGCTAAAAATGAGTCTACTTTTACCCTAAAACAGCATGACTTCCCTGAATAAATCGAATTTCTGTTCAAAATGTCCGTCATTTCTTGATTTTTGTAGAAATTCCCAATTTACGCTGATTACTGCCATTATTTTCATTGCGTCAAAATAGACCAAAATGTTCTATGATTAAAGTTAATACTGACTTTGATCTATGTTATGTTGCGAAATGCCCCTAGATTGTTTTCTACAATGTAACAAGAACCAATAGCATTCAATTGAAAGTTAATTTGATCTGTTGGATAAAATTTTAGGGATGCCCCCTGGATGTTTCTCTCTGCTTTCTGTTTGATATTATAGATAGATCAGTGACCCTGCTTTAATAGTCCCTCAGCATTGCCTTTTGACGGAAAAGTTTCACTATTATTTCAATCTATTGACCGATCAGTTAACCATGCGGCTAGGAAACAAGACGACTGGTCACTCACCCGTCATTTCACCCCCCTCCCGAAATCAACAACTCTCCCGAACAAATAAAACCCCGTAATCGCACTTAACTTTAAGCCACCAAATAATTGAAAATCTACCAAACGTAAAAGTCGCCATATTCAATGAACCGAGTAATCCACCAGTTAACGTCCACCGGTCCGAAATGAACGTGAGTAAACATAAACTGCGTGAGCCTCAAAGATCCCAAGACCCATACCGAGAAATTCATTTGCCCGGTTTACACAAATAGTCTCGGGCGTACGTCTCGGACTTATTTAATCAATACATTTTTTGACACGCCGGTTTGGGGAGCACTTTCAAACCCCGTCGTGTAAATTGGGATTTTACATTTGTTTTTGAGTCTGATTTTCGGTTGAGAGTCAATCTAATGAACATGCTGTGTGTGTTATCGTATACCGTAGAGAGCACCCATGCCCCATGGCCGTGGGGCGTGTCTAACGAACAGCATGGGAGATAGTGTTTACCTTCTCCTGATACGAACCATATATGTACGTCCCGTGTTTTGGGTGCGTGCAAAAATTTTGGGCGCCTGTTTTTTCATACGACTCGAATCCGACCGAAATTTTACGAATGAAATGACTTAAAGAGAAGTTAAAGAGTAACAAGGCTGATAAGCGGAAGGCAAACTTCAAAACACCTGACTTTGCGGGATGTGATATGTTAAAACTTTTAAGCTCCGTTCGCGGGTAGATGGGGTAGACGTAGGGCTTTGTTATCCTTTTCAATTGTCAAATAAACGCTGTAATCATGAATAAAAGAACTAGCGTTGCAGCTTATGGCTTATCAAGGGTTCACATGGACGCTTCCTAAAAGATTTTGCAACGCATCAGTAAACTGTGCGGTGCTCGCCATGGTATCATAATATTGACTATTCACGCCCAAAATCTGCCCTTCTTATAAAATAGTTTTATCAAAGGGTGAATGTGGATAAAAGATAAAAGATAACTCTGTGGTTTTTGACTTCTGGGTTTTGTGGCGTCTTACAAAAGACGAGGGCTCTAATCTCTGGGCGTATTCCATAAAAACGACTAAAATGAATATTTCTCTTAGCAAAAATCGTTAAAAATGTAAGTTAACTTGCGTTAGGCAAGAAAATAAAATAAAGATAGAAGACCCCTTGTCTCGGCTTCTTTCCTGTCGTTTTCACTATGCTCCAAAAATTTGTCATTGTCTTACTTCCGAGGGTGACTACATTCTATTTTTGCATGTCAACTACATTAATTATTGGCCAATCCTTCGTAAAATGTTCGGAGACTAATATCCCACAATACGACATTCCTTAATTAGCTGAACTAAGTTCAAATAACCTACGACGTTTTGTGAAACGGGTCCTTGGTAACTGTAATATCGACCTACATACAATTTGCTCAGAGAGAAAACACAATATTTAATCGTTCGACAGCAGAGTATGTCAGGACATACATACCGTAAAAAAAGGCAGGTCATGTATTTAAACGGCGTAGTTAAGGTACCCGTACAACGGCATCACCTCAAAATACATTAGATCTCCACTCATGCAGTTCTAAACGTACTTTGAACATCGAGTAAAATTTTGAAAAAATGTCTGCCTATTCTGTACAAATACACCCCTATCATAGCCAGTTTTCTCACATAAATCAACGGCTAAAAAGTGTAAGACGTTATACGGGTACCTTAATTACACTGTTAAACCAACTAACTCGGCGCGAACGCTAGTTGACTAACGTAATAGAGAATGCGCCTTTAGTAGTGGTGTTCAATTTTTCTATGAATTATTGACATCGGGCACTCCCTAATGACCTACCTGGACATAACCAACTGAGAAAAAGTAAGTTGTCATTCACGGCTCATGAAGCGTCCAATGGTTACCGATGACGGACATTTGGTCCCCAACTTTTCCATTAAAAGGCAGTCCGTCACACACCATGATACCCTGTTTTCCTTCTCAAATATATTTGAATCAAATGTATAATTTAAAAAGGATATTCCATAAGAGAGAGAGAGAGAGAGAGAGAGAGAGAGAGAGACTCATTAAAAAGAAATTGCTTCCTAGTCACATCTCAACATTTATCTGTGATGTATCCTTTGGCACATTGTTACTTTCATGACCAAGATGGATATAGGTCGCCCAGGCTGTTAGCATTTTACAAATTAAAGTAGTCAGCATATACACTTAACATTGGCAAGTCAAGTACAAATATTTCCCGTAACTTGCGTGAAGAGTTCTACCCCTGCGGCAAGGTTTCGCTTAGAGGTGATCAGTCAGGTTAAACCGAATTTTCTATCTTGCAGAGACACGCTCCATACTTGAACACTAAATAAAAGCATATTATGAAACAGATCTTCATATTACAATAGAAAAATGTTTTCCTGGAAATGTCAGCATTTTTCACTAATATCACCAAGGTACAGGTATGTAGCTAAGTACCGTAAACTATAATTACGTTTTGCAGTGTCATCTTTATCTAAGTTGATCAAGCAGACGGAATGTGTTAGTTGAGAAACATTCGCACATGATGCCATAGGTATTAATCGATTCAAATGACTGACAGCCTACATGGGCATCATGTGGTTTGGACACCTCGCGAAAGATCTGAAACAAAATGTAGTCTGGTAAGTGGTTTCCAGTCGAATTTTTCGTGCTTATTTTCCTGTTTCGAGGAGCATAAATACTACACTGTAGTACTACCAACTGTTTTCGCCCTAAAAGCAACAGCTTAGTTGTGCCACATCTTATTTTAACAAAATTTCTTCAAGAGGTCCAGCTTTCTACCCCTCTTTTAGCGGTCTGTGTTGTTCTTCGCCCGCCGCCAGTTGGTGGCTGAGTGTGGCCAGTTCATTTTGCAGCATCTTGATAAATGCTTTTCTCTTATTTGCATCATTGTGCATTATATCCCATCATTTGGTTAAAATCATTATTTAATATGTTTCCGCATCCGAATCATATACAACTTAATTTTCCCGGCACGTAAGGGTTATGGCTTACATTTTAGTTGAGTGAAAGAGAGAGGATTTGGAAGCTTTAAAGACGGCTTGTGTAGTATCACTTATGAACAGTGCATCTGCCTAAAACAACCCATTTTCCATATACTCTGGTGGCCTGAGGCCTATGAAAAACCACGGTCTGCTGGCTGCTTTCTCATTAGTCTCAGATAGGTAGTACGTACCATTAACGTGTGGGTCTTTGCGAAACCGCTTTAAATGTAACCAAGAAGTGAAATGAACTCAAGGTCACCCAGGGGGACCCGGACGCCTCGCCAAATGGCGTTATACATTGTATTTTGACATTAATGGTTTAATGAAGTCGTTCCAGCGTCACTAAGAGCAATTAATGTGGGATCAGTGTGAAGTTTCCCCATGGTATTATATCTCATTTATGAGGCAACTTCAAACCGGGGACCCAGATCTTTTCTCTATATGTTTTAGTATGTTTTCAGCCACAAATTTAAACCACACAGGTTTCGGCCGGCAAAGAATTTATCTAAACAGCAACTGTATAAACGTAAGTCTAGTTCGTTTTTGTTGGTTCTTGCTCCTCGATTTCTCACTAAAACTAATGAATTCTCGGTCGTGCTCTTACATGTCACAGGAAAACCCTGGACAACTAATCTTGCCATACTGTGTTGCGATATGGATTCCAATCGGTTTGAGTTTAATCACTGTGTATGCACGCACTTTAAACACGCGCACGAATTCAAGCACTGGCAAAAGTGATGCAGAACGACATATGTTGTCTGTCCGACTTCCTACATCTATAATATCTATCTATTTATCTATCTATCTTTCTGCAAACCCGCGTGCGTTTCTATCTCTTCACCCATACAAAAACACGAAAGGCGTACGCCTCTTTTTCACACTTGCCACCACTCACGGAGATATGGTCTTCGTGATCTGACAGTCTCTTCGCCATGATGGATGGACAACAGGTTCATATCTGACCCTCAGATGGACCTTGTTTCCATCTTCAAGCCCCATGTGACTGATGGCTCTATTTCCGGGCTATGATGAAGTGCCCTTCTCACCCACTTCCTAAAGAGGCAAATGGCGACGTGGTATTTCTCTGACACGAGATTTTTGGTAAAACATCAGTTGTTCTGGTTTGCTGTAATTGCTGCTTGGTTCGAGAAAACTGCCGGCACAGTATATCTTAAACTTTTTGTAACAGCTTTAAGCAACCCAGCTGCTGCATGTACATGTAGGGATCTTCTTATTGAAAAGTGCCCCTTACCGTATGCAAGAGATAACCGGCAACCAATGATGCGTTGCTGTATCCGCGTGGGTTGGGAGTAACTTATATGCTATCAGATAATGTCAACACAGAAGAATGCCTTAGCCTTGGCATTTCACTCAATAAATCACGCGTATTAGTTTTTATGTCTGTAAGAAGTATTCGTGTAGAAAGAAGGCATTAAACTTTTCATTATTTTGCAGTAAATGTATCTTAAATCCATCTTGTAAATCATAGTATCTCTAAGACGAAGGAGTTGCTCAGAATCTTCGTAAAGTGTCAGAATCCCATTATTGACAATATTAGCAATATTAGCAATTTCCATCACGTTCCCAGTGGATTGACTTTTGAGGCTTTGGCAGCGTTTGATGTGAGTGACATAACGCTTCAACATTAACGTCTCTTGTGTGATTCATCACTTGTGACCTTGAAGTAGCAAAGCCGTTCAAATGTTCATGTCGGTCGAGGCCCTCAAAATGGGACAGAAAATTTGAAATGTATGAAATTTCTTAAGACATCGACGGAAACCCGAACATTTCGGATTCAAATTCTACTTACTGGACATCTTAGTTCAATTATAAAAATGACATAAAAACAAAACAAAAAACAAGATAGCCATCACAATGATTTCATTTTGAATTTTACTTTTAAGTCCAAAAAGTAATTTCTATTTATTCATTTATTCTTGAAAAAATATTTTCCGGCCAACTTCTGAAGTAGTAGTATTCTAGCGTATATAGCTCAGTACGGCCAGGAAGTCAGATACAAACCATGATACTGCCTTCAGATTGTAAATCTATGTCCCGCTGCCCTAAAACTAACAACAGTTGGCCATTACAAAAAGATTAACAGAGAAATGACCATTGGCTAACTCAACTATAATGGTCTCGATATCAAGCATTGAACAAAGTACAAAAACCCAGAATTCTAGCGATCAAAAGCAAATCTCCAAAGTTTAGATATCTCATTCCTCATAACATTCAAAAGTTTATTTTAATTTTCATAGCGCGTCATGAACGTTATTGTAACACAAAGTACTAATTGCCCCATGGAGATATTATGAACCCTTTTCTGAATATAACTGACATTGCCAGCTTTACGCATTTTCTAAATACATTTTACAACACACGCAGAAGTTAAACAATAATAAAAATAAAGTCCAAAATTTAAGATAGCATCACTTAAAAACAATTTGTGGTCTTTTGTTTTGATCGCGCTAGAACGACGCGTCCAACGTCTGTACCGTGATGTCTTGATTCCGTAGGCAGTAAAAATCAAATCGATTTCTCTTTGGTTCGGACGAGCGCTATGGATTATATAAAAAGCTAATAAAAGTAATCTTGTGTTGATCGTGCTTTTTTGAAAGTCCGTTTGTTTTCGAAGCCCTGACAAGAATTATAAAACAATCAAATCCTAGATTGAGTCAACAGAAATTGCCTGCCTTGTCATAACCTTATTCTTTAATAGCAGGTTTCCGCATCTTATGCTTAAACGAACATCAAAGGACGCGAAATGCATTGTGATGTAGTAGCGTTTTTACATGTTTTTATCAGGTTCTTTGAAATTGTCGGGCGGCGCCAAGTTATCTAGACTTCGCATTCGTGGACTCATTACGCTCGGTAGATGCATTATCTAGAAATAAACGGAAAGAGATGACATGTGCTGTTCCCAGATAATTGATAACTGCTTTTCTTTTCTTTCGACGTGCGAGGTAAATTCCGATTGATAGTCACTTTGAACAGTAGAATCAGTTCCTACGTTAATGCACACATAAGAGTATAACACACACAAACACAAACTGCAATGCGAAATACATTAATATCGGTTATTGAACGCATTCCATTCACAGCGACAATGAACTAACAGTGCATGCAACCTTAAATAAACTGTTTTTTCTTAAAGTGTTGTTTTGATCATTTTTACTACTGGAGTTATTTAAAGCAGCTATCTGAATAATAAGATATGATCAATAAGAAAAACTATATTAGCACGGGATACAATATCCCTTCGTCGGGAAACCAAAGTAACTGATTCTAACATACTGCAGTGTACATTCTTATGACACAATTAATAATATTTTGGTTGTATGGCAATTTTCGTAACTAATGTCGATTTGTGCATCTCCCGTTGTTATACCAGAAACCATCTCATTTACGTATGGTTAGCAAAACAACACTACCAGCGTGAGAAACCCTATTCATAAAACGGAAAACCCAAAGCAACTGTTTCTAAAGTAATATCTTTCGTTATGTCTTTCCCGTTATGAGGAAATGACTGCTTTTTCGGAAAATGTTATGTAAACTTGCCACGTCTAATTTCCGTTCCCAAAGGCTCGTATTTCCCCCAAGGATAGTTGTATTACTCAGTTGGAAATGAGGGAGTAAAATGTCAATCAAAAATATTAAAATTAAGGCATTTTCCAGGCGTTAAGTTTAATCAAAGAAATATATCACAGGGTGGGTTTATATAAAATTTAAATGATAAAACAGGAACAGTGATTGTGGATTACTGGAGGCAGTCAGTGGTGGGCTTCACTGATGCCAAGAACATTAAAACGCCATAGAATGTTGAATCTGCCGCCAGGAACAGGTGCTTGAACGTCTGCGTAGCTTAAAGACATACTTAATTGTCAAAGTATGTCAAGAATGGCATTAGCAAGGGAGAACCCTTTTCCAAAGTAATTTATTGTTGCAAAGCAAACATAATGCTGTCCAGACTAAAAAGGCAATGAACAACTTGCAAGGATGTGCAAACTCAATCGCACGCTCGCAGCATCAATATTACAAAATGTTGTGCCATAATGACGCGCATAGGAATGTGGCGCCAGACTTTATGATATCATTGTCGGCACCCAGACAGATGTGAAATGTCACAATAGGGAATTACCTTGGAAACGTGCGGCACTTGATTTTACGTTCAAAATCAATGACTGGTCAAAGAAGAGCTATTTGTCATTCAGCATTAATGGACTCGCAATGAGAAATCTACGGCATACATCTTGATGCTATACAGTGAGATCGGCTCCATATCTATTGTCTCGGAATCGGCAAGGTACACATAGATGCGATAACATGGTACCTTGAATTCAAAGAGTACGTTATGTGTATCAGTTCAGCCTATCATATCCTTCACTACGACTTTCCCCGATTCATTCCGTTTTACAATAAAGGTAATCATGACCCTAATTTATCGACAAGCTTAAAGAGTCGCCAACAACACCGTGGAAATCAGGGAACCCAATTCGACTGGCTCATCCAAACGGTAAACGTGATTTAGCATATCCCCATATCTTTACCATACGTTTTTCTTGCAAATGGAAACCTTCTCAATAAGAAACGACGTTAATTGTAACAGTATGATGGATTAAGGGATGCATAAGCTTTGATGTGTGCCATGATTTTGTTGATGTTAGATTGGTCAGAAGATAGGCAGGACCGTAGGGAACACTAACACCTGTTACACATCAACTGAAATATTCTGAAATGATGAGCCGATAGATTCGTAGCGCAGTAATCTCTCTTTTCGTCTAATTAAAGAATGCCTCTCTCTTTCTCTCTCTCTCTCTCTCTCTCTCTCTCTCTCTCTCTTCATTCCTGAAACAAAAAGCATGCATCTTGCTGTCATTAAGATATTTATCGCTACGTTGCCCTTTACATCGTACATTTATTTACAAGGTCTTACGTATGTATGGACCTTTCACTATGAGAATTTTTTGTCTTATGGAGTTTGCCCCCAAAGGCACTGCTACATTTCCAGAGCTCGAGTAGACAGTTTTAGATACCAAATGGGCCATGCCTGCCAAAACAGTGATTATTGCATTGGGGTAGCGGACCTGGAAATGGATACCTACATTTATCATTTATTTTTGAATTGCTTTAGACTACTTTGATAATTTTTCCTTACATATATATATATATCGCGCCTCAAGGAATTAGGTAGTCTTACTTGCCTCACATTAGTATCCAATAACAAAATGGCAAAATACAGGAACCATACTGTTAATCGTTCACTAAATTAGAACCCCCTTGTGGTAAACCGACAAAAACAGAACGATCTCAAGTGATTTGGCATACATAGCAGTACTCTATTGTTCAATTAAGGTATAAAACTTATATTTCTGCAATGTAACTACTGGTATTCACATGTATATATAAACTACACCACCAAGAAACAATACGGAATCTGTCAAAGTAAAGTGATTGTAGAGAGGATTTTGTCTGAGAAAGATTTGTAGAAACAATACGGAATCTGTCAAAGTATAAAGTAATTGTAGAGAGGATTTTGTCCGAGAAACAGTTTCATTTACGGAAAACCACTTCTTAAGTAACAAAAATAAAAAATAAAGGTGTTACAATCGACAGTACCTGAGCCTCAATCTTTGCATCTTGCTCATAAAAAAAAAGAATATTGCCACTGCTTGCAATGGTTCTATAATTGCATTTACCGAAATGCGAAATGTAGCCATTGAAGACAGGTGCGCCATTGCCTTACCTCGAAACAAACCATGAAAAGTTTCGCTTGTGGCGTTATCTTCTCTTACTTTGCTTTCCTCCTCACTGTTTCAAATACGATGCTTAGGTTCATAAATTTCCAAAGAAATTGATACTATAGTGTTTTACGCAGAACCGTTTCCAGATTTATGATGGTTTTCAACCATACGCCTATAATGCGATTTAGTGTTATAGAAAGTGCAGCCTGTTTCTTGCACTTAAGGTAGGTAGGTGGTCGGCTCATAAGAAGAGACTCCGAATGCGCCTTGCAATCAAGCAACCTTCTACGAAACTTATAGGTAATCCCTGCTAGTCTTGATTGCCTAAACACCAATCCGTCACCTTTCAAACAACAACAGGTAGAAGCAGTCCAATAATTGCTTTACAAGTTAGTCACCTTTAAAGATATTTTGTTTTCTCTCTCTAAAAAAAAATATTACTCAACCATTAAAAAAGTGAATTTGAACATAAACCACGTTTTCAGAACTTGAGATTAAACACTGCCTCAGTACTAACACTTGTTTGACGACTTTGCCTCCCTTGACGGATCAGGACAGGTCCAAAAGTTCTTATCAGTGCATCTCCACCACGTCACCTTAGCCGAACGACCACCTTGCCTTTATCCTACATAGACGTGCTTCGCCAGCAACTGCTGTATCTGGTGGCATTTAAGTAATGGAAAGATAATTGAACATTACTTTCAAAAGATCCTATACCTCTTTCTCGGTGCAATGCACTTGCACTCGGATGTTTCCAAGAAGACGACTGTCGTGTCTGATTATGGGAATAAGCAAAGGCTTCTGCTCTTCGCTTCATATCAGCACGGGTTAAGTTTGTGATGGATTTACTTTTATCATACCCTTAGATTCAAGTGTCGTTGCTTGAACATGGTTAAGTAACTTCGTTACTTTACATGAAGTGTGTTGAAGATATCAACATATCTGTAATGGATATACTCCGGTCTGTTACCAATCTAAAACCCATGCGCTCGTAACCTTTTCGACAAGCAAAAAAGCGACAGATAATTCAAGATTCCGAGTAACTGCTCTGCCTTCTGTTTCAGGCCTTAGGTTAGATTTTAAAGCTTTTAAGGTGCTGAAATTGTATTGATCTTTTTGGCATTTCTTCGACGTCACGTCCAACTCTCTAAAAGGGTTTGTATTGACCGTTTGTCAGTTAAGAGTTGTTGAGTATGTGATCACACACACACTCATACACGCAAACACTCATGCACACACAGGCGAGCACACATACACTTTCAATAAAGACAACCACACAGACGCACACATACACCCTAAGACAGAGGCGCATCCAGAGCTATTTACTGACAGTCTTCTAAATTATCTTTGTTGATCCATCCTGTATTTTTGACCGTCTTCCGAGAGAAAAAATTAGATATCCGTCAATGTAAACTTGAAAATCTGACCGTCTTCCGGCCTCAATCCGCCCCTGTAAGATACATGTAAAAACGACCACATCCAAATGCCGTTGGTATTATCTTATTTGAACCATTCTGAATATCGTCAAATATTAGAAGAATTATTGTACAGTGTATTAGCTTTAATTTCGCATCGCGTTTGTTGGGTTCTTCGCAATTTTCTTATGATAAATTGAACGAGATCTTTTACATTTGTAACCTTTATCTATGTTCACCTATACGACGTTTGGTTTATAGTGATTCTGTGAATTATATAACCAAAATAACATAGAAACTAATTTATCATCTATTAGCAGGTAATCAGCGCTCCCTGATCCATATCGCAAAAATTAGCTTTATTTCCTCGTCAACTGCTTAAGAGCGCAGACTTGATTCTGAGCTTGAAATTTGTATCGAATTCTCATACAAATGTTTGGGAAGCCCCGATATTCCCGACTTGCACGCAGTAATTGTAGGATCCGTGCCAGTTTGATAAAGGTTTTATTTGATTGTCTAAATTTAGCGTTCCAATTAGAGATTGGTATACATCTATTATAATAGCTGTTCATATGTAGAACAATCAGACCATCGTGTACAATTACTGTGTTGACATCTAATTGATCAATCTATTGTCAAGAAAATGTATATACACACATATGAGACGGGGAAATGATAGAATTACACATGACAATCCAATCAAAGTGTACATAGAACACAATAAGAAGAAAAGAAAATACGTAAGCTTTTAATTACGTCCTTGTCAGAATTACCCAGATAATGCATTTGCCTATTATTTAAAACTAAAAAGCGGACGGAATGAAAACAAGGTACATTTAATAGGTGCATTACGATGTCCCAGCGTCTGCCTTCGTGGTTACCTAGAAATGTGTCTATCATTATACTGTATCTTACCATAAAATGAAATGCAGTAGTCGCTATTTGGAATGAATGTGTTAATAAGACAGTGGCTAACGGTGAACTCAAATCTGGTTATATGCCAAAACAACGTCCCAAGGTATACTGATGCAGGCCGTAACCAGCAGTTTCAAAAGGGGGGGAGGGGTTCTGAAAAGTGGACCTCTTACCATGAAGCCCTCATGTACCTACAGGGTAGGTCATTTTTACCCAAAGCGGACCTTTTTAAAAGCGGGTGTTTCTTTCCACCCCCCACCCCCCACCTGATCCACCCCCCTCCCCCGGCTTCGGGTCTGTGATATGTACCCCAAAACTAATTTCGAAAGTTAGAACGTGCTATTGAAACGACATTTTGCTAACACTACATTTACATCGGGACCCGTATTCACGCCATGCACAACGGTAATTGACCTACAAGTAACCCTTTGACTTTTGAAACACAATTCTGACACATCTATAGCTGGTAAATCATATTCCATCTAATTATCTTGGCAAATGAGGCAGATTGACTAAATTTACGAGACCGCGGTTCCATTAAGCGTCAACGTGTAGAGAGAATAATTATCACCGGGCATTTTACATATTAACACGTGCACGTATCACAACAAGTAGCTCCTGGTGATAAAAACGATAACTTGTTTTCACTTTAAGTAAAAGAAAAGTTATCTAACTTATCCTTTGCCATCAAACTACATTGTTTTGTATGCCCTTGTTTAAACCGTCTTAAATAGGCATTTTCTGCATTGTTCTGTTAGCTTCCTTGTTTCTCCTTTGCAAGAAGCATATATCTTAATTTATCCCCCAATCCCTTATAATAAACCTGTAGCACAAAACAATGTTTTATTAAGCCAACTGAAAAGCCAAGGAAAACACAGAACTGCTCGCTTGGCTTAACTCAAGACATGAACAATTCTTTAAAACGTATATGTATAGTGCATTATTTTAGTTTCAACCCAGAGAAATTGACAGGTGGTAAGTATTATAAAATTTGAAGAAAAGGCCTGATTGAGTAACGAATATATTGTTTAGAACATGACTTAAAGACACAGATTGCATAATTTTCCAAAGACCCTTCATACCCATATGTTTAGAAATACAACTTCAACTTCTAGTCAACATATACTCTTGAAGAAGAAATGCAAATGCAGGGAATACATACAAGAAATATTAAAGAGACTTCTTTAAAGTGTATATTCATAGTGCATTCTTTTAGTTTGAAACCTCTTTAAGTGACCTGAGGTATGCACTATATCTTTTTTTCAAAACTTAAAAAGTTTTTTAATTGCATTTTCTTGCTGAATTTCCATATAACGTATCTTTGATTGAGGCAGTAAATACAACACCAGCACATGCATGAAAACTATTCACTTACGTTCCTTTGCTTGCACAGTGTGCTTTTTATAAATACTGTTATTTCATATATTTATAACATTGGACAGTTTCTCCTTGCTATTCTTCCGCATACATGACTTTCTGAGATGAAAATAATATCGCTCAGATCTAAAGATGAGCAATGTCAATGGGAACACAGAAAAGCCATAACTACTTTATCTTCTCATTCACAAAGTTACTTACGTTTCTGCCAACAACTGGTAAAGTGCGGTAAGACGCGCAGGTAGACTTAAACAAGGTCGTTGGATGGGCCGCCGAAGTTAACTAACTTAAAATCATGTTTATTATTACTGCCAGTATGTTGGTGTTCTGTCGATTGAATTCAGCAATTATGGTGCTTCTACGGAGCTTAAGGTCACGTTTGCAATAAAACACATTAAGTGTAATTTTTTTTCATTTTTTTTTTTTTTTTTCATTTAATTTAGACGATGCTGGAGGTAAGTATTTTCCTATTTTCCTCCTTTTTCATGGCCTGTAAACTCGCCAATCAGGCGACTTATTTTTGATTACATTTACGTTACACGGTTTCTATCTAATAATCAGAGCACAATCTACGTCTTCGGATGTTCACCCAAGTAACAAAAAGCATTTTCTTGGGGCTTTTGAACAATTCGAGCGTAGCTTGACGTACCAACCATACGTTATTTTTGAAGTAAATCATGACGTCTGCGGGGAGCTTGCTGGGCAAATATTGACATTCTGAGGACAACTTTGTGAACAGATCGTCTGCTCCAATCAAAGTGTTACCGCAAGCAAAGTATGATAAATGATCTCTGCTTAGAAGAATTTTGTTCAATGCAAGAGATAAAAGGAAAATTCTTATTGCTTCGCAAATGCGAAGCAAATTTGAACAGAGGGAGAATCTTCAGTGTCAGCATGCCAAATGTCATAAAAGAAAAGATAAATCAATAAAGAACCATCTAATTTGATGTAAATTATGAGTATTGCAAACAAAGCGTGATTTAAAACGTCTCAACATTAAGTGTTACATAAATAGAATTTAGAAATAAAAATAACTTGTATGTTGCTGTTTTGAAACTTCGTGAAAATCGAACCTACAGTGGTATATGATTATGTCATAAGATTCAGCTTGTACACTTGACCAAAAAAGTTTGGGCACATCGTTATTTTGAATAATAAAATATAAATAATCATATTAACTTAGGTGGATATTTTAATCACCGTACGTTACTCTATTGAAATTTTGCAAGGAAAGGAATTCAGCGACCTTAATGAATGTGAGGCCAAATTATATTTTCACAAATCTTGCAAGTAAAGTGACGAAGTTTGAAGTTTGAGCAAGTCTTGACAATAAATAGTAAAAATCTTGATTTTTGGCATACAACATGTAGGCTACAGCTCAAATAAAGTTTTGAGGTTGCTCAGCATCAGGAATGTATGAAGCCTCCAGTGTACTGTCAAGACTTGCTCAAAATTTTTCATGGAAATGCAAATGGAGTGACAAGGTTTAAAGGATGTGTGAAAGAAATGTGAAGGAAAGGGTGAAGGATAGAACCCACACATGTTAAACCATACGTATCTTGTCTTAAAAGGCTTAAAATAAGTTTATTTTTTGGTTTCTTAAAACCAACACGCGCCGACCTTTACTATGTCATATTGCAACCTGAAAAACACCGTATGAAATCAACAATGTACGTACGTTTAAAGATAACTGTTTTTGTAAAGGATTGTAATGAACCAAACAATATTTGTATGTTGGATGAAAATTGGAGTATTCAAAACAATGTACATTTTGCAATTTGCACCGGTAACTTATGATTATCGGAAGAAGCGTTTGTGCCGGCCGGCCTGCCCAGTGAAAGGGGTCGCCTAAAGTGAAAAGGGGCATTATAAAATATTTAGTAACTTAGTCTAATATAGGCCTACTCTGTGCAGATATTTTATCCGTCGTCCAATCCACAGTATTTGCAGATATAATTATGAACTGAAAAATTGTTTTTGATCCTTTTATAAACGTTAAATATACTTTGCCCAATCCATAAGATGCCCAGTACTACGTCTCACTGATACCGATGATGAAATCTCTGTGGGAAGAACAATAACGTTAATGCATCCATCTGGATCTTACATCGTCATTCAAGCTGTTATGCGTTAAATATACTTCCGTCAGTTAAAAAAAATCAAAGCACTTATCACTTCCTGGAGCGTCTGCGTAATTACCGTTAGATGTGGACCTGCCTGGAGCGAGTTAGAAACCTAGCTTTGATATCTACTGTAGAATCCGTTTACAAATATTAAGTCAAATATTGATAATTGCAATGATGTATAACCAAGGTAATGCACAAATGGTTTCGTGCGGAGTATAAATTGCTTCGGACAAAAGAGATGTCAATGCTTAAAGTCCCATTTCAATACCTTCCATAAGTGACAAATTCTCCTTAGGTCTGTATTTATGCGGTGTTTACATGGAATACGCTCTTTAGATGTCCCTTTTCATTATTTTTTTCATTTATACATTTGTTTATCTGTTTGTTATCTACCACAAATTCTATCGATAGTCTTCACTTGTAGTTATTTTTTGCGTATCTTGTCTCATTTGGACTGAAAAGGAATAACACCCGTGAATAGCTATGAAAGCCTTGTCCTTCTCTCTCTCATTACAAGTTTCCCATTAACTGCGACATAGAAAGTATACAAAATTGAAGCCGGGAACATAGGCCTACATATATGACTTAATACTCGTTCTGGGCACCAAACCTCATTTTACCTTTGCGCAAATCTTGCAAATTTTAACGTCCTGCAAAATCCTCTTTTCTTTTATTACAATCACTTTCTTGCGCCTGCAACGGCTTCCATTATTTTCCAATTACCAGGACAACCCCGGCCATGTTAAGAGCCCCGGTGGATGTGTCGTTTGATTAATGAAGTATGCGAGTTAGTGATGGAAGTGCCGCGATCTGTGTGAATGACGCAGTTTTTCGTCAAATCACAGCATAATGTCGGTCCCTTGATGGCCAACAAGCCCATGGTTTGTTTCACACTGTTCAACAATGAAGCATTAAGAGAAGACTGATAGCTGACATGCTAATCTTATGGGACTGACATGGATGACCAAACTGTTAGTGCTAACTGAGGTACCTTTTTGACAAGCACTATATGTTATTAAATTATATTTAACATCACGTCATCAATTATGCCAAATTCGCCCATAGGACGGAAATGCTCATATCCAGGTTTAACAATCGCAAGAAAAAAATTACAGCGATTAACAATGCATGTAGCCTTAAGGTGTTTGCAACACTACCCCATACCAAGTACCATATCAATCACATTAAGACTTTGCTCAAAACACAATTATACTTTGATCAATCATGCGTGTCCATTATTATCTGCCGTTGACCTGTTCAGTGGAGCTGATCCGTCAACCGTTGTTGACCATGAGCATTGAGAACAGATTAAAGGAACAGACAAAATGAAAGTGAAAAGAGATTCAGGTCATTTTACCATGGGACACAATCCCAAGGCTTGTTGCAAGATGTTGGCGACACTCGGCTCTGCGTGTAAACTGAATTGTATACTTTAAACTAAAACGTATACTTTAAACGTATACACATTTTGCTTTTACTGATATATATATATATATATATATATATATATATATATATATATATATATATATATATATATATATATATATATATATATATATATATATATATCTTTCAAGCGGTCACTAAATCATGGGTCGCTATTAATTAAATACTAATTATAAGGATGATCGCAGATTTATAATTACGACTTCTACGAAATCTACGAATGTTCATTTCAACTTTACTTAGTTAAAACTCCTTACCAATCCGCCCACTGTAGACACCGAGCACACACACAAACTAGAAAATGAGGTTAAACCCTATGTTTGTCCCATAACTAGCTTTATTTCTCTCAGTGTTTGTGTTTGAATGTGAATTTATATCTATCGTTGTACAACTAAGACTCTATTTGCCATAGCGAAATTACTGAACAATGCCACGTCGCTTATCCTGATTGTCGCGAAAAAAGAGCCATAGTCTACAAGTTGTATCGAAATCATTCAATCATCTGACGCCACTAAACCGGCTTATTTTATACAGATAACGATTCTTCATCTGACCGTTGCAATTACATCTAGTTCTTTTTTATGATTAATTCATAAGTCAGAACAAAACTATATAATTATCACATATGAAATAAATACTATGTATCTAAAACCAAGGCAAGTAGAGAAAAGGAGAGCACAAAACCAGTATTGTTTTAAGGTCTATCGAAATACATGTGTTTATCTGGTCTTCGTGTTTGGCTAACGCCCATGAAACATCACAAATGCAGATAAACATATAAACATACACATACATACATATATATTCTTTGCTTTTTAGGTTTCAGCTCCTATTATCTTAATTAGATGAACATGGTGCTACAACGTATAAAGCAGACAGAAATGCCAGAAAGTTAAAAAGGGAAATTGTGAAATAAACCTCTTCGATCAAGCAAACATGGTGCGAATGGCATCACCTGAAGATATGACCACGAGTTCGACCGAATGCTATCTAACGGCCTTTTAGTCCTATTTCACTTCAAGTAACAAAAGTACTTACTTATGAACTGTATCAAACTGAAACTGAATAGTTAAAAAAACGCTGCCAAATTGTAGTTAATTACAGGGTCCAATTGGAAAAAAAAGTTTAGTGGAATAGTGTCTGATTTCAAACCCGAACATTTTAGAGTAATTTCATGCACAATAAGTCTACAACAGTCTGGTAAAATAAACAGCTGACGGTCTGAAACATCTGAGAGTACAACAATATTAATTGAATTGCTAATCTCAGATGAAATAGCAAAAGATTTGTGGTCTTTTAGTTAAAATTTACTTTTGAGATAAGTTGGGTAATGAATATAATGTTGAAATAGATATTTTCTCCAATACTAAAGGTAATGGGAAGACACTACCCAATCATCCCCACGAATTGGCATTGCCTTGCCTGCTGTTAGTCTCAGTTTCACAAATCTTCCCTGCTTGTGCGCTGAACTACAACAACTCAAATAAAAATATATGAAATACGTTCATTTTACGCCTCTTAAAATTTGTATGAAATTTAATGTACATGCGATAAATGTTCCAACGGTTTGGGTTTTTTTTTTTTTCAAATATTTTAGAGCATAATTAACAGGTGCGCTTCTCATACCATAATATTTTGTTTACCGATACAATACACCATGAAGTGTAGAAGGGCACAGTATCACCCCTCATTACCCCTGATCTTTCGATAATAAACGAGGTATGTTACAAAACATTCAGATGCAACAAGCACAAATTACCGCAAGCTTTGCTCACCTGTACCATGTGTCAAGATAAACGGCGCGCATGAATTTACCTGAAGACGGCTACCTTCAAATTGGCTTAGGAATCTGGGAAGCGTGATTCACTTGCTGTAAAACCCAACAGTAATTGACCTCACTTGCGGTGGGCAAATCTAATTTAAAGGTATTTAAAATATTCGACCCAATCTGAAAAGTTATAGCTTTTTCCTTTGGCACTGCTTTGGTATAAAATACTGCCTGGGTCTGATACAAGAAGCACTGCCAAATCTTTGGGAAATGCCTTTCTAACATACAAGCAAATCCGATTTGGATTCATTTGTAACTACGGCTGCTTTTTAATCCATTCATATCGTTCAGATTTGTTACTGCACTTTGAAATTTTTTTTAATGACGGGATGATTTCAGGATATAAGAAAAAGCGTCAGCAATTGCATTGAGAGTATGACAAAATCATTTGGAAAATAGTTTCGTAATAAGTCTTTCGCTGATTCACAACCTGATTATTCAAGATATTCATCTTTTTTCTTCAAGATAATAAGGCAATCTGCTCTAGATTAAAAGGCAAGAGGTTGCACAGGCTGAACTGGTGAGGTTAAATTTATCACTTCTTTCTATGTTTGGCAAGCTATTATTAAGTTTGGCAGAGGTATTTGTTTTATTTTTTACGCCGTTTGGTCTATATCCTCTCCAGGATGAAGGTAACGCCACTGTTCATCACCCATGATACGTCCATTTCAGGTAACAAGGCCTTCACCTCACAATGGCCACCCCAGGAAATCTTGGCCCATTCGTGTTGAGTTATGATCTATTGGAGTAGACCGTTAACGTCTGTAAAGGTCGCATTCGCCGGCTTAATATGGCATACATAGCAAAATGACAGTATTATTATTTGATTAAGCCACGTCATAAGGTCAATGTCGCTGATTTTGAAACCCAGTGTATCCCCACTTTCCGCGGCCGATGATTAACTGCTCTGTAAAATCACAAAAAAGAGCAGGCGCCTCCTTACTTACTTTACACCAGAAAACCTAAGCATTATATCAAGAACCCATAATTAATGATATCACGTACCAGTAACGTAACTCAACTCGAGAATCGAGGCACAAGGATAAGACAAGTCGTTCAGTACATTAATACTTCATAATGTAATTAATGAATGTTCTTCGCTTTCATACATCAGTTAACTGAGCAGCGACGGAACCTCTCCAGTCTGTTGGGTCTATCAGAGACCATAACTCAATCAGTTCCTCTAACTAAGCGTAAGAAAAGTCGCTGCATGCCCTACTCGTCTTCCTGGGTAGTCTGTGAAAATCAAATTGTCTGGAAAATTGGGCTCCCATCGTTGATATGTCGATAAAGCAAAAGAAAACTGCTGTTTAAAAGATTATATGTGACAATGCCTGGAGGAAATGCCCTTAAAATAATCTCCTATGTAGTAATGGCGATTGATTGATTGATTAATGGTCGGTACCTGCTGGCGTCTGTTGGAAGAGAAAGGTAGTACCTGTTTGATCATGGATGTTGTAACATTGGAATGCTTAACATTAAGGATCCTATTTTGAGAAGAAAGATGTTTTTGTCAAAAATATCTTTTTTTATTCTTTCATAAATGCTTCTCCTTCATTATATACTTGAAATAAAACCAGTGAATCTAATCCTTGAAAAGGTTTAAATTTTAACCATATACTATGAGAAGATTATCATGGAGTAAATAGAGGTTTTGTTTGTCAGTTATAATTACCTCTGTCTGCCCACGTATCCGAATTATGCAACCGTTTTGAAAATAGCGTGATGTTTGTCTCAGTTGGCAGATTGAAAATCCCAAAGCAGCGGGTAGACAGACTCGACATGATTAATTATGGAAATGCACTGTAACCTTTAATTCTAAAAGTCTTACCTGTTGGTACCAGTCAATTTGTGATGAAGGAGTCTTTTTTTAAGTTAACCAACCCTGCTCCTTGGCAAGTTGTCGAAAACGTTGCTATTCCAAACCTAGAACAGCTGAGAAGGAAATCTTGTATATGAACATGTTGTGCTATCTAATTGTTTCATGAAAAATTCAAAAGTCTTTCAGATTTCAAATTTGGGCGAATGTGGTTAATACTTGAGCACCCGCATTAGTGTTATTAAACTTCTTAATCAGTGCAGTGGACTTCTGATACATCAAATATTTACCTTAACGAGGGACAGCATGCTTTTGTACTAGTCGTCCAGTTAATATGTAGTGCGTGTTAAGTGTTTTGCGTTTTTTTTTCTTTAAAATAAAAAAGGCCCTTGTCGCAGTTTGGCCGGGCTGCCGGACACCGAAATTTCATGTTATATTTTATATTGTATGGTATTCTGTAATGTTTACTGTCTAATACAAAGAAAATACAAATTTTGCGGTTTATAAGCGACATACATATTAGAACAACAGTTACAAACGCGTGCATTGTCAAGGCATAAATCTAATTACCCGCCGGATTACAGATATCAAGGTACCTGTTTCCTGGAATAGATTAATCACGCCGTCAATAAGGTGGTGAAAAGAGCCGCTTGCAGGATTCTGGCACGAAATAAATATCTTATTTACCTATCGTTCCGAACACCCTTCTAGTTCTAACGACCCAACACTTTTCCAAGTTCCAAAATCAAAACACCCTGTAAATACACTTGTTTTCACTTCACTCAAGGCGAAGTTAACGGCTACATGCGTTCCTTGCCTTTTACTTTGCATAAAAAGGCACGATTTTGAACAGGGATAATATTTCTTCATTATATGAAAGGTAATAAACATGCCATAGGGATATATGCGCTGGTCATCTACAAAAAAATCAAGAAGATATAAGGCAGCACTAAACCCCTGTGTGGCCCCAGTCCGGATGGATACGCAATAGTCACACACACGCACACACACACACACACACACACAACAAATCACAGTTCCATTCCTGTTTTGGTTGCATCAAAATCAATCCCTGTCCTTATGTCCTTGCCAATTATTAATTCCCAGAAGAAAAAATTGTATAAGACCACGGCCCACTCTATCATATAATGAGCGCTATCGTATTAATGAGACTTATTAATACGAGGATGTACGGACCATGTTTACAATTTATTCCCTGTAAGGAATATCTGATCCACACCTACGCACTGGAATTGTGTGTACCACCGGCATTATTTTCAGCATAACCTTGGGTAAAATGAGCTTTAGAAAGCTAAAACTACTAGTAGATATCGGTTAAAAAGTGAGAGCGACACAATGTAACTTTTTCAATTTTCATTATAATTTTTCAGCAACAGCAACCCTTTTGTTTTTTATTATAAACCAGTTCGCTGGACACTACGACGCACTTAAGACCACCCAGTCTCCAAACTCATGTTTTGAACACCATCTGGTGAAAAGACGAACAGAAGCAGAACAAATGTACCTTACTTTGGCATCATTATGATGATCTTATCACTGTCTTCATTACAATTGAAACCAACCAATAATACTGGTCTTTACTGGGGTTTGAGGTCCTCTGCCCAATTTATCCCAGGTATTTTCAGTGGGAGACACGGCCACGGAAGAGTGTGGATCTGCTCCCGCTGCAGGTACGCCTGTGCTACCCTGGCAGTATGGGAACGGGCGTTGTCCTGCTGTAGTATTGGGTGTTGATGCATGAATGGCACAACAGCTGTCCTTTGGAGTTCATCTCTGTTCTGCTAGCTAGTCAGATTTCCACCAGTCACCGCTAGCACCATGAGTTCTGTCTGGAAATTGCCACTTATGCCCGCTCAAATCACTTTGCCTATGGCAACGGGCAAAGGAACGACCCCGGTCCATATCAGACAGCCGTGGCATGATGTCAACAATCACTACAATTTCCATAAATTCTGTCTGGAAATTGCCACTCATGCCCGCCCAAACCATAACACTTTGCCAACGGCATTGGACAATGGCACGACCCCGTCCAGATCAGACAGCGGTGGCATGATGTCAACATGATCTTGGTTTTCTGATTCACTGTCCACTAGCATTGATTGTAGACAAGTGATACCTGCCAGACATTTGTTCCATTTATTTTTAGATGAGATTTCTGAAAATCTGAAGCTAGACATTGTCTGGAATCGCTCGAGCGTATATAGTATTCCGCTGCTGGACTGAGATGGTGTTCTGTCACTGAATATAGTGACCATACTAACGTGCACATTGAGCATGTTGAAGCACTGTGGTCGAAACAAACTTGCGTTTCTTTTTTTCCTTTTCTTTTTCTTTTTTTGGCCAGTAAAGTTTAAAAGAAGAACCCCAGACTGTATGATTACACATAGACATTAAATTTTGTCTAAATTCAGATGTTGCACGAAAAAACAGCCAATAAAGTGTAATGGGACGTAAACCGGGTAAAACTTTTTTAAAAACCATGCTCACCTATGCATTTTATTAACATCTAGCTGGGGCATAATGACGGAGGCAGCGGGTTGATAATTTGGCAATTTTGCGGCAAGCGAAAATAAAAAATGTCAAGCTTGTTGGAAACCCCAAAATGCATTTCATATCATCAAATTAACAGACGTTGTTGGGAATGCCAGAAGGTTTCAAATCCGGCCCTTTTTTTCGTCTAAGCCTTAAGACATGTCCTCCAAATTACTGTGCGCCTCTGGGCTTTCCCAATTTACCGGTTTTATGATGGATGTGCAGGGACTTGATTGAGTAGCAAGCCACATTAGCCTTTACTTTAGATGATGTGCAAATAAACGGTAATGATCACTCGCAGACATTGTGGTCGACCTGTTGAACGGGTTCCAATACTCTGGGAAATGAAAGACGCACTTCTAGACTGCAAATAATGGTGATAACAGCACCTCTTAGGTGATGGGCGTACGCTGAGGAACCAGTCCCCGAGGCACGCTTGTTCTTTGCCTAAAGAATACGGCATTAGCAGAGTTAATGCCGATGGCTATGAAGGACTGTCCGGTGTTTTTTTTTATTTATTTTATTTTTTTTATTAATTTTTTTTCACTGAACCATTGGTACTATTGCCTATACACAACTCAGTCAAGTTCATGGCTTCAAAAATGTTTGGTAATTAGTCTCTGTGTAATCCTCATATAAATTTTGTACTGTTTTCACATTCTGCTTGGGAGCATTTCAAACAGATCAAACGGTAAATTGCTATCTGATACATGCTAGGGCAGTCACAACGTATATTTGGCATTCTACAAATAAATTGGATCATGTCAAAGCAGAAGCAGTTGTTGTTAGGTTGTGTCTCCACAGTCCTTTTAGAAATTCATGCGTTAACAGTAATTACCATTTATGAAAATTACACCGTTTACTGTAAAAAAACTAAGATTTTAAGAAGCAGTTCAAAAAGACGTGCTTTCAGACGTGGAATTGACACTTTCCTATTAGAAGGCATTCATTGAAATGATAATCCCAAATTCCCAAAATGCCAATCTTAAATGAATTCCATTTGATTTGCATTCAAAGCAACAACAATTCTGAGAAGTAACGTATTGAAACATGTAATTACCAGTTGTCTCGATCAAAATCACCGCCTGGTGGATGTCCACTGTTAATGGAGTTTTGATAAACGTCTGTTAAGCGTTCTAAATTATTGTCCCTTGATCATATATGTCATTCTAGCTTACTTGTCACCTTTGAGTATTTTATTTAGATTTATAACCCGTATACATTACGCCCCCAACGAAGTCATGTTTGATGGGAATACTGTAGGTGAACATTGAGGTTGCTCGCAATAATAATAATAATAATAATAATAATAATAATAATAAGAACGTGCACAAATTACATTTTACAGGCTCTCAACACTATTTTTTATACTTTAAAACAAAATAGGTATGAAAACTGGGGAATAGCAGCGGATAATGTAGCTATTGTTAGTGAATAAGAATAAAATCAAAATGAAATTGCAATGTTTGACATACGAGATTTTGATAGATGCAACTCCGCATAAGATTCAAGGACAGAGTCCAAAAAGTTACTTGCATATCAAAAAGCCTCCGAACACCAATCTCATTTGACATGATATTTTAACTAAAAATTCGCGAAGCTAAGACTAACCTGAAACTTTGGTGCCATTTCAGGTTTCCCAATTGGGCGTCTACTGAGGTTTCCTGTGCCTGGTTTAATTTGAGAAACAGAAAACTTGTTACGATGACATTATCCTCCCATGCAATACAATCGTTAGTCGCCTTGTTGGAAGCACATTGAAAATTTAAGCAAATAAAACTTAGGATATAGTGAGGTTTCAATATAATAGGTTCTCATAATTAAAGGCAGCCCTTTAGTCCTGTTCATTTATAATTGACCTGGTAGACATCTTCCTTCTTTAAGAGAACATATTATTTGGTGTTGTTGTTTATACGTATCCAGGGAATCCTCAGCTGCCTGGTAATTTCCAGTACACTTGTTTATTTCAAACTACCTCGAGTATCGGCCGTCTGGTACGTGCACAGACTCTGCTGGCAATTCTTTTCAGTTGGTTCTTTTCAAATTCGAGTTTTTTTTACCAAACATAACGCTCTGTTTGAACCCGAGCTTAGAGTCTGTATTCCTTTAAGTGCTGGCGTCTGAAGAGTCAGAAAAAGTTTGAAGAGAGAATAAAACTTTAGGGGTTCACGCGTTCCGCACACTTATAATTTTACTCTTAATGTAGGTACCTAGATTCATGTAAGACTAGAAAAGGCCCAAGACCCATAATTGGATCCTCATAAAAGAAAGCAGGAAAGAAAAAATTCGCAATTCACAAGTGATGGCTCGTGGGGGAGAGACGAAAGTATGCTGTCGCGATTTGAACAACTTCAATTTGATTTTTTTTTCATGTCGAACAAGGTGTATTTTTGACGTGAAAATTGGATTTTACATGTGTGTCACATTTTCAGTCACATGCTCTTTCACACTGGGGACTCAATTAACTCAAACACAAACCTTCTACATCAAACACAAAACAAACATAAAAAACGAATTCTTTCTTCTGCACGTACACCATACAGAGGGCTCGAAGCTGGGATCAATACAGACAGTGGCAGAATGAGGCCGGGTCACACTAAGCCAAGTCAGAACGATTCGAAATCGCCCCGAGTGATGTTAGTTCCGTCTCAGTACTTAACAATGCATCTGATCCGATTTTGTATGGCTCTGGCCACACCCAGCACATAGAACTGAAATAATCTCCCTCAAAAATCAAGCCGCAGACACACCGGCTTGATTACAACGAGTACCGCCTACGTCCTTCAGACCAACTGCTGCTCCAGCGGCCAGAGCTTCGTGCGAACACGGTTTAACTTGGGGGACGAATCCATTAATTTGATTTGATAGCGTAAAAGGAAAGAACCGTCAATTAACCTATGGAACCTCGCTTCGGAGCTTAATCTTGAAACAACTTAACTCAAGGATACACTGTTTATTACGTTGTCACATCAAGTGTAAATGGAAGCATTGCATCTTCAATAACCTGATGTAATCATTTGGAAACCGGTTCTAAAAGTCTTCTTTTAGCGACTATCATTATTTAGAATTCCCTGATCAGCGACTAACCAACGATGAGTGTTGACGTTTAATCCATGTTATTTTCTTCATTTTGTTTTTTCTTTAGTAAGACATCTTTCGCATGCAAAGAATCAACCAATGGTTGCTTAAACGGCAGTCAATACTGCCGCTTAGGTAAGGGAGAGAGGGAATTGTAAAACTATATACACTTTTCTTAAGCTAGGCCTACATATTCTTAACAACCGTCATCGCTGCAAAACATTCCACATTTCTTTCTCTGTTTTTCAAAGTACCATGCACATATGCAGGTAAAATACAATACGTGGTAAAAAGCTACCGGTTTAAGCGAAAAGATTAACTACTTACGTGATAAATAGTCCTTCGCATTCAAGGCATCAATCTTCTTTGACTACCACGTTCTCTTGGTGCGGCATTGCATATCGTTTAGGCACCCTTCCTCACAATAATTCCTTGTTCTGTCAATACAATTACCATGTAACATCTGCGTGTAATTGAATATTGGACAAATGTTACACTACTGTGCACCTAAACATACTCGTCTGTCTGCCTGTGTCACAAGTAACAGAATAAGATTTTCCTGGATTAATGATTAATCTTTGCCTTCGGGAGTCCGAAAGATGAGGGCAGAGGGCTGGATAACACAAGATAAATTCTTAATGAGAGCACTTTCAGTTTTAAGTGAAAACACGGTCATCTGCTGAGCGCGTCAATTACGTTGTAAGTGCATCATTAGCGTTCAAACTGAGAATGGTTATTGTTTTTTGGTTGCATTAGTTCATGCAGTGTGCACGTCATAAGATAAAACAGACGTGCGATAAAGCAGTCGATTAATTGCAATTCGCTGTCGAGTGAACGTGCGACGGTCACGTTTCGAGCTTATAACGTTTTTTTTCATGTATTTTAAGCGCGACACAAGAGCTCCTTCATCTGTGCTGTTCGTGAACACATGATAATACTATAGGTAACTTAACTGGCAAAAAAAAAAAAAAAAAAAAAAAAAAAAAAAAACTTGCCCTAAACGAATTGTCCACAATGCTGCACTCAAGAATCGAATTTTAATTATCAAAATGACAGACAAACATATTTGCCCCAAACCTGCATTATACGTTTGTATAACCAGCTGTCGACCCACAATCTTTTTAGTGATAAAAGAAATAGCAATTATCTATAGACCTTAATTTTTCAATACGGGCATTAACAAATTACGTACGGACGTCAATGTTGCTGTTATGAGGCAAGCCCTTATCTACGGAACCTATTACTGGAAAAAAATTGACAATTAAAAATCCTTATATCATAATGAAAGTATTAGGTATTTTTACATATCTTAATGTTATGATAAAGTTATCAACGATCATGATCTACCGACACCAATACTATAATAAAAGTATAAATAATTAGTAAACCCCAACAATTCCTTTCACCACACAATGGTTTACATGGCCAAAAATGATCAGGCTCCTCTACACTTTGATCCTAATACATCATCTGTTTACAACATCCTTAAAACACATTCTTAAAATCTGAATTAGGAAATAACATCAAAATCCATATTTTTCATTTATTCTGTAACAACAATTTGATCCGTCTTAGTTCATGGAGGACCAAAATTTTATATCACTTCCCAGCATTTAATAGCCCTTAGCATGAAACGTTAACATCAAACTAAAACATTATCGTCTTTTCAATTACATATTACAGTCAACAATTGAACATACAAATTACAATATCAAAAACAACCACAGGGAATGGGTAGCCCTCATATCCAATAATCTCTTCATTCCTGGACTTGCCTACAAGAAGTGGAATATTATCACTGAACTATCAGATTATATGAAAATGCAGCTAATATAGCCACCACTACTCCCAGTATTGCATATTTCCCGTACAGTCTCCACACTGGGACAACTTCCTCGACTTCCTTCTGCTTTCTAGGCTTCCGTTTTCTACCCTTCAATCTGCGTTCATACTCCTCCAGCTCTTCTTGCTGTCTTTTCTCCTCTTCTGCTTTTTTGGTTGCTTCTTCAATTTCTTTTTGCTAAATAATAAATGCATGTGATTGAAACCCTATCCAAAGTTTTACTGATACTGATTTTGAAATAGATATTTCGTTTGGGCTTACTGCCATTCAATCATTAATAATATTACACTTAAAACAAATGGCCTTTGCCCCCATTCTATTCAAACCACCCTAAAACATCAAATGAACCATGCAGAATCCTCTAAAGAACCCACCTTCTTTTGTTTCACCATATCTTCCTTACACTTGCCATCACACTCCAGGGTGACCTTCCCAGCCTGGACTTCCTGGCAGGGGAAGTTTTTCTTCTTCCTCCTGCAGGGGCAGGTCACTTTGGTCTTCTCTACACACTGGTCAGGGGCTGGACATTGTCCACTGTGACATGTGGAGGGGCACTGGTGACCACAAGTCAGCTGGAAAGGAATTAAGTGAGACATAGGCTCATATGTGGTAGAATATCTCCAATTGTTACTACAACAAAATCAGACTAATTAATAAAAGTCCCCCCCCCCAACCCATACCAGACTCCTACCGTCTTGGGGCACCTGCTTTGACAGGCCTGCAGTTTGTCCCTGGTGATGTCATCGGCACACGTCCACTTGTCACACTCTATATGGAGCAGCATCAGCTTACAGTGACAGCGCATACGAAACATCTGCTGACAGGGGGGACAGTCCCCAGGGTGACAGGGGAGGAGACACTGGTGGGTGCACCCCTGGGGGCGGGGCTGGCCACAGGCCTCCTCACACTTGGCACAGTTGGATCCAGCCTGGTGTAACAGAAAAGGTTACATAAAATGTACATATAATTTTTATGAATATCATATTTATTGACCCAATCATTTTCATTTATGAGCTTTGGTGTTTTTCTAGCATTTCTTTATATTTTCCCAATGCACCTGGCTATCAAAAAATCTGTTGTCGAAGATATTCTAGTTGCTTTTATCTCAAAACACTGATAATCAAGTACAACTAAAAATGACATATGAAAAAATGCAGCATTCAGGTTTTTGCCAATGAAACTAGAGGAAAGTGGAATTTTTTCAGATCAGAAGGAACATTTAGTATACCAATTTGTCATCAGGAGCCCCCTCCACAATATGGCACTCCAGGTGACAGGTGTGATTGCCACAGTCCAGCTGCCGGCCACACTGACGGCCACAAGAGTACGGTCTCAGCTCAGAGCAAGGGACATGGATCGTCTAAAATTTAAAGAGATCACATTAAGATTTTGATTTGCAAAATGCATTTTATTCCATGGTCACACATTATCTTAGTTGATTTAAAAATGTTCCTCAGCTGGGAGAATTTTGAATTTTTTTTTTCAATTTTCAGAATCAAAATTGCTGTTGGACTTTAACAAACAAGAGACAGATGTAACTGGTACCTCATGTTTGCCTCTACAGGTGACTGGCATGGGCACTCGACATGGAGGACACGGCTGGTTCACAGTCTCTATCCTAACCTCTGGTTTGGCCTCCCAAGGACCAGCTCTCTGGACCTAAAAACAGGAACACACCATAAGATTTAATAATAATAATAATAATAATAATAATAATTATTATAATAATTATAATTATAAAACAATAACAACAACAACAATCTGATAATAATATGTTTATTGACCCCCAAAAAAGATGCTGAATTTTTATCAATGACTAATTCTTAATTCTTAATTCTTAATTGTTAGTTAAGCTCAGTTTTATCTGTCAACTAAACTTAAGAGTGTGGAACTGTTAAATAGTCAGTAAAGACACTCTGAATGGCCCAAGCTAATACTCCGAGAAAACCTTGCCTGGAAAAATGTTTACTGAAATCAGATCAATACTTTAATACATATAAATGACTAATAAGTCAGACTTTATATTCTTTAACTGCTACAGAAAATATTACAATTTATCACTGTCTAGAAAAAAAAAAGAAACTAGAGGATCAGAGAGGCGATACCGCCTCCTGATATTGTACCACCAGCTGGGGTAAGCGCATTTGTATGGGAAAGAAAAAGAAAGTGGGGCCCCACCTGTATGGTTGTGGGTGACAAGCTGCAGGAAATGTAGTAAACAAGGTGTTTTTTTTTTTATTTTCTGTTTTGGCATCTAATGGCTGCTTTTCCCATGAAAATGCACCGATTGACCCCGAACTTCCACACATTAAAGCAGTCTGCAATTGTAACCCCTCAGTATAATATGAGAGCTAAGGTCTGCTTAGTTTCTGAACATTGGCACAAACAAATATCTTTTTGCAGAAATTCCCTTTTTTGCGATCTAGGAGGATAATTGGTAGTGGTGCCTTTTATCCCACGCCACCCTGCGGAGCCGTACGATATGGGTTGGTACTAAAACCACGAATACCCCCAGCTTACACACTGGTGGTACTAACTATGGGCATATCTTTGCCAGTTTTGAAAGTATAAGCACTGAAAAAAGTTGCAAAGTTCAGTCCATGGTGAAAAGTAGGTCAAAGGTCAATTTCAAGGTCACAGTTAAATTGCCAGTATATGACTTCCTATTCAACTTCAATAGTAACTATTGACCCAACTCTTCTAGTTTTGGAGATATAAGAGACTAAAAATTTTCAAACTTCAGTTAATGGTGAAAAGTAGGAATGTACTTTTTGATACAGCATAACTCGTGAACCATATGGAAAACAAAAAAACGGAGACCACCCTCAGTGTTGGGCTTGACATGCTCTATCAAATGCAAAAAACAAGAGGTCTCTAGCATTAACGACTCCAGAATTAGAGAGAGTTTTATGTTTCAGCATCTAATGGCCGCTGCTCCCATGAAAATGCATCGATTGACTCAAAACTCACAGAGATGAAAGATAACCTGAAGGGTAACAACTACCAAAAATATTAGAGGTTAGGTCTGCGTAGTTTCTGAATATCAGCACAAATAATTTTTTTTCGTAAAAAATTCCCTTTTTTTGAAAATTTTGGCCTGTTTGACCTTGAAATAAAGGTCAAAGGTCAAATCCAAGGGCATATTTGGAATCCTCATATGTGACTTGCGGTCAGACTTCTATATTAATTTTTCCCATAATTCCTTCAGTTTGGGAGATATATAGCATTGAATTTTCAAAAATTCTGACTAGGGTGCATTTCAACGAGCGTCATGCCCAGGTAATTGCACCGATCGAGACAAAAAAACCAGGGGGTTCAAGTTGAGATTATATGTGACCTAAATCCAAGAGATGGGGACACAAGCCCATGTAGTCTAGGAGGAGAAGCGGTAACGGTGACTTGTATCCCACGCCACCCTGCGGAGCCGGCGGAGCTCACGGAGCCGGCGGAGCTTACGGAGGCGGCGGAGCCGTACGATACGGGTCGGGACTAAAACCATGAGTACCGCCAGCGTACACGCTGGTGGTACTAAATACTAGTAATTTTAAATTATCAACATTTTCTAGGAGTAATGACAGATGAAATATGTTTATTCATCATAAATTATGCCATCTGGTTCCTCTCAAAGAGTAACTCCCACCTTTTCCTGGAATCTCATGAGCACAGCAGAGTGACAAGGCATGGGACAGATGTGTCCGCAGGGTGATGTCTTATGACACACCTGTCTACATGGAGGACACCTGCCAAAGTGACACCTGTGCTTCTCCCTGCTTGGGTGGTGACAATCTGGGGGAATGCTGGGGGAAATTTGGTAAAAGAATAGTTGTAGACCTTTCTTACAAAGAATGTCTATACTGCTTTGTCTATTAAAATGCTGTGAGTATATGAAAAATGGTAACATCATTCTTTCATCGTGAACACATTGTTGCCACAAGTTGATAACTGAATCATTATCCTACTGTTACAGTGTTACCCACATAAAAGTGTAATGGCCTTATACATCTCTTTTCTTATCAACCATTTTTTTTAAGTTCTTCAGATCTTCAGTACACTTTAAATGCATTTAAAGAAGGTAAATATAAATTTAATTGCAGTACTCACCTACATGGCTTATTGCACCTGGGAGGTTTGGTCACCTTCTCCCTGCCACAAGGTACAGTAATGACAGTAGAGCCACAGTGGCACTTCACCTCTACAGTGAGGGGGCAAGGATAGCAGGGACCTGTGGGAGATATAAGGCCAATGTGCTATTAAAACATTCAACAATATGTTATGATATGTTTTAATATTTCATATGCTATAATATGTCACAAAAATAATAATGCTATAAAATATTATAATGTATATAAAGCCAGACTCCAATTTTTTAACTATGGGGAATGTTATAAAATGATCCTGCGTACCCATAAAGGTTCAATCCCCCTTTTCTTGGATAAGAGGAGACTGGATTCACCAAAATAATTTTCATAAGGGTGTTGGGGTGATGAGAGGGCGGGGTGAAGGTTATTGACCCATATTACCTGTGTGACATACGCTTGCACATTTGTGGTTCCTACAGCCCAAGGTTTTACCACACTGCTGTTCACAGGGAGGACAGCTACCATCACAACACTGAAACCACATCAAAGCATAATAATACAGAGTTATCTCGCCTATTGAAATATGCTAATATTGTACTTGCAGGTCTGTTTACTGTATGGGGTATTTGTATTGTAACACTATATATAAAATATACAACACCTATAGGTTGTTTAGTGAAAAACACCATGTTTTACTTCCAGCATCAACAATGCTAACAAATACATAACGCATTCTGGGGTCAAAATAGCTTTTGAGTTTTTGATAATGGCAATGAATAATTGTTCAGTGAATTCTATCATTTTAGTTGGCTGTGTTCATAGAATTTTTCAATGTCATACAGATATTTCAGTCTGCATTTCAAATTTCAATCATATATATCACAGTCTAGAGAGAAAATTTTTAGAAATATTAAAATCTTTTTCATAAAGTCATACATGTATATCTCTGCACCATACCTTTCTCTTACATGCATGTTTCCCACAATCCTTCAGTTTAGTACATTTGATTTCACATAAATATTCCTTGTAGCATGGCACTTCCTTCTTCTTTGCTCCACAACGACACCTCTTGGTAATCATTTGAAGACACTGTAATATAAAAAAATGCAGAATTTGTGATCCCACTCTTAGAGATATTATATATACATATAATAAATTTCTTTCACTTTTTTATGAGTATTTCAGACTGATTTTCATCCTTACTATACATCTTGATTCATTGTGACATAAAAAGTGGTTAACCAAATCTTAGTAGTATATCGTTAACACACACAAGCATGCACACCATGTCTCATACACAAGCACATTTACTCGCTCTTTCATGCGCATGTGTGCTCACCAACACATGTACTCACAAATGCAGGAAAACACATGAACATATACAAATGTGACAAATGCAGACAACCAGAGAGAGAGAGAGAGAGAGAGAGAGAGAGAGAGAGAGAGAGAGTAATCCCCACCATTCCACATGGTCCATAGTGACATCTAGTTGAGCACCTGTGTTCCCCACACTCCAGTAGTTTATCACACGTGTCTCCACAAGTGGGGATGTCCTCTGTACATGGGAGATTGGCCTCTACAAAGGGAACAAGTAAAGTTTTCTTAATACACCATACAAAATGCATCAGACCATAGATAGTGGGCAGAGAAGAGGCAATCCTGGTGATCCCAAGCCATTACTGTAACTGACATGCCTGTTCTCAGTGCGAAGTTATACTAGTCATGCTGTTATGTATAATTAGTTTAATCCAAAACCTCACTATGATCTAAGAGTCCATAATTCCTTTTTTATCAGAAATTTGGTCTTTTTCCTACATTTTACATAATATCTTAATGTTACAGTAATATCCTATAATTTTCCATATCCACAATACTGAACTACATTTTCTACATCTTTATAACTATTATATAATCTTATACAATATCATCAATATCACAATTCTGTAATACATTTCTTTTGCTACCACAATGTGTTGTTCTTACTTGACTTCCCACAAGGACAAGTTCTCTCCTGAGCTCTGGGGCATATATGACTGAAGTCTGCTGTATGACACACCTGTTCACATGTATGGACACCACAGGACAGCACCTTGCCACACACCTGTCATAACATTTATACTGTATATATATAAAGTCTTTTTTTTTCAAAATTACATGGCACAGCATGTGATATTCCTCTGTACTGTGTAAGTGTATAGGAGTGCAAGGGATAATGCATGAAAGAATAGCATTACAATTCATGACATTTTAATACTTCTCTTTTTCCTATTTTCACTATTATTATAATGAAATGTATGTACTATGTGTTATTTGTAGATATTGATTTAGTCTCAGTTAATTGTACCTTCAGTGTAAAGGTTGAATCAATAAACTTTTTCACATATGGACCTCCTTTGCATGCATAAGCACCTGTAAGCCATCTTCATTACTGAGCATAAATACACCTTCACTGGATTTAATCAAACCAGGCATTTATACAATGGAGGCTATTGCAAGCAGTTTTTAAGGATGATTAATAGAAGTAATGACACCTATGAGAGCCAAATGCCAGCACTGATGTTGCAGTTTTCAGACATTTTGCCCATTCTTCCCAGTTTTAATTAACCACAAGATGTACATTTTGGAGAAAATAGCTGGAATGTCTACATCAACAAAATATAAATTTGCTCATAAAAAATCATTCACTTGTACTTATATTCAAACCATTGTTAGCTTTCTTGTGTCACTATTGTCACATGCCCTAGGCACCTGTCACAGAGGTATAATAACTGTACCTTGTCACATTGCCAGACAGGAGAGGCACAGGGTCTCATGACTTTCTTGTGTCCACACTGACATGACTGTAAACTGACCTCAGGGCAAGCTGGACAGTCGTCTGGAAGACCATGTGTCATTAAAACAATGATGACAACTGAATTTTATCTTTCTCAATTTACTCTAACTTTTACTTTTATTATTCAAACAACTTTTAATAGTACATATAAACAATATAAAAGAAGGTTCTTTTTAACTTCAGCTTTGTGCAGCTTTTTTTTTTACAGTGAGACAAAATATACCACTCACTTAACATATGCACTTATTTTATAAAAAGACACCTTAATTATCAATGATAAAAATGGTGCAGTATCCTGATAAAGACAGGTATAAGTATACACAAGCATAACCCAAGTTTATATTATGCCACTCACTTTTTAATGAAATGTACGCTGCTTAACACATTAGTTAGAATGCTGCAAAGGATGTGGTGCACTTAAAAGGGAGGGGGGGCATTTACCTTTTTTACAGCTTTAAACCCTAAAGAATTTTTTGTTTGGGGAGGGGGATATCACTAACCTTTATGACACAGTTCTTTACACCTGTGGTTCCCACAAGGCAAAGGTTTGTCACACCTCTTCCCACATGACCACTCCCTGATACCACACCTCTTTAGTGATGGAGGCTGCTTGCCACAGAAACAGGCCACTTTCACCGTCTTGGGGCATGGGGGACAAGGACCTTGGAGACGATAAATATGAATACATATAATGTATTACTTATTGTGTTAAATCTGTTTTTCAAGGCTATAATATAATGTTTTTCAATAATAATAATATTTTAACATTTTGGTACCAAATGTTTCATTTCAATGATATGGTTTTTTAACATCTTAATTGAATAAAGCCAATATGCTGTAAAACATCAATATTATTTTTAAATTAAATTTTAAATTTTTCACCTGGATGACACAGCAGCAGGCAGGAGTGGCCACATTCTGGCTTCAGTAACTTCCCACATGTCTGTCCACAGGAGTGAGGCACAAGCCAGGGGTCAAAGGTCGGGTCAACCACCTTGCCACAGTAGCACAGGTACTTGGAGGGACACTGGCTTTGCCTGTACTCATAGCGACATTTTGGACTAATAAGAAAAAAATGGGCCAGAGTATATAATTTTTGAAAAATACATGATTGTTACTGTAAGTGATTTACACATCTAAAACAAAAATATATAATCAAATTTTAGATGATATATAAAATAATTTGGCAAAAATTAATAACAAAATGGAACTATTGTATTAGATTATATCAAAGATAAAGATACATAATATAAATGATCATTTTGCTTAATTATCATATGATGCATCCAAAAATTGAGATTATTTCAAGGATAATTTTGTATAATCAACATGGAGATAATCAACAGTAATGTCAGCAGCTCCCTACCAGAACCATGGAAGATCTCTTTTAGGGAAGTGTTCCTCAGACAGGGCCGTCTGCTGGTACACCCCCTCTTTCACCCACTTCTGTATACAGGGGACATGGAAAGGGCAGTAACAGCCTTCACAGCTCCAGATCTGGACACAACATGGAATGTACAGTAATTATTCATGAATTTCAAATGTTTTAATTACATCAAACATTCAGATTTTTAAAATTTTGCAACTTCTGTTACATGTGCTCATAAAAGCAAAGTTTATGATATGAAGCTCAGTTAGATTTAAGGTTCGTTTTGTAATCAAAGGTTACAAAACTATGAACAAAATCTTACCTTCAACTGTAATGAAATATCCACATTATAATTTAAAGCTTAATTGATAATGAGAAATCTAAACATCACTTTGACACCCAGTCCCTGTCTTTACAAATTACAAAAAATAAAATAAAACCTAAAATGTTACTCCAGTTATATAGATATAAGCATAAAAAATTGGCCACATACTCACTAATACAAGGAATTGTTCTGACATACAAAGACAAGTTTAAACTTACTGCATCACTCCTCTTGATTGTTTCAATACATATCAAACAGATGTTAGACTCAGACTTAAATGAGTTGAGCAGGAACTCCTGTGTCTTTCCAAGAGTCCCTACATCTTGACAATCACCTGCAAACAGGTTTAAACAATAAGTTATGTATGATACCAACATCATGTATGTGTAAAGCAACTATTTCCTTTCAATTTCAGATATTTTAATGGATTATGAACCAAGGAGAATTTTTTACACAGAACTTTATAAAACAACTTTTATATGACATCTTTCGTAAATAGTGCATGCACTATGAATTTTTACTCTGTATCTTAGAGGGCAAATTAAATTTGTGTCTATTTTGAAAATATATGCAATAATATACATATGAAGATCAAAGGAACAGCAAGATTTATTAATCAATTAAATGACCGAAAAAAATATCAAAATTCACAAGAAGGCAAATATGCAGCAGATAGTTAAATACAACTGAAAAATTATTTGTAAACCAAATTATGTAGAGATAAAAATTGTAAATGATGGCACATAATAAAATTCTGTTTGTGTTAAATGTGAATGATACATCACTGTGTAAAGATCTTATGATTAAATTTTAAAATGTCCACAATTTTGCGAAGAATCACATACACTCATACAAAAACCATCTTTTCCTGTAAAATGTTGCCATTACCAGTTTGGCCTGTGAAAGACTTAAGTAAGGAGCTAAGAATCCCAGCATCATTTTTGGAATCTTCCATTTCTTCATCTTCCTCATCATCATCTTCTCCATCAGAATCAAACTGCTGGTTGCTATTCAGGTGCTTTTTAACTGCTTCTTGATGTTTAGCACTAGCAGTCTGGAATCTTTGCTCTGCTGTCTTTAAAACACCTGGAATGTTAATAACAAATGATACATCAAATATACAAGTTGAAAAGTGAAAATGCTGGCAAATACGTTTTTTATTTTTACACAATCACATATATGCTCTCCTGTTTGTTTTTGAGGAATTTTTTCTCAATTTTAAATTTAAAAAGGTTCTAAAATGTGTATCTAAAACACCAAAAATGTTAAATATGATAAGAAGTCAAGATGGTTAGGCAATTATTTGCTATCAAAATTATGATGAATGACACAAACAAGCAAAAATATAGAATAAGTGTAACAAATACCGGCCATATTTCCATGCAGAGAGCCCTGTGATCTTGCCCCTCCTCTCCCCCGTCCACCAGGGACAGAGTTCCCATGTGGTGCTTTCATCTGACCTCTCCCTCTACCCCGGCCAGAGCCTTGTAGGTACAGGGGCTTGTCTCCCATCTTGGTACAGCACTTTTATAGCAAGTTTTTTTTCATTTACAGACTGAAAAGAAGAGTTGTGAAAAATAAACATGTAAATAATTAAATACACATGATCATCTCAGCATGCATTTTTCTTGGGTATAAATGACCGTAATAGAAGAGTGCCATGCACAGATTTGGCAGGGTGAAATTAGTAACATAAAAGGGGATTTAAACAAAATGCATAAACAGTTTCATAGGCTAAACTGTGAATATTGATTCAAACTGACTTAATCAGTTTATTTCTCTTTGCAGGACAGGATATGATAGACAGGATATGATAATCAATACATTATCAAAAAAAAAAAAAAAAAAAAAGATCAATCTCTTAGATTGTGGAATGAGGCAGCTTTAGTATTGAAAAATTAGATTGTATTTTTAATTAAGCAAATATATACCAGTGAAAACATGAATAAGCCATGGCAGACACTCTGAGAGTCTTAAGACAACAATATCTTATTTGAAGGAAGTGTCCGTAACAAGAGATCTGTACTGGTATTTTGAAGAAACTTAGCCTGATTGCCAACAACCAAACCAGAAGATAATGAAGCTGGATTTATTTTCATGTCGTCATTGGTGAAAACAGATCGTCAAAGATGTATATATGGAGAAAAAGGTTAAAGTTGTTTCCCCTGTTTGTATGTATTAACGCCCAGATTACAGGACATCTAATCACCATATCTCAACATCCCCAAATGAACACTTGGTTTAAAAAATTTGTTCTCGCAAAATAAAAACCAAGGCACATATGATTTTGCATTGTATACAATCTGCTCCCCCCAAAAAAGTTATCCGATAAATCGGCAAATATCATGCCTGAATTTGGCTCGAGATACACTGAAGACTTCCTGAAAACCAACCACAGTCCAGTTCCCGTCGTCTGCCGGTCAACATAGATCTTTCATTTGAGAGTAATTAATATGTCTTATCCCACTAATGACACTTTTTTAATGTGTGTCATATAGTTTTTAGAGTTTAAGATAAATCAATTTACCCGACTTGTGTCACTTATCCAGGGGAAAGTGAGATTAGACCACAGCGGAGACGACGTGGATCTTTCATTTCATGGGCGCGGCCATGATGGTTAATGCTTGATGGGTAAAGGGTTTTATTTATTGGTTCTTTTTATATTCCACTAAATTTACAATTATTGACACGTTGAAATAAAAATTTTATTGAAAATTATACTGGTAGAAAATATCGACAAACATTTAGGATATTTACTAATATCATTCGAGTGTAGAGATGCGAGATTCAAGATTCGGCAAGATGGCGATGTGAAGTCACTTTCTGTTTACAAATATATCCCGATATCTCCACTGTTGTCCATCATTTTTTGTTTGTTTTAGTCGTGTGCCATCATTATTGTATATGAGCGCTAACGGTAACGGTTCCAGTGACCGTGGAGCTCCAGCTGCCAGGTAAATCACGGGCTAATGTAGTGATGTCGTCGTCGATTCGGGGTTTTCCATTCAATTTTTGTTTTTGTCTTTGCCAGTTTGAGGGGCCTTTGTTTTTTTTTTATATTCGTCATAATTATTGAGCACCAGCTCTTTTAAGAAGGTATTATTATGTTTACAGAAGGGCACATGACACGCGTTATTGGTGTCAGTGTTGTTAATATGAGAAAATATAGATTCTATTCTGGCTGTCTCAGTCTGATTGTGATCCGTTTCCCAAAGGATTTATGGTGCTCATTTGGTTTTTGTGTCACAGCGCCTTAAAAAGTTTTTGTCTCCACTTGAACTATAGTGTCACCAGCTGCTAAAGCACATTCACAGTGCTACGACGTAGATTAACTTAGATATTTTCCATATTTCCAAGGTGAACTTTCTTTCATTTTAGCGCCATCACAGTCACTCTACCCACGCGTCCATCAACAGCAGACGGAACTGAAACAGACGGGATGTAAGTTTAAATACAATACACTCCTAAGATTCTTCCTTCTGAATATGTGTAACTTTTGTAATCACCTCAAGCTTGACTCTTCAGTATAACAAGAACAGTCCATTTTCCGTTCTAAGTGTGTATGAAAAATAGTTATGATGAGTTATTAAACCAGATTCTCCTAGAAAGGTGAATTATTCTAAGTTCCCTTTTTAAAACAGGAAAAGAGCAGCAGCCAAGCAGCTAATAGAAAAGTACTATTACCAACTCACAGATGGCTGTGGCAACCCACAGTGTACCAATCAACATTGTGCTTCAAGCACGGTCTTCAGTCAGAAAAACCTGTCGAAAAATGAAGCGGCAGTCCGAGCCTTGGATTTGTTCAAGCAGAAAGCGCGACTGTGTGATTCCACACCTGCGTCCAAAGTGCCAAAGGTTCCCATTCAAGAGACTGGGGAGGATAACCACATGTCAACTGTACAGAGCAGTGCCACAGAACGACCCTCTACTTCTGGAGGAACTTCAAGCTCAGGTAGGTATTTCTCCATGTTACTCACTGCTAACCAAAACAATCATGATATTACAAAAAGGTATATTTTTTTTCAATTTCCCCAACCAAAGTATGTTTTGTTTTAGCTAGATGAACTATTTTGTAACTACTTTTAGCATTACTTTTTGATGTCATGCACAATAGTCAACTTGTTCTGAAGTCTAATGGGAATGTAAAAGATTAAGATTATTTTTATGATGTGAAGGTTTAATTTCCACATTAAAGCAGAGTTTTTTTTATAATTAATTTTTAAGTTAATTCAGAGTTTTTAAGTGAAATCTGTTTGAAATGAGAAAAGATTCAAAATATAGATCAAAACTTCCTTTCATACACAGTGACTTTTTGTGAGTTCACAATGTCTACTGTCATACTTTTTGTTTGCTTCAGCTTCAGCAACCAAGAGAACTAAAACCCCATTCTTAACTGAACAGAAAGTCCACGCAATCATAGAACAGTGTCAGGAGAAAGGTGACTGGTCTCTGCTGATACGCACTGTGGGAGAAACCTTCAGAAATGCTGAGGCATTGAATCTAAGTTTCGTAAAGCAGCCCAAATCAAAGGAGCAGATGCGTTCCATGGAAGAGGATGCAGACAAAGATAAGGATGAGAATGAAAAGGAAAAGGAAAACCAAGACTCAAGTAGTGCCTCTGTCTCACCTTCTGATGAGACAGATGTGGATTGTAGCACAGATGATGAATTTAATAAAGTGACTCTTGATTTTAACTCAACAAGAAGAGCTTTTGAAGCAATGTTTTCTGTAGAAGGACTGCCATTCTTGTCTGCTCTGAATAATGCTATTATGTACCTAGCACGGGATGTGGAAATGCAAATACGCTACCACCAGGCCAGTAGCAATCCAGACTATATTAATCTATTCCTGATCATAATGGAGATACCTGTGCAACAGAGTCCAGAGATTCTGGAGAATGCTTTCCCTATGTTCTGTAAGGCAATGGGCTGTCTGCCAGCCTCGGCACAAGCAAGGATTGCAAAGGTTTGGTCCAAGTTTGATGTTGTTAGGCTGCAGAAGTTATTAGAGTCACTTCAGCAGTTAATAACTGTAAAAATAATCACTGGACAGTTTGGCCGGACCCACACGATAAGTGATGACGAGGGAATAGCAGGCGCGGCACGAGTGATGAAAATACTGTATTATGCCAGCATGATAGGTGGACGCTGTGACCAGCTGGAGTTGATCAAGGAGGAGAGGAAAGTCAACCAGGAGGAAGAGAACGCAATGCATGAGTTTTTCCAAGGTGCTATGGCTCAAGAGCCCAAAGACCAGCACCAGCCAAAGCCAGACCCTCTGGCCACTGAGCTCCAGATCACCCCAATAGACTGCAGGAAACCTTTGATTCCCTTTGAAAACTTTATTAACGATGTGGTGAACGAACACGTGGAGATGGACAAAGACTTCACCAATTATAAGAGTGACACTGGGAGGTTCTCCTACATGATGCACTCCTTCCTGCTCAGCACTGCTACCAAAAACCTAGGCATGTATTTTGATAATCGTATCAGGATGATAAACGAGCGGAGGACTTCCATGTTACAAAGTATAGTGCATGGTGCTCCCACAATGCCATTCCTGAGGGTGCGGGTCAGGAGGGACCACGTCATAGATGATGCTTTGGTTGGGGTAAATATGTTATAATTATTATTTTTTAGACTATTATTATTATGAGATAAAGTAATTACACAACTAGACAAATAGAAACTGGTAATTGTTTATTTGTCATTACCAAACAACCACATTTAATATACAGGTACCTCTCCTCCCCCATCAGACTTCTGAGCCCTTACAAAGCAATCTAATCACCAGCCTATGTCATTTAATTTATATAAACTTGTGAAATGATCTAAGAAAAGTCCCTTCTGAGATAACAGTAATACAGTTACTCCCCCCCCCCCTGCATGCACAGGCACGCATGTGTGCGCACGCACACACAAACACACACACACTAAAAAAAGACATTAACTCTGAGTGCTAGAAAAATCCTGTTGTATTGTTATCAAGAATATCAGTTTATAAGAAAATTCCAGTTTTTTATATAGATTACCTTTGTATTTCAGCTTGAGATTGCAGCTCGTGATAACCCCCAGGACTTGAAGAAGCAGTTGTATGTGGAGTTTGAAGGGGAGCAGGGCATTGATGAGGGAGGTGTGTCAAAGGAGTTCTTCCAGCTCATCATAGAGGAAATATTTAACCCAGACTTTGGTAAGGATGGAAAGGAGAATAGTCCGACAACTTGTAAAGTAACAAAGCATATTTTTGTTTTCTTTTTATCATTTATCATAAGTAATGCAGCACTTAAATATTTTCTATTTTGCTAATATTATATTTTGGTTAACTGTAAATTATAAAAGTCATACTTAATTGTGAACTAATTATGCTTGCTATTCATTGTTTTACCTACGTTCCAGGTATGTTCACCTATGACGATGAGACCCGTCGAGTCTGGTTTAACCCCACGTCATTTGAGAATGATGCTCAGTTCTCCCTAATAGGCATAGTGCTAGGTCTGGCCATCTACAATAATGTCATCCTGGATATCAACTTCCCCATGGTGGTGTACAGGAAACTGATGGGGAAGAAAGGAACTTTTGAGGACATGGTTGACTCCCATCCTGTAAGTTGTCTAGTAACACTTGACGCTCAAATTTGTTTGATTGAAGATAGTAGGCACAAGGAATGTCTTGGTTATATTTTATTCTTATATTTATGTTATAGTACAACAGAAATGCAGAATTCTTCCGTTCGTTGTCGACATTGATTGCATTCATGTCATACTTTTTTTAGAGTTGTCTATCTGTAATTTCAATACATCTCATCAAGGTTTCAGTCTATATATCTTAATGTTTTTTTTTTCAGTATATGTGTAAAATTAAGTTTCCACCTTTAATTGTGGTTAAGGTTTGCCTCTGAATATTTGCCACCTTTAACTCTTCAGACGCTGGCCAGCAGTCTCCAGCAGTTGTTGGACCATGATGGGGACGTAGAAGACGACTTCCTCCTGAACTTTGTCATTGGGTTTAAGGATGTGTTTGAGTCCACTCTGAGTCACCCTCTCAAGGAGAAGGGAGAGGACATCCCAGTCACAAATGAAAATAGGGAGGTGGGTGAAAGTCAAGTTGGACTTGATTGCATTTTGTTCGTTGTTTAGACTTGGCTTGTTGTGCACAATTGCTTATAGAGCAGCGTGAGATAGAGGATTCAGAAAGAGAGATTAGAAAAAAAGGAATGTTTGGCTCACAATAAAATATGAAGAAGTAAAAGTTGCAATTTTTGATAAATAAGATGGGGGTGATCAAACTACAATTATATTACATAGGATAGTAACATTATTTATTTATTTTTGTCTGTTCAAGGAGTACGTAGAGCTGTACGCTGACTACTTACTGAATAAATCTATAGAGAAGCAGTTCCGAGCCTTCAAGAGGGGTTTCCTCATGGTGACAGATGAGAGTCCACTTAAGATGCTCTTCAGACCTGAAGAATTAGAGCTGCTGGTCTGCGGAAGCAAGGTAAGCTCTTAAGAAGTTGATTCAACGTCTTATTAATAAACAGCGTGTTGATTTAAGCACGAGGCAACTAGCCATTGCTATTGCTTTTCTGCTTTGGCAAGTGCCTTGGCTGTCCTGCTGACTTGGTAATTATTGCCTAATCTGTCTTGAAAAATTAAGTTTGGACAAACTTTATGTGTCCAACCAGATGAGTATTTTCATTCTTTTTCTAAATTCAATCAAGTTCATTGCATTGCCTTAATGGAGAGAGAGAGAGAGAGAGAGAGAGAGAGAGAGAGAGAGGTGTTCATGCGTATGAGAATGAGAATCCATGGGAAAAAAGGATCGTCAAAAAACCAACTTGCTCAGAATATTTTTATCAATGTTCATCAGATTAAAGAGCACCAATTAAAACGTATATAGATATGCCAAATAATAGAGCTGTAATTTTTTTGCATTCATTATATAAAAAGATTAAAAGTTGGAAGTATTTAAGGCATTTGACATTCTACATTGTAAAGATATTTTTTAACTCCAGGACTTTGACTTCCATCAACTGGAGGGTGCCACAGACTATGACGGGGGTTTCACCTCAGTGAGCAGGAGTGTCAGGTGAATACCTTTTGATCTTTATTCAATCTTACAGTGGAGAAAATGACTTTCTCTGATTATTGTTATAGGTGCAAGTATGGGGGAAAATTTACAGTGCACACCTCGTAGTTCAAAATATTTATATTGTATTTCTTTAATTTGTAAAATTGGAAACCACACATACCTACATGTGGGCGTGACAAATTCTTTTAATATCAACATTATTGTAAAGGTAAGATTTCCTAAACAATTATATGTACATACCAATAATAGTTTAAAGTTTTGGGCCTTTAGTATGTTAAATATCTAGGTGGTGGTTTGTTAGTGTGGAGACAGTTCTAATTGGGTTACAGTAAGAACATCAAATGAGAAAGATTGGATTACAGTATTAATGATATCAAATGAGAAAGATCTTGATTTTGATCACTGAAAAAAGATGGCAAATTTATAATCAGATTTTCATAATTTCACATCAAATATAAAGCATGATTAAAAGAGCCTTTTATATCAACAGTGACATGATGTTATGTGGAAGAAAAGCCAAGGTTTGTCTGGAAGTGCAGATATTGACTATGTACTACTGTTTTTAGTTCATGTTAGTTAAAACTGTGCACTTATTAAATCGATTTCTTTTTCTAGGAACTTTTGGGAAGTGGTGCATGAATTCTCAGAAGAGCAGAAGCGCCAGTTGCTCCAGTTTGCCACAGGCAGTGACCGTGTCCCAGTGGGGGGACTGTCCAAGCTGAAGCTAATCATAGCCAGGAATGGACCAGATTCTGATAGGTAAAGAGATGGACATAGTGGAATATACCCTTAAAATGTTTAATGACATTTTTCCTGATGATAAGTAGCTGCCATGCTTACCTTCTGCCATGTGCTGACTTTAAACAAGAAAAAAAAAATCTTTTGAAGGCTACTGTATTTGAACCCTCCAATCTGTCAAACATAACTATTATATTTTTAACCATAAAATGGCCGAGTTATATTTATTATATCTTAGATATTCTTTTTAAGGTTACCTACTGCACACACATGTTTCAATGTCCTACTCCTACCAGACTACAGCACCAAGGATAAATTGAAAGAAAGATTGCTCAAAGCCATCACCCATGCTAAAGGATTTGGAATGCTCTAAGCACACACTGGGATAAGAAGCAGGGGTCCATTTCACAAAAGAGCTTATGTGAAAAATTAGGTCTGAATGTTATTAAGATCAAAACTTTCAGTTTGCTTTAACTGAAAATAAATGGTCAGTAATCCACTTGAATTATTGAGTCTATTTTGCAAAAAGTAATGACAAATGCCACGAACCAGTAGTTACTTGCATGGACTGCATTAGATCTAATTGAGATTGAATTACTGAAAAAAAAAACCTTAGTGTCCAAGTTTAAGACCAATTTCGACTTATTCTAGTTTGAATCTGGCCCCAGAATTAGTACATCCGCCATTGGCAGCAAGTGAACATGACTTTTGTGGTCTTGAAATATACTGTTGTGTTATTGCATGCTGGGGGATGATGCAATAAACTTAGCATGGGAGACGTTTGGTTTAAGTCTGTGGAGAGACCCATAACCTTTGGTTTGTGCAGAGATTGCATCAGTTTTTTTTTTTTTTTTTTTTTTTTTTTTTTTTTTTTGTTACATTTTCTCCCTCCCCCATTCAAGATTTCAGTGCAAGTACAGTGCTTTTGTAGGAATTCACATTGCTTAAAAATGTGTCCAAATATTGAAGTACAATTTTTTTTTTAATGTTGTAAATTTAGTGCTTTGTAATTTGGTGCAATACTGAAGTATAATGAACTGTACTTAATGACAAAAGCTGTACGATTTTCAGATCTCTTTCTTACCAAAAAGCTTTGTGCTTTGATATGCTTCAAAATAACCAGGAGATCCCAGATATAAAATCTGAGGCAAAGGCCTTGACAGAAAGACAATTAGCACCATATTGCCAAGTTTTATATTGATATCCATATTGAAAACTAAAAGAAATTTAGCTTCATTAATGTTGTAAATGATAACAACTCCAAGAAAATGTACAAAATGTAATTTTGCTATCAGTTTGTATCAACATCCTCAAATTTTCATTGTTCATTTCATTATCCTGTCAGTTTCTCAAAGTACACCATATGAAATGTTTTAGAGAGTTGCCGTTACTTTGTGGTGATACTGTGCCAGCCCTGCTGAAGGAAGTGGGTGTTTGAAACAATAAAAGATACAAATATGCAAAAGTTGTTTATTAGATTTGCTCACAAGGCGATGCTCACATCTGCAATTGCGTTTCACTTACAGAGTTACTCCCTAGTAGTCACTTTTTACATCCACAGTTGATAAGCATATTTATAATTATTCGTTACAACAGACTTATAAATGCAAATAGAATTTTCACCAAACAGTCATTTCGTATCTTTTTATTACCAGATTGTGAGATTCTAACTGCAATATTAAGAATCCAATTTTAAATGTCTTTCTCTTTAAAAAATACTATAGTCTTGTGATCTTGCTTTACAATCCCTAACATTTCTCTAAAATACAAATATTTACATCTCCTGCACTTCTGAGTAAAAATTACAAATCAACCTCAATTGTTCTAAAAGTCTCTAAGGTAGAAATAATTTCCTACTGGATTCAGATATTTATGTTCAGTTTCTTAGTGCTTGCAGGTACACATTATATACATATCTTCTATCCTTCACATCATCAGAATTCCTCTGAACAGTGCTAAAAAGTTCACCCAATAATCAAAAAATGGTGCAGCAATATTTTTTACTATTATAAAAATAGTTTCACTTCTTTTTCTTGGGTCTACCTCTCCCATCAGGTGTACCGTCTGCCTTCCTCTTCTGTCCCTGTGAAGACAAAACTTTTAATTAACTGTCAAAATTGGAAGAAAAATTGTTATTTATGCAATATTTCCTGCATGTAAGCAATTTTCACCACAAGTAACAATACAAAATGGAAAACAAATTTTAACTTACATTAGAGTAGTGAAATTGTTACAATCATATTCACTTTTTTTTACGAAAACATTCAACAGAAATGTATTTTTAACAAAACAAGCAAAACTTGATTTATGCTTCAAGTCAACTAAAGCAAGAGATTGTTACATCCAAATTTAAAGTGAAGATTAATAACATATATAATATAAATAATTTTCCTTACCTTTGGTGTTCCAGTTTTTGGTCCCCTCTTCTTCCTCTCTGCCTTCTCTCTCTCTTCCAGCTCCATATTCTCTCTCTCTATCAGAGTGATCAGAGTATTGCATCTCCTCTGAAGCTCCTGGAAAGATGAACATTCTCTTGAAAGCACAGTAACTCCAATACTTTAAAAATCAAGGTAAAAATTATATAAAATGTGAGAAGGAGGATGATTAAACCTACTAATGACAGAACTCATTGTCTGTGTTGCAGCTAATGAAATTAGATTCTGCTGCAATTGGTATCAGATAGTTTAATGACAAGCCTCATTGTACGTCTTTACATGTGCATTCTTTGAACATGCAAATATAACTTTAAATCATAAGTTATACTGTTCCCTTACCATGGCTGTCCTGGACTTGATAAACCAGTCAAATCTGAACTGTGGCGCCTGCCTGACACTGGCTCTCAGCTCATCATAGACATTCTCTTTATCAAAGCCTAGCTTATGGAGCATACAGACCAGGAACCTGTCCTCTTCTTCAGTGTAGTTCTTGCCTTTGTTGGTGCCATACTGAATACGCAGCTGGTGGAATGGGGCCCTGTACCTGGCCATCTAAAAACAAACATATTATGTGAAGATGTTTTTTTACTTGGTGCACCCAAAAGCAGAGTCCTAAGAGCCCTGTGCTGGCATGGTTCATTTTCAACAAATGCTTGATATATTCTACCGTGACTCAAGTCACATTTAAATAATGAAAAAAAAAAAAAAATTAATTAAAATTAAAAAAAAAGTAAAATATAAATTTACTATCACTTGCAACAATATACTTATTTATCATCAAAAAGAAATCCAGAGGACGGCTATTTGTCAACACTGAAACACGTCAAGTTGTGCATTTGCTGTTTATCTGCCTGCACTGCACAATACATACCTTGGCATCCATTGCCTTCTTGATACTGATTCTCCTCTGTATCTTGGCCTCTCCTCTCTCTATCTGAGCCATGATCCTATCAATGTCCTGCAGCTCGTGACATCTCTCCCAAAACACACTGGAATACTCCATCACCTGGAAAAACAGAGTTAAATGGACGCAACCCTTGATTATTTTTCGAATTGGACTTTCAATTTTCAGAGAGTGAAGCTAAAATTTACATTTAAAATTAAGGAGTTTAACACAAACAATATTGAGAAGCAAATTCAATTCACCTGTTTAATTCTAAATTTAGTAGGCCTGGAACAAAAAGAGATTGATTCTAAAAGGTTATGAACTCAAATGTGTAACTGAGTTAAAACCAGATTACCCACCTCTTCTGGACTTTTGCCCTCCACTTCTTTTGAAATGCTTTCAACATCATCTCTACCATACTTCTCATTTGCCTTAATAAACTGATTGAACTCCCTCTTACTCCAGTTTACAAAGCCCTGAAAGAAAAATGATTGGCAAAATTAGAATGTAGTGATAATCATGTTATAATATTATATTTTTTGATAAAATATTACAAGGGGCATTGTTAATTTGATAATTAAAGGGGAAAAATTACTGCAAAAAGGATTGTCAGAAATATACAAATTCATAAAAGGTGATCTGCCATGCCCTGTATATGCAAACTAAATACATTTTACTTAATCCTTTGGTACCTCTTTCAAAAGATCTTCCTTCTCGCCAATCTCTTCCTCTGTGAGGGCGTCTGCTTCATCAATTTTCTTTTGTTCTTCCTTTCGTTTCTTTTCAGAGTCAGAGCCATACTCTGGGTCTTTAGGGACCTTAATATAAACAAGATACTGGATTATATAAAAATCTTTAAATGTAAATAAAAGCACACAGGACTGACATCAGCACAAATATTAACATTCCATTACTCTGTGAATCAACCTCAATGAAAAACCTTTAGAGAAAATTTGCACTAATTCAATCTAGCTTTCTCATAAAATGTACAATTTAACTGCAGCCTACCTTGTATCCAATGCTCTTCCTGTAGAAGTAGATTTCTTTGTCTAACAGCTCAAATAATCTTGGTGGAAAGAACTGAAAATCTTGCACATTGGGCTGTTTTGGTGGTCGTGGAGCCTGAAATGATAAAACGTTTGGTAGTAACAGAGCAAAGAAAGTTACTTTTACACAGACTGTGATGTCATTATTTTTACATGCAAGGTCTTCAGTATAAGTTAATGGTACAATGCACTGACAAGTAGATATGGTATCAGACTAGTAAAAAAAGTTTTTGAAAAGCACTATTGTGTGGGACATATTTTCACATCATTGATAGATTTACTTTCATTAAAAATTATTTTAAATTTGGAGTTCATGCTTTGTAAGAATTATAGTCAAAATGAACTGAAAAGTTAAAACCTATATACCTTGGGAGCTTTTGGCTCATTTACTCTGAGGGCCTCTCTGAAGTAAGCATCTACGGCATAGTTTGCTTTTCTTTCTCTCTTTGGAGGTTCAATCCAGGCTATACCTGACGTCTTCTGGTGACTACGAAAATCTTCTCCTTCAAATTTGTATGCACTGTCAATTGTGAAGTTACGCAGAGAGCTTTCTCCCAGTGCTTCAAGGCGCTTTTTCATTTCCTCTGTCTGAGAAGAAAAAAAAATAAATAAAATAAAATGTAAATTCTTTCCACCAAAAGAATTCAATATTCTTTATAACAGAATCTGATGTAATAAATGGTGTAACAGCATGGTAGTCAATTTTTATATCTTACTGAATGGCACTTTTCAAAACTGAACTATTGACATGTAACATTTATGGCTATAAACTGGTGTGACATTACAAGCAAAAAATAAAACCTATTTTCTTGGAAAATTCATTTAAGTTAATCATGAACACAAAAAGAATAAATAAATAAATAAATAAATAAATAAATAAATAAATAAATTGAAATGAAAATAAAATAATCAAAACATGAAAGAAATATTTTCAGCTTACTCTTCTCTCCGACTCTGTTAAGATGGCATCTATGTCCTTGTCAGATATAGTGCTGTCCTTGGATGCAAACACAGCATCTGCACCGTGTCGAATCATGTCAAGTACATCTTCCTTGTTAAGGCGGTTACTGGCACTATCCAAAAGTCGACCTAAATTTAAACAAAAAGAAATAATTTCTTCTGTAGAGCCCATACTCTTGGCAACTCTGCATATAGTGATCTTTACTTGATACAGGGAGCAAAATGACAGACGCTTCATCACTTTACACCAAAATTAAAAGTATTCTATTTAAGACTCACCCATATAAAAGGAATTTATAATAGAAACATTTAATCAAGGTAGTTCTATATAGAACTATGAGAACCAATTTATCACATAAAGTCAGAACGTTGTACCAACACTATAGTTAGGATATATTTTGTAATCTAGATATATTATTATTATTATATGTAATGATATGATACAATACCTTGTTGAATGACAATATTATCCAGCCTAAGTTTCATCTCGGCTTTCTCTATAATCCTCTCCTCCACCGTGTTTTCTGTGATCAGCCTGAGGACCCTCACCTGCTTCTTCTGACCAATACGATGAGCACGATCCATGGCCTGCAAGTCTACCTGTGGGTTCCAGTCAGAGTCGTAGAGGATAACAATATCGGCTGTAGCCAGGTTGATGCCCAAACCCCCTGCCCTGGTGCTCAACATGAAGATGAACTTGTTACTACCAGGACGGTTGAACTCATTGATAGAAGCCTGCAAAAATTACACATAAAAATAAATTAATAATAATACTAATAATGAATTTCAATTTCATCTATTTTTTTTTCAACAATTTCTTCAGATTCCTGCCTCATACTATAATTGAATATGAAAGAAAGAAAAAACCTTCTTTAACATTGCAGATAATAATCAAATCTGTGAATTCCCTGTCCATCTGGAAAAAAAATCATTAATCCATGCCATTTATTCTCCAAAGTTGAAAAGCAAGAATAATTCTTCAAATTGTAGTAGTATGAAGAGAGTGAAGACCAAGCTGTGTTACCTGTCTCTCTTCATGTGGAGTCTGACCATCCAGCCTGCAGTAGTCATGTCCTCTCCACACACAGTAGTCCTCTAGGATGTCCAGCATACGGGTCATCTGGCTAAAGATCAACACCCTCGAGTCTGGAATTGGGTCATGAGGAAAGATTGTTTAATGGAATTTTAAAGCATAAACTAGCTAACCAACCGAAATGTCAACAGTCGTTAAATTCTGAAAATACAAGACTTATTGGAGTGTACAGCATATGTTATTTTGTTTTGGGACAGATTATGAAATTTTCATTAAAAAAAAAAAAAAAAAACTTGCAGCCAGCATGAATCTAGTTCACGTGCTGAAACAGCCACTTGCACAATGATAGCTCAATATAACATTTCAACCACTCATCTTACCTTGTGACTTGAGTTTGGGTAGCAGTTTGTCCAGTAATACCAGCTTACCACAGTTCTCTACAAGGTGGAGATCAGTGGTGTAGGGAGGACCTGAAACAACACACCACTGCATTCAACTTCATCTGTTCAATTACTGCACTATTTCATAACTAAAATACTTTGTTTCACGTCCATGGGGTCATGCAATTGGCATGAATCAAGACTTAGTATACTTTGTGATGATTTATAGGAATTATTTTAAACTACCACTCTCACAAACTCTTCTATAAATTTGAAAGATCTCACTTCAGAAGCATAATTTTGCACAACATTGTTTCCAAGAATTACTGTCACATTTTCCATCAACAAATTTCACATACCTGGTTCAGCACCATCAAACAGATAGGGATGATTGGAACACTTTCTCAGCTGCATGAGGATATTCAACAACCTCATCTTGTCAGACTTGCCTGCCCCATTCACCACATCTATGTCCTTCATCAGTATCTTGGTGTACCTGAAAGATTATGCATCAAATATATCAACCCTGATGAAAACACTGACAAAAGTGGGCAAAAGAAATGACAGAGAAGGTTGGAACCAAATTCATGTCCAACTTCAAAACCTTTTTCTCGTTTTCGAAAACCATATTTTAACACAGTATGTTGAAAGTAATCAAGTTCTGCAATAACAGCATGTAGAATGTTAAATCCTATTTGTACCTTTTTGAAGAAAAGGAGAACAAGTTTTGATAGAAAGTTTGATGAGCAATGTATATTATTATATCAAACTGTGGTTATTCATGCAAAGGAAGCCTTACCATTCTCTTTGCATTTTACTGAGACCAACATAAATTTTTGTCTCCTTCTTGGGCAAAAGTGCCTTCTCTACATCTGACTTGAGACGTCTTAGTAAGAATGGTCGCAATACCTAAAACAAAATACAAATATGTTAACTTCGTCATACATTTAACATCATGACATTTATTCAAACATCATTTACACTTTACATTACTGATCAGGAGTTTGCAATCAAGCTTTTCTTCATATTTTCTTCAAGCTTTTTATCTTGACGTAAACTCAGGCACACAACTTACCGAGTGCAGCCTGGTAACCATTTCTTCCTTCCCTCCGATCAGTTCAGTGGCACAGAACCAAGAGTCAAAATCCTGAAGTAAATAATATACTCTTTTATTTTCATGTCTCATGGCAAAATATTTCAGTTTTTTTCTGTTTACAGAAGCACAAAAACATTTTTAATCAAAATAAATTGATTCATACCAATTTTTAACTTCAGAAAATATTTTCCTTTGCCAAATATTTTTAAAGAACACAAGGTCTACTATACATGACTGTTAAATGATGTACAAAATACAGCGTACCTCTGAAGAATTAAAGACATCAGGCAGTAAGAAGTTCAGCATGGCCCACAGTTCATGTAAGTTATTCTGCAGTGGTGTGCCTGTCAGTAACATGCGGTTGGTCGACTTGAACTCTCTGACTATCTCAGACAGCTAGAAATAAGATATAGATCAATTTTCACAAGTATCAAAATATATTTTCACCTCTATACAATTCTTTGACAAAAGCCAACTGCAAAATAATTTTTTAAAAAGCCTCAGTTTTTTTTTAAATTTAATATTGACAAGTTTCTATAAGCAAATACTTCATTTTGCCAAATGATTAAAAAATATTTCCAATGAGGGTTAATATTCCATTTAAGAGAATAATAATAATTGAACCCATAATGAAAAATTATTCCAAGAACACTTACCTTGGATTTTTCATTCTTAATCCTGTGTGCTTCATCAATGACCAGATATCTCCAGTTGAACTTCCTCAGCACTCCCTTCTCACGGATACACATCTCATAGGAAGTGATACACACGTCCCACTCTCCAGGCAGCATGGTGTCACGGATAAAAGCAGCCTGGAAATATACATTTCTCTATGAGTAAATACTTCTACCTTGGGAGTTCAGTCAGTGATAAATTGACTCCACCTACATGCTGTTTGGGATCTTCCTGAAACGCCACTTTTGCTAAATTGATATTTATATGCCACAATCATTTTCCAATCCCCTTCCTCACAATTATAACAAAATTCTCTTGAATGATTGTTGAACACTCACACTTAAAACAATGAACTGAAGGATGTCAACAACAGAAACTTAAGCAACATGAGTGTTTAATTTATCAAACCACAAAGTTGCTAGTGGTGAAACATAGTATCATTACCCTGGTGTTAGCATCTCCTATCAGGCATACAGCCCTGAGTGTGGGGCACCACCTCTTGCACTCTGCCATCCAGTTGGCCAGCGTAGACTTGGGAACAATGACAAGGTGGGGAGATGGGATGTTCTTGTAATGCTTCATGTAGCCAAGTAAGGAGATAGTCTGGAGAGTTTTTCCTAAACCCTGGAAACATTGAGTTCATCTACGTATGATTTTTTGAAATCATATCTCTGTGGCATTTTTTCTTTTTGTCTCATATTAAATACTTCCATAACCTTATATATGTATATATAATGAAGACATTTTAAAATTGGTATTGTGGCAAATATGAAAAGCAACCTGCATAAAGAACATAACTTTAAAATGTGATAATTATAATTCTTTAGGAGTATGATCTATCAGAGGCCTTACCATTTCATCAGCCAGGATACCATTTATACCATGTTCATATAGGGAAATCATCCAATTCAGACCACGAATTTGATAATCTCTCATTTCACCATCAACAATATCTAAAAATAATAATGATTATAATAAATAAATAATAATTTAATATAAATCAAGAAAAGCAAGGTAGTCAGCATAAGTTATATAAAAAGGTGGGAGCTAATGTCTACATTTACTGCCTGTATTGTTTATCAGTATAGAAATAATAACATCTTTTATCGCCACTTGATATGGCAACTGCACTGTTCTCAAAACAAAGCCACACATGGGAATTTTTCTCACTATTTGGTCTACTCATAAATAGCTTACATTTAGGACTTTCATCAAATCTGAATTCTGAACTGTGAGCTTTTCTCTCCTCATTTAAAAGCTCTTCATCTTCTTCTTGCTCTGTGCGGCGATGACGGTGACTGGAACAAGGGCAAACAAAATTATGTAAAATCACTATTACTACTAAAAACAAACTGTTTAATATGCTTCTTCTTTCTCTTTCTATTTTTTAAACTATAAAACTGCTCAAGTTATTTTTCTGTCAAGCTGTAACTTGATAACTATTGTGCACCAAACACTGTGTTTCCAAGTACATTTCACAAAACTTTGATTTCTAATAATATATGTTGATATAACTAAACACTGAGCCTGAATACATACTCTCCTGCCTCAAGGAGCTTGGTCTTCTCATCAGGCTTCTTCAACCTTGGCCTCCCTTGTTTCATCTTCAGTGGACTTGTTGGGGTCTTGGCTCCCCTATTGCCAGTACCTGTGCTGATGAAATGGGCAAACAGCTCTGTCTGCTTTAAAAGAAACTCAAACCTGTTCCCCCTGTCACTTTCCTAAAACATAGGTAGAAAACTAAAATATAATCTTCCAAAAACTACATGATAAACATTGATGAAAATGGGCACATAAACAAAAGCCTTAATAAAGGTTTTGGTCATTTGTTTAGAAATGCATGTCACAAGTCAAAATATATATTTACTTTAGTACATAAAAGATTTTTCAGTTTTAAGGATAAAAAGCAAAGACATAATAGCATGAATCTAGTGTCCTTTAATGCCCTTAACTGGCAGTGTCCTTACCAGTTTGGCTTCAAAATCTCTGTCATCTCCTTTTCCTTTAGGTGGTGTCTTAAGCTTAATGGAGGGACCTGGTATGCCCTGAAAATCATAGGGTTTTATTATAGGTTTAGTTTTTAAGGTTTACATTGGGAGAGATACTTGGCGTAAACAATACTTCAACTTGACATAAAAATACAACTTTGGGGCATCTTACAGCACATCATGGTATATCATTAATCTGCATCGTTCTGTTAACATTTGTTTCCCATTAGTTATGTACTTATTAGTCAAGTTGATGCTAATAAAATTATATACCAGGCTTAACTAAAATCAAAGATATATAGAAGAGTTAATTATCGTAGAGTGCAGTAAGGGCTTGTCTTTGAGTGCTTAACACAGGGAAGTTACACCCTGTGTCTTGTTGTCTAGAATAGAGTATTGGCAACCGCAATTCTAGGCTATATCATATTTATGAACTAATGAAGACGTTCGATTTCATTTCTAAACTGTAACAGGAACTGTCTGTCCATATAATATAATGGCAGGTTTACCAAACAAGACTCGTCGATAAATTCCACCGCAAAAATGTCATGTTATGAAAATTACAGCCAAAATACCATCTTTATTCAAAACTTTGTAACAAAAAGAAACCGGCGGCATTGTTCATGGAGGGAGCCATCTTGATTCTTTGTGCATTATAAGCAAGACGCTTTATAAGTATTTATATAAATTTAACATAATATCAATACTTACTTCAGATTCCATCTGCTCATCTGCAGATGATTCTGACTCTGATTCCGACATTTTGTCCTACTGTTGATTAAATACTCGCAAAAACGTTTATATCGGGATCGCGATTGGAAAATACGGCCTTCTTGGCGCGCTGCTTAATCTCCAATCCCTGGACATTATTCTGATCTTTTATTAATACTATAAATATAAAGGAAAACATATTTTCCATAATATTCATTCTAATAAGTATTGTTTTGATAATTATCAATAGATTGATAGAGTAATAAGACTTTAATATGTATGTGTCTATGTTTTATAGAAGAGTGTGCTTTGAGATTATGGCTCAAGACGCACCACAACCAATACCTGCTATCGCTATCAAGCATCGGTCGTCATTGCATAATGAACGTAGGGCCTATAACTTACCGTAATAATTTCGAATAGATAAAACACTTCCTCATGGTTAAATTTACCCATGCCGTTCTATGTTGTTTGCGTTTTGCTATAATCTTTAAGATATTATTATTATGACAAACACAGATTCCAGAATAATTGCCATAATAATTGCTGTTTTGTTGGTAAAATGGAATTCATTTTATTTAGAAATTATTCATAGAACTATGAGTTGTTTACAATAAATTAAAAGATTTAGGTGTAGTTTGTGAATTCATAATTTTATAAAGCTTGAAAGACGTGAAAGTTTACATTGCGGAGGGAATTGTTAATCTTTTGAAAATAACAATCAAAATGTGTTATTACCATCTTCGCACTGACGGATTTAGAGGGGGGTCAGGGGGGACGCCCCACCCCTACCCCCTTCGGTTTCTGAAAAATGTATTACACCAATATTTCCCTCTTGAAATTAGAATATGGACTGGCTGAATCATAATTCTAAACCGTACCAAGGGAACCGTTTGCCCTCCAAAACACCAAAAATTTTCGGGGCCCTTGAGAAGGCCCCGAACCACACGTCAAAGGGGCGATGGTCGGCTTCGCATCCGAGGCTTGTCATTCCGGACACCACTTCAAATAATCCTGGATCCGCCTTTGCTTCGCCATTGGGACACGGGTCCCTATTACATGCCCTTAAAGTAAACACATAAAAATTAGAGTGAAATCTTTTTTAAAAATTAGTTAATTAATGGTAATCAAAACTCACATTATTCGTCCGCAATGATTTGGTGCCTACATTTTAAGTTTATTTTTTTAACGACATAAAATAATTACTTAATTACTCTTATTTAAAACCCATTTGCTTACAAAGCCATTATTTAGAAAAAAATGTTATTTTTCAATTTTCACTGCAAATCGAGATACGATACAAAAAGTCTCGTCAACCTACACATGCAAAAATATAATATAATATAATATAATATAATATAATATAATATAATATAATATAATATAATATAATATAATATAATATAATATAATAGGTTGTGCAGAAAGACAAGATCGGGAAGGCTGGGCGAAAAATAAAAGATATCTTCGGGTGCGGCGTCACTTAAATTAATTGCTCCAACGATTTGTCTCGGCTTTAATTGGGTCAAGTTTATACACTCATTTATTGACTTTTTATGCAAGCAGTCTGTATCTCATGGCGAGAATGTTTTTCCTGTCCAGCTTTGTTAACGATATTCCGTGAAAGGAGCACCGTAGCGGGAGTGGGGGGCATTTCATATAGGCTATTCAATATATTTCAATGAACTGTAATGCTTCTAAAAGGCATGACGTCATAAAAGAAGTGTTCAAGGCGGTAAACTGAACAATCATAACAAATGCATATCCCTGATCGATCCTTCCTTTTCTAAGGAATGCTTCCTCTTTGTCTTTCTATGAACAGTAATCTAGATAAATAGCCTCGGGTTTCAGCAGATGCACCTGTCATACCTCACATGACCAGCAGATGGCGGCACCAGCTAATGAGATGCACGCGGAAACGAGGTCAGTTGTATTCGAAGATGGCGGGTTGAAAGGTGCTTTGTCTTCCGAGAAAAAGAAATTTCAAATTTGTTATAATTTAAGTAAGTATATATTTAATTACCTTATTCATAGGTTTACAGGTAATATATAGATAATTTGTATATGTGATCGGCAAGGTAAGACCATTGCGATCGTGCAAATTCGTATGTGTAACAGTTCACGTTTCTTTGTTTTTGTTCGCAGTTGTCAAACATGGCGATCGATATTTGTATGATTCATCCGGAATTTGCAATGTCCATGTTTTTAAAGAAATGACTCGGCCCCTTATCCGATGCATCATATCTCTTGGGCACTGCAGTAATAAACTGGAGAACCTTTGCACCAGGAAGATAGTTGCCCAAAAGGCTTTCCGTGAAATAGCTCGTTTTAACCCCTCGACAGCTGTCAAAATCAGCTGACTTTGCCTTTACTATTCAAGAAGGTAATGGTTACTTTGTATTTTTCTTCTAGTTTATGGATTTTATTGATGTCACGCCTTAAGAAAGTTTACGTTCGCTTTGTATTTTAATAGATGAGGGTTCTTATATATCAACAGGTCTTGGATAAATGTATTCAGTAAGACGTAAGACGCAGCGTGTTGATGTCAATTTCACAAGCCAGACTTATTAATGACAGTTGAAAAAAAACTTTCCTATATATTCCTTAAGATGTAAGTATTTCCCAGTTCTTGTCACACCTATGTCATTATTTTGTTTAAAGTTGATTTTATCAGTAAAATCAATTTGGAAATTCACTTATTGGCTTAAGAAGTTACTTAACTTGTCAAAGATGGGTGTGTCTGTTGTTGTGTGGTCCTATGAAAGATGTAAAATGTTTGGTACTTTTGTAGTGTACCCCCCCACCCTGTAACTTCCTGAAACTTTCATTTTTCAAACATTTTTTTACTTTGTCTTTTTCACCTATGTCAAAGCTGTTGAAATAAAATGTTTTTGTAATTACCTGTGGTCTTTTTATTAGTTTTAATCACGTTTAATCCACCCCATTGAAATACAATGTGAAAATTTACGATGTACCTGCAGTCAACAACTTGCCGCATTTTCGTTGGCTAATTCTTCCTTATTTTATGTGAACATAGGATTGATACATTGTATACTTGGACTTCCTCTGTGAAATTATTATGAGCTACTTGTTCACATAAAATTACCCTAGAGTTAGCCAACGAAAACGCGGCAAGTTATTGACTGCGGGTGTAAATTGAAGATTCTAACATTGTATTTCAATGGGCTGGATTAAACCTGATTAAAACTAATAAAAAGTCCACAGGTAATTAAAAAAGCATTTTATTTCAACAGCTTTGACATAGATGAACAAGAAAATGTAAAAAACTGTTTGAAAAGTGAAAGTTACAGAAAGTTACAGGGTGGGGGGGGGGGGTATACTACAAAAGTACCAAATGTTTGACTAAATTGGGCATGGATTATGTATTTTGCTGTTTTAAATTCAGATATCAGAAACTAGGCCATATTGAAAAATGTAATATGTATTAACTTAAAATTATGAATACAGTAACATTTTTAGGAATAAAGAACAGACAGATTTTTGTGTGTTAAAATGTAAGTTCAATATGGAAGTGATTAATTCACCAGAGAAAGTGTCAACATATTTAATGACAGTGAATTCTAAAAATTAAAAAAAAAAAAAAAAAAACAGTCAGTAACCTTTAAATGTACTTTATGTTTTTAAGTTTGATTTACTGATTTGAAGTAAGAGTGTTGATTGTGTTGTATGGAATATAGCAGTCTGATTTCTAAATTTTTTTTTTTAGAATGAAGTGACACCTATTTAATAATACCAAATTGTATTTAATATAAGCTCTGGATATAGATAAAAATACTTCAATTATGAGTAAAACAAATAAGAATTTTAATGACATTTTAATCTGTACATTATTATTTCTAGGCAATTATTGCATAACTGTTTGAAATATGAGGTACTTGTTATGAAACAAACCTGGCATTTCGACAGAAGTGATAACTCGATTTGCTGCTAATAAGTTACATTGTGTGTTGTTTTCCTGCATACCGTCATGAAAAGGTGATTGATAAGAACATTTCTTCATTGCTTCAGCAGAAAATAATTTGTTGCTTCTTTCAATGGGTGTTAGGTGTACATATTTCAAGTGTGAAGGTCCTATCCCTGAAGTAAAACAAAAATATAACAAACAATGCTTGTATCATCAGATCTTATTTTAGTACATGAATGTTTAGTTTAATGTTTAGTTTATTTATCAATATCACCTGTATTTTGTTTACATTTTTTTGTAGCCAGGTGACCTAAACAAGGCTTCCACATGATAGACTATCTGATGAACATGGCATTTAGTTGTCAGCAGGAACCTGTTTTAAATTTGGTTTTATCTGTTAATGTTCAGTTCAGTTGAGGACTGAGAGGTGTCAAGATCTCAAGTACCTGTACTAGTAGATATAACAAGTGCTCAAAGTTGTCCCCCAAATGAAAATGACCTTTAAGTTAACATTAGTTAGGAGAAATCTCCATGGAAAGCACTTGATTTATGTGCTACGTGGCTGAACTCCACAAGGTCATCATGAAGAAAGTGATAAATTATATGAAGGTTCAATATTTGTTGTCATTTATAAATGAGATAACTGATGTCAGGCAAGCAACATCAGGTAAAATATTTACTGTACTAGTAGGTTTTTGATAAAAGAATATTATGAAAGTCATTTATCATCTACAGTTGCTAGGCCAATAAAAAAGTATTTGGTTATTGCTGTTACAGTATTTACTTAGAAACGAGTGTAGAGTTTGAAGTAATATCGCATTAGTGTGCTGTTTATAATTTGTGTCTGACCAATCAAACCACCCTGATATCAATGGCACTTGCTGTGCCTCCACACACTGTTTGCAGAAGTTTGTGTTTGGGATCAACCTAAATCCTTTGATCTTGAACTTAAATGTAAATATTTATACATGATATTCTTATTTTGGTAGTGGAGTGTCATTATGGGGCCTTTCAAGCCAGGGATTGAGAGCACCATATTTTAGAATGCTCATTAAATCTAATCATTCCATCATGCATCAGATTATACCTACACCACATAGATATATATTTTTCAAAGTTTGATATATTTTAGAGGATATTTGTCTGTAGCTATTCAAATTTACTGACTGCTGAATATTTTCACTTAACTTGCTTTAGCTGTGGGTAGGGTTTAAGTTTCAGTGTATTTTAATGTATCAAGTATCAATTTATCCACATTAGCCCGTCAGTTATTTACATGTAATTTTTATTTATTTATTTATTTATTTATTTTTAATTCCAGGTGCAATTTTCCTGTGAGAGAGATCAATGGTTGTAGAACACACGATGGCCTCCCCAGCACCTTCCTCAACAGACACCATGACATCAACGTCAACATCAAACTCAGTAGAAGAGCTTGACATCACCATCAACACAAAGTGCAGCCTGTGCACTGAGACCTACACAATCCCAAAAGTGTTAAGTTGCTTCCACACATTCTGCCAGCCATGTTTGGAGAAAATGCAGGAGATCCCTGAAAAGATCCAGTGCCCCACGTGTCGCCAGGAGACCCTCCTGCCTGCCTCTGGTGTGGTGGGATTGCTACCTGATTATGCTGTGAGTAACCTGCTGGAAGCCAATGCAGAGATTGGCAACGCCCTGAGCTGCACGGGATGCAAGAGTAAGGACACCAATGCTGTTGCACGCTGCTTTGACTGTGCTAATTTCTTATGCCCAAATTGTGTAATGGCCCATCAGTTCATGCATTGCTTTGAGGGACACAGGGTGCTGACCCTAGGGGAGCTGCAGAATAAGAATGACCAGGAAGTCAACGTGGAAAAAAGCGTCACCTGCAGCCAGCATAAGAATGAGATCATGAAGTATTTCTGCAAGGTTTGTGAGACCCCTATTTGCAAGGAGTGTACCCAGGGGGATCACAAGGGCCATGAGCATGACGTCACCACGGAAGTTGGTGGCAAGCAAGTGGAAATGCTGCGCCACCTGGTGGATGAAGCCAAGGTCAAGGCCAACAACCTGCGTGGTGCATCAAAGAGTGTTGAGCATTCGTCAAACCGCCTTCAGATTCTGTTTCACAAAGCCCAGAATGAGATCAATGACACATATAACTTCTACTTATCAATGCTTGAAGAAAGGAAGCAAGAGTGCCTGAAAGAGCTGGATGGTGTATACAACTCCAAGCAGGTCTCCTTATCAGCTGTCACACAGAAAATGCAGGACTCCATTGAAAAGCTCTACCAGTCTGCAGAGTTTATCGAAAAGTTAACAAAATATGCCAGTGTGACAGAAACCCTGATGTTCAAGAGAGTTTTAGACAGCCGCATCCAAAGTATCATAAACTACAACCCAGATGTCAGTGCCCAGAGCATGTTTGACATTGAGTTTGTGTCAAACTACCAAGCCATTCAAGTTGGGGTGCGCAACACCTTTGGTTACATTCGCCAAACAGCTGACCTGAACATGCCACCGAAGCCACAGCCCATCGCCCGCCCTAATGGGGTCAAGATGCCTCGACACCCCAATGGTTCCCTTGGGCTGCTGCCAAACGGCACTGGGAGTCTGTTTGAACCCAACCCTCTCACCAAGGCATTTGGCTCCAATAGCAGTTTGAACAGCTTCTGTACCACCACGTCTACTACCACAACCAGCAGTAATGGCTACGAGAAGTGGTCAAGTGGAGGCTTCGAGATCATGCAGAATGGTGGTGGCAGTGTTGTTGGTAGCAATGGTGGTGTGGGTGATGTTTTTTCCACAGCAGCCAGTACTACTCTCCCAGACCCTGTGATGGATTTGACCTCCAAGCTGATTACGGCCAGTCTATACCCACCCAAGATCTCACACATCAAGAGGCAAAAGATGATCTACCACTGCAAGTTTGGGGAGTTTGGCGTGATGGAGGGCCAGTTTACTGAACCCAGCGGCGTAGCTGTGAATGCTCAGAATGACATCATTGTTGCAGACACCAACAACCATCGAATCCAGATCTTTGATCGTGAGGGGCGGTTCAAGTTTCAGTTTGGGGAGTGTGGGAAGCGAGATGGTCAGCTGCTATACCCAAACCGGGTTTCTGTCGTGAGGTCATCAGGAGACATTGTGGTGACTGAGAGAAGTCCAACCCACCAGGTCCAGATCTACAACCAGTATGGCCAGTTTGTGTGCAAGTTTGGTGCCAACATCCTCCAGCACCCCAGGGGGGTCACTGTGGACAACAAGGGGAGGATCATCATAGTGGAGTGCAAGGTCATGAGGGTGATCATCTTCGACCAGATGGGGAATGTCCTTCACAAGTTCAGCTGCTCAAAGCATCTCGAGTTCCCAAATGGTGTGGTGGTGAATGACAAGGAAGAGATCTTCATCAGTGATAATCGAGCCCATTGTGTAAAGGTCTTCAGCTACCAGGGGGTTTTCCTACGGCAGATTGGTGGTGAGGGAGTGACCAATTATCCCATTGGTGTAGGCATCAACCAGGCTGGAGAGATCCTCATTGCAGACAACCACAACAACTTCAACCTGACCATCTTCACCCAGGAGGGACAGCTGATCAATGCCCTGGAGAGCAAGGTGAAGCATGCACAGTGTTTTGATGTGGCCCTGATGGACGACAGCTCCGTAGTCTTGGCCAGCAAGGATTACAGGTTGTATGTGTACCGCTACAACAACTACCAGCTACCGAACATTGGGATGTAAGAAGACCGTGGCCTTTAGACCTCGCATAGATATCTGTGAATGACCAATTCCCACTGAAAACTTGATTTGCTACTTGATGATTGCTTTTGAATTGGTTGCCTGGTTGAAGAACTCTGAAGGTTGCCTGGTGAAAGAACTCTGAACGATGCCGAATGATGTCCTCTCTACGATTGGTATCCTTTAAGGGCCATACGTGGCATGTTAATACTTGAGTTTGTCTCTATGTTATATGACAAACAACAGTATATCAGTGTATTTATTATGTCCTAGATAAGTATTATTAACACGTTTAGCCATTAACTGTTGTATTGCAGTGCTGTGGGTGATCAGGTGTTTTGGTGCTCTGGTATTTTATCTGGCTAAGTGTGAACTTGACTAATTGTGAACTTGGCTTAGTGTGAAGTTGAAGGAAAGATGATGTGACAGATGTGTGCTTTATCCTTGTCTCAGACTTTGCAGGTTGTTGAAGTTTACTATCTTATCCAAGAAATATTATGCAATCAAATTTTTCAAACCTGGTCATTGAAGACTTAAGAAATAGTATTTTAAACAATAATTATCTTAATATACATATAGCATGATGTTTTTGTGCACCTGTTGATTTTTGTAAGATAAAACTTGAAAAGTACAGTGTTAACATTGAACGTTATTACATATACTCTTTGTTGTTGTCAAGTAGAAAAGAAAAAAAGCACAAGTCAAAAATCAATATTACTCTTGTTTATATAGAATATTTGCAGTGGGGCTTCACATGTTATTTTCCAGTATTTAGAATCAATTTTGTCAGAACTTGATCGAACTTAACATAGATTTTACATCAGTTCTCACATTGATCGTTAGATTTTGTACGTCAAACCAACGCCATAGAAGTTACACCAAGTTACCAAGAGAATTATAAGCCATAAATATGAGATTGAAAAAATTTTGTTGAAAGAAGAACCAAGTTCTGACAAAAATTGTTGTTGTGTTATGATAAATGAACTACGTGCCAGATGTTGACAAATGTTTCGAATATTATATATATATATATTTATCAGGACTGCCCACTAGTTGCCTAGGCGAGTGGATGCAAATGCAATATCATATTGTACACACGTTGTTGCTAGCTTTCTGTTACATTACATACTTCATAATTTGTGCAATTTGCTGCTGTTGTCATACGTATATATCCATATATATAACTGCACTGCTGCTGTACAACAGATGTGCTGACTGGTTATGCAGTTTTTTTTTTTGTTTTTTTTTTTTTCGATCATCATGTTCAGGGTCTTTTTTTAATTGGACTTTTTGTCACTAATATTTGGTCATTGATTGCAAATAGTTTAGTTTTGTATGAATTTGCTACCCCTGCTCATATCAGACATTGTTGTGTTATTTTCACACCAAAAGAGTATTATAATTTATTGCGCCACAGGTTGTCATAGAAAGAAAAGAGCAAGAGTAAAACCATCACTGTTAGTTTTTCCCCCCTTTGTCATATTTTCAAGGTTGGCACAATTTCAAGTTCAGCCTGCTCAAAATAGATGCTAAGTGCGGAAATGTTCTGCAGCGGAAATTAAATCCTTGGGACTCCTCAGATAACATCAACAAAGAAGCTGTATTAGTGCTTATTATCTATCCAGTGATGTTTGAATTTTTGTGATGCTCGTATAACTATTTTATTTTTCAATGTTGTGATAGCTAGAGACACCTTCTGTTGAAACACTGGTGAAATAATTAACAAAAAGGTGTTCTGCTTCACAGTTTAGCTACCTCTTCTCATCTTTTTGATCTAGGCAATATTAAGCTAAGGTGTACATAGAGTTTGAATCAAGATATCAAATATCATGCTACTGCCATTTTCATAACTTCAGCAAATTCCGAGTGCCAGGGTCTTTAATGCAGTCATACAGGCATCATAAAAAACCTGCTCATTCAAAAGCATCTAACCTGCCTGAAATCAAATATTGACCCAATAATATAAGGCTTTTATCGAGTTTCTTGCCCCTTTTGAGATGATGGTGATAATGCTGTTGTATTGCTTAATGTGTGGAAAGAGCAGTAGCAGGATGATCTGTTGTTTCTATTTATATAAAGTGAACGACTACTGAGTGTGGTGCTTCAATCTGACTTAGATTGCTAATCGTGTTTTCCAAAGACTGTTTTTATATTTTAATATTTTTCAGTTGTATATAATATAGATTGTAGAACAAAGATTAATCATGTGCATCGAAAAGTTAATGTTATGTGTTGATCAGGACAGAGAGTGTCATCAGAGATATTTATATATCATTATTATCGCACAAGAATAAGTCAGTGTAATTGTAGAGCATTTATGTGGTCTTTGCCTCTCCAGAGAGGGAAAAACGATATATATTTTCACTTCGTTGTTGTTATAATATAAACTAAGTCATAGCTTTGACGCTTAAGAGGAGTGTGAATCTAGTAAAAAAAATATATAGGCAGGAGATAAACAGGAGAATGAGGTTTTAATCATGTAGTCTTGGCAGTAAGGGTCTGGGTGTTTTAGATGTCGGCTCCTATTCACAGCATTATATGGTATCCTATATCAGGGGCAACAGTGGTAGCTGCGGTTCCAGCAAATGCTGTTGTTATTTTATGGGCTCAGATTAAACTAGGAATGTCTCATTGTTTTGATATCTGAAAGGAATAAGAGTCCCAGCCCTGCTGGCTCTCGTGTGTTTCTCTACAAAGTGCCCTGATACAATCTGATAAATCTTAGGGAAGATGATCTTCTCTCTCTCTCTCTCTCTCTCTCTCTCTCTCTCTCTCTTATCATGTTATTACATTGAGGTTGTTGATTTTAGGGAAATCATAATTTAGGAAGTGTTCTATGCACAGCAAATTGGTGCCTAGAAACGCCATTTGTTCCTGGTCTGTTGGGTGTCTGTGCTGGAAATTGGCAGTGCTCCAAAAAGCTGAGTGGCTTCAATATATCCTTCTAATCTGGTCTGGAAACTTCCCTTGCTGCTGTTGGTGCTTTGTTTCTGGTTCTCTGACACAATATCCAAAGGTTTCTTTTACCTTGTCAAAAGGAAATTGTTATGTCCATGTTTCTCTTTTAAACTCACTAGTAAATTGGCAGTTTATGTAACATTCCGTAGCGAAAGGTAGATGATTGTTTTATTCTTCTGATATAGCACAATGTTTAAAATGTGTGGACTCTTACTGCCTTGCATCATGAAGAAGTGGTAATGATTAGATTTGGGGGGCTATGGTTTCAGAGCACTTATATTGCATGGATTTGATATAATATATGATAGCTAGAGTTAAGATAAAATGAGAATTAAGTATTGGTGTTGATATCAGCTTAAGGTTGGTTTATGCAGCATGTTGATTTTGACTACTTCATTTGTATTTTGCTAATGTGTTGAAAACTATGCCTAGATGTGAACAAACTTTATATTCATATATACTTATATTCACACATATTTTCCATGTTATCCTATTTTATGATAATAGTGTTGATCTCTATCTATTTGTAAAAAAAATGACCTATTTTCTACCCCACAGAAAAAGCCCAGTGATTTCATTATATCAACCATTAGAGGGCTGGTTTTCAAAAAACATAATTTTGTGTTTGTGAAACTGCAGATCGTGTGCAGTTGGAGAGTTTATGACTCATGCTATCAAGGGATCAATTTTCTATGTCTTTCTTCATGTCGGATGTATATCCAAATCTCAGTATGCAGCATGCAAATATTGATTTTTTTTGTGCTGTACCTTGCATAGGCTGTTGAGAGGTGGTCACTTTCTTTTAGGGAAGGAAGGAAAAAGGGCATGGCATGACACCATTTGCACAGTTTAGAATGTTTTGTGTGCGCAGACTATTTTGCAAACATGCATAAAAGTACTGTCTTACTTTATCTGGTACAGGTTGACAAAAACTTTTTAAATGTTACTTAAAATTTTCCCTCCCTAGTCCCCTCTGGGAAAGTGAGCAGCCTTTGGCCTAGTAAATTGATGGCAGACGTTTTATTGTTTACCGCATCACACCAGGCATATGCTGAATAAGCTGCCATGGATTGCCTAGGCCAAAAACAGCTTGTTTGTCTATTTATGCATCACTAAGGCTATTTATGGTTAAAGAATAACATAGGAAGGTTAAGTGATATGTGTTTGATATTTGACACTGTTCTATTCCATATCAAGTCATAATAATTCCATATCCAAACTTGTTACATTGCTACGTTTTGTTTTAGAGTGCCTTGGAACTGTCTAAACTCAGCAGCCAATCAAATGCTTCCTTACATTCGCTGTTCATGCATGATGCACCCAGTTAGAACTCTGCTCATAGCAATACCTAAGAAAATAAACTGCTGTGCCTCATTTCAAGTCCCAGTCATTTTGACTGTCTGTTTTAGGAGATCTACACAGAGATGTTTGGGGCATCACCAGTATCAGACTAGTTGATATTGTTGGTCTTGGTACATGGTTTGATATTGTGTCACAAATTGTCTTATGCAATGCTGTAAAAAAAATACTTGCTGTAAATACAGTTGTTTTAGTGATCCTAAAACACCAACACTGTTGGATCCAAAGTATTACCAGTGAAGATATTTGATTGGTTGTTTGTATATTATAATAATCATGTTAATCACTTTTTGTAACCTCACTACCATGCAAGTAATGCCATATGTTATACGCAGTCTTCATTTATTTTGCAAGTTTCACAAAAGTATTTAAAAAAAGAAAAAACAATTTTATGCTCCTTTGACTTTTGCTGGTTCTTAAAATGATCTTGATGTTGAGTTTTATTACTTGTATCCAGTTTGAAATTTTGAATTTTCATATTTTGTTAATTTAGGATTTAGTGTGTTTTGTTATTGTATTTTATACTTATATATTATAAGCATGGTAAAAAAGCTTAAAAAGAGTGTTGTATTTTTGTCACCATATGCATGTGTTAAACTTAGGCTAGGCCAAATATTGATTGTTGTAAAAGTATAACTGTGACTTAATTAAATTTTGACATAATGGTACTGGTTTATGAACATATCAAACTATCACAGATATTTTGATTTTGGAAAATTAGACGAGAAACGAATTCTGGTTTTAAGCTCTCTCTCTCTCTTTCTCTCTTACTCTATTTATGTATAATATATTTCTCACTTAATTGAAGCATAATTATTAGGCAAACATGGGAGACAATCAAGATAACAGAACATCTTCAGAATTGCCTTATGATTACTAACAATCCATCCTGGGTTCAAGTAGTATGCTTTTGTATGGTAACTGTGATAGTTTGTGTTCATAAGCTTTTGTTTATAATAATATTTATAAATTGTTCTATTTGTATCTTGGAATTTTAATCTCATGTTGATCTGACCACCCAGGCATATAGAATGCAATGGTGTAGTTCTACTCTCACAATATAGGGGGCAGCACTGACTGGATGATGTAGTTCTCTCCTTACACAATAGGGGCAGCACTGCTTGATGAAGTGTTTGCTTCAGCCTGCTTGTTGGGTGTAAGTATGTGAGTGTGTGATATTATTGAAGGTGTCTTTCACATCAGTTCACTGCATGGGTGTAAATCTATTTTCAGGGACTTTTTATGGTTTGAGAAAGGAACACACCAGTTGATTTGTTAAACCAAAACTGAAATTATGCTAGACATTAAAAAACTCCAAATATTGCAATAATTCTTTGATAAACTATCCCCCACCCACCACTGAGACGAGGTGTACTCTCAAGATCAGTGGGTGTGTAAACAAAGATTATGATTGTCAGGGTGTCAAACATTTTGAGTTGTTGTTATTGAAATCTGCTCATTGTGGATCAGTATTGTTATTTGGGCTCTAAGCTATGGCGTGTTTTCATGTGTAAGTCTGTATTTAAAGTTTTAGATATGATGTTTAATACAATTGGGCAAACTTATCCATGATTTTGATGAGGAAAATTGTCCCCTGTTGTCCAGATGTCCACCTGGACAAGGGCATGTCCTAGTTGTCCAGCTGGACTTCAGTTTGTGCAGGTATTACTTTGTGTATTGGGAGTTGTGAATTCTCATTTGTGGCCAAAAACCTTATTGGAAACATTCCCTTTGTTATTCTTAAAGCATTCTTTAAAAAAAATAGGCAGATGTGTGGTTCAAAACAAAAGGAAAAGGAATTTAAAAGATTGCCTGTCTGTCCACTTATTCATGGAATATTTTCTATTGCCTGGGAAATCATATTTTCTTCTCCATATTAGCATGTATTCTCGTATTCTTTAGAGATGTTTATTGTTATATTTGTATAATCACATAAGTTGCAAGTTGAAACATTGTGTTGAAAAAAAAAAGTAGTTGATGCTGCTACAAATAAAAATCATTGCTTATTTAATACTAAGACTTATCTATGATACTGAAAAAATTCAGGAAACCATATCTCCAGAGTGCTGATTATTGAAATACCTCACCCTCTTCAAACCACTCTCCTGGGTAAACCAGCAGTTGCCTCTTTTCTGGAACAGAAATCAGTGAATCACACTTTTTAGACTCCCCAAACCTTTTTTATGTCATAGCCTGTGCTGTGCTATTTTTTACTGTTTTGTTGAAATTTAAACCAAGTGTTATGTTGCCATGAATATACAGAGTTGTAACTCGGTACATTCAAAATTGTTTGCTACAGACTTATTTTGTTTAGAGTCTTTTAGGGAAGTGGCCTTATATTTAGGTTAAGAAGCTTGTCATTTTGCATTAAAGCTTGTAACTGTCAGGTCTTTCCAGAAATATTTTACAGATACATTGATTTACAAAACATGCATTGTTTGAGAGGAATCCAGTCTGCTCCAATTTGAGGAAACCAAAAAAACTAGAGTGCTAGACTATTTGAAGAGACATATTTTTAGTATCTTGTCTCAGCAGACAAACTTACACAGTCTTCATGCAGTTGCTATTGTTGAATTGTATTCCTCACAAACTAATCTGGACACTTGTTGGTATCTAGTTTATCCTATTGACTGTTTATCTTGAGCTAATGAAAAAGGAAAAAACCAAGAAGACCCTGATGACAACTAGATTTTGTATTTACCTGGGTTTTTGTTTTGTTTCTATTTGGATACTGCCTATAAGAAGTTTGATGTTTTAAGGATATGAATAGCTTTTGAACTAAAGCCTGTGTTACTGTTTCGAATGACAAAACTTCATCTTATGTTGAATTTTTTCTCATGCAACTACTGTAGCACCACCTATTATTAACTGTGATAAACCATTTTTTTCCATATCATATATTCTTGGTTGATTTTCAAGAACAGCTGCACTCTTTTTCCATTCTTTTAGTCCATATGCTTTCCTTACTGATATGCCATGGGAAAATTAGACCTCAGTTTCTAGCTTGATTAAGGTTTAGGGTCTTGTTTCTCACAAGTGCAATTAGGTGCGGTGATTTCTTACAAAGTCTTGAATCTTCCATATTGAAATGAATCCTTCATGTTCTTGCCATTTCTACTTCATTATAACTCGCGGTTTTTAAAGTGTTTTGTAAAGCTTTGGTTGCAAATCTAGGTAAAAAAATCATTCACAGGAAAACTATTTGTCAGTCTTAGCCCATTGTTGGATTTCATATTTTGTTCTAGAAGTTGGGTCAGTGTAACTCTCTACTTCAGATTCATTTTTGTTGCCATGGCGATAATATACTTTATTGTTTACTATATTTATTTATGAACTTGTTGAATTGTGCACCAGTTGCCACTAAATTTTTGGCGTGTCTGACCAGGCAGACTTGATTAATTTCTCTAAATTTCAGCAATAATGGGGCAACTGTCATAAACAGATTTTAAAAAATCTACATTGAGTTCAGGTTTAATTTTGTTAAGGAAAGTTTTCTCATTCATTTTGTATACTGCTGCACAAAGCTGTGAAAGGAAAGGTTTTAAGTGAGATGTCTGTACTATTTTCCAGGGGTAATTCTGAAGTAATCTTGAAATAGTCGTACCACCAGGGTTATTTGTAGTAAGGAATGGTTTTTATGCTTGAGCAACCATTATTGTAGGGAGATAAGATTGACAACTTTGTATTAATTAAGCTATTGGTAATATTGGATCTGAAAGGACAGAGCATTGTTTAAGAAAAGACTAGTTAAAAATAAATATACTGTTACAACACAATTTATATGTTATAATAATTATGGTTTTAATTGTCCCTTTTTCATGTATTACAATTTTTTGTTATAAGAGTGTATATGGATGGTTCAATAAAGTATTTTGTTTGCTTGGAATTTTTTGTGGATTTTTTTCTGGTATATCAGTGTACTGCTTGAAGGTCAGTAGTCATCAATTCGAAAAAAAAAATAGTTTTTTTTGTATTAAAACAAAGTGAGTAATGATTGATATCCAGCAAGACAATGTGCCATGTGCAAAATATAAAGAGTACAGTTGTTGTCAAAGTTAAAGATCACGCATTCGCGTTTGCAGTGGGCAAACATGGTAACAATCATCTTTTTGCGCAAACGAAAAAAAAAATGGAAATTGCATATGAAGCATTGTTTTCATCCTTCAAATGTTTTGAAACTGAAGAGCACAGAAATTATTATCAAAATCTGTCTGTTGAAGTGTACAAAACTTCTTCATTTGGGAAGTCCTCTTAAGTAATAATTTAAGGGGACAACAATTTACGACGCAGTAAATCTCATGTTACCGCTACACTTCCTTCACGACACAAGCTTACACCCAGAACATCGGTTCAACCATTTATTTTAAATTCCTTCCTTGAACCGGGTTTGGATGTGGCTGTAAACTATCTAATAGTATAACGTTTCTAATTAGAAAAAAAAAAAGACATGAACTTGAAAAAGTGAAACACGGTATAAGCACAATAATGTTGAATCTTGTTTACAGTTGGAGTATTAATAATTAGGTATTTTACCGTTAATACGTGGCGTATAGCACAGTACCGCACACCGCACTCGGGCATTAAGGGACCTGGGAATCTGGACAGTTGTTCATAAATCTCGGCTAATATTAAAGGGAGGCAGTTCTACAAGTTTTTTTTTCGAAAAAAAAAACGATATAATATTTGAGTCACAAGTTGACGAATTAAGTGAGGCATGCTGTAATAAAGCAAAAAAATAAATATTCATGTTAACAACAAAATTTACATTACACGATGGCTATTTTTGGTTTCCACTTTTCCTATCATAATATATAAATATTGCATGACAAGACGTCGCACACTTGTTTGTTATCTCACAATAACAGCAACGGGATTTTTGGCACTGAAACGTGTCAAGGGTTAATATCCGGCTGTTTAACAAAACAGTGGACCGTAAAGCGGATGCAACTTTAACGATGCAGGATATTCAGACTAAGCATACATCCGCCATTCTTGGAATACATCGTTTATTGACTCTTATTAGGATGCTAAAAGTTGACATCCTCCTCACTTCTCGTTTCATCTGCTAAGTGAAGCGATTTGAAGCCGTGTTTACTCAGGGAAAGACGTGTTTTTCTGACACCAAATGCCTATGAATTTCATCGCTGTTAACTATTTGGTTATAGTTTGCATCGGAGCTGGTCTGAGACGCTGATCTGGATTCCAGTATAAGAGAAACGCGACAGGATTGATTTAGAATAGACCAACATTACACCATAGAGGCGCGCCATGGCAGAATGCTGGTATATATTTGGAACTTGCTGGTGTACCACCGTCTACGTTTTGACGGGTTTATCTGCGGTCGGAAACATAACGACTGTGGCTATTGTACTTTCCAGTGACAAACTAAGAAAACGATCAACTTTCGTAATACTTGTATTCTTGGCTTTGGCAGATTTCCTTATGATGGCAAGTCTGACTGTGTTTTGCGCCGTCGAACCATTTTTCTCTAAAATGGAAGATGTCAAAAGGCTATGTATCCTGAGAAACCTGGAGCACTGGTTTAATTCAAACTCTCTGTTTCTGTCGTATCTTTTCATACTAATGGTGACAGTTGAGAGGTTTGCAGTTGTGCATTTTGTATTCCGTGCTCCGCGCGTCTTCACGCGCAAGAATATTCTGATCGCGTGCACCTGTGTCGTCATTCTCGTCTGCTCGTTCAACGTTTACCTCTTCTGGTGGCAGGTGCCTAATTATTACTATCATGACTGCGATTTTGAGCCACCTTTTACAGATATCAAAAATTACAGCTATTACATTGTTACAATTGGAACATGGGTAATAATGCTTGTGTTGGATGTTGCTATCATGTGGAAATTGCGACGAAATGCGACTGACGTGAGACACAGACGACATAGCCGCACCACTGAAGATTCACATCGTTATGCCAGTACACACGTCATGCTGATATGTACAGTCGGTGCGTTTTTGTTATTGGTTGGACCACTTCTCATCATCGAGATTATCGACATCAATGGAGGGGACGCCCTCATCACTCCGACTACGCGAGAGACGCTATTTTTCTTCAGTAAATTCAACCACTGCGTCAATTTTTTCCTGTACGTTTTGACGTGCAGGATGTTCCGCGAGGAAGCGTGTCAAATGTGTGGAATGGGAAAATGTAAAAATCAAGTCTTGGCAGGCACCAGTCGGCGACCTAGTGAGCAAAGCGGTACCAAAGTTTCAACAAGTACTTCTGTGTGAGGAACAGGTTAGTTCTCACTGAATGATCCTAACACGGATGCTGGGGAAATGTTGTCGGGCATGCAGAGTTCGCTACAAATTTTTCTCCAAAGGAACGCAGTCCGACACGGCTTGTGTCTGAACACTCACGGGCGGCTGTTTTGATGTATATAACTTATATATTTATCTATTTGTTTATTTGCTGGATTGTCATAACGCAGTACGTCTTTTTTTTTTCGATATAGTCGGCTGACAGTGACTGTTTTACGGTCGAGTCACTTGCAGCTGGAATATTAGGGCTAAGTATTGATGTCTTGACAAGCAAGAATAGAAATTTAAAAAAAAAATGGTTTTTAATTCCACGTGCTACATTTGGAAAAATTCCTTATCAAATGAAGAATTTAAATGTATAAATTGCAATCCTAAGACGGGGATATAACGGCATTTGGCTTTACGTAGACACGCTTTTGCCGAAAACTCGCTACGACTCGTTAATAGGTCATGATGAAATACGGTACAAGAACGAACTACAGCCTGAGAGGGTCTTCCGTTTTTATTTCTTTATTCTTGTTGTTATTATTATTATTTTAATTATTATTTACAGTGTCAGTTGATTAAGATGCGTATGCATCCATTAGTTTGTATGTTAAATGTAGATGCCATTAAAATTACGCTGTTTAAGATAAATGCGTAGTGGGAGACCAGTGGCAGATTCTGGGTAGAGGTGGGGTAATTTAATGAGAGGGTTTCTGCATGATATTAAAATAAGGGAGAGCATCTTTTGATAATTTTGGTTGCATAAATCGTGTTATTTCTGGCCAACAGAGATATAAATCAAAAATATTTACGAAATAAAGTTGTGTTAAGTTTTGTTTGAACTTAGATCTATGGAGACAAAACTGGTTTAGGAAATTCGCAACAAACTTCAAAATCAAAATTTCAAAGGAAATTTTATGGTTGTGTGAGTTTCCACTAGAAAAGTGGTTTAAAATAATGAAAAGACAAGTTTTACAACTGCATACCTTCGATAAAATATAATTGTTAGATCCTGTTCAGAGATCAAAATATTGTTTACAAAAGTTACCTACCAAACCGAAGTTGAAAAGAATAGAGGCTTTCATTTTAACAGGAATTATATTATTATGTGTATTTTTATTTTTGTTTAATGACTATATATACGATTTTTTATCTTTAGTTGAGAGTATATGGGCGGTTCAATAAAGTTTGCCTTGACATACTGTGTTGTTAGTTAGTTATTTTTCATTTCAATTACAAGGTAATATGTCATAAAATTCACGGGATAAAACGTTTTTCGCCACCATTTACATTTAATCAAGAATCCATTTCCACTTTGCAGTGGTAATATAATGTCATTTCCTATCTTTCGCGCAGAACATTGATTTTCAAATCAGTCATACATATTTTTTAATTAGTCGCTGAGCTACAATATGGAATAACAGATTTATTGTAGACATCAAACTATTGAAGCTGTCTTCAGTGGAAATCGAAAAACACTAAGCTGTCAGACAGAAATGGCATTAATTATCTGAATACCTCTCACTGGCGCCATTCTGTTGTTTTATCATAGGGGCCTACAGGTATTAAATTCACTTGGGATGGGGTACTTCAAAAGTTCGGGAAGTTTCTGCAAATTTCGTTTAGATTACGTTAGGTCGTCAAAAGCCACTTTTATTTTTGTGAAACCCATGAAGACCCGGATATTTAATGGCACATGGGTAATGTATGTGTAAAAACAAAAATAACAACTGACACATTGGTGTGATAAATCGATTTTATTGTTACATCATTATGTGAAGATATCTAGAAAAAAAGTAAATTTGTACCTACATATGTAAGGGGTCATCCATTTTTATCATCATTTTCTCAAGTCTACAAACCCCTAAGCTGGGAGGGGGGGCTAATACCCTATGTGCGCTTTGAATAAAAAAATGACGATCCAAATTGCTGGCAAAGGCCATTGTTTGTAGCTAACCTTGTACGCTCTGAGGGAGGGGTGGAAAAGTCTACTCTTTGTAGACTTTGGAAAATGATGATAAAAATGGATGACCTCTTACCTTACAAAGAAAGCCATTCAATACCAACAACGACATATAATACTATAATACATCACGGAAGTGGACATAATCAAAATACACTGGTAGTGAGCATTGTGAAGTTACTTAATTTATTAGGAATTCATGCCTGGTTAATGCAAACTGACTTTGGCTGCCTTTCTGGTTTTTCTCTATACACAAATCATTTGCCTTTGTTCAAAATATAATTTGAAATATACGCAGAAAATATTTCTACTTTTACAAAGGGCAGTTTAAAAAGGGGGCATTTCACAAATCATTTATTCGAGTCCTAGCACCCAATTTATTCCTTGAACAACCATGATTATGACAGGTTGCCAAGCAACTAAATAACGTATCCAGTCCAGTAGGTTTCCATAGAGAACATGGGGCCGCTCCCACCTGAGGTGTCAGTCAAGGAATTACAACCAATCACAGGCAAAACAAATATCAACCAAACCATATAAGGATTGCTGGCAACAAACCAATGCTGTATGACAGAAAGACAGTATTGAAGCAATGAACGATAGGCAAAACTGCGTTGAAACTTCTGTGTGTCACAAAACCTACATTGATTACGCTGTGTTAATACACAATAAATATATTTTGCATGCCTTTAAAGTTATTACACATTAAAGTCAAAGTAAAAGCATGAAACCAGAAAGGATACGGACTGGGGAACATCCTCTTCAGGTCCACCTTCTCCTTGCAGTAAGGACAGGTCTGTTTCTTGCCTACTATACACCAGCCACGTATACAGAACTCATGGAATCTGACATTAGAGTTAAGGAACTTATGCCATAATTTAGGGAGAAAACATGCCATGAAATGAAATATAGTAAAAGCACCTGAAAACAATGGGAAAAGTGCTAAAATTGTATAGATATACTTTAATTTGTTTAACTATGAATATTTTAAGTATGTTATAATCTCATTTCCTTTAAGTACTTTGCGAAGGTCTTTTCACCTTTTTACTTATGCTGAAATATTGAAAATGACTTTTATAAGAATGCTCTCATAATCATAAAACTTCTTTATAATGAGTGGATATAGAATTTAAAACCACAGTTAATATAAAGACAGTTGTGTCATATCAATAATAATCACAATTACAATATCAATAAAAACAATTACCAAGGATACTCATGATTACAAGATAATTTATAAGTTTCTTCTATTATTGCATCTTCATTGTCTTTGACTAATATTTTATTGCCACAGACAGCACAGATGTCAGTTTCCAGTCTCCTGGTTGGCACTCCTGTGGTGGTGTAATACTGGAATAAGAAAAATAAATAAATAAAACAAACAAAGCAGTCTTGTTGGAACTCTGGGATTTTTACTCTATGCTATTTATATGATTTTTAAATATATTTATTTTGTTCGTACCACCTTACATGCCATCATACATACCATTTCAGGATTTGAAGGGAGAGAGGGATAAGGCTAATATATTAAATTTGCACTTACCCCAATGTGTGCTGCCATTTTGTCAGTTATAACCTCAGCAAAGTCTCTTCCCACCACACCAAAATATAAGCCATAAAACAGCAATAATAGACCAAAGTCCATAGCAGTTTGAGGCTTGATAAGAAATAGCAGGTTGAGGCCAAACAGAGTCCCCATTATAATTGCATAGCCTGCAATGCCAAAACCATAGCTTGCTTTGTAGATGAGAAGAAACCACTTGTAAACCAATCTGCAATGTAAATAATAGCGTCTTTCCCCTAAACCAATTTAACTTTTTAGGTGAAAACAATCGACAAAAAAATTTGTATCCAATACACTCTCTAATATGGAAATATTACTTGTGCATGTTGCACTCTACCACCCTGAGCTTCAGAGATAACTTGCCACTAACCTCTTCACTATAGCCTATCTTCATCGTGTCAAGTTACCTCTGACCACATTCGATAGCCTCCGCCGCCCGCCAATCAAATTTAAAGCCCGCACTCAATGACTTATTGAACGATCTAGCCAATGAACGCGAACGAGTCAAAGCGCGCTTTGTTCAAATCTGGACCAATCAGAGATAAGGCTGAATATCAGGGACTTGCCGTAACCTGTGGGCAGCACGCAAAATACATCATCCCTCATTAGATAATGATGCAGGGCCTCAAACTGATCTGGTTTCAATTCCGATATACTCATATTTTGCAAAGAATCAAGAGATAACTTAACACATTATTTTACGTAGTCACTCGTAGGAGACGCCATGCTTTCTTTGTGTACGGTTATGCACTCGGAACTACTCGGATGTCTCTGCACTCGACAATAACTTTGTTGTTAGTATGGAGCTTGCGGAATCAGCCGAGGATTGCCGATTGACGGTCAACCAATCAGCGTTTTCACCAAACTTTGGTGAAAAATTTTGAAACATGGATTGGATTGGCTTATATAAACTAGGTCAAACTATTTTCGTCAGAGGTAACTTGACACGATGAAGATAGGCTATAGTGAAGAGGTTAGTGGCAAGTTATCTCTGAAGCTCAGGGTGCACTCTACACATATCTGTTCTCTAAACCAATTTAACTTTTAAACAATCAGCAAAACATACTTCTGTATTCATAACCTTCACAGCATTTTCATTCTCTGGGATAGAAAATCATTTATGCACCTTGCACTCTACATTTGTACTATGAATGTAAACTTTAAAAATTTTAAAAGATATCTTTCAGTATGAAAATAAATAAATACACACAACTGTTATCAGAGCACTGATGATCTTGGTACTTACCGAGGAGTTGTCCCTGAGATTGGTTTTCTTGTAGCTCTATATGTTACAAATAAAGTTATTATGGAAAAAATGATCCAGATGACTATGAACCTCCACCAGCCAAACTTGATGCAGAATCCTACTGGAATGATCCACATGCCTAAAAGTGTTGCAATCTGAAATATATGAGTACTTGATTACTACTACTACTTCTATTGCCACTACAACAACAACAACAACAACAACAACTACTACTATTGCTACTATTACTACTACTATTACTACTACTACTACTACTATTACTACTACTACTACTATTGCTACTATTACTACTACTATTACCACTACTGCTACTACTACTATTACTACTACTACTACTACTACTATTACTACTACTACTACTACTACTGCCACTACTACAACAAGAACAACAACTACTACTACTACTACCACTACTACAACAAGAACAACTACTACTACTACTACTACTAATAATAATAATAACAACAACAACAACTAAACTAAACCACTAAACTTAAAAGTAAAGAGCATATAAAGCAGCCTGCCGAACACTGTTAGAACAACAATGTCAATGAAAACATATAATTTAGCAAAACATTTACTCAGTAACACACTAATAAAATAATAATAACTAATAACAATGATAATGATAATAAATGAGCACTGAAATAAGTCAATGCTTCATTTACACAACAGCTAGCATACACAGGAAAAAACAGTACAATATATGAAATAAAGTCAGCACACCTGATATGACTTGAAATGCCTTTGTTTCCACTGGACTAAGACCACCTGAGCCACGATTAATGTGGTAATGAGGATCAGCATCATCTCAGCATGCATGGCCTCGTGACCACGATGCTTCTCATGCATCGCTTCATGGCGCAATCTGAAATTTTAGAGCACACAAGTAGATCAACTTCATGCATGCCACTATTATAATTTTGAAAATGCATTACTTAAAGGTTAAATAAATCTAATGTACAATATATATGCTCTAGGTACCTTTAGTACAGAATTTTTTTACCAAATACCTAAGATAATTTTATTTTATTATATGAAGTAGTTCTGAATTTTGAAAAAGCTTGCCAATTATTCACTGTTATGACAAATTATATAGGCTTCTTAGTCAATAATATATCTTAAACGCTTTTGCTTACCTCCATCTTTCTTTTTCAGGCAACAAACTGAGGTCTATAGTCTGAAATAAATAATATAAAAATAAACAGTAAATAATTAAAACAAATTATATCACCAATAATATAATATCTTTTGCTAAAAAATGATAGTCAGTGTACATTGAACAAGACAACATTGCTATAGAAAAAGAAAAGACAATGGAAAAGATAACTAGAGGATCAGAGAGGCGATACCGCCTCCGGATATTGTACCACCAGCTGGAGTAAGCGCATTCGTATGGACCCCCCCCCCCCCTCCTAAAAGGGACACCATCACCAGTCTTGTGTTTGAGAAGCTCTATAAGATGCAATCAACAAGAGTTCTCAAAATATGCAAAAAAATATAACTAAAAATGGTACAATCAAGCAGATTTTCGAATTGACTTGCATTTTCCTACCCTTGATCACTACTGTATTCTCTAGACAAAAGGCCTATTGGTTTGAAATGTGTTGTCAATGGTGCATATATGCTGACAAAAGAGAAAACCTTGGGGAAACAATGGGCACATCTCTGCTAGTTTTAAAGATATGAGAGGCAAGAAAATATGCAAAGCTCAGTTCATGGTGAAAAAGTAGGTCAAAGGTCAATTTCAATATCATAGTATATGAATTTCTATTCAAGTTCAATAGCAACCATGGGCATTTCTTTGCCAATTTTGCAGATTTAAAGGCCAGAAAACATGCAAAAAGCAGTTCATCATAAAAAGTAGGTCAAAGGTCAATTTCAAGGTCACAGATTGCTAGTGTATTACTTCCTATTCAAGTTCAATAGTAAGTATGGACCTATCTCTGTCAGTTTTGGAGATAAAGGTGAACAAAAATTTGCAAAGTTCAGTTCATAGTAAAAGGAAGGTCAAAGGTCAATTTAAAGGTCACAGTAAATTGCCAGTATATGACTTCCTATTTAAGTTCAATAGTAACTATGGATCTATCTCTGCCAGTTTTGGAGATAAAAGGGAAAGAAAATTTGCAAAGTTCAGTTCATGGTGAAAAGTAGGTCAAAGGTCAATTTTAAGGTCACAATAAATTGTCTCTAATGACTTTCTAATCAAATTCAATAGTAACTATGGGCGAATCTTTGCCAGTTTTGGAGATAAAAGGGAACAAAAATTTGCAAAGTTCAGTTCATGATAAAAAGTATGTCAAAGGTCAACGTCAAGGTCAGAGTAAATTGCCTCTAATGACTTCCTATTCAAGTTCAAATGTAACTATGGACCTATCTCTGCCAGTTTTGGAGATTAAACGGAACAAAAATTTGCAAAGTTCAGTTCATAGTGAAAAGTAGGTCAAAGGTCAATTTCAAGGTCACATCTAGATTCCAAGTAAATGACTTCCTATTCAACTTAAATAATAACTATTGACCACCTCTGCCAGTTTTGGAGATATAAGGGACTAAATGTTACAATTCCTAGTTACAATAATGTGCCACCACAAAGTACTTTTTAATACAGCATAACACGAAAACCCTTTGAAATACAAAAAAAACGGAGACCACTCTCAGTGTTGGGCTTTACATGCTCTACAAAATGCAAAAAAGAACGGGTCGCTAGCATTAACGGTTCCCGAATTAGAGACAGTTTTCAGTTTCGGTATCTTATGGCTGCTACTCCCGAGAAAATGCACCGATTGACCCCAAATTCATGGAGATGAAAGATGACCCAAAGGGTAACACTTTCCAATATAATTATTGGTTAAGTCTGTGTAGTGTCTGAATAACAGTGCAAATAATATTTTTTTTCGTAAAAAATTTCATTTTTTTGAAAATTTTGGCCCGTTTGACCTTGAAATAAAGGTCAAAGGTCAAATCCAAGGGCATATTTGAAATCTACACATATTCTTACAGTCGGCATGACGTCACAAGATGGCCGCCACGCCCGGACTAGGGTAAAACAATCTGTAAGCTCCATTACTCCCCATGTTAAAATGATCAACTTTGATCGTCTGTATCTCTCACACCGGTAGATAATTAAACTTGACAACTGTTTAATTATATCAACATAGGTATTTAGTGTCAGGAAATGGCCATCAAGGACCTTTTCTAGCATCGATGCCGATTTTATCAGCGATTGAAATGCACCTCTCTTACACTGTAATTATATGAGCTGCAGTTACAGTTCTGATTGTTTTTCAGGTAAGAAGTTCCAATGGCTTTGTTATCGGATGAATCTGTCCACTGACAGCTATTGAACAGAACTTACCTGGATCCTCAAACAATCATAGAGCCCTTTGAGGTGGTTTCATGGGAAGAAAGTGATCTTATCAGTTGGTGTCATTGTAGCAAATAGAACTAAAACAGATATGATCTTCACAGGTGTGGTCATTGTATTTGTCTTTGAAAAGGGGGGCTGAAAGAAAGCTTTAATGACAATTTACTAGTCTGATTTTATTACTGAAAGTACATGCCATTTTGAGAATTTGAACAATTTTTTCTAGTAATTTTTTAATACCCATGTTGCTGCAGACAGAATTGAGATCATGGACAGAATGAAATTTTTACATACTCAATAAATCATTTAATTATTGTACTATGAAGTGTGTAAATGGCAATAATGTGCTATTGGAACAGATAAGTAATACCTTATCTTTGTGATGTTGCACACTTTCATCAAGAGGATAGAACGCAAGAAAGGCTATCAATGCACGTACTCCAGTATATGAACTGGAAGAAACAAGCGGGTGGAGCTGTTTGCTGAGTAAAATCTATTAACCCATGCAATTAGAAAAAACACTCAGCAATCAAATTTTTGTTATGGATTGGACACTACTGTTATATTTGCTTAAGTGTGATATAGAAATTCTAATTCATTTTTACTGTACAAATGTTAATTCAGAATGGAACTTTACAGCATACGTCAAGGAATTTTATAACTCCTTTCTTACATACCTTATACATGTAGATAGAAATAAAATGTAAATTTAAAGTCAACAAGTTTTATTGTATCTTTCATTTTGCATTTTGTTTAAGAATTCAAAGTGATTTATGACGGTTAAATATGCATTCAATTCAGATTTTTATAGATCGTACTTTGTATTGTGATATTGAGTCTGATGTTCTAAAAATGAAATCACTACTGTATAAATTTATATTATTTCCTAAAAAAAAAAAAAAAAAAAAAACACCATGAACTTCATTTAGCATCAGAGTCAAAAATGATTTGTAGATTTTGACAATTTATAAAGATTTAAGTGAGGCTTTCATTCAAAACTTTTTGTTTAATTGGTTAATTATGGATGAATCTATTTATGAAAAATAATTTTGGCAGGCCTCTAATGAATTTTTTTACTTTTTTGCAGAAATTATAAAAGCTAAAAAAGTATTTCATAGTCTCTTCAAACATAATCCAGACAACAGTAGAAAAATAAATTTTAATGAAAAACACAGCAGTGACAAATTAAAATTCTTTTTGAAAGCACATTAATTGCATTACTTGAGACACCTGCTTCGAACACAACAGGACTGAGCAGTGCTAGCCAAGCCTCCTTTTCTAGCTTATCAAATCTTTCAAACTGAGACCTCTAAAAGCAATATGAATATAATAGTTTTCTTTGTTTAGATAATGATTTTATTATACAAGAATTCTGACTGTATATTAATGAACTGGGTGCGTATAGGTCATAGTGTCCCAGTAGGAAAAATTGCTTTTGAAAAATAGTACACTACCATCGTTGATAAAGTCGCCACTGACGCTAGAAAATCCTTTTGATGGCAGTTTCCCTGAGCTAAATACGTAAGTGAATATCAACAAACAGTTGTCATGCGTATTTATTCACAGATATACTTGATACAGACGATAAAATATACCTATTACAACATGCATCTGGTGTAAACTGAAATTGCAGCCCGTTGGAGGAGTGTTGGTATTATCGCTGATAAAATCACCATCAGCTCTAGAAAATCCTCCTGAGGCCCATTGACTGACGCTAAAAACCCTAGTGAATATAACCAAGTGGTTGTCACAAGTAATTGTCCTCTGGTCTGCTTGATATGAACGATCAAAGTTCACCAATTTAACATTGAGAGTAATGGGCGCAAGCCAATGTTTTACCCTAGTCCAAAATGAGAGCCTCGTTCTGGGTTCAGTAATCCTGTAACCGACTGTAAGAATGACTTTTGGAAAGCCGTCTGTAGAAATTTTTCCCATAATTCCTTCCGTAGGGTAGATAATTGGCATTGAATTTTCAAAAATTTTGACAAGGGTGCATTGCAACGAGCGTCACGCCCAGGTCAATGCACCGACTGAGACAAAAAAAACTGGGGGTTCAAGTTGAGGTTATATGTGACCTAAATCCAAGAGATGGGGACAGGGGTCCTTGTGGTCTAGGAGGAGAAGCGGTAACGGTGACTTGTATCCGGCGCCAGTACGCGGAGCCGGACGAGACGGGTCGGGACTAAAACCATGAGTACCGCCAGCGTACACGCTGGTGGTACTAATGAATAAAAATAAGTCCACCACTTCACAAGGACCGCATTGGTGTACTTTACCTCCTACTTTTCTCTGACCTTTGATGTGCAGATTATTTATCTACTAAAAAGAGAGATATATTCAGGAACAAGTTCTACATTAATTGCTTATACAGTTTTAAAAAGATATAAATCGTTTCTTTATCAAACCACGCTACTTGCAAGAAAACGATAATCGGCTGTAATCATGAACAAGGGCATGGTAACAGAAGAATCAGATATAAGGGCACCTATCATATTCAGACGGGGACTCCTCATGATATTGCAAATTCAGATGTTCTAAATCACCTTCTTTTCAATAGAAGATGAACGAGTATATATTTACCCTATTGCCAACGCGGACATATCTTTCTGGGTCCGCCATCTTGCAGCACTCAATAGGAGCCTATAATTACTGGTTGGTATTTCTTCGAAATTTTACCAGGAACTCGTCACACATTGGGATTGCAGGTAGATTTCAGTCATGTTAAATGTAATGAAAAATATTATAAGCAGTCATACCGAATCCTGTGGCAAATATTAAAAAGTTTGCAAATCGCTACTGATTTGTTTGTGTTTGGTATTATCGGTGTGCAGAGTAATCCCATAAGCGTCACGTGCAGAAGCTAGAACTCGGCTGTTTTGCTGGCACTTATCGGCATGTTACAAGCCTAGCCGTCCATTAGCTGGGCCTCAAATGCAGAGAAAAGGATGTTCTGATATATTACCAAATATACAAAAATTGATGATTCAAAATAGAATACGGTAAGGACAAGATACCTAGAAAATTAGCAGACGATACCAGTAAATCTTTTGAGCTATTTTGATGATTGTGTTCAACTGCAAATTCCTTCTTTCAGCTTAAGCGCTGGTCAAAGGCCGAACACTGAGTCAAGAATTGAAGTGCACTTAGCTCGAAAAATCAAATCATGTTAATTGATTTTAATTAAGTTTTTCCATCTATCATATATCCTCATAATTAAAGTACATGTAGTTGTGTTATGGGTCAAGATTAGAAAAGTTTTGCAATTTGATTCTATAACTTCAAACATCCAGTCAGGTATTCAAAACTTCAAATTGATAACTCTGTAGATCAACCTTTACCTGTACCCTGAAGCCCCAAATCTTAATCTGTGGGCATGTATATATATTTAAACTAATGTTGCATGCATGCTTCCCATTGTGTAGCATGCAAACTCATTAAAGAAATTAATGAGAGAATGGGTTCACTGTATACTCCTTTCAAGGTAGGCTAGGTGCATACTCCCTGATTACATAACTTGAACAAAGACTGGATTGCTTAGCAATGTGATTCTTGGATAAGGAAGCTGCTGCACCTTTCACATGGGTGTACTAGCTGGGTTTGGGGGAGGAGGTAGGAAGAAGGGGGTAAAGCATGCTAGTTACCGCTTTCCTATGTTTAATATTTTCAATCAGAGTGTGTCTCCTTTTGATGCTCCCCTGAAAACATTTTTCAACAAAACATGTTTTATTTTTAACAAGAAGGTATAGCTATTTAGAAACTTACTTCAGTTAACAAAATGCATTTTGTTTGATATTTATATGCTTTCTCATATTTCTCAATATATTGAAGTTATAACATATTCTGATGGGAAACCACAATGCATATGATCAAGGTCCAGAAGTGGTGGACTGAAATGTTGTGTTTGGCTGATGTTATTTAGTCTCTTGAGTAAAAGAATAATTCTGTTTTATATTTCAGATGCTTGAGAGAAATGATAAAACAAAGTGGGGCCATATGATTTGGATCAGTTGTGGTTTTGTCACCAAAAACCAGTGACCCTGGTAAACTATGGGTTTGAAAAATTTACCTCCCGAACTGGAGGAGCATATATTGGCTCACTTAGATGGCAGCACATTCTCCAGAGCCAAGACAGTCTGTAAACGGTGGCATCATCTTGTGGATAATGTCCAAAAGACCACTAATTTCTGGTTTCGAAGGTGCATGGTCGAAATCCAGCACAAAGTTTTAATAGACATTACAGGAGGTGCTGAGATTCTAGACACCATGTTAGACCAAGAAAAGAAGTCGTCCTCAGTGGAGGGATGTCCCAGACATTGGGAATACTGGAGGAAAGTTTACTGTGTCTGGTACAGGAGTAGACACATAGGGACATGGCAGCCCGTGATGGAAGAGATGCCACATGATGGGGATGCTCTCATGTTGTACCAGGTGAACTGCCTCAGGATAGCAGGTAAGAAGACAGGAGATCATCTCCTTGTGAATCTGAGTGATGACATGTTGTATGCCTTTTCAGAGTTTACAATTTGCACAGCTTTACAAGTCAAGGACCAGCAGTTTTCCCATGTAAATTATGTATTATTTAAGTAGTGTTTGATGAGATGCATATAGAAAAAAAAACTGAACTTTTCGAAATATGATTTAAGTTAGTGTAATATAAGTGTGACTAATGAAATACACAGTTTGTTTATACAATTTTTCATTAAAAAACTGAATGTTTTTCAGTAGTTTTAGACCAGTTAGATCAATGGAAATATCAACATTAAAATATTTGCAATTGTTTCAGGAGATGCTGTGCTCTATGGCTGTAGTGATGGCAGTATAAGATGTTACAATCTCTTCAGTAAAAGATGTGCCTTGATGTCCAGAAATGTCAGACTTTTGAGGCCAGAGGTCAAAGACATGAAGCTTATCAACTCACCAGGTAAACTTCCCTTTGGTCTTGAGTCAATGTCTTTTATCATATGATCTAAGAATGGTTACTTTGCTGTCAGAAACCTAAAACCTGTCTTCTGACAGTCTCCACTAATTTTAACAGGCTTTGTTCTGAAAACAATGTGAATGAATATTTTATATCAGAGCTATCAGTGATTATCATCAGATCAATGATTAATTGTCATCAGAGTTTGTTTTTATGTTTCAACAACCTGAAGATATGATGAAACTTGCAGAGCCTGCTATTCTTGGAATATGTATGTTGTTTTGAAGTCTGTATATGAATTCAAGATTGATTAATTTTTTGGGTCTTAGCTAAGTTTTTTTTTTTTCATGAAATCTGGAAGTATGCTATGGCCCTCATTCATTCTTGTGTTATTCCAGTGCTAGGATCTGGTGAAGAGAGTGATACTGACCAGTGGTCATTTTCCAGTGACCTCTTCCATTCCCACTATCTCATCTCAGGGGGCAGTGATGCCTTGGTCAGTCTCATTGACCTGTCTCCTAATAACTGGATGAGGGAAGAAATCCATGCCAGTTCTTACTCTTCTCCAATACAATCTATCAGGTATAACTAATATGTGCACATTTTCAATTGAAGAAATAAAACTGGCCCAGGACTAATGTTTTTTGAAATGTTAGAATATGTGGCTTTATAGTCACATGCAATTCCTTGGGTAACATGATCATGAAATGTAGGCATTTATGTTGCGCACAAAAGGTTGTATATGTATTTATCATGATAACCTTTCTGTAAACTGATCATCACTCGAAATTTTAACTTATCAACATAAGCTGTAATTGCACCTCTGTCACATTGCTAGTTTGTGGAGAAACCAAATTGTCACTGCCTCAGAAGATCACACCCTGAATGGCCATGCGGTGCTAGAGGTGACATCTGGTGGCAAGTTGAAAAAAGTATCCAGTTTACATGGTCACATGGAAGTGCCTATGTGTATTGTAATATGGGAAAACAAGGTACACGTGTTTCTCCTATTTTTTCATTTTTTTCAACTAGAAAAGATAGCTGTGGGTTATTTATGAACCAAACTTGTTTCCCATGAATTTGAATAAATTCACTGTTTTGTGAAATATATTAATTTAAAATAATCAAGGAATAAATTAGTAAATTATCACCATATAATTATTTAACAGGTGCTCTCAGGGGGTTATGACCAAATGTTGCTCCGCTGGACAGTGGACAGTTCGGCTCAGGGACATAATGATGACTGCACTATGGTGTGGGAGTTTGACAGCTGGATAGCAAAGCTCATCTACAGGGATACCCTCATTATTGTGTTAACAGGTAAAGTAATGTGCTAAAGTATTATATATGATATATTTATGCAGCTAGTTTTTCCACTTTCTACAGTTTCTATGATTAAATTATTTATTTTTTCTTTTTGTTTAAAATTTGCAGGTAAAGCATTGAAGATGATAATAAATTTCATTAGAATTAGTTTAATTTTTAGTTGAGAAATATTGAAGGTTTTGCTTATTCCTGATACTACTGCCTTTCTCCACACATTATTGATAATGTCACTTCATTCCTAGTAATTCTGTGTCACTCTTTCTGTATCATCATTGCTTTGCCATGCTAGCCAACCACCGCAACCACAAAGTACCGATAATGTCACTATTCCCAGTAATCACTGTATCATCTCCATTCCCAGTAGTTACTGTATCATCTCCATTCTGCAATTCCAGGCAGCCACAACAACCACGAAGTACTGATAATGTCACTTGATTCCCAGTATTTCTGTATCATCTCCAATCCCAGTATTTCTGTATCAACTCTATCCTGCCATTCCAGGCAACCACGGCAACCACTAAGTACACATAATGGTGCTTGATTCTCAGTATTTCTGTCATATTTCCTTACATAACTGCCCATCTGTGAACCACACAAAAGTGCTTGAATTCCCATTAATTGTTATCATCACCATTTATTACTGTCTTTTCTAGGGGACCACATACTACACGTCAGCATTGATGATGGCGCCTGCTTTTCTAGCTGGAATGTGATGGAGTCTCTTGGCTCCACGGCTTGTGTGATGTCACTGTGGGGAAATGTATTTGCATTAGGGACTGCTGTAGGTCCGTAGTGGGCTTTGATAAGTTCTGTCTTTTTATCCTCTGCTTAAATGAATCCAAGAGTATGCCTGTCTTTTGTTTAGCAAAGAGATTGATCTTTGTCATTCTTACTTGTGGCATTAAAAAAGTGTTGATTTAAATTTAAGATCAAAATTGCTCTTAGCCATCTAAAGTTCTTTCATCATCATTTGATACTGGTCAACCTTGCTGATATTTATTAAAACCCCTTTTTTAAATTATTATAGATAATTTTTCTTGAGTTTCTCTGTCATGTGTACTTTTGTTATCTACTAGTAATTCATGTTCCAGGGCATGTCCACCTGTTCTACATAGAGGATGACCAAGATTTCCTGCAGCTGGACCTTATCCAGGCTACCTCAGTGGTCAAGACGGGCCACAGTAACATCAGTGCATTGGACTTTGGTGACAATGGGTTTGGACCCTGTGCTGTCATAGCAACAGACACGGGGAGAAAACTGAAAGTTGTGCATTGGGTCTCCACACACTTATCGTGATAATTGTTTTTAAGGGTTCGTGCAATTTAGTTCTTCATATTAGGAGATTTATTTTCATTTTTGTGATATTTTATGTCAGCCTGAAAGTTGAAAATGAAGTAGAAGACGAGATGTTTTATGGAGATGGAAGTTTGCTCTTATATTTTATTTTTAAGCAATTAAAACGTGGCATTGCACACAAACGTGTGATAAAAGACAAAAAAGAAAATGTCACACATTCATGAATTCATTCCTGTTCATTTTTAATTACAATTTCAGAATGAAAACTGTCAGGTGTTCTTTGATTTATACAGTGTACTGGGTCTATCAACATTTTCTGTGATTGGGTACATTTTAACTTAGTATTTTCTTTTTATTTGTTAAAATACATTTCATGCATTTTGAATTATCTATCCAACAATGATAATGCTTATCAAAGATCACTGTCTTGTCTGAACCAAAATGATTTAACATGTTGTAAGTTAGAAGCAGTTTTACCTAACTATGAAACTGTAGACTGACATTTTCACAGTTTTATGTATTCCAGCTTAGACAAGACAAGCTTACTTTTTGTTCTCTCAGGAGGTTACTTGACTTTAGTTTATTTTATGAAATAAAGGCAAATAATCTTATTTGCTTGCATAGTTGTAACATTTTTGTTCCTCGTGTGTTCTAATTCGCATAAGATCTGTTAATTTTTCTTATAATTTAAATATGGTTTGGATCACCCTGGACTTTTTTTAATCTTCTCTGGTCCCAATATCCTTCACATTTTGAGGGCAATAAAAAGCCTTCAAGTGTTAACTTGTGATTTTCCTTCTTTTTCCTCACAGGACCCTTGTTTCAGGAGATGCTGTGCTCTATGGCTGCTATGTCACCGTGGAGATGCTGCAGTTTTCTTTTTGTATTGCACATCCCCAACACATTTCTGCATGAGCAAGTCTTTGTAGCGGGCCCACGTTTCCTTCCTTTGCAATACGCCCTTACTCTCGTCCACGGACAGGTACTCGCGGATCTGGGGAAATAATGTTTCAGATTGAAGTGAGACAAGATATTGGAAACTGTATATTAAATTTTGGAGCGAAAGAAAACGTTACTGCCCTGTTGAAAAGGTTCTATTCACTTTTCAACTATTATTTTGTGAGAATTCTCAGGACTAAATATTTTACGGCGAACTTCATACATCTTGAGTGTCAAGTAAAACATTTGACTATATTTTAATTTGGCATGCAGTTTTGTGAATATTTACCATGGTTTCCAGCTTAATCATGGTGTTGTTCTCAGCGTTCTGCAGGAAGAACCTCTTGTTGATACGAATCACCTCTGCTCCGTCGCTGATCTGAGAGTACCAAAACAGACGTTGATAACTTAAACTTCGTTAAGTCAGTCAGAAAGACGGACAATTAACATATAATTTAGCGGTAACAGTGCATAAGTAGAATACTCTTAATCTGCTCTTCGAGAAGGTATTTATTCTCACTTAAGTACATTTAGGTACCATACCAGCATCTTTAAACCGTGGATACTAAGTCACTTATACTTACCAGGCAATATCCTTTTATAACCGGCTCCCAAGATTTTGGTTTACGCATTTGTTCTAGACCCTGCAGAGGAAAAGATAACAATTAAAAACGTCCTTGACAAATTTGTGAAGAAACTGTAAAATAGATAGGGCATGGAGCATGTACATTTTAAAAATTAAGTCTAACTCGATACAGTGTCACTAGAATCTCCATTGGTAAAATTATCCGTATCCCTATAACTAATAACGCTAGATAAAGACAAGACATACATATTTTATTGTACGTTAAAGCGTTTATAGGTGATGCGACCTCACAAAACTCGCCATCTCTTAATATTGCTCATATATCCCGCCCACTTACAATGATGTCCCCAGGGCCCAAGTAGTCCAGCTGTACACAGGCTTGCCGGTGTTTATCTCCGTCTTGTTTCTGCCGTCTAGGTCTGAAGTGTTTGTCTATTTCGGTGTGCTCTTTGGTGAGGAACAGTCGGCCCGACGCCACTGGGATGTGAATTGGAGGGAAAATGCGACGCGAGCCCTGTAACAAACCGTAATAGATATTATTAGTTATCAGCGAGTTTTTTTGGTATTGATAAGTTTTGTTATATAATACAACGGGCTGGTTCCATGCGTTTGCTTTTATTTTCTGCATTTGATTGTCATGTCACTTAAATGACCATCAGCCAGGGAGTGGGGGATGGGAGGAGGGACGTATAGGGACTACTTACTCCACTTCCTGTATATCTCTTCTGAGGTTCTTCGGCGACGGACTCTAAGCGCGGTGGTAAAAATCTCCCTAGGTCGCTGTCGCTGCTTTGAGGCGAAATTTTCTTTAAATGTTCAATTTTTACGTCCTCTTTCTCAGCGTCGCCGTCATTTTCATTCGGTTCATTCGAGACGGTACCGTCTTCCGTCGGCTCCTTGGATCCAGAGACGCATTTTGTTTTTGAGCAATTATTTTTGGAATTAATTGGTATCTGAAATAAAAGTAATAGACGATAGGATAGTAAGGCAGGGTAGTAAAGACGGGCGCTGTTTTTAAACCTGTTTCTGAAACAATATTTTCACGTAATCGTAAGTTAACTGAATAATGATAGTAACTCTTATTTAAACTGAGAATATGAGATAAAATATCTTAACCAAAATGAAGATAAAAATATAATCTCACTTTTGGAAGAACTATATGGGAATATGTTTTGATCTTCTTTTGTTGGACCAATTGTCCGGGTCCTAGCATATCTGCAATGAAAGAAAATACACCGGTCGTGTGTTCTAGTACCAAATACGAATTGCAATTTCCTTTTAGTCGCATTAAAATCTTGACAGCAGAAGCGAACTCATTACTGCTAACTTTAGGTCGCAAGAGGTAAGTCTTCTATAAATGGTCTCTCTCTCTCTCTCTCTCTCTCTCTCTCTCTCACACACACACACACACACACACACACAAAGAGAGAGAGAGAGAGAGAACTGCTTACTGTCTGCATGACTGAAGGATTTGCCACAGCCCAGCTCGTGCCTGTTTGGAGTGGTAAACATTTGGTCCGTGCTGACATCCACAACATCTTGTACTCGAGTTACTTTGACATGGCCCTTAAAAGTTCAATTAAAATGGATGCAGTGTTTTTATTAAAATATTTATATAATGTAATATAATGACCATGAAAATTAATTGCACTTTCCTCAGAAGTGCCATTTATTTTACTTTATCACAAATAGTTATACGACCGTAGGAGAAACGAGGGACCTGGTCCTTCCATCTTTTAGAATAAAATGGCAGTTCCAGCTTCCTTCCTTTTCAAAGGATGCACGCTGAGACCCACAGGACAACAGTACATGTACATGCATGGTTCATGTACCCGGGATTGTATAATACTCAAAATGAGTAGAAGAAGACGAGAGTTCAAAAAAGAACGCCCTCCATTTTTGCTATCCTGAATCTGCCTAAACAGACACTTTCTAACTTACCGAATGTACGATATGTATCCAAGGCGATGAGCTGGTGTCCTGGGTGATCACGTGACCTTTTCTGAAAATAGATACATATCATGAGATAACATAAAAAGTATGGAGCACCAAAGTTGGTGTTAAATGTTGTTATTATTACTTTAATTTTGAGATATTAGATGTTAATCACTTCCAGTTGCATGATAACAACGTTACAATGAGCATATTTCTTCGTCGTTACGAACGTCCTTTATCCTAAAAAAACTTTTTTCTTATTTAACTTTGTCCGAATCCAAAACTAAAACTAAGACGAATGCCTTACGGGAAGAATTCGTAATCTATAACTTCATTATTATTTTCAAATCTTGAGCAGGGAAACTCTTGGAACAGGTCCAGTGACTGAATGAAGTCTATTGGCGGACCTAGTGCCGTGCGTTGAAGATCGAAATAATCCTACAACACAGAAAAAACATAGTTGACATATAATTTGGCGTATCTTATGTTTATTAGATAAAAAAAAGCTGTAAAAGACGCCTTACAAATCATGACAATTCATTTCATACATCTACGGCTATAGTACTGTAATATAAAATCATGACACAATGACAAAACAGAAAACGTTATGATAGCATGTAGCAATAGTTCACCTCCTGTATGTCAAACGGTTATCTGCAGGCGAAATCCCTTTTATGATTTATTTATTTATTTATTTATTGCCAACTGAACAGTGTATTTTATGAATTACAAGATATGCTGAGAGGATTACACACATTACACTACCTCATAATAAAGGATGAAAACTTCTACTTGGCCCTTTGCTATCATGTTGGCCTCTCGCTCGGTTTGTCTTTTCATCTCCATTACCTGTAAAAAACAAATATTTCAACTAGAAGGGTTGTAATCAAAATATCAGGCTGCACAAGTGCATTTTCTTATTCTTAGTGTTTTTTAACATACACGCATTTTAAGTTTGTTATACTAAACCCTGTTATTTTATTTACTTCTTTGTAAATTCACTATAACTTTTCGGGGTGATTTATGTTGTATTGAATACAAATTCCAACACACTTTCTATATGGAAATGGAAGGGTGTGGCGGTCAGGGTTGCGGTCATACATGTACTTACGTCTGTGGTCATTCCCTTGGTAAGGATCCCAAAAGATCTGGTCACCTCTCCAGACTTCAGTTCGTAATGGCGTAGTATATTGACTGTAAAGAAAAAGGCCCTTTTTAACTACTTGAAATATTGAAATATTTTAAGCTATTTGTAGAGGTAGTTAGAGTAAGTTAGTGAGTTAGTGGTCTGCATAGTAGTGATCGGAAAAACCTGAAATTACCATGCAGAGAACCGAATATTTTTTTAGTACGGAACCAAGTGACATGTACGGCACATCTCTTTACAAATGTTTCCAGTTTTGTACAGATCCTTTTGTTTGAGCTTTTGGTTGTAACAGGTTTTGATGTAGTCTATGTTTATGGCATGTTTCTTACTTTTTCCTGCGATTATGTAATATAACCTCTCTGGTTTCCTACCCTGGTAGGCGATTAGACGGCCGTCGTCGTAACTGGAACATAATAATTAAATTATGATAACCAATAATACTATGGTATACTAAAGCGAATAAAGCGTTATAAAGAGAATTATGTACCGTATTTCAGAAAGATATCAGTCCTATGAACGTGTTTCAGTCTCTTAGATTGAAATGAATCAGTTAATAAAATGTGGAAAATAGTTCTTATGATAAATGCTACGTTTAAGTTTAAAGATACAAGGTGAAAAGTGATAATGAAGTTACACTGTTACATTTCGAATGCTAAACGTAACACTGCAATTAAAGATAGATAAACGAATAGATAAGATATCAGATTAAGAATAAATGACATTTTACTTACATTTCGTAGGCTAAATATCTGGCCAGTTCCTCCTCCACGTAGTCAGGGAAGATGTGACTGAAAGCTTTGGTGGCGCGAAGGAGGCACACAACCTGGTGTAACAACGAAGCAAAATACTTTTTACTGGTGGAGTATTAATATTATTTTGAGAATTGTTATACGTAATATCGTATTGACATAATGGTGATGATGAAGATGTATCGATATTGATAAAAAGGTCGGGCACTTATGTTTAAGTTTCTGACTTTGCTGTCGTCAGTTAATGAATTAAATACACACTCTTACCCTTTTTATTTGTTTATCGGATCTGAGATGAGGCATAGTTCTCAAGCACATCTGGGTCTCCCAGTCGATCTGAAAGTAAAACATTCCACATAAAAACGCGTTTATTAATAAATTAATTATTGTAGCGCTGTCGTAAAAGAGGCACTTGCCCATTCGTCAATGTCATAATGTGTATATCTTAATTTTTAAGCAGTAGCTTTAAGTAACTGCCTAGAAAATTTTTGTGACTCTTATAAGAGTATACGACGCACTTACACTAGATCTGACGAACATGTCAGCGCTAAGCGTTTCTGTGATGACATCTTTAAATTTACTTTGTCCTTCACTGTCGTCGTCAACGCTGAAATCATCCTCAATGTAATACCTGTAACGTAACATAACATAACACTATTCATCTATACAATCACTTCACTGCTCAGAAAAAACTAAAAATAATGGAATAAGATAAAGAAGTTGATTAAGAATAATATATATATTGCACAGGCAGTTGCATTCCGTGCTTGGCCTTTAATTGACGGTGTCACCGATTATCCGTTTAATTTCTATTTCATTCTCTTTAAAAAACAGCAACTGTTTTATTTAACAGCGAGTTATCATGAACAGGTGAATCCTAATTGTTAAAAAAATTAAAAGTATTCAAGACAACGCACTTACTTTTTTCTGCCTGTGAACCCGTTCTTGATGAGTAAGGCAAGTCGCGCGGAATGGCGAAGACAATTTCTGGCCTGGAGAGAAAAAAAACACGTAAACCAACAACCATCTCAGACTTAAATTATTTCATAAATGAATGTGATATTTAGACATGTTCATATCCATGTAGGTCTTATATCCCTGATTTCAATATTGTACATGTACTTACCCGGTTTGCAGGACTAATCTTCTTTTTGAATTTTTTCAAGGAGGTGGCGATCCTGGACATCACGTTAAATCCCTGGATAACAAAACAAAAAAAAATGTAATAGTCAAATGTGTTTATTTCATACTGATTATGATATTATGGTATTAAGAAAATGGTTAAATTTTGACTCACATCACTTTCTTCCATCGTTTTTAGCATATAAGGCGAATTTCAAACAATTAATTCACTTGGCACGGGAAGTCATTCTGTAAAGCGATACTGATACAGCCGAAGACGAATACCTTAAATACACGCATTAGTTAAAGTTTGTGAACATATCACGTCGGCTTCGCTGTTTATATTTGACGAAGTGAAGGAGCAAATAAACTAGCTGCACTAAGCACTTAGTTCTACAAATAGAAACTTGCAACATAAGAGTCCTAATTATCATGATTATACCCTGTCAAGGACTGGCAAAATAGAGTAAGCCATCGTGATAGCTTGGAGCAAATTTGAAAGTGCAATTCCCCCGGAAAAACTTTATCTGTAATAATCTGATCAGACGCATTCCCAGGGCTTGCTGTATAAGCAACGATTCCAACATCGAAAATGAAACCCCTGTTACAGTTTCTTCACTCTTTCTATCGTGGACTTCATCTTGGGGCCCATTTAGTCTTTTTCTTTAAACTGTTTTTATACGTAATTTAGGACTCTGCTTTGTGGGGTATGGCCAAATGGGCCTATGTAATTGACATTGGCAGTTTAGTTTCTGAATTGCACTACCTTTACTTTATTTTTTCGTCGTTCTCAAGTAGGCTATATATATGTATGTGCAATTTAAAATTCACATTGCTACTAGTTCACTCAATGAGTATCTGAAATTTACCGTTAGTTGAAAAGTTTTATTTAATTCTTAGTAGAAATAAATTTATAAATATCTCCAGTCAGTATCACGTTTTAACCTGGTCAAAGCAGGAATAAATACTGTAGAATCAACGACATGTTTAGTCATCACTGCAGTGGGACATTCCAACTTTTCGGAATCTTCCCACTTTAACACGTTTGAAGTAAGGTATTTTGACAGAGTTTTCGATTTTTGTTCAATGTTTAAAGGTGTTGCATATCGATTCTTAAATTTTTCTCTATTTTACCTTTTGATCATGTCTGTAGTAATTGCATGCATTAATGACAAGTCGAAGTCGAAGCTGGAGCCAGAAAAATTAAGAATAGCAGTATGCATTTTAATATATGGGGAAAACACTACAATTATGATGAAAATATAATTACACTGAGTATCGAGGGATTGTACTTACAATGGCTGGCTTTGGACTAATACTGCTGGGTACGGGAGACTGCTTCGTCATTTGTTGCACTTCTTCTAATCGCCGTTTTATGGTGTCCATGGCGTCTTCGTCTGTAAATATCACGTATATATACTTTAAAGACCTAATTTCACTTGATTTTTTAAGGTAAATGGAGGTCTTTGAACACTTTTTGATTCTACATAGAATCGTCCGTAGAGGATAGAGCGTAAGTATAGATCATATACTATACGGTATTGTATAGTTTATTATTTAACAAACCAATCACATGCAATCTAAACAACTTTCTCTCTCAAAAGATTAACCCTCTCTCTCTCCCTCTCTCTCTCTCACTCTCTCTCTCTCTCTCTCTCTCTCTCTCCCTCTCCTTTACCATTTGATTGTCCCCCTTTTTGTGTATTTGAATTGCCGGAAAAACTATTGGAGGCACTGCTGAGACCTGAATCCGATCGCACATTGGGTGGAAACATAGGTGACAGTGGCTTTGGGGTAAGAAGTGTTGTATCGGGAAAAGACAAACTGGTAGATTCCCTAGACATTGCTAGGTCCTTTTTCTCTCCTACTGATTTAGCAAGCAGGAGCTGTTTCTGGTCGATGTCCGTCTTTGATTCGTTTTTCCCAGCTCCTTGAAACACGATTTTGGGACTGGTTTGTGCGCCCTCAGTCGCTCCCTTTGATAACCTTTCCAGTAACGTAAGCCCCATGGCGTTCTTGATCGCTTCTGACTGTTTACTGTCCTGATCTTTTAACTTTCTTGTCACTTTGTTTGAGATTCTATTTTGATTTGAACGAAGATTTTGAAGCAGATCTCGATTTTTCCTTCCTTGCCGATGCCTCCGTCTCTTCGTTGGTGGCGGTGATACCGAGGTCGAACTTAGGAAGAGCTTTTCTGCCGCTGCCAGTCCTGCGGATGCCATGTTCGTTAATTACAATTCTTAAAAATGATAAAAGTTGCGCACAGAAAGCCCGGTCTTTGCACAAGCCACAAGTCGCTCTACGCTAATACTCTTCCGTTGGAATCAGAATTTATCAATAACATAGGAATTACATGTGCCAGTACTTTCTTGTCAGTGTGACATCAAGCCGAATTAAATTCGCTAGCATCCAGCTTAATTAGTCCGTTGATACCATATTAAGTTGTAGACCTATCGGTGGTCGATTGGTCTAGTAGACTAAGTATTCTTTCTTCCAGGAACAATCGATAATAACCATCATCAGAACCTCAGCAACAGCAAGTTAAACGAACCATAGGTCCTTTTCTTTCTCTTAATGAAGTCACTTCATTAAGCGTCCCTCACATATCGAGAATAAGTGCACTGCCTCTCTTCTTCCCTTTCTCTTCGACAGCTGTTTCTAGACACGAAAATAGAATCCAAATCAATTTCTACAGGATACAATTCAGCTTGTCGTGATTTTACATTATCTGGATTTTCATGTAGAACAATACACTGCCGGTTTTTTTAATATCGAACTTGTCTGTTTAAAGTTGTCCTGCTTCCCTGATCTGAGTGTCTCACTGGGAATACTGTTGTCAATGTCACTTGACGACTGCATCTGAGCTACAGAAGCGAGGAAGTCACACGGTAGTCCAAAAACTTTGAACACCATCCGCGGCCTAATTTGACATACATACTTCACGAAAAAAGAAAAGCGATTTCTCGTTTAAGTTCATACATCTTTCTCATTTCGTTTCGAGTAAACTTAAGTTTGTCGCAAATTTTGAAATGTAGAAGAAAATACTAGGTAAGTTCTAAAGTGTGAATGAAATTATGGAACACTTCGTCATGAATCGAATTGTGAAGTAAAATAAATATCAACATTCTCCATTCAGCTTCTATTCAGTTTACCATCATTAGGAAGGGTATTGTTGTAGGAGAGGCTAAGGTATCGTTTGTCCGATAATGTTGTCTTAAGATTCATCGTCTATTTGCTATCTACCTGTTTAATACACCCAGACCACTTTATTGAGTGCCTGAGCAAATAATTTCTCTCTAACAAGTTTCCAAACCCGTGGACTGTTTCATCACGGTTTCTTTGTAAGCATCGCTTTACCTCAGGCACAACAGAAATGAGAATAAACTCTTTAACCTAATGCAAATTGAGAATTTTTTTTATGGAAATCCCAAGTTGATATCCACTTTAAAAGCAAAGAAATGAATTTTAAATAGTAATTTGCTGAGTAAATGTTGACGTAGAAAACAATGGAAAGAGGTTGAGGGGAGTACAAATACCCCTCCATCCGACACCATTTGTCATTGAAAGAATGGGTTTATTTCCATGAACCTCACCACAGGTGCAATATTTGTCAGGTTATAAGTCATGATGTCCGCCCAATTGGCTGTGTACACATGGTTTTATGTCCGTTTATGATGACAACTTTTCTTTGTATATTAAAAAAGGTGAATTTGAAAAAAATGCATTTAAATAAAGCTACTTGTGGAAAGCGAGGAGGTGCCAAGGTTCATCGTAAAAGGTTATCCTGTTGTCTTCGGTCCCCAGTTCGCTAATTGACTTCTTGTGTACAGGAACAATTGAAGAAAATTCAGTGACGTCATATCTGAATAGAATGAAAATCAGAATGACGCCAGAGAGAAGCACCTGTTTAAAAAAGTGTCGCCCTGTTGACATCGGTACTACAGAATAGAACCACATGTACTGCACGATTTGTATTCTCAGCGTATTCCCAGTTGAATAGTGTTACTAGTTGTCAGCATAGCAGCCCAGCATAACACTACTATACATCTATTGTTTAACGTCGTATTAACAAAAGGATAACACATGTAAACATTGGGTGTCTATCCTAATGAGTGGGCAATTTTTTCCAGAGGACGCGAACAGGCCATTTTACCGAAATACAGATAAACCTATCTATGTTCAATCAACTATACTCACTCCTACGGTAATGGTCCCGCAACATCATACTCCCCCATGTAGCCATGTCTTGAGCGAAAATCAGAATGTATTTTGTCTAATTTCTACATCCTCATTTCAAGTTTGTATACATCTTCTATGTTTGTCACTTGTTTGTGTGTCGTTACGTCTTTACGTGGTGATTTGATATCTGTTATCAACACATATAACATACAGCCTACATTCGAAATGAACTTAGAGTAGAATTCATGTTTGTTTAACTACATATCAAGTTAAATTTGAGATAGAGCAGGATTTTTTCTTCCCCAGCGACATGGGTCTCAGATGTCAGCTGGATTGGTTTAGGCTCTGTTATCGCTTGTCTACATATCAAAATCGACAGCCAAGAAGGTTGTGTTTACCGCTTCTTATCAAGTAAGAAGACTGTGTATCGAAATTGGGTGAAATATAATGGAGCAAATTTCTGGACACAATGTTGTCATGCGTCGTTGATGGTTAAGAATTAACCTGCCTGACTTGAAAACGTTTGAAAAAAGACCATGACAAAAAGCCTAAATGTGACGAATGTACCAAACGTTGCACAACTTTTATATTCAAAACTTCGCTTGAAATGTTTTATGGTTTAACAGATCACCCAGACACCTCAGTATAATTGTTCGTTTTTTGACATGAGCATGAAATCTGTTCTTAGTTCTTTTTACTTGATTACGCGACTTTCATAAATCAGTTCTCTAAACAGAAGCTAAGGAGCATCTCATTTAATAAAGTTCAGATATAGATGAATTATTGCTACACACTGACTCAATTTAAACTTAAGATTTATAACTATTGCTCTAAAAGTCCACGTTAAGTGTACCAGTTGATAGCAAGGAATGCGTTAGTTGCGACGTGTTTGAGGTACATTGCATTCTACCCCATAACTGTGTGCTCAATCATACGTGCACTACATACGTCATGACGCTCCAAGGTATGCCGATACCAGAAAATATCTTAAGTCCAAAATTAATGGATAATGGTATATATTCATTCGAATATCATTTATGCAGATTTAGTTATATTTATGAATGATGTTATATTAATGAATGTCTGAAGTGGAAAGTGTCTGGAATTTCTAATTGAAAAATATTCAGAATCCCGTATCACTTCTATTTTCCAACAATCAACATCAAACACCATCAAATTCTCCAAAGTAATGGAAACAGAATACACAAATTAAAAAAAAACAACTCATAACTCAAAATACCACCATTTCAAATTATTCCATATTATTTCATTTTTATTATCAAATTCGCATATTCGCATTTTACAGTGGTTGATGTTTTCAGGTACGAATGACTGCATGTTAAGGTAAAATACTAACTGCAGTTTAGATGGCCTTTTAAAAGTGCTATGGCGTTATCATATAAATGTGCATTAAATGCTACGTGAGTCACACGGGGGGAAACGGGACACTTGCACCATAACCATGGTCAATGAACTCATCCACAACGACCCTTATCCGCAGTACAATTTCTTTGTAAGTAGTATATAGCTAGTAGATCGTTATCTTATGGCATATGCATATGTACCTATTTCTATTCCTAAAACTAACTGTATCATAATGAAAATGAATATCGCTAAGATATGGTTACGTGTAAAACTAACATGAATTGGTTATTAGATGATTGGCAACTCATTGAACTGTTGTTGTGCATGAAGAATATCTTTTACAGAGTTTGTAAAACGTTGTACAAAAACGTTTCCATAGATTCAGATTGTGCGTATCTACAACTATGGTGTGAACATTCATATCTGTTATATAAAACTAAACATAAAAATGACAGATTATGTAGTTTGAAGAAGTAAAATATATCTTCCTCGCGTAATTGTATTCAAATTTAAATAATACTTTTCAAAATTCTTTGATTCAGTTTTGACCGCTATTCATAAAATCGCTTATCACTAAAGTAAATCATTTAACTTTATCCTGTTTCCGACATTTTTAAATATCAGTTTTAAAACTGACAGATGACAAAACGGACCCATAACATAATAAGTTGCATGAAACTAGAAGAACCATACAGGTTTCTAGTATTTACAGGCGCTATATGATATTTCACTAATATCTATGAGCGTATAAAAATGAGTCGCTGATGCTCTCTTCTTTACAATATTAAATCCTTTTCCTGTAAATTTCTTTCCTCAAGGCTTTTCACATATTCACCCAGATAGCCGGAGTTAGGTAACTGTTCGTAACATCATGTTTGTTCATTTAACCGTAATGTAGAGATGGAATTATATGAGAATGGTCCAAATATTTCAGGAGTGAAACTAACTGTTATTTGCTATAGTGTACATTGGCTATAAGAAATTGTAAACATGCGACGGTTTTGAATTAGTGCGTGCTGAAAATTGCAATGTATTTCGTATATGAGAAGCTGTCATTTGAGCTGACTTTGTTGACTTGTGTTTCACATATATCGTGTCAAATATTCCGTACAGTGTGGCAAATACATGGAGGACACGATGAAAATGTTTCCAAATAGCACTCCATGGTTAAATGAATGTATACTTCGAGGCAGACAAACCAGTTGAAACCAGACAGGTCTTTCTATTTTTTTACTTTTTAAAAGGTCATTGGCATCACAAGTTCTCAAAATGGCTGAAATATTTGCCCTGAGAGGACATACCGTAAATAAGAGTGCGAGAGGATGCATGTATGTGGGCGAGGGGTTATGCCAATTTTTTTAATGCTTCAAAAATCCAAAAGTCGTGTGTTATAAGTTGTATGACAAGATTCAGTTTCTCATTCAAAAGCTGTCCAACGTAACACCATGTTGGTATATCTTAAGTCAAGTAAGGTGGATCACCCCATCAATTTTGAACAATACTTTCCTAGGATTACATCATCTATAAATCTGCATCCATATTGCCAATTTGATGCGCCTGCGCAGTGTGGGATGTAATGAACACCCTGTCTCAAGCCAACAGATAAAAGCACCAGTAACCAACATTAAAAATGAGGAAAAGAGTCGGAAACACAAGCCGTGAATATTTATCAATGTTATTGACGTCTTTGACCGTTGGTACTTTCTTTGTTATAGTTTTAGCTTTCTCCCTGATGCCTGTCACAATGCGTTTTCCGCTTTTAAAACTGCTCCTTATGGAACTTGTTCTCCGTCGTGCGCTGCTCTGTCTTTGAACTCGTCCTTGATAACCGTAGGATCCACGTGGTAAGCACGTAGTCATTCGTACGGGTGCTGTCGACATTGTTTGTTCGTTTTCATAACAACAGCTCTGTCTGTTTCTAAGACTTAGTATAGGGGACATTCTTGGATCTTGCATTTCTATAGATTCATCCTGAAAAAATATTTAAATGATGAGACAAACGACATTGGCTTTACTCGCAATTACGCCAAGAATACAAAGTCAAACTTTTGCAATACGTGCTTTTTTATGACAACATTTTATGGAAATCTGACAATAGTCAGGGAATCATTTCCTCTCCTTAAAATCGGTCTGTCCCAAAAGAGTCAGAACTTAAGTGAAAAAAATTCTGAAACCAGTGGCATATGAATAATTTTAAGTAAAGTAATATGTTTTTTTTTTCACCGCATAATTCCATATTTTCTATATTAGCTTGAATTATTCCAATCTGCATAAGCTAAAAAAAAAAACAAAACAATTTAAACGTCTTAAATCAACACCAGTCATCTAGCGTTTATATGTGCATCAATTGTTACCTCATCGGCGCTGGTCCGAAAGCCATTGACTTTTTGCTGCTGAAGTTCCTGCTCCTGCTTGGCCTTCTTGGCTTTCTTTTTGGCCCTGGCCCCCCAATACGTATAGTTTACGGCTGCGTACTCAAGCAGTGCAGCGAACACAAAGACAAAACACATGACCAGGTAGATGTCTATTGCTTTGACGTAGGATATACGAGGGAGGGAAGACCGTACGCCAGTACTGATAGTGGTCATGGTGAGCACCGTCGTGATGCCTGGAACACGAAAAACCGGGGAAAGAAAGTAGTATTCATTTCATTTACAATTGTGATTAATAATATAGGACTAATACTGTAGCTTTAAACACGCGAAGCTTGTTGTGGAGAATGCGTTATACATATGAACTACCAATGAGTGTTACTGAACGCAGTCATTATAGAAGAAACGGGCGCGCTATACATTCAGTTTAATGCAACAAAATAACGATTTGGTCCTGCACAGACTCACCTAATGCAACTCTCGCTGAGGTGGCCTCATGGTTGATCCAGAAAGAGACCCAGGACAGCATCACAATAAGGATGGAGGGGAGATAGGTTTGGAAAATGAAGTAGCCAATATTTCTTTGTAGAAGGAAGCTGAGCGATAATCGTTGATAATCGCCTGGAAAGACAATGGTATGACATCAATTGTTTTAATTAATTTTAAGGGATGTGCCGACTTATCGTGGTTTGTGAACGTGTATTTAACCTGAAAGGAAGGTTGGTGAACATATAACTAGTAGATGGCATATTATTTTAAGACGTGTCAATGAAGAACTTTTTTGTCATGTATTAGATACTAGAATGCTGCCAATCCTAAAGGTTCAAAATAGATAAAGCATTACTTATTACCAACAACAAAATGGTCTATTAAAAGATAGCAAAAGAGATGCCTATAACTCAGTCGAGAAAAGATGACATTAACTTACCCGTGGCAAGATACTGCACCGTGCTAATGGTTCTATATTCTACAATAGAGAACTGGGGGAGCTCCACGTGCTCTACGCCTTTAACGGAGTCCTTCCCCGCTTTCCAATACATCACTACGTCCTGCATAGCGTAGCCATCTATTACGACAATGAGAAAAAATGAATAGATAAAATCATCCAAGCTGTAATAAGAGGAAGTAGAGTAAAGAGGAGAGAGGCTGTAATGATGTATGATAATATACTTTTAAATTTAAATTTACTTTTTAACCTTTATTATTATTATTATTATTATTATTATTATTATTATTATTATTATGTGGAAGAACAAAAAGATCACAGAATGTGCATTAAATTCAATCAGATCTATATTTTATAACTCGTTTATCTTGACATTGTACTGGTCAACGCGTGGACTACAAAATTATTGCCACTACTACTGTAGCACAACTTTCAATACTCAATACTGTTGGCAAAATGGTATTTTCCAAATGTCTATATCAAATTTACATGTTTTGTTTTATATTCGCTATCCTGTCGATTTAATTAACCGCAATTTTACTGTGCAACTTGAAGTTACAATATTGCTCGTTCAATTCAAATTTTAAGAGGCCTAGTTACCAGATAAGAACTCTTGTGACCAAACCAGTTTCAAACGTAACACAGAATAAGTCGCCTGTAGAGGTCGGTGTACATGTAGATATGATATGAAACAATGCACACTAATCCAATAAAGTAAAATGCCCATATCTTCAACATAGAAGTTTAAATATACATGTACGTTTCTGACCGTGTTGTACTACCTAGAATAATGTCACTGCTAATGAAAAGGCTTTGAATTGACGTTTTTGCCTATATTCTCTATTGATTGCCGTATGATCTTTTAACAACTATAATGTCGACAAAAATTCTTTGGGGAAATGTCAGAAGTAGTTTGCCTTGTAGATTCACTCACTGTGCAAAATATCGAGACTATATTGTATTCGTGGCAGACAATATGGTGACTTTCTGTTTGGCAATGGTTACGTAAGTTGAAAAGGCCGCCATTTCAAGATGAACTGAAATCATAAATTCATCGCATTTCAAAGAGACAACCGACTCCCAAGATGTGCCGTCAGTCGATTATTTCTATTAACTCAGACAATGTACATCGCCATTTCCCCATCGTTGAAAACAAAAGCCTGTTGTTTGGATCAATTTTGATATCCAGGCCTACTGTATGTGCCCAGTCTCTCACTTATTGCCGTTTCCAAACTGGTTTGTGGGCCATGGTGCTAAAGCATGTTAAATGCGAAGCCAATTTAGCTGATGAAAACCTCGAGTTTTAAATCAATAAGCTGTTAACGGTTTCAATAGACTAAGATCAATCTACGTTTCAAACTAAACAGAAAGGAGAGACACAATTGACTTTTTGACGACGATTTTCGCATAGTGCACCAGTTACGGGAGTATCGCGGTATGTTTGCTTAAGATCGGTTTTCCGTTATAAAGTCAAGGTTAGAAAGTGGTGGCCAAGAGAAGATGCATTATCTTTGGGCACGTTACACACATACTTGCGAATTCCTTTATTCCGGCCAATTTCCGGACCCTTCCTCTACTTGATTGATGGCCCTTTGTTTTAATTATGGGATTATATTGGATAATTTGAAAGAACGAGAATGGTCAATAGTATCAGATACTCACAGCTTTCCATCTCTATGGTACAGTTCTGCTCGTCCAGTGGATAGTAATGTAAATCCATCATGCAAGCTAAAGTTGTCGTAAATCTGGAAACAGCGTAAAATGGTTGAATCTCTACTTCATTTACAGCAAGAAAATTTGAATTCTTTCTTTCTGGTGAAAATGATTCTAAATTTACCGCTTAATAGCTTTTTTTCCTTATTTTTAAAGTCATATATATAACAAAGTAATCAAAATATGAACGCAGTTTCGCAATTATTAAGCAATTATTATGCAATGAAATCCAAATCAGTAACCCTTCGTTACCTCATTCCATAGGCTATAGAACCATCTCCATAGAGTCGGACCATTTTGTTTTTCTCTGTTACTTCGTGCAAGAACGAGTTTTTGTCGTTGGCGAAAAACGTATCAGGGACCCAAATCTTCTCTGCAAAGTCCCCAGTAAGGGTCATGTATTCATCCGCGTTTGAGAACTGAAGTCTTTCGTCTCTCCAGTACTGATTTAGGTATAAAGTTATAGTATAATCCTGAAAAAAATGAAAAATACGACAATCAAACACGGTTGATTGTTCTAACATGTATCCTCAATTAGAAAACGGTTACTGCGTATAGTTCGTTGAATGCTACAGCTTTTTTATCGTGGGAATGATGGTATGGGGTTCTGTACCATGAACATTTTATACCGTGGGTCGAACGGCTGACTCTAGGTGTAGGAATTCCACAATATCTCTTCAGATTTTAAACCGAAAATAAAAAAGCTGAAAAAGACTCCATTATAATATAGAAAGTAACGCTGTAAGAATGAATGAAAAATCACGAGTTTGCTTCAGAATCGGCTTCAACCGTTGAAAGGCACCGATTAACACAGGGAACATGTATATAGAATTGAAATGAATTGGTAAAAGGCTAGATATCGGAGTACTGATCTAAGAAAAATTGTGATTCGGATTACCGCTGGCAGCTATTGTGATAGTAATTAATTCTGAGAAATAATTTTCGTTCGATTACTGACAAGAACAAATTAGAAAAATGAAAAAAAATTGCTTCCTTAAATCATACATGTAATTCGAGAAAATGTAAACCAAAAATTCTGTACAAAAGTTCAAACCGTTTCCTGTGACGATTTCAGTCAAGAGCACTTCGTCGAGACATGTTCTGAACTAACATAATTTCAATTCAACTGTCAGTCATCAATGTCTGTCAAATTGTAGGTCAGAGAGGAAGCCGTTGTTTCTTTAAACTCATTGATACAACATTGGCATCTACACAAGTCAAGGGTCATAATGGCGAATGCACGTAACAGGCGAAAGAGTTCTCAAACACACCTGTCTAGAAAGTGCAAAGCGTACTCAAATGCCTGCATCGGTTTTAGGTTTCGGAACAACATATCCGCAGGCGGTCCACATCGGCAATTTTAGGATCACAAATTAGTGATTACAGGCAATAAAATCAGCTTTTCCATTTCGTTTCACATGAAAAGAATATTGCAAAATACCGTTCCGCTTTTGTACCAAGGTATTTTTCATTAAATGGTACAATCAATTCATGAAGTCGAATGATAAAAATGTATCCCACGCCATTTGGAGCGATTATTTCAGTTCCTTGACTTGGGGACGCTCCAGCAGCGAATAGATGCCTAATTAAGGTCATAAAACTGGCACGTGTTTGTGCTCAAAAATCGTTTGTAGGGGCGGGGAACAAAACTTCTCTACTGTGCACACTTGTACATTGTACTGCCCTCGTGATAAAAATTAAAACTTGACCAGTTTGCTTTTCTCCTACACAACACTGTATTACTAAAGCACCTCTGTAGAGATTTCTGGAATCTAACATAGAACATCCGTTATCACCAGGTTGCTTCCATTGTCCTTTACCTAATACATGTCGATGAGATTGAATGTTTACAAACTCCTATGACCAATTTGATTGCAAGGATGAACTTTGCTTGTGTGCAAGAATGACCAGTGTGTCCGATTTCTAATTAAATTTTCTTGAATATTAAGTAAATTTGCCGCATTTGGTATCGATTACGGCCTAACGGTGCCAAACGACCGGGGGTGTGGTGTTGTCTGGAACCAATGCCAGTCTCAACGATCCAGCTTGCATCTATACAGTAAAACACCAATATTTATTTAGACAACCCATTACAGAAACCATTATACATCGTACCAAACGTGAAACAGATTTTGTTACGTTATCATTACGAGATGCTTCATGTTATAATCCAGGGAATTTAATTACGTTGGATACTCAATGGTTTCGTGGCAACAGGATTCCTAGAAAGTGAGGTGTAACGAACAGCACATTTTTGGTGTTTTCTCTTATTACAAATTGTAGTTTGCATCAACATGGGAAGAGTCATTCATATGCAGAGTTTCTGGAAGTTTTTTGTAGTACACACGTAGTGAAATTGTAGTAAACGCTATTTTTGACCAGAGGCTAATGGTTTATGTGGATTAAGAAGGAATAACCCTGGCTACCTATAATCTGTTTCACTTATTAACATCATTTAGATTACTTTGTGGTCATGCTCTGTAAGATTGTATTCACTTAAAGCGTGCCGTGTCAAGATAAAGCGATTACATATACGACGGCCACAAATGACTGACGTCCTTAACATCATTAATTGAAATTAAATGAATCACAAAAAAAGAAGGAAAAAGACAGAAAAACACAAAAAGAAAAAAATGTGCTCAAAAATGAAAATGAATTTTTTCATCTGTTATGATGACCAAAGCGTTCAGGTTTACCTGAAGTTCTATAACGTATGTTCTAAAAATCGGAAAATATGTTTTAAAGGAGTTTGCAGTGATCGAAATGCAAACAACTACTTCCTGCTTCATAACTCACGCAGCGTAGATTTATTAGCAAGTTAGACTCTCCACCTAATTTGTGAAACAAGGGAAGCCCAGAGCAAATTGAAGGGTGTTTTTTGATACGAAAAAGCGATAAACGTCAATGCATTGCCACTTATAAAGGAAATTCGTTACTCAACAAAACAGGACTAAATTACATTGCGTTATATGCGACTGTTCCAAACACGGGTTTTATTAGACTCGAACTGTGCGCCAATTGCCAGTACAAGACAACCCCGAGGGAGCTTAAACTTTAAACCCCTTCAAAACACCACGGATCTCTACTTCCAGAGGAGTTAGTCGCACCGCGGGACTTAATAACGGTGTTGTTCGAAGTAGCAGGTATTCACAGTTAATCCACACCATGCGTCTGGCTATTTGTCCGGTACGTATTGGAAATACCATCCAGTGTGATAATGGCGAAGACATGGGATTTATCAGTCTCCTTGTATCCAATGTAAGGGGAAGCGGCAAAATCTCCCCATTCTTGGCGTGTGGGTGGCGCGAGCAAGGGGATTACAATAAGATGCAGCGTGCCTTTGGACAATACTCGAATATGTATGTGCACTGCTCTTTCCGTTCTTTAAGTTTGCTTAAGAAAGTGAAGAGCCATCTGTGACTTTGGATTGGTTTTCTGGACAGTCAATTTTTTATACTTTTTTGACCTACATGCTTTTGTGCCTTTATCAAATGCACATAAGTGCCATTGCTCATATATGCAATCATTGTCTACACATCTACACATTAAAAAAAAAAAAAACTACTGTACCAACTACATTATTTTTCACCTTTTCCATCATTCCTGCATAATGAAGTTTTGCTAAGAAAAGTAACCTTAAACGGGAAACCTACAACGCGTTTTACACAAGCGCGACTCTGAGCAGCTACACCCACGTGAGTAATGGCATCTTTGACCAGAAAAGATGAAAACCTGTATGCCCTATTTAAACCACAGTCAATAAAATTAACCTCCAACACAGTAGCTTTTTTGACACGGAAAAAGTACTGTTTCAACACATGTGACCCTTTTCACACCAACGTTGTTGAAGTACGTGCTCCAACAATGCCAACTTTTATGTAAAATAACGATTTCTAGAACTTTAAGGTACTAATAGCCTCGGGCATCTGTTCCTAAGGTAATTAAACGTGCAATCGCATTAACTACCCGGGATACAGTGTTCTTCACCCCCAGTCATTACTCGAAGGCACGGAGAATGCATCAGTCATCGATTATGGAAAGGAAAAAAACTAAATCCTATACTCTCACAGATAATACTCTTTTAAGCGCCAACTAGTGATTATAGAGGACGTGGCGAAAGTAATCTAAATGCTATCAACGAGCGCCGCAAATTATCGTTTATATCAGCAAGCGTTTAATGAGACAGCCACGCAATTTTTCACGACAGTGTGAAAGGGTTGTTATTTAATCAAAATCTAGAGTTAAGTGTCGTCTTGGATGAAGTATGTGTCGTAACATATCTCCCTGTGACGTATCTTTAAACACTGCCCATACATGTATAGCTAAAAGTAAGTGGACAGTGATTGTGTTGTCTTGTGTTCAGGAAACAACATCAAATGAGGTAGGAAACATTCGCAAGGAAACTCTCTCCTAACTCAATCAAACGACACACTCCAAACACCAATTAACTCTATCAAAATTAATACGAAGTAAAGTGTACGGCTTCCATGGTTAAAATGGTCAAGATTTTAATTCCCCATTCTCAACAATAACGTATGGTAGAGAAAGGTCTGGTGGAAGAGCTTGTGAGCATAGAGAGAGCAGGAGGTAACCGATTACATTGGTAAATGTATTGAACCAGTCACTTAATAACATAATAAAAGCAAGGGAATCAATTATTTATGTCCTGATTTGGCAGGAATTGATTTCATTTGGTTGATTAATTGTGGGCATCTCCACCAATGAATTAAATCAAACGCAAGACTTTTTGTGGATGTTTAATTGGCGTTTCAAAAGAACGTTCTATTTATATACTGACGGTCTATGTTGCCACAGGTTTCGATTTTTAAAAAAATATAAACCCAATTTGGTAAATTCAAGACGTAAATTGCATCCAGTTAATTCTGTTGTAACCTTTATAAACCGAGACTTTCTTTCTTTGACAAAGGTATAAGAGTCCATGAGAAGATGTCTTGCTTCACAGTAGTCTTCTTAAATCAAATATATGGGTGAATTATCCTAAAGGTCTTCTATAACTCAAAATCGATGTTGGTACCAAGTACCCCACATTTTCTTAGCGGAGTAATTCTTTTATTAAATTAGTGAAACAACTTCCCTGCTTACAATATTTTGTATAACTGTGATATCTATTTGAATTGGCTAACATTTCAGCATTTTATAACAAGCGATGGGGATATAGCTATGATAAAATCAATATGCCACTGTCTATAGGAAAAGCGCACTACGATATGCTGGCTACCCTTCTTGTTGAGAAGCCTATTTGAAGATTTAAAAAAAAACACAACTTATCATTGGAAATATTCTGAAAAATGCCTTTACTTGGCATGCCCTTAAAATTAGGATTATAAAAACACGAGGGTTGTTATGGTTTTTGACAATCCACATTATCTTAGGAAAATCAAAGAAACTCCTCTGCATTGGTTCGAGTGCACACGAGGTGCCAATTACTATCTCATACAAACAAGACCTGGACAGTTTTCGCGAAAAAAACCTTCGTTAATGCTTTTCAGACGTTACTGGCCTCCTCGCCCTCCAGAGAGACGCGTGGCGAAAATTATGGGGCAAATTGAGCAGCAGTAGTGTCACAGCGGGAGACCATGAGCCTCAGAAGCCACGGCGAAGAAAAAAAAGCACTACGCACTTCAGTCCTGATGTCTTTAAAACTCATAAAAGAGAGTTAATTCAAGGCGCTAATTGAGCTGCCACTTGGCGGCTCTCTTTTCTTGAGGGGAAACAATAACCGTTCATTTTTTTCGCCTTTGACATAGCGGCTGAGAGATCCTACTGTTGGAGATGGAATGAAAGTTTGAACAGTGTGCGTAATGGCCAATTAAGATTATTGATAACAACCTAATTTTGAAATAAAGACTTTCTTAATGAAACCCAATTTTCTGATAAGAACGTTAAACGCCAGAACTTGATTTGCTATTGGACATAGGCATACAGTATGGCCGGAGAATCCAATGACAGTCGGTAGCAATGGTTTATTAATTCGATCAATCGCTCTCTCAGGGGTCAAAGTTGATGGCCTTTGACCTCTGCATATTGATACCTGATATCTGTGTTTCACATTACTCGCCATAACATGGCCTTAGGATATGCTGCTGGGATTTGGGTAACTTAATAAATAATGAGCGGTTGTAGAACTGCGGAGATTTATATCTACCAAGATAGAGACCCACATGTTTTTATTTTGGGGATTTCGATATTAATAATATTTTACTGCCCCATCCGGAAAGTCATCTTTATCTATGTTTACTATGTCACTATGGAAATTTCATTAAGTTAGAATAACGACATCCATATTATTTCTTTTTTTTTATCAAAATATGAAACCCCTTTCGGGCGTAAAAATATTGCAATTGCCACTTTTTCAGTAATTATTAAACATTTCACTAAATTTTTATATAAAAGACAAATTATCATTATGGTATTCGGTTACAAAATGAGTTGAAAATTGTCCCTATACTGAAACTTACCATATTAACTTCTGATATGCTATCGAAGCTGGCGATAACAATGTCCATTCCAACATGCAAAGAATCACCTGAAACCATAAAAAAAGTCAGGGTGAACAACCACAACGATACAGTACAGCGATGGCAATAGATATTTTCATGTATTAGTACTACTGTTTGTGTTTAACATCATGGAATCTGGAATTATTCGAATTTACGCAATTTTCATGTCGAATGAAGGAGATTCAGGGGCGTGGGTTAAGTGTTGTTAAAAGGGCAGAAGTACTTGATAAATATAACGTCTACATATATCCGTAAGACATAATGGGAACCGAAAAGACGCGCGTTTGCAGTATTACTTAAACCGCCCTGAATAAACGTCCGGTGCCCTACACTATTGGGACTTGATTGAAAACTTAATCATACACAGGTCATTCTGATTTTTATCTTCCACCTTCGGTTCGTTTATAATACTTTTTCCAAGAACCGCTAATTCGACAGTCCTGGTGTAACCGATGTTCAAAGTTACAAGGCGCTTATATACCAGATGTTCAACCGGTCATCTTAATTTATTTATTATATTTATTCGCACGGAAAGCACATGTGATTTTCTTGGGATTTAGTAAACTGGGAAAGTCAGTTCAAAGGTATGGGTAATGTCGTCAGATACATTACCTGTGTATAACGCAATAGTCTTTTGTGTACATACAGCACATACATCGGCATAAACGACTTTCACAATTTATTTGTTTTATAGAATAAAAAAATATATAGAATAAAAAAATTCCCTTATCTCTCTGCAAGAGTGTCGTAGCTTCCCTGTCTAGTCACGTTAGATGCCATTCATTAATTTGGAAGCTATCGGGTCACACGGGACTCCCCATCTCGTCAGATATGAAATATTTGTCAAATCGAGCATAACAAAATAATAACACTTAAGGTGAAATTATTGAAACGTGAGACATTCTTCAATACGTTCAATAAGGGAGAACGGCCAGTCGAACCCATGACGGTATTTTCGCTTCATGCTTCATTGACAATCGTATCATAAATTTCGATAAGAGCGGTAACACACATACCTGAGTGCACACGTCAATGATCATATCTAAATATGCAGAAAATTGATTCAATCTTTAATTGGATTCGTCGAACGACCGACTTCTCGAGTTTTTTTAAAGAAATATTCGTATCGCACGGTGGTTTACTAGTTTAGAATATACCTAACCACATTTAATTTTTTTGACTTTTGAATTTTTAAACGAATTTGACATATTTGAATTGGTTACTGTGTACCCTTAAATTTTAATCTTCGCACACGTTTACAAATCAATGCAATTTCTTTTTATGAACCGTTCAGTCCCTAGTTTTCATCTTAACAATACAGCTGCCAAAATTTACACTGTTTTTATTTACAATTAAATGTATTATATTCAGTTTAAGAAGTGGACGGGTCCTTAAATTTAGGCCGACAATATAAGAGCAAAACAACCTTTAGGAACGCAGTGCGCCCCTACCATACCATTTATTCATTTTGCTCTTTCTACAAAGTGCAGGTGCTTTGATTGCAAACGTATTATGCTATCGTCTGCTCGATAAATAATAGATGGAGATGACGATTATATGAATGGTTACATTGTGATCAAATCGTATCAAAACAGGCGCAATGAGGTGAAGATGTGTTACATAAAGCTTGACGTCACTACAAAGAGGTCAACAGTGATTTGCGATTTCCCTTTTCACTATTTTACCAAATGAAGTTATTAATTCAAATCAAAATCCTGGCGCGATAAATCTAGATTCGAACCTTTTTGCGTTGCTCATTTATGGTTTAAAATACCATAAGGCAATCATGCTTACTAAAACCATACAATCGATACAATAATGTTCATATATGCAATAGCAAATGGTAAATGTATCCCATGCACTTCGTTCATTTACAAACTGTAAATTGCACTGCCAGTGTATTATTACACATGTCAAAAGAATTAATGTCCCTGTAATGCTATAGTATAACAGTGTAAAGCAGTCTACAAAATTTCTTTGCATTTCGTTGCTCCTAATATCACCTGATCAGGAACAAAAGCATCTGAAATTTTGCTGTCTTCAAGACCCGTCTAGGTCATATATTTGTTATATCGACTTTTAAAACAGTTAAGGATCTCTGTATTTGTCATTTGCCGTTTGCTGCAATTGCCTTCGTGGCCAAAGAGGCCAAAAGAAAAATTCGTTTTTATTTCACTTAACCACAATCGATATTTCTCTTTTAGATGCCAGAATCTATTTGGAAATAGTCATTGTAAATGATGATGTGCTTGCGGTATCACTGTCTATCGTTCACTTGTCTTGTATTTTTTCTTGCCTGCCTTACAGCGCTTCGTTGGAAGAAAAAAACGTATTCAAACATTTTAACAAAGAATTCCCAAAACCCTTTCCGTCTGCGTTTCTATCCAAATATGACGCCAAAATGACACTGCCACTGCCGCTTTGTCCTTCTTATCAGACATTAAACTTTAGGAAATTTTAAAAATTAGATATCAATTATGTTATTCCTTTGCAAACGACGCAGCATAAAGATCAGGTATAGACATTTCCCTTGGCAAATAAATAATTCAATAAAACCATGGCAATGCATGGCCATTCTATATATTTGCATTACATATCACTTTGCATTTTGTCTACCAACAGATTTTATGATTATCTAAGTAGTGAGCTGATATGCAAGTCTCTGCAAAGGTTACTTCGTGAGTTATGGTCTATTAGCTTGTGTTCATTATACATGAAGTACTCGATTGTTGTTCTTGTAACGTAATTCATTCTAAGGGTTGCAGTGGTCTTTCAGTGTGGAATCATGCGTATGTTGTTAACCGGGTAGACCCCTCCTTGGGGGTATGAAACCTAAGAGTACGGTTTCAATTTACATCTTGATGAAGTTATTTTCATCAGAATTCTCCAGGACGAATTGTACAAACAGAATGTGTCATTTGGCGACGCATACACTGGTTATGTATTGTAGTATAAAAAAGATAAACAATATGTTTCCCCGAGTGAAAAGAAAGAAGTTTTGGATCACTACTTCTTCCTCCTCACGATTCATGCGTGAATAACACAAATCGACATTAAAGTATGAAATAAAAATTAAAATAGTGTTGTTCATTTTCTCCCATTCCATTATACAATTGACCATACGGGAAGCTGCTTTGAGGCTTTTTAAACAGACGTACGCAAGCTCACGCCATAAGTCATTAAAACAGTGTTTTGACGTTGCAGTGAATAATTTTGTGCAATAACTTTAAACCAAGTCCATTAAACCTACGAATTAAGTCCAGGCATTTGCTATCGTATCATGGTACTATTCATTCCCTACTTTTGCACATTGTGGCGGCATTCCTTCATTTGTTATACAATCGCCGAACATAATACACTGCTTAAAACTCAAAACAATAATCACCATTTTATAAATAGGCGCATGCGCGTAAGGTGGACCACAACGCAGTTCCCAAGTTGGGCTTATGCTTCATAATTTGAGAAGATAAGAATCTTGAAAGGCTTTGTTCGTTGCCTCGGGTAATGAACAGGCAAACATCGAGGAGGGGACCCCCTTGGCCATTAACAGTCAAGAGTTAGGCAGCAAACTGGTACTGCAAATTTCCTCCATGTTTCTGCTGTATCTTTATACGCAATGAACAGCAAAACACAAACTTCAGAAACCCTCAAAAGCAATGGACGACCCTTAGGAAGCCTTTTCAATCTTCCTATTACACATCTTGTCAACAAAAATTGATTAATTTAAACATCCACTCTTTACAACCAGATACAGGAAAGGAATCTACTTAAAACTATACTGTAAACGAAACTAGATGACAAAGAAACATGTGCATGTGCGTAGTGCGTGATTCATTGGCTGTCACTTCCTTGGCTGCATGGCTGTCGGTATAGCAGTTCACTTTCTTAGTCATTATAAATCAACGAAAGGACAGGTTTCACTTTAAATATGTAGCAATTCTTGCTACATAAAAATACTCTCATAATATCTAAAAATCACCAATCCTTTTTACTAGAAACTAATCCTTTCACATCTGATCAAAAATCTCAAAATCGAATCCTTCCGAATATCTCGTAAAATGTATAAATCGTTCTCGGTTTTTATTAAATATTGTATTGACCATGGTCCCCAAATATTTTTTTTGTAGTGGTAATATCTAGCAACATGCGAAAACCTTTGGACATTCAGCTTGATGATGCTCTTCTGATAAGTGTGAAACACAGCTGTTTAATAAAATTTTGTCCCAAAATGTGTGATTCCCATCACCAAAGCGTCACTAAATCATTATTATTATTATTATTATCATTTATGATGTTTATACATGTACAGTAGCTAAAGGAAAGCATTGTAGAGAAAATTAAAATACCTAGAATAGGCGTTTTGCATTAAATTCTTGAAGGCATGCTTTGTTATGTGTGCTTTTGTCTAAAGGTATGTTCTCTTAACGATGTATGTTCCTACAAATTTATAAAAAGAACAGTTGTCAGGTGATTACTGATATATAGTAACATTATGCCTCACTTTGATTATCGGTTATCCCGAGTTTTGTTACCATTAAGGTACTCAGAGAAGAGGCGGCTTAGAATACCCTTCCGTGACTCTTGGAAATGTTTGCATTCCGATAAGCAACTCGTGGGGCGAAAGGAAACGATCAAGTGCTACAGTTCTTTGTTGCACAAACCATGGCTTTGAAAAGCCACGGTAATTTGTTTGTTGTAATTAATGTTTAATGGACGTGCTTATGGCCAGCGCGTATTGTATACTCTCCGTCCTATATTATATTTCTTGAAAAGTAAGGCGGTTATTGGCCGTACGGCTGAATCGATCCCGAATCTTTGTGCAATACCGTAGCAAATCAAAATAAGAACTGCTGAATGGCGACGTGATGGACTCAATATATTTAGTGCCGGTGCGATTATAGCAAATATGGTGTTGAGCCACGGTCGAACTTATACTGAATGTCCGTATTGGCTGATCGCAACCTTACAGCCGCCCATCGTTACGTTCCCGATCCTTGGGGCGTAATCTATATGGTATAAAGTCGCTCTGTCGCTCTCATTCTATCATTTCCATTGATTCTACTTCGTAAGCACGACCCAATTCTGTCCATGACGGCCTGAGGTACATTTGTATGGTGTTTTTCTAATCAATTTAACTCGAGAAAAGGGCTTTTGAGAAGTAATTATATAAATATCAACATGATTATAAAGCTTATCAAGCTTAGAAAAACAGTATGCAGCCTTCATGGTCAACTGTTCTGATTTCAGGTATAATCAAATGATTTCCACGTACTTGGTGGACTTGTGTAAAGATGTTCATTGCATTTAATATTTCATTTATATTTACAGTTGGACATCACGTTTTGCTAATTTTTTTTTCATTCCATTCGTAGTAAAATATTGTATTAAAATGATTTTTTTCATTCTAAACTGGACATTGCATTTACTTAATGCAGCAAATAACAGACAATGCTAATCCCAAACTGAAACTTGGTGTTATAAAACCTTTTGTGTGTAATTTAAGAGCAAGACCACGAGCAAATATTTGAACCCCGTCAGTGCTCCAGCAGGGTCTATTGTATCTCTGCATTTGGTTATTATTTATCGTTGACAGGTATTGTTTGGGGACGGGGCTCCTGTTACATTTAGGGGTCACATTCTCTCGTGATCGAATTGATACAATTGATAACACACACATGCACGCGCGCACACACACACACACGCACACACACACACACACACACACACACACACATTCTTACCTCCAAACGAAGGTCTAAGGCGGATGTCGTATCCATCCAATAATTTCTTGATAGTCATAGATACGTTTTGTAATCTGGCTGAGTTTTCCACCTGAGCGCTAGAAAAAGACATAGAAATATTGGTACAGTGTGTACAGCAATACAGCGAGCGCAGCAAATGATGGGCAGGTGGAGTACAAAAACACATATAGCTGTGCCTCATTTTTTATAATATACCATATTCAGATGATTTGAAAAGCATGCATTCAGAAATAAGTATACGACGTATTCAGTTTGTATCATCAAGATTTCCATAATTCTGTCTTGATTTTTTCTTAAAATGATAAAGTTTGGATGTCTTTAATTTTCACAGACACGTGCGGGCTATGTACATCGCATATCTATAAACGTTCACTTTCTTCTATCTAAAGCATCTGTTACGCCTATGAGTAAAAGAACAGTTCAATCAATGCGATGCCAATCCTATTGAGCTGCTTTATCAATTAATGTGTCACTTACCATGTTAGATGTATCATAAAAAGACAGATACTGTACAGAAACGTGTTCCTTAACATGTCATAATCTCGTAATGGTAGACATTTATCGCACCCTGTAGAAATCCGTGCGTGCTGGCGCTGTGTGGTCAAGATGTATGCTGTGGTGCCCCAAGTATTTACTCACTGGTTCGCCTAGTTAGCGATCGATGGAACGTTTGCGCATGTCTACGTAGGGGGCGCCACATGTTGCGAAGTTGGGTTAATCAACGCCGGGGTTTTCACATTTGCGTGAGAAATCCTGAACTGAAGTAGATACGAAACCATAAAGTTTAAACTATTGTCACTTCGTCCAAATAGTTATATGTATTGGATTTTGAAAGGCAAATCCTCGCATGTTCTGTATTAAAGCTGCATCTCATGCGCAAGGTACCTTTCTCTCTCAAAAAGAAAATAAAATAAAAGGTAAAACTCAACCAATGCTTTTTCAACCCCAGAAGTATGTGCCATGGGTTAAAAGAGATAGGCAAAGAATGTTTGATGGGCCACGAGGTGTATATCTATTGAGTGCGTATGTTTCTGTACATGCTCACTTGCTGACCCCCAGCTCTGTCACGCAATGTACAGGTAAACATCTCAACAATACAAGGTGCACAAATTTCGTTATGTAATAAGGTTGTTGTTTGTGGTTAGACAATGTTACATTTTTTATCATTTTATTATGCAATATCAAGGCATAAGCTGCGGGGATAATTAATCATTTATGCAGGGTTAATTAATGATTTAACTAATTAGATGCCCAGGATTGATAGTCCCGAGGATAACGGGTACTCAAGTATAATTTGCCAATCTTACAGCATAAGAAATAAGCGCAATTGTATCACATATTTATTTACCTTATCAGCATATGCTAATTGCCAAAATACTTTCTGGAGTCGTGAAACCGCTAAAAATATTTTTATTATTTTTTGCTTTATCAAAAAAAAAAAAGCTTGTTTAATTTTTTCTCGTTGAAAGTATCTCAGGGTAACATCATGTCTTAGACACGCGTTGAAGTTAACATAATATGTTCTTACGTAATAATACAAGCTGGCTTTAGGTATCTATGCCTGAAACAGGGTTTCGTAACTGGTGGGTTCTATGCACGCTGTAGAAGATCCGTGTGTCCTGATCACCGTGGCACTAGAACAGCGGTTACTGGGGCTTGCATTACTTTCTTGTGGGTGCGTTCAAAAAGAATCCATCGCACTAACTAGTGCACACTAGCTCTATGGGGACTCTCGCTAAATGCAATCAGGTTAATATATGAACACGCCTCCTCCTATTTCCAACGGGCTCGTCACCAGCTTTTCTGTATTCTATTCAACGCCAGGAGGAGGCGTGTTAGGCTGTTAACCTGATTCGTTCAGCGAGATTCCCCTTGGAGGTAGTGCGCCCTATAGCTGGCACGATACACTCATTGTGAAAACTACCATATGTCTTTACATCTATATCTATGTGCGCCAGTCGGGTGAACGCACCACAGTCTTGAATACCCAGGGGCAACGTGTCTTTTTTGTTGAGAGAGGGGGCGTGTGTGCACATGTGGGGGGAAGAGGCTGGGACGTGCACACTCTTAGTGCGCGTGCTTTGTGTGCATGCATCAGGGTTGTGCCTGGATGCTTTGTGTGCACGTTAATACAATATGATGCCCGTGCATACACTTTTGTACTGTGCTGTCACTATTTGTTTATTCTAGGTTTCTTATTAAAACATGAGACGCCGAAATCAATTGTTGATTTCGAAAATGACCTTGAGCTAATATCTTTCCTCGTAACCTTTGCGATCGATTAAAAAATCAAACTGTTTCAAACTTGAGTCGTCAGTTTTTCAGAAGGACATTTTCTATTTGTTGTTAGTGTTTGCCTATTAAATAATGCACCGATGCCTTTCAAATGAAAAAAAAGGTTCGAAATCGATTTATCTAATTTACAATATTTGTTGAAGCATGCGTAAGGTTTGCATAGGTCAGAATCTTTGGAACGCCTTGCAGCCACTTAACGGCGTGAAGAGTAAGTGTAATATGTATAGTTGGCAATGTGTTATCACCAGAATGCCAATCACGTGTTTTGTAGAGCATCGGTTGTATCAAACACAGATATGGTACTTTTCGAGGTGTGAGTGACGATGAGAATATCAGGAACATGTAAGTAAAACATATGCACTGGTTTTACTTTATCTGTTTTTGCTAGTAGGAGTACTTGAATTATAAAAATACTCATTACATATTTGTTTTTTTATATATAAAATTAGCAAAAGTTGTTCCATGTCAGCGACATATCTGCAAATCGAATTAAACGGTGCAAAGGAAAGAAAAAGGATAAAAAAACAATATCAATTCAGTTATTAAAATCAATTAAGAAGATTACTTTTGTCGTAAAATTTTCCATCCATAGCTGAAATCTTCTATAAGATTTGAATGAGCTGCTTATAAATCCGAGAAAGATTAGCAAGGGCTCAAATAAAGCCAGATCAAATTAAAACTGGAGTCCAGTTAATTTTGGTTCCGCTTTCTCTATTGTTCTCGACTTATTAGATTGTCTAAATCAGTTGCTTTGCTGAGATTAATACACTTTCGCATTAAATATTTATTCCCGTCACACGCAGTGACCATGAAATACACGCAAAGGGCGATAAACAAGTTTCCAAATTTATACTTTCCTCTATCAAGGTTTGGAATAATTGGTTACGCAATCATTTCATTGGTTTGTTTTGGCAATTAACGCAGCCACTCAGTTTATTTTCTTTCAGTGATAGACCCTCTTTTCTTTATGTCATTCTAACAAATCGTATTTGCCCGAGACTGCTACTCACGGCTGTAGCTAACGAGACAATTGAAAGGGTTTGTATTCGCTCCTTTGTTGAACATTGATGGTTTGTGCCATTTGGAAAGTCATGTCTGTGTATAAAGACGGTGCGGCTATTTAATTCAATTGAAAACTCAGAATATCTGCTGTTCTGTCGATTAAAGATTTTCAATAGCATATTTAGATTTTTCTAAGAGACGTCTAATTTCTTAATAGATGTGTATTTACACATTTAATACGTGACCATAGAGGAATGACTTGGGGGTATGCCGTATGTTATTTTGTGTATGTCGCCTTCGCGGAAGAGTGAGAACTTTGTAACTTCGTCACTCTAGTCATTTCGGCCGACAACAACTCGGTGACAGATTGGAATCAGCGAAGAACAGATTATTATAATTTTTCAAAGCATTAAAGATCAATTAACTTGAAATTGCAGCCAGTCTCCAAGTGCCATAACAAGTGAAGAAGACAAGTTGAAATGTCCAGGTAAGACAGAGAGCTGATTCCAAATAAAATTAATGTCATAGTCTGGGTGAAATGAGTTTGTGAAAATGTATATTCATATTCTGGGCAGCATTTCAAAGCAACCCCCATCCATTGATGGACATATATTAAGGTTAATCATATTTCAATGCACGTGTGGCATGATGAATTTTTAGATTTGGTTTACATAAGGCACGAGTGTGTGGAGTCTCTATTTCCAAGTATTTTATAAACGGCGATATTTTGATCGAAAACAGTATAGATTAATCCCAGTGCAACTTATGTAATCTTTTCGATTTTCTCTCAGTCCTGGTCATTTTGCGCCGTGTTGTGGCTAATATTCCTGCTAATAGTACGTATATCACGGCATGATAGAAATAACATTGATATTTTAACTGCACCGTGAAAAAATCCCCCACTTGAAACCTACTTAAAAGGTTCCGAATCAGTGCATTACTTAACCACCGTGGTTTGAACAAAATGGGTGGTTGAACGCAATCTTATAATTCGTGTTTTCTATTCACTGCCGGATTAATTATCGAGTTTTATGTAGACGTTATAATGGAGGGGCAGCAATCAATAGGCAAAGCTCCGGTTTTGTTTGACCACAATAATCTGACCGCTCTCCCTCTCCACTGGCACACGAGTATATCTGTGTAAACATTATGATCACCAGGGCGGGGTAAAAAGAGAGAGGGAGAGAGAGGATAGTACAGTTACAGTACTTTGAATATATACTAGTACCATGCTGGTCGATAGACAGATATTACAAGTTACATCAGACTGAAGATTTTGTTTGATTCTTAGGTTTCTGAACGCCCGTTCTGCGCCTGTGTGGAAACGCCGCCGTCATCCAGGGTACCCAAAGGGACAAGACATGGGTCCGGGGCTGCAATACGACTGTCGCAAGTTGTTCCTCGCCATTTTTGTCATATTCATGAGGTAAAGCTTAATTTCCTCTCCACATTAATACTAGATCGTATATTTGTAGGGGATGTTTTCTATATTTCGTAATGTCATAACCTAGTTCATCGCTGCTGGTAGACTAACTTCATCAGCCATTGTATGGTTGTTATTGGACGCTAACTCGTCATATAATAAGTGTATTGTTTTACTCTTTGAGAGCAGAATCTCCTCAAGGCGTATCCCGGATCACTAGAAAGGTACACAAACTCTCTTTGGACCACGCCATATTGAGGGAAACTGCTTTTTGTATCGATAATCGTGTTACTAAAAGGTGCAATACTGCCTTTCAGCAACTACAATATACCGAACTTATTTAGCCTCGGGGGGAGTCAGTAGTAGAGCAAGGATTTTAACGCCATCATCGAAAAATTCTTTGATTTCGAAAAACAGCCACTGATTTTTTCACGAGGTTTGGAGTACCATAAAAAGTACCAGACTCTCTGAGGGACCTATGCGACCTTTCCCAGCTGGCTGTAATTATAACAAAGTTGTGTATTCTTAATTCAGGGCCACGCCATTGTGATGGATATTGTGTCTTTAAACAATAATATATCGTGCGTTTTCGAACTAACGGTGGTGTAGGCAAAGCCCGTGACCACGGCGCACGGACAAATAATTACCACACTCGGTGGTCATATTATTTACATTGTATTAGCTGAGTGCCATTTTAATAGCCAAAATTGCACTTCTTCGCAATTACTCATCAGGTATATGGGTGATAGTACGTTGTGTGAAGACGGCCGTTTTAATTGATCACACGAACACCATATCATCCTGGCCTTTATAAGTATAGAGATGTAGGTTGAATACGCCAATAATAACAGCTGTCCTATGTATCCTGGTACATTGCTGGCCCCAGGCTACACACGCTGCTGACGGGTCAGCTTAGATATAGCTTGGGGACTTAGTGTCGTTCTGGACAAATGAAAAGAATACCAATTAACGTCAGAACTTTTTAAAGAGCAGGCAAAAAAATCTATGAAAGGAACAAGGTCAATAAGATAAGAATACCCATCGATGCTGAGTGAAACAAATACATTAGTGAATACTTTGCTTTTATTCAAGGTAAAGTAAAACTGTAAATGACGAAGAGAAACAATGAAATTCCATGGACCTTTGAAAAGTTAACAAACACAAAGGCTGTATGAAACGTACTCTCTTTACTAAATCGATGGATTGTTTTAGTTTTGGTTTGCTTGCTCTGTCTTTTTTCCATTTTTACCTCGTGGTAGGTGGATTTTTTCACTTTGACAAGTCACAAACCATCCAAATTACATTGTTACAGTCATGAACATTTCCTAACGTTAATGGCAGTCCTATTATCTGCAAGTGGAGCAAAATTAAGGATTTATGACATATAAAGGATTTATGAATAATGTTATTTTTTATCATTATGTGGCCTGGGCAATCTCTACATGTTCAACCAAGTGACGCTCCCCCTCCCCCCCCCCCTCATTGAGTTTGACTGTTGAACCACGCTTTACGAAAATACATTACTGCTGCAGAGAACAGCTTTGAATTGATTTACAAAATGAAAAAGATATGTTTTATTTGATGCTCCTAACCGATTGGACTTCTTCTCACCACGACGGGGACTATGTTAGGATCGAATATTTAGTCATAAAATTACACATTTAGACACTTCCCTAAACACGTGTACTACCTAAGAATACGTAACTTTCAATAATGTACGAGTTCCATTGTCTTTCTACAGCTGTACCTGCAGTATAGAAAAATACTTTACTCAGTTAGTTTACAGTCTACATAATTCATGTGATGAAAATATTCTATCTGGCACCATTATTTGCTTTAATCATTATTCCTGTAACTATCATATCCCATTCTGTTTCCATACTATTTCAGCATCGAAGCATTTAGATGTGAGAGTTCCAGTATCCAGTCCCTGAACACAACTCGTAACATCACCACCCTGCTGGACTATTTATTACATGAGGACAGATATGACCGTCAACTCAGACCGGGATTTGGGGGTACGTGACCACATAATAAACACGCCGAGTGCCAGAAGTCTTTCCTTTACTATCTATATAATGTATATTTATCACTGTAATTATTTGCGTTTTGGTTATTATAACTATTTGTTTGTTCCACTTCCATTCTTTGTTTTAGTAACAATCCATAGGCACCGCGGCGTGCTGCTGCCAAGGAATAAACTGAAAATATATCATTGAACCAAGAAAAACGTTAAGCTTTTCAGCTTCTTGTCTACCAAAATTCCTCCCATTGTTCGAATGAGATTAATGCCCTTATTGATTATACTCATTTGATTAGGACTTGACGAGCGGTGACCATAATCAGTTTTGTTCAATGGGTCGAGTCGATAAATACACACAGAATAAGTTTTTTAATTTTTTAACAAGAACCTCGACTCATGGTTGAGACTTTTCTGTCTTTTACGCTATCCAAACATCTTTCAATCATCTAGATGATGAGAAAATGTCTTTAATTTTTTAAAGACATCATACTTTTTTAGATATCCAGAAACTTGCAAATGCAATCTTTCCAAATCACATAATTAACTTTACACTGTTCAGGCACATGGACGGCAATCTACTTTTTTCTCTGGATCGAAAGTAATGTAATTTTGTTTAAATAATTCAGAATGTCACATCAGTCAGTGGATGTATTGAAAACGCCTAATGCCTTTCAAATTCAGTCGTTTCTTTGTTTATAAACGTGATTTGAATAGAAGAAATGTATTCTTCGAATTTTTCATCAATTAATGGTCAGTCTCTTGGTGATTCGTATTCAAATCAAAAGTACAACTGGTCAACCGGACTTCTTATTGCCATTTAATACGAATTCTCCAGAGTCGTGCTTAACAGGGCACGTTTATAATTCCTTTGGCTTATTACTAAGATCTACATGGACATTCATGTTTGACTCGACAAAGGTTATTAATCACGGATTCAATTAATTTTAATTGACTTAATTGCGTCTGTAATGCATAGAGAACTGCAACATTTGAATTATATAAGAGTTGCTCTTCCACAAGTGGTATTTGTAGGTCATGATCAGCCGAGACAAAGCGTATTCAAGGCAATGATAGCTTGAATTATACATTTAAGCCCTATACACAAGCCCTACTGGCATTTAGAACTAAATGAAAAATATACTGCAAATCAGAAAAGGGCAATAAAGCCACTTATACAGTGAACCAACCAATTCTATAACACCGAAGGTTATCGCTGTCTGTTTGTGTTAGCCAAATACAGTGTAGAAAATAGTAATTTCTAATAATTGACTAGAGATTCCCTATCAAACCCTTCCATATTACGTAATTGTTTGATGCCAGTCAGACCCTCTGTTTGCTTTTCCTTGTGTGGTTTGGAATGCGCTTGCATAGGTCTACGACTGAAAGGCTTTCGGTTTCCTATATATACAGTTTATCATTAAGCAAGTCACGGATTTACTTAAGAAGGAAATATTGTTCATAAATATCCTAGTTTGAAGAGACTGCCTTTTCTATTTGTTTACGTTCAGGTAATAGCAGAACACAGAGTAAGGGTATAGAACTGTTCACGTGCGCGACAACTGTAGTAACATGTGAAGATTAAATATATCTGTATTGCACGGACCCGTGTGTATTATAAGAGATTTTATATTCTATAGGCAAATTGTTGTGCCTACTTAACAATGCTTCATTATGCAGATTATAGTTTATAAATAAAATTGAAAAAATACTCTGCAAGCTCTCATCACTATCAGTTGAGCTATCAACAGATTTTAAACACAAATATAAGTTATGTTAATAATATCAAATTCTATCATATTATACAATATTGGAAACCATCAACTAAAGGAATGAAGATTAACGAATAATCTAAAACTGTGAACAATACGTATGACCATTGAGTGATTTATTCATAAGGTCCCCCTTCAATTGTCCAGACGGATATCCACGTGAGGAGTTTTGGACCGGTGTCCGAGCTAGAGGGGGTACGTATTGCTAGACCGCAGTAGGTACATTTTAAATTCTGGTGTCCATGCTGGTGCAGTTCTGGAAAATTAATTATTTATACCTATTTTTAGAGTGTAATCGTCATATACTTTTTTTACACAGTTTTAATTTCCATTTGCAACTATTTGTGAGATCCGTATGTAATTAAAAAAAGTGGTGGTAGTTGTGAAGTGTTGAGTTTGTATATTTTTCATACCCGTTATTGTTTAACCAGAGATACATTCACACACTGAAACAAAATGTTGATAAATAAGGTGTGTGCAAATGATGGCATTGTGTGTTCTTAATCTTTCCTAGGCATACTCTATGGACTGTTACTTTCGCCAGCAATGGTACGACAAAAGGCTCACTTTCGAAGGAGAAATGGAGAAGCTCTCCCTTAGCATACACGTCTTAAAGAAAATATGGAAACCCGACACCTATTTTTATAACGGCAAAAAGTCCTACCTGCACGCAATAACTGTGCCAAATAAACTATTACGGATTCGAAAGGACGGGTTAATTCTCTATTCTATGCGGTGAGTGAGATCCCTGTGCTCATTAAAGAGATTTTATGCCAATTTAAATGTATGTTGCGGGTCGTATTCCGTACACACGAGGGCGGATGCTAGATGATGTACAGGGCGTGACAGGATAACACGCTGAATACTCTGTGTGAACGCATACTGGCAATAAACCCGTGGAGCTAGGCTACTTGTAGAAAGTATATTTTGCATTGAATTAAATCAAATCAATTGTCCATTGAGAAGAATCACTAGAGTTAATACACTAACAGTCTCTCTGCATCTCTCTTCTACTCTGTCTATCTCTTCGATCCGTTCTCTATTCATACCGCAGCTGCAGAGCACTTGAATCCAGTACAAACAAAACAAACAAATGCACCCATCTGCTATACAGTCGTATTGAATTCAAACATTCTGTTTAGTTTTGTGTTAATACCCATTTAGCGCCAGAACTATTAGAAGGCTTATTTTTACCATTGTGCATTTGTAGATTGACAATCAAAGCGAAGTGCCCGATGCTGTTGCGGAAGTACCCCCTAGATACTCAGGAGTGTCCACTGTACGTTGGAAGCTGTAAGTTAATGTTTGCACACCTTCCCTGGCAAAACATTTTAACGGTATAAAAGACAAGGTCAATGAACCGCATCCAATTGAATCTGCAGGGTGTAAGATCTAATGCAGAAATAAGATGATTTTTTTTACCCTCGAGACAGAATATAATATCTAGACCCCCCTCGATTTAAAGCCCCGGACCGAAATATTGTGACATGAAGGTCTACATCCGATTCATTCTTAGCCGCTGTAAATTTAAATGCCTGGTTTGAGTATTGATCTAATGTGTGTTTTGTTATATCAAAAGAAAAAAAATTCTAAAGAATAAAACACGCACAAACAATGTTTTGGGATTATTGCATAATTTATTGTTTTCTTGTGCGGTGTTAATTATACTCTGTTTCGTTTTTTATGTCGTAATCGATCATTTTTCCTTTCCAAAGCACATATTTAATGATGGAAATTATTAAGGACAAGCCTTGGCGACAGGAGCTCGATATTGTGTAATTTTTTATTGATCCGAAATGCAAAATTTGCATAAGCTTTATTTCGATAAATTATTTATTAATCTAGGAAGACTTTAATATATTCATCGTGATAAAAATTAGTATATGCTAGTACTTTAATTTTTTATCTTTTACTTTCACATAAGACGGGCACTCCACTGAAGATCTCATCTACCAGTGGAAATATGGAGAAGGGGATTCTGTGAAAACCGAAGGCGAGCTAAAAATGGCGCAGTTCGAACTGGCCGCTATTCATGAGTCCCACATGATAGAAGATTTACCACAAGGTGATCTCTCTCTCTCTCTCTCTCTGTGTTATTAATGACTCTTCCTGCAGTAGTGTGATCTTGCTAAATAAGGTATCTAACGACTTCTATGTTTAATCGAGAAGACGCAACCTAGGATGCGGTAAGTTTGAAAAGGCGACACCTGGAGGCGAAAAAACATTCCTTTAGAATTCGACTAGGGGCTTGAGTAAACTGCGTGCTCTGTGCAATTACGTCCGTTGACTTGAAAGCCTCAGAGCCGGGGGATCGCGATCCTTAGGAAATCTAAACACAGCATATATCTCGGGGACATTTGCACTCAATATCTAGTTCTTGTGAGGTGTGTCTTACCGCTCTTCGGATTCATAGCGGGGGTCGTGCCATTTGGCAGGCGATTATAATTTACTGGCAAATGACCCAGGTCATTCATGGGTGTTATTTGGAAAATAGACCTCATTTTTCCTTGTTCCTGAATTAAAGATTTTCCTTCTTACTGACTCCAATAGTGACCCATAATCTGGTCATTAACTTATGACGGACATATGAATTTCAACAAATAGAGCTAACTCTCCCGTAAGCATCCTATATTGATTTGGTTAATACGGCATGACGGTCTATACAAATGCACATATCCACCCGTGTTTGTCGAAGGATTTGACACGTTAGATATAATAATGTAACCATAATTTCCAGTCAGCCGAGTTTGGAAGGAACCGTGGTTCAAATGAAACCTTTAAAAATCGCTTGGCTTTGGTCATTAAGCTACTGCATGTAGAGTTTATTTAATATAATTAATGATAAATATTTGTCTTAAAAGTGTCAAAATTGCTACTTGAAAGAACATAATGGTTAAGTAAGCACGTTAAGTAAACGTAACTTACTTGGGAAATCGCAGGCCTACAAGTATTGTTTGGGCACGGCCGACTTGCGACCCGAATCACGAAAAAATGAACGGAATTTTAGGGTAGGTCTTTCACTGAAGCTGTTCAGATAAAAAGGATAAATAGGAAAACAACAGACAAAACTGTATCGTTCCGTGTGACTGTAGAAATATAGGGGATTTAGATCCGTGTGCACACCACCAACTATTTACCATCATAATAAGTGTGGCCAATTCCAAAGAAAAATATAACAAATATCAATTCTCAAATGTATCACGTAGAGAATATATTCTTTTTCAACCTAGGCAGGGAGGTCCACGTGATAGTCATATTAGTATATAACAAATAATAATATCACTACCGTTTAGATGCCGTTGTATAAAAACACTGGCGAATGATGGATTTTAATTTTAAGTGGGAGCATCTCTAAGGATGGGGATATGGGTTCAAGGGAGTTCAAAAACGTTTTCCCATAGTTTAGTACTGTATATCTGCGTACAGCATAAATTTGGGAGCGGCTCCACTCTCCGACCCTACCTCAGCCAGACAAAGTCATCTCCTATGTAATTTCAGTGTATGTGAATGCTCTTGTAAATTTATTAGTGACATTGTGCCCGGTGCAGTCCCATGCAGCTCAGAATATTCTTATGTTATTCCAACGTTGACATTTCACATTGCAGCAGTATTTTAATGGGGAATATCTCGAAGCTGCCCACCCAAGTGAATTAAATGCTTTTACCAAAACCTTCTCGACTTTTCCGTTGTCAAAATAAAAGTTGTTCGACCCCACCCCCGGCCATGCTCCCGACGCCATGAGTTCAGGGACGGGTTACGAAACCTAGAGATTTCCAAACACCACAAAAACACAAACACGATTTAAAGATACAACGAATGTCTTGAATGCAAATACTGATCAAGATGATTAGGTCAAAGACTGTGCTACTGAGATAGCCGCGGGCTAAAACAAATCGTAAAAAAAGTGAAACCTGATACTCATTTAACAGTGATAGGCAAGTATTACACCAGTAGAAGTTAATGTACAGTATAGTAATAACAATATGTAAGTTTGCTATCAGAGATTGAAATATTAATCTTGGGAACATATTGAATGGGCGATTTTGGCGCCGTCATTACAATATTAATACAATAAAACCGAAGCGTGAGGCGGAATGCTTTACAATGATGCCCAATTCTTAAAAAAAATATATAAAATTCTTTTCGCCTTAAGAAAAGCTCCTACGCACAAAAGCCCACTTCAAGCATCTTTTGTATAAATACTTTGGTAGATCTCCAGCCTAAACATTAAAAAAACCTAATTGTACATTTGGGTCGTGTAGCGTATAAAAGACTAATTTTTTTTGTTATCCTCAGACATATGTAAGCTGCGACACCCCTAAAAACAATCATCAATGCAAGTATGGCTTCTTTGCGAGATTTTATTTCATGTTCATTAGATCTGCTTTACTCTTTCTAATTTTTTTACCTTCCTTCCAGAAGGCCAACCCTCCCTCAAATACATGTATTGTGCTTTTCGTTCCAGGAAATACATCGCTTCTGGCTGTCAAATTTCATCTCCAGAGAAACATCGGCTATTTTCTCCTCCAGATCTACCTCCCGTGTTACATGTTAGTGGGGACATCGTGGATAGCGTTTTGGATTAACCGAGAGGGGGTTCCAGCTAGGGTACAGCTGAGTATGTGTTCTTACTGGTTGTTCACTGTGAACTGTTAAAATGGTGTTATACGACAGGTATAGTTGTTTGCAGTTGTGATTCGCCAAAGATAAGACGCCAAAACACATTCTAAAGTACTTTACATAATTTGATTAAGAAAGTGTCTAGCTTTTGGCAACTGTCCTCTGTTCCATCGCCTCCAATTATATCCTCATTATTTCATGATACATGTAGAATAAAAGAAAATATCTAACAATGATGTAGGCAATTCGTAGAGCAAATCATACAGAAATAAGTCTAATGGTCACTTCTGTTCCATCTAGCGGTGACCACCGTCCTGACCACGTGCACAATTGGACTGACCGGCAGGGATAACATGCCCAAAGTGGAGTATCTTACCGCACTGGACACCTTCCTCCTCATATGCTTCATCTACGTGTTTGCCGCCGCTGTGGAGTTTGCCTCAGTGAATTATTTCACCAAAGGAGCCGGAGATGGTCCCAAACCAGTCCTGTCTCCTCAGCCGCCTCTCTCACCAAAAACGCCGAAAAAGGCTGAAGATGAGAAGGTATGGTTGCCCCCCCCCCCCCCCCCCCCCCACACACACACACACACTGAAGGTCCATTTTGAAAGTCATAGGGGAGTGGTCCCTTCATATTTTGGCGATTTCTAGATTTGTTTTGGTCTTGAGACGGTTGTTTGGATCAAGAATTTTCATCAATGTTTGTGATCTTAGAATCATGCCTAATGTTCGGTAAACTACTTAAACCCTGTCTAAATTAGATTTCACATTCTAAAAATTCAAGTTCTTTCTAATATCCAGAGTAACTAATTCAAAACATGAAGTGGAACAAAAATGCTTTAACGCACCAAACATCATGTCCAAAAGGGTATCAGTTCGCGTCTCAGACCTGGTCTAGAGTGGTATTGGCATTTTAATCTACTTCATTGCCCTAGACGGCCCGCAGATGCTGTCTAAAATTAAATTAGATGGTCAACAAGTGCGTCATGTTGAATAGTTAATTATTGTGCCGATTGATTTAAGCTTTAAGTTCACGCTTGCTGGCAAATACAATTAATAGACCCATTGTTACATGTATTTTTGTTAATTTAAAATTTTTTTGCTTCAACTCAATTATAACAGTTACGACTTGGTTTTACAGGAGAAAGACGAAACAAAGCCCCTCCTCAGTAAGACCATGTGGACGCGTCTTATCAATGGGACAACACACGTGGACAACACTGTGAAGGACTTTGATGGAGATTTTAGAGAACCGTGTTGGCAAACTTTTTTCCATTGTCTGTTAGGCAACCCGGTATACAGAAACTACAAACAAAGACTGCGGAATCCTACTGGAGTAAACAGCATCAGCCGAATAGACAGAGCAGCCAGAGTAGTGTTCCCTGGAACTTTCATAATTCTGAATTTCTTCTATTGGCTGATATTTCTGTACTTCTGACGTCATGACACGGGAAACATGACCGGTGCAAATACCACGTGACGGAAAAACGCAAATCACTCATTCAAATGACAGAGTATCTCTTGGTATATTTGTGTATCAATACGGACTTGAAATTGATACGCACAAATTCAGATCAACGTGTCATTTACGCACTCCCTGTACGTTGCATGCCAAAGTTGACCACATTCCAAATAATCACGTTATACACATTATTTTCACACACGAAGCAACCAGTGTGGAGATTGATAACTGGACAGACGTTACATCCGGAATTCAGTCTATTGTACATGTATACATATATCACAACGTCACTTGGTATCCAGACGCACAACTGTCCATTGTGATAGCGGTGACCGACTTAGATCAATGCCGCTGTAATTAAATTTCTGAGGTCTTTCAATGATGGTGATTTTTTTTTCATCCATCATATATTATTCCTTTATTATATATCTCTATGTGTCCAAATGTGATTATCAAATACAATAAATATTTATTTCAAAGAGAAGATCTAAAATGGAAAACTATTGGGTGAGCTAACTGAACATATGAAATCAATTTAAACAATATCGCCTACTTAAACCTCAGCTGTTAAGTCTTCCTGTTCGATTCCTGTCTTAACCTGATCATTAAGTCTTCATGTGAGAGTAAGTCAATTCCAACAAATTCCACCAATACCAAAAGATAATTGATTTTAAAAAAAATCTGCCTTGCTTCGCAGGTTCCTTGCGTTGGCGACAGATAACGTTAATACGATCTAAGTAGCTTTCACCTTAAACTTAAGCATACTCAAAATCGACTAAAGATCTAGTTAGGTTTAACCAACCAGCAGAACCTAAATGCAGTAATGATGGTGTCTTAATCCGTTGCCTCTAATTTAGTAATATTATCCCTTTGTTATTTGGAAAGTAACATTGATCACTGCGCAATGCGAGCGCAAAGCCCACAATACAGTAAAGCAAGATACTGTTAAACAAAATATTGAGAGGAAATAATGAGAAAACATTGAGAGGATTCGGAAGAAAAGATGAGAGGGCAATTTGGAAACAAATGCCATACGCTTGTTAAGGGTATGGAAGAAAGTTCGGAAATTTCTGTTTTGTCATCAATTTGACTACTATTTTACCATATGACGTGACGAGTTTATAAACTTTTCTATGTGATACTTGAAAAAAAAAAACGTTATCCCTGACAGATAGGGCGCACTGATGAAAGACACGTGCACTCTGGGTTCTGCCGTAAGGTGAGCCGATGGCGCTATGAACGTTTAATGCCAGAAGCCGATAATTAGACAGAAAATCCAGGGGTTTTGTGGCAAATCCAGTCCATCTGGTTCAAAGTACCATTTTATAATATGCCTTCTCTCTTGAAAATGTCTCTGTCCATGCAGTGTTCTCAGTTTATTATGCTTTACAAATATACAAATAAAGACCACCGCAATCATTTGGTATTTTACGACCATATTGTCCATGCTGTTTGAATGAAACGTTGTGAGGATACGTCGGTCATATACCCCTTCTAATACTCAGGAGGTGAGTTGATATTCGATATTCTTCTTGTTTTACATTTTAATCGATCGAGAGGATATTGATATAATTCACGTCGTTCTGACCGCTAATGGTATTTTTAGAGAAAGATACAGGACGTATTACACATCCATGTCGCCGTAACTCGCCATACAAAAATATGCCCAGGGAATGTGCTAGGTGTCAAATGCCAGTGCCTTTAAGTCACCTGGCGCCGTTAACTACTATGGTGAATTGTTTTAAGTAGCTCAGTGCCAAACCATTTCTTTACTGAGGATATATTTCAGGCAGGCAAAAGTACTGAAAGAGGAGGAAAGTCATGGGGCACTGTATACTGAAGAGATTTACCTTCATATGGTAAGTACAGATATCACCTGAAATAAACAAGCTGCATCATGCCAGGCGCTAAAAAGTGCGAATGCTTGGAAACTTGCTTGGTCAATTTTCGAGGCCTCATTAGAAATCGTAAAACCTACCTTGCAAGAATAGACACGTGCTATCAATTAAAGCTAAGTCTTTGAACATTTTTGCGTGAATACTTTTTAAAACCTTTCGGTTGTTTCACAGTAATCTACAGACAGCGGTAGGTAGATTAAGTAGAGTTTGTCTTACATTCGTGCGCAGTAAAGAAGAATGAAAGAAAAACATACTATGTACAGTATTGCATAGAGTTGTATCACCTCCGTTCACCGTTTGCGATCGTTGAAAGGTTTTTACAACAAACTATCTTCCACAAACCACCAATGAAAAAACACTAAAACATCAGATGGAAATGTTTTAATCGCGTGTTGCAAATATACCTTAAGGTGAAAAGAATTACACGGTGGCAACAACAACAAGAATTAAACGCTTTAGGTTATCAGTGAACCCGTCAATCTGACAGAAAAACTCTTGGAGTTATCTTCTGTGAGACATTCGCATTAACGCTAAAACTGATATAGAAAGCCTAACGGCGAAAACAAATTTTTGATAAGTTAAAGAGCATAATTGGTTTTATCGATTTAAATTAAACGTCGGACACTGGTAATCTTTCTGGGTCCCACGTGGTTTCCCCTTTAAACCTGTATTTTCCTGCTGAGAGTAAAGGAACAGCTATCTCTCACATACAAACATATGGACTTCAAAACCGACCTCGTACCTATAGCAAATAAAACTAATAGATGAAATAACCAATCGTCGATGTTGTTAATTAAGTGTTACATTAATGTCACGATTGATTTCATTAGACGACGGAAGGTTGCGGGGCAACAAATTAATGGCACGAGGACGTGATGCGCCCACAGGTAAAGCTGCACTTATATGAAGTCAGAGATCAGTAGAACTATTTCATTCCATGAAAGTATGGTGATCGTTGTGTAACTGTCTGAAAACAAATTCTGCCAATTTGAATGCCAAATGTTGCAATCGTAATAATGCTTATGGTGCAAATATGCTTATCTTAATGATATTGGACTATTAGCAGAATTAGGATATTAAAAGAAAGAAAGAAAGAAAGAAAGAAAGAAAGAAAGAACCAATCCTGGATACCTTTGGGAAGAAAATATTTGAAAAAAATATGGTGCCATTTAGGGCATTTTTAGTGCTGAAAAATATGTGCCTGCCTTCCCTTTTCTTTGGTTACGGATCAAAGCTAAATCCGCAATTCTATTTTGATAAAAACAGTCAAAAGGCTGTTTGAAGCGATAATGAGGCGATTTGACAACAATGTATGCATATACTTCAATGAATGGAAATCACATAATGAACCGTTTTAAAAATATTAGGGGTTTGAATAGGAAACAAAGCCATGTAAGATGTTTTTATTTTTCAAGCAAACCAATTTGATTTTTAATTTTGTCAGTTATAGGGAAATACTATGAGCGTCATAATCTCTTCAGAGCATTTTAACACGCAATGTTTTTTTAAGGATACCATGGGTCTTAGAATATTCTGCACGTTTCTCAATAGAAATTCATTGTCGGAATGACATATCCATGCATTTGCACCGCCAACTTGTTCCACATATCGCGTTCATAAATTGTTTAAATGCATTTAGCACTTACAATGTACCGCTTCATAAAATGCAATACAATTCTGAAAAATAGTGCTATATATGTAATTTTAGTGTAATGATGTTCGCCATTCAATTCCAGTATCCAGATATTTCTAATACCCAGTGTCTTGTGTAGTGAAGATCTTCGACAAAACGTATCCGCCACATTAGACAACCTTCTTCAATCTTACGACAGCAACCTAAGGCCGGGATACGGCGGTTAGTTATATAGCAATATATTGTGTTCATGCACTTATCACAAAATACTTATTTTAAATTTTGCTCGTACCAGCTTACAGAAAATCTAACCTATTCTCTCTCTCTCTCTCTCTCTCTCTCTCTCTCTCTCTCTCTCTCTCTCAGACCAACATTTATCGGCAATAGGAACATATAATTTTCAAAGTGTTCTCTATTTTTCCAGGGTCGCCAACAATCATTAAGACTGATATCTACATTCGTAGCATGGGGCCTATATCTGAGGTTGAAATGGTAACAAATATTAAGGGCACCAGATTAATGAAACCTATCTTTTTGTCGATAGCTTCTTTAATGAATGGAATCGAAATAAGCAATTAATGAAAGATGAGAAATAAGGCTCTATTAGTTGATATCTTAATTCAATATGTGCAGATTTCGACATTAATCAACATTAATCACCAGATTTGACCAAAAATCCCAAATCTTTTCCGATAAAGTTGAATGAACCAATATTTGACAATCTTTATTTGACAATGACAGCTATCAGAGCATCCCTTGAAATAAAAAGGGGACAATTACATCAAATGAAGACTAATGTGTGTTCTCAAATTTCTTTAAGTAAAAAAAGCATTTTATCACGGTAGAAAGCTTTTGAAAACGCTAACTGGAGACTACTTAAGTAAAGCAGTTACGGTCCATAGGTATGGTTTCCTATATTTTCGTCCTTAATCTTGTGTGTATTTCAACTGTTATCCATCTTAAGTCCTGTCATCTATTTTGCCAATATGCTTAACCGCAGACGTACTCAATGGACTGCTACTTCAGACAGACATGGCTGGACGAACGTCTTGCGTTTAACAGCCCCAACCTGTCCACTCTGGCTGTCCACTATAGCTTGCTGGAGAAAATATGGACCCCCGATACCGTCATATACAACGGTCTCAAGTCCCACACGCACACCATTACGACCCCTAATAAATTTCTGAGAATTTGCCAAGACGGGACGATATATTACTCGATGCGGTAAGTTTACAAGTCAGCGCATTTGCTGTGTCAAAAGAAGGAAAATTTGGCACGTGCTTTATATGGTAGACCAAAATATGATATTTATTAAATATTTTCCTGAATTATTGCTTTTTTCGCTATAAATTGGTGAACTGCCTGTAATTGACTTATATCATCTTATTAATCCATATTAGTTGTGTTTGCTTTGAAAATACGAGAATATACACGAAGGCTTTTCATGATTAAAATAAAAGAATTTCAGTTCAAATTTAAGACATAAATTTAGAAGACATTGAATATGAATTGTTTAAAATTATGGGAAATGTGAAGTTGATGGTTTTGTTAAAAGAAAATGTCAAAAACACGAAAATCATCAATATGTTTGGAATGTTTTCAACCGACAATCCGCCTACTTTACTATTAAAACGTGTGCATGTGCCTTGTGTCTAAACTGATCTGATTAAACGCAACTTGAGCGCATATTATTCAATTTGTAAAATCCTGATAAAGCGATCTAGATAACTTTTAATTAAAGGCTCAATTCGTACTGTCACAAAATCAGTGTTTTATCTCCCACATTTTGATTGATTGATTCCAGCCTTACTATCAAGACATCTTGTCCCATGGCTCTGCAGTACTTCCCACTGGACTACCAAGTCTGCCCTCTGGTCATTGGCAGCGGTAAGAAATTAAAGCAAGAATTCACTGCCTTTAAGCGAACCATGGGGTTGAATCTTCATCATCAGTTTTAATTGACTAGATAAAAAACTAAGGAATTGAAAAACTGCGAATATATTATTGTAGTATGTGCATTACTGCCGTCAGCAACTTCTTAGCGCAGGATGAAATAATAGGATTATTCAGTGACCCTCACTAAGTAAAGCGGTACAAGCGAAAAAAAAAAAAACACATATAGATGTGACTAAGAAACCTGTAGATAACAAATGCAATCTTAATTTAACCTATTACTATGTCTTACATTTTCTACTTTTTTTATTTCAGACGCCTACACCGATCGCGAAACGGTGTATGAATGGAAACAGGCAAACGCATCATCCATCACTATAGACCCGGGGGTGAAACTGTCCCAGTTCAATCTCATAGGACACCCCCACACCAACTACACGCTACAATGGCCAAGCAAAGGTGAGCCACGGCCTTGAATCTCTGAAGTCAATTTACAATAAGGTGTTACCAGACAAAACTGACCGAAATGCCATTATGACACTGGCAATGAGTAATCGTTTTGTGTTTCTAAATCCTTTCTCCATACTGTATATCAATCCATGTTCATCATTTGAGAAGCGAATGTCTATTCGTATTTTCGTCACTTCTTGGAGATGATTGTTATTATTTTCATCATTTTAGGAAGCCTCAAGGTTTTAGAGGTGAAGTTCCAATTTCGGCGCAACATGGGTTACTTCCTGTTGCAGGTGTACGTGCCGTGCAGCCTGGTGGTGGTGCTGTCCTTCGTGTCTTTCTGGATCAACAGAGAGGCGACAGCAGACAGGGTAGGACTAGGTATGTTATTTTAACATTTTTAAGGAAAAATATGCATATGCTTAGTCTTTATTCAATTTGTGACACTTTCAATAGAGTTTTGAAGTCGGTTCTTGTTTGTGAATCTTTTCTCCTCTGAGAAGGTTTTGCGCAATATCTTTTTCTTTAAAAGTTATTTTTGTATATTGCTCATATTTTTATAATAATTTTACACGGAACGAGTTTCCTCTTAAGGGTTACATACAGTTAAAAAGACAAGTTAAGTAGATCAATTTTTACTTTTTGATGAAGCCCCTTCAGTCATGTTCTCCCAATAATCGGGCAATATAGGATTGCACAATGCAGATACAAAAATGGGTTTGCTTAATTCACCCTAGGATTTATTTTGGATCCTAGATTCACCACACTGATGACTGATCATGTTGAGTACCGAAAATTATCGGCTCACATTTTTTGCAAAAAGACTTTAGGAACAAAAGCATTGGACCAGTTTTGTGGTTCTCCACAATTATAATGGTATCTACCCATTGGCATGTGTTCTGCAAGCATCCTGCACTTGAACTATGCTTGTCTTTTATCATGCCGTCTATAATGATGCGATGCTGAGGCATATTTTTCTCTTCCAATTTCACATTAAGTTTTCTTCACATGATTCCCCAATGTATCTCAAGGGTTACGTCCTCAATTGGACACTGGAGTGTAATATGTGTTTCATAATTTCCTGAACACTGCAGAATCTACGGCATGAAATCAATGTACATGTAATTTAGCAGTGAGCAAGGCCGGTAATTTAATTTCAGATTTGGGCTACCATTTTTCAAAAGAACTGAATCACTGAAACAAAATGCTAGATCCTACAAGCATTGGCCAACTAGAAATTCAAAAGCTATTTCTGTAAAAAAAAAAAAAAGAAAGAAAAAAAAGCGAAGGTGCTGACACCTGGAATCGATCCTAGACATTGGCGAATCAGCATTTTATTTCATCGCCGTAACCTCTGTGGTATGTTACCTGAAATGATACCGTAATGTTAACGAGAGAAATGAAGATTTGACAAATGTTTTGCAGACCAGCGAGTAATGTATTGAAATTAACGGCACAGGCGACCTTTCAACACCACGCAAACCCAACCAACCCTCGAATGTGATCTTATCCTCAGCTTTGATGATGCTTAAGGCCATGTTTTAATAAACCTCCCTTTATTTGAAAGACGACTTCACATATTTATGTCTTTAGTTTTGGAACTTGATCCATGACGTCAAGAGTAGTGAGTAAAGTATTCTTTGGCATTTTGAAGGTTGACTTTAGGCCTAGGGTAGAAATAGACTTTTTTGGAATGTCGCACGTTTAAACGTTGTGCATGCATGTCATCTCATTTTCAAAGGAGAGAGTAAAAAGTTTGCAGATGATCCAGTTCAGAATAAGAATATTTCCACCTTTAAGTATGGAGAAGCAGTGATCCTTATTTCTGTACTTCCCTGATAACCCCCCTCCCCCCCCCCCCCCCCCCCCCCCCACACACACACACACTGGCCCCCATATTCAAGCAATGTTTTAAGGAGCTTCGATTTGCAGAACTCACATGAATGTTAGCCTTTGAGCCGGTTTGTAATTGTATGGACTGCCATAATATACACTGCACTGGTTTATTCCAGGAATAACAACAGTCCTGACACTAACTACAATGTTTATGGAAAACAAGATGGATCTCCCAAAGACCAGTACGTCGACTGCTTTAGACTGGTTTTTCATCATGTGTTTTACCTACATCATTGCCACCATGTTGGAATTTGCCGCCGTCCATTACTTTACGAAGATTGGCAGTGGAGAGGTGGACGTAACGTGGGCGGAGGATGAAGAGGAGGAAGAAGAGAAATCTTTCAAACAACAGAATGAAAGGGTCAAAGTAGAATATCTGTCAGGTGTCAAAAACAGGTTTTCAAAGGTATGTTCCTTTGTCGTCTTCACAGAAAAGATGCATTCAACATCTGCAGTATATTAGATGGATAGACTCGGTCATTTAGATAGACAAGGGAATAAATTGTATCAAACCTTAAGAATTAAGGAGAATCTAAAGTTGGAAACCATAACTATAGGATAGAAATGTATGGCAATACATTGAAATAATAAAAATGACTTCTGTTTACATAATCTTATGGAAACAAATAATCCGAAACTTTCACATATAATTCATTCAGTGCACCGATACGTGTTATCTCCATGTAATTAATTTTGATTGCAGCAAGAATCCCGAGAATCTGGATCCCCTGGCTGCTTCTCTAGCAAAAAAGCACGTCATAGAAAACACCGCTTCACTCAGCCTCACAGAACGCTAATTCAGCATCGCATTCATAACGTGATGCAAAAGTCAGAGGAACATGGTTGCTTACTGTGTTTGCGCTGTCTCCGTGGTGACTCTAAGTACCGGAAGTTGCTTACCATGCGCGGTAGCCCGGATGGGATCAACAGTGTGAGCCGTATAGACAAAGTGTCCAGGATAGTCTTCCCGCTGACTTTCACCATACTGAACGTATTGTATTGGCACACCTGTTCTTCACAAAAGTTTGAGATGCCAATTTGAACAGAAGTCCCGTAAACCATACTGGTTAGATAATTCTGTGCAGTCACTGACATTCCCAAAAACGCCATAAAGATATTCAAAATGTATATTGTGTTTTATCATTGATATACTCTTTGGTGCGTTATGTATTCATCTGAAGCTTCAGATATTTTACCTCGCCTGTGATCAAATGGCTATGACCGGGTATATCTTAGTCGCAGTAAAATTTCTAAAATTAATAACCATATTATACGATAGTGGAAACATGTTGGTCGGATAATACTTTGGTAGTACTTTGAAGATGTGTCTCAAGGAAGCAAATTGGTCGACACGCACACCACCAGTAGCAAAATCAGAAAATTCAGGGAAAATGTTAGAACGTAACGGGATTATTGAAGGTTTAATTAATGTCGCCCATTAGATCATTTATAAATCTGCTTCCTTATAAACTGCTGAGAAATCAATTTATCCATCAGTCATGGCTTTAAGCTGATTTCAGTAACAATGATTTGCGTTGCGTGAGTTCGTCTCTTGCAAAGTTTCTTACCGAGGACTTCTCTCTGGTCGATCATTAAGTATTAGAGTTCAATAAAGGTATGTAGACCGCCCTCAAATAAGCTAGCATAAGACTTCATCTTCAGTCGGAGAGAAGAACAAAAAGAAAGGCATATCATTTTGGTAGGGGGTGTGCAAGACAAAGGTATGAGTGTGTCAGCTCTCTCTGTCCAGGGGGAACCCCAACCATGTTGCAGAGTCCGTGCTGTTGACCACGTCGATGTGCCAACAGAAACGAAGAGAGGGACATTTCTGGCTTCTCAGGAAGTCCAAGCAATATGCAAGAAACCTAACGGTTGTAGCAGTTCAATAACTGGGAAAATATTGCCCGCAGAGCACCAGCAGCCTACTTCCACAACCGCTTCTTCAAATGAACCTTCAGAGAACCAAGGTCAAACGAAGGGAAAGAACGCCAAGACTGAGAAGCCAAAGCGCAAACCGCTGGAAGTAAAAACAACAGCACGAAATGAAGCCAAGAGAAGCGCCGAAAGGGAAAAGCTGAAATACAAATCAAAGTTTGCTTACGAAAGAGAAATTCTACGAGAAATGGAGCTAGAGGCCGAAAAGGAAAAGAAGATTAATGCTCCCAAATCAAATATGCCAAAACGCGGCAAGTATGCCACTTCTATGAATTATGGCCGATTTGTTCGAATTGGGACGAATGTACATACTATTGTTGGGGTAACCATGAAATGGAAGAGTGTTAAGAGTAAGAAACCAAAACTTAAAAAGGAAGAAAGCCAAGAGATCTTGTTAGAACTGCCAAGTACAACAAGGTTTTCTTCAACGCTGTCTCCCACCGCCCAGTACGCTATGTTAAAAGGTTATGAGGATATCCTAGTTGAAAGATTGGCAAAGCTGAATACGAGCCAAAACGAAGACACCACATCATATCTCAGACAAGAGACTCCTATTCTGCCGGATGAAAAGGAAATGCAGTTTACACTAGACCCTGAAACCCTAAACTCTGACGATTCTGATTCGGAAATGGAAGATGATGTTTTTGCATTGCCAGACCTTGATGAAACGAGCGACATTCCAAATGACGCGGATGGGATAGACCCGAAAGGAAGCAATCCTCTTGGACAGACCTTAAACCACGGAAAATTGATTCATTCTAGAAAACGGCACCGTCTTCTTTTAACTCATCGCTTTGAGAGAGCGATGGATATTTTGGACAACATCAGATATCTTAACGGACAGGTGGTAACTTCCACGCGATTCCAAGAAAAGCAAATCGATGATCTGCCAAAAACATTCCAAGCCTGGACTAAAGCATGGCGCCGTGATTTCAAAACTGCCATTTCGTGTTACTATCAACATCTCTATCAGGAGTGATGTTTTAAAATAGGTAGAATACCAAGGAAGATATATGTTGACATACCAGACGCTCATTTGTTTCTGAACCTTTAACGATCACATTCATGTTTTGGTTGAACATGTTAAAAAGACTGTAAAAATACAACATAGTAATCAATTTAAACTCAAACATAAGTTGAATTGTAATAAGAGGCAATGCACACTTTATTTAAGTAGAAATGGAGGATAAAATAGTGTTCAAAAGAAAAAAAAAACAACCGTGATGTATTTTAATGATATATTTTAATTTGTAACAGTCGACTTGTATACGAACATAAATGCCATGTTAAGTGATATTTCATCTACCTCAAGATTCAATTGTATTTATAATAAAAATAAGTAATAAAAGTTAATAACATATACCATTGATCGATCCATGGTTAAATTGCCATCTGACATGATTACTTTGTCACAATATTTTCTCTTCTCGGTATATTTCTTATAAATACAAAATGAAAATTGGCAATCATTTTGTATTCAAGCTTTGCAGCAACATGTGACGGCATAGTAAAATATGCCACCCAATAAATATATTTACAAATACAAAAATTCTGAGTATTGGGTCATTTCAATTAAAATGCTGTAACACCCTTTTTAATGGGACACTTCTAAAAGGTACCCCCTGTATGTTAATCATGATCTATTTAGAATATTCTATCATTATGCATTATGAGATCCATTACTAGGAGGTGTATTAAACACGAACATCGCCCTAATATGCCACTTTCTCATAGTAAAAGTTATTTATTTAACATTACATGTGTGCACACCACTTCTTCACACTTTTTTTTTGCATTTTGCTTCATATATTTTACCGCGACTTCACTTGACATTAAGTTTCGGGCATTTCATCCTGATCCCGTGTATAAGTAAACCAATAAAACACGTTGATTACAAGAAAAGCAACTGGAAACAAACATCGGCAGATCTGATCGATCCTGCTTGCGCTATTAACCCCGGGGGCAGTGGCCTGCGTGCTTATCTGCGTGAATTTCTTGTAAGCACCACTGCCCTTAAGGCAGTACATTAAATATGTCCAACAGGATTTTCTCTTTTTGTCCCCTTCATTTTTATTCTCTTCGACATCGATGCCCTCGGAGAAATGAACGCCATTTGTCTTACTGTTTTCCACATCTCCGTTGCTGCAGCGTTCTTCTGTAATTGTCTCCGGCAGTTGGCGGCGTCCAACGGTGTAACAAACGGTAGAACGCTGAAGGGGAAATAACGACACTTACTTTAAAGTCTTAAAATATGTAGGATATACACAAACTGTGTTTCAATGTAAATATATAAAAGAATGGCAAATTATCGATCTTACAAACACTCAAACACTTTTCTATACTAAAATATTTTTCTATACCTCTCGACCTCGTAGTTATGCCGTATATGCTTCGGCGATTTTTTGAATTAGGTACAAAATCACCCACAATAGCCAAACATCATTCTAATAGCATGCATCAACTCTCTCTGTTTAAAAATCAAACAAACAAGCAAACAAAAAATCACCTTATCTCCTCGCCTCTTAAGCAACGGCGTCTCCTGTTGGCTTTCTGGTTCAAGTTCGTCGTCGGAGTCTGGTGCCACGTTCATCACCTCCCCTGTCCCGTGCTTGGTGAAAAAATGGACGGTGGCGAACTGAATGATGGTGGCCAAGACGAACGAAAAGCACATCCCAATAAACCAGTCCAATGCCGTGGAATAGGAGACGCGTGGCAGATCAGTACGGGTGTCAATACTGAGGAACGCCATTGTCAGAACAGTGGTGACACCTAGAACCAATATAACAACGGGATATTATTAACGTCAACAACTTTAAATTACGACTTCTATCACTGTTTGTTAATTCTTGTTCGAAAATTTACTACTTGCACTATGCTGTCTCGTGTTTATTTGCATAGTCTAGAAAATAGGGGGTTTGCGATTCCTGAATCGGAATATAGCAATTGTTAACGAAATATCAAGCATAAATATAAAGTCATCTGACATTATTATTTTGAATGAGCGAAGAAACCATAAGATAAACAATGCATACTAAAATAAGAAAACAGCTTGCATTCTGTGCTTCCCATTGCCATTTTTGTAAGTTTGAAAATAAAAATACGATTACGCTCAACAATATGGCTATACAGTATAACACCAGCATGTTTTTGGAAGTTATTTTTCAAATGGTTGGTTTTAACCGAACCTCCCTTGATACATATTGAAATTTATGTTTTACCTAAAGCAATCCTGTCTGCCGTCGCCTCTCTGTTGATCCAGAAGCCGACCCAGGAAATAATGACCAACATCATCACCGGGATGTAGACATTGATCAGGAAGTAACCCATGTGACGGCGCAGTTCAAAGTTCACTACCAGGAAGCTAAAATTACCTGTCGGACAATAATGAGATTTGCAGATTATATATAATTTCACCATCGTGAGTATGATAATTTGCACAATCTAATCAAGTGTTCTTTAAAGAAATGAAAGGTAATTATTACTTTATTTCTTACGAGACCCACAAAAATTATCAGAAGTCTTATTGTGAGTGGTTTCTGTGAAGAAATTTGGAATGATGCCGTCCATGTTACGTATGGGAGTGCTGTGCGTAATAGTCTATAATACCTCTATTTGGAAACTGTTCGGTTATGGAATATGACGGAGTAGCAACCAGTTGAAACTGTGACATTTGGAGGTCGGCTTCCCTGCCCACTGCGTCCCCCATCCAGAAATATTCCACATCACTGTCAGAATAACCGTCTAGACATTGGGATAAGAAAAGAGACATTTTATGCTTCAATTAATACAAAGCAATGTGGATCTTAAGGGGAATGTTGCGCGTTTACAACGTGAGGGGATGCGTTAAATGTTTGATGTTGTAAAGTCCAAAAATAAATAAAAAGAATCAGATATCTGTACGCACTGTACGCACACCATGGTACCATCACGTCAAACAAATATTCAAAAGTTGAATGAGATTTCGACTCCTAAATCAGTTACATTTATTCATAAATTGAACCCCGTTTCATTATGTAACACAATTTAGCCTTGATCTTAACAGTTTCATCTCATCTCTGAACGTCCATCATGAGGGCTGCCTCGATATATTAGCGTTGTTTACACACTGTATCCAGGCAGGAGGTCTTTGTTTTGCCGGCTACCGAATACCTTCTGTGCCTTGTTATACTTTGTCCTATGGACTCCTCTTACCATGTACTGTTACAGAACACGCTATTTAGCCTGATTGAATACGTCTGGTTTACCCCGTATAACCCGATGGTCAAATATCAGGATTGACAGCATAGCACACATGGGCACTTGTTCTTTCAGATACAGTTTGGATATAGCTAGATTTTTTTGTTCATGTTCAGATGCAAAAAGCCGCTTTAATGTACACTTCTAGGTATGATATTACTGATTACATTATTAATTCTACCCGCTGTTATGTTTCTAAATAGAAGAAGAAAACATTATTATATACATGATACGAATATCATTGATTCCCTTATCCCCCTAATTCATTCCCCTATTTCTTCCCGAAAGGGCAAAGACACGTTGTGGTACACGAAGGCAAGTTCCCAGTCCTGCAATATACTACCAATTTAACATTCGTTTTGTTTGTATGTTCAGTTGTACACTTTGATGAACATTCCCCTCGATGGCAAAGCCGTTTAATATATTTAAAGTCGTGTCATTAGCAGTAAGAGGGCAATCCATAGATTGGCTTTACCAAACTTTGGACAGAAAATATACTTACAACTGCCCACTTTCAGCGGACATATCTGTTTGTCCATAGGGTATTTTTGTAACTGCATCGGACAGCTGGCCTTAATGGTCAGCCTGAAATTACATAGAGATAAAATGACCAATGGCCAGTCGTCGTTTTATTTCTCAATAACTTGGAATCAAAAAGAAATCACCAGAGGGGGGTATTACCATGTGTTATTCTATGACCGGTAACATTTACCAAACCACCGTGGAGGAAAAATATCTTGGGCTGGTTCAGGCTGAAATGGCACATGTGCATTTTGTACTAAGAGAACATATGTTTGTCTGGAAGCAGTACACGGAAAACCAGAGTACCAAATCGAATCGGTCACTGGCCATTCTGGGAGGTAAATCGAAAGAAAACAGGAACGCTCATGAAATATTTTATGGGACACATGTACGCAGTTCAGTTTGAGTAAGTGAGTGAGTGAGTGCTCCGAATTTCATCTATTCCATAGCAACAGCAATATATATAATGATGAAAATCTAAAAAAGCACATATAAGTATATCTATATAGCCATAAGAATAAAACAAAAGTACCGTTGTCCAATCACAATATGATAATGTCACACTCTAAAATAAAACATTTACAGGACAGCATCAGATATATAGGCCTACCATCGCCAAGAAAAAAAAAAGAAAAACATACGAAGTGGCGGATAGGGTGGCAGGTGTACGAATGAGGGCGTAGACAGACAGACGGAATATTGTGACGGATAAACATATATGACGTACAGACAGGCAGACGGACAAGCAAAAGGACCGACGAACCAAAGGCAGAGAGACAGACAGGCCAGGCGAACAAACGGACAGACATACATACAGACAAGCAGACAAGCAGATGGGCAACAAAAACTAACCTCATGGAATAATAAATAGAACCGTCCCTGCTTATCCTCAGGAACTTATTGGGTGTTGTTATGGTGTGAAGATAGGAGGCTTTGCCGTTGTAGAAGTAGGTGTCAGGTCTCCATATCTTGTCCAGCATAATGTTGTTGATGGTCAGTGTATTGAGGGATTTGGGTCCGTCAAACCCCAGTCGCTTGTCCACCCATCTTTGGCGGAAGTAACAGTCCATGCTGTATACCTGAAAATTCGCCATATTTGAGAGTACTTCATGCCACATACACTGTAAGTGGAAAAAGGATTGGGGGGGGGGGGGGGGTTCAAAACAAAATTATGTATTTATCAAGAATCTTTTTCTAAAATACCAAAACAGGACAAAGAGGTACGCAAAAGCGTTTACTTGACTCTCTTTTAGAAAAAAAAACATTTCTGGAGAGGGGAAGGGGTTTGATTAAAAAAAATCTTTCCCCAGATTTGGAAACCTGTACAATTACAGACATATAGGAAAAGATTACTCCTTTGCTCTGCAATCAAAATTATTTCTTTTACATCGTTAGCACCTTAACACTTAAACATTTCCTTGTAGATGTGTTTTGCCACCTTATTTTCTCTTCAAAATTACTACAGATGCATCATACACACTCACCCACAAAGTCTATCAACACTTCGGTAATTGTCATATTCCCTTTACATCTCCAACCCAATCGTTTGTAGAGCCAAAGGCGAAAAAGTCATTATTATCAAGATTTATGTGTTTTGTAATTTTTGTTGGGAGTTTACGACAAATAAAAATGTACACTATGCTGTGAAATTGCCTTTTGCTCGTGCGCTGAGACAGACATGCGTTACGTGTATCACAAGATCCCATCACTTCAGGTTGATTTTCACAGGATAAAAAAGTTCATCGGCTGATTTTGTCTTAATAAGGCCGTGATTCGCGCCACATGGCAGCCAATTTAAAATAGCCCGGTATCGATTCTTGGTGTGAAATCACGGGGAAAATCAGGAAACGTTAAAGACGATCCTCCGCAAACAGACATCGATATCAGGAACTACGCTGAAGGTATTCATCAACGTGTTATTTTCGATTTCCATAATTAAGGTATTCGATTCAAATCTTTTTCGCACTGTTGTCAGCTTACATTACACACCTAAATGGATTTTTCAAGGAAATAAAACAGTGCCTGCGGGTCTATCGCTGTCTGTCTATAGTCAGGGGTAAGCGCATTAAAAGGTGGGGTTATTGAAGAAACATGACTGTTTTAGACAGCGCCCGCTATCATTTTACACAGTTCCCGAGAAGAAGAACAGCCTTATTAAGATTTAAAACATTCATTTGCCTACTAAATATTGGTTCAATATAACCGCCGTGAAAAAAAAAAGAAATGACAATGCATGTATGCTGTACTCACCATGTCTTTTTCTGATATCGGCCCCATGCTTCGGACGAAGATGTTGATGTTCACAGTGAGAGGGGGTCCTGGAAGGCAAATAAATGTGTATGGGTCATCTTCTGGGTTCAAAATATTTATACATAACAAGCGTTTAAAGGGATAATAACTCTTCGTATGAGATCTATATTTCACAATAAAAACATTGTGAACAACTCATAGAAATATAGTATATAGGCCTACTGTTGTACAAGAAAAAGGGCAGTTATAGCTATTATTCTGATATCTGAGCTTGTCTTTAGACCACGTGATCTCCATTGATGGCTATACTCTTAAGGGATTATAACAAAAAACCAGGGACTAACTTTGAATGTAAAAATAGATTCATTAACCATTGATAAGTACGGAAAATTGTTGTTTACTCCAGGAAAATTGGCCAAAAAGAAGAGTTATTATCCCTTTAATTCTAATGGGTCAGTAAAGGGCTAATTTGCTGATGAATGCTATATAACGTGTCGGCCACGTGTAACATATCGCATCGCCCATTTTTTTCGTCAAATTGACAAAGTGATTCGACAGATGAAAAGGTTTTATTTCATAGAAGTTGTAATGAAGATCGGTGGTGTGGCGAGTATTTGACCTTTATTCTCTGTATGTGTGATCTTTGTGTCGATACGTTAATTTTCAAACCACAGGGCACCGTATTCAAAGTATTTATCCCCGCATGTTTTGAGGTCTGCAGTAATTAAAAGATTGCAACGCCCCGCGGAGATAAAAAACCTGAAGTTCGGGGGGAAAAAGCAACCCGCACCTATAAAAATTATCGACCAAATGAAAAGCTGACCGATCCCATTATCTTATATGTTATTTGCTGGCTGCTGAAGTTACCTTCAATTTGCGTTTTATTGATATAGGAATTACGATCCTACCCAGAGGTCCCGTTAACCACACAATTCCATTGACAAGGCTCATCAGAAGTTCTTGTCCATAACAAAAATAGGTGAAGAAAAGGTCACCGAAGGTGTTTTGACCTTTGAAGACAAAGGCGTTGAGTTTTAATCATCCCTAAACACACATGCTGTATGAAAAGACCAGGTGTCAAAACTGATTTTTTTTGCAAGGCGGCAAAGCTTCAAATCTTATGAAGTCAAAGTCAAGTGCCTTGGATTTCAGTCCTTCATTAAATTTATATTAGTGTACGCAATTTAACGAAATTTTATTAGAATAAATCGCATACGACACAAACCTCCGAACCCGGGGCGCAGGCTCTTGTCATATCCGTCTAACAAAGAGTCCAAGATCTTCGTGGTGTTCCGTCCCAATTCGGACACGTAATCATCGGAATTCGTCTGGTTGGTAATGTCATATGTTCTATTGGCGGCCCTCACAGACCGGAGGAGAATGTAGTGTTCTTCATTGAAAGATGCGGTCACAATTGCAATTCTGAATGAGAAAAAGTAGATAGGTCAGATCATATGCATACTTGAATGCTTTTCCCCTACCTCTTTCCTAAAGTGATAAAGGCTGTTTTAAGATCTAGCTCGAGCGCACACGCACGCAAACACACACTCACACACACACACACACACACACAGTGGCACACACGTGTACATTTTCGCACCTATTATATCTCAAGTACGTTTGAAAATGACTGAAAAGTACAAGGGTACTACAGGTACAAATTTACTCTTGCATAGAAATCGTGTTCCCAATATGTCTTGTAACTCACGGCCACATGTATCATCACTTTGGTTACCCACGTGTGTGACTGCAACCAAATCCACTCGCTTAAGCCCTAGATATGTGGTGTATTATTTAACGCAAAATTGGCAAATTTATTGAAAGATATCCAACCGTGTAAAATGACATATTTCATTCATCTTTGTTCGATCCCAATATTCGGTATGCAAAATTGAAAAAGATATGGAAATCAAAGATCTATATGTCTACCTGCTTACTGGATAAAAATGGGGATTAATGACCGTTTAAATCACGACCCCGGTCACTTTCATATACCTACTCATCAATAATAATAAGTTATGGAATATTACACCACATGTTATTTTCTCTTTGATGTAATTAATGTTTTCGACTAAAATGTTGACATGCTGTACCATGAAACCAAGAATTCTCAAACACCCAAAAGAAAAAGAAACATTAGAAAAAAGACGGCGCTAAGTGCAAAGTATTTATTGTCAGAAGAGTTATCCAGGGGGGTCAGATCCCAGTGTGGTGTTGCAATGGAATGCACACAACCCATTAATAAAGCAAGTTCTTCAATCCTTTCTCTGCTTCCACTCTGCATTTTAAACCAGGTAAGTACTGGAGATTACCACGGCCACTCACTGGGTCACGTACCGAACAGAGAAAACGGAAGAAAATACGCATTAGTGATTATACTTTCGACTTTTGCTGGCAGAAAGTGGCTTGGTGCTACTTCTACGTGACTGCTTTGCGTCCACGGAGATGCCGGGGAATTAACAGTTAATCCACAAAACGAAGCCTACATCGAGTGGGAGTGAAGTGCCCACTTAGGATTAGTGAATGCCGCACAGCCCTTGGGTCATTGTAGAACACATCAGGTGTGACAGCCCCCTGAATGCGCCCTGAATGGCACTCTTCTGAAGATTTGTGGCAACCGTTCTCAATAATACACCATGTCAGGTGCAAGTGTGATTCGGTTCAAGTGGCCGCTAACAATATGGTTGACTTTCCCTTACTGGAAGACCACGGGTTCCTACCTGTTTAATTTTCTTATTTTGTTTTTGTTTGGTGACGTAACTGACACTGAAACTCATTGATGCGCGGACTGGTTATATGAGCTAGGTTGGTGTTAGATTTTTACAGCTGAGATTGTTTGCCTTTAGTGCAGGGGTTTTATTTCCACTTGACGTGACACCAAAATAACAGAAGCCTTAACGAAGTAATATCCAGTCGATAAATTAAGTTTGTTATGTGTGTGTGGAGGGGGGGGGGGGTGAAGGGGGCATATTATAAAAAGTATTTTATGTTTAGTAATTATTTTTGAAAAAAAAAACAATATATAACATACCTTTTATTTGTCTAGGCATTGTTTATGTTTGTATCAATAACTATCTCCTAGATGTTTACAAACATGAAAATGAACGCTATTGAAAAAGAGTTCGAAATATCCAAAAAAGGAAATGGAAATAGTTTTATCTTATCCTCCTGAAAACATTGGCAATATCTTTTAACGAAATAAAATTGACAAAGAACTAAAGAAAGAGGGTCCTAATGAATCCATGACCCAACTTTTCTCACGTTAAGCGTTACTACAAGACCTCCTCTATCTCTCTACTTAAACGCGAAATGCCATATAAGAAATAGAATGAAATGATCGAAAAGCAATTCAGCTCATTCCAGAGATACGACAGTCAAAAGAACATCTAATTTAATATCTAAAATATATTTAAAAGATGTAAACTACTTATACAGTGGCATTCAAAACTGAGAACTGTAATAGCATGTTCCTGCCACAAATGCAATTACTGTGCAAATTATATAGATGATATTTATGGCACTATTGCACGGCAGACAATCGAAGAATATTAATTTAATTTACGAAAAAAAAAAAACAGTCGGTTCACTACATTTGATACCGTCAATGGCTTCTCTACTGTGAGAACATTACCGGCGACAAAAACACTGGTATTACGTTGTGCAAATGCTCTTCGTTATCCGAGTGTTTTGCTTCTTGTGAATTCAATAACAGAAATGATATAAGGACTGAAAGTATTTGTGATTGCGTGAAATTTTGGTTTATTCTGTAATTGATCAAAAAATGTTTAACCTAAATTCTGAAATCGAAAAGACGTCCTTCCGCCGACAGTAGTCAACTACGCACGACGTGATTGAACACTTCTGAACATGATGTGAATCTACAGTATATCATTATTTGAAAATGATTTTTAACGTTCTTAAGAAAATACACTAAAGAAGCTTACCCAGTGAAGAAAACCATCAAGCTGGCTGACCAGTGGAGGTCCATGTCTCGTGGGCTCATCATCCTTGAGGGCTGGGGCAGGGCCTGGGACGCCGCCAGACTTAGTCTATTTTATCTTGCCTCTCGTGCTAGGGTCTGAATCGATAAAACATCACTAAATAGATGTTTAAAACAGCCCTAGGCGTCCAGCTATGAGCAGTCTTGTAAAGCGTGTAATGTGGTTTACTGCCTTTGCCCTAAAACAAACGCCATTCGGTTGACTCAAGTATTTTCTGAGATTGTTTTGTCCAAATGCCCGTCTCTTATTCTATCTGCGGTGGGTTTTCTGCAAACAGGCTTCTCTGCCAGTGGTGGAATAAGTAACATCTGAATATTTTTCGTGCTAAATTAATTAATGAACATCAGACATTACGAAAAGAAAAATTGCGTTTTACCTGTTGAAAGGTATGTTTTTTCATCGATACCCGAACCTTCCGTCACTTTCTGCCTTGCGCAATTAAAGTGGTGAGAGTAAGCAAGAGGCACGCGTACAATTTTCGAGGGAACGCATCACAAGGTGTACGCCTGGTTTTTAAGAATTGATGGGCGCCGAATCATTTAATGTAAATAGAGAATGTTTCAAACTATGCCCGCATAATGCCTCACTATGCTAAATAATAACAGAGAATGAAAGACGGCTTTGGACTGTAAGCAATGCTTCGCTTTTATCAATGGAGGAATAATGCAACTATGCCTAATAACAAGAGGTCTGTTCTTCGTAATCGAGGAATTGCTCAGCCGCGTCGGCGGATTTGAATGCTAAACTGTGAAAACATGCAAACAAGAAGGAGGGTTACTTAGACATAATTATGTCAGAATGTCAGAAGGCCGCGTTAATATGAGTGGATGGAATTCGTTACGGTCTGGATTGTATGGTTATCTTCAAGCCGTCGTAAAGTTACGCCATCTGGCTCAGTTTAGAGCTATTTACCCATGAAAATCAAAACAAACACGAGAAATCTCATGTAGAAGAGGTATTTACAAATTAAAACCTCAACAGACGACGTTTTGTGCTACGTAACAATATGCATAAAACGTGTTTTCGCCATCTGTATGTACCAGCACGATTCAAAGCAACGATCACATCCTTTGAAGTGGTGTCTTCCGCAAAATATAATTGATCATAGCCATATTGTTTATCCTTAAAAAAATTAAGTAAATGTAAAAAACACTCGATATGCAAATCACTTTACCAAACAGCAGAGCAAAATAATATCTATACTGCCACGGCTTAATCGAAGAGCATTAAGGCGAGCATATGCATTTCAATGCATTGTGGATAGAGGAGTAATATTTATTATAGAAAGAGAAATATTTATTACAAAAAGCGTTAATTCGTCGTCAAAGAAATGTGTCGAAGTTTGGCAATTTATGTTGAAGATATGGCATGATTTCACCATTTCATTCTTACATGGCTTGTTTTCCGTTGTTCCTGTCACGTTGATTACGTCACTCTGCAACCCACGTCATCGTCTCAGTCGGAATATGCAGCAGTTCAAAAGGTAATCGAATTGTAAGGTTTCTGAAAGCCCTCACTGCTTTCCATATAATCGCATTTAATAACCTCTCACCAGGTAGACATGCTTTTTCTGTTTCGACATAAAATAAAATCTTTTCATCTGAACTCAGAAAACAGTCTTTAAATCCTGGCAGATCAAGCACTTCTTGAAATTCGGAGTTCTTATATTGTTTGCAAATTAAAAAGTTAAACATTTTAAAAGCTTAACACCTCATAGCAAAGAGGATATTTGTTTTCAATTACCTAAATATCTTAAGAAGTTAATCGCTAGTCCGAGGTTTCGAAAAAAATAAACGTGCTTTCCATTTATTGATTTATCAAATCTTAGACAATCACGTAGTACATGTATATGAAGATTTAGAAAGCCTACCTTATGTTCGGTTCATTGCATGGAGGTCGTGTGTAATCTCTGGGGCGTAGCGTAATTCCAGCGTCATGTTTGGAGTCAGTTAAAGTTGAAGAAGATTCTTCACATCTGTATCATGTGTGTTTCCATTCAGGCAACCGCACAGCGTTGGTGCAGATAGAGACCATGGACCGTCTATTATGATAAAAGTGCTGTATTCCTCTGGAAACACGTAATCTGCATCCCAAATATGCACTCTTCTTAAATGTAGGTGTATTGAATCTAATTACATCATACAAATTACACTTTGTGCTTATGATTATTGACCACTTTAGGATTGTTTCATCTTCAAGAATTAATGATAATAATTATATGGAATTGTGTGCGGTGCAATAATGAAGGATATAGGGAATGGGATGTTTTTGTTCGATGAACATTCAATGAATTCTTATTTTAGATTGTTTTCAATACATAATTTTGTTTTGTGATGTTTTTCCTTCAAATCATGTGAATGATGTTTATGTTAATCCATTTTATCATAATTATTGCAAATTTAAGAAGAACACAACAAGGACACACGCTGAAAACAACCAGGGTCATTTGCCCTCTCTCTCTCTCTCTCTCTCTCTCTCTCTCTCTCACACACACACACACACACACACACATTATCACGAACACACACTCGTTCGTCCTCTCTCCATCTCTCTCTCTCTCTCTCTCTCTCTCTCTCTCTCTCTCTTGAACACCATGAGGCATTAAGAAGAACACAACAAGGACACACGCTGAAAACAACCAGGGTGGCGTTGTTTATTAGGAAAGCAAGCCCAAGGCCCTTAACCTAAGGGCCCCTCACCCCAGGTCACCCACCACATTTCAGAAAAATTAATTGACACAAAGGTGGTATTGAAGGCAAAAGGAGACTGTAAGCCATGTATAAATAGGAGTGTACAAAAACCTGAGTAATATTTTCCAATTCAGTGTAACTGCAGAACCTTCAGAGAAAACACTTAAATGTCATAATGTAGACAGTGCACTAATTCACGATGGGTGTCATTTTTACCCGGACCGAATGCTGTATTAAAAAAAAACACCACTGAAATGTTTGCAGAAACGGAACTGTTGGTTAGCCAAAGGTTTTGTTTTGGTCCGTAAGCCATAAAGAAATAGGAATATAAAAAATTTGGGTAACGTTTTTCAAATCAGTGTAACCGCAAAAGCTTACATCAGAGATTTTCGTAACTTTTTTAATCGATGTACCGTGTACTGATTTGATGCACGGTTAGGCTACTGATAACCTATACCGATCACAGATTGATTTTGCACTAGATATTCACAATTATGTCTCTGGTTAATTCAGGACACAATTCTTTACAGGTGAAAAGTGCAAATGATAAATTTGCAGCCCTGGCAGAGGGTAGGTTAGTGAAGGGATGGAGAAGAGAAAACAAAGGTCCCTGTCCTCTATGTCAAGCGGGCGATGTCTTGAAAATGCGATTCAAACTTTCTTAATTTGTTTTCCAATAACGTTATATGACTATATGTGAGCTGTGAGCCTTCATTGCAATTACACAAAATCTTTAGTGAAGGTATATTGGGGGGTGGGGGAGGGGTCTTAAACTTCCATTAGAACGCGTACGGCAAAAATATTTGGTGTGTCTCCGAACAAATTTCCATCAACTACCTCCTATTAATCTATTTAAAAAAATTCAGATTAACACAAATTTTTCTGCCTCCATCAAGCCTCTGTCTTCTCTCTCTTTCACACACACACACACACACACACACACACACACACACACACATACACACACACACAGTTTAGCAAAATCCTGTAGTCTCTTGTACCAGGTCCTCTACACCCTTGAACTAACTGTGGCGACATCTATTAGTCGACAAGTAAACTAAAATTACGTTATCACGACCACCGCAAGATGTCAGCAGTGGAGGTGAATAATCCAATTTTGTCAATTTTAGAAATAAAATTGTATTCATCAGTGGTAGTTTTTTTCTTCAAAAGGTGAAGAAACATATCAAATGAGAGTTATCCATGAATATCTCAATGTATAACTGATACAGTATTACATTATAAATATTTACAAGAAATGTTATTATGTTTTGATTGTGGATGAAAATTAATTTCCTTGATCATTTTCAAAAGAGTACTGCTAGTTCTTTCCATTGAAATACTCTTAATTAAAATGCTGGCATAGAAATGCATCACCAAAAAATCTTTGTTCCTCCTTCGTTTTTGTGAAAAGCTAGCACTACCTCTAGTTACATGTGTAACGTGCGTTGGCATTAGCACTGCTAGAACAAAGCAGTTTTTGGGTGATTACATGTATACACCTAACTTGCAATGGCTTATTTAATGTTTATGGCTTCTATGCCCCTATTAATTACAGGGGACAAACCTCTGACCCAAAATACTCCATTTGGAATATTTATCGGATTATTTTGATCCGATGCTTAACGTCAGCTTCGATTTTTGCGTTTAATGAAAATATTGAGATTAAATCATCTTTGCCGGATAGAATTTTCAAACCTTGTGAAATTCGTTGTTATCTTTTGGGATAATGAACCCGTGTTTTTTTATGTTTTCTGTCCATCTATTTTGGTGTCCATCTAGTTTATATGACTTAAAATGGCATGTGTATGTCATTTAATGATAATCAACCAAAAGCGCTGTATGCGGCACTAAAATTTTGACTTTATGCTTTTATAACGACTGTAATCGGATCCGATCGCGTATTAAGCAAACACAAACTCCAACAAGAAAAAAATACTTTCTAATCTTATTGTGCTGCTATTTGACATGAATGATTTAACCCCTTCCCCCCGGCCATTTATGATATTGTTGAAGAAACAGACGATATGTGTTGCATACAAATAATGTAAAAAAATCTCTTTGTTGGATCTTTAAAACAATAACCTGAAACCACAGCTTAATTTACTTTGGGCCCTAGTAGAAACCTATAATGTTCAGTTTCTTTAATTAACTTTAGCACTGAGCAGGCGATTGTGATATCTACATAACGTCACTGTGTCTTAGGGAAACCGTATTGTTTTGGGCGTCATAGTCTGGATATTGCGTATTTGCATTGAGTCAAAGCGGTGCGCACCTTTTGTAGATGTCCCTCTTTACTTGTTAGCAGCCAAGCGAAGTGCATTATTTGCTCTAATAGAATTAACCGTGAACCGACTAATTCAAAGTGAAAAGTGATATTTGCATTTTCACAAAGCAAATCACAGACAATACAATAATCCCTCGACGCACCGGAATACGGTTATTATACATGGAAGTTAAAGGTTAGGGTTTAGCTAGGCCCCTCTCTGCCGACACCATAGGAATGAAATAAGACGCAATTCATAGTTCTTAGCCTTATAAAGTCCTCAGTCGGTAAAAAGAAACGATTTAGGACGCTGTGAAATCACAGGTAAGTGTGTCGTGTCATTAATGGGTAAATTCATGTAAAGCTTTACATATTTAAAATGCTAGGGTGTTTCCATTGTCTGACTGTTTTTTCTTCTTCGAGAATAATCTATCCTTATGTAATTTGAGGCAATGATTGACTGCGCTGAGCAGTTGGCGTTTTATCACGAGTCCTGGTGTGAAGCATGACCCTCTTAATCCCACACAAGTTTTATTTTCTACATGTCTAAATTATACTGGTCCTTACTCAACGTTTCAACTAGTAGCTGAACAAGTTTCAATACATTCCTTTAAAGCAGTAATTAGCAGAATAGGTAAGTCTCCGATTTAAAAAAATTAACTCAATTGGAGTATTAATGACTTCTAGAAAATATAAGTCTGCTGAATGGCTACTGTCCTTTGCAGAGTTCAATATATCAAGGTACACATTTTATTTACTATAGAATACTACTTAGGCGTGACAACAGTTACCAATGATCCTAGGTGAGAAGTTAATAAAACTGTTGCCATCAATAAATTCTTCAAAAACCTGTCATTCTTCTGGAAGTATAAGGACTGTTTAAGAAATTAACTGCCGGCACAGCTGTACAATGATTGTATTTTTGATAGTGGTCTCAAAAATGCTTGTGAACGTATGAACCACAACTTTTGCGGCTTCATTGGGGGGGGCGTCTCAGCTTTTATCTGACAGTGTAAAGAGTTGAGTAAATAATTATTGTCATGCAAAAAAAGGGACTTAAAACCCACGAAATCTTGCTATCACTGTTTCACACGACAGGGTATAAAATAGCCTGTAACGACTCGCTGTAGTGATAATCTTGCGTTATATATCTGAGTAAGAGCAGAGTCCATCGTGAGAGCCAAAGAAAAAAAAACAGTGGGAACAGCGATAAGTTTCTATTCGAAACATGGGGACACGCCGCCCAGTGCTATTGACCAACTGTGTTTGATTATAGCCGGTAACTATCGGTCATATCTTTGGTGTCAAAAGATAATCGAAGCCTGATTTATTGGTTAACGAACAAACGGGTTAGCAGGTAAATAGTAATATAGGTAGATAGGGGTGATGATTTACAGCACTGGCCTGATCGGCTAGGTGACTCCAGGTGAAGTTTGGTGTATAAGGTATGTATAATTTTCATGTAATATATGAGCGTTAGTTTTAGCAATATAATATTGTCAAGGCAGTGACGGATCCAGGGGGACGAAGGACCCACAAAATTATTTTGGCTTTTTCCTGGTTGATGTCCTGTGCCAATGAGAGAGAGAGAGAGAATTTTTCGATTTATTTTTTGCCTCTAAAAATACAGTACACACACACACACACACACACACACACACACACACTTGCACTGGTAATGTACAGACCCATTCGCATTTATAAGAGGATAGCAGTAAATGTACATAGTACAATCTATAACAGCCTAGAGATGTGATGTTCTGTTAAACAAGCCAAACATGCCATACGTCGACGAATAATACGGTGCTTTCGTGATTTAATATCCTAGCACCTCCTCTCCTGTATCTATCCATTTAATCGCCCAATCAAGCAACTTAAGCCGTTCACATGACCTGCCTGATAACCTTAAACGTCTTATTGAATTTCGCTCAAAGATAAGTCAAAGCTTGTAAATCCAGGCAGTTCGTTATTCCCTTATCAGTACAAGTAACCGTTGATGGTGTTCTGCGCTAAAAGAAAATCCTGACCATCACTCTTTTCAGTCCTTGGAGAATATCCGTTCTTAAGTCCATGTTACATGTACACTGTGGGCTAGCATTCATTCTCGTAGCGGTCGCAAACCGCTGTAACAAGTGCTTAAGATAAAATTTTAATTATTTCTAACCAAGTGAACGGTTGGAGGCATACCTTATCCTTTCACTCTTTTTCTCTAGCTTTTGAGCTCGAGTCGCGATTTCTAAAATTACTAAAAATGCATAAGAAATGTCCGCACGATGAAAGCACTGGTTAAGAAAAATGTCTTTGTTTCTGAGCAGTCTATAAAAGTTTCTGTCTCATTTTCTGACCAAGACCCTAAAGCTCTCACGACGGCTCTTCATTTTAAAACTTGAAATCGAGAAAGCGTCATGTGACAAAAATTATACTACTGAAAGTTAATGGGGAAAGCGTGTTATTGTAATTGACTTAAGCAAAAATTAATGCATTTTAACCAGCATCCAAGCATTTTCTGCAGGCGTGCTTGCCATGAATTGATTTATTCCTTTGGACGTGCCAGAAACTGGAATCGGCTATCAAAAACATGCTTCATTGCCCGGTTACCTGCAACTTGATCCACAGGGTCCCTAAAATCTAAATAATGCGGAAAGGTCATGTTGGAGCAGGGTTTGGAGGCTTTTTTGTGGACCTTATGGAAAATATCGAAACATCACAGCGACCTTCCAGAGTGTGAAAGTTAATAACTTGTAAGGAGCTAGGGTATCATCTGTAGAGGTAATGTTTTCAGAGTGATCTAACCAAGTTAATATTTAAGATGTCGACGGTGGAGTTTCGCTACTAGTTTTGTTATTTAGCTCAATATTTATACATTCAATTATTGAATAGGACTCCTATCCAGTTTTCCTTCCACCTGTTTAGATGTAAACGCTATGGTCATACAGGGACTTCACGCCAGACAAATCACGCGTGTAACGCTACACACAGCCTATACAAATATGGAATTCGATGCAGACAAAATAACAGAAAGTGTTACGTTTCATTTACATTTGTTACACTCCCAGAGAGGTTGAACTAGGGTCGAATGTACGCATAAAGGGGTTGTATATACTATGACACAATGGATATAATTTAGTATTATGTTATTTCGTTAAATTGGAAATTTTCCCCAACATGTCAGGTGCTCGTGTAAAGTTCACGCCCTCGTCACGTCACCAGCCAAAAGCGGGCACAGAATACATTGGAATGTCACGCCATGAAGGAACAGAGAGACCATGGTAGTAGTTTTTTTTTATGTCATGGCGGGTCTATTTATTTAGTGGTTTCCATGGTGACGAAATACCGCACGTGGTGGAGACGACGATGTTTACCGGAGTCCAGATTTCTCCATGTGATCCCCTGCTGTTGGTCTGACGTATTTATTTATTGTTATTACTATTACTGTTTAATTTATAAAATCAACAAACTTGCGCGGAAAAACATTCCCTTGATAAATTTTATCGATACGCCATACATCTATCTATTGGATTGCATCTCAAAATCCTACCTGGTCTTCTTTCATCCCTTAGATTATTTTTAAGGTTGTGATTTAACGAGAATATATTCACATAAAAGAAAAAAAGTCCCTTAACTATGAGGATTTGAAGTTCTTTACACAAGACAAGGCTGACGTTCTGTTTTCCTGTTATATTCTATTTATTAGTCCACCAACCTTGAACGAAAACAATTCTAAATAAATTATCATCGATATTCTATAGTCTTCCATTCATTGTATTTTACCCGCAGCTCTTCTGTTTTTTTAATTGTGCATTTCATCATGTTAGGTTTGGCATTGTTAAGGAGTTGAGGCGTGTGCGAAAAGACATAGATTTAAAACTTCTTTGATTATTAAAGAAAACAAATAGCATTTTATGAAATGGAATCTTACACAGTTAAAGAACACAGTACCGTAACCGATAATTAACCTATTCACGCTTGTTTAGCCATATTTGGGCACTTGCTACATAATTGATTAAGATGTGCTTGTGACTGGAAATACTTGCCAATAAGAAACAGTCGATAAACTCTTTCATTAAATTTCATTTCCCTTGCAAACAGTCTCATCAGCTAACTTCCCGCGGAACGGCCGATCAATGAAACCTTTACCAGCGAGTACAATTTCATATGAAAACAATGCCGGAGTTGTTAAGTGTGTTGATATCATAATAATGGAGCAGTGTTATATAGACTTAAGACGAAACTATGAGATGTTTTGGGAGTGACTTATTTATTATGCACTTGTACAGAGCTATGGCACCACTGACGTCATAGAACTGAAGCGAAAACTAAGCCTGCCAGAAACCATGTTCTCATTTGTTGTATTTAGTTTGTGTCTGGAGATTTTGTTTTAAAGACGTGAAAGAAGAGTGTTTGGTTTTAAGTTACGAATGAAACCGAGGTGGTTTTAATGGCAGCTATCGGTGAGTGAAATGAGTTAAGCTGATTGAAAAAAATGTGCTTGAGGTTAAATATGTATTATCCCATATCCTACAGGTGAGGGTTACTGGCAAGGATAGAACAAATACTAGCGCAGTTAACGGTTATATTTTTCTAAATTGTATTTTTATTCGGTCGATTCTTTGATATCTCTTATTTAAATGAATGCTATTTTTTTCTTTGCAGAATGGAAACTAGAATAATGACGCCAAGTTTAGGAAAATGTAAATGGAAAAATAAGTTGCCTCATTAGCAATACGATCTGTGAACTGCGTCTACGTACAAAATTTATAACTACGTGCAACTGCTATGGAGTCGCATCAGAAAAACCCATTTCATTTGCCCCCCTCAGGAGCGCTACCCAGTATTCACCATAGCACACGACATACAGGCAACAGGGCACGCACAACCCGACCCGAGAGAAAATTCACCCATTTTTTATCCCCAGAGGCGCAACTTGCTATGGCGCAGGCCGAGGAGGACACGGTTTCGATCCGGCAGACATCGTCTGCTCACGTTCGGTCAACTTCACCGCCTAAACGCCACCATGAGCATCACAAGAAGCGAAAACATTTAAATAAGCGCCACACCTCTTTTACGGAACTTTTCGAAAGAACGTCTTCTCGTTTAGACGGAGACATAACACAGCGTCCCCATACCCATCAACATCAGCGTGAACATCACGGTCACCATAGCAACCACGGGTTCACACAAAGACGAGCACTGGGGGACCAAAAACTGGACAATGCCATGGAATTAGTCGAACACGTGAACCGTGACGAACCTTTTGCTCATAGACATCCCTTTGAGGAGCTTCTGGACGAGGATGATAAAATCATTGAAGAAATTGCCCGCAGAAACGCCCTTGATAAATGCCACGTTTGGATGCAATCTCAAGAACACTTTCACGAAAACCCCAACGGGCAACACGATGACGACGATCACCTACTCGATGAATGATGCCATTAAATGTAATTCTGAAACATTAATGTTAATTTATATGCCATCAGATTATGCTTCTGCACGGACCGATCTTATTATTCAAGAAACTACGAGATCATATTTCAGATATTAATCATTGAAAGATCGTGTCATTAGTCCTTTTGTGGACTAACAAGTGGTTTCGCTGTCACGATCCGAAAAGAGCAGCAACAGCCTGATAAGCATTCTTGAGAAGAATTAAGAAATGTCATTTGAAATTTACTCATCAATAAAACACATAATGCCTATTTTCTCTGTGGCATTTTACCTGCTAAGATAATCAAGTTGCTCAAATTCAGTAAAAAAATGCCATATACACCCGCTTATGGAGGGGGAAACGAAACATTATTTGCCAAATATCATAAATATAACCTTGCACATCAATCAGTGTTTTGTCTGTCTAGTTAGAAGACGTTTTAAAAAAGCGGAGGCATAGTGGCTTGGCGTAAATGCTTTTAAATTTAATTTGAAAGTATTTCCTGCCAGACCTGAAAGGACTAAAGTCAAATAGGACGAGCACGGCAAGTATTGATTATATGCCAGTTAGTGCATATGGGACACAAAACTCAATACTTCATTTGATCTCAGAACTGTAGTATCTAGACGTTTTCATTGTTATTCTAGTTTCATTGTTATCATGTCTGTCAAAGAAGAGATAAATTAAATGAGCAAACAGCTTCCATCCAGCGATCTTTGTCCAGAGTGCAACCCCTGCACGGAATGACACTAAAGTGACAGGCAACGTATTGGAAAAACTGCCATACACATGTACACAGTAATACAAATGTATGAAACGCACTGGCATTTGATAACGATAAACAAGTTGGTTAAAACAAATATCTCTCCTGTTTTAACTCTCGTTTTGTACTGAACAGAAGGCTCAGCCTCAGAATCCGTTTATAAATAATCATTGTACGAATTCGACAGTACATTAAATGTTTAATAGTCATATACGTCTTAAAGTAAACTTTCTTTTAAAAATTGTTGTTGTCATTATTGTCGGTAATAGCTACGTGCCATCGTATTTGGATCAACTGCTCCTTGAAGAGTATTTTACTTTGCCTGGCAAACTTCTCTTTTCATCACAGCGTAAGAAAAGAAATAACTAATGCGAAAGCAAGGCAGCACCCCATTGACTCTATACCTACAGAACATACATTCTAAAAGTATGTACAAGCTAAAGAGAGTCTACAAATTTTGTGTAAATATCGGTTTCAAATTTTAAGGAATAATAGCCTACTACTGAAAAATGAACATAACGTACATATGAACCAAAGGTCTAATCTTTGATGGCCATTCCATTCCGAAATTGTTTTTAATGATCAGTTATCTTAGAAAACCAAACTTTGAAGTACTGTAGTATATTTAGTGTTACTGTTTATGATTGTCAAATCCACGTGTATATCACGTGAGTGTCAATAAATTATCAACCCAGAATGTATATTAACAGTGTATGTTCTTTAATCCGTTTAAAATTACATGTAACTTAACAAAACAGTTTCAAAGCAATTTTAAAAACAACTTTATAGAAAACGTGTCTTAAGAGGTATTAAAGGAATACATTAAAGCTGTATGGACATTTTCACCCGTACTGTCAAAAAACTGTGGAGCACACATCACAGACGGCGGTTTGGATGAGAACCATTGTGCTAGCAGAATCCCAACTAACACACTGCCGTTTCTTGAAGACCGCTTTATCTGCCTCAGGTCCGCATCCAGCTGCTAATAGTGTCGAAGCAAGCAATCCTTTGATAGGAGGTAACGGACCATCCCCTGAGGTCAGTTTTATCACATGAGTAAAATCCAACCCACCTATAGGCATCCACAGAAATTGTCACCATATTTAATACTGATGCGAGTTAAACCTATATCAGGATGACGATGCAATTTATTTTGTGGATATTTTAGTGGAAATAGCCTTTTGTGACTATGTGACTTTCTCTAAGATTGGTGATTGCGTTGGAGACTATATTTTTTCTATTTTGGGTCGTCATTTTGTGGTCTAATAGTAAAAAGACTCCCGTTTAAAAGATCCCTTGACTTTGTTGTACGAGGTACATAACGGTTCGTTACACCGTGAAGCAAACGCGCACGTATGAAGTGGTAATATAATATGAAGTATCTTAACATACCTACCCACCACACCCGCACATAAACCACACACTACAGGCAAACACGCATGCATGCACACACACATGCACGCACATACTCACACATACCGCTAAGCAGTCAAACACACACGCATACATATCACAGACAAACATATGCACGAACTATTTTAATTGCCCTGTCGCAAGGACTGTTCACCGTAACGAATCACATAGTCGGCTAGATCTGGAGCTATAACCCTCAAAATACGTATAAAACTTAGTGCCGGCAGCCAGGGTGCGAAAACCTCGGACTGTCTAAGCATAGTGGCTTTCAGCAAGGCCATGGCAACATCTTCCGGAGTCCCCGTTGCGAAAGGAATATCGGGCCTGCCAATATACTTTTTCAGTTCTGATACGTGTCTCTCTGTTGCTGTAAATGAAAAACAATATGTCAATACATTACTGAAAATAATTTCATTGAAAGATAATGCAAATGAAAATTTCGTCTGACGAATCATTTTATGTTTTTGTTATTAGACAAGTATACGTCCCTCTGAGTGAGTAGATTAATTCAAATACTATTTTCTGTGCCCGCACGCCACGTTGTAATCCTAATTTAATAAAAATAGGAAAGTCTTGTATCTGTCTACGTGATATGTGAATATATCTACTCACCCGTGGAGCCGACGATTCCGTTTGTAATTGAAACACTGGACCCCTGTAAGACCAGGTCCATGCGAAGAGCTGAGAAAAAACTACTAAGGGCGTGCTTCGACGATGAATAGCTCGCTACAAACGGCATCGGAATAACACCTATAAATATTATAATATGAAATCTACTATGAAATGAAGGTCTGTATAAAAACATAGAAAAGCAATCATTTAAAAATTCTGTAAGCAACAGTCAGACGAATTGACAAATTATTAGTAGGTCGAAATGTTACGATCATATAAAATAATGTTATATAACAAAATTTCAGAACTGAATCTACACGTAGTTCCTTGCATAATCCATAGGCAAAGACATCTCACGTGCAAAATTAAGTAACATCACCATATCATAACATAACATCAACTGGCACTTTGCAAAATTACCTATAGCAAAGCGGTTGCCCTCACTTTCATTTTTTCAGCAGTACAAAAGAACGCTTACCCTTAACTTTACTACTCTCTGACCACAGGTGCATTAGTATTCTGTTTCTGTTACAAATTTCTTGTATCGCCCACATTTTAATTTAGTACACTATTCCAGCAGACCCTGATAACAGAGGGTATAACCTTACCAAGAATAGAGGAGGTCACCCCTATCCTTCCCCCGCTCTTCTCTAGAAGCGGCATGAGGCGAGACGCCAGAAAGACGTGAGACATGAAGTTGGTATTCATCACCCTTTCATGCATGGTCAAGTTGTCTTGGTGCCCTGTCCACAACTCTAGTAGTTCATTATAGCCATGGTTCAGCATGAGGACGTCTAGCTTTCCATTAAAGGTGGACTCTGTGAACTGTGGGGAATTAATAAATCACTGTTATTCATCTTTTATGAAAGGGGGGGGGGTATACATTTTATTCAGACACTAACTATGCATTTCAAAATTGGGTTTATAATAGTAATTTTTCCCTTGCTGACCAAGTCGTTTTTCCTCTTTTATTTTATCTACTATATCGTAAGGCCGACAATTTCAGTTCTCAAAACCGTTTATTATGGGGCAGTCAACGACGGGTGCAGAGGGAGTGACGGTACAACGAATATGTGTGCCCCCCCCCCCCCCCCCACCATTAGCCTCGGAGGTATCGGAGGTATTGCTTTCTTTCTCCACAAAAAGTAAAAATGAGCAAAGCAGGACAAAATCAATTTTCCATACTGTGTGAAAGAATCCATTTTATTAGGATATTCAAGGTTACCTCAATAAACTGACCAAAAGATGTTACCTTTTCTACTTCGTCCATCCTATTCATATCAGCCACTACATATTTGTGTACTTGTTTTCCACTTAATTCATTACACCTTGCAACCACCTAAAATCAGAAGTTGGCATAAAAATTGAAAGTAACAAATATATACAGTATTTACAAACAAACGTCGGCTATCTCTTCCTATTTCGTTAAATTCCACATACACTGCAATCTTTTGTTTTGCTTTAGATCACAGTGATCGATTAAGCTACAAAATATAAACCAAAGGTGGCTATTCGTTTATAGTTGATACTCGTTTATCCTCTTTGTGAGTAACAGCAATTTTATTTGCATGAAACGTTATTCGTTACTGTTAAATTCGTCGACAGAGTTTTTATTGTCGCATTAATTATCCAACCGCGTCTACACAACGCACGTACGCTCTTAATGCGTTTTGGCAATCAGATGGGCCACATTCAGTCTCGGTATAGTGATATGGCATATTTTAAAATATGGTATATATATATATATATATATATATATATATATATATATATATATATATATATATATATATATATATATAATTTTTGACTCTAAAAAAAACTATTCACGTCTGTATTCACTACTGTACCGTTTTTATCAAAACGCGTTTATGTGCTTGATCTAATATATTACCTTTACAGTTCTTATATTAGATGTGTTTCATGCACTGACTTTCCATATAATATCCAACCTTGAAACAAAATGTTGCGTAAAAAAAAGGTGGCACGTCATGTAAGGCTACGTTTACCTTCTTCAGCAGGTTCTCCCTGCGTCCAGTGACCACCACATTGGCGCCAAGCCGTGCATAGTGATAGGCCAGTTGTTCTCCAATACCAGAGGATGACCCCGTCACTAATACCGTCTTACCGCGAATAGTCTCTAGAAAGACCAAAAAATTGTGGTGTTTCAGAAAATGTTTAGTAATAGCCTACTAAAAATGTCTCAACTTGTTACAAAAACTGACAACAAGTAGTTTAACGACTCAACACATTTGAATATAAATAAGTAATATTATTATTGCTATAAAATAAGATTCCCAAATCACCACACAAAACAATCCGAACACCAACTCATTTAATTTTATTCGCACCAAATGAGTTTAAATGGCGATCCTGTTTAAAACATGGGGTGTACGTGTTGATCGTGCACGTATCAGACATGCATTAATTGGTTATACGTATTAGTCCAATATACATGTACATGCATGTCCGTACTGAACATGACCTACTCCAGGGCATCGCCTGTGAACCATGGATTTCATTCGAATCCATTGCTCAATCCACGATAACACTAGGTCGTGGTCTAGAGTAGGCTAACTCGCCTATATTTGTCGTTACCGTAAACTACACAAAACTGCAGATCATGTTTCATGACCTTGTGAAGTCCACACTGGATTTGTGATACAATTTGCCCCCCCCCCCCCCCGCCCTCCCCACCTCTTGCATTCGTATCTATATGGGTGTACAGGTGCAGCCTAAGGTTAATCCTGGCACCGATTGTCTCCTTATTAAAGACAATTAATCTTACCCGGGTCAAATGTATCGATGAGGCAATATGCGACGTAGCTTGCTAGAAGTACAACCAACACAGCCCCCGCTCTCGACATAACGCCTGTTGTGTTTATGTGACTTATTTCACTGTTAGGTGACCCAATATCACAATCCTCAGGTGTGGCTTGTCTTGGATGATCTGTTTGAATACGAGGCTCAGGTAAAAATCATGGAAAGGACACCCGAGGAATGCTGAAGACGTGGATAAAATGATCGTTTCTTTTCCACTCTTTGAACTAGTATTTACTTAACGAGCTAAGGGACGATAAGTGAGGTAGTACTCTAAATGCGCCATTTAAGTTTGTAGTCGCCAGTTGTGATGCCCATCAAGATAGCCATTTATGTGATCGTCTCGTGATGATTGCTGATACGTTTAAAACTCTATGATGAGTGTCCAAATACTCAGCCTATTTACATGTTATGTATTGATTCATGTGTTTAATGGTGGTACGGGGTGTAAATGTGGCCATTTGGACTATGGATCTTCTTGTTCAGGTCAAGATTTCATTGTGACGCATTGTTCAGAAACTCTGCTAAAGTCTTGCTTCAGTTAGGAGTAACGTTAACGTTATCAGTACATCCAGTAGTACCATACGCGTTTGAAATTGTCTTATTCTTCCCCGCAAAACGTCTTATCTTTCCCAGTTCACACCTTTAAAGCCCTTAAATAAGAGCACCTGATTTGATGCAAAAATCCCAGATAGGATGCCCTTAGCCGCACAAATATATATAGTAATTGCTAGAACATTTTCAGTCTGCAGCAACCATACATCAGTCAGACAGTGATTTATTACATATACCCCTGTGAATGCCTAAGTAACAGTTATAAGGTGGCACCAACAGGGCCTCGTCTATTTGTTGATTCAGATTGTTTTTCCCTTTCTTTCACAGACACAAAGTGTTATCACAGTTGATCTTTGCTTTTGGCACTACAGTAGAATATTTCATATAGACCTGCTGTATATGGGAACATTATATTTATGAAGTTAAACAGGCAAACCTATTAAGTTTATAAGTTTATTTGTATTCTTTAAGGTATGAGCACATTTTTAAAAAAGCAATTGATCATAGTTTTGCTGTTGGCAAATGTCTTATTATCAGTTGATATTTGCTTTTTTTCACAGAAGAGAGTCACATTTCATCATTATCTATATATGTGTTTCTAGGATAAGGAATTAACCTGCCACCATGAGAAGGAACACAAAAACCCTGTTAAAGTATGTCATTGTGGCAGGTGTTTGTCTTGCATTTGGGCCTTTGCTGCTGAGGACATTATTTGGAGACAAGCCGAAGACCGAGGCTCTGTTAGACAGGGGTCTTCCTTTACCCCCTGGTGATAACCGGCATGAGAAATTTCTAGAGAGGCCTAAGGAAGAACAGCCTCTTGATGTTAGTATAGACATTTTTGTTTGATTGGCATTAACACAGTCACTGTTTTGATGCAGAATAAACAGTTTAATTTTTTATTGAACAAATGGATTATGATTAGTGAATTTTCATAATTATAATTTTGATTAATATAAAGGTACCAGTAATTTTCTATAAAATCTTCATCCCTTTGGACTGAAATTAGACTATTCTTAATACAAACTTTGAGAGCAGCAAAGGAGAAAATATATTGTAATATATTAATGTGCAAAGTTAATCTGGTCAGCATGAAACATAATTTTTGATGTGACTGTCATTTATCTTTCCATTTTAGAATGAGCCTGTTGACCCTAATGCTAAAATAGACTGGCATGATTACAAACAAATTGCAGAAGAAAAAGAGAGAAAAGGTAAAGATGGTTATTTTAAATCATTAATAAAGATATGTGGTTATTGTGTACATAAGATTTTTAAATTATAATAATCCACATAAAGAGTGCATTCCCAGAGATTTAGATTAATCCATCTGGATCGACCTAACTCCCTGGGGCTTCACGCTAAATTGCAGTCAGCCAAGCGCACACGACAGTTAAATACCCCTTTACAGCTTATAGTAGGCGGGACAGATGCTTAAGCCTACTAAGCTGACAGTAATCTAGTGAGACTCCCCTCAGGGATAGATAGATTAAAAATCTGTGGAAATGGCGTCTAAGTCTAAGAATTGAAACGGTACTGGGTACATATATATTAGTTTATGGGTATAAAGTTGAACGTGAGATTTTTTTTAGGGGGGGGGGTGGAAGGGGGGTTGTAATTGTTAAGTAGATTAATATTCTAATGTTAATGTGTATCCAGGTCCTGGTGAACAGGGTTCAGCAGTGATTCTCAGTCCAGAAGAAGAGCAAAAGAAAAATGACCTTTATAAAGTCAATGGCTTCAATGCCTATGCCAGTGATAAAATATCTCTAGACAGAGCTTTGGTGGATATAAGGCATCCAGAGTGAGTATGAACTCTCCAGTTTAAATTGATAGTGCTGCTTTATTTTTAGTTTTATGTCAGTGTGATTTAAATTGTGTTTTTACTGTAGAACATTTTAGATAATTTTTTCATGACTTATGAAAGCTTTAATTTTTTAAAAAAACTTGAATAGTACTGTAGTGCTCTGTGTCACCGTCAAAGTGACTGTCAGATTATTATTTCGGAAGCTGGCTTGCTGCTTCAATTTTAACATAAAAGAAGGTGATCCTGAACAATGATGCATGATATTGAAAATTTTGTCCTTCCAGCTGCAAGCACAAGAAGTACTTAGCTAAGTTACCCACTGCCAGTGTTGTGATACCTTTTCACAACGAGCACTGGACCACTCTCCTTAGAAATGTACATAGTCTAATCAACAGATCTCCCAAAAGTCTCCTGCATGAAGTTATCCTCGCTGATGACGCTAGTACAAAAGGTAGAGCAGTTTGGTCAGTGGTAGTCTCATGGCATGTTTTCATTCAACATGGGTAGACTTAACTCTTTACAACCATCTCAACAGGTTGTCTGATTTTGATTGGCTATAACCTGAGGTGGCCACTGTATGGGTACAAAACTTTCCTTTACTATAACAGGGACATGTGGGACAATAGCCAACAGTGATACTATTTGCTGGGCATTGGGGGTTACCTGTGGTCATATTGCTGAGATGTATGGTACCAAGATAAGTCTGCCTAACTTTACTGGAAACATGCCTTCATAAATCATTAATTGGTGTGATTGATTATCTAGATTATACAGATCCTAGAACTAGCTGGAAATATAGCATTTACTGCAAGGACACATTGCCTTGAAGTTTTTGTGATCAACCTTTAGATTGATAACAATGGATTTAATTTATATTCACATAATTGCTTATGGAACACTAGTTTCCAGTATTTAAAAATATCATATACTGAATTCATATTGAATATATGATTTAATGATTTCAGATTTTCTTGGCCAAAAGTTAGACGATTACTTAAAAGAACATTTTACCAATGTGCGAACTGTGCGTGCAAAGAAGCGCGAAGGTTTAATCAGGACCAGACTGCTAGGAGCCAAAGCCGCAACAGGAGATGTCCTCATATTTCTGGATTCTCACTGTGAAGCCAATGTGAACTGGTTACCCCCCTTGCTCGGTTAGTTGATGTCTACATCTTTTCTGGAGATATTTTAGAAAAAACCTCCATCTCCTTATGAGATTTAAGAAGACATTGTTAATTAGGTATTTTATCTAGTCTGTGAAACAATGTATATATTACTTTTTGGTTATCATTTTTCCCTACCAAATTTTGTACAATATATTATGTCTCTATCCTTATATTTAAGGATTTCATGGATTTTTAAGCTGGTGGTTTCCAATGTTTGCACTAGTTTATTTAAACACTTGTTTGGCTATTGATTTACCATGTTCATTCTTTGAATAATTGAAAAGAGCCAATGTGCTTCCTTCTTTCTTTTCTCCAGAGCCTATTGCCCAAAATAGAAGAACAGCAGTTTGCCCCTTCATAGACGTGATTGACTTTGAGAATTTTGCCTATAGAGCTCAGGATGAAGGAGCCAGGGGAGCCTTTGATTGGGAATTCTTTTACAAAAGATTGCCTCTGCTGCCGGAGGATTTAAGGCATCCATCAGAACCTTTCAAGTAAGTTATGGGTCAGGTATCTTTTTATAATCAGCAGCAAGATATGGAGGGGGCAGTATTGAAGAACCATGTTTTATACCAGGTGTGGATTATATTTTAATCAAGGAGGTTTTTTTTATTGATTTGGACAAATGCTGAAGGAATACATGTGTATTGATTATACTCGAGTTTTATGTTTCTCATGTTTGTGAATTTATTTTTCTTATATTTTGTCCAGGAGCCCTGTGATGGCTGGAGGGTTGTTTGCTATAGACAGGAAGTGGTTCTGGGAGTTGGGAGGTTATGATCCTGGTCTGGATATCTGGGGAGGGGAGCAGTACGAACTCTCTTTTAAGGTAATCTGGGCTGTTTTCATGGATAACACTGTCCATTGGATAAAGTTGAGGATAGCAGCCATTTTTAACCCTTGGATAGAAATATCATAGGCAAAAATAAGTATGTTGCTTGTGAGAAACACTACTTTACCGTTTAGAGGATAACAATTTTATCCAATGGACAGTATTATGTCTGTTGATGAAACTGAGCCATGGTGGTTGGGTTAAAGGGTCTGATGGCATAAACTTTCTTTGAATATAACATTTTATACATAGTTCAAAATAGTCTGAGAATTATTTTTTTATATTGAGAAATGAATGCAATCATATGTTCATATATATGAAAAAAGTGTTTGATGATTTTTTTTTATTAAAACAACAAAAAAGAAAAGTGCCTCATAAAATATGTATGACTTTTAAAAGACTGAATTACTTATTTCATTTTACTCATCAAAACAATGCTAATTTTAAAAAATAAAAATGCATGTATTAAAAAATGGATATACTATTTATTACCAGATCTGGCAGTGTCATGGACAGATGGTGGATGCTCCATGTTCCAGGGTGGGGCACATCTATAGAAAGTTTGCACCTTTCCCTAATCCTGGCATAGGTGATTTTGTAGGAAAGGTATGACTTGGTTATTTACATAAGACTAAGTCAAAAGCATTTTATTTGAAAACAAAATATTCTCTTGAGAGCTTGAAATTATTTTGCTTTTGTACCCATGTTATATCCCCAAAAATGTTTTTTTTCAGTGGGTTTGATATTTTTTATTTTGTATTTTCAGTAAGTGAAATTAGTGAAAATGTTAGAATTAGTGACCTGACTTTTGCTTTTCCCTCACTTAATACAAAATCTTCAAAATAAACAGTGAATATCTTATAGTCTATTACTGGATGAATGTCAACTGTTATGTAAACAGTGATGCTATAATTTTCTAGAATGAATACTTCTGCATTCCAGAACTACCGTAGAGTAGCAGTAGTGTGGATGGACGAATATGCCGAGCATCTATACAGACGAAGACCTCATTATAAAAATATTGACCCTGGTGACCTCACTGAACAGAAAGCTATCAGGCAGAAACTGAAGTGCAAACCTTTCAAATATTTTATGGAGGAGGTTGCGTTTGATTTGAAAAAATATTACCCACCTGTAGAACCCCCACCGTATGCAGAGGGAGAGGTTGGTCATTGTGTTTTTAAGTCTGGCCCTCTTTTACTTTCTTCACTGAAGTGACAGCAGGACATTATTTTCTTTTCTGTCAAGATGATTTTTTTTTTGCACTTAAACCTTTTATTTCTTATCTGCCAAAACAGAAACATGCATGAATATCCAATTCAGTAAATACTTTTGAGAAATGCACTATTCAAGAATTTTCTTTAAAATGTGTTTCTAAAATCAATATTCAATCTACTGCCTGTGTTTGAGCAGACAGGTCATGCTAGTGAACTTTTTGCATCATACCTGTTACTGTAAATGTTTATCTGTTCTAGGTGAGAAATCTAGGCAGCGGGTTGTGTATTGACACCAGGTTTAGAGGACAGAATGAAAAGTTTGGTTTGGAGACCTGTATTAGTGAGAGCCCTAAAGGAGGAGGGGAACAGGTGGGATACAATTACACTGCATTAATTACATGACAATTTTTTCCTGATAAATGTTTTTTGTGTAGTAGGAGTTATAAATATTTCATCTTGAACCACTGTTAATGTGATTAAAGCTTAATTAAATCTAATTTTAAAGCTTTGATTTTTGAGTTATTGTTCACCGATTTATTACTCGATAACCCATTTAAAGGGCACCACTCAAAGTGTTTACGAAGGGTCCTCTGACAAAACATTTGGAGTGTTACAGGTTAACCAAACTTGACACTAATTTTCAATTATACACCCAAAATATGTTCAAGAACTTACTCTCAATGTAATTTCTTGTTTTAGCAACTAGAGTTGTCCTGGCATAAAGATATCCGCCCAAAGAAAAGGAACGTGTGTTTTGATGTGTCCTCTTCTGTACATAAAGCACCTGTGATCCTCTTTGGATGTCATGGAATGCAAGGGAACCAGCTGTTTAAATATAATTCAGTAAGAAGAGGTGTTTTAAGACGTATTTTTTAAAATTTAAATCACTTGCATCTATAAGAGAAAAAAAACTTTGCTTATCTGAAAGACTAGCAGAAATGAAGTTTTTAAAATGAAGTTTTTAAATATTTGTGAATACTGTGTACATAGTAGTGAATTTTAAAATACAGTTCTTGCAATTCCTAGTACTGCTCCTCTTCTTAAAATCAAAAATTTTCCAGAACTTTTTCAAGATATTTTTTCTTTTGATTTCAGAAAACCAAGCAAATATTCCATCCTATATCAAACCACTGCTTGGACAGTGACTCTGGCAACAAAGAAATATTCATGACACAGTGTGATGAAAACTTGCAGTCTCAGAAATGGACGTTTGAAAAATTAAATGCTGTAGAAATGAAAAAGCTTTGGAATGAACCAGTACATTAGATGAAGTAGAATATATTAATACAACTGTACCTACTTAATAAGCACCAAAAATGTTACATGCTGAGCTATCTTCTAGATGAAGAAGTTTTTTAACAAACCAAAAAGTCATGGAAAAATGTTAAGAATCAATTGTAGGCCTTGCTCCCAGACTCCAAGATTCATAAACAGTGTAACTGTTACTACAGTTTAATGCCAAGCTCAGAGGTCAATTTTCAATTTTGAAATGTTATATGCAAAGCTTCGTGTCATACTCTTCCATTGTGCAATTTGAGAAAGAAGTTTTCATAGTAGCAAAATGCATATTGCCCACAAATGACAGATCCAGAGGAAAACAAAGACGCCAATATTCAGCAAATCGTGTTACTGTCAGGCAGTGTATAATCTCATTGGTGTCACTGAAGCAGGATCTTTTTAAGTAGTGCAGTGATATAGTGTAACAAGGAAAGGACCATGTCATTTTATTAAGCTGGAATTGTATGAGATACAATTGTAAACAAATACCATAATGATTGAAGGTTTACTTTTCTATGCAATATAACATGCACTTAAAGTAAAACAGAATAGTTTGCTATAAAGTCAGGTGTATTTTTACTAATAAGTTTGCTTATTGACGTGGGTTGTAGTTATAGGAAATGATGATAAAGTATATATCATTTTCAAATGCCAATTTTTCAAATGCCATTCCTAACATTTTGCCGAATTCCATTTTTATTTAGGTATACAGAAACAGGATCAGAGATCCAAAAAGTTACACATGAACATAATGTTAAACCATTTTCATCTCTTTTTTGTAAAAAGCAAGAAAACCTGGTTGAATTAACTTCCATGTTTATTAGGCATAGTTTGTTCTTCTTTGTTAAACATTCCAACTTAAAGTTTTTGAGCCAAACCAGATAAGCAGTTATAGAAAACACAATGATCGTGCAGCTGTAATGAAGGACTGAAGTATTTAGATGTAGGGTGGTTGTGGTTGATGCGTGGAAAAGTCTGAGATGCAAAAATGAGCAGACTTTATTGTCTGCTTATAAAGAATGAATTTTGGTTGTAACATAGCATGTATAGGTAAATATCTCTTTTTGGATAAAAAAAAACCTGCATTGTATCTATAAATAAGAAAAAAAATTGTTTAGAGTTTTCACGAGGGTTGGAACTTTCATAAAGGAATTTAAATATGTAGTATGTCAGAAGTGACCGTTATAGTTTATTTTGACCTCAATTAAATACTATATGCCCAGTGTTTAATAGTACACATGTACTATAGGAGGAGGAGGACAAAGGAAATGGCGCAATGTTTAGAGGTATTATACAGCTGTTGATAGAAGAAGTAAAATATAAGAAAACCCATAGTAGTGTCAAATAGATCGAAATTAAATGGTAGGGTAAAGCAAAGGCAAATATGTAATGCCTGTCATTTTTACAAATTAAATGAATTTTGTAAGAAATTAACTTCAATTGCCCATTTATGTTGTGCAATGTCGTGCTCAAATTTAAGAGCAGTTTTGACCACTTTATTTTCCTTATGTCATTTGAAAGTGCTTTCATATCAATTTTCATTTAGTTCAAAAAACCAATTACAAGGCGAAAGTACTATAGACTTAAATATTTGCATGTAGTACCCTGTCCATAAATTAATATATGCAGTCAGTTATTAGGGTGAAGTGCACCCTTTATTTTATAATAGGTAAGTTCATGTATATACTTGCCAATATTGTGAACACTTGCCCGATCTCAGATGTAATAAAGGTACCCTTATCAGTCTGAGTGCAAAGACTTGTTCGATCTGTTAGCTATTTTCATTAAAAAAAGATATAAAAAAAAGCTTCTAAAGGTCATTTCTTGTTTCAATACTAAATTATTCACAAAATGTAATATATGGAATAGTATAACACCCTATAATTATTGTGTGTGAAATAATACAATATCACACGTGCGAAAAGCGAAAAACATCCCTAGAATTGAAAAGAAAACGTTTAGCACCGTCTCACCGCTATGTGTATTTAACAAGTTGCGTGACCGAGGCAATACAAGTTAAGGCTACGACAATAGGAACGGTTCAATGTGGTTACTACTAACCTCCGCGATACGCGCTGATAAGATATCCGACTTTAAACTCGATTTCCATAACAGTTACTAGAGATTGTCATAGCATAAGCAAAGTCCATTGAACAATTTTGTGCTAATTATGTCCAAAATTCTAATAAATATAAATTCAGTAGTAATCTGGAAATACTAAAGCATGTCATTTTAAAAATACAATGGCGTTTGAACAATTCAATGGATTAAATAATCAATTTATTGATAAATTAAATTAAGATGTCACTAAAATAAAAGTTAGTCACTGAAGCCACGTTATTCATTGCATATCTTTCAAAAATATTTTTATAATGAAGAAAATCCAGTTTGACATTTACTGCACCTTAATTTGTGCCTTGTCTTTAACACACCATTTTTTGCAGGCGTAAAGGAGTGAGCAAGTGGTGAGATCACGTGTGCTAGTCACCTTGGTTAAACAACGTAGGTTACGTGTACGAATAAAAAAATAGGCATGGTTTTGTTTTCGGTGTATTGCTTCTAATATATTTTGCCCACAATTAAACTTACTTCTAATGGAAATTTGCCTACAAAAATCAAATGTATTCTTTTATTTCAAAATATGAAAAAGAAAAAAAACTGTTTTAGAGTGTCCTACTCGAGTCAGGTTTGTAAGAGGCCTGGGAATTGTTGTCTTTACATATACATGAACAAACTACTTGAACAAAAGTCCATTTCTTCGATAAATTATTACAATTACTGAAAATCACTCGTTACTTGTATCAGGCAGAGAAACTACATGTTTAAATGCAGGAACTACACGGTGCCCGGTGTGTAGAAATAACCGTGCGTGAGTTCAATGAACTTAAAACAACCATTTTGAATACATGTATCCTTACTACTCTTTACCAGGGCCGCAGTTATTATTATTATTATTATTATTATTATTATTTATTTATTTATTTATTTATTTACTTTTTGCTGACATCAGACTAAAATGACTGTCTATTTATCTAGAGACATATCTATGAATATCTGTGAAAAATCAATCTGTAGCTCTGGTAGAGGGTATATCTTTACTCTCTTAACTAGAAACTCTGACTTTCTGCGGAGGCAGCCTCACAGCTCACGTGTGTTAGATATCATCACGGATATGAAGATACCCCGATCAAGATCAAAGTAATTGTGATTACATTTAAATATAAGTCATTCCTGCTACCCGTTCTAGTTTTAAGACATTGTTTGAAAGAATCACTGTAAGAAATAAAGGAGATCGTACACGGTGGAATTCAACAACACTCGGATTATTTTGCGATAATCTTTTAAAGTATTTGACAGGGGGAATGTTCATTCTTATGTATTGATTTCTGCACTTATTGAAATAGACTGAAAGCTCGTGTGCACTAAAATAGTTGTGAGGACAGTGACATAGCATGACTCCCGTTTAACCAGTTCCTTTTTTAGGTCTCACAAAACATGTGTCACTTTTTTTGTATTTTTATAGTAGTCATGTCTGTCCCCACCTGTTAGATGTGGTTATGTGACTTTAGGCGATAACTCTAATTCAGGATGTGTGCCTTAAATACACATATCAACAGTAGTCCTGAAAGAAGTGAACTTCTTAGTCATCTCCGAACTAAAAAACTCGTATCCCCCCCCAATGGATTGTGAATATTAATTGGGGCTTTCCATATATCACAGGCGACTGTTTAGTGATGCTGAGTCCGTTTTCAAACAACCCACTACTTTTAGCACACCTACGCGACCAGCTCACACCTTGTCCGCAAGAAGAGGATGTGACTTTGTTATTTCATCTAACATCAGGGAAAATCATTTTAAGCACGGGATTTCATTTCCGATGTTCGACTATATAATAGGTGGGAACCTCTTCTTGTGTGTAAAGGAATCTGGAAGAAAAGACGGGTAAGTCTTATAAGCATGGTTTTAGAAAGATATCCAATGCAGATTTGGAAGATCAATAGGCCTAGGGGGATTGAAAAAAAAAGAAAATACATCGTCTCGTCTTTTCGTCGTAATCGTCGTTAATAATTATTCACAATCAAATTTTTAAAGCAACAGGAAAATATAAGAGTTTTGAATTTATTGCATTTAAGAAAATCGGTCTTTAATTTCTGCGTATAAGATAATCTAGAATCTGGAAATCAAAAGAGTGATTACTAAATACTGTTATAAGGAGATAAGGTAAAAATCACCATTTGCATATTTAATGCAAAACCCCAGACTTATTTTTAATGATCACTGCCGTTTGTTTCATAATTGCATTTCTTTATAATACAAAAGGTACGTTTTATTTCTTTTCTATAGAGGGAAAAACCCAACAGAAGTCTTCATGAAAAATGATGTCGCGTGTCCAGATGCTGGTATTGTTTGTTGCTATAGCGACCGTTGAGTGCTGGCCGCTCACTGGTAACTATGGCGACGATACGGGAAATGGTCAGAAATATTTGCTGAGACCAAGCGAACAAAAGGAACAATCAGCTGAAATTTTTGTCAAAGCACAGGAAGACGACGATGAAGTTGATGTTCAAGCTACGGTGTTGTAAGTTTTGTTAGCAACATTGATGTTGCGTGACATACTAGTTATATTAACAGTGTGCTGAACTTGATAAAAAATACTCTCAAAAGCCGTTTCTGTATCTCTTTTTATGGTCCACTTTCGCATATTTTTTTTTAGATTCACAGAAAAGGTGATGCTTAATAATTGTTTCACACCCTTCGAAGTTATTCAAGATAAAAAACGCCTCATTTTGTAGTCATGATATTACTGTCTATGAAATTTGCAATGAATTCTTCTTCAATCATTTGTTTAAAAATAAGGAGGCAAAACGAAATACTGACAAATTTGATTAATGTAAACGTCTTTTAATTCAGGCCAATCATCTCTGACAATGGTAACTCTATAATATCCTTGGAAGACACTAGTATCGAAAAAGATGTCGACATCATTGTTAGCGACGAGGCAACGCGGGTAAAGCGCAGCAAACGCGGACGCCGCAAACCCAAGAAAGACAAAAAGAAAAATAACAAGAAGGATAAGGGAAAGAAAAAGACCAAGAAGGATAAGAAAAAAGGAAAGAAAACCAAGAAGCGTTGTACACCTAAATGTAAGTATCCTTTTTTATTTCACGATTCAAAGTGAGGAAAAACTTTTGATGGCTTTTGCTGTAAACCACAGACAGCAGACTTTCTTGTTGACTGAAAATCGAACTTTATGCATTTCATGTATTACCATGCATGTATAAAAACATACTTTCCTAATCTTTGAACCAGGAGCCACATGGTTATTACCGTCTTTAATGTTTATTTGATCTTTTTTAATGACTTGTGCCAATTTTCAAATTAATGAAGTTAACATCACTGCTTATACATTGCAATTTTTCGTCAAGTAAAATGGCAGTATTTCGTATAATTTTTATTTGTGTTATAAAGAGTGGTAATCTATTATCTTTGGCACAAAATAACCAAAAATCGAAGTGCATATGTTACAGTTTTAAAAGATTGCAAACGTATTTTATACTGCAGCCAGAAGACGCGGTCGTTGTCCCACTGTGCCACCAACAACCGTGACAACGACTGATCCAACCACCACGCAACCAAGCACCGCATCGACGGAACCAACCACCACGCAACCTGCCACGACAACGACTGTACCAACCACCACGCAACCCGCGACAACGACTGAACCAACTACCACGCAACCCGCGACAACAACGACTGAACCAACCACCACGCAACCCGCCACAACAACGACTGAACCAACTACCACACAACCCGCCACAACAACGACTGAACCAACTACCACACAACCCGCCACAACAACGACTGAACCAACTACCACACAACCCACCACAACAACGACTGAACCAACCACCACGCAACCCGCGACAACGACTGAACCAACTACCACGCAACCCGCCACAACAACGACTGAACCAACCACCACGCAACCCGCCACAACAACGACTGAACCAACCACCACGCAACCCGCCACAACAACGACTGAACCAACTACCACACAACCCGCCACAACAACGATTGAACCAACCACCACGCAACCCGCCACAACAACGACTGAACCAACCACCACGCAACCCGCCACAACAACGACTGAACCAACCACCACGCAACCTGCTACTTCAACGACGGAGCCAACCACCACACAACCCGCCACAACAACGACTGAACCAACCACCACGCAACCAGCTACTTCATCGACGGAGCCAACCACCACACAACCCGCCACAACAACGACTGAACCAACCACCACACAACCCGCTACAACAACGTCTGAACCAACCACCACACAACCCGCTACAACAACGACTGAACCAACCACCACACAACCCGCCACAACAACGACTGGACCAACCACCACACAACCCGCCACAACAACGACTGGACCAACTACCACGCAACCCGCTACTTCAACGACGGAGCAAACCACCACACAACCCGCCACAACAACGTCTGAACCGACCACCACTATTCAACCGTCCTTCACAACAGCCGCACCAACCACTTCTCAACCCATTTCTACGACTGTGCCCTCCACTGTTCAGCCGACATCTTCAGCGGCTGAACCGACCACTGTTGAACCTGCTCTTACAACAGATGAATCAACCAGTGCTCAACCTGAATCTACAACGGCTGAATCAACCACTGTCCAACTCGGTATTACATCCGATGATCCAAGCACTGCTCAACCCACACCAACCGCCCCTTAATACGCATCTGCAATTGCCTAGCCAACCACAGCTCATCCCGGTTCTAGAACGGCTACACTGCATGATCACTGCTGAACCTGCCTCTAATTCCGCTGCACCAACCATTGCTCAACCAGTTTCTCCAACCGCTGAGCCAACCTCTGCGCACCGCCTGTCTGCAGTGACTGGGTCAACTTTTACTCCACTTGCCTCTACAATGGCTGAATCAACCACTGCAGGATATGGTTACTTGTAATGACGGTTTGTTCTTATATTAATAAGTGTCCAATCGATATCGATGTTGTCAACGCTACAAGAGCGGGCGCGAATCCCGAAATTGTCCTGTCCACGCCTATATTGGCTGAAATTTGAGACACGTATTAGACATGATCGATATTGCCTAAAGAACGACGCACAGAAATCTATCGCACATACATTATTCATTTAATTCCATTTGTTGTATGTAAAAGAGTTGAGATATTGACAGAACTGTTACAACTCGAAATATTCAATTTTAAAAATGTTATGTTTATCCTGAAGTACTTTTTTTTACTGACAGAGCCAGCACTGAAAGTGAAGAGCAATGTATATGATTATCATCTAAGAAAAGAGTCTAGTCATCATTCAGTATGATAAACTGACTATAACTGTATCATATCACATGGCTTAATTTCGTTTAAGTAAATTATAAAGGTCATTACCAAATGTAAAATTTAACGATGTACTTGAATGCAGGCAAGGCATTCCAGACATTTTCCCCATAGTGTTGATAATCGTTTTTGTGGTCTGTGCTAGGAATTCCAGATTGTCGTCTGTAACAAGAGCGATGCCGTCACACGTGGTGTGGTAGCAACTCTTCATAGCGCCGCGGAAATTAGCTGGAAACCAATGAAAATGTTGAAAACAACAACCCTCACTGTAAGGTCCAAACGTTGTTTCTATATTATACATCCTAAAGATGATGTCACTGTAAGAATGTTTTTAATAAACCAATAAAATGTTATAATGATAAGTTTATGCTTGCTCAGAGTGGTTTGCTGTTGCCAGTTAATGTCATATATGAAAAAAAGAGGTACATAAGTTATAACATAACGATACATATCTGTAAGTGCGTACCGCTTCACTTGCATAGTAGCGAGGCGCGAAACTGAGGAAAAAATACGGTTTTAAAAGAACAAACTCACCCGTATCTGTTATCAAAACTGCTGGGAGATTACTAAGCCAAAAACTAATATGGTCACTGCGCCCAAAATTGTTGTAGTGCGACCATACATCTTTCTCTGTGAGTGGAGTTTTGTCGATTGGCGGAAGATTGAAACGTTCAATCTACAACCACAAAAAACCAAACATATAAAAGAAACGCGATTACCATATGTCACTAAAATGAAAAATTACAAGTAACATGTTCTTTTCGTCACTAAATAAAAAGGTATGTGAAGAAAAACTATTTGCAAGATATCATCGACATAATAACAAAAAATGATCTCGTTAAATAGTTATTATCATCTTATACAAATCGTAAATTTTTTTCAAATCAATTAATTTTAAAATGATTTTTCTATTATTATCATTATCTGTCCTTCACCTTTGTTGTTGTAAAATAAAATACGTTAATGGCAATCACCTTTGACTTTATGGATGAAAGTCACCCATTCCTTAGTAGGACGACAAAACGTTCGCAGTATTGTTAACTTTTAAGACATAGATGCCCATGGTTGTTGGTGTAACTACAGTATATTCAAAACTGCATCAAAAAAATTAACCTTGGTTGCCATTGTTGTGGTGTTATTTCTCGTGCGGATGCTAATAATGTTCGCATGCATTGGTCTTCTTACATGAAACTCGTAATGAAAAAGAAAGAACTCACGTGATACTGGGGGTTTCCAGCCACGCTATTCCAATCTGTCTGAAGGTGATCCAGCATATCTCGTTCCTCAGAGCGGCCTATAATGGCCAGAAAGTCTCCGCGTCCATCCCGAGAAACAATATTCTTAATGACGTCAGGAAACGCCTGGATTAATAAAAGAGAACCAGAGTAATGACAGAACTGACCTAATTTGAAAAATGTTTTAATGCATTTTGTTGCACAAATAACCCCGTCATTGTTAGCTTAACGTTGGCTTAACAAAAAGTTAAAACTCCGTGAGATTAAGCAAATGTCCCCAAACAATGTTCGTATTGATGCACAGCTTGCTTTCTGTGACTCCGAGGAGACGATGGAGCACGTTATCAATGCATCTTTAAAGCTACAGATACAGCTATTTTAGCTCACTATGTCACACATGTACCGGTATGTAACAAACAAACGGGTGTGCCCACGGCGGCGCTCACCTGTTCAAATTCTGTGGGTATATTCTGCGACTTCGCCGTCAGATCAACGTTCATAACGACGTCCAGTATCATTATCCCTTGGAAAGGCGGGAGATTGTCTGCCGCGGTGTTTGCAGGGTAATTGTCTTTCCAGAACTTCGGGAACCACGTTTTTACCAGCTCCCGGCTTCCACAAGCGATTTTGCTGCATGCGATGTCTTTTCCATCTATCAAAGATTTATTGGAAAGTTCACAAGTCATGTCTCATCTTCATAGCAAACCCATGTAAACGCATGAAATCTGTTTTACAGGGTAGAAACTGTTTTGACATTTAGCCATTATAATATGAGGAATCTGTGGTAGGGGAGCAAAGTAACTTCCCAACTACCCCCCCCCCCCCCCCAAAAAAAAAAAAAAAAAAAAAAAAAAAGAAATAAATGCACTCAGTACAAAACCCTGCCCAAAATGGAAAGTAGATGTGAAATATTCGACTAAAACTTGGGGCAAAGGAGAGGGAGGGGAAGAAAGCAAGTCTTCCTGTCATCATTATTTAATCCGTTATTATTTTTTTTAGAATACAAACTGATATACGTACTCGTATGTCGCTATCATTTCATAGTAAAATTCTATACAGTTGCGGGGGTTTGTTTCCATCTTATCCTCGTTTAAAAAGAACTACGAGAGGTTTGTGCAAACGCGTAATATATGAAAACACGCTGCTGTCTCGGGTACCAGTCTCTCTCTCTCTCTCTCTCTCTCTCTCTCTCTCTCTCTCTCTAAGTGTGTGTGTGTGCGTGTGTGTGTGTGTGTGTGTGTGTGTATGTGTGTGTGTGTGACTACTTACAACTTTCCCATTCTTCAAAATCTGAGGCAATAAAGAATAATGTATAGTTCGGTCTACACCCAGTGTGCGTAAGGACCTTAGCAGCCTCCAACATTGCCGTCACACCAGACCCATTATCATTTACACCTATTGGTAAAGAAAAAAAACTCCATGTTGTGAACTTCTATGTTGAATGAAACATGTTTTATTATAACACAAACTACTTAACTTAATTTTTTTTTTAGATAATCACTATCACTCTGAAATAAATGCACACGATGCATGAAAATTGAACTTCTACCTTAGGTACGTATGCTGAAGGCTACTCTTGCACCTTGTAGCAAAGATACATACCTTTTTCTCAACAAACGCAATTGCCGAGAAAATGCCGCAACAGTTCTATTGTTCGGATATAAAAACGTAACAACTATGACAATTCAGTGCAATCGCAGCTGCACATGTGGTATACCTGGTGAGGTCCGCATTGTGTCGTAATGCGCTCCTATTGCCAGTGGGAAGTCGTGTACTGTACCAAACTGACGTCCTTTCAGAATACCTATTACATTATGCCCTTTCACCTGGAAAACGGGTGATATACAAGATTCATTTATTTAATATCTAATTATTATATATTTATTCCGGTTTTAAATGTAACCCAACCAAAAATGGCAAATATACATAAATACATAATAAGAACAATAATGGGGTGTTACGCTTGTCACTGAGATATTTAAAATATTGAAAAAGTTATTTCAAAACAATACATTCTATTTCCATACAGAATATAGGGTACTTCTCGTGGAACATATATCGCACACATAAATCTACACTAAAATCGTATTTCAGTTTCAGTTAGTAGATATTGCTAGATATTCCTGATAAAATAACCAAAATCTGATTGGCCACTCACATGATTAAACATTTGTGTTCTAACTGGGACCGGGATTTTCTTTTTATTGCAGATCTCACGTTATAGAGTGGTATCCAATCCTACACCCTCAAAAGGAAATAGCAAATGGGGAAGGCATTGGGAAGGGATTCGTCTGCTTTTCGACTTCTGGCGTACTATTGGGTTTGCCCGTGCTCAAATTTTAAGTTCATCTGTGAACGCGGAAGGAGGTCATATACTCCGCTACCAAAAAGTGTCACCCCTAACGCAATGCGTACAGTGATACAAGAAATCCTGTCGTTAACCAATGTTCTTTCTTTAACTTCTGAAAGGATTTTCACAAAAATTTAATGACTGTATACCACCAATGAATAAACTAACCATAGTAAGAGAAATTAAAGCCACATTTTGTGTTCACTGTGCACTTACTCCCGCTAAGTCTGTATCGAAGCTATGTATTCTGGTGTCCAGTCCCTGGCTTTGCAGATAATCATGTATGAACACCATGGTCTCATTCTTGACCGCTGGGTCATGCGCGTGGTGGCGAGGGCTAAAGAAACGAGTGGTCAGCGTTTCCCTCATCCAGGTCTTGTTCACTTCAAAGCATGATCGATGTTGGAGTTCTATTGAAAATAAGCAATACGTAATATCACTATCACTGTTACTTACAAGAAAATTTTTAAAAAATTGATCATTATTATGCAAACCGGATACGCCTTCAGCATAGAATCACAAAAAATTAGGATCAAGCTTTCTCGATTATAAAGGATCAAGCTTTTCATTATGTTGGTTACGATAGAAAATAAAGCGCAAAGATTATAATTAGGGGAAACTGATAAGGGGTATGAGCATGGTGAAATAATGGCAAACTTAATTTTGTAGCACAGCTCAATTCTTCAAATATCCTAGTATTGCTTACTTGGAGATCAGTGCTTTCCGCTGGATTATACATTTTCGCTAAACCAATTATGCAAACCAAATGGCGAAGTGAGTATCCGGTAGAGCTGATTTTACTTGGAAAGAGGATGAATACATTGACGTCATTAACCCAGCGGTTACATCCTGGTTGGCTCTTATACCGTCAAATACATTCTACGTAATCTGGTTTTCCACTTTAACTGTCAAAACGGCGATAATGTAGGCAGATAGGAAATGGTGTTCGAAGAATGACCCGTCACCGAACTTATTTGTGTGTTCAGCTAAAAGTATTAGTTTGGCATTGTATGCCAAAAAGATGAAAACATCTGAAGATGTGGATTTTGAAATGGATCTTACTAACTGTGCACCGTAATCAGTAGTTCTACAGTTTGGATATTCTTTATCTACACGTTGACTTTGCTTGAAACATATATGATTAACTCTCTGTGATAACGATATTAAATGCTTGAATGTTTATATAAATGGCACTGGTACCCTAAGTCAGTTAAAATGAGTGAATTGCATTCCAAGTCAATGTTCAATCTTATGAATGGTATTCTATCGCCGGTTATTGATGCCACAGAAGGAAATGCACTCTTCATATAAATATCGATTTTTATAAATGAACTTTACATGTTAACTGACATAATAAAAGACTGGGGTTATGTTGTAGACAGGATATTACGATATAGAAGGTACCTTATGTGATTTTAATTCAAGGCAAATAGTTTTCGTAAAGCTTAGCAATTATGAGAGAAGCACGGTTGTTTTGTCCCACATGCAGGACTTATTGGCCCTAGATATGTTGCCGAACCTCTATACAGATGCAGCGACTTTTGAATTTGTACACTCAGCTACTCGGTTTTAGGTTAACTTGCTCATTTAAGCTTTTTAGAGGCGATGCTTCAAAGAGGCAACCGTCAGAAATACATTTAGGTCCGCTACAATGACACTGAAATTATCCAGCAGCCACGATGAACTATTGTCTGGAGATTTACCTCAACTAAAGCAGACAAAAATCTGTTCATGCCCATTTCTAGTAAAATCGATTAATCTAAGATGATGGGCATTGCGCAGAAAATAACATTCAGCAAACACATAAAAACAGATGCTTTTGTATTAAAGGTATGAGACATTGCATTTTAGAAATCCATCGTGTAGGCCGAGTGTGATTGAACAGACTACCTTTTTACGTCCCAGGGCTGGAAATGCCATGATTTCATGGCCCAGAGGAGCTTTACAATACACATATGGCGCTTCACTTCGGCACAATTTGAGGTGAAAACGCAAGAGAATACCAAGTTTAATATACAGTTCGTGTCAGAACATTACCAATAGATTTAATGCAGGCCTTTGTCGTGCGTTGGCTTACACGCATGCATGTACATCTATTCATGTATGCACGCTCTAAAATGTGCACTTCCCTCTTTTTCGAGCACGCTAGCATGCATGCACATAAGAGATGCGTACAAGAACTACACTAAAATGCCCGGAGCCTGCGATTTCAAAGTACGCCTTTTTTCTGAATACAAACTGGACTTTTTTTTACCTCTGAGTTGACCCAATTGAGAAAGGACGTACATGTAGAGCTTGGATCATATTTTGATTCAGCGATGATCTTTTCTAGCCAAAAGGTTCTCCCCCCCCTCCCCCTCCCCGCCGAACCACCACTGCTTTCGGACCTAATTATAAAAAAAAGAAAAAAAAACATGACTGCGTAGTTAAAAATCGTTATATTACTTCAATTATTAATCATAGATTCTCACTACACGTAGCTACGTTTCACACATAATGAAAAACTAAATAGCTTTTGACACTGAGCAAATTTCATTTTGACGAAACATTTGCAATAGTGTTAGTGTCTCTTTTATTCAAATTATCGGCTGATATGTTAAAACAATTACAGTGCAGCATGTCCAATTCGATTTCTCTTCATTGCTTCTGTTCTCATTTCATTTGATTTTTTCCCCTTCTAAATAAATTTCGAGTTTTACCTTAATCTATATCTTTAAAGTGATTGTAATTTCCTTAGACACCGACTTCAGCTTAAATGCTGCTGGGCGGTGCATGGAAACGAAAAGAAAATGGTTTTTCGATTGAACAACACGGTGAACGGAACAGTGTTTCACAATGAAAATATTAAACAATAGCCTTACTTCTTTGCCGAAATAAACAGCAAGAATAAGAAGATTGTTCCTGGGGCCAATGCTACATTAAAGTCATTGTTATTATCGATGTTTATTCACCTCAAGGGACTGAAAGAACTTAAGCCGTTATATTTTGTCATGAAAAATACAAATCATAAAAGTATACATGTATGTAGGCATTGTTGGTCTTCGACCTTTCTTTATGACTGATACCAGCCACTGATATTATCAAAGATGTGGAGACTTTTATATTCACGTTGCATATACTGTGCAAATTCGGTGATGGGGGTGGACCCCGAAGCGGATTCCGTATTTAAACATTTTAATTTGTAATTAAAATTTAACAATTGTCATTTGGAATAGAGTGTACCGTCCAATACCACGGGCTTTCCTTCTTATTTGTTTGGGTGCTGCAGGCTTTACTTCTTGTGGGGTAATACGGGGATCTACATGTATTTCCGAGATAAATAATTAGATAAAGGACTTGGGATTGGAGAGAGTGTCATTTTAAGTGTGACGTCTTCAAAAGATGGAACCCTTTGACTTAGAAAGGGCATAACGGTTTCCCTTTTCAATTCAATTCCTTATCTTGAAGCCACCAGAATATTGTAACAACGACATGTAATACACGTACAAACTAATTATATTTATTCCAGGTGGGCAAGTGGGACTATATTTCTTGTCAAGCATCATTTCACTTAATTCCAGATCATGATCAGACCATAACAGCGCAATAACTCAAAACTTTTTATTGATTATGATCCTCAGACGGCCATAAAATACCTTTCAGTAGAAAAGTTTGGATTGATTTTCAGCGCAGTTATCAGTCAGCATTTAGGCGCGCTGTCTGCAGACACTTGGGTCTATCAGTTTTTCGCACGTTCTACTGTTTACTGAACCAGAAGAGAAGCATGGGTGATACCCAAGTGTGCTTCAAAGATGATATTGGAAAACGTGTATATGAATGTGGTCCGAGTAGACGGCAAGTCATGATAAAGTCATCGTTCTCTGCTCTTCATGTAGGCCACCGCTACATTTTCCTCTATTTTCTATGCATCATTCTAGTGGGGCGTGGGCAAAAAAAGATTCAATATTTTTAAGAAGTTAAAACTACTAAGGCAATGTTCAGCGTGCTTGAAAAACACAAGTACTTTAGCTTGGCTCTAACATCTTGGAAGCAGTGACTTGATTTCAAACACATCTGTATTGAAAATCGTTCTCAATGCTTCCCAGAGCCTTCCACGGAAACGGCGATCATGAATTTTGGGTAATTTTCGCAAGACTCGGCCGCTATATTTGGTCTCGTATAATTGTTTACCTTCGAACACTTAGTAATGCTCTTATATGAAACTGTCCCCCCAAAACCACGCCACCATAAGCGTCTGCAAGCCGCCTGTATGCTGAGCGGCTTGGGAGTCAATTGGAATCCGCATGACCCAGTCCTCAGGAGAGACTTGACACAGGCGAGAACTGGCTACATGTACGCCGTGAGGAGGCAGTGGTCAGTGGTTATAAGACATAGAAGAATATTTTTAACCGTCCCATATATACCTGCGAACCTCTAGGCGAAGGGGAATTAATAATGGAGAATAAAAGATACGGGTTGAGAAACTATGGAAATTATTTCGACACCACTTTTCACCGACTTTTCTATCTAAGAATAATTTCCTGAGACCTAGTGTTAAGTGTAGTCTAAATCGTTCTCTATGCGTGTTCACAAGCCAGTGTGAACTGGGTGTTAATAAATGTATTGTACATATCCTCTGGAAGCTCTTAAATATTTAACTAAGCCATGTTTGGCATAAAGTCCATGATAATTACTTGGAGATTCAACAAAGCACCCTCTTAATTAAATCGAATGCATTTTTTTTTATTTTGGCAAACGCCCATTATTAATTTGGAACGGAATCGTGTTTATTGGATACACATTATACACGTGTATCAAGACTCGTTACCGATGGTGTTATCTACAGTATATAAAGTAATCACTGGTCAAATTGAAAGTATTTAAACCCTAAATGTGAGTACACATGTAAAAATACCCAGCACGAAATCGTTTTATGTCATTCATTTTAATTTTTTTTGACATGTCATGTTTTTAAAACGTTTTACTTTATATGACACAGACACCAGAGAAAAAGTGTAACTGATGCTTACAGTATTTTTGGTACAGTTGTAGAACACCTTTATTTGGAGGTCCAAAATATATAGCCTTATACTTCTATTTCATGTTTTAGAATAAAAGCACAATTCACAGATTGGACCAAATCAAAAATACTTCTTTGGTATCGTGACACCATATGAATACCCCTCGAGAAAGTTGCGCTTGTATGTATTGAATGTACTCCTTCGATGCTTAATAAGGTACTCACCTAAAATGAATATACAATAACATCCAGCTAAAAGGCGGATTAAAGTTGCCATTTCACTCTGCTCCTCCTGCAGGTTTTGAATTGATCCAAGAAATATTTTCGAGTCCCGTTAGACCTCCGTACACGTGAAATGTCTCACACAACGTGCCAACTTTTCTTTAATGCCAAGGATTATTTGAACTTGGGATGTGTATCGATCCCACAGTGTAAGACGAGGCATTGATTGTAGCGGTATGTTTAAATGCCGGTTGAAAAGCAGACGATTTCTAAAGAACGGTACGTTTCACCCATCAAGTCTGACGCACATAAACGTTATTATAATCTTTACCCGCAAATTAATAACGCAGGAGAAATATCGACCATTTGGCTGCCAATTATACCTAAAAACTTATTAAAGCTTCAGATCGGCAACAAGTACAGACCTAGGAATTGATCGCATTTTGTTGCGCCGTGAATGGTAGCTAAAACTTCCAAAGGAAAGGCGTTATTGCGATGATATGACAAAAGGGTGGTCGCGTTAAGCAGACGATCCCTAGATTTCTAGTTATTTCTTTCAATCAATAAGATAAGGCTTATGTGTAGACTGCTGTTTCAAATTTCCAATTACACACACTCTTCAAACATCCTTTTTCCACTGTGTGCAGAGACCAGTTTGTCTGCTAAATCAAAAGGGAAATTAAGCATCCAATCGAATCCTTTATTCATTGCATCTATACGCACTTGTAGGTTAATGATCTCGTCTTTTGATTCATCAGCACCCAAGTTTTCCCACCGCTCTTGATAAAAATATTGACAAACTGCCAACTATACACAGTACAAAGGATTGCGCCAGGCAATTGTCAAGAAAATTGTTTTCCTAAAACAACACACAAGGCATGAAATTGGAAATATTAATATGTCGTGCATGTGTCATAAAAAACTCATATGACTAATATTCACTATGGTTTGGTACTTCTGGTGACTTACAAGTGCTATCGCGTTAAAACTACAAAATCACCCAGAAACAGACCTCTGCCAAGGCAACGCGTTTCTCATTCTTATTATTAATTTTTAATCAATTCTCAAATAATTACTTATCAATTATTTATAAACTGATAAATTAGCAAAATTTTTGTAATAAAATGTAAAATTGGTCGATGTATTGGTTGACCAATTAATAAATTAATTAATCAATTAACTACTTAAACACCACCCAACTCTACCCCCGTTTTCGACCTAGTCTAAAAATTTATCAAAATAACCCCATAACTTTTTTTTTTGCATATCGCTGCTACTTATAACAGACAAATACACCAGATTAAGTAACAGTCAACCATTAATCAATTAAGTGGTCATAACCTTATTCTAATCTTATCCTTATTCACTTTTAAGTTGGCCCATTTGTGTACTACGTTCCTCAAAGCTTCGTAAGAATCCATCCATTACTTTTTCAATTTGGCTGGTGACCAAAAGACCAAACAAACAGACAAACGGAGGTGAAAACAAATCTCTGACAGAGGTAACCAGGGCTTGGTAGTAGACCATATGTGTATATGTACACTGTAGCATGTATTACAAGCTTTTTTTTCTACAGTCCACACGGCTGTTTTACAACATATAGTGCAAACAGCGCCCCCGTCCAATTTTTTTCCAAGAACCAACATAAAGCTAGCGTGACTTGATAGTTGATTACGTTATTGTTTAGAAGATTAGAGATTGGTTTAGGAGGGGCGTGGTGAAAGTGATTCATGAGAGGGAAGAGCTGTCGAGCCTTAACAGACTGCGGAGATTGGGGTTACATCTATCCAGCATACGGGGCGGAGTGCCATATCAAACATATTCCGCGGCGCTTACTTGACAGGACTGAGCATCCCTTATCCAAAACGCAATTGCATTCACTGCAGCTGGGTTCATGCAACTATCACAACTATAGCAATCGTCGTTTTGCCAGTTGCAAACTAATGTTGTATTGTTTATGTCAAGAACTAATGATGCCGTTGCTCGGTAGGTCATTTGATTTGTATGTGCATCGATGTTCCCTATGCACTCACCGTGCGTTGCGAAATTCCCTTGCTTGTTGGTGACAGTGTGACAGAAAAGGTAGTCCACAAGGAACAGTAATCCGTTCTCCATTATTTTGTACAGGTGACATTCGTCTCATATACTTACCCAAATACTCTGACTTACCGTAACCTAAACTAATCAATTTTTACTGATATTTATAATGTTAGTAATTGACAGCCACGAGTGGATAAGGAGCGGGGAGTGTTTCGTAGAGTTACTGTTTTGTTTATTTATTTATTTATTTATTTATTTATTTTTTTTTGGGGGGGGGGGGGGTCACCCTGTACTACTTTGCGTAACAGCAAAAGATTAAGACCACAAATTCGTCACACTACGAATACCATTCCTGTCACACCTGTGGTGCAAACTAAATAACGCTCACATATGTGAATAAAATTTCACAATGTTAAATCTGCAAGAGGGATCCAAACTCGCCAAAAAGGATACAGAGCAGCAATACTGTATATTTTTCTCACACCATGGTTCACGTTTACTTGACCTACCATTACATTTTGCGTGCAGAGTTAGAAAAACAAGTTTCAGTTTTCGTCAGGCATGTCTTTTTAATTAAAAAGTATCCATTTTACTCACGAATCTGTTTGATCGGTAGACAAATAGGCCTTTCTACTTTCCTCGTCCACATAATTAATTATTCTATAGACCAATGTCTTTTTTCTCAGTTCTTTGTAGTCAAAAAGTTATATGTTTTGTTCTCTCGTACTAGTACACATTGTAGTACGTTTAACGAATACACTGATACAAAGTAACGCTTGTTACGCGTCTGACCTTCCATAAAAAATAATGTCCATGAAATTTTAGTCATTTTCCTCTTAACGTCTTTGGTATTTTGCATTTGATCAGTTATCTTCGATTCCATTTCTCCGTGCTTGACAGCAAATTTAATAAAGACAGTAGATTTTGTCACGAATAATTATCTGGTATCATTACAAAGCTGATGAATCTACACACACTGGACAAAAGAAGTGTCACCCCTACTGAGCCAATACTATGGGGGAGATAAATGACTGTGGAATGGTATGCTCTTGGTATCATTTAGTAAACATCAATTTTCACAAAAAACCACAAAATGAGAACAAAATATACATTCTAACAAAATATGCAATTTCAAGTCCAAAATTAGTACTGGTGGCAAAGCCACGTGACCTAATAATAGGTGCCAGTCTACGAAGCAAAGATTCATATAATTGTCTGATGCGTTCAGAGCTTATGGTGGCCCAAACATTAAATACTGAATATAACAGAGTTTCTCTGCTTGTTAGACGGACATTTGTCCAAAGTTTTGACATATCATTCCACACATTTTCTATTATGTTTGCATCCGGACTCTGGGCAGGCCACATCACCCTGCGAATGTCCTGTTGGTCAAACCAATCATCAACTGCTCTGGTCCTGTAACAAGGAACATTGTCATCCTGGTGAACAAATGGATAATTCGTGTCACCAAACATGTTAGTAATAGATGGTAGCAAGCCTGACTCCAAAACATCGATATATTTCTAGTGATTCATGTTTTCATCAACCACTATCAATTCGCCCACGCCATGGATGCTGATGCAGCCCCACACCATGATGAATATGCTGCTCCGGATTCGAAAATTAAGTACATGTGGTTTAAATGCTTTACCAGCAGTTCGCCAGCATCGTACCCGTCTGTCATCAGAGGTCAGACCAAAGCCACACTCATCAGAAAAAAATATATAGGACCAATTGTCATGGACTGTCCAGTTCCAGATCCTGTTGACCCTAGTTCACTCTAAGTTGCCTGTTTTGTAACGATATAAGAGGTTTCAGTCTTGCATCCCTGCTGTACACTCTATGAGCATGTAACCGACGCCTAGCAATTTTCACAGACACATTCTTATGTGTGAAATTGTTCCACTGTGTTGTCAACTGACAAGCAGTGTCGAACTTTGACAACCTGGACATCAAAATCAGTCGTCGGTCTTCACGGCCAGTAGTTTTTCTTGGACGGCCCATCAGAGACAATTTGTCTCTTGATCCAGTGTTTCTATACCAAGACCAGACCCTCTGCACGGTTCTGACTAAACAATTCAATTGTATCGATATACTGACATCGCTTATATTCCGCCTCTTCAGGTTAATAACTTGCACCTATAACCGTTAGATAATTACCTGTATCTTGCCATATTGGAGGAAGACAGGAATAACATTTGCTGTACATGTACAAGACCAGCAATACAATTCCATGGTATAGCAGTTTTATACTCATAAGTCACATTATAAGTAGACCAGGCATTATAATTATCCAAGATCTGCCTACTTTTATTACTCTGAGTTAGGGGGTGACACTTCTTTTGTCCAGTGTGTGTATTTTCAACAAGTAAAGTTCCATGTTATATCTTAAATGACAAAGGGTTACACCACAATTTCAGGGCCTCTTCTGGACAAATTTAAGAATATTAAGAACACATACAAATTTTATTTGGCGACCTTTTACTTAATCAATATTTGGCGTCAAGCCAGAAGAATTTAAACACTTATAGATATATGTGTGGATAATCACAAACTTTGTTTTGTACCACCAGGCTTCATCATAACAACGCACTTGCTCAAAGTTCCTGTCTGTTGATTGATTTGTTGCACTAAAAACAAAATGTTCTGAGGACAGAGCAACCATCTGTGAACTTGCATGCCCTTCAGGAAGAATAGGACAATATCCCACAAAACGGACATGTCATCCTAATTGGAGGCAATACATGACCGCTGTAGACGCACACGCTAATATACGCGTGACTTTTAAAAAGCACATTCTCATGCTTATTGTGTATAAATTTGATGACATTCGGTGACGTACCACGACTTTTATGGCCCTTTTACTTTGGAAATAACTGTAGAAAATCACATTTGAAGGAACACATGTTCTTTATTTGAATTAATGATACAATTTAAAATATGGATTTCGTCACCGGGATTTCGTTTTTCTTAATCCTAAGTCATGTTAAGTTTGGTATATGGGTTAAAATTATCTTTAAATAATTTAAGAAATACTATTCAGAACGGTTTACAGCTGCCATGTTATCATTTGAAAACAAAAGCATAGAGGGCTAAAGGACAACCTTTTTGACTACGAGTGTATTTGTTTTGTTATTTCCTTAAAAACACAAATGGAATTTTGAACCTTAGACAAAAAGAACATAAAACAACGTCCTCTACAAGATATTAATTGAGCATCTAGATAGTGTCTTAACCAGGAGAGTAAAGTCAGAAACAACGAGAAAGAACAAGAGCGAGTTGCTTGTGACTGACCGTTCACAACGGTTGTCAGGTACACTGAGGAGAGTGAAGGCTAATATATATATCAAAGGTAATTAGTTGTGAACAGGAAGATGTGGGAGACGAGAAGTGACAGTGGTCAAATCATGTCACAGGTTTGACGAGGTGTAATGAATAATCTTCATGGCAGCAGATTTGTATGATACCCCTTAAAGCTTACAAGACCACACAATTGAAGTGGACCAGCTGATACTACATGTGTATAAAAAAGGAGATACTTTCTATCGGTTATAATTAGAGGTTTCTAAAAGCCAACTTTTGGAAATTTGAAGACACTTGGTGTTATGGACGCGTGCCTACAGACAGTGATAATATCGATGGCAGAAAGGGAAATATTGCCCATTTCGTGTGCCCTGTGGCCCCAGAAGAGGTTTATTTATCATAAGAGGGTTTCTGGAAAACCCCCCCGCTAAATAACCCTCTACTTACTGCCAATCAAAGTGCTATTGTGTCTTCATCTTTTTTTCGAAACGTTATTATTGGGCAAATTCAACTGCCTCTCTCTCCTCTGCTTTGACTGTTGTCGCCTTTCTACTAGTAACTCAGTCAACGTCGGATTATCCGTGGAAGAGTGTCACAGTAAACGACAGACACAAGTTGATAACAGAGCTTCCGTTAATCTAGTGTCATTTTTTTTAAGTCAAAAGTTAATTGCGACAAATTCGGGGAATCATATGATTGATGGCATTATTTGAACCTAATGTTAATAAGATGTAATGCCAATTCTATAAGAAAAGAAAAGTGCTACAAGGTCCATTTACAAGACCCAGATGCATTTACAAGACCCAGGGCAGCAGGTATATTTGCAAAGTTTGCAACTGTAAAACGTGTAAGACCTTCATGTTTTTTAAAATCAAAATCAGTTGTCAGTACAAACTGACAATATGACAATATCCCACAAAACGAACATGTCATCCTAATTGGAGGCAATATATGACCGCCGTAGACGCACACGCTAATAGAAGCGTGATTTTTAAAAAGCACATTCTCATGCTAATTGTGTATAAATTTGATGACATTCGGTGACGTACCACGACTTTTATGGCCCCTTTTCTATGGAAATAACTGTAGAAAATCACATTTGAAGGAATACATGTTCTTTATTTGAATTAATGATATAAAATATGGATTTTGTCACCGAGATTTCGTTTTTCTTAATCTTAAGTCATGTTAAATTTGGTATATGGCTTAAAATTATTTTTAAATAATTTAAAAAATACTATTCAGAACGGTTTACAGCTGCCATGTTATCATTTGAAAACAAAAGCACAGAGGGCTAAAGGACAACCTTTTTGACTACGAGTGTATTTGTTTTGTTATTTCCTTAAAAACACAAATGGAATTTTGAACCTTAGACAAAAAGACCATAAAACAAAGTCTTCTACAAGATATTAATTGAGCATCTAGATAGTGTCTTAACCAAGAGAGTAAAGTCAGAAACAACGAGAAAGAACAAGAGCGAGTTGCTTGTGACTGACCGTTCACAACGGTTGTCAGGTACACTGAGGAGAGTGAAGGCTAATATATCAAAGGTAATGAACTGTGAACAGGAAGATGTGGGAGACGAGAAGTGACAGTGGTCAAATCATGCCACAGGTCTGACGAGGTGTAATGAATAATCTTCATGGCAGCAGATTTGTATGATACCCCTTAAAACTTACAAGACCACACAATTGAAGTGGACCAGCTGATACTACATGTGTATAAAAAAGGAGATACTTTCTATCGGTTATAATTAGAGGTTTCTAAAAGCCAACTTTTGGAAATTTGAAGACACTTGGTGTTATGGACGCGTGCCTACAGACAGTGATAATATCGATGGCAGAAAGGGAAATATTGCCCATTTCGTGTGCCCTGTGGCCCCAGAAGAGGTTTATTTATCATAAGAGGTTTTCTGGAAAAAACCCCCGCTAAATAACCCTCTACTTACTGCCAATCAAAGTGCTATTGTGTCTTCATCTTTTTTTCGAAACGTTATTATTGGGCAAATTCAACTGCCTCTCTCTCTTCTGCTTTGACTGTTGTCGCCTCTCAACCAGTAGCTCAGTCAACGTCATGTAGGGTTATCCGTGGAAGAGTGTCACAGTAAACGACAGACACAAGTTGATAACAGAGCTTCCGTTAATCTAGTGTCATTTTTTTTTTCAAGTCAAAAGTTCAATGCGACAAATGCGGGGAATCACAAGATTAATGGCATTATTTGAACCTAATGTTAATAAGATGTAATGCCAATTCTATAAGAAAAGAAAAGTGCTACAAGGTCCATTTACAAGACCCAGATGCATTTACAAGACCCAGGGCAGCAGGTATATTTGCAAAGTTTGCAACTGTAAAACGTGTATGACGTTCATGTTTTTTAAAATCAAAATCAGTTGTCAGTACAAACTGACGGATTTCCTTCTCACCAACTCCAATGGCCAGGTTGAAGCGAAAGACGTCACACCGCACCATCGGTCATTTTCTGGGTATAAAGGCATGTTTCACTTAGTAAGCCACGCATTCAGACTGCTCCAGCTTGTGAACGGCTTGTTAACAGACGCTTTCCTCTGCTCTGCAATTTTGTTTAAGGTGTAAAAGCCATGAATGCGACTAAAGTGTGGGTCAACGGTAGCTTCCCATTTTTTGAAAAAGACGAAAAGGACGATGGCATTCCTAACTTGGCTTTTACCAATCTGTTGTACTTCGCTTTTGGTGGCATTGGGATTTCTATCGTTTGTCTGGTTGGCCTTAGTCTGAATTTTCTTTCGGTGGCTGTATTTTCACGTTTCGAGAAACTAACACCGACTGCATTCCTGTTGGTATGCTTAGCAGTGGTCGATAACGCCAATTTGCTAGTGACGCTCTTTAACTTCAGTGTCCCAGCTATGCACCCTTATACTGGGTGGTTCAAAAACTACTTCTTTACACGGGTTAAACACACCCGGCTTTTGTATGGGTTGAAATATTCCCTCTTCCTGATCCAACCATGGCTAGTAGTGCTCGTAACGTTGGACCGTTATCTGCATCTTTGCTCAGAGGATGCCCTTAAAAGCGGACCAACAGCAAGCATTAAGGTTTGGGCATTAAGAGTTGGCGGCGTCGTTATTTTTGCTTTTCTCAACGATGTCCCGCGATATTTCTTTGGGTCCCTGCCTGATCGTAGTTGTCCCTTGAACACAACGTCCCCGGTTTTTTGTCTCGGCGCCCCATTTCCGGTTTCGGAATACCACAAAGCGTATACTATTTTGTCTTACGTTTTCGTGCACTTCCTGGTTCCTTTCATTATCGTCCTGATTTTGAATTTGAAGATGGCTCACCACATGAGGGTTCTTGCCAAGAATCCGACCATGATTGCCATGCACAAGTTGGGTGTTCATCGTACTTTGATCAAAATGACCTTGGTAATTGCCCTTACCACTTTGGCTGCCTCCTTAACTGTCTCTCTGTCTTTTCTCTTTGGGCTCTACGGGAACCAGCGCCTTGGCGAAATGCGAGGCATGATTTTTGTATACCCAGTGGTAGTGTTGGTCTGTACGCTTACCTCATGCGTCAATTTCTTCATTTATGGTCTTTTCGGGAAGCAGTTCAGACGCACTTTGAAGGCGTTATGTTGCCACCGAAAGCCAAGAAAAGAATCCCGCTGTAGTGGGACGCAGAATGAATGCAGAGACAGACGGGCAAAGCCAGGAGTACAAACTATCTCCACCATGGTTTCACCTTAAGCAGGAGCCGCTAGCCCTCCAAAACAAGGTAAATGATCAATATACAATACGTTTGTTTGCCTTTGTTTGCCATTTTAGCAAGTATTATAATTGTAGCAGTTTGATCCAGTTTTAATATTGCTTTTGGAATAGAAGGAATTAAATGATGCTTAATTATTATGTTATTTTACTTCAATTGGTTGTAGTTGTTTTATTTATTAAAGAGCAGGCTCTTTTTAAAACAGATTCTTTATCGGGTTAAAAAATTAGAATTATCCGTTTCTTGCATGCATTTTGGTGACGTTCGATCCATTCTTGCAAAACCCAAAACCGTAATTTTTTTCATTTAGGAGTGTTTTTTTAAATTAAAATCAAGTTAAAACCTCTGCCTTAGTTATGATACAAATATCTCTATGACAACCCCATTGTGTGTTTTATGAATTATTATACTCTGTAAAATACAACTGTGAAATATGAAAGGCGGGCAATGCGTACGTGATGACGGTAAGCCAAGAGTTCACAAGAAATTATGCAGTTTTAAATTGTTGAAACTAAGCTGATATATTCTGAGATGTTAGACTATACATTGGATTTTAGTTAAATGCATTAGAACGTTCGTTGTAACGCAATTTCTCTAGACGTTTTATCATGCTCTGGTATTTGAGGCATTTTTGTGTTGTGTACCTCCTAATAAATTGATCAACAATACCATGTGATAGTTGCAATTTCAGTTTTTGAGAGAGAATACTGGTGAAATCTTCTTCAAATTTTAAAACTTTCATTGTCTTACTTATCTATATATAATTTATTCTGTTTCATTGCAAATTTTGTTTAATATTGTTTTTTATGTCAACTTCGATGTCTAATTCTAAGCGGCATTGGGAGTGGCATGCCCTTGCGCTTAAGAAAAATTAGAAAAATTAGAAAAATTGTTTTGCTACATGTACTGCACCTATACTGTGTAGCGCTGATTGTGCAGCCTTGACATTTGCAGCATTGTCTGTATTTTATTTTTAGATTGCACGAATATTTAAACAGCGGAGCGTCATGTAATTTTAAAGAGACGTCTTTTGTATAAAAAACTCTGAATTGTGTATGCTGAGGACGTTAGCGGAGTGGAAGACCTTGACTTTGCCAATTCAGGCAGCCTTATCTCTGCGTTGAATATTTAGGGAGTACTCCAAGAAGGCAGATCTCTGCTAAGGCAAAATGTACATATTAACAAACTAAAGTAATTCTTTTAAGATATCTGGAGGCGTGGATTCAGTTGAACTTGGATTCGCTTATTTTCCTCTTGAATAATTGTTTATCCTGAAAACTTCACCGTTTACGTAATTGGTGAAGAACTGTTGAAATATTTACCCACAAACGTACAAACGCCAATGAAAACATGTAATTTACTGGCATTGGTGGAATGGCACCGTGTGACAAGCGTTTGCGAGTTCTTAGTCCCGGAGAAAGTCTAGCTACGTGCTTCTCATCTCTGAGAACGTCAAGCCATATGAAACTGCCTCGCATCAGGAGAATCGGCAGGACAGGTCAGAAAATGGCGGAAGCGGCATCTCAGGCCACAAGAAAAAAATTAGAAAAACTGCATCACAGGACAGTGCGTTCAACTCTTTTGCTAATAGGTGGTGCAGTAACTTCAGGTTCCGCTAGAATATACTGTATAAAACGTGTCTGCAAAGAGTCATAGTTAATTATTATTTTTAATTATAATAATATTAAAACTTTTTAGATTTTCGTCAGCAGGTGCTATGTTATAAGATGAATCATTTTTTGCTTCAATCAACAGATTATTTGGAAATTGTTTACCTACAATATTTTGATGTCTGTCTAGAGCATCTTCCTGATGAAGATATTGAAAAAACCCTACCCGTATCTTCAATAAACTGATTGAAGTTTCCGTGAGGGATGCCTTGTGTCGTCAATGATGATTAATTTTATATAAGTTCAGCTATAGCTTTGAAAAACTGTCATACCCATATAGCAATAACGTATGAGTAAAATTGCCCAAACGAGGACAAACCCAAGGGGTCCGTTAGTTTTACGTCGAATGCTTCTTGGGTACGTAGGCAATTGTACCCTTTGTTCAAGGGGGAGCAGGGAAACGATGGTGTACGTTCGCATACCCGGAGGAAGATAAAATGTTCAAAAACAACTTTATAAGTTGCTTGCATAATCATTTTTATACGATGGAAAGAGGGTGATAGCATACGGTCAAAATTGTGCTTAGAATAGATGTCACATACGATACTCATACGAACCTCTTTACGCTTGGTGTGACAGAGCCTTTGCTCAGATTGTGCCATTTTATCTCAACAACCGCAATGGTTTGAATGGTTGTAAGTCCGCCCAAGCTCACTGACACATATAAATGTAAGATGAGAGCAAAGAGGCTTCGTGTAGGGTCCCACATCTTCTAAATATAGTCTAGTTTTAGATGAATACATGCAGCACAGATCTTACTTTTACTGGTAGTTGTCCGCATAGGGACACACACTACTGATGTTAATTCGAAAACGATATGCATAAGTTCTACCCTAATGAAAATAACAGGGATGAGGGTTGCAGAAAGTGTCTATAGGGCACGTGCGTTTCTTTCTTTTTAACCAGTTCAATATATGATGATAATAATAATATTTTGAACTACCAGATATGACTTTGGAATTCGTGTCAAACGAAATGGTAAACGCCATTTAAAAATACATCATCGTAAGCTCTAATGTTTTCTAGTCATTTTGATTTCCCTGTAGATTGTTACAGATAATAAAATGCATCAATTGGCAATTATCATCCACACAGCCACCAGAATGTCATTTTAAATGTCTTTTTTACATTAGGAGAAATCTCATTTCATGCTTATATGGTCGTTAGTTAAATCTGGAATTTTCTGGTCAAATATCCCTAGTCAAACGCTTCTCTTGAAAGGGCATATATATAGCGTAAATTGTTCACGTCGCCTCTATACGGCGCAGAAAGCCGAGTGAAATGCAATAAAGAACACGTACTTCATCTTTTGTACAGCCTAATTGCAAACATTTGCCTATTCTAAGCGAAAAGACAATATGGGGAGATAGAGAAATTATAGAAAAGATGCCTTGAATTCATAAACCGTGCATTTGGAGTATAATAACGCTAAGTACTAATATATGAGCCTGATGAAGTTGATTGACGTCAAGGGAGTGTTGAATGGTGGAAGATCTAAAGGAAATGGATTTGTTTTGAGAAAATTGCGTTTATTTTGGTTGACACACATAACAGATTTTGTCGGTTTTATGCCCCGTGAGTACGAAATGATAAAGAAGTATTTAATGTAGCCAGAAACAAATGGCATTCCTTAATAACTTTAGCCCCGTCGGAACATTCAACGATGGTTTATACTTCCTTTATTAAGAAACAAATATTCAGACAATCTCCGGTATCCGTCAGCATAAAGAAAACTGATTTCGTCCCGTCATGCCGATAACATTACCAAATGAAGATATTATCTTAAGAAACGCATTTTAATCGTTTCTATACAATTTAGTACTTTGAATATTTTAAAATATATTTTGAACGACGAATAATTTTATCAAAAGTGAACGTTAAAAAATAAACGCCCTCCGCTGGTTACAGAAGGTCAGTGTTACAAATGAAGCAGGTTTTATACGTTATTCCATCTCAAGTCTTTGTACAGATTGAATAAATAATTTCGAACTAGTGTTGATTTTTACCAAAACAATTGACAGCCACTGTTCCCTGTTAATTTAAGTTATTTTCATCTCATCACTTACTTTACCACCATATACCGGACAAGATGTACATGTACATTCTTAAGGGCGCCAATACATGGCAGTGCAGCCATACCCTAGCTGCAATTCTGATTAACATGTACATGTACAAGATGGCAGAACCTTAACATATATATTACTTGTTTTCAAAAAAATTTTCTTGGCAATAAAATTATGCTGTTGTTTTAAACTCTCAAATACACTGTTTCTCGCGACTTTTGTTAGGCCTCGCACAATATGTAAGAGAAAATACTATGGCTGCCCGCTCTTTTTGCTTCCTTGTTTGCATTTTGAAAAGTCAGGTGAGGCTGTCTTCCCGTTCATTTTCAGGTTCAATATTACAAAGAATATATTTCTCTCAGTTGATAAGTACAATCGGTGTAGCTACTGTAAATACATGTAGATGTACCAAGCACCCGGTATACGTTATCTACATATGTACCTTACGAATGCCCGTGTTACATGTATCGTTACCTGTGACATGCCTTTTAAAACATATGCGCGCGTTCATTCACACGCACGCACGACAAGCATGCATGCTTTGTGGGGAGAGAGTTAAACATTCACATGGTGACAAAATGAAGAGAGAAGAAATGAGGAGGGAAGCGTAGAGAAGAGAGACTGTTCATCTAGTTTATTCCAATGGGACAAAAACATCAGAAACCATACATTAGACGGCTGCGTGTATGTTGGTTAAATGTTTAGGCGTCTCAAGATGACGAGTGTCCCGCGAGTTCCAAGAATATAGTAGGAGGTTGTACTCCCATGGATTCTGTTATCCATCATTTGTATACATCCTGTATTTCGGAGCAATGGTAATGTCTCTCTCTACCCAGCGCGGGCTCTCCGTCAGCCTGAGTATCAGGGTATTGACTCCAGCTTGCAATTGGTCTCCAATACCAGCGTGCAGTACATGTACTGGTACAATTCCCGACTAGATCAATATTTAACTCCGACGAGTAGATTATGGTTTCACTTCTGTTCGTCTTTCTGTCTGCCTGTTTGTTTGTCACAAAACAAACTCAAAAAGAAACACATAAGATTTCGGTGGTGATCACAATCCACCCAATTTCCATCCTTAATACAGTATTAGTAAAACGCGACACTGCACAGGTTTCGTTTGCTTTTTTGTCTCTATCCGCCCTGTTTTGATTGCGCCATAACCTACGCACCTCTGGGTTCTCACGAATATTTGTAAATACTCACTCAAGACTATGTTACGTACTTATAAGATTTCACATTGTACTAATTCCGCCCACTGCAATAGAACAACTAGCACATTCAATAACAATTATTAACATCGTGGCCTGTGTTTTACCCTTGTCATCAGTATGGGAACTACATGTGTAATGCACCAAACAAAGATGTTATGTGTCTGTGGTAATATACGCGTTATTCGTTTTTAGGTGTGTTTTTCGGTAAAATGCGAGTACATTGTACTTTCTCTCGGTATCTATGTCAAACGATACCCTGCCAATATATGCCTTTAACACATCACGCTGACGTTCGAAGTGTTCTAGAATATATCGCTCGGGTGACAGTGTATTTTCTCACACAGTAGTTGACTCTGTATCTGTGGTTTAATTTATAATGCTCTCTGGGTGCTTCTCTAGTCAGTATTATTGTTAACTTCCTCCAGAGAGTGAAGGAGAGCTAGATTAAGCAAATCCTAGCTTCCTCTGTGCACAAATGTGCACTGTAAAGCCATTCTTCCTAATAACGCTTCCCAGGGAGGCGAATTTTAAATAATTCCAAATGCTTCTTCTCGTTTCCTTTATCAACGGGAAGGGAAGAGGTATTCGACACACGAGACCGTCACCATTTATTTCAAAAGGGAGCCAGGTTATATATGTAGGAAAAAAAGAACAGCTGAGAATGTATAAAATATTGTGCCCAACGCATGGAAAATGGCAATAGTTTCAGATTAGATCAACTGTTTTAACAGAATGTCGCTTTTCTCAGAAAAACCATCGGCAGCTGAAAGTTAACGATCGCAATATCCACTGCTTCGTTAAACCAGTTCCTGGAAATAATTATCAATGATGGATCATCAGTGCCGTTGACTTCTGGTGTATACAAAATGTGTTAATTTCTTAGAGATTCCGGGCCATTCTTAATGATCTAAAATTAGGTCACCTTATCCTCTGGCGATTTGAACGGATGGCGCAACAAATGCATGGCACATGCGCAACTTCAGAAAGTCAAATTGAATCCGTTCAGCTGAACTCGTATTTATGTGTGCTGGTAGGGAAATATAGATTTTTGGCAAGAATGATACTACACACATCAGTTTTATATTTTGTTCAAGTACAATTGGCTGAAAGAAGAGATTTACCAAAGAGATCAGTAAATTTGTGTGTGTGTGTGTGTGTGTGTATGTGTGTATGTGTGTGTATGTGTGTGTGTTTAATAAAGTGCTGAGATATAGCTGGACGCAGATTGAAAAAAAGCACCTTCGTTTACAATTACACTTAGCCAACACCTTCTTAAAAGTTACACGTACTTACATCAACATAAACAAAAACAAAACAAATCACATGTATGTAGATACTGGCAGTTTACTAAAAATAATAGATCAAAGTTATTCTTAGGTTGTGCACCTGTCTAATTGGCAACTGAATTCGCTCAGGAAAAAGGGCAAATGCATAGAAACGGTCTTAATTAACTTAACGTTGCATTCTTACAGTATAAATAGGTTTTTAACCTTTGCAATAAAAGCCAAGGCCTCTAGGTTTATAACAAAGTAAATGTACAGAATGAATGCTAATACCACATAAAAGAACTTAGAGCGACAAAACGTTTGCAGTACTTTTATCTACATAGATTTACATGTACATACTGCATGTAAATGCAAAAGATTTCTATCATAGAAAAAATGAATAATTGACTCCTGAAAATGGCCTCACATTCTTGAGATCTTGGATTCCTCTTAGTATCTTGGAATATATGAAAATAATGATCATGCAATGAGCTTGTTTGAGTGATCGTACTAAAGAAATAACCAGTGGCCAAAAATTGATTTATTAATAAAAATGCTATTCAAGAAATGAGGTGGTATTACCTATTAACGCTACCACGCATTGTGTTTCGGTTTAGTGTGAATTAAAAGGGGCCGATGGCAGATCATAAAGATATTCCATATGGATAATTCAGCAAAATCAAATAATTCTTGATATATAGGAAATGGGTGTCAGCCACCAAACTAAATGAGCTGTCTCTCGGCATCCTGTTTTGGTATTCTCGCAAATCCCCAAGAAGCTGGAGGAGCCGTGTGCAAATTCAGGATGCGTATCCGCCACTACCCCGAGCACACCCAAAAGTGAATATACAATTAGTATTGCAGAATGATTCAGGTTGTTATAAGAGAGAGAATCTATTTTGGGCCTCCTTAAAATTCTGGAACCAGTGTAATATCCAAAATGCATGTCCATAGACTGGTTTTAAGTCTTGGGGTCAAGTGACACGCACCCTAGCTTTGTATTTTGAACATATAGAGTATATATAACAATATCCTTCGAGCTTCAGATTAAATAAAACCACTTCAATGCGGAGACTCATACTGGGGCCTTCACAGGAAGGCGACCCTTGTTCCTCTTTTGTGAGACTGAGACTGGCCAGGTACGTAGCTGTTGAAGCCCCAGTTGTCGTTCTGGTCGTGTACCATACAAATATTGCGAGTATACTCCTATTTATTGGACAATTCATTTTCGGTACAAATATTGCATTAAGTTGTTAATCGCCTGGATCATTAGTTCATTATCAATGTTCTAAAATGGCAAAATTTGGCACAGCTGTGGAATAATGAAACTTCTAAAGGCCCCATATCCAGATGATAGATTGACGTCTTAAATTTGATAAAATTCGTAAGATGAGAAGGCCCAAGGTTTCAAGTTAAAATACTTTGCCGACAGTCATGCAGTCGAACAAATTTGTCACGGCATTAATCGTGATTTGTGTTCGTTACAATATATCAAAACACTCACTGGTGACATAAAAACGTTAAATTGCGTGATTAAAGAAACATATTTTGCACAAACATGTATGTGTCATTTATGTGTGCATGGTTAAGATGCACTATAATTATTGTTAGTCATAAGTATCATCTGCTTTTGATACATGTTAATGATTAGTCAGATTACAGAGAAAAACATACTGGTGAGATGTGTAAATGTGAGGGGATTTTTTTGACACATTTTCCGATAATCTGATAATTTTCCAACGAAGCTTGAATAACCGTTTTCAAATGTTTCATCTGTAAAGGAAAACAAAGATATATACGTGCTACTTCATTATCACTGCAACTTTGCCAATCGACAACAGGACGATTTTGCTGACTTTCTCCAGTCTGTCATTCCCACCTCATTCCCATCTCAAAGTGTAAAGGTGTTCTCGTTATGTTTAGGGCATTTTTGCAGTTTCTTTTGTCGTTAGAGTAACACAGCACAAACCTCTTTCTTCCTAATCTGAGGGTCGTGTACAGACGTTTTTTTTTTTATAAATTTCTTGGAAAATTAGCCTTTCCATCACTTTTGTTTTGCTTTTGACAATTAAAGCCAATGAATCCCACCGCTATCTGCTTTCGTGGAAACTGTTGTTTGCTGTCTTTCAACCTCGCAATTTCTGAAGAAAGCAAAATGTAAGCCACCATTAAAAAGACGGCAGTGCCATATCTTTATGGATTATTTGAACCGCTTAACAAATGGAATGCATAATCTTAAATGACACTGTCATTCTTCAGACATTTTCAGGTATAGAGTCAGAACTTTTTACCCTTGCCAAAATGAGATGCATTGGACAGCTTTTAAATATTTTGAAGGAATATTAAACTTGATTTCTTCTCAAATTTCTGTCTAATGCATCGTGAAAAATTATTACTCACCTACTTCTGTCTCAAAAAGAAGTAGGTTAACGGATCATTATGGTAACAAGAAAAAAATAGCGACATAAAAAGGCCCGTTGTCTTCCAGTTTAGGGAGGAAGTTGTGATTCTGTCTGGGTCCAAATGCCGCCTGCCAATGCCTTCAGCAGAAGAACAGAACCTGGTCTACACGCCAGGTTGATATTCGTAAGGACAAAACCTTTACGAAATAACCGCTGGGGTTTTCATTCATTTGGACATGGTAACCGGGTTACATGTTGGTGTCATATCTTTAAGCCCAACTGGGTCCAGAATACCACCACCTGCCCGGCCTTTTGAACATGCCGAATTTGGTCAGTCAATCTAGCTGGGGAATCATCTAGAACCCACACTTATAACATGAAAGTGCGTTTTCACAAAATCTTTTTGTGGTGACTGTATTCAAAACAGGTCTGAACTACAAAGGAAAACTGTTTCAGCAGACGAATATACTACAGGCTTCCAACATAAACCAGCCTGGGTTAAGTAGTTCGACTTCTTAACATTAATAAGATTGGCCTAGTTCTGAAACAGATCGAATGCACTGCCGAGGTGCCAAGTAGCTTTCAGTCTTATTGGAAATGCAATCTGATTCTATAGTGTTCGTGGTATTCAAAAGAATCTTTCGCTTGCGCTGTTCAAACCAATTTGCCGTGAAAACAGCATTTCTGGCAAAATACCAAATGTTGTTACACAATGCTGCTTAGCACATTGCATTTTTCAATTTTTTGATGGCACCTGGTACTGTAGTAGTGCATACAGATTGATTTTCACCGCTAGCTAGATCCGTTCACCTTTTCCCTTATTATAAAAGATTCATCTACATGCCACCTGCGTCCTCTCCAAAAAAAAAAAAAAAAAAAAAAATGGTAGAGGTTCTAAACTTACACCTATGGAATAGCAACTGGATCGAATGTAACGGCTTGACAAGATCTACCAAAAACATAGGCACAAATTGTCCACTTAAATTTCAGGACACTTTGTTCTATGTGTTCTGAAAGTAACGCATAAGTGTTGGCCCTAGAAATGTGACATGTTCGAAAAAATTCGAAATACACACATGTAATTTTTGACACTATATGTTGTCTATTTTGTTAAAGATGAATAACCCCTATTCTTATATGTAAAAAAAAAAAAAAAAAAAAAAAAAAAAAAAAAAAAAAAAAAAAAAAAAGAAAAAACTTTCTATACTTATCAACTATTGATGAAGGTTAATCATACTCAGATGACTCACAGAGTTCCTGAAATGATGTATTTTGCTTGTGTCAGAACGAGAATGAATGAGAATGAGTAAAAGTGAAAATTCTGAGGCAATTTGCTTGAACAGGTAAAGCCATAGATTGCCAGATAGCTTTCAGTCTGTTCACGCAAACAGGTTCTCAAGAATGGGCAGGCCAATCCAAAAAAAAAAATCATTCATTGATTTTTGACTTGTTGAATAACGGCATCAAACATCCCTTCTATTCCCATATTCATGAATCTACAGCGTATCTTGAACGGTTCTACTCTGGTGAGGCCGGTTGTTTTTTAAATGCTCCACCTTTTTAAGAGAATGGATAAAATATTTTCTCTACTTAAAGCTGACTGTCAAAGTTATTCATGACTTTAACACCGATACAGACAATCATACATGTATAAATCTTACGAGACCCCCATTAAATATTGACGAAGGAAATGAAAGCAATGACAAGGCTTGTCAGGATTCAATATTTATCATCAAGAAAACTACATGTGCACAACTGAACCACAAATGTCAAAAAATTAGGCTAACGGATCATATGTACAAAGCTCTAAGTAGTTTGAATAAGAACGGAAATTTCACTGTGCACAATTAACAAAATAATATCAATAGATAAAGTACCATCATGTAAGCATATGACTTAGGCCTATCCTTTGTTAGTCATTTTCTTTCATCAGTGCACGTTTTATGTGTTGCCAAGTGACATTTCTCAAATCACCGCTTGCAATATTCTACTGTTTTCTTCAAAAGCAAGTAAATCTAAATTTTGACACGAAAAGGAACTGGAGATTAGACGTTTTCTGCGTCGACTGAGTGTTCCAACTAATGCCCCCCCCCCCCCCCCCCCCCCCCCCCCGAAAACGAAAGACAATACTAATGTGCTACTAAAAAATCGTTATTACGTTAAACTTTATTCTTTTGACTTTATGTTTGATAGCAAATATCTCTGTGAATGTGCTTGATTTTCGCTGCCATTTTTTCTTGACATTTGTAGTTCAATTGATTTATCTTCAATTGCATATTAAATTTTTGAACATTTCTATGACATTGCATGGAGCACTGCATAGTTTTGGCTTGTAAAAAGGAAATGAAAAATAATGAGACAACAAGAACATTCTTAACGGAATTAACAGCAGGTTTGTTTCGTTAATTTTGTTTCTTTCAATAATTCTTGAAATCATCGTTCTCTTGTTGCTTTTCTTTGCAAACAGAACATTCAAAACCAAAAAAAATTTACTGATAAAAAATGACGTAAGGGGGTAAGGAAATAGCCAGTTCGAGCCAGTCCGTGTGTATGGGCATAGCTTGCTAAAAAGCAAATTTGGACAATATTTTTCATCTTTGATCTAACTTGAAAGCTACACTCGCTTCATTGAGCAATGCCGCGAACCGATTGGAGTAGGTCCCATGGACTGCCATGTGACATGGAGAGTTGGAAACCGTACAGGGATAACATCATGCAATTGCAAGAAAACCAACTAAACACTAATAAACAGGAAAACCAATTAAACTCTTACAAACATCACATCTTTTCGGAGAAAATTGCACTGTCGATAACATGCTTGATCTCATTTGGAGATTAAAACACAGATCCGTATAACTATTACTTACAGCGCACGTTCTGCCACTTTATGGCCACGTTGTTCTTAATCCATCTTTGCTTTCACGCATAGACCAACGTGCTTGCTTTTGATTCATAGATAAAGATGTTGTCTTGATCTACAAGGGTCTTTTAAAACTAATAAAATCTCGTAAATGAGCCAAAATGTTGCTTGGTAGTTGGATCATATATGATAATAATCAAACACAAGCCGAAAACCTTTCATAACGTAAGCTTACGACTATCAACATCAGCTGCCACCAGCCACCCGTGAATAGGGACTAGAGGGGGGGGGGGGGGGTCGATCTACCTGACAATGATAAGAGGGTCCTGGCCGCTATACCAAATGGCGGTCAGTGAGTTACAACATCTACTCACATCATCGATGAAGGCTTATGTCCAGGTAAGACCCAAGTGTTTCCTGACAACTCTACCTATCCCCGGTTTGCGTCCCGTCAATAAACTTACAATCAGTGAATATTCGAAGTTAGAACTGCCAAAAACCAGATCGAACTGGGTTGAATTTCCAATTGATAGTGGCTTGTATGATCAACTGGGATGCTCTTTATTCATAAATATCTTCATTTCTGGGAATGATTTATCGGTCTTGGGGGTTTCTAAACCCTTCTTCGATTAACAACGAGAACAACTAACATGCCAAATACTTTTTAATGATACTGAGAAAATCAAATGAGGGGAAATCAAATGCCTTGAATCAAACTTATATTGCTCCTATTATTTTCCGTGGATCGTCTTTTAATTTGCATCTTTTTCATTTTATCCATTCAATCGCTTATTTATTGGTCTACTTATTTATTAAGTATACCGGTACCTTATAAAATCTCGATTTTGAAGATTAACGCCATAAGTCTCCTTTGTTTTTCAGTTTCTATGTCTGTCTTTTTAGGCATTTAGGCTTCCTTTTAGGCATTTAGGCATTTAGGCTTCCTTTTTGTGTTCACCTATTTCATTACCTTGCCTGCTGCTCTCTGATTTTTAACAGTAAATAGCTTTTAAACAGAAGGAAAACTGTAATTTACATCCCGAATTCATCACTTTAAACGCATCCGTATTGTTTGACTTCCTGCCTGCACACGTCAGTCATTTATTCAACCAATAAACCTTTAATGAATTAAAATAATATGATTATTGTTCGGCACTTGCTTTGGGTTTGTTAACACATACGGTGTTGAAAATCGATGCTAACGACCGTAATAACAGATCTGTTGTATCAGATAACGGATAGATTAAGAGTTATTTTGTTTCAAGGGAAAATGTCACTTTCTACCCTGTGACGTTAATCTACATCAAATTAAAGAACAAAAATGAACACAGCAACCGCAATGTATTTTAAACCGGCGAGAGCAGTATTCTTTCGACGAACGTTAAGTTGCAGTTACTATTTGGCACATTACAATGTAGCAATACCAGATTGCTTAAGCCCAATATATTTGACGTTTGAACGGATCCTAGTATAAGGATTTGTTTCATTCATATAATATATTCCGTATCACATCAAAGTATCAGTTCAAAAAATTATTCATACTGACACGGACACATGTGTATGGCAGTAAGATAAAGGTGCTATCACATTTAGTTAAGGCAAAAAACACTCCAGTGCAGTTACAAATACAAAACTGTACTAAAATAGTTTCCCATAACATCACGCCAAGTTATTAAATAGGATTTAGGTAAACCACATCAAAAGACGCATCCACGTTTAGACGCCGTTTAATATTGCCTTTGAGGATGCATCAAACGTTACAGAATATTTTATTACTGAGTGACGTACACAAAACACGCAATGACTATTAAAAGAGCCTAACTGTTCTCTGCGTCAGATTTCATAAGATTTAACAATAAGCTAAGACATCATAGACCTACAGTCTCCGTGCGTAAAGAATAGCTAGATTTGCCTCTGATGAATTAATCAGGGGATCGAAAAGTGCATCACAGCCTAGCAGCGTAGGTACTACACGTAGCGAATTGTGAAGGGCACAACCCTTCATCCATTTCCATGTTTGACAGGTTTCTACAAAATACCGACAATTATGATAAAACAGCCTCCGCACGTTTTACTAAAACGCCTTATAATTGACTCGGAAGACACAATCAATAGAAAGAATATGAATCAAAAATTAGCGGCGCAAAAATACTACGCAATACAGAATATAAAAAGCATTATTTCATTTTCCAGGCCACTTTTGATGGACTATTATACTACAAATTTGATCACTGTGGCATAATTCCTAACGTAAAAAGGCGCTAATAATTTGCCTAATAATTCGTCAATGAATAGAAACATCATTATTTAGTCACCTCATTATCAGTTCAAACAGTATATACCAAAAGGCAAACATCAGTTGCTTCGCTCCCATTAGCATGTTGAATTTGTTGTATCTCACATCTATAAAGAAGCTCTTGTCTTCGAACAGTGCTAATGTTATTCGATGGTATCCATGCGTCCATACACGAAAAACAGCATAATCACACTTATCCATGTTACTGAGTTGAAAACAGACTATCAGATGAAGCTATTAAATAAAGTAACTGCACAGGCACAGAAGCTAAGGGTTTGCCATTTCTCTAAGATAAAGCAAGTATTATATAAATAATACTTTACTGTAGATTTAAACCAGACTTAAACCAGATTTAAACCAGGACAAAAAATATATATAGACATTGAATTTTATTGATTATTACATTTGTTTTGAAAGGCTGAAAGGTTCATATGAACCGAACGTCGGTGGAGCGTGGATTCAAGTTCAGCCGTGTCAAATTCAGCGGACATGACAAACTGCACCTTCTTCATATTTTGGCCGTTAAATGAAATACTTACTTGACCTTCTCATCTGCCCCGTTTATATACAACACAGAAAACAAGCAGAAAATCCGTTCAAATATCATTTTTCGGATAATACGCAACGATGTATTTTGGAATTTCTCTAAGTTCTTCTTGAAACTATATGATGGTATTTGGCAAGTTTTTGTGGCAAAAAAATGACTTAAAATGCATCTTTAACTGGCCGTGTTTTGGTATGACGGCTGACATGTGTCCCTGCGTGGCTTTGGTACTCATCAACAGCTAAAACTGGCAGACCGGTGACTTTGCACGATCGCAAAACTCCTAACAAATGTTAAAGCAGAGTGATAATTCATAGCCATTCTTCCATATTTGCAATTAAAGAAATGAGATTAGGGGCTTAGAGTGTAAAAAACAGAAAACCATGTAAACCTTTAACGGAAAATGGTCCGTCTGAAAGCGCATGCAAACCACACTGCATCATCAGTTTTGGACAGAGTCACACAGGCTGTCAGCATTAAGAGATTTTGTTGTTCTTGATATATATATATATATATCATACGTATAAATAATAAACGAAGACTTTAGAATACAGACACGCAGGCATTGGGCTATCTGCTTCCTTGTTTTAGACATGGCCAAATAAATTGTCCATGCTTTAGAAAAGTGGACCGATGTAACGTGACAGAGAGTCCCCCATAACAGAGAGACCGCTTCTCATTCATTTGTACAGGTGAGCCTCGCCCAAGATTTTGACCCACTTTGGTCAAACTAACCCTAACCATTATAAATATATGGAGGGCTGACTTTCTGTTATACGGTCCCTCAGTTTCGTGACACCGGCCCACATCCACTTGGTTTCGACGGCGTTTTACCTCACGTTTTAAAACTCATGCATTGATGGAACTACAACAGGAGGGACTAACATGAGACGTGCTTAAACATGGGTGGCGGGGATACTGGTATGTTAAAAAATCAAAGCCATTGACTCGGGAATTACCACTTTGGGATTCATCAAATATCTGTTTGCCGAAAAGATATTCGAGCATTTTCGCGGTAATATCCTAGGGAACAATGATCCGAAGTGAAAATACTTTTGAAATTCTGCTGAAACTGTCTATCGGTAAATTTGAGAGACACGAATTGTATTGCACTTTAAGGTCTTGAGGTTTTGTCATTAACAACCTGTCTCTAGTTACACGCAGTCACGTTTTAAAACATACTTTATAAGTTAAGGCTTTTTTCTTAGAATATTGAAATGTGGATAATATGCAGCCCTATATAGGCCTACTAGTTGGCAATTTAAAGGGACTTTATTGCAAATGATCTTTAATTGATCCAAGTTGAGAAATGGCATAGAACCTGGATAAAATTTGAATAGGAGCGGGAGGGCATTTCCCGGTCAAAAGAGCGTAAATTCAGCCCCAACACTCCATACTCGGTCTTGCTATGGTAAATACAACTGGAATCTACCCGGTTCAAAGTTGCTGACCGGTGCTTGCGTGGTGTAGGCGAAAGATACTTGATTACGTAATTTGCTCATTTTTAAAATAATTTTTTAAAAAATCCTTACACTCGTAAAAACACGAACTGCTCTAAATAAAAATGTGTCATTACAACTGCCAATTGTCTTGGGATATGGTAGAGGCTCGGTCTTGGCGAAAGATTATTTCGAACTCCACTATCATCATTAATTAAACCTCTCGGACAAAGGCAAAGACGCAATGTGGCTTTGTTAAGGCGGTGGTAACCATACAGATGACATGCCGCACTAGCAGCATAAGAACACCTGAGATTAGTCATTATGCATATATATTATATCAAACTTAACAGGCCCGTAGCCAGCAATTTCAAAAGGGGTTTTTTTTCTGAAAAAGTGGACCATTTCCCATAAAAACCTCATGTACCTAGATCAAATTTTACCCAGAGTGGACCCTTCCCAGCAAAAGGGCGGTTCTTTCGAACCCCCCGAACCCCCCCTGGCTACGGGCCTGCTTAAGATTATGGGCATTTCGTTGATGGACTAAAAACCATGTGCAGTGGACCACTATCTACTCTTTAAATAACCGCCCTTAGCACAACAGATGTACTAGGACTCGAACGTGTTGTCGTAAACAGGACCACCTTGGAACAAATAGATGTAACATAGCAATTAAGTGTTGGTCTTTTTAACGGACAAAATGAAAAATACCCTCAGCATTGCCTTACGGCTAAGTGAAACCTTACATCTTACAGATATATCCTTCTTCAAAAGCAAACAGCAAAAAGATAAAGAAAATAAGTTAAAGGTTCTTAGACAGCTTGCTCAGAACGACACATCCACGTTAGATGGACCCATCATGGAGGAATGGAATATAAACTAATGGGCACGTTAAGCACGGCGTCGTAAAGATTGCCGATTTATTTATTATTTTTCTTTTTGAAATAATTATCTTCTGTCAGAAAAATACAAAAGTGAGCAATGCCAGCAACGAAACGCAATCGATTAAGTACACATGTACGAGTAAGAAGGAAGAGAAAGAGTTTAACAGCTGTTCCAGGCCTAGTGCGTCTTATCGAAAACATGACCATCCATGAAATGGACATTATATAACAGCCAACTGTTGGTCCATTCAACGGATTTTCAGACATAATTTCTCTTCTTCAAAACGTAAACAAAACAAAACAAAGACAAGAAGAGGAGTTGAACATCCTCAGACAACTTGCTGGAAACGGTCACTCCAAGTTAGATAGATCCATCTTGAATGGCAACGAGACTGAACTATTGAACACAAAAACCTTTAAATGCCCACAACGACATTTATACATGCACTGTAATAACCAATATTTTTTCTTTTTTATTTCTATCTTCCGTCAGTAAAAAAACGACGAGAAGTACCTGTAACGAAACCCAGTTGACTAAGTACACATGTACATGTACGAGTAAGAAGTACGAAACTTCGTAGCTACATGTATATATACAGAGAGAGAGAGAGAGAGAAAGAGAGAGAGAGAGCGTTTCGTTTATTACCGAAGACATGGTAACATCAGATGTTGTCGTAGTATATATGAGGTAACATCCGCTCTCTATTTACAAAAATGAAAACATCGTAAAATAACAACTGCCAATATGTATATAATCTGTACTTGACATTTTGATGAATATTTCTTAAAATCTCCTAAGTACGAAAGACGAGATCATGGGAAACCCAAGGTGATGACAAAATTCGCACTTGTTTTGTCGCACTTTGTCGTTTTTCTAAACCTCCAAAGACTACCCCAGGGTGTAATGCCATGTCAGGGCAATCTAGAATAGTTCTGTCCTTTGAAATGTGATGATTATCTCGATGGCAAATGTCAGTGGTTGACCGGTGACAGGTAAACATGTTATTTGTGGGCTAAATTGGCATTTTCATTGGGTAATCCATGTCATGCAATCTATCAGTCAACAACCCACTTTGTAACTCCAATACAGGCACAATACATAATGTTTAACTTCTTATTTCACTTAAAGGGCTACACGAGTTGAGATTCGGGTAAAATTTCCATGTTGTTTTGTAATGTGATTACAGCCAAGTCGTTTGAGGCTACTTAATTTTGTAAATCAAATGAATGGCGTTATGCCAGTAAGAATGTGCCTGTAAATAGCCAGATAGGACTAATTTTGTGTTATTATGTAAAATAATAGCATGCTACTTTAGGATTAGTGAAACTGAGATTTCACCCACATCGCAAATCATTTGCTTGGTACTTAAAGCTTAACCAATATCTGCTCATTTTGACAGAGGCAATGTCAATAATCACAAGAAGTCTGTTCCAAGACTACATGCAGCGTATCTTGTATCTTGTTAGTTACATTCACGTCTCTATTTTTAACCACGGAAACGAGTTTTTGGTCTTCATATTTCATTTAACACATTATCCTCTTATCCAGATTTCCCTCAGAAAAGTGTTACATTGTAATTGCACCTTCCCGCGCCTTCATCGGCCGTGCTTATAGGAAGGCATGGCACAGAAGTACCAACAGCCACTGTTGTCATCTACGGTGTATATTACTTTGCCCACACGCATCTGTTCACTTCCCCTTAATTTTACCTTGAACGACGAAAAAGTTCCCGAGAGAGTGCATTTCTTCTCAAATTTTACGGTCTTGACTTGTCAATTTCCACAGACTCATTCGCCGACAATGAATTAAATGTTTCATTTTTTTTCTCAAATTCCTAGTAGTGCCATGCCGCGGTAAGAGGTCCTTTCAGTGTTTCTAAGAAATGTACCTACGCTGCCACTCTGCATGTCGACACTTAAGATGAAGCACAATTTGCAAATCTAGAAACAAACCTTACAGTTATGAAAAAATATCAGTAGAATTTTTCATGCTGATCCCCCTCCCACCGTAACCCCCCCCCCCCCCCCGCCGTGCCAGTGTAAATCTACGGCGCTTATCGGTACACAACTTGTATTATCCATTGTTATAATCAGAGCAGTTCATTTATTAATGACTTGTTTAGTGGCCCCTAGTTCTGATTAGTAATCAGACTTAATTTCGCTATATCACAGACGGTCAGCCGCAGTATGTCAGCAAATACATGTGCCAAGTTTAAAATTTATATTCAAATTATTACCAGTGATTACATGCATTACAGTCGACAAGGAATTATTGAAGAAATCTGCGTGGGCATCAGCTGCTACTATTGGAAATAAACATGTATCCACATGTTCAAATAATTGATGGCACACATGCACGTAACTAAAACAGGTAACTTTCCCACCAAAGATGAACCAAATGAAAACAAACATAGGGCCATTATTGTGGGCAAGTTGCGTGTTTAGAGATGGTGTCTCATTGTACCTACTAGTAGGCTCGTCACTGTGTAAAATAAGGTCTAATTCTACCGCGTACTACTTCCGATGTTTAAGGAGCCACAAACAAACAAAATATTTTCCAATGTATGTAGATCTACGTCACAGTGGAAATCCGTTACCATGGGCCAGACTCCATCCCTACCACAATAAAGATAAATATAATATTTCAATCATTACAGCACAACAGTTATCTGCCGTCACAGATCACATCCATGCCTACATGTAGAATGTGATAAATCAAATGCTTTAATAACAGCAATTGACCAATCTGCAAATAAACAACATATTTTGAGTTGACATTTGAACCAGCCATTTTAGTGGTACCGCCATTAGACCAACTGAGAGATGATTAAATATTTAGATAATCTAGAAAACGATTTGTACACAAATAACATGTTGTGAATTTCTATCATTATCATGTTGTGAATTGCTACTATAATCAATAAGCAGTCGCTATCATCATAACCCGTCGTTCTCTCTCCACAGGATGGCAAAAACAAAGTAGAGTGTAGCTGTACTGTGAGCGAATATTTGAGAACGCGTGGTCTATTTCGAGGAAGGGGGAGTGTCAAACTCATCCATCTATCATTGATTATTTCAAATGCCTCAAGGTAAAGAGACCACCAAATTGGTGTAACCATATAATAAGGGAACAGTGAGATGCACCTAATTCAGTTGAAAACAGATTTTTTTTCTGCGTTTGCCTTTCGATCGGTGTTTATTCGGACAAAACTACGCATCTGTCTGTTTTCAAACATCCAAGAGCCTGCGATAGCCTATTTGTAAACAAACACCTTGTTTTGCCTTGGTATCTAAATATATAATGGTGGTTTCAAATAGATGTACATGTATGTTTACCTACGTGTTTCAGACCCACGCAAGCAACATGTACTGACACGAATAAAAAGTTGTCTGTTGCATCAGTGAAAAATTTCTGTGCCAGTATCTACAAGAGTTGTTTGTGTTGAACGGCTAAATGTTCCAATCAACAATCAATGGTGCATAATTTTTCATCCCTTTTATGCAGATAAGCCCCACTCAGCAATGAATAAAATGTTTCTGTAATCTTAAGTTTCGATAAGTCGACAAATATGATACAAATGAGGGTCGTCAGTACACAGAGTATCTGATTGATGGGATTTTAATGTACGGTATAGCTCTCTCTCGAAATAACCACGGCTTGTATTTGATATTTGGGGTGATGCTCAAAAAGGGTGGGGACTTTTAAAGGTTGTCCTACGTTTCCGCTCATTTCATGGGAAAAGAGTACACACCAGCACAAGGTTAACCTTCACGTGGAAGAGGTAACTTGCTTAATCTTATTTCTTTACTTATCCATGTATCTTTATTCGACAAATTTATTTCTTAGAACCACTAGCCCCGTCCATGACCAGCACCCCCTACCCACAATGAATTCGAACTCAGTTCTTCACTGTGAAGAGCGGCTCAAAATTATTCCAAGAATGTGGATAATCTAGAAACGACGACGAAGGGATATATCGATATAGTTATGGTTCAGTAAAGTATTTATTACTCAATTATACTCAGAATCTCCTCAGAATCAGAATTCTTTTGGCGATTTAGCCGTTAACATACAGACTGCTGTGTAAACAACAAACACGTACAAGTATACAGGCAGGTACGTGTTGATATTGTACGTACCAAGCACATCCTTGGCACCGTGTCCCCACACAATTTATCAAATATACAATACTGAAATGACACCTGCATTATTAAGTAAACAACAGTGTGACACATTTCACAATACACCTACGTGCTGGTCTGCCACAGAGTTCAGTTCATGTGAGCCCAATTTGCGATCACATAATAACTACATAAAGCTTTAAATCCAGCTAATTTCATAGAACATGCTGGCACAACCGCTCATAATTACAAACACCCTGAAAATTTTCTCAATTATTTGGATTGAATACATGATTTACACTACCCACATACATTTGCCGCATTATCAATCTACGTAAATAATGTGCCCACAATATAGGCTTAAAAACAACGGGCTTATTCATTATTTAACAATTCATTTATATTGTTCAGTTATTCATTTATTGCTTTACGTTGGATGTAAACACGCATACACGTTGACACATTCTGTATGGCTTTATGTCTACAACAAACATGTTTTAATGTAGCCCAAAGGCCCTCCTCCATAGTGTTGTCTCTTTTCTGCACGATGATATTATGAGAAGAAAAAGGTCGTTAAAAATCACAAACAACGTATGTTAAGATACTGCTATTGCGTGCGTCTGTATGTGCGTTGTTTGTGATTTTACTTCACATCATTCGTTCGTGATTTCATTTTATAGCTGTAGAACATCGTATTGAGCAGCAATGTATCTAATAAATGTATTCAAATACGAAATGCAAATTACTAATTATCCCTGGTCCAAAATGCTTGTTTTATTTGCTTTATGCTTATCTGAATAAACACGCGGCTCGGATAAAGTAATTGACGCCTTTCCCATAGCCGTAGGGACAGCATAGTGCCAGATATTAGATACTTATATTTTTGTGTTTTTGGCCTGAGAATTGGATTGAGAAGTAGCACGTAGACCAAGCTTTAAAAACAATCATCTTACTGTGAAACAAATCTTATTCTTCAATTTCAATCTCATTAGAGGTCGATCATTTGTTCGATTTTTACCTACTTCAGTACAGACCCTGTTGCAAAATCGGAATGTTTTCGGGGTTTTACTTCAATGATAATGCGTTGAATAGTTACATGGTCCACCACTTCTAAATACTTTTTTCTTGACAAAGCCTTTGGAATATCACCAATCATAATTTTTTATGAAACAGATTGTACTATCATGTACTTCAATTACTGATTGCATGTATGAATTATATTAATGGCCTAAAACGCATTTAAAAACGCAAGCGCCCATGGCCATTTACGGTTATTTATCCCAAGCTTTTTCACTTCTGATGTCGATTTGAATGTCGATTTTTGGCATTCTTCTTCCGTTGTCGACTCTGGATACGTGACCGAAGTTGAGTTTTCTTTTCATAATTAGTATATAAAAAATAAGGGAGGGATCTTTCTTCTGTACACGAAAGGTTGATAACAGCAAAACAATAATGATTCAGTAGAATATGCTTATGAATTTTTTAATTAATACGGTTTTTGACATCTACGCGAATCACGCACGCCCATTGCGTAGATCTATTAGCGCAGGAAATCTGTATCAGAAAATAACTTATTTACTATTATTTAATTGACTGATAATTAGAGTGTCCGGTTCTGGAGGTTAAGTAGTTGACGCAAATCCCAACAGAATATCAAATTAATGGCAATGATATTGTAATAGTGACGCCAAATATTTTAATGTAAACTAAGGACATTTTAGCGCTAAGAATTGTTCCGGTGTGAAATTTTCTTATCACCTCCTTTCTGCTTTGAGTTCTGTTTGTGAAGAAAATGTGTGTATTCCTCAAATACAATATCATTTCATGAAATATGGTTTGACGCTTAATATCTAAATACATTAAGCAAAAACATCAGTTTTTGTACAGCATAATCGAACTGAATTGAAGATTTTTTTATTAATCAGAACAGAAAAAGTGAAATAGCTTCTCTATTTAGTCTCAACGTGCATGTGGAGTTCTTGTTCATTTGCCGTGCTCATGGTCATGGTAGGTCTACTACTCTCAGGACACAGCGTATCCATTTTACAAGCCAGTTATTGTATATTTTTGCGCACGAAGTTCAGTGGTCACCCGCCACGAAAATTCAGAAGAAATCTCTCCTCTTCGGGAATTTCACTGCTTTTACATTCAAGATTATCACCGTCACGTACTATTTGCCCATTATATCAAACTAGACACTACGGTCATTTACTTTCTATCAGTTACCTTGTGACTTACATGTATGTCAAAACACCACGCTTACTGTTTCCGTTTGGAAATTAATGGATGTTATCACTCTTTTTCTATTTCCCTGCCTCGTGTGTTTTCTTACGTCGATTTCGCACTATTTCGGGAAACAAATTCGTCTACACTTTGTACTCTCCTCAATTCAGCAGATTTAGGATAGTCCTTAGCGTCTTGGGGGTTTATTGATCGTTCAAGGATACAGACAGGAAATGCGAATAAACAACGTATGAGGTAGATTGAGCGAGTCGCAAGGGGCATCAAACGGCACTTACAATATCTCAAAGACATTTTGAATGGGAGTAAATCCTTCCGCCTCTCTATGGGACTCTATTCTTAGATTTGGATACCCAAGAGATGAAAGAAGATAGCTTCTCTAAACTTAATAAACGCGGGCTGAAGCAAACAAATTAAACATTATGGGGTTATTACCAACATTTCAGTTTGTGTCACAAGAGTAATGGAAGCATACTCGGTCACTGACGTGCTAAGCGTGATGGTTATTTCGATTTTAAAAGTTTTTCCATCAAAAAATTTAGTCGGTTTCGTGTATGTCATTCCATACGTATAGATCTACTAGTCTGTCTACTTAGTGTGTTCTTCTACCAGCTAAATATAGTGTAAAACGTGGGCTTGCAATTGTCATTGCTACCCTGACCGCGAATAAAGAATGTATCGAAAAAAGGTGTGTAAATAATCTTTCGCGATAATTGTCTCTGCGATATGTGAAACACCATATCTGGACAATTTTTTACATATTTTCATGGTCGTAGCATCCTTAAGACCCCATCACCATGAAACGATACTCCTACGAAGTAAAGTATTGGTTGTCTCCTAGTAGTTTTTCCTGACTGGTGTCTTCCACTTTTCTAGCTGATTAAATGTCAGTGTTTTCTTGGCATCATCCTTGACACTACCGTGGGTGTTTTTCTCGCAGCTCTCCAAGGACACAGTGATCAAAACATGAGATGATGATGGACTTTATCAAAGCACAAATCGAATGATATATACAATAACAGAATAATTGACCGAGTTTTACTGTCGATAACAAAACATTCGAAAACAATGCAAGCATGTAATTTAGTCGAAATAAGTGCACTAATATCCACAAATGTGATAAACTGAGTCCTACTATCACTTTGTTATTTAGAAATGTACAAATGAGGTGGTTGATTTAATAGATGTAGCAATCTGTGATCAAAAAGATTACAGATTACTAATAGTGTGCAAAGCAAAGCGTGTGAGACCAAAAACTCATGCAATCTTTCAACAAATACGATCTCTTAGGACATCCCAAAGACAGAGCTGTATGAAGGACAATTTTAATGAAACATTGCCCTATTCTGCACTAGATGCATAGAAAAGAAGAGCAAGCTACTAAAAAAAAACGTCTATCTTTGATAGAGCACAGTTGAACGAAGGCTGGACTACCTGAGGTAAAATCCAAAAGCAACTTTTAATAAGTCCACACCAAGTGATTGGATATATGTACAGATCACCGTACGTGATTTGTGGTCGCTTGTAACTCTTTTATTCACAAGTCATTCAACTCAGCGGTAGACCAAAGCAATTCATTAGTCATTAACTGCTGTAACGCTACACGAAAGGCGCAATCATAATTGTGCTCTTCGCGTGTATGTAAACACTAAGTATTTTACTAAATCACATCCAATTTGGCAAAACTACATAATAATTCTCAGTAAATTCATACTCTGTCCGTGATTTGCAAAATGGATCCTATATACAATTTATAACAGAAAACTGTGAAAAATACCAGACAGACAAGCGGCGCCTCTCTGAAGGAGTGGACACATTAGCGCCTTGGTTACATCTGACGATCTATTTTATGCGGGGAAAAGTGTTATCTTTAGATGATCATATCAGAGTAATTGGCCAAGGTAGTGCCAAACAACAAGGACCTCCAGAACACAGCAAATAAATAAACCAAAAATTAAAAATCATGCACTTTAACCATTTGCACTGAAAAACATTTCTTCCAATTGGTCTACTTTTTAAGGCAAGATTAAATTGATTTGGACAAACGGTTAATGGCAAAGAAGTAATTTCCATTACCAAATGAAACAAATATGACAAAGAGGTTTAGGCATCATGGGATAACATAAACCGAGCACACACAAAGCAAACAGTTTCCCATTGTCTGAATCCAATCATTCGAATGTCCCCGCAATCACAGAAAAAACACCACATTGCATGACAGTTTTGAAAAGCCACGCCTTGCATATCGATTTATGTTCTCAGATGTGGAAAAATCATTTTGTCAACTTGTCGCTCGTGTTATTATTTCCATGTTCTAGGGACATGACCCTACATGTATCATATATGGAGTGCAGTTGCGTGTCCTAAAAAACTTTCCCGGTCAGTGTTATTTTCAAAGCATAGAGTTTGATTGACTTTTAGAGGAGTAAAGTAGATGCTCTGGGTCTTTCGACACTCTTGGGTCCTAAACTAGAGAAAATCAAGTAGCAATAAAGCCACAAAAAGCTTGGTCTGACATTGAAGTTATGACAGTGTTCTTCAACTCTTAAGGTTGCGTTTTTACAAGAAAGCGTGTCTTTTTACTAGGAACTAGTCATTGTAATCTGCAGCAGTATTTTCTCGTTGTGAAAGGCAGACAGAAATAGTGACATGCAGAGAGAGAGAGAGAGAGAGAGAGAGAGAGAGAGAGGCGAAAATAAACGAGAAATAGAGGTAGGCGATTTTACGTAATACAAGCGCAAGAACTGCTGACACGAGCTATTTCATTACAGCATTCCCTAAGACGTCAAGAACAGAATTGAAACAGATCAAACAAAAAAATTCTTTTGTTAAACCTTTTTTGTCATCGATTTTATATCACGAAATCTAAGCGTTCGCTGAAACCGCAGCTGAAAACGCTTACGTATTGCAATTTCTGAAGATCAATCTCAAATATCCATTATCGCTCAGGATAAAACATTGGGCTTTAAAAACTCCCCGGCAGACGACAGCGATGACACAACAATGATGTTCAGTTACGCTTCATACACGCAACTAAATTAACTTATCAATGTAATAAAAAATGAGTACAAAAGAAAGTATCTGTTTGAAGACCGTCGCTCATATTCATGCGTTATCAATATGTAAAAGTCATCTATAATAATGCAATTTACTGTTGGTTAATTTTTTTTTTACTTTTTATGAAACATGTCCAATCTCCACAACTCTGTTGACTACTACCAACAAGTCCGGATTGAAAGAAGACTCCTTTGAAAGAAGTTCCCTTGGGCCCCTCATGCAGAATGTCAGTAAACTGAAGCGGCATAGCAGCGTATCGCTCAATGCGGGTATGACATATTTTTTAATAAAATGAAAAAAAAGTGCACAGTAGATGTTGCGACCTAATTCATTCTGAACCACCCTTTAGATGGTAAAATGAACGTCACCAGATGATCCACTAAGATGGGTTCTGCTAAGTTGGGTGGATCTAGCTTGCATGGAAATGAGCCTCATACGCATTTCCGATCTTGAAAGTGGAAACTACCAAACATGTGGCTTTAAAAAATTGAGGATATTTTGTAAATGTAGGAAATGCCTCTTTTTTTTTTTTTTTTTTTTTTGTTAAAGGCGAAAAGAAAACTTAGCCTCTAATGCATTCATACGTAAATCTACACCCTTGTTGTGCGACCTGAAAGAGAAACGATAGTCATTTCATAAAATTCCAATCATATTCCACTTTCGATAAAACGGACATATTTTGCTTACATATTTTCAGTGTGATACCTTCAATTTAAGACTGTTTGTGGCTTGCCTTGCGGGTGTCATGTTTCATAACCAGTGACTCATCCCTAGCAGTGCAGCCTGTTCTGTGAAAAATGAAATAATTCCAGTTACACTAATATAGCAACAACTTGCGGACGTGAATAATTCTTACAGTTCATTTTTTCAGTGTCAGCTCGAGGCTTTTAAACTTTTGGCCTTCATGTATCTGTTCTTAGTGAAATCTACACCAGAAAGGGGTCTTACTTTGCTAAAATATTTCCATTCGTTTATCATCAGAAATTGTGGCTGGTTTGTCATATTGGCTTTTAAGTGTTACAAGTTGAGCATTTTATAAATATTTAAGCCGTTCTATTAAACTGATTTCATTCACTGAGATTCCTCGGAGTTTGATCGATATACGTAGACCGATAGATTCAATGAAAACTAGCCCATACTGTAAAATGAGAGAGAGAGAGAGAGAGAGAGAGAGAGAGAGAGAGAGAGAGAGAGGAAGTGAGTGGGGGTGCAAAGAAAATAAAACCACTTTCTCTCAGATACGCAATTAATTTCTTTTTAAGCTCACTGACTCATTTCCAGGTATAAACTCTATCTTAATACCACTGAATTAGGGAAACTCCAGGAAATAATGCGCAGAATTTGATTCAATTGAGTTCTCTCCATGTTTTTCACCTCTGGGTGAATTACCCGGAAAATACGATTAGAGTTCTCGGACGCCGCTCTGCCCTATTGAACGCGACTCGGAGAATCCCAGGTAACTAACTTTGAACTGTATCATGAGTCACTCCGGTAGATTTAATTACTTTCCCTGCAGGATTTTAAAAACATTTACCTGTACATGAGCAGAGCTAAAGGTCGTTTTTTTTTCTTCCGAAAGATACTGTCTAAGATTCTGGTTCATGTTTTGATGGGTTAGATTCAGAGTTTGCCTGGGAATTAGAATGTATTTCACTGAAATGAGTCAGAAACATTTCCGAAGTTCAAAATTTGGAAAAGTGACTCATCTTTATTCACACGAGAACACCTTTAAACACTACTTACACAAACGTTTAATATAACACAGTGTAGAAGCTGATGCCAGTTATTATATGAGCTCACCTCAACCATGATTTCTGAAATATTTTATTTGACACCAACTTCTTGCACATTGGGTACATTTGTCAAAGTTTAAAGTATTTTTCTTGTTTAAATCTGTTTTCGTCGTAAACCAAACTTAAATTGTCCGACTCTTGCCCAAATATAGTAGTAGTGGATGGATTAAAGGTGATTTTAGATACAGACAGAGTTAAGAAAATTTAACATACAGAACGATTTAAGACTAAAGTTTTAGACACAGAAAAAAAAAACAACACTAACATGACCTTGGATTAAAGAAATCAGTGAGTGGGGAATAATGATGAAAAAAAAAGAAAACGGTCACCTGTATTTGATACTTGTAAACAAAATGGAAAGAGAAGTTTAAAAAGTCGAAAGATGTGAAAGCAAAATGGATATGTTCTTCAATGTGCTGAACCTATCCTGAAAGCGGTATGCACATTGGCATTTTATACAAGTACATGTAGAGTCCTGCAATATCACTGCTTCTTGTACAGAGATCCATTGGGATTCAACCTTAACATCCAGTTTTTACACTTATCTTTTGTGGCTGACCATACAACATTTCCAAGGAGGGATATTGATCAGATTTTCGTTTGTAAGTAGACAATAAAGAACATCTTCAATCTGTCGGGGAAGGGGGGATCTGAGACAACTGTTCGCCTACGCAACATAAGTACATGCAGCAAGCTGCGCTAGACTCTACAGACTCTGTTTCGGTGCTATGGGGTGTAAAAATATACAGATAAAAATGAGGCCGATTTGGGGGGGGGGGGGGGTTGCACGTCAAAATTTCGTGTCTAGCAATCTCTGCTACAGTCCAGGTAAGTTACGCAGTTTCGACAACCGAGGACAAGTTCTGCAATGAATAAATGACATTCAATCACGAATCATGTGTTCTTTAAGTCTTTTAGCATAAACCACACTTTTCCTACAAATCCACCATGGCTTTCTGAGCAATTTGTTAATGTTTTACGTTCTGATCCTGATGAATTAATCAGATAAAAATGAAACGCATCGTAGATTAATGACTGCAGTGCTACATTCACAGAAGACCTAAATAATACCTTTCCTAAAAATTCACCGTGGCTTTCTAAGTAACCCGTTTATATCCTTTTTCTGTTCTTGTCTAATAATTAGATAAAGATCAAACGCGGCGGTGCTTTATGGTTGGAGTGTTACATTCACAGTAGATCATATACTCGATATTCTTGGAATAGTAAATTTAGACGCTTAATTACGACTCGCCTCAGGTTAAAGAGTTGAGTTATGGCTTGTTTAGACGGACAGTCGATTCTTTTTATCACTGGTTGATTTCTCACTAACCTTTGAGACGGAATATTACCCCCCCCCCCCCCAATCCACCACGCCTGCTGTATCTCCCAGAAAATAATAATAACAACAAATAACAACATAAACCACAATGACAATAGTGATAACGCTCAGAACAACAATAACAACAACATTTACGTTCCTTTTCATTACATTGGACAAAAGCATGATAAGTCTATTAATTCAGCTTTCAGCATTCAATTCTTGAATAGATACAATTTTCCTGGAACAACAACAATTACGACGCTTCAAAGTATTTGCTGCCTTCTCCGGTACAAGACAATTACTCTGTTAATACGCATCAGATTGCAATATCACAGATACAAAGAGAAACTAGCATACTTAACTATGCAGCACGATTTATTGTTCCCTTGTAATAAGAAATGTCGTCACTGCACCTCCGAAGAGTGACATCCAGGGTTGTAGGGTCGTTTTCATTAAAACTGTTGTGAGACAATCTCTATTAAGAACAGTTTTATTACCAACGTTGGTAATGAATGGAATGTATTTAAATCAGACATGGGGACCCAGGTGGACGGCAGGATCAAGTTGTTGTTTGTTAATTCATTTAAAACGAGATGTTTTATGTTATCTTGGGATTTTTTCGAGCACTTACAGCAGATGGAAGTAAAGCGCGCCACAAGTTAATGTTTACAGTGCTACATTCACAGAAGACAGAAAATGTACCTTTCTTAAAATGTTTCGAGGCGTTCTAAGTAGTCTGTTGATGTTTTTTCTGCTCCAGTTTGATAAACGAGTTAAAAATAAAACGCGTCGGAGTTCAATGATTGGATTGTAACATTCACAGAAGACCAGTCGATCCTCTTGGAATACCTAATTTAGACGCTTAATTTTGATCTACTTTTGATTAAGGGATTGAGAAATGGCTTGTTAGTTAATTATTGTTATCATGGGGTGATTTCTCACTAACCTTTGAGTCGAAAAACATGTTTATCAGGGGTGAAACCCTTCACAGCCGTCATGCTTGCTGCATTTTCCATAAAAATAGAGATAACATAAAAACAACAGCGATAACAATACCAACATAAACAAAGACGAGAGCAATGATGACAGCAGAAAAGACAACGACAGCACCAACGTTCATTTTCATTGAAATTCGCAAAGAGTATGAACAGCCCTTCAACTGCGCTGGGATATTCACATTTTTCTTGGTTAGGTGGAATCAAAACGAGCTACATACTGTACTACATGTACCCCCATCTTAAGGATTCAGTCTGTCCAAATTTGCGTACAATTTCTCAGCCCCAAAGATTTTTTTGATGCCTTAACTTCTGTTGGCATCCAGGGACGCAGAATTTCAACTGATCTTTATCTCGGCCAAACCAAAAAGTATGTGGGCGAAAGCTCAACTGAACGTTATTCGTGTAGTATACCCTCTACCCGGGCCGCAGTTTAATTGCGTGCACTTTTCTCCAGCTCGTCACAGTCTAGAAAAGTGCCATGAATTAACCACAGACATTTCTGTATATTTCTAGTGAAAAATCAATCTGTGGCCCTGGTAGAGGATAACAGAACGTTACCCATGTACCTAGCGCTTCAGCTAACAGTTCGCCGTGTGCGTCGGACTTAATTTCTTGCATGTAACCCAGCTCATATAGTTTCACTTTATTTTTCAAATATTAGAGATTTTTGTGCCGCTGATTAACGTCACTGGTAACTATGTTGAAGTGATATCATGCAGTCTTGAATCCAGAGTACGCAAAGTTTGTTTACCCCCAATTAAATTGTTTTTGAAGATCCCTAAAAGACAAGCGCACTCAAACGAAGGATAATATCACCTTAGGCGCTTAAAGCAGTCATTAAAGTAGGTTAATATACCTGGCGGTGCAGATAATGGCGACCTCTTAATCATGCAGTCTATACTTAAGTGAAAAACAACAACCAAAATAAAACCATCAGGGTGAATATACCGGTAGAAAATGTGTGTGTCTACGTGAACACACACCCAAGCGCTTGACAGCACAAATGCGTACGCAACGCGCAAACAAACGTTCAAAAGGCAGGAATACGCAGACACTGAGTTGAATTTTATGCATGGCCTTGTCAAATACCCACAATTGATCTACTGTTTGGAAAAAATTAACCACAAGTGACCAGTTGACAGTATATGTGAGAAATCCATACCATATCCTCCCCACACGAACAGAGCCAAAAAAGGCCGACTGGATGTGAAGCGGGTTTTTAAATTATACTGTCAACTTTCTTTGTTTGTAATAAAACCATTGTGAATTGTGAAGGATTATTTTCATCTACCCGTGCACGTGTAGAAATGCACGTGAACATACAAAGGCACTTATGTATGTGCAAGTCACCCGTCAAAAGTCATACCTATCGGAAGGCGACTCCGGAAATTACAGTGTATTTGAACTCGGGACTTCTTAGTGCCTTATAATCGTTGTGTCCTTGTTCAATAATCAATACCGCTGTTGAAACATACAAGGCCTATAAACTCCTCAGTGTCGATTAATAAATGCCATTATCTTTTATTTCGTTTTAACGTACATTGCATGTCCGTCTGATAATCCCCAAACTTTATTTTTTGGTAGATAACATTACTACTGTTGCTTGTACTAACGTTACTGACTGGTTGGTTGTTCATTTATTCAATACATAAGTACTTTTTTAAAATACTAATAACAGATTTATTCCCAGCTTGAGTACAATGTAAAGTGCTCGTTCTCGATCGATGATGATGAGATCTTGTGTTAATAGCACTTCTAAGTGAATTTGTAAACCTCCCCAACGCCGATTTTAAAGAAGACAGTAATTCAGCCCATCGGATTGACGATGTATTTTACTGTATAAATCTCAATACAGTAATAATGGGATCTCTTCATTGCATTGATTCTTCGCCTGCAAAGTTAGATATAGATATCTACGTGTGTATATAGCTATCAATAACAATATATATTGTTAACACGGAGTTAATTATTAAACTGAACATTTGTTGCCAGCTCCACCAGGATTCACACACAGACTATACGACCCTGGAAACACCTCCGCAAAAATAACGTTAAAATAAATATTCTAATTGCTTATTCGTGTCTGGAAATGCAGAACAGGCTTCCCGCCGATGTTTTGATATTGCCGGTGCACTAATAAAAGTTAGAGAAAAAATAGAGGTGAATGCCTTCTTTTCTACCTAAAAAGGCAAGAAGAATGGAATCAAGCAAAAAGCGGGGCTGGCCAAAATGTTGTACTTTGGAGTTGATGAATAACTAAATCCAAAGGAATTCGATTGTTCAGAGATGTAAATTCAAGGTGTAATGTATCAAGGATTCATCATTGGATCCATCATTGACCCAAGATATACGAAGAAAAGGGGCCACCATAGGTCAACTGAATGTTTATACATACAATGTAAAATAAATGATAGTTGAATATAAATTAAGGAATAAATAATTAAATAAAGAATTAACTCAACTGAACATGGGACGAGTCAAAGAGAAAACTATTTGAAATAAGAAGTAGTATAAGAGAAAGAAAAACACCAAAAAACACAACCACAAACAAAAGATGATTTACAAGAGATGTTAGACTAATGGTGTGGTGATGGGTCAGGGACACTCTTTACAACAGGGTCCAGGCACCGGGACCTTGATGACTTCAAACTAATGGAGGTCACCAAACTCACGTGCCGTTCACAGAGTTTCACACGTGAGAGCCAACACCTTACTCACCGCAAACTGACAGACTGAAAGGTTAACTTGAATGATTACTGGGGAAAGATCGTATAAATCTTGTAATTTAGGCATATTTTAGGCGGCGTGTCAGGATACAGCTTCGTCTTCTTGATTGATTGTTTTGTTCTCAAACGATTCACGGAGACGGTAGAATGGAGGGGAAATTTTCTAAGAAACCTACAATTAAGTGTATAGTGGTATCCTTTTCAGTTGGAAAAAAGAATAATGGAACATTCATGTCAATGTCATTTGTTTTGATTATATCTAGACGTAAAGATAAACTGCTGCTTAAAGAGATCGCCCAATAAAGTAATATCGGATATTTGATCGACAAAGTAGATAGGAAGATTTAGGTCACGCGAAAGATGCTGAAAAAAATAAAACGTGATCATTTCGGAGAGATTAGAGTGCAAAATCCCTTGCATTTGTCAGAAAAGAAGAGATAAGGCGAATAAACGTTTGAAACTCTACCCCTTCACTATAAACACGCGTAAAAGTTGACAGATGAATGAAAATATATTTGAAGCAATACCTGTGTCTAAACTGGACTCATTTTTAGCATCTGTACCGAAGAGTGGCATCACAGTTTTTGTAGTTGTGCTGGTGGTGGCGGCAGTGGTGGTGTGAAAGACATATAGAGCCCAAAGAGGAAGGGTGTGAACAGTCAAGGATATGGGATTTTTGTAGAATTATTTTCAGTTACCATTTCACCCTTGATTCCGGCTTAATGCATACCGACACCGTGTATAATCTTTTTTTTTAACGTATCAAGCAGCATTGATATTTCCTTTGATTTTTAATTGCCCCTCAACACACCCCTTGTCCTAAGAAAATCAATATTTTGCGTTAGCGAGCAAAGCTGAACTTATGGTTTCACCTTAACGTAATGGAAAGCAATCTGTCAAATCTGATTATTTGCATTGAGCAGTGGAAGCAGACAACATTAGATCTTTGCCTCGTTGCCGTAGAAGAGAGAGGTTACAGTTTGATCCAAAGATTTAGATGGATGAGAAGTGGAAAATACCCACACTCTCAGTGGATAGCCATTAGTCTCAACCCTGCATCCGCATTCGTAAGGCAAAGTAGGTAGCTTTCACATTTGCTTTCAAGAGTTTCATTTGACGATGATTCAAACTTCCAGTTATCGACTGGAGGAATACCTTGTTTCATTTGTGTTATGGTTTTCTACATAATAAAGGCCATCAGAGTAGGCTGTTGAGGGCGAATTTGTTTTATCGTTGTTGTTGTTGTTGTTTTTGTAGGCATCCATTTTCAGCGGGGTGTTGTTTTTGCACTGTCTGTGTCTTCTGCGATCGGGTGTTATAGGGCTTCAACGTGAGTTGAATCCACGAAACCAGACATATAGTGTCACTTTTCTCCCTTTTCATAAGAAAAATCCTTTCGGCTCCTCAAGTCAGCAAGGAGCACATTACAAAGACGAGCCCCCGTATGACAAATGATTGTTCCAAAACAAATTTAGCATTTTTTTTCTGCGGGGAATGGCACTAACAGATCACTAACAGGCCTTAAATGATTAATGTTACAGATAGGCCCCTTTATTTTGAGATAAAATCTAGAAAAAAGAATTTCGTAAATTTTAATTTCTAAATAATCATGACGTCACTAAATAGTCGTGTGATTCGAACTAGTGGCCCTATGTGGGGAAATTCTTTACCGACAGCGTTTTGGTTGTGCATGGCAGATAACATTTTTATCCTATGTTTGTTAAGTCCTAGTCCCAACTCCCGCATGGTAAGACCCAGAGATAAATTATTAAGTGCTCACGCTCACGAGATAAGAGAAAAGGGCCTCAGATAGTCAGCACACCTTCTTCCACATTGAAAAGCTATTATTCACATAAGGACTGGGGAGGTCTAGGCACCAAATACCAACCATTATATGATAATGTGAAAGATTACTACCCTGGGAAGCTTGACTGGACAGACTGAACTATAGAAGCGTGGCTCCATAGCCTTTTCAGGTTACGTGGACAGTGCATGTGACTTGCTATGGCATACAGTTTGTACCTTATAACTAACCCCCCCCCCCTCCTCCCGATCGCGTTTATGTCAAGATAGCTTTATTACACCTTATTATCTGATTTGAATGTTACGTGTCAAAAATGTAAGAGTAGAGGAACAAGGAATATCTCCCCCAATATTTTATAGGTGATTTATGTGGATTAAATCATGTATATTGTCTTAGATACGTGGTGTTTGAGTTTGTATCCAGGGTCGCTCAGGATATCGCGACTCTGGTATGAAGATGTAATAACCTGGGATTATAGCTCTTTGGGAGCGATTAATGCAGACAGACAGGTGGCAATTATTTCTCTCTAGTACCCACCCACTTGTTGGCTTCTAGCCTTCGGTGTAACACACGCAGGGGGTATCGGCTCATCCACATACCTGGCAGCGTTGGATATGTTGATATGATTAGATTTTCATAAATTCCAATAGTTATTTAGTCATAATGCATAGATGCATACCTAGGAGTATTAAGTTAATCTTGTCAAAATCAAGATATATGTTTACCGAGATCTTACCCAAAGGGGTAACGCACTTACTTCACAGGCCTGCTTAACAAATTGGTTAATTCGAAACTAAAATCTCATGGTTCTTACCTCAATGCCGAAAATTTTAATCTACCACGAGAAAGGGAAGCCTTTTTTTACAGAAAGTAATAAATGGATGACGCGATGTTTAAAAACATATGCCTTTTGGTCTTAAAAGTTAGTCCAACTTTCGGCCTATGTTCTTTTGTGAGAAAAAAAAAAAAAAAAAAAAAACAGTTAACTAAACATGATTCAATCCTATACAAATAATGGGTTGCATCCTGTAGGGCTTGAAGATGTTGGGAGAAGAGGTTATGGTTATTGTCCCTTTTTCCTTTTCGAACTTAAGATTTAAAACAATGCCTTAGATATGGGAAGACTGGTAATTACCCAAGAAGTTAGGAAAGCCAGTTTGTTGTTTCTCCCACACACTCTGGCTACAGGTTTATCGACCGAATGAAGTCGTATCAAAATCAGCGCCTCATGATACACGATCTTATGATAAAACAATTTAGGGAATGGAAATCAATAAGAAAATCTGTGAAACTGACAAACACTCATTATTTGTTTCCCTTATCATTTCCGGTCATGTGACACCAGTATCTAAATAAACGAAAAATACAACTCAGGCTTTTAATCTGGAGGCGCAATATACCGAAAGAGAGAGAATTCGACAAAAATGGGCAGTATGAAAAATACCAAGACAGTCTTCAGACCATTTTCCGAAGCCGTAGTTTCAAAGGTGCCTGTGACGTCAGTTTGTCTTATGTTATCAGTATCAAATCGTTATACGGACGACGGGTCTAGTTCTCGTTCGTAGACACGGAAGAAGAGTACACCGACAGCGCACGACAGCGGTCGCCTCAGGGATACACGGCTTTGAAAGCATGCTGCACGCAAAGATGCACACATTTGTCCCAAGAACTAAGCTTACTTTTGAGGTCGCACTATCTTGGTAAAAATAGCACAATAACATGCGTATGACACCTATTATGTAGGGAAAAAGATAAAAGATGTGAGCCTGCAGCTCTAAAAAAACCAGTATTTTTGTTGGGGTAAACTCTGTTCACAGACATTCAAGACTTGCCTTCATAATAATTATTTCTATTAATATCCTGTTTAGCCTACAGACTTAAATGTAACCAAGTATGTTTTTTTTGCTGAACATGTATCTTATTCAAGCATCACAATAATATATACATGTTTTACGTACATATGAAAACTGAAATAAACGGAAATGGAGAAGGGTATATAGGAAACTATTGTGGAAATTCGTCAATGTGGTTTAACTCTAAACATTTCCGTACGCCCTAAGCAAACTGCTACAGTTCACCGTCAAGACGTCAACATTGGCGTAGCATTCGAAGAGGCTGGACGAACTAGTCAGCCGACTCATATCCCAAGCGTTTGGTTACTCGTGTCAAACCTCTCGAGAAGTTATGGTTTTCAGAATAAATATCTCTTTTCTGATACTTAAGGTAGAGATATGAGTTGTCACTTGACGTGTTTGAATAATAAAACATTATTTCATTGCCTCTTAAAGCAGGTGATAAGCTCTATGACAAGTTGAACACGTCATTGACTGTGTTACAATCATGAATGGATGACGTTATTCGTGAATACAAACATACTCAAACGTGTTTTTTTTCTTTGATAGTTTTCGTCTTGTTATTCACGTTATCTTCATTGAAAAAAACTGGCTTGAACACCGAACCATTTGTACGCCTTTCTTTTTCTCTCATGTACTCAGTGATATGTTATATATATTTTAAAAACTCTGATAAGTATCCTATGTGGCAAAAAACTACGCCACCGCACCCTCTCCTCAGTATATAATTTCACAGAAAGATGGTTAAAAAAGAACAATTACTTTCTTCACAACTGCGCAAAAATAACGTAATCCTAACCAAAAGTAGAATTTCAATTAATGAATCCCTGCCCCTTTCTTTTTCAGATCCGACTTGCAATTTCCTTTCGAAAATAATAGAACAAAGCCGATATTGACCCATTTTGGCACCACGCCCTCTGCAACAAACGTCGGTACAGAAACCACTTTGTGCCCAGGTTCAATCCAAGTTGAATTACGCCTAGCTTTTAACACTAGGTAATATGCTCTGTAAACAAGCCAATTTTCAAGAGCAATTGATACTGGGTTGGTTCAATAAGTTCTTGGGTTATAAACAGAGCCATGCAGTACACGTTATAAACTAATACATGTTTAATTTGAACCACTTTAGTCGAGAGCAACAATGAAGTAGGCTTTATAATTCTGTTTTACACACATAAGTGTATGCGAAATTCGCCTGCTAGTGAAGAACTTGCGCAACGCGCTCTTGACCCGGAACTAAGACAAGGCAATTTAAAAAGGCACAGTTTTTCGATTAACCATTAAAGCTAGTAGGATATGTTTGGCGCGTGTCCGGAAGTGAGTTGGTGTTCTCTTTTTCTTACCATACAAAATAAGGGACACAGCTTTCCCATAGCGCGAGAAGGAAGTAAACTGCTATTCCTGAACCGGAGACAATAAAGACAAGTGACTTTTTTTCAGTTGAAACGGAACTCCTTTATTTCTTCACCTGAGCAAACACTTCCAAGTATAGGCCTGTCTTAAATGTGAATGAAAGAAATAGATATCGTCGACGTGACTCTTTGCGTAACAGTTTTTTCTTTTTGTGATTGTCTTTCTGTGTTTGAGTGTGTGTGTGTGTGTGTGGGGGGGGGGGGGGTGCAGCTCCTTTATTTTTCTTAGATACCCTTGTTTGAAGTTAAGAGGTTACAAAAATAAGGGGAATATTCCTTCAAAGACAAACAGGACCTGTTCCTTCTGGGACAATTTTCTCACTTCCATTAACTGCATGAGTTCGTAATGCAGATATTCAATATGTAAGTATTAGCTAAATTTTATAACCAAACCTGTTTATCTTTCTGCCTTACTTTTGACTATTATCTTGCTTATCATTAAAAAACAGCCTTTTAGCTTTTACCAAGTCTCCCCTGGGTCTCCTTAAGAATATATCCTGTGTTGTCAGGAATCGAAAAGAATATCAGTATGTTCGGTTTGGTGAGTTCTTTCTGTTTTGATATCACATTAGTCGATAAGCATGGTTCTATTAAGGGCTTTTATAAAACAACCAAGACGACTTTATAAAAATCCATCCTTAGTCAAGAGTCAATATCAGGCTTGTTAATCAGACGATTCCACTTCTTGTATACATAGACTAACACACATTACTCTTAATTGAATCATTGCAGCCCGCCCCCGCATTTCGTTTCCTTATTCCATTCTTCATTGTTACAAACATCTGATGCAAGTATCGAAATGCCTCATAATTCACGGAGTTTCATGGTTGTTCTACGTGTCGATATTAATCTAATTTAGAAAAATGGCTTATTTTGTCGTTTCAAATGGTTGTCTCGTTGACATTTACGAATAATAGCAGATTTTGAAGCATATATATTGTTGATGCAGTACAAGTTTAACTCTTGAAAACTGTGCGTAGTGTTCAGAAACTGATTATTTCACAGCGTGTCTAGTATGACTCAGCCCAGATCTCACACACACGTGCTTTGTGCAATATATTGATCTGTTCATAGGCAGTACAATGGAAATAATATCCGGGCCACGTCGTTTACAAAACGTCTAACAACAAATATATTAAAACAAGCGATCGCGGAGAACGGAAGCCCAATATATCCGCCAGCTGGGGGAAATTATTAATCCCAAAATCAAAAGATATGAAAGGTATTTTTAATAAAAATTTATTAAACAATTTTATAACAATGAACTGTATGAAGACTGAAACAACAAGATCACCGGATACGGCACACAGTCACCCGATCTGTGGGTGCTAAGGCGCTTAAAAAACAATCACTACACAGTACTGCGAGACGGCTTGACCTTATCGGTCTAAGTCAGCTGCTACCTTATCAACTCTAACAAATACACAGCCGAAAACAGTGAGCTATATCAGCACTGAAACATAGTGCGCACTAGTTCAGAACACGTTAAAGTAGTTCAGGGCCGAATGAAATACTGTCGTTAAAAAAGAATCAAGTCTGCTGAATGAATAACAAAAGGTCTTCATATCATTAATTGCACTTTGCCCAGATAATGTCTATCGCTTACCAATAAGCTTGAATCATTATTCTCATAAAGCCACCTGTGGTTAAAAATTTAACATGTTTGTCATTCTTAGGTTAAAAGAACACTTTTTAAAGAATGTGCAAAAATATGTGGCCTTACAAGTTCACACGCAAACTCTGTCAATACCATATAAATGGAATATGAGAAATATGCACGCCGGAACACATCGAGGACAAAGTTCATGAATAAAATAAGCTCCTATGTTCATTCCTCACTGCGCCTTATTATTCTAAAATGTAGACGTGTAGACATTGCGTGCGCCCGTATATCAAATTTGACACTATTTTGCACTCCCCTTCTTCAAAATATTACCAACTTATTTTTAGCTGAATTCAAGTCATGGAAGTGGCACTTCCTGTCAAAATGACAGCTGCATGCCACGTCAACCTATGAATGACACTTATACACCATGTAAAAATAATAACAACATTTACAATGACATTTACAAAATTTAAAGAGCACCACCGATATAAAGGTTAATTGACAGATTATTCACAACTGACTTGTTTAATCTGTAGTATAAAAATAAACTAATCGTGCGTTACTGTAAAAATATACTGTGGCTAAATTGAGCGACCGTATTGGAATATGGCACAACACAATGTTTGCCCTATCATTTCCATCATCATCATCATCGTCAAACACTGACAGTTGATCTGGGGATAGTCAAAGCTTTGTTTTCTCTCTCCTAATAGCGCTAGTGAAGTTCAATGGGTCTTTTCTGTTGGGAACCTGCTAAGGCGCTACCACTAGTACTGGCACTTCGTCGCTCTGGATATAGCACATGCTGCTACATGTTAACGTTCGCAAAATCAATGCAAATCAAGTTACGATGATGGGGACTGAATCCCCATAATGCAGCCGCATTAGCTTGCTAGGAGAACCAACGGTTTCGTTGTCCATACATAATGCAACAGTTTTGATCATGCAGTGAAAACAAGGTGCGAGTCTTTACACGGAGAGAGCGAGTTCACGGCTCAGAAGTGGCGCTGGACACGGGACGTGGGTGCGCTGACACTGAGGTGCGTGGATTTTACACGAGCGAGTGTGCTAAACTCGAGCCCCCTTGGAAATTTCAAGACGATGAATCTCCTTCGTCCTCGTCTTCTTCTGACTCGTCTAGCGTTGGCATGAGAGGCCGTTTTGGAATGATTGGGGAGCGAAGGCCGGGTGAGCTGGTGCGAGGTTTCAAGTGCGTTTTCCCCGCGTTGAAAGCCTCCAACCAGGAGTCCAGCTCACTTGTTCTATTCACAGTGAATGTAAGTGCCTGTCCATCGCAGTCGTTTGATAGGACTCTGAATTTTTTGTCTGAGTTACTGACCGCTTCAACGGTGAAGTTTTTCAAATGTAAAAACCCCATGGGCTTCCCGTACTTTTTGTCCTGATACAACACAGCGTAGTGGTCGAAGTTGCTACAGTACGTTTTGACTGTAATGTTCGTGACTCTCTCACGTTTGTTCACCGTCTGGACAAGGCCCAACTGTCCGGATTTTGTCTCCAAGCCATCATGGTGGGGGGACCCACTAGCTAATGTGGCCCCAGTACGTTTGAGAAGCATGTCTGCACTCCTGAAGGCTCCGCAATCCAGAGTTTTCATACTGTTACGATGTAAGGTGGGCGTTTGACTCGGTATCACTGGCGTTTTATAAGACTGTCTGAATCGTTCCCGAGTCTCTATAAAATCGACAGTTA